>NC_046237.1:2363265-3750765 GCF_009819885.2 Catharus ustulatus | reverse complement strand
AGAGGTTTAGTGCTTCCTGCAGCCGATTGGTCTGATTGTCCTCTCGTATCACCATGTTGTAGCTACTGCTCGCCACCACAAATATGATAGCAGTCACATCTAAACCAAGAAAAACCCTTCAGTTAATTCCAAACTTCACAGGAAATATCCAGGCATCATGAAGTTCAATAAGAAGCTGCCAGACTTTGAGCTCCCTGCAGAGAACAGGCTGGGATGCTGCTGCTGGCAGCTTTTTAAGTACCAGGAATCAAAAAAGAAAGTGAAAAAACCACTGAAGACCGGCAAGGCAGGCCCCAGAAGAGAAGCTGACAGAAAATGTAGAAAAGAAAGGAACTGAAGCAAGAGAGGGAAACTGAAGAAAGCCAAGAACAGAATTTAAAGAAGATTTAAAATGTGTAAAGAAATTAGAAACCACTGTGAGCTATCAGGAAAGGACAGGGAGGTCCTTGAGGTTTTCCCTCAGGGCAAACAGCACTTTTGATTTGTGTGCAGAGCAGTATAAACAGCAGCAGAGTGCAGTGAATTCATGGTTAACTGCTCTGTGTGTTTTACTGCCCAGAGCCCCAGCTCTTCCCTGGGAGGCATTCCCAGGATCACAGGATCTGTGCCTCCAGCCCCTCACACTGACTTCCAGGCTCATCCTCCTCGGGCACCAGCAGCAGAACAGATGAGTCAGACCATGAGGTAACAGGAAGAGGAAGGAGCAGAGGTAAAACCCAAACAAATCTGTTATTAATAGCACAGAAGAAAATATTGCACAGCCCTTCCACACACACACACAGTGTCCAGGTGACTCTGTGACACAGCTGTAGCAACGTACCATGAATTTCAAGTTGCATTCTGCTTTATTTGTTCCCTAGGATCTCTTTGTAACTTTTCTACAAAAGGTTGGACTTTCTTGTGTAACTTCGTTGCTATTTTTGTTGTCCAAACAACAAAGAAGAGAAAATATTTTCATAATGTCTAGGTTTAAGAAAAACCAGTGTGAAGAAAGATTTCTCAACAGATACAGAGTAAAACAAAGCTGCAATGAAGTTACTGTCACACTTCAGGACAGACACAGAACTGTCTAATTTCAGTCACCTGGGAATGAAACCTGACCTGAACTCATGGGGACACTGGTGTTAAAAGAGACTCCAGCTCCCACCAGATGTGTCCAACCACACAGAGGTTCCATTCTACCTCATTCTGCACTGGGTCAGTGCTGATTCAGAAAAAAGCACCACAACAGAGCCCAGTAGCTGCAATTATACACAAAAAAAATGATAATCTGGTTTTTTACATATAATAATTATCCTATATTTTGTATTTTGCACAGGCACATCCATATGTAAACCTGCACATGGAGGACAGAACATGGCTTGGAATTTACACTCTCACAGCTGGCAAATAATGCAAAAAGCCACCTCCAAAAATACCTAACTGAAGAGTTGGAAGCCAAAAAAAAATGGACAAGCTGAAGTTATCATACTCAAATTGCTCTCCACCTGCATTCTCCTTGAAGATCATCTATGCACTTACAGGAGTTCACATGTCAAGAAAAACTCAACCCTGTACGACTGTTAGATAACTCCTTATGGAGCTACATGGAAAGATGATGGATTTCACAGAGAGAAAGTGAAGATTAGGCACTACAATTCTGCAGAGAACTATTTTATAAATCCAACAGAAATTCTAGTCCTACCATTAAAACACTGGATCCATTTTCGGCGTTCATCTCGTTGCCCTCCAACATCAAACATACTGAGAAAAAAACATAAATCCAGTCAGTCAGAGCCATTTTGTGCTGAGATTTTTGTTTATGTCTGCATGCAAATAGAACAGGTAAGAAACTTTAGGACTTTTCATCACAGAAGTTAGAGAGAATCTTGGATGACAAGAACCTGAGCAGGTGAACAGTCCATGAACACATCCATGCAGAGAAAACAGATTTAAAACATTTCTATCATTTAAAATAAAGCAGAAATTGCACACCAATTTGCATTTCATTTTCAAGCCAGACTACTAAATTAAAAAAAACATAAAATATTTCCTTTCTATTAAACACCAATACTTGAGAAATACAGTAGGCTCAATGAATATATGGTAGGCTCTCCTCCCAGTTTACCTTGGATTTTATCTGTGTTGTATTAAAAAAATGTAAAAACATAAAAAATAAAGAATTATACTTACTGAAAATTTACTTTATCCACCTGAAACTTGGTTTCAAAAATTCCTGATGTTAAAACTCTGCATCTGAGAAGATCCTAAAGCATAAAAGGAAATGCATTGATTCAACACAGATACGTGGTGAGTTTCCATATACCCAGCAATGGAAATAAACCCTTTTTTTGTAGCACCCCTGATGCTGTACTACAGCACCAGGGAACAGCACTGGAGTGTTCAGAAGTAAGATGGAAATATTGCAAGTGAAGTAATCTTGTACATCATTTATGTGTATAACAGAATCCAAAGGACAAAGCCATTTTTACTGGAATACTAAATATGTACTGTGCATGGCAATCAATACCTGAAATGGCAATTAGAAAATGAATTAATTCCCCCCAAGGATGGAGGGGGCAGATCAATTGTGTCATTTCCTCCCAAAGCTCCACGTACCTGGTCAGACGGGGTGTACTCGTTCTGTTTGACTATGTCAATCTTGTCTAGAAAACTGGGGAGAGGAAAGAAAAAAGAGAAACTTGTCACTCAAAGCAGAGAAACTCTCTGATGCTTTAACACCTGACAGCTCCCAGGTAAATCTGGGTGCATTTTAACCCTCCCAGGCTCATGAAAGGATGACAAATCCCACCCTGGAATGGCTCAGTTTGGGTTCTTGTCCTCAGGAGCAGAGCTGCCTGCAGCAGCCGGCAGAGGGCTGAGAGCAGGGCCATGAATCCAGCTGGGAATCTCATCCAGCCCCTCCACAAACACACCAGGAGTTTAATTTAGGTCATTTATTCACCAGGATCCCACGACAGAACCTGCTACTATTCACGGGAAAGCAATGACTCAAGCAAATTGCCCACATGTACTTCCCCTGAAAGTCAAATGAGTATTTTTAAACAACTTATCAACTCTATAGTTCTTTAGATAAATGAAAGCCCTAAACCAATTTCAGTACAAGTTCATTTCAGTGAGAGGGGACACTGATTTTTCTGTCAGCTGCCGTATCAGAGTTTCAGTGACTCTCTGGAGCAGCAGCAGTAGTTGGCTAAATGGGTAATAAGAGATATATTTAGCTCAAATTCATTAGGCATTACCTACAGAGTATTTAATTTTTTTTTTCCAATTAACTATAACCTCATAATTATCTTTCACTTCAACTCAAAGAGCAAAAATCTCAAGGAATCAGTTAATTCTGCTTTATTGTGGTGCAAACCAGCAGCTCAGGATGCAGATTTTATGGTGTTTGCCCCCAGTCCCAGGGCTGGTGCCCCCTTGCTCAGCCCCTTCCACTTCAGCAGTGCCTTTCCCCCCTAACATTAATGATTAATCAGCCTTTAAACCAATAGGCTTTGAGCTCCCTTTGAAATTCCTCTGCATGAATTGTTTTCTCTCTGAAGCAGAAATCACAAAGGGAAGGTGAGTTTTCCCTGCCTCCTTTAATGTGCCAACAACAGTCACAGCTTCAACAGGGAAAAGGGAGCCTTGTCTCAGATTTACAAATCAAAACCCCAAAAAACTCCCAGTAAAGCCACCACACAACTCAGCCCCAAATTACTTCCTTAAACACCTAATTAAGAGCAGGGAAAGGGGAAAATATAATCCTATTTTTGACAACTGCTTCAATGCAATGCCCTTTCCATCAGGAATTAGATGGTCTTGCTTCAGAGACACACGAAAATTAATTTTTGTTGAGGCTGAATTACAGAATTCTAAACATATTAAATTGTACCTTGAGTTAACATGCTACAAAACCACGTGAGACAGAGTGCAAAGATCAATTTCCATCGTGGCCACAGGCACACAAGGGTGAAGTGGTGACAAACTGTGCTCTGCAGTTTGCAAGCTGGATTTTTTCCACCTATCTTCCAAGCTGTTAAGTAATTTTTTTCTTCCTTTTTTTTTAAAAAAAAACCAAAGGGAAGAAATAAAACTCTCTGTTCAGTACACAGAGGATGTTCAAAGTGTACAGCAGCCGTGAGTTCCAGGTAGCACGAGTGTTTCCATCCCAGAACAGTTTCAGAATCACGTGGCAATTTCACAAGTTGGAGGATGCTTGAAAAATGTTCCGAACAGAACATCAAGATACAAAGGTGATTACTGCAATTATTTCGTTTTTCTGTATGAATTTATCCAAGCAGAACATTTTATGCTGGGTTCCACGAGAGGTGGGTTTTTGGTTTTGTTTTGGGTTTTGGGGGGGTGGTTTTTTGGTTTTGTTTTGTTTTATTTTTAAACACTCTGCTAATCAGCTTAATGGATTTTGGAAACTGAAAATTAGAAAATAACAACAAGATATTGCTAAAACCTGGAACTGAAAGTACAAACCTCTTACTGTTGTTTATGCAGACTATTTTTAGGCCTATGATTTCCTTGAAAAACATCAGCCACATAGGAGCAGTAGTACTGTACTTGAGATGAATTCCAGCAGCAATGCTCGTGCCAGGTAAAACAAGTTCGAATGGAATAAACATTTCTTCTTCCCCCCCAAAACAAGCTCCAGCATTCAGCAACATCTGATACTCCTAACAATGCTCCTTGGAGAAGGAAGTCTTTCCCTGTGTGACAGTCACCAAAACCCCTCCTGCTTCCAGGGCATTTTAGGGAAAAGGGAGCACAGGATCTGTTCGTGAAGATTTCCCCCTGTGCCTTTCATGGAAGTTTGCTCCAGCAGCTTTAGAAAGGGCTAAAGACATTAAAAAACAGTTTGATTTTTTGCTCACATGTAAAGAAAGGGGATTGTTCTTTTGGTTGGTCAATGCAAAAATAAATGTGAGGAGAAAAGGAGAGCAGAAATTTGATCTGCTCTGATACACACCTAAATTAAGGAGCAACAGCAGGAGCATGAAAGTTCAGAAAAGATCAATACACTGTGTTCAGAGACTTCTCAGTCAATGCTAGTCAAAACCAAACAATTTATCCAGTAAATTAAACTAATAATCCAGTTAGATGAGAACAAAGCCCAACTCAAAATAAACACAAATTCACCATCATTAATTTCTATTTTTAATTCTTTCTATGCTCTACCCAAAACATAAGTGAGGCCACTTGAGTACTACTTTGTGTGCAGAATTCACTGCTGTGAGAGATTGTTCTAAGCCTACTGGAGACGTGCCCACCATCTACTGTGTCAGCAGTGAACTTACAGGGAGAAACAGAAGTGACCTTGATGAAATAATTCACATAAAACTGTCAAACCACAAAACCAAATTTTATACTGCGAGCAAGCCTTGAACTGAGTTACAAAGTTAGTGTTTTTTGTTCTGTAAAAATCTTCCCAGAGATTATATGGAAAAGCTATTTTCCAGAAAGCAAATAATTCATTCAGCATTGCTGCCAATTCTCACTTTGGGCCACATTCTGGACATGACTAAATAACAGGAACAGCTACTGCTCTGCAAAATTCTGTCACGTAGTAAGAGGCTCTTTTGCCTGTGTTATAAAACACTGGTACTGCTCTGACACATGCTAACAAAAAAAACCTCAAAAGATTTCAGGTTATTTGTAGTCAGCAACACTGACAGGAAGCATCTCTAGGACAGCACCAGTTGTGTCTGTGAGATATTAAAATGAAAGGTATTAACAAAAAATTAAAACAATCTGAAATAAAAAAAATATGCTGCATATTTGTGTCCCTTTTTTAGCTTAGGGAAGGAAAAGCACACGAGGTGTTCAAAGCAGGTCTTTGTGACGAATAAAGCCTATTTAATTTTAAGGGTGCACTCAGGAGGCAGATTCCCAGAGAGAACTACACACAGGCTTTCCTTTGCTCCAGCAGGTCTAAGTAATTAATCCATACATGTATCCTCAATTCTTTCCAAGTTTTAACAAACCCTACTATGTTCAAACCATGTCCCAATGTTCAGATGAAGACATCTGCCAGTACCTGATTTATTCTGGAGTTCTTTCATCCCCAGAGAGCTGCTTTATCCCTATGAGGAGGGAATTTCCTGAATGAACAGTGCTGCTGCCAGACAAAGGAGTGCAGCTTGTTTTCCCTGCTGGAAAGGTGTGTAACACACGAAAGCTCCCAGCTCAGAACCTGCACAGCTCCACTGGCTGGGGAGGGGAGCTCAGGCTGCCTTTCCTCGAGCATTTCCTGACATCCTTCTCAATAAACAGCAACTGAAATGTTACTCTCTGTCATCTGATGAAATGGTTGGCAGACAGCAATATTTTTTTTTCTGCTTTGTGAAGAAGAGCTTTTGTTTTCAGCCTAGAACAACACTGGGAAGGTGTCTTCAAACTGACAACACAACTATATTTGAAGAACTTTATTTCCATCAGGTTTTTTTTTTTTCTGGTCAAGTCATAACTTGAATTTGCATGTAAAATATCTCCCTTAAAAGACACAATAAGATCTCATCTTCAGTGTCAGCAAGATACTCATGAAATCAAGGTTTCAATCCCAACTAAAGACAACATTTGCTTATAACTTATAAACCTCAACAGTAGCAGAGAAACTCTGTGAAGTTCCTTGCCTCTGAAATCCTGGAGGTATTTTACAGACAGTAAATCAGACTTCCAGCTCCTGCCTGCCTTGACTGAGGCTGCATTTCCTGCCTCCACCATCACACCCCTAAATGCACACATGGCATTAACCCTATTTTAAAGACAGGCACACTGAGCACTTAATTGCCCCAATTGTCCCTTGAGTCAGTGGAAATGATTTTTTATTTCCACTGAGTCATGTGTTTCTACCAAGATAATACCAAGAACCCACCAGAATATTACTAAGAATATCAAGATTTTACTAAGAATTACACTGGCATTTCCCCTGACCACCTCTAAAACAATCTTTCCAATTCTATGACCAGAAGGAAATTAATATTTTTTTACTGATCACCCTAAAGACCAAACTGCAAATGCTCAGCGGATTTTTATTTATCTGCAACCTATCAGAACTACAAAGTACTACTTAAAGTAGTTTTGAGCTGAAATTTAACTCAATATTAACTGTTTATTGTAAACTAGAGTGCATTTTTTATTTTTCAGAACAGACCATGTTTTACTTCTGCTTTCCTGCCTTTTTAGTCTTGCCATAATCCGTTATGTTATTCAGAAAAGCTTTCTAAAAGCTCTGCAGTAAACTATTTGGTAAATTCTTTCTTCAGCTATGCTGTCTATGCTGAGCCAGAGACATAGGACGAGTACAAAGTATAAAACTCCCTTTTAAAAGGGTATTTGTGTGTGAATTAATTGACTGTCCCTCAACTCTGTCCCCTTCTGCTGCTCAGAGCAAGCAGGGGTGGGGAGAGGAGGGAATCCTGTTCCTCAAACTGGTGATAAAGATTTCAGCTCATTTATTTTGCAAGAGGAGCAGAATGGCAGGCAAAGTTACAGGAATGATGCAAATAAAACAAGCAAATGTTCAATCTGGTATTTATAGTGTACTGCAAACATGGACAGCATGTGAAACCAAACTTGTCTGGTTTTTCCTCAGATGTAAGTTAAAAATCAAAGTTGGGACATCAGTAGATTTTGACTGATTTTTTACAGATATATTGGTATTTTCTATTATTTGCAAAGGGGGAGCTTTTACTCCTGAGGTGGTTGCTGAAAACATTACTGGAAAATTAAAAATGCTCAGAAAGGCACAGGTCTTTTTTTCTGCCTAAACAAAACTAGATAAGGAGAGAGAAAAAAATGCCAAAACCTTTGTAATTACTTTAACAACTTCACAGTTAGAAAAGAGAAAAAAACCTTTATAGAGACAGACACGTAGTGACAACACTGTACCAAGTATTATTGGTACAATTAGGAGGGCAGTATATTGCATCTAAAAACATCTATATGATGTTTCTGTAACAACATTCTCCATGTCTGTCCTCACACATAAGGATCCCATTGAAAACCAGATTTATGTTGGAAATGAACCTCGAAATGCAGCTCAAGACATGAACAGAAGTAAACCAAAAACCGACTGTCCAGAAAACTTTCCCAAGAAGCTGCAAGCACTTTTTGATTTCCAGTTTCAACTCAAAGGGTTGTTACGATTTCCTTACAGAAATTCTAAGAAAGGTTTGCAAATAGTCTAAAGCTCAGAATTTAATTATAGATGGTATCGATGCGTACATATCCCAGAAAAGCGATTTTGAGAGTGGCCCCAGCTGTAATTCCAGAAGAACCTCGAGCATTCCAGCCACTTGGAGGCGGAGGGGCACCATGGGTCTAATTTTGAAGCAAATAATGAGAAAGCTGAAAAGTATGACTCCATATATTTGGAATCATCTTGTGGTAATCAAGGTTACAGTTCCTTATATGGCGTGGAGAACATGAAGCACACACAAAAAATAGAGTATTAAAACCGTGGGGTGCAAAGAACTGCGGCTGTCACAAAAGCCAGCAAAGCCCCCTTTAGTTTTGTGCCTCTGTGGAGTTCAAACCTTGCCCTAAAAACGAGGCTGGTTACGCACCCGGCTTCCCAAAAGCCTCATTAAAGCAGCGCAAGCCGCCGGCAGGCATGAATGAATTTCACACAAACCCAGCAGAAGGCAAAGCAGCCCTTCCAAACCCGCCAGCGCTCAAAAAGGGAAATGGGGAAAAGGTAGGAGAAAGAGAAAAATCTATTTAAAGAGGTTGTAGTTGTCTCTCTTTTTTTTTTTTTTTTTTCTTTTTTTCTTCCCCCCTCTCTCTGCCTGTCTAAAGTTAGTCTGGCTTAGAGGATGCACTAACTTTCCCAATCAGTTTTACATTACAGCACAAGTCCAGAAATAGCTCCCAGCCGCCTTGGCCTCTAGCACGGTTGCCATGACAATGGAACCACAGGGCTATAAATAGCTCATCAGCACCAAATCTTGTGAGACACATCTGGAATGGGGCCAGCCCAGCCCCGGCCTGACAAATAAAAATAGGCACAGCCCGTTTCAAAGGCTGCGGAGGTACAATGTGGCTCGGGCTGTGCTGAGCAGGGCAGGGAAACGGGTTTGATTGCTTGTTAGCATGAGATTTATTTGATAGGAGATTGGGAGAGGTATAAAAGTCACTTTATTGCATGCTAAACAGCCAGCCTTTCTCTAAGGTCTATTTTTCTTTCTTTTCCCCACCCGTCTGCAGCACAACCACCCTGCTTTTGAAAGTGTAACAATGCAGCCCTTTGCCCAGGAGACCATTAAAATAAGGAAAAACAGAAGGAAAGAAAAGAGATCTTCAAGTCTTCCCCTCCCAACTATTTCTGTACGTTTTTGGCTCAAGTGCACCGAGTGCTCCTGTGGGTCTGACTGGGATCCTGGCTGGGATCCTGCTGGGCTGGAGCGCTTTGCTCCAGCTAAAATCAGTCCCAGGCTGCTGCCAGCCTCCAGGAGCCTGCTTCCCAAATCCTTGAGCAGGTCTCAGCATCATCCTTTGGACCCTCAGCATGGACAGAACCAGAGTCACATCCCATTAACCCATCCCATCATCCCATTCCATCCCTATTCCCATTCCATTATCCCATTCTATTATCCCATCCCATTATCCCATCCCATTATTACATCCCCATCCCATCCCATCCCCATCCCCATCCCATCCCATCCCATCCCATCCTATCCCCATCCCCATCCCATTATCCCATCATCCCATCCCCATCCCATTATTCCATCCCATCCCATCCCATCCCATCCCATCCCACTCCCCAACAGCTCCGTGCCACCGAGCTGCCTCTGGAGCAAGCATTTTCTTCCACTTAGTGGGTGAGAAATGTTGTATTTTTAGCACAGACTCTTGATCAACCCATTCAATTACATCCAAATTATCTGTGTGGGAACAGAATGTTATGTCAAAAATGTTATTCAGTGTATTTGTCAATATTACCCAACAGAAGCCATTTGTATAATGAGGAGATTCAATATTTTCTCCAGCATAGGAAAGCAGCAGCTCAGGAATCAGACAGAAGTTATGAGATTTTGTTATTTCACAGACACTGGAAGTAGTAAGCCAGCATGATATAACACAGAGAACACCACTCCCAAAATACAAAATCCTAGTTGCTCTATCAAAAACCAATAGAGACTACAGATGGTGATGAAGAAACTGCAACTATAATAAGCATTAACTCACAGTAAAATATCTTCTGTCTGCCAAAAAGGCACGCACTCCACACAAGCTGCACCATCAGCCCACAGGATTCCTTTAGGTCCCTACATGGATATTTTCATTGCTAAAAATTGTAGAGTTACTTCCACCCAGGCTTTGCGCTCTATGTAAACTCCCCTCCCCTGCTTTCACCACATTCAGTTTTGCTCCCCTGCCATCTGAACAATGTACACCTCAGGAACAGCAATTTGCACAGAAGGATTTTGGATAATGTACTTTAAAACATGCAATATAGGATTTACTGGTTTTTATAAAGATACTTCAGGTTAGTCTAAGAGCCTATCATCAGCTGCAAGTTTTGATTTAAATCATATAAAGAAGATTTTTTTTCTTTTCCTTCCTTAAGAAGGCAACTCATACATCACTACAAGGTAGCCCTTTCTGGCCCACATAAGGAACAAACTTCCCCATTTTGTCTGGGACAAAGATGAGGGATAATGGAATACCCTTTCGTTGTGTTTCAACCAAGTATTTTTATTAATCTTGTCCTCATGGTCTGTAGCTCCCTCCAGTGCCATCAAACCACTAGAATAGATTTCAGCTGATAAAGACCAGCACGTATCTATAATTTTTAAAGCTTCATTATTATGACAGGACATCACTAATAAATAAAAAATCATGTTAACAATTTAAAATATTAATAAAAGTGAATTCAGATGATAAAATAATTAACTGGCTTAATACTCCATACTAGTTCCCCTAAACTGAAGAAACAGAGCTGTCTGCAAAATCAGAGAAAATAAGTGTTCAGGCAGTTCCCACATTTTTTCAGCTTGTTTGGGGCTTGTAAACCTAAACCTAAACAGGGAGAACACAGAACCAGGCACTTCCCCAGTTACTGCTGGAAAAAATGGGCACCATCATTTGTAACAGGAGTTTTAGGGACAAGGCTAGGTGGAGCTGATAGGACCTCACGTGACAGAAAAGGAATTTTGAACCAAGACCGAGTTTCCGCAGGAATTAAGGAAGCAGCGATAGCTCAGGGAAGGAATCAGGCCCCAGATGAGCCCAAAACAATGGGAAGACAAAACCTCTGCTGGGGTCTGAGCAGGGTGGTGAGGGAGGACTTCACCTCCCTGCTAAAATACTCTTGTACAGAGATCTTCAGAAAAATAGTTTGCGTATATTTAGACGCAAGATATAAACCCAGTGCTGGAATTTTGTCTGCTTAGGCACCATCGCATGTGAGATTTTTGTTCATACTTTAGGAAGTTGGTTTCTCTGGGAAAAAGGCAGTAATTCTGACTCTGCTGCTGCTCACAGGACACTGAAATGTTCATTTCTGTCCCATGCTGCTGCGGGCAGGGGTTGGAAGGGGCTCGGTGTCTCCACAGCACCGAGTACCTGTCAATACCTGCTGGGCTGACAGTCCCACACCTCCCAGCAGATCACATTTCAGCTTCTGCTTTCCCCAGAGGAATGTGCCTTCCCTCCCTCCTCCTTGATTAAACTGCTTTCAACTCAGCAAAAACAACTCCAGGCCTCTGTAAAAGCAGAGGCACAAGCTGGCACCTGGAGCTGCGAGCATCTGTAGAGAGCACACCTCTCATGTGTGCTCATGTGTTTTGGAAGTGAGTTGTAATAATAAAGTTATTATCCTTTTTCTTGAAAACATTTGCTTGATCATGAAACTTAATACCAGGCATATTTAAAAAATAGAATTTTAAACCAGGCAAATGATACAGAGCTGCAACACCATTATATACTGTGGATTTTGAGCAGTGCAGGGACACACATCTTTGGCTAAATGAAAAGCAAATACTCGGTTCTGTGTTCTGCCATACAACAAAATGAAGAAGTCAAGTTTAAGTGCTTGTCTGTCCCTGGCACACATTACACTGAGGCAGATAAAAGGAGCAAGAAATCAAGCTTGAAGCTAAAATCAAAGGCAAATAATAAAGGTGACCACACTGCTGTGGAAAAGCCATTCGCAGGAGTCACCACAGTTCTGCAACAGTGCAGCCTCTTTCATTCCAGTGAAAAACCCTGCAGTCATCCAGTTTCACGGTTCTGCTTTTTGCAGTGTGTTTTGCTACTCTTAGAAGGAAAATCCAATATAGACCCTCCATCTTTGCTTACTCACGTGCTTGTGACAACATCAGCCCACAGCCACTGAGTGTGCAGTGTTTCCACAAACTGCATTTGGGTATTCAGTGCTTTTAAGCCTGCAATTAAAATCGACACCTTGCAGAGTAATGTGGCTTTACAAAGACTCATAAACAGCCCTAATTTAACAAGAGACATGACAAGCCATTTTAAAATCTTTTAAATAAAATATTTTTACCCTTCCCACTCTCTTTCCCACTGACCTAACTTGACTCAACTCACTCTGAAGCAGAATTTAAATCATTATAAAACTATGAACTTTAAATCTCACCTCTCAAAAGACACAGCTGGCTATAAAAGACCTTAAAATAGTACTAAAAGCTCTAGTCATTCAAATGTCTGTAAAACACAGTAGGACAGTTTGTATTTACAAAACATAGTCTAACATTTGCAAAATGTGTTTTTTCATGCGGACTGTTCTAAGCTTTTAGTGCTGGAGTCACAGAGAATTTAGAATGAAGTGTGCACAGGAAAAGTAAAATCCCTGACAAGGCACAACCTCCGCCTGTTTCCTCTCTCAGCCAGGAGTCACGTCTGGGCTCAGGGAGGTTTTCCATGGCAGTCCCTGACTCACAGAGGAGCAGAGAGGAGCTGCAAAACACGGAATCCAGACAGGACTGGAGCGAGGGGTGTGGGTGAGGGATGGGGAAATTTTGGTACAACTCTTTAAAATCCCTTATTCTCTAATTAGCTTGTTTTGTAATGTTAAAATGAAGAAGTCATTCAGCTGATTATTTCTTTTGAACTAGCTTTATTGAGTCTATTTATTACCTATATAAAAGTGTTGTAATTACCTGAACAATTACTAAATGTATTATTCACAGAACATAATTGTTTCAGCATTACAACCCCAAAAGCCCTCAGCAGCAGAAGGCACAGCTCTATCTTGAGGAGGAACCTGATACTCAAAAGAATTAAGACTGAATTAAGATTCGAGAGGTGACACAGACATACCACCCTTCAGCATCCTCACTGGCCTCCTTGTTGGCAGATTTTAGAGACTGGGACAGCCTGGGCAGGGAAATTTCTCCTCCAGCCCCATCCCTCTCTCACAGCTCTCTGTGCTCCCAGGCTGTGCCCTGACCACAAACCACCCTTTGGCAGAGGAGGAGAGAACCTCTGTGCTGAGCTACCCTGGACAAAACTGCTCAACTGAAATCCCTGCCACGTTCTCTGGAAGCCTTACTCCAGTCCCACCTTTCATCCAGGGATGGGGGCAAGCAGAACTAAGGAAGATTCTACCCATTGTCATCGTGAACCAAGTACAAAACACTGCAGTGAGCTCTGCCTGTGCAGGGAGCACAAAACAAGCACCAGGAGGTGGGGAGGAACTTCATCTCAGTGGGCATTGATTCTGAAACTCCAGGGATACTGGTTTATACTTTTTTGGTTTATTATACTGAAAAGGGAGTATCACAGAGCTATGAATAACAACTCATTTTTGCACCAGCAGTTTGTGCACTCCCCACCCCTGTGCACTCAATCACAGCAGGCAGCTGGGAATCCAAGGGAAGGAAAAGCCAACCTGAAGAGACCAAGGTATGAACTAAGTTCCAAAAAAATCCCCAAAATCCACTGGATGACTAAAAGCCATGATTCCAGTAGAAGACACACACATCTTCACCATCTCTTTGTCTGCAGAGGGCAGTGTCTCATGTTTGCCTCTCAAATGGATGAAAACCTAAACCTAAATTACTCATTAACAGATTACAAATCTCCTCCTCTACATGAAAGAAACATTTAAACAGTCTCAGGAGACAAACTGAACTAAAAAAGACACTAAAAACCATGAGTATAATTGCTGCAGTGGGAAAGACAAGAAGGGGTCTAAGATGGTATTTCTCTTCCCCAAATATAGTGCTTACTCCCACATTAACATTTATTAAGCCCCAGCTGGGGCTTTTGGCTGCCCAGTATCCAAGCCTGTTATTTTGCAAAAAGACATAAACCCAGCAAGCCTCTTAGAATGTCTAAAGAAGCACTAAATGATGTGCAGCACCCTTCAGAGTGCAGTCTAGGTTCAAATATATGCCTAAAACTTAGTGCCCATCAGTCACTGGAAATAAATGTGCAATTCAAAGCTGTGCTGGGAAGAAGAGGCATGAGGCAGCTCCAGGGGAACAATCCTGGGCTGGCTCACCTAAGGCTCTGATACCTGCAATTGGCAGCTGTGTGATTCCAGAGTGCTGGAGACAATTCCAGGATTTCCATTTGTTCTGCATTACTATAATTAGAGTTTCCGGATCATGGTTTACACTAAGTACAGCAGCAAAGGCTTCAAGGTGGAAGAGACTCAGATCAGATGGGTCAGGGGAAAGTCTGCAGAGAACACTCCCAGGTTCTGGTAAAAGGGAGGAGTGTTCCTGCATTACCTACCCTGGATCAGGTGCTTATTTATACACACACAGTCTATAAACACCGTAACCATATGTGAAACACAGCTTTTATCACACAACAGCACTTCAACTCCACTTCCTGTCCTCAGCAGCAAATTATTAATTCACCACAAAAAAGGGGTGTCTGAGCACAGCAACTGGTACATTACACAGAAGTTAATAATATGCAGCTACTAAATATAGCCACTCCTGCTTTTCCTCTACATTTTGCTGCCTAAGAGATTTTTGCAGCATCTTGCACACACTGGCTTGCCCTGCACTGATGGTGATGCTCAAAACTAGTGACAGGTGCAGAGCTTTCAAAACAGCACTTCTCCCTCACGCCATCCCACCCACATTCAGCTCCAGCTTGTAAAACTGCAGCTAGCTGCTTTGTAGGAACGCACACGCACAGGAAGTCCAAGGAACAGACTGCCAACAAGCAGATGAGAAAATTAAAAAAGATCTGAGATGCTAATAAACCGTGCCAGAATTACACACTGCATCTAAATACAGGTTTTGAGGGAACATCGCTGGAGTACTTCTGCAGATAAGCATATCCTTCATTTTAATTAAGGAAGAAAATTTCCCTCCTTTGAATGAGCTCACTTCCATTGGAGAGACCTGTTTTATGAACAAATCTTGTGATTTTCTTTAGGTTCTCTGATAAGAAAACAAAGAAATCTTATGGTAAGAAATCTTTGTTTAAAGATAACAGAGTAGGGAAGGAAAAAGAACCTTAAGGTCTATATAACTGACATTTGGGTCACCGACTTTCTTGGTTGTGGCTCCAAACATCAAGTCTTTAAACAAACCCCACAAGCCCCACACTGCTCTGCAGCAGAATTTCCTCCTGTACCTACATTAATTTTTCATCAGCACAAACTGCAGATATTCAGTGGAGTTACAGTCAAAAGGCATCCTAAGAAAAAAAAAATCTTTGACTAACATCACAGTCAAAAAATGCAACTTTTTAAAAGCTGCCTGGACACAACCCTGAGTAGGGTGCTGGAGGGGAGGTGGGACTAGATGGCCTCAGTGGTTCCTTCCAACCAGAGCCTTCTGTCTGATCCAGTCATTATTGGTTTCCAAGAAAGTATGCAGGGAAACTGCTGTACATTTATATAGACAGACTTAACTATGCAGAGAAAAATCAGCTTTCTGCATGTCCACCATTAATTCATTATGATGCCTTGTGGATGTCAGGAATCAATGTGAAACAGTTCAGAACTTTAAAAAAAATGTTGCTTAAACAGGGACATTGCAACCTGATTCACCCTGTAAACCACGTATGGATAAAAGCAGCATGTGCTTGTACAGATTCTGGTAATTACAGAGGTTTGTTTCAAAAAAACACCGTGTTTCACACAATATAAACACGGTAATTGTCACATTATCTCACAATCTACATTGTGATTTCAATTATGCACAACAAAGGGACTGCTCATGAGAACCAAACTGAGAGAGTAAATCACACCCCTCATAATAATAGTAACAAACCTGTGTTCATTAGTGTTTGTTTGTTTTTAAAAGGTATTTGTTCAACTACTACAAACATTTCTTGCAGACTGGTGGAAAAGAAAAATGCACTGGGTGCGGCGTCAATCTTTCATTTTTTAAGACTTGTCTTAAGGGAAATCAGTCTCATATTCTTCACAGCCACGTGACTTTATCAAAAAACCACAGTGCACAATTTTGGCATAATTAGCAGGACCTTCTGAAATACAGCCCAGAAGAAAGCTCTGAGGGGAACAAACACATTTCACATCATTAGGGAAAGCTAGAGCTGAAATGGAGGTACCAGCCTCTGCACACAACAGCAGAAATCCCACCTATTTTTAGTTCACAATTCCAATAAGAAAACAGCTGGGAGTCTAATGAAATTATCTTGGTGACAAATTTAATGGACTGAACACTAAAGTTACTATTTTTAAGTAAAGGTCCCAATTATCCTCCAAAACAAGAAGCAATTAAGCAGCAGTGGAGCTCCAGCTTCCCAAGCGTCTGCAAGGCTCAGCTCCAATCAGATTGAAACTGGGAAATGGCTCAACACCTTTCTGGTCCTAAAAGTTGGTTGAGGGCCAGGCTTGGGGTTTGGTTGGGTTTTTTTTTAGTCTAATGAAAGCAGCTCTGCTTTGACCTGTCCAGTCCTGCCTGAGCTGGGTGCAGCTGCACGGTTCACACCGCGCCCGAGGAACGGAGGGGAGGGGAGGGAAGGGAAAGGGAGCAGGGATGGTCTGCAGAGAGCTGGGGAGAGCCCAAAATGATAACACACTGCTTGGATCACAGAGCAGCTCAGCTCCCTGGGAGAGAGATGGACAGGGAAGTGCTCCAGGAGCAATGGAGAAGGGCCAAGGATCCCACCTAGCAAAGAGCTTTGAGAGGAATTCTGGTATTTTCAAATTTACTGAAACAGTCACATTAATCACAATAAAGCAAGTTATAATCTGACATGCTCTTCTCAAAAAAGCTTTTTAAAACTGGCTATTTCAATTATTGTTTCCCTTGGTAACACACTGTGGCACTAATGAGTCTCTTGCACTTGTAACCTCACATAAAACTATTCCACACTTCATCCACACTTTACTTTTGAAACAAATTTTGAACAACAGGGGTAGAGAATTAGAGCTAGCATTGAAAATACACAGATAATGTACTAATACCTGCATTTAAATGAGACAGGGCAACATCCTAGAGCCTGGAATGCCCATTTGGGGAATGCATGGCAAAACAAGCGATCTCTAAATCCATCCTCTCACCCCTTCCACCAAAACAGTTCATCGTGAGATTTGAGTTCAAAAGTCTTGATGACAAGATCTTGAGCAAGATTCTTGATGACATCACAATGCTTTTGGCATTAGAACCATGAAAGATCGATCATCCTTCATTCAAATGACTTCACTTGAAACCTTTCACTATCCAAAATCACCCAAGGGTTTTTGCAGGTGTGAGCTTTTTAATCCTGTTGAAAACATCAGTTTACAAATGGGGAAACTTTGTTTCACCCAAGTTTGGGCTTGGTTAACAAAATGTGTGTATCCTAAAGCAGTTCAGCTCCCTGGGACTGAGGTGAACAAGGAATCCTCCAGAATAAACAAGAAGCCATTCCAGCCAGGGAAGAAAGGGAGCCTGCACACCTTAACTGCAAACTCTGCTCTTCTTTATGGCACACACAGGGAGAGCTAATGAAAACACTAAAATAAAACAACAATCAGGAGGCTCAGTCTTGAGACTCAGTTTGATGAACATCCAGAGAACAGCCACACTTTATGAAGCTGTGTAAGAAAATTGTTTCATCAGACACAAAGCTTCACAGTCCCTTCACACACCTCTGATCCTGTAACATTATAAATGTGCAACTGAAGTCCCTCTTAGATACCTTAACAGCAGAAGTGATGGGCAGTGTGGCCCTCAGAAAATCTGCAAGTATTACCAATATAACAATAAACAAACAAACAAGGCAGATTTTCAGTTGTGGGAATTTTGAATGTATATTGCTGATTTCATTCATTTACAAAAATGACTTGGGGTTCAGAAGGATCTTTTTTTTTGAAAAACACAAATCTCTCAGCCAAGATTGGATGACCCAGGCTGGATGTGACTCCTGCCAGCACCACACTCCTTCAGCAGCCCAGGAGTCAAGGCTCCTTCCCTCCCCCAGGCTTCCTAAAAATAGTCTTTTGCCAGTTTTTCCTTTACATGAACCCTCTGGGGGAAGGGGAACCTTGCAGAGTACCCAAGGCACTCACTGAAAATTTACTGGGCAGCCAACATGTTTAAGTGTAAATTATCATCCTGACACTGAAACCCCTCACTCCCATAATGAACACATCACAATTTAGCTTTATTGGTGCATATCCTTCCCAGAGACTTAATTAGTGCACCACAATACAGGTAGAGTTAACACAGATTTATATTTAACTACAACAACTAATTTTAACATGTTTCAGCTATAAAATCAATTATAATATACTAGAGAGTAATCAGTTCAAAATCACAAAGTCTATCAATGACATCCCAATACAAAATTACTCTAAATCACATGTAAAATTAGCCAGTAATTTCTTCCAGTTTATTTAGAACTTAGTCACATACTAAAAATACTGTATTTAACGTTACTTAAGCTCAGCTTTGGTTTGAGAGCTTCTTCGCCTAATATGAGCTTAATCTACTTTTTAATTTTCAGCCTGCCCTTCCTGAAGTCAGGATTTTATTGCCATGTTCTCTGCATGCAAGCACATGGTCTCAATAAACTTTTGAGCCTGCTGGTAAATTTATTCCAAATGTCCTCCAGACATCTTTGTCAGTGGTCTCTAAAAAACAGTAACTTCAGCAATACCTGTGATTGCAGGCAAGCACCCAGACAAAAGACATTTAAATTGAAGTCCCCAGTGAAGGAAAAGCTTTGGCAGACCACCAAACAGGAGAGTTCACAGAAGAGGAAAAGAAGGGGAGAACGTGCAGGTCAGCAGCATCCAGGGCTCCCTCCCCCCAGGACTGGCAGTGATGTATCTGCAGTGCTTCAGCCCAGGGAATAATTGGGAATCGAACCCAGTGCTTTCATATTGCACCAGCAAATGTGGCCTCATTTCATCCTTGGAGCAGCAATCTTCTTGCTTTCCATCTTTTGGAACATGGTTGTTTTTACTTCCTTTTTTAAAGCAAGTTTTTAATAAGGTTTTACATTAGTTTTTTTGGTCTTAAAAGTATTCTTCTAATTGTCATCCTGTAATCTTGAGATGTTCCTTTCCTGCAGCAATGCAGTTGAGCCATGAGAGCTCTCATAAAACCCTCCTGTGCTCCAAAAGCTGCTGTGCCTGCTCACGGGGAACACCAGAAACAGCAGCTCCCAAGGTCAGGCAAAACGCTCCAGCACCCACCCACCCAACCCATCCAGGTGAATGAACTGCAAAATCCTAAAAACATTGGTCACAGCTGCTTCAGGAGCACCAGGGATGCACATCATTCCTGCAGCAGCAGAATTTTCTGTGGCTTCCCCCCAGCCAGTCCAGCCCTGCATCCCACATCAGCTCCCAGCCCTCCAGCACTGAATCCACCCAGGAACGATGCTCTGGCCTCACAGGGGCCGTGCAGAAATGATGCAACCAGTGCCACGCTCTTCCTCGCTTCCTCAATGTTTATTTATAGCTTGCCCTGTATTTTGTGCCTGCAGATCTTCCTCCTGGCAGGAGGGATTCCTAGGGAAGGCTGCTCCAGCCCCTGTGGAAGTCTTTTATTCTGCTTGTTTCTGTCTCACACTGAACTGTTTTGTTTGAATCAAAACTAACCTCACTCTGTTTGCACAAAGGGACCTTGCAAGAGCCTGGGAGGGGCAGTGAAAATTCATTTTCAGGAACTACTATGAGTTCTAAGAGTTGCTTGGATTGATTCTCACCATTTGACAGCTACAGGGTTTCACCAATAAGGCAATCCAACACTGCTGTATCATTAAGCCAATACTCAAAAGTCAAGATGTCATTTGCTCTGCTTTGTAATAACCTTATGGGAATTTTATGGTAAAACTGAGCATATTTTTATATAAATTTTTATATTTATATAGTATATTAAAATATATATTTTAATATTTATATTAATGGGTAAAACTTAAAAAAAATACAGAAGTCTAGTACATGTGAGGTGCATGATAAACTTACAGAGTTTACAATTCCTCCTTATTTAACTTCTCACCCTAATTCATTCTGACCAATTCATTTATGACATTCATTCATTCCCAGTTCAGACTGACCACTACCTGTCCTCACAAAAACCAGAGAACTGAAGGATTACTGTGTACACAACAATCTACTATTTTACTCACTGCAATTTTCTCAAAACATTTAAGCAATGCCATTACAGAAGTTTCACCTGTAGTAAACTGTAACTTTTAGGGTGAATTTGTCGCACTTTCCTTACCAGAAAAAAGGTATCTTTTCTGCCTGGTGAAAATAAGATTAAAAATACAGAAAAAAAAGGAGTATCATTGCAAGATCCATGCACAGCAAAGCCAAACCCAAGGATGTGGAGCTTTCAGGATTTCTGTAGCTTTGCCAAGTGCCTGACTCTCAGCACGTGTCCAAGCCCATCAAACACAGGGTCTGTCCCCGGTGAGAGCACCAAGGGTGTGCTCAGCTCTGCCCCACACGGGGCTCACTGCCCTGCTGAGATCCCCTGGCTCCAGGAATGTGGAGCATCCCTGTCTGACATCCCTGGCAGGATGAAAGTGCCCAGCAGAGCACCAGGGAATTCACACTATCAGAGACACCTGTGAAACCTGTTAATGAATTCACTCACAGGAGGAGAGTTTTAACATCATCTGCTCCAAGAATGTTTCTATTAGTGTGGATCCAACTTCTTAACTTTTTCTTGATCTTTACAATCATGAAAGAAAAACGGAATTGTGTAGTAATGCTGTGGTAGCAGCTGCATTTAATGATCTTATGGAACAATGCAACACACTAATTTCTTAAACACAATACTTTGTCTATAACAATACCGATGAACTGCTCAGAATGGATTGTACATGGAGTCAGGGCTGTGAATCCACACATGACTTTTTAAAAATTAATATATTACTAGTTGTTTGAAAAATACTGGCCATTTTAATTACATGGAAAATTATCTGTGAAGTCTCAAAAACTTCACAATTAATCAATCAATCAATCAATCAACAAAAGTCAACTCTGCACACCTCCTTGATTAGAAGTTGGTAACAAACTTTTCAGGGTGGCAACTCTGTTTTTGCAGCACTAACCCCAGGTCAGTTTAGCTTTAGGTACCATGTGCAGAGCCAGTGTTGTTCATTAACTCTCATTCTATCACAAACTTGTACCTATCAACAATACAACATTCACAGCATCTCCTCCAAAAGCCCCTGTGGACAAAATATGTTTTTTCACACATTTCTACCATATTCATTCACACCATAACTTTATACCACAACAAGAACTTTAGAGGATAGAAAGAAACTGCAGTGGGAAGGAATGAGGAACCTGTTGCCATTAAAATGCAGAAATTAGTGAGAGTTTAATTAACCAAAGGTTTTGGCTTTTATTCCATCTCCTGCTGTATTGCATTGCAACACTTTCCCATCACCCACAAAAAAAATTCCACTGCATTTGCATTTGTAGGTTTGCAGAGAACAGAACCACAAAAAACAAAGCAGAAGCCTGAACAGGTACCAGAAATATGTTGGCTAAGAAGTCCAGACACTACTGAGCCAAGCAGACTTGAAAGCAATTACAAAAATATGCATCTGACATTTGAAAAAAACCAAAAAAACAACAAACCCAAGATTATTTTTTCTTTTGAAATAGAAATCCCTGGAATTAGGCATATTTTGTCATTTATCTGCATGTTTAAAATTGCTAGGTGATGCAAGCATTATATTCTTTATTGAACAATACAATTTACCATTTTTACCACCAGTAACAAGGAATCCATTCTTGTCTTTACCGAATTATTTTTAACTCTGTTAATTAACATTATGGGTCTAGGCCACCCATCAAGAAATTTGGCTAAAGAACTTTGTCTGCAGAATTCTGGACTGTAGCCAAATACTTTTAGTACAGAATTATCTTCTGAAGATACATCACTTTTGGATTTATAAAGCAGTACTTATACATTTACATTCTTTGGTAATAACAACTTTGGTTTCAAAGCTGACTAATAAAGTAAAATATTAATGGAGATACATCCTGAGCAAACTACACCCTGGACTCCACTCCAGTGCTCTCCTCCAGATAACTAAAATGTTAATAAGTTTGTTATTTAACCCTGCCTTCATTACACTCTCCTGATGTTCTTCTGACATTCAAAATGAAACTTCTCACTCAGAGGAGCACAGCAATCTACTGACCAAGTCATGTGGGCGTCTGCTTATGATCTCAGAAAAAATTACTATTTCAATGACAAATTTTATTTAAATAAAGTGCAAATATTAATGCCAAACTTTGAAAGATACTCTTGATCCAGTGCAAGCCTAACCTGAACAAATGTTGTGCATGTGAATTTTGTCTGAAACAAAGAAATAGCTGTTGAGAGAGCAAATCCATTCACCGTGAAAGCAAATATGAAACACCCATTTCCACTGAATCAGGCATCCATGAACTCTAGGGTTTATCCTTAACCCTTGCAGGCATTAGCAAGTGATGCATTTAACCCAAAAGCAGAAGTCTGAGTATTTGGACACAGGACTTTGTCAAGAAATTGGGGAAGAAGTTCCAATCCAGCTTTTTCATGCTGTACAACCAGGTCAGCCCTGCCTCCAGCTGAAGGCAAATCCTCACTATTTACAGCCAGGCAGGGAAAGGAAGTTACATCTGCAGCCAAAGGCCAGAAAGGAACTGGCACATTCACAGATGTGTGGAACAGAGGAGAAATAAAAGCAGCAGACGAATGAAGGCAATGAACGGAGGGGCTGGAAGTGGCTGAGGGAGTGAAAGTGGAGGCAGAAATCAGAAATCAGATTCCTGGAGCAAACAGTTAAACCCCTTGACAATAATTCAGGGTGATGCAATGGGCATCACACAGACCTCAAAAGGCTGTGGTATGACTTCAATTATTCACATTTTGGACTTCTAAAGGTCTTTCTGCCCATTATGGCCCATCAGCTCTGCACCTTCCTTAGTGGAGCACCTAATTCATAACAATCAAGCAACCTGTTCCAGGACACCTTTTGGGTTGTCTTGCTTCATACTGGGATGTAATTTATTCTGAAGACAGAGGAGTTTATCTAGGGTTGAGTGTAGCTTGAAATGATGAATTTACGATCAGCTGTGACAAGAGTGGGAACATGTGCTGGATTCATAATCCATTTATTGGCTAAATTTAGGTAATCTGGTTTTAAGAGCACTTGCCAGCAGGCACATCCCTGCTACTGACAGTCAGCAAGAGAGGGCACACATGTGGAGGAGTTGGGTATAATTCAGCTGTTATAGGTTTGGACTCATTGTTGGTAGTGACTTCACTGAAGTCATGGGAAGACAGCAGTGATTGTGCTCCCCACCATACACCTAATACCCCACTGGAGTGCAGAAAATGTAAACCCTGGGCTGTATTTCTTTAACTGAAATTTAACCTTGTTTAAAACATGATTTTCTATTCCCTCAAACTGAAGATGAGCAGGGAAAAGACCCTAATTCAGTTATCTCTAAGCCCTCTGGAATAGAGTAATGTGGATTTTGTAATCAAGATCAAAAATTAGGAGTTAGATGATCTGGGTCTACTCTCTGGCTTGCCAAGGAATTCACACAGCAGTAGGCAAGCTCATCAGTTTTATTCCAGAGAAAAGGGACATGAATATTATTCTTCCTCATGGGAATGTTTAACAATATAATTGTCACTGTCCGTAAGAAGCTCATGGATGCCAGGAATACGGGCCAGGGAAATTCCTGTCCTTTAGAATGCGAGCACTCAGAGGATCTGGAGACAAGAGAAACCACTCTGCCAAAATCACATCAAATGGAAAGAAAGCAAAAGGGGGGAAAAAAAAGCAATAAATAATATGGATAAGAAACTAGACTAACAGTAGTATCCCTGATAAATCAGGCACTGTTTAAAAAGGTGAGACTTTGAGCAAACACGCTTTTACTACGTGTTCCATGAAAGGAACTTTGTCATGAAGAGAAATCAACATGGAAGAAAATCATTAAGTGCACAGATTGGGGCTCTTAGCTGCTCTCTGCAAGTCTGCAAATCCAGAAATAAAACACACCATAAATCTTAATAAAAATATAAAGAACTCACAACATCAGAAATTAAAAAGCCTGTGTGTCCACACATGCTGATCCTTCAGCAGCCCTGCACAGCAGTCGGCTAATAGCTGCACTCCCTGCCTTTCTTTGATAAGTATTTTAAAAACAAACATCTTAAAAAATACTCCTCATAAAACCCTTCTGGAAGAACTTGGCACAGTTTCAAGGTATCAGAGAGGCTCTGCTGGTGCTGGAGCTCCAGAAACGTGACTGTGCACCTCCAGAGCCTCCTCCCTGCGCCTTCTCCTTCCCCGAAATGGCAGCGCAGGAGAGGAGCGGAGGCAGGAAATAGCGTGAGAACGGCTCCTCGTGCTGCTTCCAGCCCTTCCTGACATGGCAGGGTGTGAAATGGGCTGCAAACACTGTCTCTCACATTATTTCCTTTTCCACCCCAGCCAAAACCAGGAAGCACCAGCGAGGAGATTCGCAGGGAAAGCGCAGCGGAAAATGAAGCACAAAATCTAATGAGTGGCCAAGGCTGACTGAAGTTAAAATTCAAGGGTTTGCAGGCACAGCCTAATATTAGCAACTCTAGAAAAAGGTTCATGTAGTACCCAGGCTTTGCTCTTAATTTGCTGAATAGTTGACCCAAGGGCTCTTGACATCAATGCATGTTTCTTCAGGCTTTGGGTGAGACCTGGCAGGACAGCGTGGACACCCTTGACATCCTCATGGCACAAACAGCACAGTCCTGGGGGACACATCCTGCTCACTCTGCCTGCTCTGCTGGGTGTTTGTGAGGCTTTAAAACCAGAGCTGCTCAAATGAAACCTGAGGTAGAAGTATTGGCAACCACAGAGCTTCAAAGAGATTGTTTGTTTGTATTTGACAGAAGGCAGGTTTGACAAACAGGCTTTGGCACATCACAGTGGAAATGGCTCCTGTATTTTAAAATAAGAAGTAATATAGTCTAAATAAAATGCAACCCTGTGCCTTCAGGGAAGACATATAAGGATGGTAAATAATTTAACACCGTTTGGGATTTTCTGTATTCTAGACATTTCTGTGTTCTTCTGTTTATTATTAGCCAAGAGCAGGGTCCCATGGCAGCTTCCTAAGAACACTCTGTGTACATCCCTGCAGGATGCAAGAGCAATGAAATTTGGTCTCCTCACAGAAGAAGCTCCCTCCTCACTGCTGAAATACAAACTGGTGGCAACGTCACAGACTGTGTTGTTCTAAATACAGAATTGAAACTGATTTCTTAGTAAGGCTGGTTCAGAAAAGGGAAATAAGCCTTCTTTCCTTCTCTAGCCCCTCAAGACTGTAAAATATGCCTGGGCAGGAAGTACAGTAAAGCTGATGATGAGCAGAGGCTCTTCCAAAAGGAACAGGGCTCCTCCAAAGTGACATTTTCATTCAGCCAGTGAGCTGGAGGATGCAGGGCAGGACACCAGAAGGGCTCTCCAGCAGGTGAGGTTACTGGCCAGGCCCCCCAGCTTCTCACCTCCAAAGATCACAGCTGCAGGGAAATGGGCAGCCAGGACAGCACCTGTGGTTTTTGGTAAAGTCTTTTCTCAGCCACCACAACCAGAGACTCGGTGGAGCAACAGTAAGAGTGTGTAATAATGTCACCTCTTATGGGAAGACACTGGAAGTTGTAGAGATGCAGAAGGAAGGACTGCACATTTAAAGTTACAGCTCCCTAGAAGGTGAGAAACACCATTTCTGGGCTCTAAACCCCTCCACTGGAATTAGGGAGACAAAACATTGAGAATTACATTTGTTCCCACTTTCTTGGGAATGGACAAGAAGCACAAAGTGGCTTTTCCCTCACGCTCTGTCCATCCAGCAAATTCCCATCTTTCCTCAGCACAAACTCTGCACAATTTAAGCTTCCATCTCTCCAGCATCTTTCCTTTCCAGACTCTCCATCCCTGAATCCTGGAAAGCCCTTCCTTCTCCTGCACTACAGCAAAACTGTCCACATGTAGAACCAGCTTTCATCCATGGAAAGCAGATCTGCTGAAAGACAGACAAAACTGATTTTTAAACATTCAGCAGATCCTCCTTGCAAAGTTTCCTATACAAAACTGTGTCACAACACTGACAAAACCTCCTTTTTAAAAAATTCAGAATGTCAG
Organism: Catharus ustulatus; assembly: GCF_009819885.2. Lineage (NCBI taxonomy): Eukaryota > Metazoa > Chordata > Aves > Passeriformes > Turdidae > Catharus > Catharus ustulatus. The sequence goes on along the minus strand of NC_046237.1, from coordinate 3,724,230 downwards.
ATAAGTCTATACCAAGATGAACTTTACACTAAGTGATTCAGTCTTCCAAAAATGACAGTTGAAAAGAATTCATTTTTCTACAAACAACTCCGAAAAGTTAAGTTTTGTGAACAAGAAACATTGTTTAAAATTTTAAGGCAAATCACTGAACAAAGAATCTATTAATATTTAAGATTTTATTTGACTTTCAAGAGCAAGAAAGGATTTTTGGAAGCCAGACAGATCTTGAAAGAGAAAAGCTGCTTTTCTATTTCCTATTTCCAGTGTAACTTTCTTGTTTTAAATGGAGACTTCAAAAGGGGAAAAGTGTTCAGAACCTAAAACTCTGAAACAATGGACAACCCCAACAGAGTTTGCTCAATATTCTCTTTTAACTTCTGGTAGCACTGACAACAGTTCCCTGCACATTCATATTAACATAGCCCTCCTTTAATAATCTAGATACATTTTGTATTTTGCCTTTGCCACGTTTTTGTTAGTGTGTGCTCACCAGGTTAATTTAAAGGTATCAATCAAGTCAGATTTTATAGGAAGCTTTTTGTTTTTAGGTTCCTTGAAAATTTAATGTGACAAAAACAAGTTCAGCATTTTCAAAGTGACATTAACCTTTAATATGACATTTTGCCATTAAGAAGTTCCTACTCTGCATCTTCTGTTATTTAAAACACCATCACTGCATGGTCAAAAATACCAGAAAGAACAAGAACTATCAAAATTAACAATTAGAAAACTCCTTCTGCAAGACTATAGTGTCATATATGTTACTCTAATATTCAATAAATATTAGAATTATTAAATATTTTTAGAAAGGGACAGAAATTTTTATTTTCTTTTCCTTAGGGAAAAAAAAATCTGATTTGTCAGCAATGTTCAAAGTTTATTTTTGGCTCAACAGCCCATGATGTAGAATTAAGTGTTCCACTAGATGGAGCAGGATGGTAAAGCCATCATGAGGGCCACCTCCCCTGCTGATCCATGGAAAAGTCAATGTCCAGGGATGATAAGAATTTCAGCTTTTTTATCTGCATTTAGGGGAGAAAAAGGGCAACACAAAACCCTCTTAGTGCTCAACAATTTCCTTCTTCCCAGCATAGAAGTTATTAACAAACACTAACCAGAAACAAACCCAGCTTTTCCTCACTTCTATCAACTTCACGCTAGAAACATAAAATTTACTGCATGCTTGTCTGAAAATGAAAATCTTTATACTTTTTTATTTTGTAGCAACTGAACTTGCAAAAAGCTCCATGCCAAATGATCAAACATTAGTCACCTAATGCAAAAGACATCGTTACACATCAAACAAATTCACTCTGGAAACAATGGCAAAACTTCAAAGAGGCTCCTACAGACCTGGAGCTGTGCAAGGCACAGTAAAATTATCTCTCTTGTCTCTTTTCAAACAGAGCTAATTGTTGATTTACCTTTAAGTCTTCCTAAGCAAATAAACAAAAGAAGAACCTTACAGATTTTATTTCATCAGATGTTAAGAGATGCAGCATTACACAAACTGCAGTTGCCACCATCGTGTGAAACAAGAAACCTTCATTTGCTTGACCCATTAAACCTTATTTCAGCTTCTTCAAAAGAAGTAGAGAGAATACAAACTAACAAAGAACAGTTTTAACCAATAATGTTTCAAATTTATGTCCTGTGATTCTCGAACATGCACAACAAAAGTACCAGAATGGCCACAATTAACTCGATCACCTTGCCATAAAGAATCCTGAGCCACAGTATATAGCTGGATGTGATAAATAACTGCAAACATGCAGCAGACTCTCAAGACAATACTAATTATCCCAGCAGTATAAATACCAGAAGAGAATGCCTCTTTCTCAGATATGTGCATGAAGGCACAGAGCAGAACTCTGGTGACTGGTCACAGGCTGCTTCCCATGATTGTCACTCCCATCTTTGTTTCCAGTTAAATAAACTGCACCAGAAAACAAAGTGACAAACGGGTTCATTTCCCACCAACTTTCTGTCCAACTTACTGCAACTTGTGCAGTACCTGGAGCTGACATCTGGAAAGGATGGGCCAAGTGGAAGAGGCAGGAAATTTGGCCTTGGCGACAGCAAAACTGTCCCCTCATTAAGGGGCCTTACTAAAGCCTTTTAAAAGCACCTGTGAAGTTTTCAATGTAGATATTGTCTAATTAAACACCAGTTTGTCCCACCTCTCTGAACAGCTGATTACCAAGGATTCATTGTGCACCACACATTCCTTTTCCAGGGACAAGGGGGAGCAAGCACTGTCACAAAGAGGAGGGCAGCAATACTCACTACTGGGCACAGTCAATCAGCTGGTACTCGTTGGATCTCTCGTAGCAGGCTTTCACACCTTCATCCTGCCAAAGTGTTTTTGTGTGTTCATAAAACTCCTGAAATATGAAAACAGTTTTATTGAAACGGGTTAGAAATGAAGAGAAGCAGCCAATAATCATGTATCACTGCATTTTGCAATGAGCAGGAAATGGAGCAGATTTAACAAAAATCTTTAACCATGCTTTAGAACCTCACTACGAGTTCAGTTGGATTTCTGAGTTTGAATGCAACAGTCTGTAAGAGTTATCTTCTTCCCAATCACTGACTGAATCCAACCATTTACTGTAAGAAGGGTTAATGTCTCATTAATGACAATTTCATTGGCATTTTTAATAATCAATGCTATTTGGTGACATTTGTTCTTTAACTCACAGTGTCACTGCTTTTTACATTTCTGTGGCTGTCGTGATTTTTTTTTCTTCAATGAAACACTACTTTATAATTCCTGCATGAATGATAATGATAATTAAGTTTTACATGACTTTGCAAGTTAGGATCTTCAGGGACTATACAGACATCTGTATCTTCCTTAACTCTGTACCACTTTCGTAAATTTATTCTTTTACAGTGTCAAAAGACATTGAACTGCAGAAGAAAGACAGTGACACAAGGCTAGATCATGTTTTGTCTCAGCCTCAAAAACTGCAAGCCAAGATATGAAAGCAGACAGCCAAAAATGCAGTGCTTCAGTTTTGTTGAACCTGTAACACAAGCTAACAACACAACCAAAAGCCCTTTCATTTTGCACATGAAAGATGCACTTTGGCTCCAGCAGTGCGTGTGCAACACGGGATTGAACTCCTGGCCGTGGGGCTGAGAACTCTGAATAGACTGAGAAAGAACAGCAGCAGCCTGGTGACTAAAATACACACAGACACCACTGTGGGCATTCCTCTTATCAACAGCCATGGGTTCCTTGGCTATCTCTCAGAACTTTGAAGTGTTTTGGGTAAAATACTTTCACTCTGATTTTAAGTGGTAAATAATTGATTTTTTTAATCCAGACCAGTGCAAGACCTTTAAAATAGTTGTTGCGTATATTTTGTGTCTCCCCATCCTTTTTCTTTACAGCACAATTATTTTAAAGAAGAAAAATGTGAGTTTTAGCTGCTTCAGTGTTCCTCCATCTCTTGGGATATCAGTCTCTCACATTCCTTTACTATCAATGTAGTACAAAGAAAGGGGACACATTCCAAAATTTCACTTACAAGAGTTTTAAAAAAAATCACATTCCTACCAGAATTTTAACTAACACCTGAACTGTAGTATAACAGTAAATCCTTTAAATTGCATCTTAAAGATGCATAAAGGCATCTTACAGTGAATTTAGTGATGCTGATTTTCAGAACACCCTCCTCTTGGCAGGTATCAGATTCATACTGCTTGTGTGATCACACAATTATGAATACCAATGATGGAAGCAGTGCATCAGAGGCAAATTTGATTGTCCTTTTATTGCTATTAAGTATTTCATAGCTGCACATGCACAAAAATGAGTGTAAACACAAAATACACATCTACATTTTGTTCTGATGTCTTTTAAACAGATTATGTTGTTTATATATGGTATTAGATGTCAGTTTGTTCCCTGTTTTTATGAACTGCACATGACCAAAAAGACTAGCTAAATTTCTTGCACAAGTAGGTATGAAGATTTTACTTGTTTTCTAGTATTTGCAGATTACATGACCATTTGCTTTTGCTATTAAAGGAAATAGAAGATGAATCAAAATCTTGACTCCAGCATTCAGTTTTCTAGCTCCCACTGCTCACTGGAAACCATTGGATACTTGAATTTCGAAGAATTTTTTGAAGGAGACTGTCAGTCACCTTCCACTGTATCAGAGCACAGTGAGGAAAATATCTTTCTAAAGCAAAAGGGAGAAGGAAGAGAAAATAAAGGAGAGAAGGGGAATTATCTGCAATCTCACTGTATCTGAACCAAACTCATTTTGGGGAACATTTCTAAATCTGTTTTTAAAAAGTCACAGTTGTTCAATACAGAACATCATATGGCTCACTCAGCTTGTGACTACAAAGCTGGGAAATTGAAAAATGGAATCAGCAATTGTAAAAATTTTTTTTTTTTGCTGAAACACAAGCTGATTCAATGGATGAAAAACTAGGCAAAGGAAAGTTTACAAAAAGAGCAATAAAACATTTCTCATCACAAAAAAAAAAATGTACATACAAAATGAAAAAAGTCAGTACTTTAAAAAAGAAAAGTCATAGCACAGTAAAATTCTGCCACAAAAATTCTTCCTCATTACTGTTTCTCACTATGACACTTTGGTGGAAAGCTGATATAAAGCAATTATTTCAAAGACCTTTTAAACACCGTAATGCCTTACATTTGGAGTAGTTTCTGCAACCAGATCTTAAAATGGGATGAAAAACAAAACCAGTTCCTGGCTCTAGCATAAACACATTGATAATAGAAAGCCCAGGGTTTAGTTTTCCAGAACAGTTACATATTGTTTAGAAGAGTCCTCCCAGTGTTCTAATGAATTACAATAATGGGATAAAGATCATGTTTGTGCCTTGTTAGGCCAAATTAGCAATAAAATATTTAAAACTGCCTTTATGCCTGTCCTGCTAATCTGAACTATAACCAGCAATACTTAAGCAATCTTCTCAGGATCATTATGAATTGTCCATGTGGGATGGAAAAAGAATTTAATTCCACATTCTTTGAACTTCTTATCAGGGTTTCAAAATCAGGGTCTACAACATGTAAAGAGCAATGGATCATTATACTAAGGCACAGGGGGGGTTCTTTGGGATGGGTTTTTGCTGTTACATTTGGTCTCTTTTTCTTGTTTGTTTGTATTAATTGTGTTTTAAACAGTGAACTACATGACTTGAGATGGTCTAAATGTGAAGGCCTTCCTTTAATACACAACTTTTTACTTTAGGCCACATCAAATACATCTTCACACATGCTGGGGCTGATGCTGAGCCACCTCTGACAGCTGTGAGCCAGAGAGGTGCTCAGCCAACAAAGTCAGAACCAGGCTTGCAGAGCTCATCTCCTGCTTTGTGAGAAGCCTCCTTACTGTAGTGACTGATTTTGGAATTAAGACATAGTAGCTGGTTGCAAATATCCCAGATTCTCCCTCCTCCCCAGTACACCTACACTAACCACAGCTCTGAAATAATATTTAAGAAAAAGAATAACACAAGAAATCCTCAGCATCCCATTTGAGTCATGGAATGTAGCCTGGGGCTACTCTCAGGGAAGGCAAGTAAAACCACAAGATTTGTTATGTATTTAGTTAAAACAGGGGCTTCAGAGGCCACTAGAAAAATCAAGTTTGCAAAAGGGTTGGGTTTTTTTTGTTTTTCTTTTTTTTTTTTTTTTTTTTTAAGTTAAATAGGTATAATTTGTATGAGAGTTCTAAAAATAATGACTTAGGAAATAAATTAACCAAAAGTAGCAGGAAAATTTCCTGAAAAGAAATAGCCAGAAAACTAGTCCTTACATGTCTGGTTCTTGTTTCTACAACACTGATTCATTTGCTGGCACATTCTAATATAACAGATTCTACAGCAGCATCAACACGGGTTTTTCTTGCACTAGAAAATGGAACTCCTAATAAAACAGCTAAAATAAACAAATAATACTAAATGGTTTGAGATGACACTCCACAACAAATAGGATTTGAATGTTAGGTTCCAAATTATTCATAGTATCTGCAGTGTATGATCATATTATCTATTCTTGCCCTATGCATACTTAAAATTGGGAAAAAAATTCAAATTATGTAATTTTCCATTAAAAAGAATAAAATGCTGCAGTGACACAATACACACCCAAGATCCTGTTTAAAGTACAGCTGAAGCTGTGTAAAGCAACAAAAGTCAACAGAAGTGGTGACAGGACGGCATCACCTTCCTCATGGAAGGTGAGGAGTGAATTCCTCCTGAGCTCTATGTCAGGGCTGCAGCATTTATTCACCACCAGAGCAGGCTTTACACGTCCCAAAACACTCACATAACCCTAAAGGGGGAGAAATCCTTGAGGAGAGCACTCAAGGAAAGGAATGTCAATGTAACACAGATCTGAAGAGAACAAACAGGGCCTGACTGAATCTGCTCAGGCTGGGCTGGGGCATAGTTTGAATTCCGGGCACAATCCCCAAGAACAGACTCCACTCCTGGGAAACCACAAATACCCCTGAGAAAATCCTGTCTGGGTAAACCTCCTCTGGTCTTGCTGAGACAACTGAAGGACCAAGGACTAGGACTTGCTGCTGATGAGGAAACCTCTGTCTCATGATACTGTAGCACCACAATGGTTAAAAAGCCACAGTTATGTGAAATGTATTTCATTATTCATGTTTTATTTATGAGGTGACAGTTTCTCCACCTGATGAAAGCTTCCCAATACAATGAGTCAATAGGCAACATTTGTAAATCACTTGTATTCACTTACAGGAATCTCTGCAGACCTCTAGAGAAAAGAAACCCTTCAGTGGAAATGTGGAAGGGATGCTCGGAAAACAGCTCTTTGTTCCAGAAAGATCTTGCTGACACAATTCTGGATTAGAAAAGGGGCAATGCAGAGTCTAATCAAGTTTAAAACCTCCTTATATTGGAAAATTTCAGCAAGTTAAATAAATGGCAGCAGGTAAACAGTGGTTTTGCTCAAAGTTAAACTACAGAAAGTGTTAAAGAACTTGGGGGTTGAGCACTTTGGTTATTAAAAAAAAGAATCCTCAAGAGACAAACTTCAGGCCTGGGAAAAAATAAAGGAACCAAGATCTGCTTTTGAGAAGCATTCTAAAAGGATAAAATACTAACAGAAAATGGAAGAATGTAACTGGACATACTGTCTACAAGGCTTTGCTCCCTCCAGATATATAAATACTCAAGAGATTTAAAAAAAATGTTTATGAAGCAATGTTTTATAGGCATTAGGATGTTGGCAGAGAAAAACATTGGCACAGTCCATGCCACTGTGACACCAAGTTCACAGGAAACTTAGCATGGACATGCAACATTACCTTTACTTTGTAAAATATAATATAGGGTGGATCCTCCAACAGAACAGTTTATTTACTAATTCCAGCAAAAGTCAATGCCACTGGAAAAAAACCTTACCTCCTAAAAGGTGTGTACAACCATTACACAATGTTGTGGTTAAAACTGGGATTCAGTTCCTGGGCAAAGTTCACTGTCCCATGGAGCTGCACATTTCATAATAAGAGTTTTAAATAGGTCACCAACTTCCAAATCTAATGATTAAAGGTCAAACCAAACCAGCTTCTAACTGTAAAACTGTCTCCTGGAGGACTTTGCTTCCCAATGTGTTCAGCTTTCAAAAGCAGCACTGCCCATTGGTTTGAAAGCTTTGCAGACCTGCTCTCCTTTCCTGGAGCAGGCAGCCCTGCTGCATTCCACACCACAGGCACTGCAGCAAGGCAAGGTCATGGCATGGCAGGGCAGCACACAGCACTCCAAGACAAACTGCACCAGCTGATTTTCTCCTTCCAGGATAGGTGAGTACCCACCAAATTGATTTATTCCTCTTTGCTCATGTATGGAATCAAGTGATCTCTACTGACTGCAGAGAAGGGAACTCATGGCATCTCTGCATTCTCCCCAAGCTTGGACAGGGACACCAGAACGTGTTAAATTTGTCAAATCAGACAGTTTAATAAGCCACTTACTTGAACAGGGAAACATCTGCATTCCTAATGGTGTGAACAAGTGTTAATTATTGCTTACTATTTTAGGGCAAATACACTGATGATATCACAAAGGAAACGCATACCTACAAAGAGTTGAAAATATTCTCCAGTTACTGGCACGTGTCCAGAGCTGAATACAAAACTCTTTGGGAGAGGCCCAGTGCACTCAGCACTTCCCATAACTGAGTCAGAAATATTTTCAGCAAGGATTTAGTCTCATTACCAATAGCTTTTCATGCTTGGAAAAGAAGAATGATGCTGAAATGTTCTGTGTTTCTGCTTGGTAACTTCCAGTAGTACAAATTAAACTGGATGTGGCTGCAAGGACTGGCCAATGGGAGACTTCTGTCAAGACTGAACTCACATTATTCCCCTTTGTTAAGAGTTTCAAAACACCACAGTATTTGAGAAATGTGCCAACACACAAATCCATACCCATAAGCTACAACGTGCCTTTGGTTAGGAGTCCTCACTAACACAATATCCAGCCATTCTTCTTTTATTTCTACTTTCACAACAAGTTTAATCACCACAGAAATTTCATCTGTTGATACCAGAACAAAGCTCCTCATCATAATCAGGGAGGAAAGCTCACTTTGGGTGAGAGCAGCAAGCCTGTTCCCTATATTGTCAAGATTCCTCTGCAATTTAAACCAAATAATCAGTGTTCCTCTGCTTCTTCAAAGAGTATTGTACATAGAAAGGCAATTCATTAATGGATCAAATTCCTGAGAGCATAAAAGGCACAAGGAAGTTTTCTACCCCATCCCAGTTCTCTCAGGGTAGTTTAGAGAGGTGACAGAAGCAGTTCAACCATCAGCTATTTTTGGAGACTGCAGTCTAAGAAAGAAGGTTTAATAAAATTCTGAGAAATTTCCTTCAGGGTTTGTAAAATGTCTTTCACATACATCACTTAGCTGCTCTTTGTTTAATGAATATATAGTGAGCTTGAACAGTCAAATCAAATGACCTTATTACCTTACCTGGTGCCAAGAACAAACACCTGGGACCACACTAAACTGCTGCTGCCTTTCACATTGGAAACAAAAAAACCTCTTTTTGCCAGAAACTTCCACCAACAGAAAGGGGTGTAAGATAAAATAGTTATCCTCATTCTAAATTCACATGAATCCCAAGGACAGCTCACCAAGCCTCTTCCAATCTTTCTGAAGAAGCAGCAGCTGTACCCATAGAAGTGTTCACAGGCTAACAATGAAGTTTATGTGAAAAAATGAAGCTCAAATGTATTTAAAATAAACTAATTGAAAGTTCTGCTTAATTGCTGGCATTTCTTTTTAAGAGTAAAAAGACACCCCCTTTCCTGGGAGCTTAAAAAAAATCTTACATTTTACTGAACACTGAAGAAATGTCATATACTCTCCAAAGACCAGCTGCAAACCCTGACCAGCCAGCTGAGCACACAGGGCAGTGGCTGCACCCACTGGAATACCAGGGAACCTCACAGGTATAATTTTATTTCATCTATGCATACACCAATATTTTGTGATAGTCTCTTACTGTGATTAAAACCAGAAAATGCTTAAGAATTTCCATATTAAATTATGCCTATTTCCTGTTTAATTCAGCTGACAGCTCTTCTATTTCAACATAAATTGAATTAATCTGTCCTTGTTCTTTAAGACTGCTCTGAGGAAAACAAAGAAGATGTATCAAGAGAAATTAAGTCACATGAACTTCTGAATCTGTAAATATGGCCTGGTATGGTGGGAATTTACTGGATAAAAATACAAGTTCAGAACAAAGCATTAGCATTTACTTCAAACACTAATTAAATAAATTAGTAATAAAGTAAAATATAGGGTGAGGGTATTTTGTACTACAAAAGCAACTGCAGAAAAGACATTTATATAATGCCCATTGTCTCAAGCTCTGGGCTGCAGATTCTCTAATTTAAGGAAATTCTTTGTGAGATTTCAACAGAATTATGTGAACACCTCAGTGAAAACACTGCAGAACCCAAAGGGCTGAAATGAAAAAACAAACCACTTCCAATAAATACATTAGCACTAACAAAATTCACTAGATATTGCTAGCCACAGATAAAACATTCCAATCAGGCATTTATCTATGTAGACAAAAAAATTAGAGATTTCAGGAGATCCATTTGCAAATAATTAGTAGTTTTATTTTTTCAATTATGAGAAACAGAAATGAAATCCAGTGGTTGCCTGCCTCACAGACCCTGTACTTAAAGAAGGCTTCAAAAGAACTCTGTAATTAATCTGTATTCAAGAATTTTTTCTGCTGTTAAAGGATAGGAAAACCAGCTTTACATAAATTCCTGATCAGGTAAACTCAATTGGATTATCTGGATGCCCATTTAGAGGGAGCTGCTCTGTGCAGATAAGACAATAGAGATTTTAGAAAGAGTAAGTAAGTAAGTAAGGATTATTTCAGAGGATCTAGCACCACATCACTGATACTGGCTGTAAAACTTCTCACTCCTTTCTCTGAATATTAACATTCTTGAGGCAAGAATACTTTACATATCCACATTTTCTACTGGTTTTGCACCTCAAGATGCATCTCAAAGATATGCATTGATCACTCTTTTACACATAACAAGATAGAGGATACTAAAAACTGGTAAATAGGACATTGAGGTGTCTTGTTCAAAATCATAAAAAATCTGGACAAGAAAATGCTGGAGCCCCTAATTTTCTTTCTGTGGTAAGCATCCAAACTGCACACAATATTGTGCAGACACCCAAGAAACCAGGCTCTGTCTCCCACCTTTCCCAGCTTCCCATGAGTATCCTCACCAAAGAAAATGTTTTGCCTCCTGTCACACCCCAAAATCTGTGACATTCCCCATGGGAAATGTCCCCCACTGCAGTGAGTATGTTTGTCATTACTTTACAAAGCCAGTGATGCTGTCAAACCAGAACAGCTCTCTTCTTCTCCCATGATGTATTTAGACAGGAATAATAATAAATCTATCATTATACCCATCAGGGTGGTTATCTACAGGGACAGATAATTTTCTTCTGTTGCCTACATAATTAAGGAACACTTCTGGCAGCAGAGACATCCCAGCTCACATATTTTCTTACTGACACTATTAACTTGTTACCTTCTTGAAGATTTTGGTGTCAAAACCTTTTTAAACTATCAAGCCCTGTTGTGACCCTGCTGCAGGTTAAGGGATCACACTGAGCACCACCTCCTTTGTACCACACTGCCCATGGGCCAGGTTGTAAATCAGACCTCAAAACTGATCCCTGTTAAAAATAATCTCCCCAAAATAGAAGAGAGAAGGAGTAAGGGTTACCAGGGTTATTTTTAACCTGGTTGGTTCAATGGTCTGATTGACACTGGGGACCCAGAGGAGGTTTTTTTGGCCCAGTGAGGGTGGCACATCCCAGTGTGGAGCAGAGGGAAGGGTTGGCTGTGGGCACAGGGGATGCTGAGCTGCCTTTGAGGCTGAAGCCAGAGTGTGGGAAAGCTCAAGAACACCACTCAGAAACCATAATAAAACCATTCAGCAGCAGTGGTGGTGGGAGATTCAAAATAACTACAATGGAGCAGTGTAATAAAACTTAAACTGAAACCAAGAGACCTGCAGACAACATCAGCATCTCTTCTAAGCGTCCACAACCTAGAGAGCCATAGGCTGCAGTAATTCCTCTGATATTTTGCCTTTCAATAGCTAATACTCTGATTCTACTACTTTCTGAATACCATTTTTCCGAATTTAGTATGGTATTTTCAAGAGACATCTTCTTCAGCTGAGTCCAGATCAATTAAAAATAGGCAGCTGTAAATCCTGCTCAGCTATTTTGAAAATTTCATTAAAACCAGAGAATTATAAATGGTCTGTGACCCAAAGTAAATAGGTTTTATTTGGTAGCTTGGTTCAATTTGGTTGATCATGGAGTGTGAAATGTTGATAAAATGGGAACATTTCCTTCCCTCTTCTAAAAGGAAGAGCAAAAAGAAAGGGATGAAAAGAAGGCCACTATTACTGGGGATGGAGAAAATATCCTAACCACTGTCTGGTATGCAGAACAGGAATAAAAATATCACTTTTATAACCCAGCTAACCCAACATCACCTGACATTTGAGACAGATATACAGCTAGTTTGAATTATTGAAACTACTTATGAGGTTGATTTTTGACACTGAAAACACCCAGATACAGTTGTAGTAAGCCAAATGCATCAAAGCACAATAATGATGGAAACACCATTTGGAAACCTCAGCTATAGAACTGATCTACTAGAAATTGCAATATTTTAAAACACCAGCATGGTTATGTGGACAGAATTCCTTTCAGTCAATAATATGTTTTGCCTTTCTCCATATGCTACTATTTGTATTCAAAAATTTAATTTCTTAATACCAACTGTGCTGAATTAATAATCCCCAACATAGTAAATTTTCAGCTTTAAAGGGGATGTTTAACCTAGCAGTACACTGTAGCAACATTATTTTTAACTCAAGCTGTTGTTTTTTAGGTTTTTTTAATTCAAAACAATATGGTCTACACAAATGACACACATTTCCTGTAAGTCAAAAACTGCAAAGCAAACAGATGGAGACCCAGGCTAAGAAAAGAATCAGAATATCAGAATACAAAAGTTGCTCTTTGAATCTTAATTTACATGTAGAGCCAGATCCCAATATTAGCATCACACTGTAAAGCTCCTACATTCTTCCTGATTTTCTTCTGCCTTTCACATGACACTGAACCTTGCTGTTAGGAGACCTGCATTCTAGCTCCACCTGTTCCTCAGGGAACTATAAACACAGATTTTGGCCTCTACTTTAAAATTAATTCCAACTGCTTCTTCATGAAGATGGATAAGAAATCCCACAATCCTTGTGCTGACCTCTATGGCAGTGCATTCTCTTCAGCAGAGCTATCTAAATTAATGTTTAGGTAAAGAGGAATGGGCATTTAAAGCGAAGCAGAACAGCCCTGCATTTAAGAGTGTAGTCCTAAGTACTTCCAGCCCTAAAGAATATTCCCTTGGGATATGAGTGCTCCTCCTCCCTACCCTCATGTTCCTCCTAGGGCAGAGAAGAGCATCAAATACTACACTGAGAAAAGTATGTCCTCAAGACAGCTGAAACCCGATTTCCCATGAAGAAAATGCAAGAGGCAGAAAGTAAATTCTGCAGTTCAAACCAGACAGAATTACACAGGGCTGACATTGTTAAAAAATCCCCTCCCTCCTTCCCAATCAATGGTCTACATAGGAAGAGGTTTAGCTGCCAGTTTCTGAAATTCTTCCCCCAGTGTCCTGGAGGAGGAAACAGATGATAAGATTTCTTTAGATTTAAAGCATAACTAGCATAAGGTTGTCCTTTCTGCTGCCATAAAATTATTTTTTTCTTCAAAGTACTTTTAATTAATCTGTAACAAAAATCAAAATTATTTTTACAGCACTATTCAAGGATTGTGATTTCTGTCACTATGCACTGGGAGCTGGCATCTAGGGACACTCTAAGTCTTGATCTAAATCATGCAATTAAAAGGCAGGTTCAGTTCTCCAGGTACCAAAGAACTACAACCTACATTCTGACACTCTCAGAAATCACAGACATGTTAACTTATATAATCACTGAGGGCAGAGAGAGCCAACAATAGTCCTTCAACATCTGTGGCTAATGCACATGCAGTTTAAAACCTCAGCCCTACAAACATTTACATATGAAATAGTTAATCATGCCAATGAAGTAAGCCACTAGTCAAAGTTATGCACACGCCTAAACCTCTGTAGACTCAGGGCTTAAAAATTTAAGACAATACCTTTGCTCAGAGAAGAAAAACTAGTTTTATTGGAGCACTGTTATTCCTGAAGCTGTGTCATTTAACACCTCAAAGACTCTTCAGTGAACTTGGAATTGTTTATAGATATATACAATTATTTATATTCTAAGTCACACAATTACACCTTGCTTTCAGTGAAAAAAAAAGGGAGAAATTAAAAGAAATCACTGCACTCCAATTGAATGGAAGAAAAAAAAGAAGACCTCTGAGATAGAATTCTGATAGAAGGAAAATCCAGTATTTCAGTACGAGGTAGGTCACAGGAACTTGTTGCAGCATTGTTACAGATCACAACCTGAACCAGCACAAACAATGGCAGTGGAGAGCTGTGGGCACACAGCCAGTGCAGAAGCACAGAGGGTGGAGCAAGGAACCACTGTCTTCTCTCTCAAATATTCTCCTAAAACTATCTTCAATGCATTAATTTTTCTGTGCCCCCAGCAGGAGAAATCATCCATGAGGGGATCAAGTATTCCCATGAGTAACACTGACAAATGTCTAAATTAAAGAGGTGTGAAGATAAAAATCTCAAATTTAAGATGCTTTTAGACAAAATGATGACATTTTATGTGCTAGAGAGAATTATACACTCCCCCATCACCAGCCTCTCTGTGCCTGTTCAACATTGAAAATGATTTGAAGATTTCCAATTAATTGCTAATGTCACCTGACTTCTGCCTTGTACACAAAGCATGTGGGTTGGGTTGGTTGGTTATTTTTCTTTTGATAAAGACTGACCAAAGCAGACAAATTCCTAGAAGCAGCAACATTTGGAGAAGGTAACTGTTGTTGGTCTTACAGACCAGCTTGTTCAATAATATTTATATATGAAGAATCACAAAATCAATTAAGAATTGCTGTAGTGCAAACTATCCTACATCTTACTACTATTTGCACTTGCACTTTCATTTCAAGCATTTGGGACTGCTGGACACAAAATTCTGGTGTAAATGGATTATGATTTTTAATACATCACCATAATTCCTCCCCTCAGCCCCCTGGAACAGTGCACAGAGAGAGAAATGCAAGTTTTGAACCACTCCTGCATTACAGTGAGTAAAAGTTACTTCAAGGCAATTAAGAAAAATATCTTCTCAGTGTTTAAGTGCTCAGTGTTTGCAAACTGCATTTTCACAGGCTTCTGCTACAAGTCTGGTTGAGATACAGCAGAAATTAATCACTGTGAGTGGGCACAAAGTTGTATCATCAACTAAATAATTATCCTTTATGCATTTACTCTGGGACTGCTGGCACCTCGAATGATTAACCAGGACTGGGGCAAGGATGTGTGTGTGGAGCCTCTGCAGAGAGCCTGGCTGACACACAGTCTGAATCAGCAACAAAACTCCACTGTTCTTCCAGAAGAGAAAAATCATTAAACACCAGCTAATCATCAAGACAGTGCTGTGTGTATCCCCACTCTCCTTTTGGGCAATTCCAACAATACCCAAACTTTACACCCAGCACTGTCCATCCTGACTCTGTGGTTGATTTTTTCCCCAGAGCACAAAAAGCAGACGAGGGTCTCCATGTTCCTGAAGGATCAGCTGGAATATTCTGGCTGTGTCGCTGTAAATTCAATTAGCACTCACCAAAGGCACCTACTGCAGTAATGCCCAGAGAGCAGCTCACTGTTCTGGGGAAATATTTACTACAGGGCACTGAAATATAATCATTTGCAAAAAGGCATGGCTGCAGCCGCTGTGAATTACTCACCGGAGGGAAATCGAAGTCTATCTGGTTTGCTAAATTTAAGATGTAGTCGATTCGAAACTGGTTCTCTGGATTGGCTAGTTCCACTGGAGGTGCCAAATTGCCCATTGCTGTCACTATTGTCTGCAAAGAAACACAAGTAAAATATTGCAGAGTGTCTAAACAGCCAGCTGGAATAGTTAAAAAAAACAATAGCTTATAAGTTTACCTCTATAGCTTCTTTAATATTGTTTTTAATATCCTGAATTTTCATTTTCTTCTCCCTGTAATAAAAGAGATACATCATTACATTTAGAAGCCACAAAAGCAAAATACCTTTTTAAAACAGAATGTGAACTTGAAAAATACTCTATCAAAGCTATATTGGTAGATAGACTCATTTAAATATCTTGAAACTTTTCTACTTAAGCAGTAACATCTATTTGCATCTATTTTAAGCAGAAATATCTATTTGCATCCAAAAATCAGTGTCTAATTATGCTTTAATAAAAACTTACTACAGCCTTAGACTGGGACTAAGACATTCTGCAGAATCAAACAGATTTTGATTCATTTGAATGCAAAATACTAGACATACGTGAAAGTTCTTTAGGAAAGTATACACTGGAAACAAACAGAAAGGAAAAAAAGGGTCAGTTACTAAAAGCAGAAACAAATGAAAGGAGACCAAAGAACCTCAAAGGACAAAAAAATTAAAGCACAAAAACGATGCCTTGGCAGAAGAAGCCAGAGCACAGAACTCAACCTGACACATTCAAACAGTCTGGATGTGAACCATGAGCAGTTAAGGGTTAATCCAAGTATAAAAATTACCTCTTGACTACAGGCAGAGGAGTAGGCTGGAAAACCACTCAGAATGAGCACTGTCATTTGGGATTAACTGCAGTCACATTCACCAGCCCAACAGGCTGGAGCAGGACACTGCAAACCCTCTGTAGTGCATTTTGTGTCAAATCTGACAACAGTTAATTTCCATGCTGAATATTGCAATCAAATGAAATGCACGATCAAACATTTGGTATAACCAGGAATTAGCACCCTGAAGTATTACTAGCATTGAGCCTGTGAACTGTAACTTAATTGCAAAGCACTATGATAAAATTTTTCACATTATTGATTTCTTGCTGTATGCAGCATAAAATCACTACTTTGAGGTAAACCAAGTTAGCCATGTAATTACTAAAAAATGCCAGCTAAACTGTCTAAGTGACCTTTTAATCATCAGTGAACTGCTTTTGCAGGACTCTTTGATTATGGAATATTTATATCAACATTTAAGGGTTTTTTCATTTTGAAAACTAACATTTTCCAGCACAGTGTCCCAGAGACTATGAAGTACCAACAGCATTTCCTTTTTTACCCTTTTAAAGATAGTAACTCACACTCAGCTTATGACCCCAGCTTGAAAACCTCATTTTATGGAGTTAATTCATATGCATATTGCAAATGCTTTTTATCACTTTTTCCTTTCTATAATTACTCACAGTCAAAAACCAAAATGAAACTGAAAGCACAGTTACCAATCAAGAATGCAGAAGAACAGCAGGGGAAAAAAAAAAAAAAAAAAAGGTACTGCTTCAAAACCAAGGCAGACACAGACATCCAGGAGTGGGGGGAATTTCAGCTATGAAATGAAAAATTAATGCAACTTTTATAAAAGTCAGGGTCAAGCAAAGCACCACCATGTTATTCTCTTAGCCAGAGGTGGGGAGGATGTGCTTGGACATTCCCCAGCTGTGACAGCACCTGCAGTGCCAGGGCTGCTCTTCCAGAGGGGAAGCAAACAGCAAAGCATGGTGTGCAGGATGACTTTGCTGTGCAGGGAATGGCTCTGAATCAGCAGCACAACAACAAACACAAATGTGATTATCCCGAAACATCAGCTCCTCACTGAGCACATGTCCTCAGAAGTTTGGGGCAGGGACAGGAAGGTCAAGGGAGGTTGATGCAGAGAGAGAATTGAATGATCAATAATCAGATGAAAATTCGATGTTTTCCTAGACTTCTTTACCTACCTCACCACCTCACTCCTAAAGATTACCAGTTTTTGGTTCAGAGATTTGGCACTGCTGACGAGAACAAGGCAGTGAGCCAAGAAAGACCAAAAGCACCAAATTAAGGAAAATAAATGACACAGGATAAGAGAGAAAAAACTGAGGGCTTTTCACTCCCTTCCTAACTGCAATGCTTTCTATTGCCCCAGGTCTTGACAAACTCTCCATTCCACAACCAAGACTTAGGGTGCACAAATAATCTGTTTTTCAGCAGTGCACATATGGTTGCAAAACCACCACCCACTTTCAGTTTTTAAAAATCATGTTTAATTATTAAAAAGATGTAAATAATGGTATGAAAGCAGGAAGTGTTTATCAATGACAGTGTAAGCAATTAGTCTGGCTTTTATTCTGCCTCCAAATATCAGCTGAATCTTGAACTTAATGAACATGTATCCAAATTCTGCCTTGTTTAGATCAAAAGGGCAACTTGATATGCTGAAAGCCAAGTAAGGTACCAGTATTTTTAAGAAATTAGCAGTAATTTGGAATATCACTAGAAAAAGAGAAGTTTAGGGAGTTTGAATTGTTTATAAACAAACTGTCATATTCTCTCTTCCCTGAAACACTTGCTATTAATTGTCTGAAAGCATCAATGAGGTGCACATTGACCTGACTCTTCCATGCCATACAATAAACCTCATTATTTTAATTAAAGATTTCAGCCAAACTTCCACATTTACACCTCCTGGCTGATCCTCTCACTACTAAGTGATAATGAACATGGAGAAACGTTAACCTGCAGTAATTAACAAAGTGCTTGATAACCATCCTCATCTTTACAACAAGGATACTCAGAGTTCCTATTTCTGGTGTTGTTGCCATGGCCCTATAGCCTGCCCAGTAAACAAGGAATCCTATTACACAGCAGTGAATGTATCACAGCATTTTGTGTTTTGTAATGTTTACTAGACATAAACTTTCCATGACAATGAGACACTTTATTCTTCTGGAACTCATCATGTTCATCAATCACCCATCCAACAGCAGCTTACAAACAACTCTAACTTCTCACCAAAAAAACAAAGAAATGCAAAAAGGTGACATCCACTTTACTCAGGGACTAATGAGGTGAAGCACACAAAAGCAATATCCCATTGCTCTGCCAAATTACCCTTTTTTTTTTTTAGAAACTCAGGTTGCACCTCAAATTTCCAGAACTACTCAAACTTTCATTTTCCACAACCACAAAGACTGAATATTCAACTTAGATTCTTTCCTTTTTTATTTCTTATTCCCAGGTGTTGGCACAAAACTACAAAAGAAAAAAGCTGGGCTGCCAAAATGTTTTCCTCTGGAACATCCTGAGTAGTTTGGGAATGGCACCAATGCTCTCCTGGCTGAGCAATGACTGATGTCTCTGCAGGCCTGTTCTGTATCTTTAGATGTCATGGGTTAATAAGGTCACATTTTTAATCTTGTTTAAAACTTTTGCTTAGGCTGCGCAAGGTAGGCCAAACAAAGCATTAAACTCTATTAGTTGAGGATTAGAAGAAAAATCTCAAATCCTGCTGTTTTCAATATTTAAATGGGCCAAAGAAAAGCTGCACATAGCTTTCAGGAAAACTAATAAAGTCTATTTTAGGAACTATAAAAAAAGATGACATTTTAATTCAAGTAACATTAAATCAGAATGACATCAAAGGTCAGAAAAATCATATATTCCTTGAAAACCAACCAAATCAGTATTTAGCAAAGAACTTCTCCACCTGTGGTTGAGCTTTACTGTTAAAAAGGCAACAAATTGTATGCAAAGAACACATTAACAAACAGATTATCAGAAAGCAAACTAATTTAATGTCCATTTCTGGTTTACTTCACAGATAATAGAAATTATTACTTGGAAAAAATACTTAAAGTTTAAAAAGAATGTACCAGAGGATAAAGATTCAGTTCACCCTGAAACCTTCTGCATCTCCCAGGTAGAAAAGTAGTTTTTAAAACGGGTGCTGAAATTAATTCTCACAACAAAACATGATAAAGAATTGGGAGGGGCACAGATGGATGGCCAGGGATGATGGGACACCTTTATACCATTAATCTAATTCTTAAAAGCAAAGAAGTTTGAATTTTTTGGTCAGTGCAGATGTGTTAGGAAGCCTTGGAGACTTCTGCAGCTCTGGAGAATATATAGACTATTTTAATAGGGCATATTAAAATGTAGTCACACAGTGTTAATACAGAGGCTTTGTCTCCTTTACAAGGCTGTAAACAGCCCAGCCTCTATCACCTTCAGGGACTGGTGTAATGCATAAATTACTTTTATTTCTGAAGCAGTCAAACTTCGCTGACTCTTGAACCTGCTGACACAACAACTGCAGCAGGGCAAGGCTTCCCTTCCCCAGGCAAAGCACTGCAGTTAATGAGTCAATTTGCAAGTGGAAGAGCCAGAATGAAAATCTTACAAAGCAATTCATTTGCCTCTGACTTTTCATGGTAGAAAATGACATAGCTGTGCTTCACACAGGTGCACATCCCTGCTTTTTCAGGTGTAGCCAACAAATGTGAGTGCCCAGGGAGGCAGCCAGGGGCTGTCCCCTTCTGCTCACCTTCAAAAGCTCATCAATTACACACTGACAGCCAATGAAAACTTAATAGATCAATTTTGTTTTAAAACACAACTCAGTTCTTTGACAGGCAGTCATGCACTTCACAGGCACGTGGGATTTAAACATGCCTATTCATCTAAATAGAAAGTGTCTTTGATGCAGTGAAATATGCTGATGGATTTAATAAATATTCCATAAAATCTGCATTGAAATTTATTTACTGAACCTTATGGAAACTAAGAGCACTACCTGCCAATCCGCCTCAGAGAAACAGAGCTGTGCAGTCAAGATCTTCAGACACAAGACCATGAGCAAGGAAATTCAATTAAGGTTTTGCTACCAATCCACATGACAAAAATCCTGCAGTACTTTACAATTCAGCTAAAAGATAAATTTGTTTTAGCCTGGGTTATTTCTAACAGAACATGGCAATTACCTCAAAATATAATAGCTAGAACAGCAAAGAGGGCAGAGGCCAAGTTAAAGGCACTTGAAAATGGGGAAAAATAGTTGCCTAGAGTATTGGGAGTGAAGCTGAAATAATTCATCTTACACCTGTGACAAAGAAGCAATTTTACAGACAAAACTACTAAAATGCAACAGCAAAACCCACTACATATCTTCTGCAAACTCAACACCATTTACATCACACTGCTGAGATGCCTCAGATGCTCTGCCAACTTCAAAGAGATTTTTTCTATTTTGAACAGTTCAAGCCCAGAAAGGACAAACCCTTGCAGTGCCATGGGGCAGGAGCTGCCTCTCAGCAGCTCCACAGCAGGAATTCTGTACAGTTTCTAACAAAAATAGGATTTACTTGGGTCCTCACTTGCAGTGGAGCTGAAAGAGATTTTCTAACCATGTTAATGCTTTGTTCTTGGTCAGCACCTGGTAAAATGGAATGGAACCCAAGGTACAGGAGGCTGACACAGTGCACCCTAAAAATCACTTTGCAGTCAGTGTGTGCTGGTTACTCTGAGCACATGGGGATTGAGCATCTCCCTGGAAGCACCAGACCCTTCCTGCAGAGCAGATTCCCCTCCCCACCACTGCACTCTTCCTCCTACACCACCTTTCCTCCACTACAACACCTACTTCACTTTGAAAATTCTTTAACTTCTACAAAATTCCAGGTATCAACAACTGTGCCATTCAACTACCAGAGGAAATAATATTAGAAAAAAGAACAGCTGTGAGGATAAACTACTTGCTTTCTCTGTAAATAAGTAACACCTTTTGGAAAAAAGAAAAACCCAACAGGCTGAATAATTTTTTCATGCCATACTTTGAATTAAAGACACAATTAAAAATTGATTATGTTGGACAGATCTAACTGTGACCTAAATTATTTGGGAGAACTTAGTTCAATTATCCCCTGAAGCATAATCACTTTCTCACACAATAAGTGATATAATGTATGGAGCAGACAGTACAAAAAGGCTTCCATAAGTTCCCTTTTAAAGATTGTGAAAAGCACTGTAAGTTGTTTTACCACTCCTTGTTTTACTACACTACAATATTTCTCTCCATGAGTAACATGCACATCTTACTATGTAGCCATGAGCACATGAACAGATGATAAAAAATACAAACAGAAAGAGATACCTTTATTAATGGAGTGACAGAACCATTCTCCAAGTTAAAAGTCAAGAAATACAAGTTACCGAAGTGCTGATTAAAAAAAAAAAAACCAAACACATCACAGCTCTGTGAAAATAGATTTTTTTTTATTTTTGATCATTATTTACATTGCAGTGTTAGGGGCTGAGATGTGACTTGTTTCTTATCCTTGGGAATGGCATCACAATAAAATTATACCAAACTCTAAAAAAGGTATCCCTGAACATAAACGTTAATAAACTCCATTTTTTTAGGTTTATTTTATCTCTGCTCCCTGTGATACCCAAAGTGCAAAGGTTAAAGGGTAACTTTATTCTGCCTCCATGGATATCCTGATGCAAAGACTGGCTGAGGGCAGACTTTGCTCCTGATGAAGTTCAGGACTGGCAGCACGTGGCTCCCTGCTCGCAGCACCTGCCCAGGTGGATGTGGCACAGAGATGCTGTTCTGGCTCCAAGCCACCTTGAGGCTCCCCTTCAGCTTTGCAAATTCCTACATAAAACCAGTTTAACTGGTTTACAGTCCCTTTGTACCTGTTAGTGGCACAAAGAGACCATCACAGACACAATATTAAGAAGTATAACTCTGCTTATCCTACTCCATTTACCTCAACTAATTAACTAGCAATAGTTTAGGTAAGGGATGGAAATAGAATTGTTCACAAAGAGCTCTGTGATGTACGAGCTTGACAAAGGCCCTTTAGTTCCTGCTGTGCAATTAAACACCTCTGCAAATTGCAAACCCTGCCTGTAGCTCCCCAGGCATTCAGAGGGAACACACCGGTGTCATTTTCTTGCTCTTAGTACAGGTAATTAAAGCATATTGCACTAAAAGGTGTCCTCAGAAGTTTAGTATTCTCTCTAGACACTCGATACAATAATTAACAAGGCTGTAGAGCCTTCAGAGGATGCTGTGATTCCTTTCTGGTCTGGAAGGACACCTCAGAACCGGCAGGAATGGGAGGACTCAAAGTCAAATTGCTGAATCATCTTGCCTTGTACAATTCACTACTTCAAGACAATCAAACTGCTGTCAGGAAGCAGAGACCTTTTTAATTATTTATTTAGGTATTGTGAATGCAGCCATTATTAACACAGAATAAAGGAAATGTCCATTGCCCATCACATTTTTTAAACACTTGTGCCCAGCTGTGCAGCAGCACTGAAACACAGCACACAGCACCTCTAGGGATGTCCCCTCTGCTGTTTGTACAGCCACTCCTCAGAGCACAACCAACCTCCTGGGCTCTCCTGGATCTCTGCAGGCCCAGAAAAAATGCTATGGTGGGAGTGTATAGTGCCCAGGCACTGCATCCACGTGGGTGAACAGCACCTGCTGTTAAATCTGGGCCATTTGCTGTGCTGCTCATCACCTCATCCTCTGCTGTCAAACCAGGCAGGTAACAGCAGCCTTGGGGGGGTTCCTGCTCTCACCTCACTTCTCACTTCCAAAGCACTTTTGTCCAACCTTTGAAACATCAATTTGATGATGTTTGGCTCTAAAACTGTTTTGCAAATGCCTGCATTCCAGTAATTTCTTGGGATTGGGTATGAAGTTTTTGAAGAGAAGGCAATCACATCCCAGAGCTCTTGGGGGTTGGTGCACAAGAATGAGAGGAATAACTCCTATAATGGCTGATGACCTCAGTGCTGCTTAAAGCTGAAAAAGTACACAGCTGGCTAAGTGCCAATATTAAATGGAAAGAAGCCCTAAAATAAAAATGGCTGGAACAGTGGATGCCAAGTAAGTGTAAACACAGAGCAGCCAAAGCAGGATGCAATGCAGTAGGGAAGACACTGATGAGACAGGTGGAAAATGGTTGGTCCTGAAAATCCCTTGCATTTTTTTTTTGTGGTTATGATCTCTGTTGTCATTTGAAACACTTCTGGCATGTGATATTGATGATCTAGAAGGTGGTTGCCTCTAGCACTGACAAAAGGCAAGGTTTTTTGCCACACTCAAATTAAAAGGAATTATTTAACATATTTCACCTTTTTCCCCCGGTACATCTAAAAAATTCCATTAAACTCTCAATGACCCAAACCCCTAACATTTTCTAAATGCTGCAGGATTTAGAATTGATAGTTCATAAGTTCTGAATGACAATCTGGACAGGCAAGCAGTTAATGCAGGTGATGTAGACCCAAAAAACAGGGGGAACTATTTGGACAGGAACAAAGGAACTGTTTACTAAACTACACAGCTGTCACTGAAAGTTAATATTTCAGAGAGATATTAACATTAAATGCTTTGTTCACCACATTTTCTTACAGCAGTGTTGAACTGCTTTCACTGAATCAAATCTTTCCTTCACAGCTGTTAAATCCAGAATTTTTACCATGGACAAAGTCTGAACTAAGGAAGATTTCCACAGTTCTCTTCAAAGATAAAGAGCTGTCAGGTTTATGCAACTTTGCTCATATGCCTTAAAGAATTACAGAGTCAGCATTATCAGCAGAAACTAGAACAGTCCCTACTGATCTCTGTTTTTGGGAAGTTTCTTATGAACGTGCTGTTGTACCTAAATGGTGATTTCCACTGTACACTTAATTAAAATACAAATTTCAGTAGAAAGTCTTCTGAAAAACATTATAGATATCACATTTCCATGTAAAGACTTAACATAAAACTTCTTCTGAAACACCCAGAAAAAAATCTTGTGAAATTTGTCAAGTCCTGACAGATTCCAAGAGTTGTAGCTGTGTATTTATACTTCCAGACCTGCGTGAATTTACTATGGCTGTGCACATAAACTGCAATTTTAGGACACAGAGCAGCTACATATTGGAATGAGCAAATCTGAAAGTGTGTCCCTTGAAGACCCAGGCCAGGGCATGGAGAGGCAGGTGTAACACAGCACACAACAAAGCAAGGTGCTGACAACTTTGGCTCTAATCCATCGAAGCACTTAAGCACATGTTTAATTTTAAGCACATGAGTAATTCTATCAACTTTAATAGGGCTACTCATGGTTTAAGTACTGTGATGGATGGGGGCCAGAACACCCAGAACCTTTAAGAATGCTGCATGGCCTATGTTACATGGAGAAAATACAGCATTCTCCCACTGAACAATTAAGTTATAAATGCTTTGAGAGCACAATTTACCATAAGTTGAACTCAGCTATGCTTATGTAAACTCAGAGATGTAAATTCTTCCACAGCCTTTGAAGATAAAATATGATGAGGGGTTCTCATGTATAAGATGTCCACAAATTTTTATTTTGCCCTTCTTTGACAGCTCTGAGTCACCTCTGCCTGTCACACTTGCTTTGAAATGGGGAGATCAGTTAAGTACACCAGAAATTCAGCTACTACTAACACTCTTAAATAAGATGCCTCTGGTTGCAGTTTCCTACCTGTCTCATACATGTCCAATTCAACAGGTTAAATAGTGCAGTAACTCCTGTCCAACATTTTTTTTTGATATGCAAAGCTGTGCAGATATAAGGTACAGATATTCTGTATATTCTGTACAGATATAAAGTGTTACAAATATGTGTCTTTAAGGAAAATTAGGATTTCTTTAAAGTATTTTATACAGCCAATATTAAGGACATGAAAAAGAAACAAAACCCAACACCTGCTCTGCAAATTTCTAGCTAGGACAGCCTCTCTAAATCAGTGGTGACTTACTCCATCTCCAAACCACTTACTAGAAGATTCTTGATTTTGTTTTACCTTAATATGGCTCCACAACAGGTGACCAAGTCTCATAAAATAATTTGCTAAGAAAGGGAAGAATGGAACAATTTGAGAAATCATTTACAGATTGTTTTCTTCTTAGTTTTTTGTCTGGTTGGTTGAGTTTTTTTATTTGTTGGTAAACAAGTAGCAGAAAGAACACAAAACCAAGTATCTTCTGTGTGGACTATGCATTCTGAAATATCTGCAGCAAGGGAATTATATACTACTACTTATGAGATGGATGAAATGAAGTACACCACCAGGGAACTTAAAAATTCCATTAAACACAATTCAAAAGAAAAAAAAAGATCTTTGAGACTATGTTACTGCAGAGTTCCCACTTTTTACCAAAACTGTCACTTTATTAGAACAGTGTGTCTAGAAACAAATTTTGCAGGGCTCCTACTGTTCACAGATTTAATAGTAATTTTGAAAATTTCTAACTTGAAAAGCTTTGTAAGTTATCACAGAAGTGTTTTAAAGTTATTTTTATGTAACAAATGAGTTTATACTTGAGTTCTAGTATTTCTACTTCACTTGTGCACATCTATCTCAGCAGTACTGTGTGAGCCCACAGCTTGGAATCCTTGGAGAAGGGAAAGGAGGCAAAGTGACTGTGTCTGCAAAAGGCAGTCCAGAGTTAGCTATGACAGAAGAAAGCTTTTCTTCAAGAAAATCTTCAGGAGGTCAAAGCTGCACTTCAGGTAAAAGCAAACAAACAAACAAAAAAAAATCCACCACAGACCCTGCTTGCAAAAAAACCCAAAACATGGTTATGCTTGTCTCTGAGTGAAATCCTCAGCATCACACACAACACACAGCCAAGGTTATCTTTATTTCACATCAATGTGTCCAATGCTTCTGCCAGATTGTGCCACCTTTAAAATAAGGAATGTGCTTTATCTTCAGCGTGTCCTCACAGATTCCAGCAATCCACTGGTTAATCAGAGCTGTTACTCTACATTCAAACACAGACACACTTCAATTCTGCTCCAAACTGGAATTCAAAGCCGTTTCTTCTCCATTCAGGGTGGTTTTAAAATATTTTTTTCCAGATTCCCACTTGCTGTTAATTGATCTTCCCTTACCTCTGGCACAAGAGTCAGTGAGCAGGTAATCCTCAACAGAGCAAACCTACCAACATCCACCAGAAATGATCCATTCACTCTGATACCCCTGCTTGCAGCTCACATGGATTCACAGATCAACACCCTGCCTCATGTTTATAAAGCTTTGTTAATGCCACAGTCACACAACAGCTTATGAATATCTGTGTAGTAAAAAGTAAGTGTATTATAACATGAGACGACAAGAATTTAAACAAGAAAATTTTGGTGTGAGTTAGTTCCACTGAAAGACCACTTGGATCAGAAAATCAAAACTCCTGCATACAGAGTATCTAGTAACCTGACTGCACTGCTATTTATTTTGCATCTGCCATACCACTGAATTTACTACTAAATTTTTACTGAGACAAGACCATGCTAAATCTCCAGGTGGCACGAGATGAGGTGGAATGCTCCCCATAGCTGGAGTGCTCAGACCAGGACAAAGCTGTGGGCACCAAACAACACTCAGAATCCAGCAGGGAACATCTTGCACAAGTCTTAGCATCGTTCTAAAAAAAGATTTCAGCAGTAAAAAGCTTGTTGGTCTAAAGCAACACCTGCTTTTTCTTACGAAAGGTTTTCTCCTGCCCCCGGTGCTGCTGAGCCCAAAGCTGCTCCAGCAGCTCCTGGAACATCGCTGCAAGGGAACACAAAACTTTCCCCTCTAGATTAGCACGTTCCAGCCCTAAAGCTCTGAGGTACAGTAACATTGGCTTGGTTACAGCAAAGGTCATTCAGATCAAGTTAAGGCTGCCCTCAATGTAAAAGCAAAAGGTATAGTTCATATCTGTGAAGTGAACAACTATTCACATTTCCTACACAGCTCACGGGAAACTTCTGTGATTATTGCTTTAGGCAAAGAAGTCAAGGAAGCATGGACTCTCCTGTAAGTTTTATTGTTACAAACAACACTTATGTCTCCTGAAACTTAAAATTACAGAAGTTTTCCATTGCACCTTACCTGTGCAATTTGTCAGTGTTTTTGGCCAGTTTCATTTTCTGAAAAAGTTTTCCTTGTTTTAGTCCTCCAAAGTAACAGGAATGAAAAAATCACATCAATAAATTACGATCTTAAGAAAGGTAGTCTCTAAGTACAACCAAATTAAACTTTAAACTCAGTAAAGCTAAATGAAAATTGTAGCTGCCACTGTACTTTCCTCATGTGCTCAGCAGAGTTCCAGTGTATTTACACACAGACACCCTGACACCAACTTGCCATGCAAGAGATGAACCACGCTGAATTTCAGACAACACTGGAAAAGGGAAGGATAAAGCAAAAGCACAAAAAATCAAATTTGTGAGTAAACAAATTCTCCAAAAACGACTTGACACCAAAACCATCAGTCTCAAAGCCTACCACCACACTGGTAACAAGCCCAAATTCAGATATTTTTGTACTATCTCTGGTGGTCCAGAGATCAACAAGTATCAGGCAATAGCTGCCCTTAAAGCATTAACAATGATTTCTATAATTAAATTTCATATGATACAAGGTATTTTAATTTCTTTTCCAGTTATTAAAAGTTTTGCACTACCAGAAGTGAAGATGATATAAGAAAAGTATTTGTAAGTAAACACCAAATATTACCAGGCAACAACAACAAAAATACCCTCACTTCCTTCCAAGCACAGACACCGCCACCACCACATTAAACCCATTAACAAAATTCTTCAACCAGTGTCAAGGAATATTGTTTCAGGCCACAGTGCCTACCTGATGTTCTTGCTGGCCTGACTTTAGGTTACACTGTCAACTGAAAGGCATCAAAAATATCTGTTTTTTTTCTAGACATCTAGGGCTCTATTTACAGAAAAGGTGGAGTCAATTTATTGAGAGAAATACAAGTTTCTGTACTGCTAGCTCTGAAATAATTTTGCTTTAGATTAAGTAGGAAAAAAAAATCTTCCTTCAATACAGAGGAGCTGAAGAAATGCATTTGAAAGCACAATGCACAGTTCTTGTACCTAGATAGTGAATTTCCCATTCTGCCCATTCACTTAAAATTCACAGTAAGAGAACAATACTTTCAGGTCACACTGATTCTGGACCTCCAGAGAACCCCACCTCTAGCACCAAGGGAGGTTAACCAGCATTTAGAACCAGAATGGTTCATGCATGTTGTGGACAAACAAATTCTGCATCCAAACTAGAGCCTTCCCTAATGCAACATAAATTAACTGGAAAAATTCCAAACAGCTCTTATTAAATAGCCTGGAAGCCACAATGTGAAGAAACTTTCACTTTGCTGTATTTAACATCTACATACATTTGAACTCAAACTGCAAGAAGAATGACTTTTTACTGAGCTTAAAATTGGAAATTAATGATACCTGAATAAGCACTTTTATTTTCATTTCCCCTGATAAAAGGGAAGTTATATTGCTGTAATTTAAGCCAAACTGTGACAATGGCACAATTATCATGTCCTGGCCCTGACCTGACATTTCTAAATGATAACAAAAAAGTAAAAGACACAGTTCATGCTGACAGTATGTAATGAATGAGAATGTTAGGCCAAAAGTTATGTGAGAAATGACTTGCTGATACTTAGCTCATCAGTTAGAATATACAGCACCTCATCATAATTGTCCAATTACTTTCACAACATATGGTTCTTTAAATACAAATAATATTGTTTGAATGACAAACTTACACACAGCTGAAGAAAACAATCTCAAGAGAGTGTGTGTAACACTGCAAATGACTTAAACAGTATTGGGTACAATTATTGATCCAACCAACTGCTACCTTGGGTTCAACAGAACCCCAGCAAAAGCTCTGAGAAGTTTGGTTCTACCTGAATCTGTCTGACCCAGTTAAGGTAGACACATTAAACCAGGCAAAACAACTCTTTCATTGGATTTGCCTTCTATTTGAAACAAAGGAAAACTTGAAACTTCAAAAGGAAAATGAGGATTTTATAGATTATTCAAGTACTAGGTTTTTTAAAAGAAACAGACAAACATACTCAACTTCAAAACTTGTTATGAATTCCACTTCTTGGAGTTTCTGAAGTGTCAGTGGCAGAACTTGAAGAGGAATAACAGTAAATCTCTCATATTTTTTCCCTTAATCCTCCCCAAGTGCCATTTCTGACACATAATACTGGACTACACAAACCACTGGTCTAAACTAGTGTTGCACTGATTCTTAGAAATTCTCTTCCTAGAAATTTCAGCAGACCAGATGCCACTATGTTGCAGAAAATGTGTGCTTAGTACCACAGATTTGATTAAAAGAATTTGGTGAATCATCAGTATCTACAACATTCTAAAATATATTATTGATGAGATACATAAAACAGACTACACAAAACATTTTTTAATTTTAATAAGAGAAGCTGCTTCTTAGCCATGGGGTAAGAAGAGACTTCCCAGCTACTGGGAGGAGAAGGGAGAATGGACTCTGCTGTAGCAATTACTGTCATACAGGAGGGATGAGGCTTTCCCTACAAATGTTTAACATATAGGATTGAAAAACCTCTCTCTCTGTGGGAAGTTTCACAAAAAGATAAATCAAGTTTATTCCCACCAGGTACAAGAGTGTATTTTCAACACATGCAAACAACATGCAGAAATACCCAACGAATTTACTACCTGGAAATCAGATAAGCACACCAATGTACCTACAGCACAGTGATATTCACTGGCACCTCCTCCTGTGCTTTTGTGCAGGAATTAAGAGCAGTTGAGACTTACAGAGCACAACATAACCAACAGCACATGCTGTGTGTTCCAAACACATTTATAAAAGTTTATGCTCTGTATTTTAGTAGGTTATTAACAGTTGGTGTTGGCAGCAAAAGGTTACATTTCTCTAAAAATGTTGATGCAAAGCTAGCCATAAACATTTTTATGAGTAAGTTTTTTATAAAGCACTGCACTGACATGAGCTAGTCAATCCTTTCCTAAGGGGCAGATTAAGTATTAAAGTACATCCAAGGTGTGGCATCGTATCAGTTTACCTTTAGTGGCAGTTAAACTTACACAATTAGAGAAAATTCTACATCAGCTTCATCATTTGAAACCAGAAGCTTGTGATAATGCTGAACTCTACCAATTGATTCTGAGGGAAGGAATCCCAGCAAAAAACTTACAGCCTGAGCTGTGTAGCTACAGATTAAGTCACTAGAAGGTAAAAAAAAATTAAAATAACCGTTTTCACACCACATGATAATTATGAAATCCACAAGGTATGAAGGTAGTGCAAATATTCTGTTTTGAGCATTGTGCCTCAGGAGTATTTCAAATATATGTCTGACCTAGCTCTGCATTTCTCCCTTCTGCATTAGCAATCAATTAAAAAAGAGAAGGAGAGAAGAAGTATCTGGGTGATAATTTCACTGTAGGCAATCAACATTCATATCCAGCATTAATATTCAGGAAATGCCCCAAGTCTCAATCATTAATGATTAAGTATCACCACACCCTGGAATATTTTACTACATATCTGTATTGACATCATGAGATCCAAACTTCAAACGTAATTGCTTGCCATTTTAAGGATCTTCTTGGAATTCAGGGACACTCACTAGATCTACAGAAACTCCTGTGCCAAGGCAACAAACAATTGAATTAAAAAAGCTGTAGTCTCAACTTCCAACACAATTCAATAGTCTCAGGAAACTTTAGGACATTTTAAATATAAACTATCATCTTCTGGAAGACAGAATTTAGAAAATTTAAACCTTAGACTAAGCTGACTTATCATATTTAATAAGAAATAATGCTTTTACACTTTACAGTTTCACCTCATAGTATCATACATCTGCAACCCAACTTGCCAGCTGCATTCCTGAGCTTACAGGGTCCAGCTCTTGGTGAACATTCAGCACCTGGAAAGGGCTCAGGGAGTCAGAACACACCTGGATACCCAACAGGGCACAGGAGTTGTGAGTTCCAATGAAGCAGAGATGGCCATGTTTAAATATTTATCACCTTTTGCAGTATTATTACTTTGAAAGACACTGATGACAAATCTGAAATAAGTCATGTGTTTACTTTCATTTTACAAAAAGGACATTTATTTTTGTGACAAAGATATTCTCCCCAAAGTAACTGAGTGTCCTGTTTTGCTGAAAGATGGATGAAATGAGAAAAGCAACAAGCAAACTATCATCAAATCAGATGACACATTTGCTTGAAAACCTCAAGTTTAAGGCAGTGAAGCCACACTAAACACCACTGCATATACAGCTACTTACAAAGGGTTAATGCACAACATGCAGCAGTTGTCATAGATAACTATAGTTAGAATTCAATAAATTGGTGGAAGGATTATAGTGCAGTTTTATTACCACCTCCAACACTTTTACTGATGTGCTTATTACTTCTTTTATAGCGTGCTGCTCTTGAGCAACCAGTTTATAATATTTACCCTTTTAAAACTAGATATACAGAGAATACATATATATAAAAAAGGGCAGCTGAGTTTACATGGCAATACTGGTGCAGCAAATAACACATCACACACACACACATATATACACACATACAGTAATTACCCACATCTTGCATGGACAAACCTACTGACAAGCCTAGAGGCAAGAGGCAGCTGCCAAAATCCACGTATTTTATGCATTACAGAAAAAGTATGAACTAGGACTGGTCTTCTTCTCTTAGAAGATGAGGATAAAAATATCACCACTACAAACAGTTTATGTATATGTATCACACACACAGACTATTTTTCTATCTTTAAATTACCTCTATTAGCTGCAGAATGTCAAAAGAAATTTTAGTCCAACACAAATAACCCTTAGAAGTTGATCATGGTAAAAATACTACGTAACATTGGGATGTTTTTTCATTTGCTTTTTAGCCATTTGCAAGTATAACTCTTTTGGATACCCTCCTTAATTCAATTTATCCTTAAGCTTACAATGATCTAGTATTGTTTCTAGTCCTCACATTAAAAGTGACAACCAGCACCTTAAATTCACTGCAACTGGAGAATAATTCCCCACTCCTCACAGGGAGCAAAACCCAGCTCCTGTCAGGCAGGCACTGCTTTGTGACTGAGATGAGCACACAGACTGATTCAAAGTGTGCATGTTCTGTTAGCAGCAGCTCCAAGCACCACTCTGCCTGTAAAACACCTTTCCCTGTGTGGAACAGGAGAGCAGGAAGCCACCTTGCAAGGATAAATTGTGGATTTGCACACTGAGTTTCAATTTTTTTGTGTTTATCTGCATCACACAGCAAACACCTCCTGAATAATCCTGCTCATTCTATCCTGAATAGTGTCAAAACAGCCATGTGGTGCAGTGTGTAACCACTGAGCACAAAGCATGTAAAAA
Source organism: Catharus ustulatus (assembly GCF_009819885.2). Classification (NCBI taxonomy): domain Eukaryota; kingdom Metazoa; phylum Chordata; class Aves; order Passeriformes; family Turdidae; genus Catharus; species Catharus ustulatus. The sequence continues at coordinate 3,691,381 of NC_046237.1, read as the reverse complement.
TGGGTGTAAAAACCTCACTGGAGCATGTCCAACACGTGGATCTGTGTGCCCCAGACACGGAGGGTGTGACTCAAACACATCCTACTTTGGGTATAAATTGACACATCCCCAGTTCTCACACATTTGCAGCACATCCCTTCTTTACTACCCTCTCAGAAATGGAATAAGCATCTTCCTAAGACCACCATCTTCAGGGAAAAAATGAGTGGGAAGGAAAGGACTGAACTGTGACTGGGGCCAGCAGTGCTCTGGACCAGCACCTGTAGCACAGCCCAGATCTCTGCTGTCTGTTCACAGCACACGACTTGGTAACTCCAGACAGGTTGTGACAGGGAAATTTAAACTGCTTTTTAGGAGTTAAAATCACCTTTTTATATAGGCAATCACCGGCAATGGTGTGGTAAGTTAAAAAGAATTCAAATTATGGCAATCTTAACTCAGATACTTTCTAACTTAAGTGTATCCTCAGTAATGCTGCTTTGGTCAATCTACGTGAAACACAAAGTTTTGCTTTTGAATAACCTAAAACCAGAAACATTTTCCCAAATCAGCTTTCACTTCTGCCATGATCTGCTTTTCTATGATAGTTTGTTTGCTTCTCAGATCACATTTTGCACAGGAGACAGAATATAAAAGTAAGTTCTATTTATTCTTTTATAAGCATTACAGCACTATCAAGTAATAAAGGACCTACACACAATCTTTCATACTTCTAGTTTGGAAGGCCTTGCAGGTTATAAATATTTTAATGAAACCTAAAACACTGCAGGTGCATCTGCATGAAATAAATATAGAGTGCTGGCTGTGTATCAGCAAACACACAAACAAAATCTTCCCAAACCCTGCAGATAATCTGCAGTCCAACTAGAAACATGGGAAGTCAATACAGGTCAGAGAAAGAAATACATATACTAAACTCCTTCACTCTTGGGATCAAACCCTGCCCTCTGCTCTAGGAAGCATAAACAGAATTGTGCATCACTCACTGAAAGGAAAAAAAAATAGTCTTTATTTAATAATCTTACGATTGCTTGATTAGTGCTTGGAAAATAAAAAGCACTACTTAAGTGCTAAATATTGTTAGCTTTTTCAGAACATCAGCTCCAAACTTGCCACTCCCCATTTCCTTCCCTCGTAACTCTCTTCATTCATCTCATCAGAAGGCATCTTATTTTCAGCAACAACTACTCACTTTTTTTTTAATGCTGCTGGATGTGCAGAACTACTGTTGAGGTTGCTTGGCAACTAGTGAGACATATCAGAAGGAGAGATAAGGTCCAGAATGAATGGAATTGAAGAGAACTATATTTAGTTTCATTAGGAGACACTAATGCACTCAAACTATAGCTATACTGATTTGAATTATCCACACTAAGGTGAAATTTTGCTGTTTCTTTCAAGGTACAGAGATCCATAATCATAGCACTAAATCCAGTCAGCCACACACACATCTCCCTCTACAGAACAGACTTCAGAACCAGAGCTCTGACCTGGGCTAGCACTTTGGAACAGCAGGGAACAGTTGGGAAACACAGATATTTGGTAAGTATTTTGTAGAATTTTAGGCCAGAGGGGATAATTGAATACTTCAGTTTGCCTTTCACTGTATCACAAGCCACTGTGCTTCTCCCTATGCTTCAGTGCTGAGATGAAATTTCAAATAAAACAACTATTTCTGAAGGTCACAATTTGAAATGGGGTAAGATTGAGCATTCAGTTCTCTGCAAGGACAGAGAACTGCTTACAAAAATTCTGTTCTAATCATCCAAGGAGGTCGAGAAAGCCTCGAGCAGAAGATGGAACCAAGCCTAGCAGTCCCTCATGAAAGAGTTTCTTATCTCATCATTTGAGAAGAATCAACCAGTCTGGCCCAAAAGAGGATCTTCTGACATCACCTTAGACCCTGCCCAATCTTTGATGCTTCAGGAGGAAGTGAAACAGTGACAAAACAAGCAGCAGAATTATTTTAAAGGAAAAAAAAGAAAACCAAAAGTCAAGCCCCACGCTCCCCGACCTCTCTGATGCCTGTGAGCAGACATGGGGCTGAAAGATTTAAAGGCTTCAAACCCCAACACAGAATTGCAAATATATAAAAATGTTCAGGGTAGGAAAAGGAAGAATTTGCAGCGTGTGCATCAGACTTTGTGCTGCCCAAGGTCACAGTGAGCACACACACCTGGATCTTCAGGTGGATTGAAATAAGGTTTAAAAATAAACCCTACCTCCCTCAGATTGCTCGAATTAAGCTTCACTTTCCCAACAAATTATTTCAAATAAAGTATCTCAATGTTAAGGAAGTCAGTCTCATGCCTGCCCTTGTTTTTAGGCATCTTCCTCACACAGCACCACCTCTGTGTGGCCATAAATTCACATCTGGACACCCCTTCTCTGGACCTGGGACAACTCCTGTAGCTCCCTTTTATTTTTAAGTTCTTCCCAATAATTCCACATCTTTCATGAAGTGAAGGCCCCAGCATGGGATATACTATTTTAATAACACTCTTATCAGATTTGGAAGTTCCTTTTATCACTTACATTTCACTTTCCCTTTTTTTTAGTCCAAGACAGCATTTGTCTTTTTGCCACAAAAACATCCCAAACCATACTAAGGTAATTTAACTAATTGGCTTTTGAGTCCTTTTCCAATTTCACAGATACAATCTAAACTCTGACTCCTGCGGGACTCTCTCTCGTTCAGCTGCACTGAAACAAATTTCTGAAGTACAACTTATCAGATCACCCCTCCCAGCAATAATTATAAATAAGTTATATAAATTGGTGTTTCCCATAGTTTCTCACAGGATATCCTCTGGGATTTTTCTTCAGTGTTTATTGAAAATACCCATATTCTATTTTCACAACAATAACACAGAATCACTCAGAGTTGATCCCAGTATTTGCCCTTCTAACACACACCAAACTTTCTTTTCTGTTTCCAGCATTATCCAGGATGGAAACACACTTTCTTTGGGTAAGGAATAACAAATACAGAATATTTCTATTTTCTCTACCTAACTATATGTAACTTTACCTTCTGCATTCAGTTAAAAAAAAAAAAAAAAAGTTAAAAAAAATCTGTGTCCAAACAGTATTATTAAAAATTAAGTGGAAAAAATTTTCTTACTTTCTTATTGTCTGAAATTATTATCAGAATGGAACCTATAAATTTCAGTTAGGAAAACAGAGGCCTTGGTTAACTCCAGTTAGTACCAGAAAAAAATACATTTAAAAAACTTATTCAGCATGAATAAAACCGAGAGGAAAAAGTCAGACATTATTCTGCTTACATGATTTCAGAGTGTTTTTTCCAGCTCCTTATGATTGCATAAAATACAGAAATATTTTACTAAACTCAAACTTTTCACTTGTTTCTTGTCCCTTATTTTACAGTGTCAAAAAGATACTTAGGTAACAGAACGTTCCCAAGTTCTTCGGTGATAAACATAAGGAAAGTAAACATTTGATTGCATAAGATACAATTACATAAAGTGAAGTCTGTCCAATTAAGTGAAAGCAAAACACGGAGGCAGCACGGAGCATCCCAAGTTCCCAAGAGTTTGGGGAAATTAGGAGTGACACAGTTCCAGTTCAACAAACTAACAGGCAAAACAGTTACATTGCACATTTTCAAGTGTCCTGCGTGTAAGTTACAGAAAATATTTTTATCTACAATGTTCAGCATAAGCAGAATGTGTTCCTATGAGTAACTACTTCGAAACAACATTAATCATTTTGACACAGCAAAATTAAAAGGTTGCATCCAATTTCCAGGCACCTATTTTAGAGTGCATCAAACCCCAGAACTGAAAATCCAGTAGCTTCCCACAACACAGAAATTTAATAACAAAAAACCTTCACACAACCCCATTAAGGCAAATCTTCCAGAAAGTTGTGTAACAAGCTTGTTGCAGAAGACATTGAGACAAAGTACTAAGAAACTTAATTTTTTTTTTTTTTACTGACACTGAGCTCTGCAACTTTGTCAAATATCTGAAGTGTAGGAAGTGCTGCTGTGCCTGACCTGCACAGGGTTTGGGGTTTGTGTGGTCCCAGCTTTCCTGAAAACCCCAAGTGCTTTACTGAGCCCTTCCCCTTTCAGTTTTCTCTCTCAGTTAAAGCAAAAATAATTTTTCTAGGCTTTGCATTGTGCTTATAGCTTTTTTCCATGAATAATGCAGTGCTATAATTACATTCTAATTTCAGAAGATATTCAATAAAATCTTTTCAGTAAATGGCTATGTCCTTAGGATTACAATATTTTGCTTATTAAAAAAAAAAGTTGTTACAACTCTAAGTTTTCATATTTATCTTAAATAGTCTTAACCTGCTAAAAACAACAAAAAAAAAATGCACAAAGCTGTGCCAGTCACTACTGTGCAATTAAATTAAAATTCATGAAACCAACTAGTTTAATTTTTCCATAGTAATGCCACATTAAAACAAATTTACCTAGCCTATTTTAATTTAAATTATCAGGGTTAAAACAGGCATTGTACTTAGTTCTCTGATAGTTCTCTGAGCTTAATGTGCCAAGTGTCCCAGTACACATTTTTTACCATATTTAACAAAAAAAAATAAAAACCAAGCAAGACTGAAGCAAGGCATTCTTTATTACTACAAACTTGAGGATGAAATTTACTTCACAAACACCCATTTCCTTGCAATATTTTCTAATTAATACGAGCAGTTCTATTACATAGATAATTGTACTGTCAAAACAGAATAAAAATGTCACAACTTGAAGGAAACCAAAGCGTTCCTGTGCCCCCAGACCTGCAGACAAGAAGGGAGTGTTTAACCCCAGGATTCTGGAGGCAGCACTAATTCCCCTGCAAGCTCTGAAGGTGCTGGGACTGCATCACCTGGGACTGCACCAAAGCCCAGGAGGAAACCCTGCACACCTCTGCCTGCTCCATTAGCTCACCCACCACTCCTGGGAGGATGCAAGGGTGCAGCTGGGAGAGATAATTATTTTCTAATGCCTTAACTAAAAAGAGAAGTGAACACAATGACTTATTGAATAGCCCTGTGGAGAATACAGCCAGCAACAGGTAGCTCAGAGAGAAGGTCACAAGCTTTCCTGTACTTCTGTAACAGCAACACCTTGAAACAAAAAATCTCACTGAGATATTACACTACTACACTTTTTAAAAAGTGGATGGTCCTGCCTCTCAGCTGTCAAAAACACCCCTCAATGCATTGCTGTTTCTAAGCAAGCTCAGCTGTAAACAACTAACTCTAATTAACTGCATGCTTATATTAAAGTTGTAGAAATAATTATTAAAAGTCCTATTGGAAATAACTCTTAAAGCTGATGCAGCTACACTTGCACTGTATCCTAACTGCCTGGATTTACTATTAACTCAAGGTTCAACTGTTAAAGTAAAATGCAAGGCATGCTATTTTTAACATCAAGATTCAAGTTATACTAAAAAAAACTCCTCAGTGGAAATTTCTTCATTTCAACTTGAGAGCTCTGAACGGCCAAGATTAAGATGAGCAATTTCTGTATCTCAGCTCTTCATCAGAGATGGAACCTGGGCAACCCTAATACACAAACGCATGATATAGCTAAAAATAAAGATAGAGACAACTTTGCCTGCTGGATTATACTTCAAAGTCTTAGCTCTGCCTGCCTTGATCTGAGACGCTGGGGAAGGATGTTCACAAAACTGGAACAAGAGCTGTGTTTTCACTTTGTAGAAAAATGCCTCAAAACCCCCCAAACCTGCTCCCCCAGCCCAAGAGAACAGCACAGTAGCTCACAACTTAAGAAACAGGAACAAGAAATCCCACTCACATCTAGATTGCTAGGAAATGCACAGCTTTTATTAATAATAAATTTTATCTTATGGGAGAAAACCACAAGGTTTTAACATACTGAAAATTTTTTTTAAATTTCCCAGCTGGATGAGTGGCAAGAGAAAAAAATGTAACTACATCATGAAGTAAGGGGAATCTTCAGGGTTTGCAATAATGTGAAGGAATAATTTCAATATCAAAAAGGTAACTGCAATAAGTTTAAGATGATAAGGAGCACTCTGTTCATAGATAAACTAATTCAAGTGTCCATCTGGAAAAATTAGTAAAAACAGTTTTTTTGGAAAAATCAGAATTATGCCCAATCTGTCCATCCAAAATATATGGGAAATAAGAAATACAATGAGATACTCCATAAGAAAATTCTTCGTGTAGTGCTGATTTTGTAGCACTGACTAGAGAAAAGGTAATCACTCTGCACCATCTAATTATTAAGAAAAGCTGGTGAAAACCTGAAAAACCCAGTGAAATTTTCCTGAAAGGACAAGTGTGGAATACAGACATACATTTAATATTCTCCACAGAGAGCTATATTTTTGAAGTTATCTGAAGTTTTTTGCAGTATTTAATACAGTTGGTGATTTATTAAATTACAAGTTAAATAGAACATGATACATTGGTTTATACTACTAGATGTTTGCTTAAGATAAGAAAAAGGAGAAAAATGCACCACTTCCACTTTAACTCATGATTGTGGAAACTAAAAATATGTTTAAAAAAAAATCTGGAGTGAACTGAGAAAGAGTAAGACTTTTTTTAGCTGTTTTTTCTAAATCTCACTCTATCTCAGATTCTGCTGTGCAACTAAACTTGAAGAAGCATTGCTGCAAAATTAATTTCCAGAAATGCAAATCAGAGGCTGAGTAGAAGAGAGACCAAAATTAGCACTCTAGCGAGGAAAAGCAGGAAGAGTTCATGGAGATCTACACCAGCCACAACACATTCTGACTTTGTCCAGGTAGCAAGAAAGCCAAAAAAAGGAAGATAAAGGGTGGGCAGATGCAGGAATATTTAAGGATCAGTGTTGCAACAGGGAGGAAAACAAGGAGTGGAGACTCTCAGAAAGCCACAGGTCCCAAAGAGGAGCTGCAGATGCTGCAGAGGAGAAAAGATTTGGGAGACAGAACAAGTCACAGAATCCAGACTTCACTCACTCAGAATCCAGACTTCACTCACTCAGCAACCCACTGACTGGTTTATTTTCTGTTTGGGAAAATAAAAGGAAACTTCCACATTTGTTTGATTTTACCAAAACTAATGAGTAAAATCCCACATCTACCATCAGAAGTCAAAACCCTCGCAGCCCCATTCACAATGTTTTCCACATAGTTAAGCCTTAAGCTCTCTTCTGTCTCTCTCTTTGGCTTCTCAGATTACATCACTCGTGCTTATTCCGCTATTCATAGTTATTGCTCTCCAAGCTCTCTACAACTATAAAGCTTTCTCCTAGGTTGATAGCTGCATACTTAAAAAGCTTTTGTGAAATTTAAACCTCAAAACAAATAGAACTACTGCCATATTTTTGGCCAGTCCCTTTACATGCCAAATCATGTCTGCAACACATGCAAACTTAGCTTGAGGGATGAGTTTACTACTGGGTTTTTTTGTTGTTGGGTTTCTTTTTCAGAAAACTGAAATCACAAATGTCAAATTGGAAGCCAGGAAAAGTAATTCAAAGTACAGAGAGCTCTCAACATGTAACAACATAATATTGGCAGTTTAAATACTGCTTTGCTAGGAGAATTCAGCATTTCCCAACCAGTAAAGGAAGGTAAGATGCATGTTCTGCTCTGAGCAATAGCATGTTTCCCATGAAAATAAAGAAATTATGTTCAATTCGCACTTTCTTTTACATGAAAACAAAGCTCAATGTAAAAATGAAAGTCAATGCTTTCTTTGAACACTGTGCTGTCATCTCTCCACTGATGGTTAAACCCGAGCCTACCACAAGCATCTAAAGGCAGAAAAACTAACCAGCTTTTTAAACTTTCAGATTTCTTCATGCACTACTTTTCTGTGATATTTCAAGAATGAAAAGAACATGATTTTTCACCCTGAAAAAAAAAAATTCACTTCACTTGCATGTGGAAATATTTCATCAGCTGATTTCAGAAAGCCTGTAAGCAAGGTGAAGGAGTTATTCAGTGACTATTTGAATTTTCAATGCCACAGTATGTTAACAATCCTTGCCAAATGAGGCCCGGGGCAGGTATTATAAACAATCAAAATTTTCTGAAAACTCATTTTACAGCATTTATAAAACACACCTGAATAGCAGATCTAAATTGCAAAGCATTTGCACAAGTTCTTAATGGACAACATCTCATATCTGCAGGCAAGATCCCTAAGAAAGTTGAAAAAAAACCCCAGCCCGAACTCAGAAGGTTTTTCCCTTTTTTGTTAAATGTAAAAAAATATTAATGTTGCTTCACTGAGTTCACTTTTAGAACAGAATTTTTGTCCTTGTAGAAGTATAAGTACTTTCAAAGGAAAGAACTTCAATCACATAAAAACTCTCTTAAACCTTCTAACAATTAAAGGATTGCTTGGTTGCATAGGTGGTTTAACATCACCAGGAATTACCTCCCATTTCTTTCAAGTTGATGAAAGTTAAATATAACTTGTATAAACATTTTGAATAAACTTTTACGAGCTACACGCAGTAGTGAGTTCTTTTTCATGGCATTTATTAGCTGTTGGCATATTTTTGTCTTTTGGACCTAAAACTGAGTGGAACACAAATCTTGCTACCCTCTTTACCCACACCTCCACTTTATGTTCTACAGCACAAATCTTGATCAAACACCATAACCAGATGGAATTGAACAGACATGTACACACAAATTTTCCAGCACCTCACTGGTGTCCTGGAACAGGAGCTGAGAAAAAACCCCCAAAAGTTTATGCCTCAAAGCTGCAGAAGCCTCTCAACAGACACTGTGATGCAAAAAAAGGAAGAAAGGGGGCAAGGGGAATCACACACTCCAAGCCTCCCCCACTCCAATTTTCAATTTTACTCAGACACCAGGAAAAAATTACTTTTGTTGCCAGTCAGGTAAAACACAATAAATTCTGTTTGTTTCTTGGCAGGGAACTGAAGTGACCATTATGAAAACATGGGATTGGTACACAAATGTAAAGGAGCTATAAAAACAGAGCAATAATATCTATGTATACAAGCTAATATTAGCCATCAGGAGGGAATTCATTATTTTGGAAGACTTAGTTATAAATATTATACTTTTCCCTCCCTCATAACATTAACTTCTCTTCCATAAAAATCACATGGCTAAAAAGACCAAAGTTAGAAAACAACCCACAGTACCAAACCACTAAAAAGTAAAGTTACTGAACCAGAATTTGTGTCACTTGCAAGAGAGAATGACACTGACTAAAGTGATTAGATAATATTATTTACTGTTTTATGTGACACAATGGTGGTAATGGATGTATTAAGAGAAGATTAGAAACCATCAATGACTACTTTTCCCTACTCACAAACTCCTAAATCTAGGTGAAAAAAAGAGAAAATGTTCGAAATCTCTAAGAAGGTGACTTGGCTTTTTCAGCTTTCCCACTAAGAGAAAATAATTTTTAGAAGTAAAAGAGAAATGTAAATATATTTGTCATCTAAGTCTTGAAAACAAAGCTATTCAGCTCTGCTTATGCCATCAGTTTAGACTACCAGATTTAATAAATACACAAACTCCTATTCAGCACTTCTATATACTAGTTCAAGAAAGTGTCAACATTTTACATCATAATTTGGGAAACTGATGCTGAAAAGCATCACCTGAAATTTCCTGTAACCTCAAGAATTCCTGAATGCTAAACACTATCCAAACTTAATAATCACAAAGGCATATTCCCCTTATTTGTTAATCTCTATAGTGGATTTTGTAAGTCACATTTCAACCATTTATTTCTATTTAAATATTTCTGCTTGTCCCAGTTTTTCCCATGACACTTCAAAATTGTCTCTTGCCTGCGCCAATTATTCCCTGCTTTCTAAAATTGTGCATGACAATGACCCTCTCCTTAGAGTCTGTCAGCCAAAGCCACAGTGATCACAGAGGGGAAAGATGACTTAAAGAAATCAGAAGTAAGTGAAAGGCCGTGTTTTTGGAAGCAAAGAACCCCAGCCTCTAGACAGCACAAAAAGGAGTTGTTTTTCTTTTCCTCTTCAACCTGAGCTATACATTTAATTCTTCTAACTATACTCCTTACTCCTCCTGTCCTCCTTCTCCCATTTTTCATTCTTTCCAACTCAGAAAGATTGCCATCTCAACTTCTGCACAGTCAAAAAGAGAAGGTTTTGGCACTGCCTTATCAATGCCTGCTCACAAAATGCTCTTTGCAGCAGCAGATACCTCTCTTCTGGAACTGCCTCATGAAAAGACAGTTGAAGTGTTGAGGAGGGAGGGAAGGAAAGGAAGGGAAGTCACAGGCTTCCTGCTATTAAAAGCCAAATTTAAACCCTTTCTACATCAAAAGGGCCTCTGTTGTTGGCAGTAATGCAAAGAGTAGAAAATCTGGTTGATATGGCTTCTCCATGATGCTTAGAGGGCAGCTCTTCCATGTTAAAGACCAGGAACACTGGAAAAATACTGCAGGGAGGCCACAAACCCATTTTTCATGGAATTCTGCAGGAAGATGCCAGATGACAGCAAAGCCACCTGAAGCCATTCTGCAAGAGCTGAAAGTGGGCTAAGCCCTTCCAAAAAATCTCCCTGCAGAAAAACCTGTGCTACAGAACATGCCTTGCTTCTGCAATACTCTACTCCCCTTACCAATGCCACAGCACTCTTACATCCCACACACCACCTTCACTACAGCAACAGAAAAAAAAATTATTTCTGTCTCTAATTCAACTGCAGATTATAAAAGGAACATTGGAAAAAAAATAGTCTTTACTGTAGTTAACTTGCCTACAATTTTAACCACCATCACATTAATCTTAGCTTTAACTATTCAGCACATTAATTACCTGGAGCACTTGATTCCATACAGTTCTTCAAATAATTAATTAGCTAAAGGGATTGAGAATTGGAGTCCCAGAGGAAATCCTAGTTTTGTAGAACTACACAGACTTCACCTTGCTAAATGCTACAATGATTCACCTAAAGGCACATGGCAACTTCAACTATTTAGGGGTAGAATCCTAAAATCAAACTAAATAAAATCCCCTCACGCTCACTGAAGTAGGCCAACATTTTTAGCACTGGATATCGTGTTTAGTCACCAGAAAGAAGAGTAACACTAAATAAAAACTTTTGATTCCCTCATTTATAGCATTAGACATTTTCCCTAACAAGTACAGGTATCCCTCTCTCTGCTTCAAACATCCATTGCCAAAGGGCAACCAAACCAAAGGCAAACAATTCTGAGACAGGACTTTCAACTGGATTTCTTTCAAAGCACAAGAATAAGCTGCATCAACAGAAATAATTCAAATCTAGTTATGTACAAGTACAGTAAAATTAAAGAAAAGTCTCCTCATCTGCAGCATATTACTGTTTTCACCACCTCTCTCCTGCTATTCATCACATCAGTTGTGCTGTTGTATCCAAACATGTTTATGTTCCAGAGCAACTGATCAGGACATGAAGAGAAGTAAAGCTTTGCTCTTCCTACCCTTCCAAAAAAATCTCCACACTGTTTCTCTCATTAGCTGAATCCCACACCACTCTTCCACAAGGTAAGCAGGACAGAAAGGGAATCAATCAGGCAAAAAGGGTAATGGAAAGCAAGACAACATAGAGAGCATTAGTTATTTGGAAGAAAATGCAAGTTATTTAAGGACAGATGTGTAACTTGCAAGAATTTCAAAACACTGAAAAACAGCCTTTTCCCTGCTGTATAGTGTATGTTATGATCTACTGATTATTTTTGGCAGTAGAACCCTAAAAATGATGCGTTGTAACTTATTCCTTGTACACTTTAAATACACCACACTTCTGTACTGGATTTTTATGCACCTCAGCGTTCCAACACGCGTTATCCACCAAAGGACGAGCACAAAATGCCATGGGTGGACAATCCACAGCTCCTGAGCCCCAGGCAGCTCCCCTGCAATTCCCACATGGCTCCCACACCAGGACATGCCCCGTGATTGGCAGCAGGGCTGTGCTGGCACAGGGCTGCCCCGTAATCCAAATCCCTTGCTATGAGAAGGCAGAAGCCAGCAGAGCCTCCTGAGGCCAAATTTGCCATGTTGCCCTGGATTCCAGCTGCAGGCTCAGCTCTGCCCAAACCTACAATGCAGAGTGAGACACTCGAGGAACCCCCTGCTGCTGCACATCCCAGTGTGTCCCAGTCCCTCACCAGTTCTGCACAGCTCCCAGTTCCACCCAGGTTTGGGTATGCAGCTTGCAGGGTTGAGGTTACCTGCCTACACCACACACCATCCATCACACAGAATTGTTATCCCTTTTAGAGCACCCATGGGCTTGAAACGGATTGATACTTTGAAAGGTACCAGGGATCCACTCCCACTTTCATTTATGAACTTTTTACTCAGCACCCAATATTGAGACCTACTCAATCAAGTCAACCCAGGCAAGTCTTTTAAGCCACACAAGTCTTTTAAGAGGCCTCTGCAGCAGCCCAAACAACAGACAGCTCAGCACTAACAGGATGCAGGACTAGGCACTTATGAAAAAGCTATTTTGGAAACAGAAAATATTCCCTATAAAGAGGAGCTAAAACCATGTAGCACATAATGAATTTATTATGAATCAGTCTGAACTTTCATCCAAAAGACTGTGTACCTTATCCTGAGCTATCATTTGCTGATTAGGAAGAAGCACTGTCCAGACTCCTTGGCTAAACTTTTAGCTCAGATATTCTTATTAAAGAATTAACTACTGGAAAACTAACCTTCCCAAAAAAGGCAGGATTCACGAAATAAATGATACCACTAAAAGCTAAAGGGTGCCAGTACAAAACTGTTATGTTTGAATACAAGCAAGACAAAACCAATAATACAATCAAAAAAAAAAAAGCACAGAAAATAAGCTTTGAAATTTCAACACTTTGATTCAATTAGTATTCATTTAACAGCTTTTGATATACATACACACACAATTGCAAGCATAAATTAACATGCAGAAGAATCTCTTCCTACTCTCTAGCAAAGTTAGTCAAAAAGTTAGCAAACATAAACCCTTCTCAGACAAACAACGAGAATCCATTTTCCCTATCTTAAAGCCACTTTCCTCTTCACAACTGCCAAATAACAGATATGAGATGCAAAAAACAAAAGCTTTTAGAAAGATCATTTAACACAAACCTCTGGACAAGCAAACACAACAAAATCCCCAAAATTCAGAGTACAATTTCATTCTGTGAGAACACAGAAAATAAAGCCTTACATGCCCCAAATAAAGAAAACTGTGCTCATTTTGTACACTGACAAGGCATGTTTGCAGCAATGTGCTCTAGTTGAGGTAAATCAGTGTCAGCCATGTTGTGAAAGAAACTGCAGTTAACAAACCCACAAAACTCAAAACTTAATCAAATCAGCTCTGCCTTGATATAAATAATTTTACACTGCTAGAATTTAGTTGTGATTGGTGCCTGACCTCTTCAGGTTAATGTGTATTAATCTCATCTAAAAATACACATCCAAATTCTAGAGACAGTGAAACAGCAGCAAGAGGAAAATACACAAGATATAAACCAGGAGCACTGACTGCAGCACAGAGGAAGAAGGAACACTGTAAAGTGAAAAAGCAAATGCACTTACTCAGCATTAAATCCATTCACGTGCAGGATCCTCATCTGCTTGACTATTGTGCTTTTACCGGATTCACCAGCACCTAGAAAATGAAAGTAAATCAATTTCAGAAGGAAGCATAAGTGATTAAGGCACACACTAGAATTTTTTTTCCTTCGGGGTAAAATCAAGAAAGTTGCGTTTTTCAGTGCAAGAGCGAAAAGTGAAAGAAATAATTGCCACTGGAAACTTCAGTTGTAGCTAAAAATAAATGCCCAGCTCAAGTCATGTGTCAGATCTGAATCTTGGATCATTTCACTGTCCATTTTTCCAGTGTCAATGTTAAAAGCAGACTGCAGTATTTGGAAAGAAAATGGACAACTTCAACATTTTACAGAGAAGACGACAGGGAACATCACAACCTGATTGCCTGATTGACAGAGGGAAAGACTGACTGAAGTCCCTGTTAAACCCAAGAAATTGTGTTATATCCTTAAAGAATTCTAAGTTTGGTTGCAGTTCATCATCACCCAGTCAAACTCCGTAACTTAAATCACAAGGAATAAAATATGCAGATACTCACATTTGAAAAAGGAAGGCATCCCTTTAAGCCTCCACCCACAAAGCTTCAAAAAAACCTCCTCTTATTTGTGTCTTGCGAGCAGCCTCCCACCCTCCCTACACGTTCCAAAATCAACCCTACACACACAATGAGAGGCAGAGCCCACCTTTTGTGCCTGCTCCAAAGAGCCTCCCCAGCTCCCCTTCCGTACCTGCAGTGCAAAAACCCCACTCCACTTTACTCCAGTTTCCATAAGTAGATGGATGCTATTTCTGCTGTGCTGCTCGGATGCCAGTGCACAGGGCAGCCCATCTGCCTATAGTACCCGTTTTTCCATGCACGCTGAACAACTCCAACAGCAGCATTTAATTGAGCTGCTCCACGCTGCCAGATCGGCAGCTTTCTATATAAAGCAAACATATTTTTGCAGGAGTAGTATCGTAACGTGGCAAAATTTAGAAAGATTTCCCCCTAGCATCTCCCGGCTACTCGTTTATTCCCCTCCTCAGCCTTGTCTCAGCCACAGGAACCGTAGTCTGTGGCAGAACGGGCAGGGAGGTACAGTTTGTATTTATAGGATGTCAGGCCTCTGCTAGCACACACTGACAGCACAAGCCTCCATTTTGAGCCTCATGTTCAAAACTGTATTTTAGCAGTTACATTTCAAGGTTCATTTTCTCACAAATGCTTTCCCCCTCTGCTTTCTCCCTTCCTTTCCTTCTCCCCCATGAATTCCCAAAAGTCTTCCTCTGCTCTCCATAAAGCCTGGTTGCATGTTTTGCCACTTTAATCCCAGAGCCTTACTCCTTTTTCCTCTCCTTGCTCACTGGTGTTTTGTAAGCATTTAGAGAGCAGTTTTTATCTACAACTCTATGCACACACCACTTCTCCCCTAAGCTCCTATTTTATACTATACCCCCTCTGTCTGATCAGGCAGACTGCACCATGCAATAAACACAGGTGGCTAAACCAACCAAGAATTAGCATCCTGGGATAAAACAGACTGGATCACCTTCACAACTAAGAATTATTCACGAAGGCAGTATCTGCTGTAGTCATATGCCCACTTAAAAATTAATAACAACTAAATTTCAGCTGTAGCACTAAATCACATTTTATATTTATAAGCACTGGGAGCCAAAATCTCTACTTCACTTGGTCCAAGAAGGAGGCTGGACAGTTGTTGCACTTGCTATAAACACATACGGTTTGGTATTGACACACCTGGGTTCTCTGGATCGGGTACAACACCAGTGAACCAAAATGATGCATTACATCTATGTCTCTCCATAAGTCTAGCTCTATATTTGGCTGCTTGTTAAGGCCATATTCTCATTAACAATTACATACACACGTTGAACTTCACCACCAAGGAGAGTTCCATTAATTTCAGCGAGACTGCTCGTGGCAGCGGGGCAAGCACGTGTACAGCGATGGGGCCTACGAGCAGCAGCATAAACCCACTAGAATATTCAGCAGCTCTTCTTTGTTGCTATTTGAATATGATTTGAAAAGATTAAGAATACTTTCCAAGTGCCTGGCGTCTTATTTCACGTGTCTTACAGAGGAAACACAACATAATAAGAGGGATGTGAGTTTTTATATTTTTTACCAGTGAGTCTGAGTTACAGAATATCCACAATTCATGGCAGAAACTGTAACAGTTGAGCTATCACTTTAAACACACTCACAGATTACTTTACTGCCATCGCTAAACACACACAAATTTTTATTTGCAAGTATCTAAACTATTTTTCAGCCACCAAAACTAAGGAAAACAGAAAGAAAACCCAAGCGAGCCCATCATGTTTCTGTTTGCTGAAATTTCGCCTCTTACGAAAGCAACTCGTCTGATGACAAATAGTTTCTACGTGTCTACGTAATGTTCAGCCTGAAATCTGGAAGTCCAAGACATTTCCCAAGAGCTGGAGTCCAAATTATCCTGTTAAAAGATTTCTGCTGAAGCCCTGGCAGGCTCCTCAGTGCTGCAGGTGCTGCTGTAGTACCAGTCACTCTCCATTTATATTAAGCCTCTTTCTTCAAATGAGTATTCGAAAGATTTTACTGGTGATAGTACCCTTCCAAATTCACCGCCTTCAAAAAATCCTTTTTTTGTTTTTTCCCCTTCAATTAGGGTTTTTTCCCCCCAAAACTGAGTCAGCTCGGCGAGGCCTAGCCTGTGCTCCACGCTACAGCCTTGCAGAACGTGCACAGGCAGTCCCTCGGCGTGACCAAAACAACCCCAACTGCATCTGATCCTCAAACACTACTTCCAAATACTCCGAAATAACGAGCCTGACAAACATCTGCTTGTCCTCCCCGATATCGATATTTGGACCTTTCCGCTCCCTGGAAGCCACAGCCCGCATTTGTAAATATCTCTGCTGAAAAACACGAGCAGGTAACCCGAGGGAGCGGCTGGAGCAGCACCTGGAGCCGGGCTGTGCCGGCGGTACCTCAATTCCTGGTGCGACAGCGGCGGTGCCGAGCCCGCCGGGGCCGGGGGGGCCCTGCGCTGCTCCGCGGCCCCAGAGCGGCCGCGCTTCCCTCCGGGACCGACATCCTCCCTCCGTTTCCCCCAAACGATTCCCCGACTTCCTCCCTTCCTCTTCCTCCTCTCCCCGGCCTGGCCGCACGTCCCTCGGCACCCCGGCCGCGGCGCGGGGAGCGGTGTCCGGCCCTCCCGCGCTGGCCGCGCCGCTCGCCCGCGGCCGCTGTCACTGCCCTGCCCTGTTTATCTGCCAGGCTCCCCGCGGGCCCCCGGCCGCGGCATCCCCGGCCCCCTTCCCCACGCCCGCCCGAGGCCCGCTGCCCCCCCGGCGGCGGGCGCTGCCCCGCGGCCCCGCTCCGTACCTGCCCCGGCCCCTCCCGCGGCGCCCCGGGCGCTGCCCGAGCCCTCCCCGAGCCCTCCCCGCCGCTCCCCCGCACCGCGCCGGTCCCCCCGGCGGCCCCGGCCCCGCCGCCCCGGGCGCTGCTATAGCGGATCCCCGCGGCCCCGGGTGGGCCCTGCGGCTCCGCTCGCCCCCCATCGGCCCCACCTCTCTCCCCCGGCCTCGCCGTGCCCGGGCTGGGGCCGCTGCCCCGGCGGGGAGGGGACGGCCCGCGACCCCTTACCCAGCAGGAGGAGCCGGTGCGTGGCCCTATAGACCTGCTTGTCCTTCTGCAGCTGCTTCTCGATCTTCTTGTTGGCCTCCCGCTGCGCCTTCTCCTCGTTGCGCTGATCCTCCGTCTTGCTGTTCCCTAAACAGCCCATCTTGGGGAGGGGAAGGCAGGGACGCGGGGCGAGGGGACGGGAGGCGGCCGGGGCTGCCGGGGGGAGGGAGGGAGGGAGGGAGGCACTCCCGGGCTCCCTTCTTCTTCCTCCTCCTCCTCCTCCTCCTCCTCCCCCCCTACTCGCTGCTGTGGCGGCCGCTGCCCAGAGCCAGAGACATGGAGAGCGCCGAGCCCGAAGCCAGCCGAGGGGGGGCCGATAGCGATGACTTTGCTGCCGCTCCGCCGGGCCTCCTCCCCGGCAGCTGCAGCTGCCTCTCCTCCCCCGCCCCCCGCCGATCCCCTCGGCGCACCTTTCCCGGGGGGTGCGGAGCGATCCGCGGGGATCTCCGCGCCCCGGCCGGGCCGCCGGCTCCTTTAGAGGCAGCAGAAATGCCCCCCCCCGCGCCGCACGCACAGGAACAAATCCAGCTTCAGTGCCACCCCCAAAAAAATAATAATCCTCTTTAGATCCAAAGGCACGGGCTCCAGGCGCGGAAACCTCCCCAAATGCTCGGCGGGGAGGATCGGGAAACGTCTCTTGCTCGCCTCTCCCCCCGCGCCGCGGGGGTCACGCAGCCCCGGTCCCTTCCTCGCCGGCCGCCGCAGCTCCTCGCCCTCCGGCCGCCGCGGGTCCTTCCTCCCGCACTGGGGCGGGGGGGTCCAAGCCAAACCTCCCCTTTTTTTTTTTTTTTTTCCTCCTTTTTTTTTTTTCCTCCCCTAGCCTCGCTGCTGCTCTTTTCACATGCGGTTTCCAGGCGGCTGAATCCTCTCGGCGAGAAGAAAATACAAAATAAAAATTGAGGGAAAAAAAAAAAAAAAAAAGCGCAAGCGCCCGTTTGCTCTGTGCCCCGAGAGCAAAACCTGTCCTCTCACGGGCGGATTTTTCCCCGTCTTATTTTTCCTTCTCTCTCCCGCATTTTTTTTTCCTCCTTTTTTTTTTTTTTTTTTTTTCTGCCCCCCCTTTTTTTTTTTTTTTTTTTTGTGCCCCTTCCCCTATTGAGCGGCTCCGCGGCGGCGGAGCTCGGGGTGGGGCGAGCGAGCCCACACTGCACGCTGGGAGCGAGCGGGGCCGCTCACATGATGCCCGCGTCACCCCGCGCCGCCGCCGGCGCCCTCTTCGAACCGGGCCCGCTGCCTTCTCCGAACCGGGCCCGCTGCCTTCTCCGAACCGGCCCCGCCGCCGCTCGGGGGCCCAGGGCAGGCCCGGAGCGCCCCCGGTGCCCCCAGCCCCGCGCACCCGGCTGGCCGCGCACTTCATGGCATTCTGGATAAATCGCGCCCCGTGCTACGCTGGGAGATAATTTAATGTGGGAGTTGTGGTGCTCAGTGGGTTTGTGGCTGGGTTTTGGGTGGATTGATCGCGCCCTGCGTGTCATTGTCCGTCCTTGCCCATCCCGGTCAGGACTGGGGGCTCAAGGTACCCTAGGGGATGCTCTCTGCGCCAGCAGAGTAACCCTGGATGCACACAGTTGCTTCTACCTGTGGTTTTACCACCCTGTCCAGCTGCATTTTCTTCTCTAAAATATGTTTTGGAAACCTCGTTACAAAAATTGCACAACTTATCAGTTACACTTGGAAAACAAAGGCTGGCGCTCTGCTCTTTGTATAACCCGGTTCCCTAAAATACACAGGTAATTTTTCTCTGTGCACACACCCCCACACGAGTTAGTGAAATGTCCTTTGCTATACAAATATTATTTACCTTCATTTGCAAAATTCGATTATCTACCACACTGTTCCCACGAACACACCTTCTTACATCATCCAGTTACTATATTTAGAAACACCCACAGTAAAATAATTATGTGAATAGAGCAAACAACTAGGAGGTCACGGCTGATGCCATCAAATACATCTGCTGAGCTGCCCTTGCTGAAAGAGGGGGACCTCAGGAGAAGCAGGGAACATCACAGTCGCTATTTTTAAATGCTACAGAGCCTAAGAGTTCTGGAGTCATAGGAGAGACTCTTACTGGTGTTCTTTTAGGCTAAGAGCAGCTTTTAAAGGTCTTGGAGAAACTTGGCTCAGATGCATCTGAAGTGAAGATGGCAATAATTCCTTGTATCTTTTGTAGGTGATTTATTTGTAATACACAACATTAAAATACATTGTAACTGCGGAATTTACAAGGCATAAAGGACTCAGGAAAGCAGAATTTGGACTGAAAGTTAGAAAACCTCATACTTTTTTTTTTTTTTTTTAATGGTTTCAGGTATGAAGAGACTGCAGAAGTGCCAGTACCTGTCACCTCACATGGGGGGGAATCTGCCCCAGCCTCCAGGGTTTGCTTCCCTCCAGGTCCCTCCAGGAACAAGGGGTCATGGCTGTGTAAATGCTGGTGTCCAGCAGCGCTACAACCATCCCTTCCCTCCCAGGCTCTGCGAGGTTAAACTCCCCAGGAATCACTGCCCTCCTGCTGTAGATACTTTGTGCCTCTGTCTTTAGGCTGAGCAAAGCATGAAGTAGCTGAAAAAGAAAAACACACCAGCTAATTTACAAAACTCCCAGTTACTCGCAACAGAATTAAGAATTAGCTCCTTTGTATTACAAGTGTTACTAAAGTGCGAAAGTGTCAAAAGCTACATGAAACAAAAAGAAAACTCCCACACTATGTAACCTATCAGCAATTACAGATTGTTTTTTTCTTT
Organism: Catharus ustulatus; assembly: GCF_009819885.2. NCBI lineage: Eukaryota > Metazoa > Chordata > Aves > Passeriformes > Turdidae > Catharus > Catharus ustulatus. The sequence continues at coordinate 3,671,382 of NC_046237.1, read as the reverse complement.
CTGAAACAGGACAGGACTCAGGACATCAGGCACCACCCTCGCTTTACAAATCCAGAGAACTGCCAGGAGTTTTTTCAGTGCTGTCCTGATTAGCAGCCCATCGTTTGAAGAGTGAGCATACCAACACATTAACTGTTCTCACTCTTTTTTTCATTTGTTTAAATAACATAACGCTGCTAATGTGTCTTTAGAATAAATTGTGTTTCTTATTGGAACTAGCTTCCATCTTGTAAAAATCCATGAACTTGAGTTTCACGAGTCTCCTGCCATCAGAAGGGTAAGTGCAGGCACAGCATGACCCCTGACTCACCATAAAATTAAATCTCACTTCTGAAGAACCTGCAGCCTTAGGAACAAATAATGCAAAGATAAAATAACTACATGTATGGGCATAGTGCCTCTGTGATAAGTCTTAGTATTTGAAGCTTGAAAATAGGGTTTTAAAGGACACTGCTGCATGATAAATGAAAATGTTTTCCAAAAAGTTAAGGTAACAAGAACGTGGAAATGGTTGTAAAAGGATATCAGAAGACTAACAGCTATTGACTCAATCCTGCACTATTTAAATTAATGGGAAATACAAGGTTGCACACAGAAGATTGGGAGTGTTGCACACTTACAGATTAAATTCAGGTTCACTGATATTCCCTCTGTGTTTGAATATAACACATTGAATAGAATAGAATAGAATAGAGGCTGTTGTTTTTTATTTTTCAGTCAAAAGTAAATGCAAATATTCTGGCACACCAGCACACATCTCAGGGCAAGGATTTCACGAAAAGAACACGGGGTTTGGCAGCGTGAAACAATATTCTGCTATTTTCACTTCTCAAACCAGAAAAGATCTCACAAGGAGAGGCAGCAGGATAATTAAAAGTAATTATATTTCAGTGGAATATTTGGGAGAAAAGGAGGTATAAAAGTTCCTTGTAGCTATAATCCATTTCAGTCCATGTGATTACTTTAGTTAACAGATTTTTAGTCCTATTGACCTAATTTCTATTATATCCTAATGAAAATCATCAGGTCTCTTAATTTTGTTAATTTTTTTTTGAAAGAGGAATTTTATTGCAATTATTTTCTCCATTTTCCCTCCACAGCTTTTGCTCCAAAATCTACTCTCTGGTGTCTAAAACGAAAGAAGGATTTGTAACAATATCCCAATCCTGTAAATAAACCTGAACTTTACTCAGTTGAGCAGTCCTATGCAGACTTTACTCTTCCCAGCTAGGACAACTATATAACCTTGATTTTAAAATGGATGAAAAGATTTAGATATAAAGGAGAAGCAGATTATCAATAGCAGAAGGAGAGAGAACTTGTTGAAAAATTGACATCTTTTATGCTTCCTCCACCCTATACACATGAACTTCTGCCCCTTTAGGATTTACATGTAGTACCTGCTGATACAATCACTCAAGAGGACCTCAAGAAAAATATTCTCTTTTTCCTATTTTAACATATTTGCTCTATATCTGACAGACTGTTGCATGTATTTCAATGCATTTTCCTTGTGGTAGTCTCCTTTCTTGTGCATGAGGATATTCACACTTGTATGGATAAAAAACAAATAAATTCTGCTGTAAAATTCACAAAAACTGGCTGGAAATGTAGATGCAAGACTTGGTTTTGGAGAAACTATTGCCTTAACAGAGCAGATTCTGAACCTGTTGAAAAAAGGCTTTTCAGGCATGTATTTCATGTTGTTCTGTTCTTTTATCTCTTTAACTAAATGGATAAAACTTTCTGCTTACAGTTTTGATGTAAACTTGACCAGTAAAATTTTGATGTAAAATTGACCACAGTCAGGCTCTGAATTCATTCAAGTTTGTATTTACAGCTGATTATGAGACCCAGATCAGATGCCCATCTTACCTACAGCCTCCTCCCACACCCTCCAGGTGACAAACACCCTTATTTCCCATTGCAAATAATCCACATTTGTTAGTGAGTTGGAGGCACTGAGCGCTTGGGTGTCTCCAGTAAAGAAGAAATGGTTAACTCATTTCCAGATGGGATGGTTGTGCAGCTCCTTACGGGCTCTTGCTGTCCACAGTGAATGTGACCTCGTAAACTTTTGGCTGTGAACTGTGGGGGTGGAGTTGTGACCAAGCCAATGTGCTCATTTGGAAGAGAAGACACAGACGACATCTCGCTCCAGCATCCCTTAGCAACTGGGCTGAAATGGCCCTGCAGCCTCTGAGGAGGCTGTCAGCCTCCCTGCCTCTGGAATTGCCTGTGCTCCAGTTCCTACCACAGCTCACCAGATACAGCAGAGAGGACAACATTTGTACTCAAAAAGTAAAAGCAGTGCTGGGCTAATTGTACCATTTCCTTTGTTTCTGTGTGTAGGAAACAGTGTATTTTCAGCAAGGCTTTTCCATGGAAGGACACAGAGCTCAATTAACCTGGGGAACACGTGAAACAAATGGCTCTTATGGGGTTCTGACAGCAACACCTGGATTTTTGTTAAGGAGCCTCCATTACACCACGCTTCATTTTGCTGTCCTACCAATCCACAGTGCCATAGCTGAGCAGTTGGAACTGACCTTCCTCTTTTAAAAGCAGGGATTAACTCTGGAACAGATTGACTCTTTCAGTTAAAGGACATTTTTTAATAGCACACACTGTGTACTTTTGTGTATGGGTACCTCTCTGACTCAAAGTTAGTTAAATTTAGGGTCTCCATCCTGGGCTGGTAGTTGAGTACCAAACCTATCAACCTCAATGTATTTAATCCCCAGTAAACTTAATATCTTAGTTACAGATAAGGATTAATTAAGGTCCTGATTTAGACTTAGATCAGTGGGGGTTTTTCCATCTAAGAAAAACTGCCATGGCTTCTTGCAGTGACTCAGGTCTGCTGCTCATGTTTTCCTTAGATGGAGCCATCCTCCACGAGCTATCGAGCTATCGTCCTGAAAATCCTTTGGACTCTGGGAAGAATGAAACTGGTGATAAAAAGGGAGACGGTTTCAAAGTCTCCAAATTACCCTTTGACCTGCTGAACAAGGAACCCTTGAGTAATCTCAAGCCCGTTTAAAGGAGAAACAAACAAATTAAAGCCAAACAATAATCTAAAAAGGAAAACCAAAGCAAACAGATTGGAATTGGAGCAAGAATTCAATGTGGGGATTTTTTAAAAATCTGTTTCCCTTGTGGGGGCCAGAACAAAAATCACTTTAAAAAGCATTCAGAGGTAAGCAAGGTAGGAAATGCAGCCATTACCAATCAAACCCTGGGAGGGCAAAGCAGGATCATCACGTGAAAGGACAAGTTTGTCTGTCAGATGGCAAGGAGTGAGTGCAATGAAACGAGCATTGTCAGGGAGGAATTAATGCACCACTAATGTATTCAATAAAGAACAAACACAAAACACTTAACTACAGATACTCCAAAACAAACAGAATGAAAAGGAGATACTTCCCTCTCTGGCAAAGAAGAAGAATTTTTCCATACAGAAATTCTAAACTTGAGAGGGATTTTTGTTTTGTTTTTAAATAAAAACAAGCCCAAAGTCTACTAATAGAATTAACCAAGATCTTCCTTTAAACCAAAGGAAAAAAAAAAAAAACCTTGCCTCCCTCCTTTCACTTCGAGGCTTTCCCTCAGAAACATTAAAAAGAGACTTTAAGGAACTCATGAAATTATGGAAATAACACACTGAGTAAGAGCTTTTCACCTAGTAGCTTTTCTTATTTTCATGTAGTTCTTTTCCTTGGTATTCCTTCTCACTTCTCGTGCATTCTGCACTGCATTTTATTAAAAAAGAAAAAATCTCTTATGTAACAGAAGCAGCAGCACATCCTAGTTCTCCACATAACACATATGGAATGCCGATTACAAAAAAAAAAAAAAATTGGAACAAGTCTTTTCTCATATTTAGTTTCAGTATTTGTCAACATTCACTGCAGACCTACCCCCGACTGCAAACTTTTTTTTTTTAATAAAGAAATATTCTGCTTTAATCCTTGTTACGTTTGGGTCACAAAGCCCAGGGAGGCAGTTGTGGCAGAGGCTGTTTTCTAAATACTGGTTATAGTTAATTCCTGCAAAGAAGCACGAAACTCCCAAGCTTTTCTCCTGCCTGGGGGTCAGCCGAGGAGAGGAGGCTCTGCCTTCCCCTCCCCAGCAGCAGCCACAGCTCCCAGCAGAGCAGGGTGGCAGCTGGGGCTGAGCCTGACCCAGCCTGGCTCCAGGAGCACGGTGAACCATCCCTCCATGCCAATATTATTTATTACTGACACTGCATTCTCATTTTATGGTGCAGAACAGGAAAGGGAATAAGACGATTGTTAAAATAGTTCTTGCTAAGTTGTCACACAGGTTTTAATGTGCTGTAAACATTCTTCTCCTTCTTTAACATTTTTTTTAAATAGGATGACGTCCAGGCTTTCATGCTCAAAATAACTTTACATTTTAGTGCTAGCAAACCACAATACTCTCAATACCAGGAGCTATTAGAGACGATCTGCAAGGAAAACAGGACTGTGATTTTGCTACTCTGTCTCTGCATTTCTAAAGGCCTGAAAGTATTCCTTTTGAAAAAGGACATTTTCTCCCATCTTTTTCTTTAGATGAAAAAACGTTAAGTCTAGGTCCTGAGATTACATACTGACACAGTTATAGAATAGGGGTCTTTTGTACCCTGTTTTTCCTGGAAGAATCTGTCTGTCTGGCAAACTCACAGCACCATTACGTCCTAAGAGCCTTGATGTTAAATTAGAGTGCCCCACACGCCCTAGGGCAGTCGCAGAATTTAGACCCTTTTTGCAGTGAAAAAGTCTTTCTGGTGGTTTGGGGGTTTTTTATGCCTGTTAGATTTTAGAAATGTATATGAACCAACTGATTGTCTCCGAGGCTTTAGGTGCACAATGAAAGGTTTCCCTTGTTGCTCTATCTCAGGCAAAGCCAGGAAAGACATCCATGGCCAGGGCTGTGGGAAGCAGGCAAGAGCTGGGGCAGAACCTGTGGTCCAACACTGCATTTTGCCTCTGCCACATGAAAACCAGCAGCAGTGAAGAATTATCCCCTCCTGTGGACCCAGCTGGGCCATGATCAGACCCGTCTGAACATTCACAAATGTGAATGGAGGCAAGATGAGCGTGGGGATCAAACGGGAGCAGGATCCAGGAGAGCTGATCCACTGCAGATGGCTCAGTCCAGCACAGCCACCGATCCGTGGGTGACCTTGGACGAGCCACTTCCCTTTTTTGTGCCTCTTTGTCCAGCTATCTTTTATCTGCCTCTCTCTTACAGGTTGTGAGCTGTTTGCTTCCGACATGTCTGCACAGCACTGAGAACCAAGGGGCCCTGGTCTCACTGCTGACCTTTAAGCCCTTCTGCTGCATGTTTCATCATAAAATAATTATTCAAAAGGGAAGCAAGGGGTTTTTTTTAATAGTCTGTCTTCTTTTTCTTAACACCTCCTAAACTCAGATATTTTCAGAAACATTTCATGAAAAAAAAATAGGCTCTATTCAAAATTTTAATGCTGTTTTTCTTAAATGAAAATGGTGAGAAAGTTGCTAGTACTCTGTCAAGTCCTTCTCCCTCAGGCCCTCCAGCAAAACCAGGGAAAGCTAGAACCAGCATGCTTGCTACACTCAAAGTACCAGACAAAGATACTTTTTATTTTGAAAACAGAAGAGAAAAAAAAAAAAAAAAAGAAAAAAAAGCCTGCACACGGCTCAGTCGTTCTTTGCCCACCATGAAGCACCCACCAGGACAGAAACACGGTGCCGTGTTCTTCTGCAGCTCACCCCCAGTTTGCTTTATGCTCTCTGGTGTTACAATAACGAATTTGTTTTTCCATTGCTCCCTTGTCTAACTGTGACCTGTTCCCTTCTGAAGCAATCGGCTTTTTACAGCTCCGTCTCTGCTGAGCAAACACAGAGCGAGCACGGCCGAGCCCCCGGAGCTCTGGGGTCAGCAGCTCCCTCCAGCCCCGAGCACAGAACCAGCTCCCCAAAATCTCCCTCTGCTCCCAGCCATGTCAGCATTCCCATGTGTGATGGAAAGCCCTTGGAACACCCAGATGCTGCAGGGGATTGGAGGCTTTGAGCCCCATAAAGCCCCAGAGTGGCTGGTTGCCCTCCATGGCCCCTGGGTGACAGCCAGGGGACTCCTGTCCCCTGCAGCCCCTGGAAATGCCAGATCCCCCCAGCCCTAGAATCCCTGAAGGCAGGGCTGCACTTCACACCCTATATATAAAATACACAGCTGTACAGTGAGTCTGAAACGTTCTTCCCATGAATTGGTGTTACTGAAGGATATATATACTAACTCCATGCATGTGAGATTTAAGGAAGATTTGTCCAAGGAAATACTTCCAGAGGAAGTACTGGGCAGCCACGTTATTTGTTTTATTTAAAATGATTTCAGGCTTGATAATGTCTCTTTATCAAAACTACACATGTGCTGAGCATGCACAGTGCCGTGTGTTGTGAGCCATACAGGAAGGGGTGGATTTAATTTATTTCTTTATTATGAATATTGTGGTGCTGTAAGGAGAATCCTGGCTGACAGTGTGAAATAAAGCAAAACTTTCAGAGGATATTTTGGGAGCTGGAGTTCCTGTGCTGCCTTTTCAAATTCAGCCTTAAATTCTGTATTCCTAATCCTCTGTTCTGTCTGGACCATCTCATAAATGGACATGTATATTACTACAAAGCTGAGCAAATACCTCCTAACATTTGCCATTAATATTTACTTGAAAGAAAAATGGAGTTTCAGTTTCCTGGTTTTCCTCCCCTCAAGTGAGGAGACCGGTAAAGGAGTTTATAAATTCACAATTCAGGCAGGCAAAAGGGACCAAGGCAATTGTGACACACCAAAAACAGTTCTCCATCAAAATGACATCAAAATTATAACCACTTTTTATTTTGCAAACTTAATCTTGGCTGTAAGGTTTGTTTACATTTATTTGGTATCATACCCTCCACAGTGGATCAAAGCACTCTGTACTCAGCTGAACAACAATGTCCCAAAGCAGAAAGAACCACCATGACCAGCACAGACCATCTTTCAGCATAGAAATAAAAAGAGTTAATTCTTCTCCACCCTAAAAGCTGGTTTGGAGGGAAGAAAGTGGGCTCAAAAGAATTGATTTCTGACTCTGTATGGGTCAGTGTGGGCAGCACTGGAGGAAAGGCAGGAAGAGCTGCTGGGTGTAGGGACAGTGACCCAAAACAAGACACAGCAGCCACGAGATCAAACTGCAGCAGCAACTTGCAAGAATGCTCTTTTTCAGTGATGTGCATATACTTACAACTGCTCAAGAGTAAAGTTAAAAAGGCTAAGAAATTCCTTGCCCAAGGAAGAATAAAAGAATTCCTGCTACCAGGGAGTGGAAACTGAGATTATATAATGAAATTAAGAATGTGCAGTGATGAAGCAGTGCTTCCACCAGCTAAAATATGGACTGTAGGATCTCACTGCCCCAAAGAGTGTCCTCAAGCAGGTTTCTTTGTGGAAGCATCAATATGAAGTCTGCAATGACCAGGTGAGAGGTGGCAGAAGGACAGAGGTTCACTGGCAAACACTCCAAACTGATCTGCATGAAGAAAAGGTGGGACTAGACACGACAGAATAACCCACCATGGCTTGAGACCTCCTGCCCTTACTACAATTATGTAATTGTTACAGTCTCTTAATACCCAAGTAAGAAACCTTTTTATTGCATCAAGTTCTCATGTCTAGACAGATACACATCACAGAATGAATCACCACCTTTGAAGACCCGAGCTGAAGAGCACTCCATGATGGAAAGCCACTATCTGGGCACATCAACACTTGGGGAACAATTTTCTGGAGACAGGTTTTTCAGTATGTGTCAGTAAGGTTTACTATCTGTGAGAAACTCTGGTTTTCCAACAGTGTCCTTAGAGGGCTGATAAGAAAGTTGTATAGGCTTAGTAAAGGAACCTCTTAAACACAGAGTCCAAAGTCTTCAAAAATACCCCAACTTTGCTCTCCCCAGGACAATTAAATGCTAACAAAAATGCATAAGCAAGGTAAAAATACATGGAAAAAAATCAAATAGGCTCGAATTCACCTCTTAGCTGGATTATGCCTTTCCTAGCAACAATGATTCTGCCTCCTCTCTGTCTAGAAAGTTTTACTTTTTTGTGAGACAGCACCTATTCCCTAAATAATTGGAACCCCTCTTCTGCCTGCTTGCTTTGGTTTAAAAGGTTCTTTTTTTTCGTTCCTTTCCAGAACTGCCAATCAGCTTTTCTGCAAAATGGTCATATCCTACGGAATTTTTTCCTCAGTTGTTCTGGATGATTCCCAGCTTTCTCATTTGTCCTCTTGGAGGTGCTCCTCTCCCTGGCAAGGACATAGGGCATCTCCAACATTAAACTTGTCTTTTAATTCAGTACACAGGGTGAAGGATTTGGTGAAGGTGAAGGTGTTCTCAAAAATTGTGTTCTCAAAACCACAGTTTGACTCACATATGCCCCCAAACAATCATACATTAGCAATTATAATGATCTTTAATTAAAAAAAGAAATATGTTGCTGCTCTTACAGATAAGGATCTATAGAAATACTTGTATAGGTGCCATGAAAGTTTATTTTTCAAACTACACTTCAGTGAGGGAATTTTTAACTACCTTACCTGCATTACTCGAATTCTACTCTAAAACAAACTTCTTTGAAGTTTTCTTATTAAAAAAGCTTTAAAAATAAGCAGTTTGAATTATTTTTCTATGTACTACCTAATCTTCTTAAGTAGTAAAAAGTTAACTTCAGCTCAAGTCATTCTACTTGGAAAAAAACAATGAAAAAGCAGTAGATTCACCCATCGTGCCCTACATTTTCTTGAAATTTCATCTAACCTCTGAATGTTATAATTTTTCATGGTAAAGCCTTCTGAGTGTTTTTTAGCCAGCAGATTTTGGCTTTTATACTGGAAAATCTGTTATATAAATGTCACTTTCATTTATATCTTCAGATATAACAAAGTCATTAATGCAGTTGATTCCTAAGAAAATGTACATTTTAGAAACTTCTAGCTCTGGTACTGCATAAACACATCTAATGCAAACCGTGAGAAAATGAGACCTTGGAGATGCTACAAGTTTTAAATCAGGAGTAGAAGTTAAATTCTCACTCTTCTTAATATGAATATCAGTTGTCAATGATATATTTTGTTCCCAGAGAGCCACGATCTCCTCACTGCATTTTGTAGCTGCACTCACATTATTCTGTAGAGAGTTGTGGCTTGGATCCTAAGGTCTCACAAGACAAGAATCTGGGGTTGGATGCCATGGCACTAAAATTGCTCTTCAAGAGATTGCATCGCTGTCGAAACCAGAACCCAAAAAAAAAAACCTCCCCTCCTGGTTTTTAATCCTGCTCCACACCAAATATTGGAAGCAGGTTAAGATCTACGAACTAACAGATCTGGCCTCTTGCCACGTGCCATGTTGAGATGCCATATTTAGCTCCTCATTCCCTAATAATCAGACATTTACCCTGTTCCCTCCAGCCCTTTCATCTACTTCCAGTATGCTGCTAACCAAGATGTCTTTCACTCTTCTCTTTCTTCCTTCCATTTCTCGTTGCAGTTTTACACACAATTAGCGCTGCTCTCCCATGGCACTGGAAAAGGCACTGTTGTGCTCCCTCTGCTGCCTGCTGGGCTCTGCAATCAGACTTCTCCTCGGCAGAAGGAGTTACTATAATGTGAAATCTCACCTTGTTACATCTATGAAACCCAAAAATGCCAAGCAGGGAAACGTCTTCCCCATATTCTCTATGGACCTCAGAGGCTCCTGAGAGAGCTCTTCAGGAGTGCAGGGAAGACCAAGAGCAGGGAGAGAAGCACAAATGGATGGGATAACAGGATGGAGCTTTGGTTTCTGGGCATTCCTCATGGGAAGAGGGCCAGGCAGTGTCTCAAGGCTGGTGGCAATGCTGGTGTCACACAGTCCTTGGCAGCTCCACTGGAGCGGCGGGTGCAGCAAGGAGTGGTGCAGAACCCGTGCAAGGTTAGCGCCCAGCTGAGCGCTGCCATGCGAGCACCAGCTCCTCCTCATTCTGTTGAGGGGGCTGTTTTCAGGGCTAAGAGTATGGAGAAGGACTGTGGACAGCAAATTATCTAAAGAATTCTCCTGAAACCTTAACAACGTGGAGCACTCTGTCCCTCTGCTTCAGTGCCCGCAGCCTGGGCGCTGTGTCTGTCCTTCCCACGGGTGATTCAGCAGCAAAGAATATTTACTGTTATTTAACAATGCAGTGGTCTACAGACATAACTTGTGACTCAACAGAAAACACACTGGGTGCAGACCTTCTAAAGAAATGATCAACAGATTGTGCCTTACAAAAAAAAAAAAGAAATGTTTTATTTATTTGAGGATCATGCGAGAGTAAAATGGATGGAGTGGAAGATATCTTTGTGCTGTTTTTAGAAATTACAGTCCTGGTTGGGTATTTTTAGAAATAATTAATATTTAGGGTATTATGAATTAAGTGAAAGGTTCACTGGATTCTGTCTGAAACCTCTAAAAAATAAGCCTTCAAGTCTTTGTTTATGTTGGCAAGTAACCCGGTTGGGTATAAAAGCCAAAGGTATGATTGACTACCTCACATATTTTACAACTGTTACACTAAATAGGTATTTCACAATTTACATCCTTACAGAAGGATCCTTAAATAGACTTTCTTACAGCACTTAAAACAAACATACTTTAGGACATACTTCCTGTTTCATTACAGTATTTAATATACTTTAAAAAAAGAAATTTACTTTTCCTTCAACAAAGACCCAAAAATTCAACTTCAAGGGTACAAAGATCACAGAAACCTATCTTACTGTTTTTAATGTACTGAAATAGTTTAATGAATACCCACAAATCTTTAAAAGAAAAACCATCAGAAGTAGTGAAGCCTTTCAAACATGTTAGTATGAGTGCATTTAGCACCTAAACACAAAAGGCATGCCTGCATATTGCTCAGAATGGAACACTCCTACAACTGAAACTCAAATAATAATTAAATTGATTAGATGTGCCTGTTACAAACACTGAAAAACATGATACTGACAGTTCCCTCTACTTCCTTTAGCTTTGTGTGGGAAAATTTGCAGCACAAATTCATGCAAAGGGATGCAAACTGAATTTTTGGTAGTGTTTAACATTCACCACCAACTTTCAGCATAGATAAATGACTTTTACATGACCTGCAGTTAGAGTTGTGCATCAGTTTGGGAAGATCAGAGACAGAGAGTGAGGCAGCTTTTAATGACACAAGTTACTTAATTTGGGTTTTCTGAGTTTCCAGGTGAGCAAACAAATGTCCCACCACTGTTCACCATTCCCGTTTATTTTCAGCATCACTGCCAGTCACACACCTCCTTAATCCTCCACAGGGGCTTTGCAACAACTCTATAACCCTCTTACTGTTTCTTAGCAAGAACATGGATGTTCTCCCTGCTCCCCACTAACAGCATTTTCCACAGCACTTTTCTGCAGAAGAGGAAAAACAAGATACAGTCTTGTAAACCTCGGCAGTGAAAGGAATCTCCCCCAGTACTGAATTTGGGAGGAAAGGCTGGGGCATCACAGAACTGGTCAGAGCTAATGAGGTTGGTGGCATCCTGCAGGAGCCCAGGTCTGCAACAAATGATGGATTAATCGAATTTTAATCAGGAGCCAGTCACAGCTTCTGCTTTAACTTGCAACACTCAAAGGTACTTACAGTTCTGGGGACTAAGTTCAGCTTATTAAACAAACCATTTTTCTGCACATTCTTTTTTTTCTTTGATGTATGATACAACTTCTTCAGACACAGTTTTGGGAAGGAACCAGATAAAAGTCGATACTCAGGATGTCTGGGAATAGTTTCCAAAAGCACATGGAGACCAGATTTCAGATTTCAGAGGGTGCAGATGCAGGTACATCTCACCAAGGGCATCCAGCTGCACCCCTGAGGTGGCTCCATCTGCCACACCTACAGAAGCAGGCTCCCACTAGCAACTCTGCTGTATTTTTAGATAATTCTAAATAAAATACACAATATTTTATTTTAAAGCAGGGTACACATGACTCTGGAACACAAGGCACTGGTTGATGATGAGGAATTCATGTCCCTGTTCCCTGTGCTACAGCAGCCACCAGATTTCTGGAGTTGTACTTCAGCCTTTCAAGTTCTTTCCCTGGATTCAGAGAGGGGAGGCTGAGAGTTTAGGATTATTCCTGCTTTTGTTTGCATATTTTAGACAAGCACCCACAAACAGACCCTCAGAAAGATATTTAATTGGGAAGCTCACATGCTATGCATGAATAGTATTAGCGCACACCAAATTAAAATTAGCAAAAAATGCAAATGCTGTATATTTATATTACATTAAAACAAAAAAGCACTTGCCAGCAGGCACAGAAATCTCGTTATTTCAAAGCACTGCTGAACATTCACTGATTGCAGTTGGTGTTTTGAGTTTTTCAGCTTTTCATTCCTCTTTTTTTTTTTACCTAGCACTAACATTTTAACTCAAATCCCTGTGAGCAGTGAGCTGTACCTTCCTCCTCTCTGACAATCACTACAAATTTTCTAAGTAGTACAGAATACATCTCATGTAGCAGGGGGAATTTTTACATTTGTCAGGAGAAGATTCTAATAAAAATTGCATGTATATGAATATATCTAAGTTTAGAATAATGATTTATCTAGAACTGTGAACATGCAGAGTCCACCCAGAGGGGATTCAGTGTTCCCTCAACCATCCAGGGAACACACAGCAAGGTTCACACCCAGGCCAGACCTGTGTAAGAAATTCTACAGAAATCTGCTTTATTCACAAGCATTCCTCCGTTTTAGTTGTTATCTCAAGTGAAAACATTCTGTGGCCCTCATAATTTTCAGAATAAAGAATCCAAAATTAATTGCAAAAGCTGTGAGCATTCACTGTAAATCAACCAACTTTGTACAACTTAGCCTATACAGAATCCAGCCCCAAAACCACAAACTGCTCTGAACTTTTTCTTTTCCTTTTTTTTTTTGCCATCTATCTTTTGCAAAGCTGTCGTCTTCTGCTTTCTTGCAAATTCATGCTTTTCAGGGGGTTCTTGTTTCTGCTGCCTTCTCAGATTACAATTTCTTTTGTGTTAATTAAGCTGAAAAATTGAAAGAATGTCGCTGACTCTACAAAGAACACAAAACAGGCTTGCTTGAGAAGCTAAAAATAGATCGCTCTGTTCGGAAGACAGACGACTCAGTCTTCAAACTATTTGTACAATGTGAATTAATTGCAGATGGCCAATTCATTTATTTAGACCTCTGTGGCAGAAATGAAAGTGCTACTGCGGTGATTATACATCTGCAGAAAGCTCCTTTCAGGTGCTTGGGACTCATGGAAAAGCGGGAGGCAGCGCTTTGTTATTTTCTGGAAGTCAGTTTGTCACAAAAGTTTTCTGATGTGATTCTCCCTCTCCAGCCTCCCGGCCCCTCTCCCAACAGCTCAGATTTAAGACGTGACACTGATGTACACAAACTGAAGTTACAATGGCCTGCTCACATGTACTTCTAGCACTCACAGTGCATGTTGTAAATCAGTTACATTCCTTCGATTAAAATCACGTTTTATGATGTAAATGTTGTAACAAAACCCACCCTGATTATTTAACTTATCTGAAATTAATGGTATTTTTATTTTTTTACATGTCTCAGTATTTGTTTTAAATAGAATTTTATTTTTTTTCCCTTTTTAGCCTTTCTCTTAAAAGGAAAAGGAAGCTTAATCTAAAAAAATAATGTTATTGATTTAATGGGAGAGAATTCAGGAAAATCTAAGTGGAAACTGATACTCCATCCTGGCTCTTATTGTTAGATAAACGGGAGGTTTCCAAAAATATCAGCTATTAGACTAAGGCCTATAAACTGTAGCTGTGAAATAAAAATATCATTGAACTAGATAAATTGTTTGGGATACAGAATGATCTGTACTAGAACTTTACAGCAGATCCTGAACAGCATGAAGCCTCCTTTGTGCTAGGAAAGTAGAAACGTTGTCATTTGGAAGTCTAAATAATGCCAAGAAAAAGAAACTAAATATCAGAGTCCCTTTTCTCTAATGCCACTGTCTCTTCTTTGCAATTTTACTTCTTTACAGTCTCTAAATCCTTGTTTACAGCCTTGCTGACTCGAAAAATGTGCAAAAGTTGATCCACACAGGGTCTGAGCTAACAGGGCTGTAAGAAAACCTCCCAAGAAGTTTCAGGTGATATGATATCTGGCATGCTGATAGTATCACAAAGATCACATTTTTCTGTTACTTTTTAAAAATAAATTAATGCTGCTGCTTGCATTTCAAAGTATTTATATTACATCTTATAGCTTTTAAATCAAGACTGGAGTTTTTAAAAGGCATTAGGTCTTATAAGTCAAAAATAAAGCTTGATGCAGGAATGAATTAAATTTTCTGCCTAGACAAACGATTCTAATCTATTAAAATTAAAATACCAGTCCTTGCCACTGTTCAGGCTCCTTACAAAATACCTTTTAGGAAGTTTCTTAAGCTTAATGGTTATCACAGATTTAGAAGGGAGCAGGCATAACCCTCTACCCTATATTTTAAGCTATATTCCTTTGCTGTGACTTCATCCTAACTCCCACCAAGGTCAAGGGAAACAATTTGTTTTCAAGTAATACAAAGTAGGCTGTGCAGCCAGGCTACAGCATCTTCCTCCTGCCTTTATGGACTACAGAAAGAAAAGTTTCAATAGAGCTACAAGCTTCTTAACAAGAAAAAAATCCTTTCCTCAGGAAAGAAACTTCCTAGGATGCCTCCGTCCTGCAGGCTTCAAAATGTTTTCATCTACTTCCTGGAAATCCAGGTGATACCCGAGGTGGAGCAGAGGACAATAAAGCTGCTAAGTAACAAAGGTCACCTGCCTTCAACTACATCAATAAAAAAGGCTGAGATATCCCCTTGGTTCAGAGAGCAGAGACTTGCCAGGGCAGGGGGACACTCAGCACACCACTACACACAACCTGCTCCTGTCCTGAGCACAGTGCCCCCACCTCATTTTGGGGGAAAACTGAAATTCTTTGGCCACACATGCAGAGGAGGGATCTGCTGCTGTCCCTCAGGAAGATGCAGTGAGGAAAACGCTGTTGGGAAACAGCATCCAGCACACACCAACCAACCTTGTCCTGATGAGACACTCCACAAGCAACAGCAACAAACCTCCTGATTTTTTATTTTTATTTATTTTCCACTGTAGATTTTTTTTCCTTTTATTTATACTCTGTGGTAGGGCAGACTCCATAGGGACCATGTCCTTACACAGACACATCTACCTCCTCGCAGAAGAGAAACATCTTTGTTTACTTAAACTATTTTAGTTAGACCTAGTTTTTGCTGGTTCTAAAGAGTTTTGTCTTGCTTGTAAAGTAAACACCAACATCTCTGACAGAAGCACCACCTCTGAGTGCCCACTCTTGGTAGACCTCATAAAGGTGACAAAAAATACATATATATATATATACACACACATGCTTTTTTTCCCACTGCTTGCTGAGATGAATCATGTCAGCCAAGGTCTTTGTAATAAATAAAATGCTCTCAAAGCACTATCTATTAAAGATAGAGGAGAGCAGAAGTGGAAAATCTTTGCACAGAACCAGAGCAGGGTCTGGTGATACAAAGCAATACACTTATCAAACATCAGGGCTGCAAAAGAGGACGGCTGGACCCAAATAATGCAGTCAAGGGCTGGGTGTCCCCTCAGTGCTTCCCAGCCCTGGCTGGGTCTGCAAAACCTCCAGCACAACACACAGAGCCCCATGCAGAGCTGGAAAAGCGTTTTTTACAGACACTGATAAAGCCTGACACAACACAACCAGAGCCCATGGGGTGATTTCACTTTGGGTGCATCTGCTCCACTGAAATTTGGGGACTGAAGGTTCAAGACAAAGCATAAAAAGCTGGAAAATGCACGTGGAATACCCCTCACCTCCACACAAACCCTAAATACCCTAGAGGTGAACCAATCTGTCCCTACTGTGATAAGAGCAAAACAGTGAGGGAAGTAAATGGATTGTTGGAATAATAATCTGTCATTTATTAATTTCTTGCCAGGATCCCACAGGAGGACACAGCTCACCTGTAAACTGACAGCTCAAAAGAAAGCATCCAGCTCACTTTTTAGCAGTGACATTTTTGTTATAAATCTGGAAGGTGATTTTTTAGTTGTTGAAGTAGGCTTTAATGCGTAAAGATGAAAATTCAGTGTCTGTGTGCTCCATGGGGGTGGGGAGAGCACTGGACAGACTACATAAGTAATGCTTCAGCATTTTTTTCCCAAATTCGTGAGGAACTGTAGTATACCCCCTCTCTAGCACTTTGACTACACATTCCTAAATAATTTTTGTACCTGGAGGAGAGCTAGAACTTAACATCTTCCCAGTTGAGAACACAAATAGGGGAAGTGTAAACTGAGCACACTCTGATTTGGTTTGTCCCCTTTTCTGGTGCCCCACATTGGTTTCTTGGAAGTATCCCCGAGGCTCCTGCTGAAGGAGAATGAAGTCACAGAGTTTACATTAGTTCTTGCATCTCTACAGCCCCTGTCCCTGCAGAAACTTCTCTCTCTGGATGTAATTAGAGCTCAAGGAATAGCCTGTCTTCAAGATGACAGAAATCAGATTCCGCTATAAAAAACAAAGAGGAAAAACCTTCATTGTACAGACTGCAAGATTTCCTAAGTATAGAAAACCAAGATATCCCACTGTTTTTCAGGATGACTGAGAAACTGCAACATTCATGTTTTCAAAGGTTGCTGTCATGTTTTTATTTCCTCATCAGGTTGCATGAAAGAAGCACTTTTTTTCACTTCGTTGAAAATCCAAACCATCACACAAATATCAACATGGTTAAACTAAAATAGATCCATCATCCTCTAAATTTTTAAATAAATCAACATACTGTTATGTTTTGAAATGATATAAGACAAATTTCCCTCCCCCTTATAATTCAAAACCAGCCTTAACCAATTACTCCTAACTTTTCCCCAGACTCCTTTAGCTACACATTTCACATGAGAATTTCCAAGCCAAAAAGAGTTTTCTTCCACAGACAAAATTGGAAATGAGAGATTGAAATCACCCTAATGATAGGTACTGGGTTATGCCTTTCAACTATGGATCTGTGCCTGTATCTCTACAATTGTGACAATATTTTTCCAAGCTGAGTATCATGCTGTATGTAACACTGAAACTTCCTGGTCTCTCTCCGTTTCTGCTGCATGGTTACCATCTTATTTTTATAAGCATTCCATTCTGGGGCTGGCCCTTCAGCTTTGGCAGAGTGAGGCAGCTTCTGCTTTAAAGCGGCTATTTTGCAACTAGCTGCTGCTTGCTGCATCCCCCTTTTCCAGCCAGGAAGTACCTGCAATGTTTTCCTCTCCAGCTCCTGAGAAAATGGCACATTCCCACAGGTGCTGCCCCTAGAACAGGGCACATGTTGGCAAGAGCTGGAGCCTGCCAAGAATGGCTAGGGTGGGTTCGTTTTTGGGGTTTTTGGAACAGCTGCAAAATGGCTGGTTTTAAACAAGTTCAGAAAAAAAAGTTTCTAGATTCACATCCTGCTCATGGCTGGCACTTCTGCTGCTGGAGTAGGCATGCTGGCATCAAAGGAAGTTTTCACTGCCACCCCAGATGAAGGGATAAACAGCAGAGGAACCACAAACAGCACCACCAGGCACTTCTGAACATTGCTGGCTCAAAAGCAGTGGTCAGCAGGGCAAGGGTAGCAAACTTCACTCTGTATTCTGAAGTAACTACTGTATGAATTAACTTTGCTTGAGCTGTTCAGTAGTGAGAATCCAGCCCTTTACAAATAACAATTAATGTTCTATTTTTACCTTAAAAGCAAACAAACTTAAAACCCCAAATGAGTGGATTTAGAGCACCCAAAATGCTAAGTAGTGCCTGGAGGGGAGCTCTGCCCATCTTGTTCATAAACAGCTACCTTGTCCTAGAGGTGACATGGTCGTGTCCTCCTCATTTTCCTCAGCCTTTTAGTTCCTGCAGTTAAGAGTCTCACACACAGGTGAACTGCAACCAAGAGAAAAATTCAACCTTTGCCATAGTCCCAGAGGCATCTCAGCCTCCTGATATGCCCAGGAGCTCTCAGGACATTTTTGGCTGATCCTTACTCCAGATCAGACATGTGCATCAAGGCAGTAAGTACATCATGGATTTTTAGCAGAAGTTCCTCGCTGCTCTGGCAGGCAGTAATTAGATTATGAGAATTACAGAAACGACAGGCTGCTTGTCTACTCTCTGTATGGGCAGCCAGCAACAGCTTGGAGAAGAGTAAAGCACTCAGATTAGTAAAGGGATGAGCTCAGTGTAAATCCAAATAATACCAAAATAATATGTATTAACAAATAAGGCCCCTGAACCAGCACATTTACTGCTGCCATGCTCATGCTTATCCTCTCCTGTCTCTCTCACTGAACTACTGATGCAAAATGTCCCATGTAGGAGCCCCTCCAGTCATTTGCTTTTCCAGAGCATCTCAGCATCATGCCTTCCCCTGTGCCATATCCCTTGCTCACACAGCTGTTAGAAAATCCCACTGAGGTGGGAAAACACTGGGAACCTGCTTTCACAAAGACTGCAAGAACACTTTGGCAACTGCAGCGACAGCATGCCAGATGCTGGCATCCAGATGAACATAACAAGCATTCAGCTTTGCTTATAAAATTCCCATATTCAGCAGTACCACAACACACAGCTTTAAAAATTAGAGCAGGGTTTTCCCATATATGGGAACGCTGACCTGCTGCTGCTGCACCAGCTCCCCAGGCACGAGCGGAGCCCTGCAGACCCTGCTCTGCCTGGGCTCTCCCTGACTGCTCTGGGGTGATGCTGCTTTGCAAGAAGCCTGTAGCCACGTTATTTCTGTACTGGGCTCACTTGCCAGCTTGACTAATTCTGTTTCAATAAAACTACTACATTTTTCCAACCCTTCCATCCAGCTGTGTTTGTACGTCCAACACTTCCGTGCCCAAAGCTGAGGTCTGAGCAGCAGCACCAGCCTCTGGGCTTGGGCTGTATGGGAATACAGCCCTTATGAGGCTCACTGGGCTAAGGAGCTCCTCTTGAGACCCCTGGGTGGGGTCAATGGATCCCACTGGGCCAAGCTTTAATACTCCTGTGTGATCCATGAGCCCCCAGGAGCGGCTGTTTTTAGGATGAGCACTAACAGACATCTCCCTTGGCTGCGGGAGAACATCTGAGCAAACACATCGCTGCAGAGCCCTGCATGGAGGGTGAAGGACCACACTCCTGAACCACTGGTGGCAGCTGCCAGTGGTTTGTTGGGAATATTCTATTGTTTTGAATGTATAGAAAGCATAGGAAGCTGTGCCAGGAGCAGTGGAGCCGCTGCCGGCAGCTGGAATCTCCTGGCTGGGAGCGGCTCTTGTGCAGGTTTGGGAACGCACGGAGCCCTTTGGACTCAAACAGCCCACAAAATCCTGACCCTGGCTAACTGCACGAGCAGCAGTGTGTATTTATAAACTCCTCACAAAAAAAACAGCAGGATGAGCAGGGCTGGGACTATCCAGCTGCAGCTCTGGTAATGCCAGACAGCTGCTCTGTCAAAGTGCTGGGAGAAGCCGCGTTTCCTTGCAGGGGACGCCCTTTGATACTCTGCAGGAGCCTGCTCTGGCAGCTCTGTGCTGCCTAAGGGAGAGATCTGTGAGAGGGGATGTTTCAGGAAACCAGCAGTGTGCACTGAATACCTGCCTGTGCTTCTGACTGCGAGGGATTCGCAGAGGGGAAATAAAAAGAAGAAATCCAGAGCAAGTGCTATTAATCACTACACAATCAGAACGACGTTTTCTTTTCCCCCACAGTTGTTAAAAATCAAGCAAATCAATCACACATGACTTTTCGAGCTTCTTGGCACCCGTTTCATATTCTGCAGGTTTCCAGGGGGGCTGTCCATGTGAAGGAGACCCACCAGCAGCTCTCACTGCCTGTGCAGCAGGAATTGAGCTGCAGAGCTCCTGAGCAAAAGACTTCAAGAATGAAAACTCTGTCCCAAAACAGTAACAGAACCAGAACAATCTGACAGAAGAAATTAAAATTGCAGGTTTCTCGTCTCTTTTGGTTTTTGTTATTAGCGTGGAAACATCTATTTAGGTAACTGAAGGCGTTGCATCACTTTAAGAAATGTTAATTACATCAGTGGTTTTACTGCAAAAAAGTTTCTTTTTCCTTTCCAGTTTTCTAAAGCTTTAGAAGTATTTCAAAGGGAATCCTTCCCAAATATGCAAACAGCAAGTCAATTCTTTGAGGTTTTTTTGCCAAGCTTCCTTTCCCCTACATCTCTCACTCAAGAAAATACGATTAAAAATACACTCAAATAAATAGAAAGGGATTAGAGTCGAGCAGTATTGCCAAAAAAATTACAGCTAATCATAATCATCACTAAACGAGTCCCAGCTTTCCCCACCCAGAGGGGCCTCCCAATGTTCCTGTGCTCCCCTGTAACGAGAAGAAATGTGTCTGTTCCTGCTGTCACACACAGGGAGAAGTGAAGGAGCTGGGGAAGTGGAAAATCTCCTGGCAGAGACATGCTTTGGTCTAAAATTATATTTATTACTAAATATATTAATAATATTTAAATATTAATATATTCAAATTATTTAAAAAGTTTAAATCGTGCCAGCAGTAAGTTGGGTTCTTCTTCTCTCAACAAAAACCCTCAGCATTTTCATTGTTTTAATTAACTAACTTCCCCTAAGGGATAAAAAACCCACTAAGGATTCATAACAAATGTCATAATTAGTACTTCACTAATTGCATTCATTTATTTAGAAATGCTATCCCACACCTTCCCAGAATATTAGTTTTCTTTGTGTTCATTTTTTAGTATTTAGAAAAATGCTACAAAATTTTAGGAATTTTACTGAGTGGTAAAACAAGTTATTTGGTATTACTTTTTCCCATCATTTAAGATACCCAAGTTTCTAATCATGGTTGTTGCTATCAATTTCCCTATTTTTTCTTAAAATTTAAATATTGCAATTGTATATTTAATACTATGGTTACAGTTCACATTTAGCACAAAGGTGACCTAGCACTGAGCCAGTATAAAGGTACAGAATAATCTTCAATGTAAAGCAGTTTCGTATGTCTCCAAGCCTTTTAGCATGGAGTTTGCAGAAATGCTAATAAAATTAGGTATATTTATCTGATAATAATGTAATACTATTTATATGAAAAAGTGGACCAATCTCAAATTAAAAATCAATATATCAAAATTCTGAAAAGCATTCATTCTATTTATCTTATCCCTCTATGTACAAACGAGGAAGAAAAATATTATCCAGTATTTAAAATTAACAAATTTTATTTATGTCACCTCAAACTGAATGCATTTAGGGGAAGGGAAGGGGAGGTAGGTTGTAAGGAAAAATGCAAGTATCAAAAAAGTTCATTCAACCCCCCTCCCTTATGCCCTTACCATGCAACAGGAAAAGTTTACCAGGAAAAATTATAACAATCTTCTTTTTAGAGATTTTTGGCTTTGCAATTACTGTCTGGTTTTTTTCTAACAAAATACAATTTTTCTTTTAAGTTTCTAGAGCACAGTATTGAATTCCCTACCATGCATCCAAAAATTCTAGTTCTGTAAAAACCATTCTGAAAAAACAAGGGCTGCAGGATCTCAGCTGTGACTTTCCAGAGATGTTCTCTTCACGTTGTAAAAAAATTACTGATTTTTCACTTGTTCTCAAAACTCTCCAATACATCCTCTCTAAAACAAACAGATGATCTGATATTTTAATAATATGTTATCCCTTTCAAATAAAATGCTAAGTTATCAATGCACTCTAGATTCTGATACATATATAGATTTTAAAAAATATTTTAGAGGGGAGTAAAATACCCATAGAGCATTTAAGTACTCACTGTATAAGTTTGCACTCCATGAACAAACAATACCCTCCCCATAAATCCATTAGCATGAGGGGGGTTAAATTTTATTACTTACAAGCAACAATCACAGGATTGATTTCTCTCAAGCTCAGGCTTGAAATGAAAAAATACAAGTGTGGAATTTTGTTATTTAAAACAATCTAATCCCAGGAGTTAAATCTCAGCTGGCTGTTATCAATTACCGACTCGCCACCTGCGTTCTCCAAGTTGGGAAACATAACAAAGTGTTAAAATAGTTACAAACAGGAGCAAAATAACTCAACAGGCAATGCTAACAACTGCAAAACTAACAAGTTAGCAGAGCCTTATGTAGAAATACGGGAATTTTATATGCTATAGGTTGGCATATTTATACCACAGTAGTGAGAATAAAATGATTTTTTTTATTTTCACTCCCGTGCCACCAGTGCAATTTGGAGTTAGATGCATATAATTCAAAAATCTATTGACACAAAACCAATAAATGACACATCAACAACACATCACCACTTTTCTACCTATACAAGGCAATAAAATAATGCACTTGTAAAATAACTATCTTGTGCTCACTCATCTTAAATTCCTTCACATGATTTACCATCTCAGTTTAATTTCTTTGCATACTTCCAGGGGATTAATTTCAAATACATTTGAGCTTTTCCCCCGCTAGTTCTGACTTCCTAAATTATGAAAGACAACAACTATTAAATATGTAAAAAGGTAACAATTTTAAAATTACTATCCCTGGAAAAAGAAAACCACTCTTTAAGCGTTAAATTCCCTAAAGAATGGAAATGGGCAAGATGTATTTCAGACATATGACTATTAGTCAACTATTGTTGAAGTGATCCAATTATTAAATAGTCAAGAATTATTTATTTTACTTATATAAACTATTCTTCTTTTCTCGGTCTGGAATAAATTAACACATCCACATGTTTCTTTATTTACTATGCCAAGAAGAATGACTAATATTTTTCGATAATAATATTTTGATAAGAAAATGAATGTTCAGTTTAGATTCATAACAGGAGTTTCTCCATCATTTTTGTGTGCTGAATCAAATTTGAAATGATCAAATTAGAAAGATTGGAACAACCTGATTTAAAAACAAAACAGTTTTGCTGAAATACAAAAAGGGTTTTTCTAGGTACTCTATCAAATGAAAGCATACTTGTGCTTTCAAAAATATACTGGTTAAAAGATTTAGACAGGCTTCATATGAAATATATTTAAACATCAAAACTAATTTAAAATGATCTAGAGAAACAAGCTGCAGAATGTCCAATCCTTAAAAAAAAAAAAAAAAGTAATTAAATGCTCAGGGCTTAGCCTGCTAAATACAATTAAGGACATTCTGCTCCTTTCTCGTTTTACCAGATAAATGCCCTCCCTTTCACCTCCAGCCCTGGCACCAGACCTGGGAAAACAGGGACACATCAACCTGCATTTGAGAACCACTTCCAGTGGTGCCTCGATACAGAACCCCTGTCACCACATTTATTGTGTTGTTTCCCAGTTTTTCAGCAGAGGAGCGGCCGGAATGGCACGGGCAGAGCCCAAGCCTGCCAGGGCATCTCCTCCATGCACAGCCAGAGCACAGAGCTACCCTGGAACGCGGGGGTAAAAACACCCCCTTCAACCTGGGCTACAAAAAGCCAGGTGGAGACTTTCAGCTGCTTGGTTGGGAGGGAAAAAAAAAAATTTAAAAAAAATTTTAAATCTGTTTGAACATGTAATTGCCTCTGAACTACAGGGCCTCCAGTTTGTCCCTGTCCTGTGGCGGGGCAGCTTCAGGAACCAGGACTGCCTTGTCTGTCACAATTGTTTCTGCCTCAGTTCCCCGGTCCAGTCAAAACACGCACATTTACAGCCGCAGCTATAAAAGATCTCCAAGATTTGCACCAGCCCTCCCGAGCATGTCCCTCCCTGACCCCCTCCCACCCTCCAGAGAAGGGAGCGGCCGAGCTCTGCTGCACAGAGCGAGCCCCTCACGGTGTCCCCATCCTTCCAGGTGTCCCCATCCTTCCAGGTGTCCCCATCCTTCCCTGCCGCCCTTTTGTCCCCTCCCTGTGCCTGCAGAGCCGCCTGCACCTTCCTCCCGTGTGGGGGCTTCGGCTGCTGCTGCCCCGCGGCTCTGGGCCCAGGGCAGGGCGACAGCACCGAGCCCTGCACTCCCCCGGCAGCGACAGCACGGTCTAAAACACCACAGCAAGAACACCACCAGGAAAAGAAAAAAAAATTAAAAAATAAAAGCACACCAAAAAGGTGAAAATGAAGAGAAGTGAGAAACAACCCCAAGGATCTTCCAACTGCTCTGTCCCAGGACCGCGCGGGAGTGTCAGGGAAAGAGGGATCTGCTCCCCCTTTCTCTGGCGCGAAGTTTCAGCAAACAAAATAACAACACAAACCAAAACAAAAATCCGTAAAAATCGCCAAGAAAGTCCCCAAAGCTCGTCCTCTGCAGAGTGCGGGGAGTGCTTTGATGGTTTCAGCCTGCTGGGGGGGTTTGCTTTGGGGTTCCTGACTGGAGCGCAGCGGGGCGCGGGGCAGGGGCGGATCGGGAGGGAGCAGCTCCCAGGAGGGTTTCAGGACTTACTGCACGTTTACTTCACCAGATGCTATTTTTAACCCCGCTGTTACTATTTTTACCCGTGTCAGTGTTTTCCATTTGCTGAACTCTGTCCCTAAGCCGGCCCCGCTCCCCCGGCCCGCCCCGGGTGCCCCCGCTCCCCCTCAGCGCTTCCATCTCGTTCCAGGCTGAGCTTTTGGATCTCTTCAAACAGCACCAGAGGAGCCCGTTCCCTCCCCCGCCCGGCGATACACATCTATAGATCTCTGGCTATAGAAGCAGTGCAAAGTCCACGGGCAAAGCTCCTGCTCTAACTTCATTCCTCTCCAAACACATTCCTGCCAACGGGGAGGGGAAGAAAAAGAAAAGAGAAAAAAAAAAAAAAAAGAAAGAAAAAAAAAAAAAGAAAAAAGCAAACAAACGCCACTGTTGCTAAGTTTTGCACTTTATACCCTTTTATATTTACAATCCTCTCTCGGCTAAAAATAGCAACACATGATCCATTTATAACTGGCCGGACATGCCCCGCAGCCGCCGGCGGGGCCCTGGCTGATGAAAGGAGCTCTCTGCGTTCCTTCTACCTGAGCTCATCTCCCGCTTAAAGGGCTCAGACAGCTCTGCTTCCACAAAGCGCACATTGAAACGACTGCTGCTTCCTGGGGAGAGCGGCACAAGTGACGGGAAAAATAACAAGAGCAAGAAAAAAACCACGGCAGTGAGCCATGCTGGCGGCCCCATGCCCTCCTGGCCCCCGTGTCCTGCTGCCCAGTGCTGCCCAGTGCTGCCCAGTGCTGCCCAGTGCCCAGGGAGGAGGCAGGGGTGAAACAGAGGTGGTCGGGGCTGGCAGGGGGCCCCAGCAGGACCTCACCCCGCAGACAGCACAGGAGGGGCTCCAGAGGCAGCTCCAGCTTGGCTCCATGTGTGATCAACTTACGCCAGAACAGCTTTGGGAGCGACTGCAGACCCTGACCCAGGGGCAAGTTCAAAGG
The DNA here is from genome assembly GCF_009819885.2 of Catharus ustulatus. Classification (NCBI taxonomy): domain Eukaryota; kingdom Metazoa; phylum Chordata; class Aves; order Passeriformes; family Turdidae; genus Catharus; species Catharus ustulatus. The sequence goes on along the minus strand of NC_046237.1, from coordinate 3,645,877 downwards.
TTCTTCTATAAATCACCTAAGAGATGGAAATTACTCTAGACATGGCTTTAGAGGTGGCTTTAGAAATTATGCTGGAAATAGCTCCTGGATTGACTCCAGACGAGTTCTTGGGTTTAGGTGAGGAGAGGCAATGTTGGAGTCAGCTCTAGAAGTTGGTTGAGAAGTGGCACCACAACTGGCAAAGGCATAAACACTCAGTGTTATCTGCAGTAATTATTCATCCAGGAGAATTTAACAATGCGGGATTTATTCCTTCACTAATACCTTCTGAATTTGTTGTCAGAAATTCCCATTAGCATGTGCAGGACTCGGAAGCTGCACGTGCAGCAGAAGGAGCTGCGTGACTGAACAGAGTCCTAAGGGCACAGCCCAGCACCCAGTTCAGTGAAAACCACTCCTTACCACGAGGAGACACAGGTGCCACACTAATGTCACCTCCCATCTCACGTGGACATGCTTGTGCATTTTAAAATTTCTTCTCTTTGGAAGTTCAGGTTTGCTCATTTTATTCTCATTGCTAAAACAAAGAATCCCAGCTGAGGAGGAGGATAGTTGCTCACACATCACTGAACAGTGGCAACAAACTGCGCACCACACACGACAGTGTTTTAGAGAAATTTATCACAAATGTGCAAATCCCAACCACTTAAAATAAGGGATCAAACCCTCTCAAAGTTTTGAGACTTTAAAGGAAAAATACACCTTCCAGTTATGAGCCTTTTGGGAACACTTGAAACGTTTCTCAGAACTCTTTAAGAGCTAGAAAACGTGGCTTGTTTGGACTGACAGCAGAAGTTCAGTGCCAGTGCTCCACGGATTGTAGATGAGGGGAAAAAAGCAATAACCATGGTGAGACCCAGAGAAAAAATGATTGTAACAGTTGGCAACATCATTACCTACATTTATTCCTCCTAATAGCCCCATTTCAGTTGCTTTCCTGATACTCTTCTTGATTGGCTTTTCAGTGGGAAGTCACATCACCTCCTGTCCTGCCTGCACTGGAGTTTTCAGGCTGTATTTTCCCTTCGACCACGTATGCACTAATATGCTTTGTTTATACAGGAACAAAAACCGTCCATGTGTACCACTGCCTGTCCAAAATTTTACATATCACCAAACCAGACATGCAGCAGGCTGGTCAGAATTCTTGGAGCTGTGCTCTTTGTATGCATTTTTTTTTTTTTATTATAATATACAGATTTTTTACCAATTTCCATTTGCTTTTAGATGCCTGCTACAGGCAGGGGTTCAGACTAACCACCTCCCATGATGTGACATTAGCAATCAAGTGCCATTTGCAGGCTGCTTTCAGAAAGGCTAGAAGCAAAAATCACTGAAAACCATGATCCTGAAAGTCATTAATAGGAGAATGCAGCAGAGGTTCTGCAAATGCTTTTCTGGGAGCAGATGCTTTAAGCAGGGAAACAGAAACTTTGCTGCCACATTGCTATCAGTGTTGTAACTGTGTTTGCAAGAAAACCTGATTATCCTCCCTTTTAGCCATCGCCAAGCTGCTGCAGAATGACAGCCAGACATGCATGTAGAGGCACAGGGAGATGGAAGCATCCTTGGACAAGCCTGTCTTGCCATGGCTGCTCTGCAAAATATTTTATCTGAGCAAGAGAGAGAGCTCAGCCCAGGAGCTGGGTGTACTTCCCCACCAGGCAGAGAGTGCAAATCTCTCCAAAAGACCAGAATTTGCCATGGAAGTGCTGTACCCTGGGTTTAAAAAGCAGAAGCAAGACAGAGACAAAAAAGTACAACTTCACCCAAGCTATTAACAAATGTTTGCCCGGTAACGTTACAGAAATTGATATTATTATTAAAGCAAAGTATAGGTAAAAAAAATTTTTTCCCCCAAATAATAACGCTTTGCAGATGTCAAAACTAGCCAGAGGACAGTGACAGCTGTAGCCCAGCTCCCGTGGGCAGTGCCTGCTTTCATAACACTGGGAGAGGCTTCTCTCGTGCACCCAGAGTGCTCAGCCCTTCACTCTGCTCCTTCCCATTGTCACCCTCTTCCCTTTTTTACCTGAAACCCACTCTCAGTCCTTGCAGCTTTGGCCCCCTCTTCTGTCAGCAAAACCAAACTCCCTGGTCATGTTCCCCTTGAAGCTTTGCCAAATAATGTCACTTCCTTTTTTTTCCTCACGTTTTGGTTTTGCATTTTTAGGACTTTTTTCCCTTTCTTTCTTTTCCCTTCTCCTTTTTGGAGGGTGATGGTAGAGGTGTAAAGACAATTTGAATTGTCCTTGCAATACTGTAACACAGGGTGTGATGTATCTAAAATATTTCACACACTGTCCCTGTGTTCTGGTCCAAAATACCTAAGGAGCTGCTGGATGTCTCACCTGGAGAGGGGTATGCCTTTAGTACATCTTGCTCCAGCCTGCAGCAGGAGGGAGCTGTAAGGGGAACTGAATCCACTGACCAACTCTTCACAGCGCTGCTCTGGAGTGATAAAACTCCCAGCAAAAGAAAAGCCATCCTTTTTCCTTTGTGCCAATCAAAACCAGCCCGAGGTCACCTAAGGAAGGAGCTGTGTGAAGCTCCCCATTAGCAGCAGAGAGAAGCACTTGGGCCAAAGACTTTAGAACTTCCTTGTTTAAGTGGTCAAAAAAAGCCCTGGGCTACTGAATTTCTGGCCACTGACCTTTGTATTTGTTTATTTTAAAGATGTGTCACTATTCTTCTCATAAGTCAAACAATTGAATTATTTCTAAATTCTCTTCCCTCTGACCTCTCCCTTTTTTCCTGTTTTATTCTAGATATACTCATTCAAGACTAAAATATAGGGAGTGGGTATGGCCCAAATGTTGCAATTCCTCATTCCACAGATTGCTATCATTATTGCAATTTCGATTCCCTCTGGATCCAGAGAAACCCACACAAAAGGACACTACAGAACACACATTTGAATAGTACATGCTAGGAATACAAAATAAAGACTTTGAAGTATCTTTACAAAAATACTCCTTATTAGGAAGAAAGGGCATTACTTTTACCCAGGGATAGTTGCAAGTGATGCCTTCTGTTCTGAGCAATGCCTCAGATGTTCATTTTGTGGATACAGGTAATTATTAGGTGCTGTGATTACATTACCCCCATGGAATCATTCCCTCAGGCTGAATTTGCTTCTCCAGACACAGCAGCATCACTCGGCAATTCTGCTTTTGAACAAAGCTGACTTGACCTACTTTGATCAGACGTGCTGGGAGACAAGAGGTGGAGAGCTCAAGAGAAGGGAATTCTAAGGATGGAGGAAATCACACAGACAGCTTTGTCAGATGGCTGAGAGAGATGCTGCAATTCTAGGAGCCACTGGGGCTTCATCGCTCACAAGCTGAGGAGTGAGTGCAACCAGGGCTCCCTCCAGAGCTGCCTCAAGGAGAGCTGCAGTTCTGCTGGCAAAGACACAGTGCAGTGAGCCCAGCCTGCAGGCTCCCTGCACAACCATAACAATGTATGTTTACAATGTGTAACACCTCGAATACACCACAGTTGTTTTACACTGTCATAGTTTTGTCCATACAGTTTATAACCTGTACCAATAATGTGCTGGTTAAATCCACAGCCTACCAGACACAGTTCCCACAACACCAAAGGAGAGTGGGTACTCTAAATCCCGAATTCTCTGTAAATGAGTCACACCAGAATAGGTTCTGCTCCTCTGTCTCTGCAGCCTAAACTAAGAGAAGGCCATGGAAGCTGCAGAGCAGCTGATGAAGTTGTGCACTGGGCTCTGCTGGCATTGAGCATCCCAAACTCCAGACCAGCATCCTGCAGGACCTGGCCCATGGCTGACCAGTCTGAAGAAAGCTCCTCTGCTCAGGTTTCCTTCTGCCATCACTTCCAACCAAACTGGTCCTGAAAGCACCTTTCACACCACAGAGCAATTAAAGGGGAAACTCCCAAACCAGCACCCTTCCCTTCACTCTGGTATTAATTTAAACAGTCTCTCAGATTTGTGTGAGCACTCAAAATTCCACCAAAATAATTTGCATGCTCTCACCAGGCTGAAGAATGAAGCCCCAGCACATGACAGTGTCCCATGGGACAGACACCATCAAGCCTAAGAAGTGTCACAGCACTTGAGGGCGCTGCTGCAGTAAATTTAACTCACCCTAAAAACCTTGACTTGGTTTTATTATGAACTCAATTACGAACTTCTGTTAAATCTTAGTGGCCAGTGTTGACACTGACTTACATTATTGCTGTTACACAGTGGCCCTATTTTGGTAAACAATGAGGAGAAGTTAGTCCTAACATCAAACATTCAAGGTTAGCACCTAGTTATGCCTTCAAATATTTGCACAAAATGATTAAGTAGAAGGACGACACAAAAACAGCTTCATTTGGAATTTTTTAAAATTATCATTTCCTTGCTTTAGGTTAAATGAGAAAACTTATGTGTTCATGGAACTAAACAAAAAGAAAATTAGGGATGAAGATGTAAGCATCCTTTTCTCTCGGAAGGGACACATGAGCTGCTGTATTTCTTTATGAGCATGTTGATTACTGTTTTGCACTATTTTCCCTGCTCTTTAATAGCATCCTCCCAGCAAGGGTTTCTTGGCCCTCACAAATAAACCCACACCCCTCCTGCACCTTCCACCTGCTGCATTCTCCACTGCATCCTTCCCACATTCCTTCTCCCAGGAGCCAGGTCCTGCAGGGTGCTGATGCAGTTTGGGATGGTCAGAGCCAGCTCCAAGACCCCCCAGTTGGGGACTGTTTTCTTGAGACTCTACCCCAGCACAGATCTGCCTCCAGTGTCAGGTCATGGACTGCTTTGTTCTCCATGGGTTATGGTCATGTTTCAGCTCTTTCTCAACTTAATTAGCCCCCCAAATTTTTCCTGCTCCAATGTCGAACAGGCTGGAGTTGAGTGAAGTTACAACTTGCCAGTCTTCAAAAACTCTGTTCAAAAAATTCTGCCAATGCAACTCATTTGATAACATCCTTTTTTAATCATAGGCCTTCCACATTTTGTTCTTTCTCAGTTTTGACTGGCACACTCAATGTTTTTCATTGCAGGTGTTACATGGTTTTCTTAAAAAGAAATATTGGGGGTTAACTAGGGCTTGTAACTTTGATCAATACTTACTGCTTAACAGAGAAAGGGTAAAGGGAAACAGTGACAATAGAAAAGACCTTTCTCAATGTTTTTTGATATTTCTGTGGCACTGTATTTCTCCATCATTTTGTAACAGTGCTCTGTGTCCTTAACAGTTTAGTATTTAAAAATTCCATCGACAGTGTTTCAGAAAAAGGCTGACTTTAAATTTGAGAAAACAGAAATATGGTAAAGGAGGTGTGCTGGACAACACCCCCAAGAGTATATGACCTGCTCTGCCAGAGATTAATGAGAACTACAGAATCGGTCTTACAAAAATATATTAAAGTAGAGAGTACTGCTTATATGTCAAAAACCAACTCCAAGTGTAAAAAGGCAATAACAAAGTTACTAAAGGGAAAGAAATCAAAGAAAGGTGCCCTAAAACTGACATTTGTCAAGGAAAGGAAACAAAGAATAGAGCACAAAGTAACTCAGCACTTTATCTGCAAATGAACAAATCCTTTCTGCTACATTGTTCTGTGGCAGTTATGCTTTAAAAGCCAGGTAATAACAAAGTACACAAGCAACTTTAGCAGTTCTGGTTGTGACACTGTACTGATCTCTGTGTTTATAGCTGGAAACCAGAGAGCACATTCCACCCTTGAGTTCTGCCTTGCTGAAGCACTCGAGACAGATCCAGGGGCCTTGGGACGGCAGCAGCCCAATGGCTGAGCTGTCATAAGTTGAAAGGTTTTTCTCTAAGTTTCTGCAAAGTAAATGCTAAACTAACACTAAGTAATGATATGATAAGTGGTTTTATGTTGAATTAAATGTTGTATTTCGTCCTTTGCCAAAGATCATTGATTTTTGTTTGATTTTGATATTTTTTGCCAAGGAAACTTTGGTGTGATTTTCACCTCTATCTGGTGGAGATTTCCCCCTTGCACTAAGAGTAACAGAAGCTCGAGCTAAAGCCAGGGCTAATAAAGCCAGGATCAAGGGCTAAACAGATGTCAAAACAATTGCAGCAAGGCCCCAAAATTGCTGCTCCTACACCTTTCCAACGGGACCAGTGACCCACCAGGACATGTCCTTTTGGCAGGGCTGGAAATCTTTCAATCTCATCTCTTTTCCTGCCGACCCAGCAATAGCTGGAATCTTCTGTTAACAGCCAGCAGAGTAATTTGCTGAGCTTCAGATTTAGCATTTTACCACAATATATGAAAACCTCACACATCTGCAAAGTTCAAACCCTCTAGGAACAATTCCAATAAGATGCTTCATGTTTCCTGCTCCATGCAAAAATAGGAAAAAAAAAATCTCATCTATAATTGGCCTTGACAGTTATTGAGAGCATTTGGCACGTATTAAAACTCCTTTAAGATGAAACCCCCTAAGCTATAATAAGAAACGTAAATCTGAACTTTACACCACATTTTTTTCACTGGAAATACTACCATGGCATGTTCAGTCACTTATTTTCCATTGAAAAGTTATCTTAAAATATGCACAGAACTAACTTTTTAAACATTTATTGAGCAAATATGACCGTTCTACTTCATCCTACACATCTGCTTTTACAGGCAGACTATTAAAATAAGCTTGGAGATCTGCATAGCTTTATCATTGTTCTTCTGTCTGGTCCACATACATGCACAGGGAACAGCTGGAGAAATACAAAAATCCACTGAATTGACTTTTCTACTGAGAATTATCCCTACTTACAACTTGGAAGACCATTAGAACCTCTATCTGACCACATCTAGGAAGCAGCGACAAAGCCAGGAACTATCAGCAGTGAGCAGCTCTGTCTTGGTTGACACAAGAGCTGCTGTCATCAGAGCCACAACCCACTGAAGTGTCAACAAACAAGTCCTTAATCAAAGGACAGGAGGAGAAAAAATATTGGTGGTTTTAGAGGTCCAGAGACACTACTCCCACTTGAAAAATAAGAAGGTCCAGCTTGGAAATAGGGCCAAACCAAAGTGTTGGAGTGCCCCTTGAGTTAATCCAAGGAAAAGCTCTCTTCTCCCAACAGTGTCCTCACTGCTGTGATCAGCTCCTGAGTGTGAGGGTCCCTCCCAGAACTTACTGTGCTGAGACACACTGTTTTCCACAAGCATCTGGGTCAGATGGGACATAATCCCTTTCTGGAGGAAATTCTGGGAAGCACTGGAAAATTGCTGCTTCCTAAGCCACAGAAGCAAGACTTTCTTTATGCATAGTAGGATGCAGGTGGAAGATGAAATTTAAAAAATTCAATAGGAAGTGTGACAAATTAAATGAAGTGTGGATAGATTCCCAATGGCCAAGGCACGCACTCTTCTTGTGACTCCTCACAGGAGATCTCAGCTGAACCAAAGTGCCCCCACAGACTGAACAAATTCATGCCCTCCCAGCCCTGTTCCCATGGGGAGCTGGCAGGAATCTCTCCCACCCTGCAGGCACAGCTTTAGCTTTTTGGCTGTACAAAAATCCCACTTTCTCTCCCCGAACACAAAAGCTCCAGCAGCATCTCCCAGGCCTCGGGTGTGAAAGGATGAGCACAAACCGTGCTGGACCCCGAGTGCACAAACACAAAGGGCTGTTCCTGCTCACACACAGGGCCTGCCCAGTGCCCTTTGCTGTGCCTTTTGCACCTTATCCAGTGCCAGGCAATCCCTGGAATGTGGTGTGTGAGCCATGACCGGGGTGATGGTTGCCCATCCTCAAAAGCACAGAGGGTGCAACACGCCGGGGCAAAGCCTGAAGGTGGCTCAGGGCTTTTCACTTGATGGAACTGTAAGAAAATTGGAACAGTCCTTGTGGGTTTTGGCATTAAAAAACTAATCCTGCCTAGCACAAAGGATGATTGAGAGTGCTGGTGGCTCAGGACAGAACCAGGAGAGGCAATGAGCTACACGAAGAATATGGGACTGAACTGCAAATCCTCCATCTCAAAAGTAATTACAGATCCTCTAATCTTAAAACATTTAGAAACAGCACAGTTTAAATTCAGCAGTTTTCTATTGGCCATGTTAATGATATTAGTTGAATAACCAACAAAAGTATTAAAATTTCTCTGGAATAATTTCAACTATTTAGAAACTGACATTCTGAAAATATCTGTGATCCCACAGCTTGTAGTATGTCTTGGTGGATTTTTCATTATTTCCTGCATTTTCTGTTTGTCTGTGACAAACAAGAGCTCAAGCAAATGCTCCTGAGAGTCCACTCATGTCCTGCTAGAGTAGCCAGCACCAAGGACTTCATGTGTCCACATCACATTTTGTGTACAAGAATCCTCTACACCCCTCCATGGAAGTTTCAAGTGATCAGAAGCAAGATGTTCACATTAAAATTGCAAACCCAAATGATTTCAAAATGACAGAAAATTAACCAGTCTGAGGTGAAGCTTTACAAGTATCTCTGGAGGCAGAGTACTGGGCTTTTTGCTCTTGATGTAAAGAAATTTTCCAGTTATTTTAAAATACATTTGCCACAGTTTAACCCTTACATCAATAAGGTAGCCTGCATGAAAATGCTGTTCTTTGAGAATAATATACCAGATAATACCCAGATTTTCCATCTAATTCTGAAGTCACAACTGCAACACGCAAGCACAACACGCCAGCAAACTCATTTCGACTGTACAAATACTTTTTTAAAAAAAAAATTATTTCTGGAAGCCCAGCAAAAGCTGGACTTGAAATCTCTCAGTGGAATTACATTTTCGTTCAAGCAACACCACATAGTTTGGAAGCCACAGAAAATATCTATTAAGGCAGTTGCTAATTTAGAGAAAAAATGACCCCATCTGGAACAGTGTCTGCAGTGCTGTTCATTGCACCACAAGAAAAATATTATTGTATTGCAGCGTGTGAAGCTTGTAACAAAGATGACGCCAGGTCAAAAGAATCTAACTTAGAAAAAGGAGTTCAGGTTAAGGTCTTGCTTTTACTGTAAAAGATTAAGGTCAAAATGAAGTTTAACACGAAGGAAGGGGTGGAAAACAGATGAGCTGAACTGACAGATAATTTTTTCCCCACTTTGATAAACATTTCCAGCTCCAAGAAGATGTCTTCCAATAAAGTAAATTAAGAAAAGTGACTTAGAAAGTATTTCTTTTGAATGTAAAGAGATTTAAGCATACCAAGAGCACTACAGAGCAGATTGCTCAAGTAACACTTAAATAAATTAAGAAATCCCAAAGAGAAACTGTGGGAATTACATCCCTGAGTTGGAAACAGCTCAAAGTCAGAGGGTACCAAAACTACCAAAATGTGTAACACGGGAGTTTTTACATCAGGTGCTCGTCCATGCAGCAGCACTGAGTCTGAGCAATTCCCTCCTCAACTGCAGCATCATTTGCCATAGAGATTTACCAAAATTCATCTCAAGAAATCCCAAACAATAGCAGCAGGGCAGTGCCACAGTGCCATGGAGATGTCCTGGGATGCCCAGGAGCTGCCTGCAGCTTCCCCACCAGTCCCTGCCCGCAGCTAACTCCGTCTGCTGGCACTGTGGTAAGAGCCATTTCCCAATTCTCACCCCAATTACTCCAGCAGTGTTCCTAAGAAAGGGGTGATCTGTACTGAGACCAGTGGGAAATGAAGACAGGAAGCATTCTAATACCATGCCAGGCCTGTTGTTGAGTAATCCAGATTTCAGACTAACAAAATAGCAAGCAGTTATATGGGACTACAAACATCTGTTTTCAAGAGGTGTCCAGATCATTAGCAGCTAATTCTATCTCTCTGTTACATTCCCTGCCATATGCTGGGGGATAATCTGAGCAAGCAACAGGGATTTTCATCTCAAATCCTAACAAATCTGCTCTACAAGGCTTCGTAGTTTTTCTTATGTCACTTATGAGATAATACCTCTAAGCTGCTCCTCCCTGCTCTTTCTATGCCTTGTATATACTCCATCACAACATCCAACAGCTCCTGCAACCTGCCCAGTAAAAACCAACAACTTCTCCATGCCATCCTGGGAAAAAAATCCCCTCCCTTGTTAAGAGTGAATATAAAATTCATTTCTTGGATAAACTCACACTCGGGCTGTCCCCCTCACCCTACACATCCCATTCTCCAGATGAATGATGGCAGTGGATTTGAAACAATTGTGAATGAACCGTGGCAGACCAAGCTCAGGGTGGTGAGGATTTGGTGGTCCCTGCCTCCTGCCAGCCCCTAAAGTGCTGAGAAGTTCCTGCAAGCCCAGATTTTCCACCAAAGCCACGAGCAGTGCTGCTGCTGGCGAGGAGGGACGTGCGGGCGGGATATTTTTATCTGCTCTTCATTCCCATCCCTGCCAATCCAAAACAAACTTGAACCAGTGGGAAAGATGGTTCATGATGAGAAAAGGATTCCCTGGCTCGCTCTGTGTGTCACCACTGGATACATGGATCCATGCCACTGTGGTGGCACAGCTGCATCAGCCTGGCTTCCCAGCTCTCAGCAACCTTCCCAGACAAAGCCAGCAAACTTACTGCTTGATTTTTAGCAGCTGAAAAGCAGCACTAAACCACATAAGTATTATGTAAAATGATATTTTTCTAAGTATATGTTTATTGTGCACAGAAGAAGTGGATTTAATTACAAACAACTGGAAGTTTTTAACAGGCTGGATTGCCCCCTACTCCCTTTCTAAAAACTAAGGTTTGGCAACAGCTTTTGGGTTTCATTGCAAGTCTTCTAAGTATTTCCTTGGAAAGACTTTACACTTGGTCCCAGGCAAGAAGTCAAAATCAACATTTAAAAAGCATGCCCTGCATAATTTCCAGGATTCAGCAGCATTAAGGTATACTTATGGAGGCCAGGAGGAGAACTGCTTTTTGTGCTTTTTGACTTCGTGCATAAAGCTGGTCTTCAGACAAGAAAGTTTATATTCCAAATAATATTTTTAACTACATGCGGTCGAGTACATAACTTATCAGGCCTTTCCTCAGCCCCCTCCCAAAATAATCCTGAACACTAGATACCTTTGCAGTATTTAGATTTTGCTGAGACCTCTACTAGAAGCAACAAATTCCCAAACCTCCTAATGCAGAATAATTCAGCGGCAAACAAAGTTTCAAATAACATTTTCTTAAATTCCTTTGTACTGTAAAACTCCCATTTGGGTTTGACAGTGATGCTCAGGCTACATTGGCTGGTTCTGCACTGAAGTTTCAAGGTGTGTCCCCTTGAGTGTCCAGGTGGGATGGCAGCACACAGGTGGCTTTGAGGGGACATGAATAATCCCTTCCTCACATGAATAATCCCATTGGAATCTCAAGGATATAGACATGTTCATCACAAGGGTATATACGTGTTTATTACAAGAATATATACATGTTTATCACAAGGATATATACATATTTACCACAAGGATATATACATGCTCATCACAAGGATATATACATGCTCATCACAAGGATATATACGTGTTTAAGAACTATCCACGCAAATTTCATGGTTTTTTTTGTTTGGGGAAAACAGACTAGCAGAAGCATTTTCCTTGTGAATATCTGAAGTGCTGTTAAAAGCAAATATATATTCTGAAATATGAGCAAGTGAAGTCCTGCATCACTCACCACCTAAAACCACAAAATGCCACAGATGAGGCTGAATTTCAAGAAGCTGGGAGAAATGAGAGCACAGGTAGTGTTAAGGGATCAGGGAAGAAAATATCTTTCAGCTTTTAGAGTCTAAAAGGAATTTGTTCAGTGCTTTTCATCAGCTGAGAAAAATCAGTTGTATCAAATTGTGAATTTCCTGTGTGGAGGTAAGGCAGGGAAAGTATTAAGACAGTATTTCACAGAGTATTTTTCTTCCAAGCAGACAGTTTTAACGGGTATTTATAAAAACCCCAAAACATCTGAATGCAGATTTTCAGCTCACAATACCATGTCCTTCTCCTCAGTATCTACATTTCCTCCCTATGTTGAGTCCCAGTCAAACAAATCCCTCTGTGCTGCAGAAAACCTCCCAGCTAACCAGGGATCCTGAGATTTCAGCATGAAAAACAACCAGGAAAAATGCAAACCCAAACAAATACAGCCCACAAACTAAAAATTGTGTTCAGTGGGAGGTGGGGTAGGAAAGAGGAAGAGGTGGTGTATGTACAATGGGGATGGCACAGAGAAAGAGAAGGTCAGAGCCTAAAAAGTGCCTTTTCACCCTCATTTCTCCTCCCCATCAGAGCTGCCCAGCAGGCACAGCCCAAGTCCTACGTGCACCCAATTTCTGTGAGAGCCTGGGGACACACAAGCTGCTGGCTCCCACTCCAGGCTCTCTGCTCTCCAGGGACTCAGATGTGTTTGTCACCTCCACCAAGAAGCCAGCACAGCTCATCATTTCCAAGAGTGCCTGGCAGGATTGCCCAGTTGTTGGGTTCCCACTTGAACTGCTGAAAGCAAAATTGAAGAGTCAGAAAGGACTAAAGCCTGGAGAGTCCCTTCCAAAGAGACTGTGGTCCCTGCAGGGGCTGGCACACAACACACATTGGCCAGCACAAGCCCATGATCCAAATTGTTCCAGGGTATCAGTGAAATCTAAAATCTCTGCAATGTGACAGGAACAATTCCTAGCTGAGGCTCAGGTTTCTGGCTGCCCATGGGAGCAGCACACACCTCACAAGCTCCTCTGCAAGGCAGCCCCAGCAGTCAGAAACAGCACAAGGGCAAAGTGTGACTGATTTCAAAGTCAAAGGAATGCTCTCAAATGCAAGCATTACATTATAAAAGCAACTTATTTGGGTTTAAGTCTCCTGTAACACAATGCAGAGGAAGCAGGGCTGTGACAGTGCTTGTTCCCTCTTCCAAAACACTGAGACAGAGGTGGCTGAACACAGCAAGAGTGTAGATTATAAAACTGCATCTTATTCCATTCTAGGAACCAGTCCATCCTCCTCAGCATCCCCTTCCTTCACTTGGCAAAATAAAAATATCAGTTCTCTGACATCTGTGTGACACCTGCTGCCTCCCCACACTCCTCAATGCAGAGAACACCCATCAACTTTTCTGTCCTCTTAGTGACATACAGATCTTTTAAAATGCTGCCCAGACACAGACACTGTGGGTTTTCTTTGCAGAAGGAACACACTAGAGGAAGTAAAGAAAACTTTGGCTGAGCTATTTATAAAGCTTGCATGGCTTGGTTCTCAAATGCTTCACTGAGCAGGGGAACAATAAGAATAAGTCATGGAGTTCAACTTCTCAAGGCACATTCTTCAGGTCTGAATATCTAAGCCATCATGGATTTATATGCCTGGTAACTGGGCTTTCTCATGAAAAGCATCTGAGTTGTCCTCTCACCAGAGAATTGCCAAGTTCTTTTCCTGACATTGTTAAATTGTGGCAATTCGAACGAAATTCAGTGAAATCATGCATATTTGTGAACCAGGACACTCCCAAGTTTAAGGGAGCCAGGGAAGAACTGCACATAATTAACTGCTTTCCTCCAGGCTCTTCCTCTAGGGAAGCCCTTGCACCAGAGACAGCTCAATTTAAGATGTCCCAGTGGAGAATGGTGCCAGCAGTTGCACAGAAGCAAGCAAGACATTTTGCCTGCTCTGGAAGCAGATGGTGCTGACCAAGCAACAGGATCACAGGCTCAAAAAATGTAAAGTCAAAAAGAGAGCGTGGTTGGGGTGGAGTTTGAGCTTTAAAAATAAAAATTCTCGGATAACTCTGAAATTAGATCTATGGCTACAGATGAATGCAGCCTCTCTAAAGTGATGGATGATGATCTTTATGCCACCAGGCATTTAATGAGTGAAAAAAACAGATTACCACTACACAGAGATGGCATCTCTGCTGGGAAAAGGCAGAAATTATGTTCATGTATGCTGCTGTGTGACTGCACAGGCATGGTTGGTCCTGGGGATCAGGGGATCCTTCAGACTCCTCACCCCCTTCCCACAAAAATTCACGTTTACACATGCACAGAGCATCCCTTCAGCACTAGCTACAGCTGTGAAAGTAATTAGTTTGCAGTTCAGATCCCTGCAGAGAACATCCACCTTGCCTCACACAGCATTGCCACCCATTAGCAGCCCTCCATCCTCACACACTCAGAGCAGTGCAGCTCCAGCTTCTCAAACACCTTCCACTGCCAGACCCTGTTGGAAGCAGCTCAAACTTTGCCAAAATTCAAACATGCTGGCTGAAGCTCTCCACACCATGTGTCTGCCTGAGGCTAATGATCTTTTTGTTTATGTGGAGGAAAGTCACTATCAGCGGCTCTCAAGGAAAAAAAAACAAATGAAAACAAAACCAACCAAAACAAAACAGAGCAGGAAATGAAAAGTAACTTGCCTCTCCCCTTCCTATGAAATTTAAAATGAGAGCAGGAGGGAAATTACTTTAGTAAGTGATCTAAAGCATAGAGATGCCACTGCTGCAGAAGTTTTTCTGAGATTCAGCAAACAAACACAAATCACATCACAGGTGCAGACACCATTGCTTGCACACGGGGTAAAGTTTTCTTAATGTTTGCAAAACTTCCCAGTTATTTTTGTTTGGGGTGAACATATTCCAATCCAGAAGATCTCCATTTACTGACTGAAAAGGCACCAGATTTTGGATACAGCAGTGGGAACAGAGTAGGACTTCTCTTGCAAAGGAAGATCCATAATTAGCATTCCACCTCCTTGCTGTCCACAGCAGGATTGTCATGTCTGCACTGGGAAGTACTGGGCAGATGGAAACCACAGAGATGTTCATGTCCAAGTTCTTGTAGCATCTGGTAATTACTGGGAGCCCTATAGGAAAATATTGTATTTCCTTCACCACTGAAGCCAGTCCATTTGGAGAAGTGCACACTGCTGCCTCTCCAGCTGGTATCACAGTGTGCAGGCTGCTACAAGACACACATATCACAGGCATTCCCTAGGATTTTTTTTGTCCTATTCCTGCTTTTCTTAAATGGGAAATTTAATCCCAACTTGGTATAAGATGTTTAGTGTGAAAAATCTTGCTTTTGAGAATTAGAAAGCACCAGGGTAAAGATTCCCTCTACATTTTTGGTCTATTTTGTCCTGTACATCTTTTACATGATTTTCTGATAAGGAAAACATGTTTTACAGCAGGGTGTGTGCCCTCTCTTGCAGCTCATAATACATGGGGCACAGGAAACAAACTGGTTGCAAGTGAATGAAAATCTTGTCAACAAGATGGAATTTTGTCAAGCGCTCAAGCACTGTCTTTATAATTGGGCACCTTCCTCTCCCACTCCATCCTTGAGCAGTGCCAAGATAACCCTGTGAGCTAGCAAGATAGGGAATCATCACAAGAGGAGGAATATTTTGTGGGATTTGCTGCCCTGGAGAAGCAGGACAGCTTCAGTCTGCTACAGAGCTGCCCGAAGCAGAGCAGCACAGCTTCTGCCATCAGGGATAACCAGCTGTGCCTATTGCTGCACTCCAGAGCACCTAAAGCTCACTTTACAAAAGTGCTTAGTGTTCACAACAATGAGGTCCATGATTTAAATACAGAAAGTATTTACTAAAAAAAAAAAAAAAAAAAAAAAGCTAACAACAAAAATTTGGGTACTATGGATTAAAATTTGGCAAAGACGGGACATATAAAATCAGTGGTGCCTTTGGGCAATTTCAACTTTAGAGTTTGGTGGCATTTCCTCCTCCAAAAGGAGGAGGATACCACCTCATTTCGCAGCAGTGCCATGCAGTGACATTTGTGAAGCATTCAGTCCCTGCAGTGATCAGTGCTACAGCATGAAGAGTTCAACAGTTCTTTATTCAGCACAGGGTATGGCCCGAGTGTCGCTCATAGGGCACAGGGTGACACATTGTATGAGGAGGATAAGAATATTGAATGGCTGCTCATTCACTGCACAACATCCATCTTGTGCCCCGAATGAAGCCCCAGCCCTGTGGAAAAAAATACAATGTAAACCATACAAGACAGTCTTTAATTACATGGCAGGCAGGGGCTCGCCATGCAGCACACACACAGAGGGTGACTGTGGTCAGTCTTCACCCTGATATTTCCCAGCTTTTTAAAGTGTGTTTTTCTTCTGTGTAATATATTTCCCCATAAAAACTTGCAATTTGCATACTCTGTATTCATATTTACACCAGTATAAATATTTCTGTTAAAATCATTTTACTTAAGCACTGATATAGGGAAGAATCAGAATGTCTGTTATTTTAAAAGATGTAGTTTAAATATAAATATTTAGGGTGACAAGTGCATATATCTCTATTTGTATATTGATATCTGCAGTTCCTTTTCAAGATGGGAATAAATACTTTATACTTAGGCAATAGTTCAGCCTGAAGAGTGAAAAAGCCAAGTACACAGATTGGCAAAGCACTGAGAGGAGACCAGCCCAAGTTCATTCCTTTATAGCAAACCAGATTCATACTTTCAAGTCTTTATTTAAAAGAAAATTTAAAAAAGAGATCGAGGAAAACCCACATTACTGTCACCAGTAAGAAAGCATGCGGGTAACAGAATTGTTTTAAGACAAAGTTTAAAATCTTCTCCCCCATAACCACAGACTTTCCCTTTTAGAGCCAGAATTGTTCTCCAACAAAAAAACAACCCCCATGCAATGAAAAATCACTTCCTATTCCCAGTAGTATTCCTGAACTCACGCTATGCTGCCAACATAACAGTGATTGTAATCTTGAAGTTGTGACTTGTATGGTTCACCAAACAAAATCCAGTAAGATTACACCTGGTTGAGAGTTTCACAAAAACAAAGCAAAAAACCTCCCACTACTCTGCTGCAAGTACAGTCAGATTATTGCCTCCAAAACAGAGCAGATGCAAGATCTTTGCTTTACTGAAATTAAGAGAAGTTCCAAGGCTTGGGATTTTATTTTTTACAACAGGAAAAATGACTGAAAAATTATTAAAGAAACCAAAATCAATTATGGCATAAAGCTACCCACTGAGTAACTACACTGCACACCCTTGAGCAGCTGGATAAAATTATGAATTTGTCCTTCCAAAAAAAGGAACTGCAGTGTGGGAACAGAACTCTCAGGTGTGCTGAAGAGCATGACTTGAGGGATCCTCTGAGTAACAGGCACGTAAGTTACACACACAGTACAACACCAAAGCACAGGCACAGTGACTCTGTGCACCCCCCATGTCCTGTACAGCCCAGCCATAGGAAGGAACTCTCCACATTCCCAGCACAGCCCTTGGAAGTGCATGAGCTACTGCAGCCACGTGTTACAAATAATTTAGCCTTGGGGACAGACAGACCTGAAACATCAGAGCAGTTTTGATTTAAAATCTGTTACTCTCAAAGAAAGAGCTGGCACCCTTGGTGTCTCTCGCTGTCTGTGTCAGTGATGCACTCCTACAGGAGCACCTCAGCCTAAAAATTGGGAACACAAGTGACAAACTCCAAGTATCTACTGCAGCTTTTGCTATTGAGCTTCAGCCCAAGTGAGGAGACATTCCTGGCTCTGCACTTTTCCCTCACCCTAACTCCATTCCTTAGAGAAAAACTCAGCTGCAGCTTTAAATCTCAGCTGGATGCTCCTGCCCCCTGCATTCAACATCACCCTCCTGCTCAATTTGTGTGCAATCCCAGCACAGACACACTCAGCTGTGGCAGCAATACCTGCTGATGTACATGAAGGATCACCAAATGTACCCCAAACTTCACATTCCAGTTTAGAAACAGAAAATTCTCAAAGCAACAGTGAAAGTGGGATGCAGGGGAGAAGCAGCAGGGGAAGGAAGCTAACTGGAAAACTGACAGTCCTCGTGCAAGGAGCAGGGAAATGGGTCTCTTAGGCATCCCAGGATTTACAAGAGGGCCAAAAAGTGACTTCCTGCTATTCAAGTCCAGGCTGAAATATAATAAACGACTGCCAGCATAACACTGACTCATATCCATCAGATTTATAAATCAGTAGTTCGACAAAGAAAGCTCTGTTGGCTTCACCATAGACAACTCTAAACCACTCAGATGTGTTGTTTAACCCACTCAGTGTTCAATGTCATTGCAGCAAAACCCAGCTCTTTATTAAAAACCAGGCAACTGAAATTCTGCCTACAGAAGCCTGTATCAGATAGCCTTTATGACTTAAAGGCTTGCAGATTAAAATCAAAACTAGCCCTGCTCTTGGATATTTTCCCCGACATTTAATCTACAAAGAAAGAAAAGTTCTCACGGCTCCTTCTTCACACACTTGTTCACTCCAGAACAAACTAGAAATACATTAAAACCAAACACCAAATGGTAACACACCTACAGGAGCAGTGTGCTTGAAAGGAATGTACGTTGGGTAGAGCTGTGATTCCTTACCAACAGTCACAGCACACGAGCTCTGCTCTTCCCACAAGTGTTGCTCAACCCCCTTCCCATGAGAAGGAGGGACACATTTATGAACAGACTTGCATCACTGTAGCTGCAACCACATCAAAAGAAGCTCTGCTTCTGGAACAGAAACTTTTACCACCAAGATGCAGAAAACTAGGTCCAGTATTGTTTTCTAAAGCCCCTTAAAATTCTGCTCCTCTATTACAGGCTGCAAACACACACCAATAAGATGAAGGCCAAATTTTGCTGCTTATGTCCTGTGGAACCACACTAGCTCCAAGGGGAAGAGGTGCTTAAGTTATTTGTGAAATATTTGAAAACATTCTCTGTTATACCAAGATGCTCAGGGTAACCTGTATTCCACCTGCATTGCACTGGGGGAGGAGGAGGAGAAACATTTCCAGCCTCTGACTTACCTGAAGGCCAATACATGACTTACTAAGCATGTTTGGGTTGGGGTCGTGTGCTACACAAGCTCAGACATCACACAACTGCATAATTAAATGCCTTTACATCGGGCACCCCTCGGGAAGGCAATGCTGTCACCGTGCAGGAGCATCCCTGCGCAGCCCGGGCAGGGACGAGCTGCCCTGCAGGGAACCAGGGACAGCGGCGGATGGAACCGCACAGCCCGAGCGGCTGCATCCCCGCGCTGAGCGTTCGGGAAGGCGGAGCGGACAGCGCCAAATCACCCGGCACACGGAAAACTCGGGTTTCCTTCCCTACGGGAGAGCCGCCCCCGCTGCTGCTGCTGCTGCTGCTGCATGGCTCTGTGTGAGCACAGCGGGGACAGCGTGGGGACAGAGTGGGGACGGGCGGCCGCGGCCCCGTTCTGCGCCGAGCATCACCTTCCCGGGGGTGCGGCTGCTCCTTGCCTGGCCGCCGGCTCCTACCGCACACAGCGGCACGGACCGCACCCGCAGCCCCGGTACCCGCGGCCGGGCACGGCAAACCCCGGGCACGGCAAACCCCGGGCACGGCGAATCCCGGCCCCGCTCCCCGCGCTGCCGCAGCCCCGCCGAGCCCCCGGAGCCCCCGCCCGGCGCCGCCGCCACGTGCGCGCCCGCCCCGCCCCGGTGCCCCCGCGGCCGCCGCCCCCTCCGCCCGCCCGGGCACCGGCAGCGGCCTCGGGCTCCGCACCTGCCGGGCCCCGCTCACCCAGCAGCAGCAGCCGGTGCGTCTGCTTGTACTCGCGCTTCTCCGCCTTCAGCGTCTTGTCGATGCTCTTGCTCCGCTTCTTGTCCGCCCGCTCCTTGGCCACCAGGTCCTGCCGCAGCCGGTGCCGCACCTGCGGGTCCCCGTGCTCGGCCGGCGCGGGGGTGTCCGGCTCGCCGCGGCTGCCGTAGGGCGCGGAGGGGTGCGCGGCGGCCAGGCGGGAGCGCAGGCTGTAGCACAGCCCCATGGTGCCGGAGCCGCCCGCCCTACGGCGCCGCGGGCATCGCTCTCCGCCGGGGCGGGCACGACGAGGCGGCGGAGCCCGGCGGCCTCTTAAAGCGGCCCCGCTCGGCCGGCGGAGCGCGGGTCCCGTCCCGTCCCGCCCTCCCGGCCGGTCCCGCGCCGCGGCCCGCGGGAGCGGCCGCACGTGATGCGGACATGTTTACCGTATTCTCTGGAAAGCGCCGGCCCCGCGGGGGAGCGGCCCCCGCGCCCCCCGCCCGCCTCCCCCCGGCAGCGCCGGCACCCGCGGGATCGCTGCGGGATCGCTGCGGGATCTCCTCCTGCCCTCGGGGACAGCCGGGGGGCAGCGCTTCCCATTCCCCGCACCCCAAACACAGCGCTGCTTTGACGTTTGAGCCCGGGTTTTGCCAGGTCGGGACCTGAGCTGACATCCCATCGTGAGGATGCTGCGGTCCCTGGTCCACGGAGAGCTCGTGTCCGGTTTGGACACTGCGCCTGAGCTCATTGACACAACCCTGAGCCCACTGGAGAGAAGGACACCGAGAACTGTGCCATTTTCATGCCCCATTTTTAATTCACTTCCTGCTACACACAGATTTGTCAGTGACTTCTTGTTATTTTCTACCACTGCCGTCATCCAGTGGAGAAGTTACTGATGAACTTCCCCTGGAGGCACCACATCTGCCTTCTGACAACGGACTTCCCATTCATCTCCTCAGTTCTCTCGATTTGCCTGGCTGGGGTGATGATGCTGATTGTGCTGTACCCCCATCCCTGGCAGCAGGGGCTGTGCACAGCACTGCCAGCCTTGTCATGCTCTATTCTGTACTCATCTCCGGCCAGCTCTGAGCATTCACTTATGAGATGACTAATGCTCTCTGGGGCCTGGCCACACATCCTGCACTCTGGAATTGAAGCTTTCCACAGCTCTCTGTGCTGTAGCCTGTCCTCTGCAAATAGCCCGTGTGGTTCTCACTGAAATCTCCGTTTCTCCTCTCAGTGCTCGCTCACAAGTTAAGTGTCTTCTTGACTCAAATTTCTCTTTCAAAATCTCCTGCAATTGGTACAGCAATTAGTAAGAGTAAGAATGAAACCACTACATGTCAGGGAAGTTCACTTTGCACATCGCTGCTAGCCCAGGACTCCGCAGCAGTTGCTGCCTGTTGCAGGAATAAATCCATCTCACTTCAGGCTCAAGATGCCCACATGACTCATTCTGCTTCCACTGCTGTAATGCCTTTTCCTCTGGGACCCAAAGTTCGTTCTTCTGATGAACACACCCCTGAGAATGTAATATAACAAGAAAATGTAAAGGTCAGCCTAGAAGATTATTAATAGTTTTCTTTCTCTTCCTGTACTTTTTGGAGAGACCCTGAGACAAGACAAATCTTGTACTTACAGACAGGACAGTTCTTTGAAACAGGCAGGTTTGTGGGGATCTGTCCATGTGTCACCTGCCAAAAGGAAAGGGAACTCTCTTGGGGGCTGTGAAGAAAACAAACCCAAAAACTAAAATGACAAACTAGTAGGAACATTCAGCCTATAAATTTGTTCTCCTGGCTCTGGCAGTAGGCAAGCAGAGTTTTCCTGCTGGTGCAATTCACAGCAAGACAAGTTTAAGGTCAGCCTGTCTTGGTTTGGTTACTCTGAAGCTTTGCCAGTGCAGGTGACAAGTTCAGCACAGCACACCAAGCCTACCTTGGCTGTAATGTCCATCCTCTGAAGTAGAAATCTGAAAATGAAGTAGGATTCCAAAGTGGAAAACAGGCTTTCCCTCATCCTATTTTTCCAAACCCTAAAATAACTCATAAAATTTACAAATTACTTGTTTCAGGAAATCAGAAATTTCACATCCTTCTGTGGCCCTGCCCGTGGTTACAGCGTTGATGTAGTTGCTTGAATTCCAACTGTTGACAAGGCCAGGCACAGTTCATCACTTCCTGCTTACACCAGTTTTAGTTAGTGGCAAAAAGTGGCAGCAAGGGTAAAGTCACATTTCACCTGGGTGAGGACTGAATGACACAGACTGACAGCTTTTTGAAATCACACACAGTTTCAAAGATAGAAGAGGAAATTACCTTCAAGATCTGCCTCTCCCCAACTCTCAGGTGGGAGGAAGGGAGTAGAGAGTTGTCTTTTCCTGAGCACTGGGCTGCAGATCTCTGCATTTTTATTCTGTTATTCCTACTATCTGCAACAGGGGGAAAAAGACAGAGAGGTTAAAAAGCAGAATGGGCCATCTGAGAATACAAAAAACATCAAGGAAGAAAAGGAGCAACAACTGTGAGACTGCAACATTAAAAGAAGAGACGTGGACACCTAAGCAAAAAAAACCTTGGATCAACACTAGGAAATATGAGAGCAAGAGAAATGTAGAAGAGTAAAACTTGCATTTATTTGTGTCTTGGGAAGGAAAATAATTGATTGAAGTCAGACTCTCCCTGCTGTTAGAGTAAGGGATCCGTATGTACAAGCCTCACTTGTAGGTGCAAAGCAGCACGTGTCAGCCCTGCTGCTGGCACTGCCCTCCCACAGGCAGCCGCTCTCTGGGCCCAGTTTGCACTCAGCTTTTCCAGTGTAGGTGGCTGTAGCCTGACAGAGTGGTTAAAGACATCTGAGTAAAGGCTTAGCTTTGAAATGAGCCCTGAGAAGGCTGTGCACAGTCTGGCTGGAGCAACAAAGGGGGCTGAGCACCCCTGAAAATAAATCATCCATTTACATAACAAGGCTTTTGGGGTGTAAGGAGGGGAATCTACATTTCTGGGATTTGTTCAGTGTTTATATGACTGAACACCCACCACAGACTGTGACAGTTTTCCATTAATTTTAGCTGAAGCAGATTCTATCTGGTCTTCACTTTTGGTTCTTTCCTTCACTCAATTCTTATTTTGCTGACATTTCTCTGTTTCCTGCTTTGCAGTTTAGGTTGAAAATAGTGACTTGAGTACCTAATTTCAATCATGGATTCCTAAATTATTGTTTAAGTTTCAATCTAAACTGTTAAATTTTTATCTTCTTTCTGAAGAAGTCTGAAAATCAAGAGCTTCTGATACCTGTAACTACAAAGCCACCATCACTGGCTTCATCACATCCCTTAATCTAAAAGGTGGCTCATCTCTAAAGTAAACATCATGATGCACAGATAAGGCACGATAGGTAGAATTAGCTCCATTTGAAATGTATTTCAGATTTAAAATGACATGAGGTATTGATGCTTTCAGCCATGGCAAAGTGACTGCAGACATGGTCAACAAACTGTGTTGCTGTTACTGCACAGCAGCTTTCAGCTTCCACCCGGGCTCACGGGGCATGGGCTGAGCAAAGCCACCTCCATCCAGGGCATTCCAAGTGCAGAAAAGGCAAAGTCTTTATCTGGAGAGACTGGAGTGTGTACATACACCTGGGGAGAGGACAGTATCCTCCAAATGCCAGTTCTGACACCTTTCCAGTCTTGTATCCTGGTTCCCATCACAGGGAGAAGTCCTGGATTCCAGGAGCAAAGCTCTGCACTTCACTGTGTGTGGTGTGGAGCTGAATAAGCACCCAACTTATTAATATCCTGATTAACTTTGTGCAGATGTGAGGTTTCCATGAGATCTTTCATCCTCTGATCCAGCATCTCTCTTCTCTCTGGTCCTGGCACTGCAGAAGATCAGGCACAGAACCATCCACTGCCACCATCCAAGCTCCAAAGTACAAACTTTCCACTCCCAAATACAATAAAACTTGCTACCTTTCCCCTTGGCTATCTTAATGGTTGGTTTTCCCCTGACTATCTCGGTTTGTGGCTTCATGCCCCAGTTTGCCTTCAGGAATATCAAAATACATTCCCTTTTTTCCCCCCAGTAACAGACCATGTGTGAATTTCCCTAGAGAGGCCCTCTCTGTCCTAGAGCTGTCACCTAAAAACATATTAATGGCAAAAAGATTAAATCCCATTCAAATTCCCTCCATTCAGACATCCCTTAACCGGATGACCGAGCCAATTCCACTGATTTTCCTGGGCTTTACACGCATCTCTGACATTCATTTGCACAGAAGAGGTGCCCTGAGCTGGGCTAGAAAGCCACTGGGATTGCACTCGTGAAAACAGCAAAGCAACATTTTGATAAAGCAGCTTATTTCCATTTCTTAACTGCTTTTCTTAGAGCCTGCAGACACTTCCTGCTTCCCCCGTGTCCCTCTCCAGCAGATAAAGGGACACATTTGTTGTTGAGATCATTGCGGCACCCTCAGCGAGCCGAGGTTGTCATGGGACTCCCTGCACAAACACGGCAGGTTTTCAAGGATAATACACAGCATAAAAGAGCAGTCTTGTTCTGTCAACAAAACTCGGTGTGTTTATAAGGACCCTCGAACGTGTTTTTAAAAATACCCGGGCGGTATTTTTAGCTCCCGCACAGCTCCCACCGGGGATGCTCCTGCAGCACCGAGCCCTGCACGGCCCCGTGTTGTTCAGGCTGCACTGACATCTGTTGGCTCTTATCAGCCCGGCTAGGAAGAAAACAAGCCCGTGTGTTTTCTGGCACGGAGATAGCGGCGATGCTGCGATAAGGGACGGGCAGACAGCGGCGGCCGCAGCAAGGGCGAGCGGCGGAAAGCTCGGCTGGCAATGACCGCGTTCCCTGCTCACTGCCCATCCCCTGCCATCGTCCTTCCATCGCTGGCCTCGCATCCCGAAGGAGCAGGGCTTGCCTTGCTGAAGGAGAAGGTTGGAGCCAGCCTATGTTGCTTCACAGCCCGTCTGACTAATGAAAGCAGTGGGACGTGAACACTCATTTCTGAATCAGTGTCTGAAAACACCACACAGCCTTTTGGAAAAGGCAAGCAAGCGTTTCAGTTGGAGTAGCAAACTCTTACTCAGATGTACAATTTGGATAACACAACTGCATGTTTAGTGCAATGAGCAGAGAACAACTGTACGTGCTGGAGTTCAGCCAGCATCCTGCCGGGGTTAAAGCTCCGTGCTGCAAACCCTGGATCGTATGTCAGCGCTCTTATTCACGGAATTAACACCAGGCTGAGCTGCAGTGGGTGACAGGGCTGCTCTGTCAGCCCCAGGCATGCAGCACTTACAGACCTTGGCTTTCAGTGACTAAAACCTGAAGCGTGGCAAGTCCCAAACCTGACTGCAGCCCAAGGGGTTTTCTGAGAAACTCTGCAAACGTGGGGCCCAGCTGATTTGGGCACTGCTGGTCCCCACAGCCCTTTGTGACAAGAGAAAGGGCAAGCAAGCAGCAGGGAGGTGTTGTGGGCATGGGAGGATGTCATGGGGAGGAGGATTTTTAGAGTAGCATGGACTGAAGGCTTGAGAGGAATGGAGACTACCATCAATTTTCTCTTTGAGTGGAAACAATCCCAGAAATCCTTGTCCCTGCTATTCCTCACAAATAGTTGTTAAATGATTGGGTCAACAGCATTTAATTTTGGCCACAATGTATAATCTCATTTTTTAATGTCAAATTTGCCCTTTGATTTTAAAGACAGCTTGTGCTGTTCAGGTTCTGAAATAATTTAAAACAGAATTAGCTGATTTTACAGCTTTATAAATCTCTCCTAGTTGGCTCCAGTGTAAGTAGGTTGTTAAATTCTACCAGCAGAGATTTCATCATTTCTCTGAGCACTGCAGTTTAATATTTGCCATTGAAGAGCTGGGTCAGGCTGACTTTGCCTGCTAGTCTCCACTGTTCTCATGCAGCTTTAAGGGAGAAAATGTCAGAGAAACAAGGGATTTACTTTCTCGGTAAAAAAAGCACAGAACATGAAAGCACCTCTGGCTGTGCAGGACAGGGGATGTGAGGCAGGCTGGTGTCCCCACTGCCAGCACGCCCTGGAGCAGCCTGGCAGCTCTGCCACTGAGCTCTGTGCCAACACACTCCAGAGCCAAGGGACAGCCCGAGCTGCCAGCACCAGGGAGGCTGAGCAAGCCCAGGCTCTCAGGAAGGGACTGCAGTGACATTCCCACAAGAGCTGGAACAGCAGCTCTGCAGAGCACTTGGAGCTCCCTCTTGCACCTTCTCTGTGTATTTTTTCATGTTGCCTGACACCTGCCTCTCATTGGGACTGCAGGAAACAGAGGCATCGATGCACTGTGGCTGCAGCTGTAGTGATAATTGCGATTGTTTGTGCACTGCAAGATACCATCAGTGACTGGGAGGCAGCAGGGGAGATGCTCCAGGGGCACAGCAGCTGCATCTGCTCTGTGTCACACACTGTCACCCCCAGCCTGGGGACAGTGCCAGAGCTTCCCCAGACACAGCTCCCGGTAATCAGTCCCAGCAGGGAAGTGGCAGGTTTTGGTTGATTCCTCGCTTGCAGTAGTGCAGTTTGCACCCCATGTAATGAAATCTGAAACGACAGTGGAGCGTGTCCTCAGGGGCAGTTCGTGCACACGGAGCTCTCTCCGATGTTCCCCTCTGCCACATCGCTGCCAGATGAGCTCAGCTGCAGCAGGAGATGCCCCATGAAGCCCATGCAGCCCATGAAACCCATCCTTCCCCCGAAGCTGTGCTGGTGCCGAGAGCTGGAGTCCTCTAGATGTCACCAGTGCCCCGGGCTGGCTGTGCACCCTGCGGTACCACATCCCTGCAGTGTCCACACAA
Organism: Catharus ustulatus; assembly: GCF_009819885.2. Taxonomy (NCBI): domain Eukaryota; kingdom Metazoa; phylum Chordata; class Aves; order Passeriformes; family Turdidae; genus Catharus; species Catharus ustulatus. Next base: position 3,619,544 of record NC_046237.1, on the reverse strand, counting down.
AAGGGCAGCGCTGCCTTTGGGGTGGCCAGCTCCAGAGCCGTCTGCAGGCTGCTAATGAGGCCCCAGCGTGTTAACACCAGCCTCATTAAAAGTTAAAAAAAGAACGACACTGTTTGGTCTCTTTCTCACCGTTTTTGGCTGTTTTTTCTCTCCATGCTTTCACGCATCTGGTGTCTCATCAATGCAGGGGTCTGCCTTTCCTTCCTCCTTGCTAATGCTGCAGTGCTCAGGGGCAGGCACAAAAGGGAGATCAGGGATTTATCACCTTTCCTCTCCTGGTGCAGCAACAGAAAAACCCCTTGCAAAAACAATGTTCTTTCTCATCCTCCTCCTCGTGTGCTGTATTTTGCTGTTACTCCACTCTCACATTTTTCAGCTTCCCAATGGTTTCTGTAGAGTAAGGATTAACTCTTTGCCTGGACAGAGCCAAAACGCATCAGGTTGGAGTGTCCAAGGAAAAGACTTGTGTTTGTGAGGACAGACAGACAGACAGCTGCCCTTCACCAGGAGGGTCCTGCAGCTTCCACTGAACCAAATGGAAAGATTCAAGTGTTGGAAACAACAGCAGTGCCAAGGAAAAAACACCTTGAAGCCTCTCGTTTATAAAGCCTTCCTGGAAGTGCAAAGCATTTATGATTCCTGTTGCTGTTATTACTACTGAAAAAAGTTACAAGGGAATGGAACAATGAAAGAAATGAAGTCTTTTCATGGTAAGAAGTTCCATGTGGCAAAAATTACATCTTTGCCTACGTGATACAGGATACTTTGATTTCTCTTCCACTTAAAAAGGTTTTTTTCCATATTTCAAGGAGTGTTTCTCGCTGGGCACCAAAGGAAGTTTTGATGACCATTATTAATTTTTGCTGAGGACATTTGTGCTCCCATTATGAAACAGTTCTTCCTGCAGCCAGCACCAGCCAGTCTGCAGTCTTTCCAACAAGATTTGAGGTGCAGAATGCAAAATTGACCGTCACTCAGCCTTCACATGGGCTGAATTAAATTCCACTGAGAGCAGCAATAACCTGGAGTTGGAATAGAGAAACAGATGAGTGTGTGGAGCCTGCAGAGTGTCGCTCCTTGACTGCCTCGCTCACACTGGGGATTTCAGAAGGGCAGCACTGACACTCCACAGAGACAGACTCCCTCTGGACAGGCTGTAATTAAGGCACAGACCCTGGACTAATTCCCATTCCTGTGTGGGAGCTGCCAGGGCTGGGGAAGCCCTGGGAATTGGTGAGATCCAGGGCATGGTCTGACCACCTGCAATGCTTCAACTGAACATTTCCATCCGTGTGCTGAGGGGTGCAAACATATTCCAGCATTCTGACTGAGCTCTGGATGGGAGCTCTGCTTCAGCCTCTGATTAATTCCCTTTAAGCTAACAATAACATAAAAGGAGACTGCACACAAGTACCAGCCTCCAAACAGCTTGTAATTGCTTTTTTGGCAAATAATCCTAGAGGGCTCTGTGTTTTCAGGGCTGCTAAATTCATTCACAGATACATTTGGCAACAAAAATCACAGACCCTGCTGGATTATCTACTACAAAATCCTTAGCCAAAGATTAAAAGGAAAAATCACAGATGCATTTCAGCTTTCACAGCTTAAGTAGCAAATGGCTTCAGTAAATAATTGATATGACAAAAAGAGGATTTGCTGAGTAGGCAACATTACCAATATTACTGAATCAACTTAATTGTGTTCTGCCTTGCTAGTTAATCCTGCCCTGAGAGTTACTAAGGATATAAACCACAAGTCTCGTGCTGTTGTACCTCTGCTGTCCCCAGTCTCCAGCCTGGTTTGCTCCCTGCTGGGTTGGTACAGGATGAACAGGTGGAAATTTGGAATATTTAACACTGCAGCCATTCCTCAAAAGCATTTGAGTTGATTTAGGTGGATCATGCAGGCCCCTGTGATGCTTGGGTTGCTACTCAGAATGTTCTTTGAAGTGTCTTCACTCGGCCCATTAAGCATTTAAGGATACATTGCATAGAGACTCTGTGCATTCATCTTATACTCAAGAACTAATTTAAAAAATGAGGTTCGTTTTTTGTTTGTTTTCAATGTGAAGAACACTTCTGCTCTGACTAGTTAATTGTGTGGGGAAAGAAACCAAGCAGAGAATCTCTAATTTAGAAAGAATGATCCCACAGCCACATTTCAAAGTACTTGTTCAGCAATAAAGAGTCTGGATTAAAGTGAAACCTAAGGGATCAATAGTTCCCATTTCAGAGAAAATGAGGATTATTGGACAGAAAACAAATCCCAGCCTTTGGTTTGATGATTGGAAATGTATACAGCAAATGGACCTGCAAAGCAATCGATGGACACAGTTTGTGCTTTCCATCTGAGAGCTGAAGGGCAGGGGAGCAGGAGCAGCTCCCCGTGAGCCTGTTCCCCCTTTTGAAGCAATGAGAACAATTGCTGTTGGCACAGGGACTCCTTGCACCTCACCCTCACCAGCTGTTGGATTTCTGCTTTCAGAAATGGTTTCTCCTTACTCATAAAATATGCATGGTTTAAATTGTAGTCTATCATGTATAACTTCATTTATCCTGCTGAAACTGTAGCATTTTTACAGCCCTTGTACGTGAGTGCAATTCAGCTCTCCTGGAAAAGGAGAGCTCTTCTATTATGAAAAAAATTTACTTTACTTACTTTAAATTCTATTAGCTGAGTTTTTAATAACTGATATGAACTTGCTTTCCTGTGTTTATTATTTTTGGAAACTTGTTTTGAAGAATAGTCTGTACAATATACCCTTCATTATTCTTTACCCTTAAAGAAAATAACTGAGTAAACTTGGTACATGAAACAACTGGACAACATGAATATATGACCTAATTTATGAGTGTTGCTTTTTTTGGCACAACTTACCCCTCATTGAGAGCAGCACCCTGTAACTGCATTATTAGCTTGGCAATACCCACTGCAATGAAGAGGTAGCTGAAATCTGTGCTTCTCCATCCCATTAACAATCCAAATTTTACAGCCCCACACCTTGAGGAAATAAATTGGCAATAAAAAATTGTTGACTTACAAAACATGACAGTTCTTCTTTTATTTTAAACTGGCATTTGATCAGTTTTGTGTCTGAAGAAACAAAATCAGTATTTCAGGGTTTTTCCATGTGCTATTGATTAATTTAAAATAGAGATTTCGTTCATCAAAGGTTATTAACTCAATTCTGCTTTCATTGGTTATGCAATAACCAGTCTGATTTCAATAAGATATTTTATATTTGGGGCAGAAATCAGGAAAATGTGCTTCTCTGTACTTTAAAAGACAAACCATTCCCTCTCTAATTATCTAAAAGTCAAAGTTTGCCCAGAGTTTCTTGAACAGATTTTATTTGCATTCATATCAACCTCTTGCTACCCCCAAACCTTTCACCTCTTGTTGTCAGAGCATTTCCCTTCAAAATGCACCAACAATCCGCATTCCCAGTTTGCCTTCAAACTGCAGGGAAAGGGTCTAGGACACTCTGATTACACCAATTTTCACAAAGAGATAAAATGCTACAGCCACAACCAAAACCAAGCACAGAGAACTCAAGTTCACACTCAAGGCTGTCTCACAGCAGCCCAGCACAGCTCATGGAATGATGGAGAGGTGCCTTTGAATTAAAAAAAAACTCCTTCCCAATTTCAACAGCACTGCCAAACGCATGTGGGACTTGTTCTAATTGCACCATGGTTGTCAGTGAGAGGCAGCTCCTGTTTCAGATCCATCACCCACACAATGCTCTGTTTCCTCTCCGTCTCCCCGTTTGGAGCCTCGTGACCAGAGGCGTTCATGCCTTGCGTAGTTCCCCATTCCTTCCTGCTCACAGGAACATCCTGCTTGGCCCAAGTTTCTTTGCAGGGCTGAGTACCTCCCCAGAGGAATTCTTCCCTCGAATCACACAATCACTTCTCATCAGCTTTGGCTTCAAACCACAGTGACTGCCCAGCACGCCTCTTGGCACAAGAGAGGAATTCCACGTTTTCTCATTCCCTGCTCAGGTGAGCCAGCCTCTCAGAGAAAAGCAAAATTGTGTTTTCATTCTGGTGCTGTATTGTACTCTCCCTCCACCTGAAACATGTGAGGGACAGACCAGAGTTACTTGGCAAAGGCACTCATGGAATCCCTGCAGTTTGGCGTGTTCACGTCAGCCTCTGAGGGCAGGCACAAGCAAAGCCCAACTCTCTTATTAAATCCTGGGAGCTTGTTCCAGCCCTGCCAGTTTATCACAGCCCAAGAATTTGGCTTTTTAAGAGAGCCTGGAGCAGTGAGTGGCCAGTGCTGGAGGCTGCACAGGAGAGCAGGGGTGTTGGGAACACTTGTCATTTGGTTTGTCCACGGCACTTCAGCGCGGGGCATGGAATCCAGAGGGGAGGGCTCTTTATGGCCAAGTGAAACTTTCTACTTCCTCTACTGACTTAATTAACTGCTGGGGAAAAGAGCCATTTGCTGATACTGAAGGAAAGTGCAGCAATTAGACTTCACCTCCATTTTCTGATAGTGCTCAGACCTCACAGTGTGCTGTGCAATGCCCCGCAAAGCCCCCACACTCCCTGATTTACACCTATAAAACACATGGCCACTGGGACAGACATCCTCTCCAAACTACACAGCCTTTTTCACTTGTGCAGCTTGTAATGTTCTAAATCTCTCTCAATGCCACACCAGGAGAGGTGTTGCTTGTGTACCTCTACAAATTCTGTAGGGAAAATAAAGTGCAAATGTGGTTTAATTGCAGCTCCTCTATGCATTCACAGTCTGACTGTTGCTAAGGCAACTTTTGATTGAGAGACATGAGACAAACAAGAATCTCTCCAAAAAGTGACAGGGAATAGGCACAAAAAGGAAACAACACAAATTCCTCCTGGTGGGGTGCTCAGACCTCTTTAGCAGCACAGTTAACCATTGTGCTAGAATAAGGCTGTGACCTGTTACCAAAATGTCCTTAGGACAGTTTCACTAAATGTCAGTTGTGCAAACACGAGCATTTATCAGTGGGCAGGTACCCAGCTTGGCTGGGAAGCTCCACGTGTGCTCCTGCAAACCCCTCAGCCCTGCTTTGCTTTGGGGCTGGAATGGGAGCAGCTTTTGGGAATCACAAAACAGCACATGGAATAGAGATGGGGAAGGTTTATGCTCACAGACCTTCCAGCCTATCTGGGAGCAGCACAGAGCATTGCAAGGACCACACCTGGCTCCTCAAGCAGAAGTTTCTGCTGCCAAGAATGTCCCTTGGTTTTTACCAGTCGTTCAGCTTTCCCTGGTTGCTGTTCAAGTACTCAAGAAATTCAAGTGATGCCATGGAGGATAGAAGAGAACACATTACATGTGCTCAGGAGCAGCAGCTGCTGTTCAGGACACCAATCTCTGCATTTTCGACCTCAGTTGCTAAGTGACAATGTTCAAGGCGAGACAAGTCACCTACTCAGGGGCGTTTGCAGCCGTACGTGGGGATAATGACAGAAAAGGTGTCAAACCAGTATGCTGAGAGCATCACACCAAACAGATTTGTTTTCTTCTTATTACAGGAGGGGACAAACCACACCTTCTTTTGGAAATCCTTGGCCTGCTGCTCAAGGGAACATTAGTGAAATACTGGAGATATTTCTGTGCTGCCACTTTGTCGGTTCTCAGCTTCAATGGCAGCATTTGGAATAAATACACTCTGCTCTTTTGGTCCTGTGTCGTCACCACCAGGGAAGCAGGAAAACCAGGAGTGTCCATTAGCACAGATTTTCAGAGGGAGGAAAAACTGTCATTTATATATTGAATTTTGTTGGGGAAAAGAGGAAAGAAAGGTTTTGTGAGCTGCAATTCCATTTACACCACTGTGGCAGCCTGCTCTGCTGCTGATCCCCAGGCTGATGCTGGGGCCTCCAGGAGCAGCAGGGCTGTTTGACCCTGCCTGGAGTAGGAGCCTTATTTTAACCACTGAGAGGTTGCTGGAACAATGTCACAGGAGGGCCAAGCACTACCAGGCTCTGCTGTGTATCAGGCTGTGGTGTTCACCAGGAGAAGAAAAGCCCTTTGGTACAAGCAGGGTTTGCACTGAGTGGTTTTAGGGTTTTTCTTTTGCACCAACTTTCATCCTTCTATTTTTGTTTGGCTTTCTCTGTTAAAGAGAGTTGGAATGTATTTGCCAGTTGGCCAGAAATAATTTCTATGACTTCTGCTTCTAGCTTAACTAATCCATTAACCTACATGGGATAAACTGGGTGTAAAAGGTTCTTTAAAACAAAAATCCTGTTGGGATATTTGTGACAGCCAATGGAGAGGAGATGGATGAAGGAAATGGTGAGAGGACCTCCAGCAAGGGGATGCAAAGAGCCCTGCAAGCCTCAGGTCACCCAGGCTGTCCCAGCATGGGGCACATTTTGATTCTGCAGTGGAGCCTTTCCCAGAGCCTCTCTAGGTGAACAAGGATTGATCAAACACTCTGTGTTATCTGCAGCAGAATCTCACAGATGTTTCCTGGCAGAAACCTTAAGCAGAACACCAAATGTTTCAACATCACATACAAAGCTGGGCCAGGGCCAGCCCTTTACGGGGCTGCTTTGTGCTTGCCTATAGTGCTGCATGTGCCTGTCAAATCCGCTTCCTGTTTTGGATATCAGATCTGGGGATGGAGAGCTTCCAAATGCTGGCCAGGTCCAAAGTAAGCTGTGCTCCACAAAAATAAAAACAATAATATCAGAAGAAGTATTAATACTCGGATGAATAATTGTCTCTCTATTATTTCCTGCCTTGCAAGCTTACATGTGTTCTAGGAGGGGGGCAATTTTAAAAGGCATATGCTGAATTCCTGCTGGCCCAAGAGATTAAAGCCTCTTGCTCTCACAGTCTTTACATCTCACATGTCAAAGTGGAATCCAACAAAATACACGTCAAGAACCATCCTCACCCTTCTGATATTCATACAAAGGGCCCTGGGTTAGGTTTGTGGGCTTGACCACTGCTGAGTCTGCTGAAGACAAAGAGAATGATATTTTCCCATCATGGAAGGATTTCAGACAGATGGGAAAAGTGGTGAAGTTCTGTGAAATTTCTTGTGAAGGATGATTCAGGAAGAAAAATGTTGGTGGGCTACCCAGCCTTGGGAGAAAGGATGTGACAGCCAGATGGAACAGAAAATTGTGTGTGAGTGTGGGTGCCCATAACAAACAAATGGCTGGTGTTTTAAACACCAGGCCAACAGCCAGGGTCTCCTTGGCTTGGGTTTAACCTTACGTCTTCAGGAAAAATATTTCCCAATTTGCAATCTGGATTTATTCATTAGGGTTGGTCTGACAGGAAATTAAAAAAAATACAATAGAATAAAATAAAAGTATGTGGCTAGTTGGAAAAAAGTTTAGACTAAAAGAAAAATAAATTAACAATTCTCATTTCATAAGTACTTCCTAAATCAAATCTGGGTTTTCTGGTGGTTTCTGTACCACTGAAGTCACAGGTTTATGTCATGAGGACAGTGTTTGTAAGGCACTGAGTTCAGATAAAGTGCACACCTAATTTAGAGCAGCCATTGCCTTAACCTTGTTTTCAACCAGTTGGATGAAACGAATCGAAAAAAGACAGGGGGAATGTGAGAATTTGAAGCAAACCAAAAACACGTTGGAGGAAGAGCAGCATCTCCAGGATGCAGGTGAAGCAGCAGCGTCACTTTGTGTCTCTGTGCAGAAAAATGCCAGCAAGGGGAGTCAGTGGCAGCCCTGGCTGAGCCACAGCTTGGGGCAGGGGGAAGCCAAGGAGCCATTTCCAGCAGGAAAGGGGATGTGGGGAGGTGAAACTTCAGGAATTAAAATCCCTGCCTTCCAGGAGCTGCACCCAGAGCTGCCCTTGCCCAAAGGGACTGAGTGTATTTCAGCCAGACATGTACAGTTTTCCACTCTGTCCCTCCCAAACACTGCTGTTGCCCAGTACACTTCAATGTACATGGAAAATTATTTTCTTCCAGATGTTCCTACTTAGAGCTCAATAACTGCCTTCAACTACATGAACATCACGTTAGAAACAGTAATAAAGGGTCTAAACCCATGAACTCGTGTTCCATTATGCTATGGTTAACTGGTGCTAAAAATGTGAACATGCGCCAGACCAGCACACACAGCAATTACAGGCACAGTTCCCTCGGATTTTGTCTTTCTAAATCACCCACAGAACTCTGGACCCCACTGGTTTTTAGATTGTTTCAGTGATTTGAACTGGTGGTTACCCCTCTTCGAGGCTGAGCATGAGGAGGAGACCCTGGGCACACAGGGGAAAAATTTGCCACTGGGAAAGAAGCTCAAAATGATCATTGCTATCCATTTTTATTTTCTTTCTTCAATTCTTTCCTTTCTGATAGGCTCAGAGATGTTCAAACCCACACATTTGCACATTTGCTCCCCCTGCTCTGGTTCTCAGCCTGAGCAATCACTCATCAGTGGCAGAGCACATCCCTTCCCCACCAGCCCAGGAGTGAAGCAGGTAGGGTATTAAATGGAGTTCTCACTATGATCACTGCCCAGTGATCTCTTCCTGAACAGGCAATAAAAACCCAAGAGCCAACCCGTCAGTGATCAGAGTGAAAAAAATCGAAAAAATTTAAACATGGTGATACTCCATAGTTTTTTGGTTTTTAAGGATGAGACAGAACGGGTGCAATTTAGGTGATTCAACTCACATCATCCTTTTAGTGCCAATAAATCAGGCTGAGTATCCCAGACTGGGACTGTCAGAAAAGCTTCTGGGAAAGACTTGGTTGATATTCTGTTACCACCTCACACCTGGTTAAAAATTCCATTATCCCATACCCTGCTCTGATTTATTTATTCATCTGAGCTTAAAATGCTCTTTAGCAATCTTACCCTCTTGTTCCTAGAAAACAGAAATGATTCATTTGAACTCTTTTTTTCCTACCACCCCTGTGGTTCAGGGTATTTCATGACAATGAACTGGAGCAGTCAGAGGTGTTTTATCTGTCTGCCTTTGCTTTGCTTTGTGGTGTCCAAGCCAGAAACACTTTTTATTTCGTGATCATTCTGAATCACAGGAATTTCTGCTTCAATTCTTGCTTTGGCTCTGCCCTTTATTCTTTTTTTTGTGTGTCATTTTATCGGTTCCAAGGCCAACAAAATCCTTCTGGATGACAGATTATTTATTCACAGGTAGGTTTTTCTTACTACAGATGAAGTTTTTCTTAGTATTGAAGTGAGTAACTTTACAAATGAGACATTTTTAAAGTACAAAGAACGTCCTTCAGTGCATAGAGTGAATTAGCAAGGATATAAGACTCGAAACATTTAGTTCATGAACTGCACACAATTCATGGACTTGAAAATGAGAACTAAATTGAGTAAAAAGAAAAAAAATATTTATTCATCCTAAAGTTTCACTGGCTTTCAAAGTAAGATTTGCTTCCAGAGTTTCAAGCCATTAAGAATGTCTGTTGGAACCATCCCCTATACTTAAAGATCTGTAGATTCCTCTGGGAATAATTATAGACCAAAATTCCAGCTAATTTGGTTTCTTCCTCCCCTCTAGATAACAGTAGCTGTCAAATATTTTCACAGTTTGGATTTTTTCCCTGGACCACTAAATTACTTTGTGCCTTCAATGCAGGAGAATCATTTGTTCTGCCAAATATTGTTGGGATTGAGGGTGGTTGGCTCTGTGCACTTTGATCTCATCCAGTTGCTGCTTTGTTCCTGCGCAGGTCAATCCTGAAGGTAAAATTCCATTTATGCAGAGAGGAATGCCTTTCCCTCCAACTGTGATGTATGTTTGCAGTTAATTTAAGTGATGCTGAATCTATTTTGTCTTAATTTTTGTTACAAATCCTAAATTTGCTGGTTTGGTTTTTTTTTGTTTTTGTTTTGTTTTTTTTTTTTTTTTTCGCATTAAGGGATATGACCTCAGCATCCAAACTCTGATTTGAAGGTTTCTCTCAGCTCTGTAAAAGGCACAGTCACACAGCTCAGGGCCATTGTCCTGCTTCTCCTGCCACACCACACAGAGACCAGAGTGAGAGAGATTGCCTTAATTCCAAATAATATCATATCATATCATATCATATCATATCATATCATATCATATCATATCATATCAATCATATCATATCAATCATATGGAATTCCCTTCATTCCCTTCAGCTGAGGGCTTTGCCCCACCTCTGCAGACATGAAGGAATTCCCTCTGGTGCACAGACAGGGATCAGCTGGACAAAGTCTAGAGGAGGCCACAGGGATGCTCAGAGGGCTGGGGCTCCTCTCCTGGGGAGGCTGAAAGACCTGGGGCTGTTCAGCCAGGAGAAGAAAAGGCTCCAGAGAGCTCTGAGAGACTCTCCCAGTGCCTAAAGGGGTTCCAAGAGAGCTGGAGAGGGACTGGGGATGAGAGTGTGGAATGACAACACACAGGGAATGGCTTCAAGTTGAAAAAGGACAGATTTGATAAGATTTGGGGAAGAAATTTGGTTGCTCAGAGCAGCTGTGGCTGCCCCATTCTTGGAGTGTCCAAGGCCAGGTTGGACAGGGCTGGAGCAGCCTGGGATAGTGGATTTGTCCCTGCCCATGGCAGGAGGTTTGGAATTAGACAGTCTTTAAAGTCCCTTCCAACCCAAACCATTCCATGATTCCCCCTTCCTGCATGGAGGACTAGTCCAATCCTAAATAATTCCTCCACGAGTATTTCAGACTCATGGTCTCACTGCTGGCAGTCTCCCCTACACTAAATCCTCTCTGGTGCCTGGAACAGCTGCTTATTCCTCCAACTTGGGCCTTTGAGATGTAAATAGTGTAATCCGACTTCAAGAGGCAAGGAAATATTAGCAGAATTTAATGTAAATATTGTATAAATCATCCCAAAATAGCACGGCCACGGGATCAGCCAAAGACACTAACTGAAAGTTAAACAGACTAAGTAAATATAGACTAAATATATTCCCCTCCTGGAATTGCCACTGGAATGGATCCAGACAGGAAATAGGTTAAAACACAGTCTTGTGGCAGTGATATTAAAAAGCCATTGGCCCGTTTGGTGACATTTATAATGAATTTTATGTACTCCATACATTTTTAATACATGCCGAGTTAAATATTATCAAATCTATAAAAAGATTGTGGAAAAAAATGTCTGGTTTCATATGGGTGGATGCTGCCTGGAACTCTCTCTGTGGGTTTTGTGTAAGAGAAGTGTTTGAAAGAAAACATGAAAGGGAAAAATAAAAATCCCTGCACAGCAGTTCTGGAAAACTATTGCTTTCCCATCCAGAGCCCAGAAGACATCACATACCAAGGCAACAGAATTTCCAAGACACAAACCACAATGGGGACAGAGGAGGGAGATGTTCTAATTCCAACCCTTACACATGCAAAATGGAGAAAAATCAATTTAATTGCTTAGTGTGCCTTTTGTGCAGCTCCAGGGTCAGTGCAGTGTAATCCCAAAGGGCCCTTTGCCTCCATGGATGCTTTTCCAGCTGCAGCAAACATGGTTTAGTAGCAGCTTTGTGCACAGGTAGCTAGAAAATAAAACATGCCCTGACTCACCTGGAAGAGCCTTGGTGTTTGTCTTCATGTCCCAAAGATTGTTTTCCAAAAAAACTACTTTGCCCAAAAGTTTGTCCACATTACAAACAGGCTGGGGTTTCTGTGCCTCCCTCTCACACTGCTCCCAAGGAGAGCAGGGGGTGTTGGTCTCTCCACACCCAGCTCCAAACCAGAGGCTACAGGTAAAGTCCAACACACCCAGAGGGAACCCAAATCTCTACTGCACCTCCCCAGGGTCAGAACTGCCCAAGAAGTTAATTCCTAAATATTGTTTTGCCCAATTCCATCTTTCTGGAGCATCAGGTAAAACTCTGGTGGCACATCTGTGGCCAGTTCCCCGTTCAGACAGCACATGGCAGTGCCAAAATGGGATAAAACACACTGTTGGCTGAATTTCCTCAGGCAAAACACAGCTAAGCCAGAAAAGGCCTTTCCTGCAGCAAGGTTTACAAGTGAACGCATCACAGACAGGATTTTCCCTGACTGAGCACCAAGTTCATTTTAACAAGCAAACCAGCAGATCAGCCTTGTCCTCCCAAGTCTGCCACACATTTCCCAGCAAACTGCTGCCCAGAGGGTGGTGCTGCCACAAGATAAAGAGCAAGGATGGTCTGGACCATGGCAGGGGCACTTCTTAACTCACCTGCTGCTGTGTCACAGCAGCACAACCCCAGGGAGGGAATGAGATCTGAAGATGTGAGATCCTGCAGAGGTGCATTAGCTCGTGGTTGCCAACTTTCTCTATAAAGTGTTGGGCTCCCAGCTGCAGAAATTTAAGCTCTAAGACCTGCTCTGGCTCCTGTCCTTGTTCAGGAGGCAGCTGAGGAGGGGGAGACATCAGAGAACCTGGAGTTTGGGGGTCCCTGAGCTGAGATCTTTCCTTTGACACTGAGGTGACCTCAGTACCTTGGAGGATGGTCAGGGCTGAAGACCCAGGGCCAGCGGGTTTGCAAAGCTCTGCAGGTGCTCCCTGCCCAGCGTGGGAGTGTTTGTGTTTAAAGTTGCTTAAGTGGTGCCAGAACACACTTCAAGTGCAGACCTAAACCCAGAGGTCAGAGCTCTGGTGTCTGGAAGTGTTTCCTGTCAACAGCTGCTGCTCAGTCCCACGGAAGGGCCTGGGGAGCTCTTGGTGTCACTGATGCTGGGACACATGGCCAGGGTGGCTTCTGGAACCAATCACCCCAGGGCCTGGCAGTGGGGGCAGCTGCAGGGACAAATTCCAGCTCTGCTGCTCAACATGGGCTTATTTCTTATGTTGGTAATGACCCCACATATTAATTTCTATGTATTTGCTATTTGCAAAGTAGTTTTGGGATCTCCCCTTTTGAAGTTTGTTTCCATCTCACACCAGGACACTTCAGGGCAAAAACAGGAGTTAAAATTGCTCAGCACCCAGAAACAAATGAAAAAACTAAAGGAACTGAAATTCTACTCATTAGAGCTTAAGAAATACTGTGAGCTTAATGGGAATGATCCCAGAGCAAGCTCTGTGAAACACAGAGGAAAGAGAACCATTTATTTGGCAAACACAACTCACAAATCACTGTCTTGTGTAGGTCCAAAGCTTGTGCTCTGGAGAATAGATCTTTTACCAAAACAGAAGGAAATAATAATGTACATGAGGAATAGTAAGAGATTTGAAAGAAAGAGCCTTGATTTTTATTTTGTATCTCTGATACAGAGGACACATCTGACCTTTTTATTATTAGGTGTTGAATTCATTTATTTTACTGTCCTTTAGCAAATTTCAACTGGTTTTTGGGTTTTCATTTCCCAAATATCTCATTTGCTTTTCAGGTTTTTATTAATAGATTTCTTTAATATGAGGTACTTAGTTTTAAAAAATGGCTTCTATTAAGTGCCTTCCAAATTAAATCCAGCAGAATTATATGCCTTGAGACACAGCAAAATTGAAGAATATGATAATCTGGCATCAAAATCAAACTTCTCTGTTATGATTCAGTGAATAACATCAGAATTGAGCTTTGTGCCACAAAGCCACAGGCTACTTTTTATGTAAAAATCTGGCAAACCACTACATTTTAAAATTAGGATTAATTGAAGAATACCTCTACAAAATGGAGATTGAAGATGATCTCAGAGCACTGAAATTAGAACATATTGTTATTTGCTTCAATGCTGAGTCTGTAATAAAAATAACTTCATCAACACATTCTCACAGCAGTTTTTGGTACCAGGTAGTGCTTTATACCAAGTGTTAAGAATGAGCAAAAGGCAGAACTCATTCAGATACAAATTTCTTAAAACTCAAGCGGACAAGGGAACCAGAACAGCAAGGAAGAAACAAATACAGGAAGTATTGAAGTTCTGGGATTGAGGGGTTTTTTTAAGTTAGATTTTGTCTATCAAATAGGGCCACACAATCAGAATGAAACATGTTCCTCTCCCTTCTGCACTGTGCTTTCCAAGAAGCCTGCAATCAAAAAGACTCTTGGTGTCCCTCAGTGCTGGAACTCCAGCTAAAACCAGCAGCAGTTCTCTAGAGATCCCCTCAGCAGAGAAAGGGACAATCCCTCACAGCTCAGCTTGACTTGATCTGCAAAGCAGCCAAGGGGGTGCTGGGGGGGATTTCTCACCACTGACACTGCTGGAGCCAGGAAATGCTTCCAGAGGCTGATGCTGGAGCCCCAGGACAGGGACTTGGTCTCTCTGTTCCCAGCCCTGTCACTGCCATGACATCAGCTGGGACCAGTCACATCCCGTGGGTGTCCCAGCCAAAGCAGCGCCTGGAAGCTCCTGTGGCTTGTACAGAAACTCACCCTGAGCATCCCTGACTGCTGCTGAATCAAATGAGGTGAATCACAAAGTTCTGCACAACAGCCCCAGAGCACTCGCTGCAAGCTGTTCCTCTCTGAGCTCTGAGTGCTGGGAAAAGGAATGTGAACAGGGTAATGATGTTGTACACAAAGTTTTGGAGCACTCAGCGTTCTCAGAAATGTAAATAACACCACAAAACACCACATGGGATATGTAAGCTTCTTTAATAATAATAAATTTATCAAGTGGCAAGAAGCCACTCTGCTTTGTAAACCGATTTTACTCAATCACAGTCCCTATATTGTTTTCCTCATTTAACATGAATACATTCTGCAATTTGTATGTGAAACAATTACACAGAGATATGTTCTGAACCCCTCTTGCTGATTTTACTGGTCAGAAGAACATTAAAACATGCGGAAACAGCACCTTATTAAAACTATAGGCCTCTTCTCATTACATCTCCTTTGCTGCTAAGCTAAATTGTCTCTGAATAAGCCAAGTCTACAGAGTTTTTTTTTCTTTGTCCTGTGTTCTGAGATGTAGTGGGGCCTGCAGAAATGTCTGATAAAACCTCACATATAATTAAGTAATTCAGAAGGCTTTGTAAGCAATAGCTGCAGTTGTTTCTTCAGACTAGAGAGAGCTTCTCATGCATTAATGCACTTAGTTAGGTTTTGTGAGGAGCTCAGAGGAGGACGTGGCCTCTTCCTGATATAGTTAGTTGAGCCTGGACTCTGCACCACTGATATCATTCAGCAACTGTGTGCACCAATAATTTAAAAAAAAAAAACAAACTAAACAATACATCAGGCTGTTTTTATCAGAAACAAGTAATAAATCTTATCATGATAGTAAAAAAAAAAAAAAAAAGAAAACCAACAAACAATGGCAATTTCTGACGTGTGACATTTCATTGCTTGAGGACAGATCAGTGCAAAGTGAGGTAACCCCACACCCCAGCAGGGCTGGGGGTGTCAAACCAGGCGCCGTCTCTTGGAGTCCCTCTCCATCTCTTCAGGGGGAGAGTCCCCATTGCACCCCAGGGGAGACACCAGGTTTAGCAAAGGGTCTTCAGAGGCCCCTCCAAACAAGGACAGCAACAAAGCCACGCCGTAGCCAGTAGCTCGCTCACCCTAGAACAAAACCAAAACCACACAGTTCACACTTGTAGGATTTGGATTAGTTTTAATTTGGCTTCTCATCCAACAAGAGCTGTGGTGGTCAGCAGCCACAGCCAAGCCTGCTCTGTGCTGCTGTATCCTCACTGCCACTGGAATCTGTCCCAGCTGGATTAAACCAACACATGAGAACAGAGCTCCCACTGACTTGTGGGTGGAGAGAGGCCAGCATTGTTCAGGGTAAGGGATCTCCCACCCAGCCTGAGCATGGGTTTGGAATATGAGCTGAATAAACTGGGTTTAAAAAGAAGAAGAAGCAAGTGGAGTGAACTGGCTTGGTTTTTAGGAAAAAAAAATTATATATACAAGTTCCATCAAAGAGAGGAGAGAAAATCTCCAAGAGGGAACATATTTTTGGAAGGATGATCAATTCTGGTCAATCATCTTAAAACAACACAGTTGAAAATGCAAGGCTGGGATTATTGCCATGAACAGAGACCAGGCAAGTTGTCAGTGCTCACAATGATAAAGATGTCACTGATTAAAGTGGCTGTTAAAATATTTTAAAACAAAACTGAAAAATACGAACAGATGAAACTACCAAACCAAGAAACTCGCAACAGAGACCAGTCAGTGCTTTTTTGAAGGACCCTTCAGCACCTCTCTGTGTCCCTCTGAACTGGATGCACACACTGCAGAGCTCCTGCAGGCAGCAGCAGAGCTGTTTCCCCAGCCTGTGTGCCCAGGGAGGGGCAGGAACACTCACGGCATGCACGGGAGCAGCGATGTCGATGTGCACCCACACCCCAGGCCAGTCGAAGCCAATGTGAGAGGCAATGAAGAGCCCAGCACAGGAGCTTGGGGTATTGTCTCTGTCCTGTGGGAGCAATAAAAATAGAGTTGGTCTTGCAAGCAAAGAAAATGTAAACGGTTCATCCTGCCTAGAGGAAAGATAGTTACACAAATCTTGTTCAAAGCTTAAAGAATGGCCCTACAACAGTCCTACAAACCAACTTTACTGAAAATCCTTGGCTTAGTCCCTAGCAGCAGTGTGGCTCTGCTCAATTCCTCTCTGCCCACAGTCCTTTCTGCAGTGCTTTTGGAACCTCACTGCACACTGGAACTCTTAAATGCAGCAAAAGCAGCTGCAGCAATTCCAAGCTCTCCATCCTCAGTTTCCTGGTTTCTGCACTCCCAGCTACTTTCCCTGCTGGTGATGCAGGATCTGAGGAATGCCCATCCTGATTTTCTAAAAGGTGCCCCCACAAAGAGCTTTTAGCAGGCCAGCTCATTGTCTAGAAAACACACAGTTTTATGTAAGAGAGACATATAAAAGAAAAAATAAATCTTACTGCTACAGAGTTCTTCATATCGGCTACAGCAGAGGTAAATTCACTGAAGTGGAGCTCAGGGCAGTACACCAGAGGATGGACCAAGTCTCCACAGTTCCTGCCAGCTTTAACACAAGCCTTTTCCCACTCCTCATTATTTGTAAGGACAGCAGCATGGTATTTTCCTGTAGCAATTCCCTGGTGAGGTAAAGGACAAGATCAGGAAGAAGTCCCCTTCCACCACTGCTCATCAATATAACCTTGTATAAAACAGGAACAGGTGATAGAAAACAATGGTGTTAAATTTGTACCCTTGTACCACTCTGTATGACTTGAAATGGAAGCCATTTCATGGACAAGAAAATCCTGATCACTATTAACAAATCAGTTCTGGTAATTATAAATTGAATTGCAAACATGGAGTACTGTCCCACTTACATCAGTTGCTGATGTCATCAGAACACCACTTTTAATTTAATTATGCAAAAGCAAAAAAAGTTGCATAAAGAACAGAAAAGAAACTGAGTTATAAATGTGTTGTACCTGAGCTCCAGTAAGAGTGGCCATATCCAGAATGATATCAGCTCCAAGGTCTTTGCAGGCGTAAGCGACTCCATCAGCCAGGATCAGGCGACCTTCTGCATCAGTGTTATTGATTTCCACAGTTCTGGGAGCAAGAGAGGCCATGTCAGACTGGAGTGCCTCAGCCCTGAAGTCAGGACTCACCTGTCTGCACTAGAGTACTTCAGAAAGCAGCCTCAGAGCTCATGTGCTTCTCTTATGTGACTCTGCAAGTCTGCAGGGCTGCTACTCCCCAGCTCCAAGCATCCAGACAGAGCACACAGGGAAAAGGGAAATGACAGCACTGCCCTCGTGGCAGGCTCTACTTGTTGCTGGGATTCTACAAATTACTGCCAAAGAATTAACTTCTGTCCTTAAAAGAGATTCTGATCCATTGGTGGCCTGCCTCTGCTGCTTTGCCACACACTGCAGCTGCAGATGCTGGTTCTACTACAAAAACCACCTAAATCTGAGGGCTTTAAGGGAAGTGCAGCTCATGATACACACCTATTTTGATGTATATTTACACACCCCACAGGAAAATCTAAGCACACTTAAAACTCACTACTATGGATGTCTGAAATGCAATTATCAACATTTAGGGAAGCTGATTTAGAGACAGCTT
Source organism: Catharus ustulatus (assembly GCF_009819885.2). Classification (NCBI taxonomy): domain Eukaryota; kingdom Metazoa; phylum Chordata; class Aves; order Passeriformes; family Turdidae; genus Catharus; species Catharus ustulatus. The sequence continues at coordinate 3,601,603 of NC_046237.1, read as the reverse complement.
CACAATCTGCATGGCTCTCAGATTAACAGAAAAATGCCCATTGTTCTGTTTCTGGGAAAGGGATAGATACAATCTTACTTTCCAGAGTAAAGAACATGAATGTCATCAGGTCTCGTTGCACGTGGTCCCACTGCATTCTCAGCCAGACAAAAAACAGCATGAAGATTGTCCTTAAACCCCTGTAAGAACCAGAGAGGAGAAATGCCTTTAAATTCACATCAAGCTCATTTATTGGGACTGAAATCAGTGAGGGATTAAGACTTCTTGACAGCAATGCTACAGTTTTCAAATGAAGTCTGGTGGGGTTTTTGGACAGGTGGGTGGATGTTAGTTGGGTTTTTTAAAATGTGTCATTCTTGCTGGGAGGCACACAGTATTTTTAAACTGTTTTGTTGTTTTTCTTTGCCCTCAGCCTCCTCTCTTCTGCTTTATCTCATAATATTTTAATTTTTGTTTAAAGTCAAGTGCTTATGTGGTTATGGATGGTATTTTAAAATGGATGATGATTCTGTTATTTATACAGCAGTTGTATTGTGTGGAGGGATTCTAGGAACAGACAGGGAGTCAGCAGCATTTAACAAATGAAAACATTGTTCCTCCTTAACAATAAGTAACCTTAACAACATCAAATTCTGGGGAGAAACCTAGGCCAGTTTTACTCTTCATCTCTCAATAAAAGTCTGTGGCTGAAGAAATCTGGGCTTGCTGAATCAGCTCATGTTCTGAAGTCTAAAGGGCAAAGGCATCAATCAAAACCTTTCAAAATAACAGGCAGCATTTAGAAGCAGAAAGTAGTTCCAGTTTCTAGTCCAGACCTTCCCTCCATGACCCAACTATTCACAGAGTCTCACTGCACTGCACTGGATCTTTCTCCTCCAAGAGAGACATGCTGTTAATCGACTGTCAAAAAGTGAAAATCTATTTCCAGTATCAATTCCCTTTTCCTGAACCTCATTCTGCCTGCAGCTCTTCAAAAGCAGGATTCACTGTGCTAACATGCAGGATCATGTTAACAAGACAGAAATCAAAATTTAAGTCCATGTTTTTCTCTTCTCCCTTGTGTTGGAAAGCTCACAATGGAGGAAATGTATCTTTCTAGGAAAAATCACTTGGTTAATTTTGTTATCCAAAGCCCTTTAAAATCATGTTGTGTAACTGTTGAACACCATGTAGGCAGATCTTTTATGAAGATGGAAAATAACCTCTGCCTCTCTTCCACTGAGCTTTCTATCCAACACACATTTCCCACTTCAGTCTCTGTGACAAAGCATAGCTCAGTGAAACCTCTTCCACCTTTCTTTTATTCCTAAAAGCATTTTTAAAAAAGCCTTGAAACAGTAACAACAAATTCTTCCCACCGCCTCTCTGAACACATTTTCTGCAGGGATGTCATTTACAGGTCCCCTTACACAAGACTGTAAAATTAAGCAGTGAGTTAATTCTTTTGTTTTTACATATAAAGGCATATAAAGATTTCTCCAGGCTCAGTTTGTCCAAACACATCACTGGCAGTTTATTCACTGCTGCAGTAATTGTGTATGAACTGACAGACCACTTGTGCTCACATCCACTGTGACTGTGAATGGAACTGCTCTCAGTGCAGACAATCACACACAAAACTACTCTGGAAACAAGGACAGAGCCACTGAAAGGATGTCCCCCAAAGTCCCCCAAAGCTCTGCATTCCAGCTCCTGTCCCTTGCAGACCTCTGACATAACTTCCTGAAGGATTTAGTTATGCAAGGTAGTTATTCTGCCTGAGATGCAGCTCACAAATCTGTTTTCAATTTTAATTCTCAGCAGATAACTGTGAAGTTTACAATCTTTCCACATCAAATATGCTGTTAGGGCCAAGGCACAGAGCTAGACTATTGAGAAATGGGAATTTGGCACTGATCAGTCCCTGGACAAAGCATCCATCAGATCTATGCATTAAAAATGCAGTAAATATTTTTTGAACTTTGGATACTCCTTGGAGGCAATAGCTGCTCTGTCAGCAAGACTCAGTCACTGGATTTGTGGAGAGGGCAGAGTTTTATTGGCAGCAGCCACTTTCCCCCAGTTTGCATTGTTAAAGTGCAACAGGAATATTTGTAATTCTTCATATTTCAATACCTGGCTTCTTCTCAGCTCTCCCACTACTTTCTGACCACAGAAGCAAACCAACAAGCAGCTCCTGATGACACTAGAGCTGCTATTTCCCCACTAGGTTAATATTAGACCTGGCACAGGATTTGGAATATAGAAAGATTTCATATCCCAGAGTCACTCATCCCTTTCTCTGCTAAGGTGACAACAGCTGCCCCAAATCCCACAGCTTAAACAAAATCAGCACTGGATAACTCAAGTATAGACCTGATTCAAGGAACTAGAAACCACTCAGCCCACAGAACAAACCCTGCAATTCAAGGAAGACCCTTCAAAAAAAAAATCAGCACTCAAGGAATTTCTCACAATTCTCAAGATCCCAGTAAAGATGTGAAATATTTTCCTGAAAGAGCAGAGTGGTTCAAGCTCACTAAGAGCAGTGGCAGGGCAGAACTGCAGGATTAGACAGGCCTCTGTCTCTGGGAATATATCCAAGCTCCTTGGCAGGGCTGGGATACACGATATCAATTAACACATTTTACTTACTTGCTTTACAGTGGCTTTGAAGGCACCCAAAATAGCAGCTGCTCCACCACAGTCTCGTTTCATTCCAGGCATAGTAGTCTGTTTAAACAGAACCATAGGATATTTTTTGTCTTTGAAAGAGAATTTCACAGCAACGCCTGCTAGAACCAGTGTTTCTGATGCTGCTGAGACTCTGGTTTTGACAGTGCTCAGCTGTCAACAACACTAACAAGGAACATGTGCCTCTGCTTATTGGTGGATCTGGTTTTGGAACTGAAAAATACTAAACCTGGGCTGCTAAACTATAAGGAAAATAAAAAGAAAAATGTTGTTTATAAGTTTCACACTGAGGCCAACTCCAGTGGGTTTTGGTTCTATCTTTGAAACCAGAAATTAAACATCTTTGTTCCTACTTTCTGCCTTTCAGCAGGCAATATGTAAAGGGCAAAATATCATGTTGCTATTGAATTGTTCTGCAGTGGTCCTTGAATCCCATTTGGTCTTCTCCCATGATAGTCTGTGTCCATATGGATGACAACAGATCAAGTATTTAACTCAATAAAAAGGTACTTTTGTTTCCTACAGACATTATCTGAACTGCTTTCATCAGAAACAACAGTGTAAGCAAAGGCAGCAGCAGAACAAATGTTTCTGTACCTTTCCCTTGATGCTGAGTCCTCCAGTGTCATACACAATACCTTTGCCCACCCAGGCAATGGTCTGTGTGGCACCATCTGGAGTGTGACTGAGAACTGCCAGGGCTGGGGGATGCAGAGCTGCCTTTCCAACTCCATAGATACCTGGAAAACAGAGGAATGTGCAAAAGAAACATTACAATGGAGATGGCAAAACATTCCAGTCATCAGCTAGGAAAAAAGTGGAATACTCAACAAGATGTACCTCCAAAGCCTCTCTCCTTCAGCTCCTCATCTCGGATGATGGTAGGAGTAATCCCAAGATCCTTGCCAACTTTTTTGATTTCCTTAATAATTCAGAAAAAAGGACATTGTCACATTGTCAGTCAATCATCAGGACACACTTGTACCTTTCCACACAAATGGGTACCCAGCTAAGAGGCTTTGTGATTTTTGTATGCATACACAAACAAACATTCATAATTTTGGGAGTGGTGCTGCTTTTCCAATGGCCTAATTCCACTGACACGTCCTTGACTTACTATGGCATGAAATATAAATTTGACCTTTAGGCTCTGCCAGTAAAAGAAATCTTCTGAGGTAAAGGACAACTGTTCACTCTACTGGATCATGATGTAATAGGACAGGAATAATTTCATTCTCAACAGCTTTCCAGATCTTTATGATAAAGCTCATTTGGAAATACGTCAACTGTCCCATAATTTCAGTAGCTCTGGTCATCATCAGGTTTAAGATAAGAATCCAGTGCCATGACCATTTTTTCAGCTTTCCAGTGCCCTACTCCAAGCTGTAAACTCTGCCTCTTCTACCTCTGCACAGTTCTACAAAACGTGAATGGCCAAAGGAACAGCCTGAGCACCCCTGGTTTGATTTTCTTCCCACTGCTGACACACAGCTTTCACTGAGAGACAGCACTTGGGCTTGATTACTGCAGTCTAGACTTCCAATTAGCAACTCTCACTCATCAGGTGCACCACCAACCTCCAGGAAGTTGTCAGTGTTCATCTCGTTGCACGGGGTGTCCACGATGCGCGCGGCCAGCCGGACGCCTTCGGTGGCACTGGCCAGGCACTGCCAACACAAGGGGGGACACCTGAGAAGGGGCTGGGCTTTGGCACAGCTTTGCATCCATCTCTCTGCAGCCAACACCACGTGTGTGGTTCCTCTGGAGCATGTTAATGCTTAACTGCCACGGTTAAACAATGTCAGCCAACATAACCATTATTTTTTGTATGTGTCCAACTTATTTCTCTATGTGCTTTAATTTCTAAGCAACTGTATTCCTTCCTCCTGCAAACTGGTGTTGCAAAATTAGTATCTTTCTCCATTATCAAAGGCAATGTGAGGTGGAGGAAAGAAAGATAAGAGGCAGCTAATTCAGGAAGTCACAATGAGCTTATGGGCTGCTGGGGTTGGAAACCTGCAGAGATTGTGTAATCTGCGACACGGGAAACTGCAGAGCTTGTACAGGGCAGGCAGAGTGGCTGAGGGCAATAAAGATTACTGCTGTGAGATGTTCTATATGGCAGGCCCATGGGGAAGCTGGAATATTTCATGTTTGTGTAAAACATGCACTGTTTCCTGATTTCTGTGGCAAAATGGACTGACCCTCACCTGGACTGAGCAAAAACTTATCTAAGCAAGAGTGGACAGAATCAAAACGGTCAAGCAGCCAAGGCTGTTTCCTTACAGAAGGATCCTCCTGGCATGAAGCTTTTAACTACCATGAACTAACAACTTGAAGCTCTAAGACCTGGGGGAAGGAAACTGTGCAAGCTTTCCAGTAGCCACACTACACTGAGGACCACACACAGCACAAGGGTGAGTCAAGATGGGTTTCACAGGAATCCGAGGTGTTGGACACTCACTGGTGCTGAGGTATCTGAAGTTTGGCTTGGACAGACCAGGCTAAGGATACATTTGTATCCCAGCACACTCCTAAACCTTGGCTTGCTTTGGAATGGTGCCCAATTCCTGCAATTACTTCTGATTGCTTTACTGTCCCTGAAGGGGTAAGGACCTCCTCAGGAGCCAAGCTCTGTCTGGAGTGACTCCCTGTTAGGGCCATGCAGATAAAAGGAGGTGCTCTAACCCCAAGGCCAAGCCCTAGGGGAGCAGCATGACTTCCAGAAATAAGCTGTGCCTGTGTTTGTGTTTCCAGAGTGCTCCACAGAGCCTGGATAATGGCAGCCTTTAATAAGTGCCTTGCAAAGCTCTGACAATCCCTGCTAGTCCTCACCATAAAATACCCTGTACAACACAGTAGGTGTAAAATACAACATGCCAAGGGAGAGGTTTAGATAAAAATGTCCAACCACATGCCTCTTCCATGCTCTGCATTAGCTGTCTGGTGCTGGTTGAATTTAAGGGGTGCAAACTCAGCTAAGAGGAAGCCAGTAATATTTTTGGCATTGACATCAAGGGGAAAATCAGGAGGTAGAAATAATTGCAGCTTTGTTTTTAAGTTAAAAATAACCCAAGTGGTTTGGAATCTACCTATCTGAAGGAACTATTTTCAACACCAGCTATGCTTTTTCGGATTTGGGGCATGGAAAAACGGAGTGATCAAGAGTTGCACTCTCAGCATGCCTGTCTTTGCCACTCTGCTGAAAACTGGGCTGGCACTATTTTCTGGGGCCAAATCAGTTCACAGAGTAAGGATCAAACACAGAGGAAAAATATTGGAATAAAATACCCTAAAACTGTAATGCTGTGAATTTCAAATGCAGCAGCACCATATCCTTTGTCAAATCCACTGCCAAAACTTTTAAGGGATTTCTGTAACCTCACTGACTGATCAGATAAGGAAGTATCCATCTGTACTGAAGCACAGAACCTGGAGCACTGAACAGGGAGTTCCCTAACAGATTAACTGCAAACCTTGCAATAGCTTTTAAGTTTATGGATCTTGAAGAGGAATGACCTGGCATGCCAACAGTTACCTGATTTGGAGTTTCCTCTCTGTAACAGACAAACATGAGAAAGTCTTTGATTTTCTGCCCTTGAAAGATGACTTGGACCTATTTCACGTACAGCTCATCTCCAAGCTGCTTTGTTCCTTAGGGTCTTGCTTCTGGCCACAGTTCTGCCAGAAAAACTCAGCCAAAGAGGTACATCAGACAGAAATAGCAGAAGCCATATGTGATCCCTGTCAGGCAACTTTTAGTGACTTCACTGTGATATTCACCTGCACAGTCACACACAGCTTTTGCTTGGGTAGGAAAAAAGAAGCCCACACACTAAAAGCTGAGTAAACAGAGATTGCATCTGTGATACACGTGAGAGAGGAGACATTTTCTTTGTGTTGTTTGGTGTTTTCCACCCCTGAAATCTAAATTCTGAATAACATTCTCAGCATCTACTGCAGTAGTATGGTCAGTATTTCCACTCACAGATGCTGTGAACTGATCAACTTCAAGGAACCCTGAGCCAACACCTATTCCAGAGGCAGCCTGAGACAGATGCATTTGCGCATGCAACAAACTGAAGGAAGAGATGACAGAAAACCCCCAAAATCTTACTTTCAGTGTTGCCAGTTCCATTGGTCCGTTGTTTTGGCCAACCAGGAAGAACTCCACCGTCACAGTTTTCTTCTCAGTACGTCTGGAGGCGCTGGAGCGATGTGTGAACAGGGGGAAGGCCCTGGCCAGGGCACAAGCGGAGGCGAAGACTTCGGAGCGCTCACACACCATCTGCAACAGCAGCCAGCAGCAAAATACATCACACACCACCAGGTGAGGAGGGATGCACTCAAAAGGATCTGTTACCTGGGGTGTTTATGGGGAAGGGGGGAAAAGAGGAGGTGGGGGGAAATAACCAAGCCCTGAGTCAAGACAAGCTCATTCACCATGGACAGAGAAAGCACCCCAGTGAACTGGTCCAGTTCATTTCCCATATGGAAACCAATTACACTGCTGGAATTAGTTCATCCTTAAAGGGAGCTGGGCTGCTGTAATTATACCAGTGCAATTAACACAGGTTAGCCTACAGATCAGGACCAAAAAGGCAGAGGAATCACCAACATGTGCTCAAAACAAATGTAACAAAGACAAAAATAATATGAGAATGTGAAGGCAGAAATTGTATGAGAATGTGGCTAATATTAACCCAAAAGTTTGTTAACAGGTAGATTATTTTTCTGAAGTTCATTATAGAAATAAGCAGTGGAAAGTAGTTTTAGTTAAACATTTTCAAAGGGTAAAAATTAAGCAGAGTTATTACTCTTGCAAAGAAGCTTTCCAAGTGAAGAGTACTATTAAATTTTGTCACTGACACTGACTGTATGAGTCTTCTCCAACAACCCACAAATCTGATACTAATCAGAGAACCCACAGAAACAAATAAATTCATCAGGCTTGTAAAGAAGATGACCAAAGAAGTCCAAGAGCTAGTGCTGCAAAGGACTCACACTGCAGGGTTATTTGCACCAAGAATTTAAATCTCACTGAGTTTGAACAACACAAGCAAGGCACTTCTCATGGGTTCTGTGATACAGACATAATACCCTTCACTCAGGCTACATCAGTCTCCTGAAGCATGTGCTGACATCCCAAATCCAGTTTAGAAAAAGCCACTAATGGTTCATTTTGCATGGGCATTCCTGGTTGAAGATGTTCCATATGAATCCAGCCTTAATTTCCTCCTCCTAATGTGCTCGAGCATGCACAAGCCACTACAGTCAGGTCTTGCCTACAAGTCAGTGCAAAACCACTCATGTCAGTGTAATTATAACAATCAAACTTGTCCACCTCCAGTCTCCTTGGAGACAGCTACAACCCGGAAAAGTCGAGAAAACACTCGCCAGACGTTTCACCAGAAGCATTCCAGGAGCCACTTACAACAATGCATCTGTTGACCCCTCCTGGCAGGCAGTTCCTGACCAGGCGGGTGATGAACTGCGCTGCGGACGGGCTGTTGTGCCGGCTGACCCGGGACGGCAGCGCGGCCACCGTGGCATAGTTCAGGTACAGGGGACAGCTGTCCGTGGGGTTGGGGTTCAGGGTGCTCAGAGCAGACTGCCAGACCTGCGGAGAAATGAAGGATTTAGAGACAAAGAACTGTGCCAGACTTTCCTTCCCACCTCACTCCTGCTGTTTTTAGGCACTTTTTAATGACAGGGGTTTAGGTGTTGGGAACAAAGAAATTGTGCACAACAACCTCTGGAGTGAAAAGAAACAGGAAATTTGACAAACCTGTTCATGAACCAGAAAATACAAACGCACTTTCCATTACAAGAATCTCCTTAAAGCCATATAAATTACAATCCAAACCCACACTGTTCAGTGCACAGGCTGGTTCAGAGCTCTCTGAACTTGAGACAGTTTTCCTAGTGATAAATAGGAGAACTGATTTACTAGCTCCGAATTATTATTTCACATAGCAATTTAATTAAAAACAAATAAAACCAAGTAGGGTAAATATTGTCTTAAGAGACTGGGGAGCCCTGTATAAAAACCCCTGCCAAACATCCAGCGACCTAAAAGCCGCAATGCAAAACGTTTATCATTCTACCACAAGCCATCACCACCACTAAACAAACAGGTCCGCAGCTCCCACCGCAGCGGCTGCGGGCGGGGAGGGGGCTCTCAGCGCTCCGTGAAGCCATCCCCCGTCCCCTCAGAGAGGGCAAAGCGGCGTTTCCCTTCCCGGGGTGGGCACAAGGGCTGCGGGAGCGGCCCCGCCGCAGCAACAGGCTCGGCCCGGCCCGGCCCGGCGGTGCCCGGGGCACGGCGGCGCTGAGGGCCGGGCCCAGGCCGGGGGCTGCGGGCCGGGGCGCCGCCGCCGCTGCAGCCACGAGGCCGCTGGGCCGGGCGGACACGCGGCGCGGGGGCCCCGCGGGCGCTGCCGGGCTCTGAGGGGGGCGCGGACCCGCGGCGCGGCCTCACCTCCTCGGTGACCCGCGGCTGCAGCTTCCCCCGCAGCTGCGCCCAGGGCAGGCGGTGCAGGTTGTGCAGCTGCCCCAGCACGAGCAGCGGGCGGTTCTGCGGGTCCGCCTCGCCCGCGCTGGCCTGGAACTCCAGCTGCACGTTCGCCATCTTCCTGCCCGGCCCGGCCGCGCCGCCCCGCCCCGGGCCCGGCTCCGCGGGGCGGGGACGCGCCGGTGTCGCGGCAGCGCCGGGCACGGCCGGGGCAGGCTGCGGGCACCGGGCCTTGCCCAGTGCCTGTGTGCACAGTGCGCTCACATGGTGGGCTGGAATACAGGAACGTGTTTATTCGGATCTTCTCGTGCTTGCAAAGCGCCTCCTGCTAATGTTTGGTTAGCGGGTAATTATCAGGATATGCTGATTTGGAAGTGCTGCCCTGCACAGACAGCCCGGCCGTCCCAGCCCGTCCCTGGGAGCGTGGTGCGAACGCTCCTGGAGCTGGACAGGTTTGGTGCTGTGAGCATTCCGTGAGGATGCTGATGCTCGCTGACCTGCAGCCAGGAGAGCCGGGATGCTCTGTGCCATCTTCCCCTACGCGAAAAGTGAATTCTGATAATTATAATGGAAATACACCTAAAAAGAGCCACCCCAAAAACCAGGCTGAATTCTAGAAAGGAAAAACTTCCTTAGAGTAAGGTCTTTGAAGGGACATCACAGAAACTTTATTGAGAACGAAAGTTTTGGGAACATCTGTTGCAGAGGTTGGTCGTGCATCCTCACACACGGGACAGTAACTCGATATACAGACTCCAACTTTAATGAGTCTCTTTACTGAGCCACAGAAAATACACTGCTCAGGGGTCTGCTCTTATTCCAACACATAAGATCAGTGTGGAAGTGAGAGGAGTCACAGCAATTACTTCAGGATTGAGACATTCCAAAGATTCCTCCAGGCAGTAAGCTCCCAATCATTGAGTTCAAAATCGGCTGTTCCCGTTGCTCTAAGAGTTAAAAACCAGGATATTCCGTGAATCCACAGCATCTGAAAAGCAAATAAAACAGTAGGAAACACACTCACCTACCCCACGATCCTTTTGTTGTGGTTAAGGGCAGCAGAGGGGGGTCCTCGTGAAGGGAATGGACTGAGGAAATCAATTTTATCTACAGAAACTCCCTGTGAATGTCTCACCACCTTTCTGCCTGCAGCAAGCACCTGTCTTCCAGTTATTGATCCTCTACAAGTATTCATGGAATTAAGCCAGTAAAATATAATCTTACACAATCTCATAATTAATATGCAAAATGATAACGAATTCCCTGTTTTAATGAGTTTTAAGGTGGTGTTTGGTTTGGGTTTTTTAAATAGTTTTTTAAACAGTAAGCGTATTTTTTTCCCCACAGAATCAGTTTCACTGTCACCTATCCAAGAACTTCAGTTTTGCAAGGCTGTACCAAAAGCAGAGTTTCCAAACACTCAAGCAAAAGAGTTAAGACTCCTTTGTGTTGTGGTTCATAAAAGCAAACCTTAAATCAATGTAATCTAGGCAGTGAACACAGCATTAAGTATAGATATTCCAATTTTTAGCACATTCCAAAAATCAGCATGCGAAAAACCAATTCTTCCACATTACTTTTCAGTTTCTGGAGAAATTTTGCAGCAAAAATAAATTTGCTATTACAGTATTTTTAATACTGTCCTTTTGGAATAGAATTAATTTCTGTTAACAAGTTGCAGCTCATTTTTTTGCATGTTTACATGCATTTTAATGGAGAAACTGTGTAAAAGCCAACAGCTTTACAGGCCATTCCCACCAGGTGAGGAGACACAAATCCTTGGGAGATGCTTTAGCAATGCTGTTCTGTTCTTTTGTAAGGAATTTGAGCTTCTCTACAGGCTGAGAAGAATCCAGCACCCATGAAGAAGCAAGCTCCAGGCTGAGAGAGGGTCCCAGCTTTACCTGCAGCAGCACACAGAGATTTCCAGGCAGCTCCTGGAATACCTGAGGAGGCAGCACTGCTGTGGCTTTTCTGGACTTTTACTGCCCAAAGGCACAGACAGATCCCTTTTGTGGGGATACTCCCACAAAACACAGCATCAGGTTTGATGGAACTGCTGAGAGTTATTCAAACTGACTCAGAATAATCCTCACACCAGCAATGATTTAGAATCCAGCCTGCCCTGAATTTTCTTCCTCAGTGGAATCAAGCTTCAATAAATTCCTGCTTGAGTTACATAGGACGCTTGACATCTGAGTTTAACCTCATTAAAAATGCAGAATTTGGGTAGAAAATAGGTAACCAGTGAACATAACTCATGGGAAATAACTCTTGACAATGCAAATGACATTGTGCTACAGAAAGTCACTTTTTTTAGAAAAAGATATTTTACATCACTGCCACTTTCATTTATTATGAAGAACAGAAACATGTTAACATCACAAAAGTATGTTTCAGTTTATAATTTAAATTAAAAAAGGAATAATTGCCCAATTAGGTTGGAAGTGTTTTATTACTTCTTTGAAACCATCTGCCATGATAAAATGTCAAAAGCACCGGTCAAGACAGAAATAAATAACACGATCTCATGTTAGAGAGAAAGTTGCAAATACAGTATATTAAATTATAGCAATTTGCTGCTTCACACCCAGTGATGCAGCCAGCACGAGGGAGACAGTAGTTTTACTCACGATCATTGAAAGATCTATCACCAGAACAGGGGAGCTGCACACCCAACACAAGCCTCATTCTTCCTTTCACCAATTTGCTTCATGAATTCCATGAAGAGTTTGAACTGGCAGTTTTGGTGGTTCAACATCCCCTTTCTCTAGAGGTAACCAGAGTGGTACAAAGCTTTTCATAAGCCCCACAAAAAGCCAAGGCTTTCATGTTTTTGCAGTCTTTGCTTTCAGGTCCATCCCCTGAAAATGGTCAGTTTAAAGCCACCTCTCGAGTCCTCTTTAGCACAAAGTAAAGAAACTCGGGGCAGGCAACAGATGCAACTTCAGTATCACAGTGTTTTGAAACTGCACTTCTGGGGCTTGGAGCAGAGCAAGTCTATGGGGAGCACTTAGTCAAAAAATGAAGTTACAGTCCCTTTGCGAAAAAAAAAAGAACCCCAAAAATATATAAAAGCAATATTAAAAATATTAAGACAAGGCCTCTACAATTGCACACCACTTCAGGCCTGAATTAAATTAAGAGTACTCTATTACTTATATGTTGCCTTAATTCCTCTTGTATGGCCTGCAGCAAAGTTTTCCACTGAAAAAAGCAGTGAAAGCTCCAAATTCTCCACTGAAGGCCTTGTAACATGTCACTTGCATGACATCTCCCATGGTCAGTAAAAGACCACAAACACATCCTCTCCTAGGCAAACATTTGAAAGAGAATTTTCTGTCAGGGAAAATTGATGTATCTACTGTAGTGAAGCCACTTTTTATACAAAAAACATAACCCATATAGACAAATGCAATGTAAAATAAACAACTTATACAGCAGCTACAGTTTGAAAGATCCAAGACCCACTGCAGCAGACCAGAGAGATTCTCTTTTTGGGTTTCCACTCCATTGTTTTCACTGCTTTAATGTGATGTCTGTACTTTAAACTACGAAAATATTGCATGAAAAAAAAAATTATCATCCCAATGAAGGAAAATCATTCCCATGATTACTCAAGCTCAGAAAATTTTTTAATTAACTAAACATGTTAAATTATGCCTGTGATTACATCTTGCTATTTACAAGATCAAGTACCACTGATTCTTAGTAATGGTGCAGTATCTAAATTAAGATCACAGGGGTTGGATTACGTTTTGGTTGCTAAAAGCTTTCCTTTTTAGCTGTCTGTCCAGTTCTGTGGAGTTATTGAGTCTGGAAGAAAGGGCATTCAGTTAAAAAATTTTGTGTCTCAACAAATTTTACATCAAGATCAATTTTTGATATCCAGTCCCATGGTTTAAATTTGAAGCCTGCAACAATTATGGCATAAGAATATAGAAGACAACACATTTTTGTTCACAGTAACACACTAATTACTGTAGTCACTGGTAAACTTCAATTTTTAATTATTCTTAAGTACTGTGTTTCAAAATACCTCTGCATAGAGCACCAATTTTTTTTTGTGTGTGGGAGCATCAAATTTCCTGACATTTTCCATATAATCCTTACAAACACCTCACAGATCACCAAACTTGTACTCTGAAGAATTCTACAGAAACATTGCACAGACGTTGTACCACAAGGGCTCGTACATTCAAAGGCAGCTTTCTGGAGTGCAGGTCCATCCATTCACATTGGGAAAAAAGTTCACAGAAACTCCAAAAATGAGAAAATGAAGCGAAACTTAGTGTGACTTTACACCAATAAGAACAACAATAAGGACAATTACTATAACAAACAAAATTAAAATAACGAGCATCTTCCGATTCTTCTTTTGATATTGCTCTGCCTATAAAACAGAGAGGGAAGAGTTAATAATTAGATTTCTGCAAGGCTGCAGTACAGACTCTTGTTTAGTTTAAGAAGGCAATTCCCACACAATAACTCTGATCTGCACCAGAAGCTCCAGGGAAGGTAAATGTGCACTGAAGTCACATACTTGAAGGACATTAAAATTCACAACAAACTTCCTTTTTTAATAGGCACATTTGTTGTAGTTGGTCAGCTGTTCCATTTAATTTCAGTTAGAACTGAAAGCTTGATTTTTGACTTGGTTCTCAAGATTTCTGCTTCACTCCTAACCATATTTTGTCATCCCTCTGTTCCTTTTCCCAGAGGAATTAATAAGGTACAACACAGAGAAAACTCTCCAAAAGCCAAATGAAAGTCTACTAATAGAAGCTAAACAAAACAAAGCTTGTATTTTGTTTTTAATTAATAAAGCCTTCAAAATAAAACCAAAACAAAACAACCACAAAACTCTGATGTGCTGAGATCAATGCTTTAAAAACTTTTCAGGTGTTCATAGCAAAAGCTTCACCTTAAAGCAAGAGGTCAGACCTGACATCTAACAAGTGTCAGATATTAAGAGAAAACATTAATAATTATTCTTTCTGCTCACATGATTGAGATAATGTTTTCAAACTAAAATCTGCAGTGAGGTAGCCACTAACCAGCCTTATTCCCAAGTTCCTGGCTTTTCAAACAGAGAAGGAACTGCAGGCAGGTCCCACCAGGTCAGCAATATAAATATCAAAGAACATTGGTTGGATGCCCAGAAAGTAATTTAAGAAATTAACTGGAGGCATCAAGCATGACATTAACAGAAGTTATATGGAAAGCTCCTCTGCAGTACAGCTGGACATTTCATACTGTACAGAAGGAATTTCTAAAAGGGACAATTTCCAATTGAAAACTGACTGAATAACTTAATAGCTATTAAATTATAAAAGCTTATTAGACATGCAAAATGGCTTAAGTATTGCATCAGCTTACCTTATGCAGTTGTTTTAGACCCTCTTCAGTTTTCATACATGACTGTTCAATATTATAGTCAATTCTATCTAGAACTGTTCCCTAAATAAAATGGAGAAAACAAGCACCAAATTGAACCTAAATGAACTTTGTAAAGCAAATGTTATCATAAGCAGCAGAGTAATTAACGACACTCACAGCAAACAGCTATGAACTATGTAAACAATGAACTTTTATAGAACCAGTTGGGCCTTTATTAAACAACTTCCTTGCTCAGTTCCTAATAGCAGCTCTGTCACCATCTCACATCACATCTCTAAAAATCACCTTGATTCCAGACCAGGTGCTTTTGGCTGACATATTTACCATAAACTGAATCTGTGGGAGAAATAACCAAGAGAACTTTGGCTTTCTATGGTATATTCTTTTTTTTTTTTTAAAGTCTAACCCACATTATCAGTTGAATTTTTATTCACTTATTTTCATTAATTCAACTTGCGGCCGATTTCAAGCAGAGGAAACCTTAGCATGAAGAAGTAAACTAGAAAAAGTGAGTCTGGAAGCCTTCACACTACATGGAATGTGCCATTTCTTACTGACACTGTGCTGTCAATGTACCTGTTCTACTATCATTGCTCCCAGGTCCCTAAATATTTCGTTGAGATCGGAGATTGACTGCACAATCTGACGGATCTCTCGCTCCCTCTCTTCCACCATCAGTGTGTTCTGCTCCACCAATGCCAGCTGGTCATCTGTAAATCCCTGTTGAAATACAAGATTTACACATTGAACTAATATTAACAGTATGAAAATATTAGAAATAATTAAAAGGATAACAAAATTTCATAACTCAGACATCTATAATCTGAGAAAATGCAATTAATATTGAATGTGTGTAATAACATCTTAACTTACTCTATCATAAAGTGTATCATCCTCCCCATCATCCATCAGTGGGACTGAGGTGTCAAAGAAGTGTTTGGACCTTTCTTCTCTATTCTTCATACCTGTAAAAGACAAACTGTGTCTGAGTGTGATATTTAAGCACACTATAATCAGGGTAAGGTCTGAAACACCAGACAGAAGAGCACAGAAAAGAAAATCTGGGTAGTAAATGACATAAATCACAATATTTAAATTTTAACTGTCAGGCTCACTATTTAACACAAGCATAACAAATTCAACCAGATTTGCAAGACTGATTAAATCAGTGATTTTTAAGTTTTTATGCTCCATGAAGTTAAAAAATTAGGAAAGTTAAGAGCCCTAAAGTGTGATAACTCCAGGCTATTTTGTAACAAATTTTCTTATGAACACTCCTTGTCTGAACTGTGATCTTCAGTTCCACCTTTGCCATTTACACCACAGGAGGAAGAAATATCAATATTAAATTTGAAAATAAATGTTTGTGCGTTTCTTTCAAGATTAAAATAATCTGACTCATGCTAAAACAGAATCTAACAAAATTTTACTTTTAAACAGAAATGGTTCCATTTCCAATTTATCACAGACTAGCTCTTAAGCTTTATCCATCACAGCCTGCCATCTGCAGCAGGTATCAGTGGATGCTTTACCAGTGTAACAGATGCAGCTTTGCAAACAACAATTTGAGAAGCAAAATGCATTAAAAATATGGATGGATGAAATATGGTTTTGTTGATACACTCAATATGACATTTCTTCTTTAGCAACAAGAAAAAGAAGTAGAACAAAGCAGTTTGAACATGGGTTGTGAACCAGAAACTCTCCAGTTCTAACCTCCAGTTAGTCCTGTGTGCATCATTTAACCCTTCTGTGCTTCAGTTTTCCCAACCAAGACAATAAGCACACCTCAGTGAGTGCTTTCCAGAGAAGGGGCCCATGCATTACTATTCCATCTCTTATGCTTACGTTTGAGATAGTCAGACTGTGCATGCCTAAAGTTGGTGGAGAGGTCCTGAAGGGACTGTGCTAAGGAAGACACTACATTCCTGAGAACACGTGCTTCTTGTTCTGTACAAGTACGTGACCTGCTCTGCAACACCTGGACTGCTCTCTGACATCTGTGGAATAACTGAGAAAACAACTCCATTAGTGGAAAAACATACAGCAGCACACACCTTAAATAGCACATGGCAGAAGTGCCACATTGAAGACTAATATTTTGATTTCTACATTTTTAAAAGTAATTGTAAAACTTGCCCTGTGTCGTGTTTAAAAAGATATGGAACCAGAACATGAATGAAGAAATAACTTCAAGCTAACAAGGTAGCAGATTAACACAACTCCCTCTGATCATTTGTTTCGTTATAATTAGCAGGACTGCAAGCCTCAGAATAGACATCTGCAGATACAGATTTCTCTGAGATAACTGTAAATTTGAATAATCTGCCAATCCTGTTCCAAGCAGAAAATCAAACAGGTAAGGGGAAGAACAGGGAAGTTTAAATGACTTGTTGGGAAGTTCAGAGCTGAGCCCACAACTTCTGGATTGCTCCAACACAGATCACAAAACAGAGCAAACCACTGCCTCATCCTAATGCATGGAAGATGTGCAGACTGGAGCTTTAGGACACAAAGCACTCTGTACCTGTGTGATCTCCTGGGTTGTTATTTCTATTGCCCGTTCCTCTTCACTGCTGTCATCCAGTGTGGGTCTGTTTAGATGTTTATCATGAAGACTGGCTAATTCTTTCATCTTCTGTTTAACCCTGGCAATATCATATTGAATCTAAAACAGAAAGTCCAACAGGAAGAAAGGGAATTAATTCAAGCTTCAGGGGAAAAGGTTCTGATAAATGTTAGACAAAAATCACTGAGAGAAATCTGTAACATTAAAGGCAGACCAAATATTATTAAAAGCCACATAAAAAGCTGACTAAGAAACTGAATACTCTTAAAAGACTTTGAGTTTGCTACTTTTTTACACCTACTCATTAATCTTAGACAAGACTGCTGCTTTCAAATATGCTTCATTAAGTAGGAATAATATTTTTATAATTACACAGCATCAGAGCATGAAGATTTAGTCAATTTCCAAAAAAAAAAAAAAAATTCAGCTCACACCTTCAACTCTGTCAGAAATTGAACAGTGTCAACTCAGCAGCAGAAGTTAAATGCCATGTTTTCAATCAAGTAATTAAAAATAAATCTGTAAGGATGATTATGATAGCAGTAAAAAGGAGACTAAGCATCTTTCTGCAACAATGGGTTCTGTCCACACAAACTGATGAGCCAACATGTGTTCTGAGTGTACATTTTAAAAAAAAGGATTTTCTGAAAGTCAGAAATAGTTTCACACTCCAAATACTGGAAAAGGTTTTTAATTGGATGCTTCCAGAATCATTCCCTTGTGTTTGTCCAAATATTTCCATAACTTCCAAGGCATTCAGACTGCAGAGGTAGGAAAGTTCTCCTGCTAGAGGACACTAATGTTTCCTGTTTTCAAAGACTGAACTGCTCATCTCCACCATTTTACAGTCTATTCAACTGGACTCCTCAGCAGCTTCAAACAAAAATTCAAACTAAAATTCTTATTTGAATCTTTCTTCCAATGCCATTTCTGCTACAAAACTGATGGAATGTGAGTGCCAGCACTATCAAACCCCTCTGTGGGAAGTGCAGCTGTGTGCTGGATGTGCCAGAGCCCAGCACTCACCTCGTCTGCCCCATCCACCCATTTGGGAGGCAAGCGCTTGGTCACTCCGATGGCAGCCTCGGGATCCAGGCTGATCCCCGACACCAGGGCCATGCGGTCATCAGCCAGCTGCACAGGACAGAAAACACATTAGCTGCCTTCTCATTACATCCAAATCCTTGAGCAGCAGACAAAGTGAGTGTATGCCTCCTGTGGAAATGAACCTCAGAGATGTGTTTGATCAAGTATCTCATCTACTGGTTTGTCCCTCTGTGCTAATGACCTACACCCTCCCCTTCCTACAGCATCTGAAAGCTTAGAGTCACTCTTACAATAAATTCTTAGCAGATTTTCCAGGAGGAAAGATGGTATTGCAGTGAGAATTCAAGTAACTCTCATGTTAGTACATTTCTATCAGACAACAATTCACAGCCAGTGCTGTAGCACAGTTTGGCAAGTTTGAAAAGAGCACACGGGAAAATCTCAGAAAAAACATTTATGATAACTGTTTGTTCTCAATGTTATTTTGAAGAACAAACACTCTGGCAAACTGCCATGCAACTCAAATGGTTAAATTACTTAGTGATAATTAAATTGTGCTAAACACAACTAGCCAAGGCAGTACTGGAGATGATCAGCAATGATACTCTTACAATATTAACTGATTACTTGGGAAAGCTTTCATACAAACACTTCCCTTCCTAGTTTCTCCCAAATTTGTAATTTTCCTTTATCAGGCCTGGAAAGTTCTGTGGTTCCCTACCCCATCTCTTTTTAAAAAACAATTCCCCTTCCTTCTAAGCAACTCTTTCTTGAAAGCAATTTGTTTATCCCTGACCTTATTTCCTGATCAATAAAGTTTGCATAATTTATGCACATGAAGAATAGTTAATGCCTTCACTGTGCAAAGTCACTCCGCCCCACGTGTACACAGTAAGTCAGATTGGTTCATACATTTATCTATTCACAATATAACATCACAAAATGCTTCATTTCTCTGTGCAGACTGTCCTACTGTGCACTGACACTTCATCCTTTACAATGAAATTCTATAAACTAGAAGAATAAAGAAAAAATATTTTAGCTCAGTAATGCAGGTTTGATGCACCATGACAGAATAAAATGTGAAAAACAATACCTCATCCAGCTCCTGAAGTGATTTGTGGATCCCATCAGCCCCATCCAGTTAGAGACAGCAAAAGATAAAAGGGAAAAAAGAGACATAGGACAGATATAGGGCATGGTCAGTTGAGAAAATACTGATTTATTTTTAAAGTATGATGGTTTACCAAGAACAAACAAACTGGCTTTTAAGACAGGGTTAATCAATAAATACATCATGATATTGCATTTTAAGTCAGCATTTTGCTTAGTGCACCAACTTTTGAAAGAAATATTTCAGTTCCTTGGTAAACAGCAAGAACATAAGTAATCAAGTGCAAAGCTTGGTTTGTTTTACAAAGTAATTGTACATGAACTTTCTAAATACTGAAATGTCAGGCAGAAAATCTGCAATAGAATACAGTGAAGAATGACAGCAAGGGCAGTCTGACTGCAGCACTCAGCATCCACTGGGTTTCATTATGATTGGAGGGGGCACAGAGAAGCTTTTGTAGGACATTTATTGACAAGCACCCCAGTTCTCAATCAGACAGCAAAAGACAAAATGCAAAAGCAAATGGTCAGTCACTTCTGTACACACTTGAGCTGTACTCTGCTTTCAGGGAACATTAATCCTGCAGGGATCTGAAAAAATACACAAGGACACAAATCTGCACCTTCCCTGTTCACCAGTCCTTGCACTGGGGAGGGCATGTATGAGCAAAAGGAAATTTCACTCCAAGATTCACAAAGTCAGACCTAAAACTGGACAAAATACCTGTGGTTTAACAAAGCAGCATCAGGTGATCATCTCTTATGAGATTGCCCAAGCTTTTGGAAGAGGACTCTGCTGTTCAAGATGCTGCTTTGATTGTCTGACTTTAGGAATGCAATTCTTGACAGAGAGTCAAAGCAAAGGATTTCTCAAGGAGAAAGCTGGAGATGAAATAAGGGAAGCTGAAGTACTGAGGGCTGGAATTTGCCACCCTGCCCTGCTGGCACACAGCAGCTCTGCCTGGGGGCACCACCCAAGGGAAACCTGCAACTCTGACAGTGACAGGCACCTGAAACAAGAAACACATGCAGCTCACACTGACAACTCCACACCTCTTGCTGAAACAGTTCACTTGTAGTGACTGTGGGACTCTGAAATGCCCACCAGGGTCAAAAGTTACTCCTTTCACCCATCTGCACAGATGGACAGTTCCCAGTCTCTGAGAGCCTTCAGTGCATTTGAGTGAGCAGTCCAGCAAAAACCTTCAATTAATGTTAACAAACACTGCAATAAATATTTGATGCAGGTGCTAAACGTTATTGTACTGGCTGCTGAGTAAAGTGCAGCTTCATTGCTCAGAAGTAGTGAGTTCAAAATATCACTACTTTTTCTAGGTACTATTTTAAAAAACCCAAGGATCTACAGAAGTGACTTAAAAAAAAATGAACAAGGACTAAATGCAGAGCCAAAGTACACATGTAAAATACAAGTTACTATTGACATTTCCTGTTCTGCAAATGCAATTTGATACACAGCTTTTATTAGACACAGGTATAATAAAGTTAGCAAGGAACAAAGACCATTGACAGCAACAGGAAGCACTGCTTTTCATAACAAAAATGTGTTAATGTAAAGCTATTTAGAGTGATGAGACTGCCAGCAGATATTTTCTGGTGGCTATGACAAATAAATGATGAGTTTAAACAGAAAGTGGAAAACCTGAGTAGAGTTGAGCTGCCAAGGAGCCCATCATAGTCTGACTAGCTCAAAACCTACAAAAAGTCACAGAAACTGCCTCTGAACCAGTAACTCTTCGTAGTTTTTGTAAGGAGGAGTTACACTAGAATGTACTGACTCCCCTCTCTCACAGAGAGAGTATGATTCGTATTTAGGGATAAATAAAAAGGGCAATGAACATCAGAGCAAGTTATGGAGAAATATAAGCAATGGTAATAAACTACACTAGTGTATTTAACAGTGCCCACAGTGAGGTGAATAGAAGAGTTCTGCTTTATGAATTTATTTCTTTTTGGAGGTAAGGAGGCATCACTGACCTCCTGTCAATGCTAACACGAAGCTGTCAGAACAGTGACTGATTTATTATGCACGCAGCAAACAGAGATGCGAACAGCACAGGCAGATCTCTTCTATTCCTTTAACGTGAAGGAGTGGGAAAATAGGAATCAACAGGGTGGGGAAGGAGAGGCAGAGGGAGGAAGGTCGGGAGACGGGGGGTTTGAGGAGAGGGTTCAGGGGAAGGGGAACCGGGGCGGGTGAGGCCGGGGCGGGGCACGGCCGCCCGGCAGCCCGGGGCGCGGCGAGTACAGAAGGATGAAGGGAGGAGACTCACCGCAGCAGCCATGCTACGTGAATTCAGAGGGCTGGAGGAGCCGAAACTACTCACTTGCTCGGCCAGCAGCTGCCGGCTCTGCACCGCGTTGTTCCGCAACAACAAGAACGCGTCCGTGAGACGCCGGGTGGCCATGGCCCCCCGCCCCGCCGGGCCCGAGCCCGGCCCGGGGCCCGCGGCACACGCGGCGGCCGCCCCTCGGAGGGTCGGGGCGGAGACCCGTCAGAGGGCCGTGAGCGGGACCGCTCAGAGGGCCGGGGCCGGGACTGCCCTGGGCGGGACCGGGACCCCCCAGCCCGGGTCCCCGCGGCCGCCGGGCGCCGCCATCGCCCCGGCCCGCACCGGCACTTCCGCGTTGTGCAGCACCCGCCGCCTTCCGGCCGCCCGCCCGCCCGCTCCGCCCGGCACCGCGACCGCGACAACAGAGTTCCGGTGCTCCGGGGGCCGGGCAGCGACACCCGCGTCCGTGTCCGTGTCCCTGTCCGTGTCCGTGTCCCTGTCCGTGTCCGTGTCCCTGTCCGTGTCCGTGTCCCTGTCCATCCACACGGCCATGCCCATGTCCATGCCTGTGTCCATCCACATACCCATGCCCATGTCCATCCACACGGCCATCCCTTTGTTCATCCACATGGCCATCCCCATGTTCATTCACACTGCCATGCCCATGTCCGCGTCCATCCACACAGCCATCCCTGTGTCCTTCTCCATCCACATGGCCGTCCCCATGTCCATGTCCATCCCCATGTCCATCTTCAGGTTCTTCTCCAGTCCATCCCTACATCCATCCCGTCCAACCTCATGTCCATCCCCACATCCATTTCCATGTCCAGTCCTACATCAGCCCCACGTTCATTCCCCGTGTCCATGCCCCATCCATCCCACATCCATTCCCACACCTATCCCCAGTCCAACCCTTCATCCATCCCACATCCATTCCCACACCTATCCCCAGTCCAACCCTTCATCCATCCCCACATCCGTGCCCACATTCCAATTGGTTTCTTTCTTCTGAATCCCTCCCACCCTCTCCTTGCCATTTCCTTTACTTCCATTCAATTTTGTTTTTGAAACAACCACACGTGGCTTTGTTTTTTTCTTTTTTTGATCCCAACCATTCAAATCCCAGGGTGTTCCCTGAAAATGAATAAACCATCAAAAACAACGACAAGGGGTTTGACTTTTCAGAAGAGACTTTTCAGCATGGTGACTAAGATAACTTTTTGCAACTGCTTTATCAGTCCCAGTGAGGGACAGATGTGACACGAGGCTGGGCTCCCTCCAGTGCATCCCATGCCTTTATTCCAAGGGATATCTGACAAATCCCCCATGGAATCAGCATGGTCACTGCCCAGCACAACCAGGGGAGCTGCTGCCCATGGATCATCAGGAGAATCCCTTGCTTAAGCCCTCCAAACACCCTCCCAAACCAGCCAGTATTTACACATGTGGTAGAACAGGGACTGTAATCACAACCACATTTTCTGGAAATGTTATCTCGTTTTATTTAACCGCCTGGGCAAACTTGTACTGTGAAAAATAGGGGGGAAAAAAATTCCCTCTGCTATTATAAGATATTTGGGGAGTTTTCTTGAGCAGCTCTTCTGCCTCAGTGGGAGAGACCTGAAACTTGGAATTTAGCAAGGAAATAAGCTTGAGCCATACAAGGCCTAGCACACGCATTTCATTCTTCGTGGTCTGGTGAAATCTGCTTTCACTTTGGCTGCCTGACAAAGGCTTTTAAAATATATGTGTGTGCTTCATTTCTTCATGCTAATTTTTAATCTACTGTAACAATTTTTATACTATGAGAACAGCTAATGACCTTCCTGCCTTCTCTTGGCACTGCTGCTGTGGCTGGAGGTCAAGAGAAATTTCTCCTGCCATTGGTGGTCTTGCCATGATCTTTTAGAAAAAAACCCTTTTGGAATATCTCATTTGGATGGAGAACATGAACCCAGTAGGAAGCCCAATGTGCTGGAAGTTGGTACACAGCAGCAATTAACATATTTTGCTTTCTCATTTTTGCCAACTTAAAAAGTTTTGGATGTTGGGCAGGCTTGGAATTTATGCAAGGGCTATAAAAAGTATTTGGGGCTTGTACACAAAGGGATAAAGCTCTGGAAGGAATGGGCCCAGACTTAGTGAATAACCACTTCAAAGTGGATATTAGGAATAAGCAAAGGGAGTGGAAGGAATGGAAAAACGGATTAATCAAAGAAAACTACATCTCATCTAGGCATAAAGGGAAATGTGCCAGAAGTAAAGCTAAGGTAGATCTTGCAAAGGAAATTAAAACAAATAGCAAAATGTTCTTCAGGCATACATAGGAGGAGAGGAAGGAGAGGAGGGGGAGAGGTGGTGAAAGGGGCAGAGGCAGGACACAAATGAATGTGTAATATGTAGTGGAAATGTACACAGAGGAAATGAATGCATGGAGACAGAAATTACCTCATCCAAATGGAACAAATCATCAGGATCGTAACGCGACAATGATTTGGGCTAAATGATTGTTATAGACACCTTTCAGCTGGAATATTCCAATTTCTGACTCAGACATCCAAGAGCATTTTATATCTGGTTGGGTAACAGCATCCCTGCATGAGCAACACAACACATTTTGAGAGCAGGAAAAATTCTTCCAGCTTTTAAGAAGAGGAAAAACTATTGAAGTCTGATCCAAATAAAATACAAGACTTTGGGATAGATTTAGCAAGAAAGAATAATAGCAGACATGATGGCAGAGAGAAATGGATTTATTTACTGAAGGGGGACAGTGCTGGAATAACCTGATGACTTTGTAAGGTAGTTGGTTTTCATAACAGATAAGAGCTGATAGCTCTATTCTGCCTGGTAATGAATAAATGTAGGCTGGAAATGAGAAGAATATGTTCAGCCATCAGAGGATTGGGTGCTGGTGTGTCCTCCCTACAGGCATGGCAAGGGCAAATGACCACATTAGAATGTTGCACTTGGGCTGATCATAAAAAAACAGATCATATTTTCCCTTCCAGAGACAGTGCATATCCCTAAATACATCTTCTGAGCATGTGCTGCTAATATTCAGGGCTGTTGCCTGTGTCTTCCTTTGCCTTTTATCTGCTTTTTAAAGCCTGTTCTCTCCTGCTGCTCCCAGTGAGCCATGAGATAGCAATGCTGCCTGCACTGGCACATTCCTGCACCCACCTCCTCCCACAGCCAGGGCCTGGTGGGGAACTTTCCAGTTACTACTGTGGCATTTGGATCTGGCTTCTGGTGGAAAAAACCACTCCATATTCAGAAGAACATTCTATTTTGAGGTGAATAGATAAGCATAGTTCTTTTTTTTTTTTTTTTTTTAATGTAGAGTTAATCAGAGACATATTTCAAACTCCAGCTTTTAAACTTCAAACTCCTTTGCTTGTGCTCAAAAACTCTTTCATTGTGGTCCTGCCCTTGTATCAGTGTTTGGGTACCCAGGCCATGTGAAGGGCAAGCAGACCTTATGCTCCAGTGATCAGATGAAGAGTAATCCCCATGATGTTTTATCTTGTGTAATTGAGAAGATGCACGGAGGAGGTGAAATATTGCACTCCTTTGAAGCCTGAGCAATCAGCTTGTGCCAAATTCAGGATTAATGGACCATGAAGTGCGTTTTGCCCTGAAAAATCCCACCATCCTTTTGCAGATGGAACACTTCTCTGCCAGACAAGTTCTTCTGCAGGAAAGTTTCCAGAGAAAAAAAAACAGCAAAGTATCTTGGTTACCTCTGTCATTGCTAGAGGTGTGTTCTCTGCTTCTTGGGAAAATTGATCATATTCTTGCCTTTATCTTGCTGCAGAAGGATATCAGGTTTCAGGGCTGTCACCCTCGCAGTTTCCTGAGCAGGGCAATCTCTGAGCCAGGGTTTGTTTGTCCAGGGAGCTGGAGCTTCCCGAGGTTTGCAGTGGGTGTGATTCTGGCAGCGTCTCTGTAGATGGTGCTGCAAGGCAGGGAGATGGGAAAAAGAACTGCCTGTGCTGCTTTTAAAATTCAGTCCCTTGGTTTCTCAACCAGCTCTTGGTATTCCAGCTTCCTTATAAAAAAATGAGACATAGTTGCCCATAATGTCTTCATTTTGATGAGCTATAATCTGAATGCACCCATTGGAAACATAAACAGAGCAGAAGTGTTATTTTCTTTGGGTTCAAACAGCTGACATTCTGTAACTCTGCCTGGAAAACTACTGTTGAACAAACTGGCTTTTCATATTGATCTAACTGTACCAGCATTTCACCAGCAGATTGTGGAATCTGAAAAAGAATAATAATTTGGTCACACAGAGACACTAAATAATGAATGTTTAGATAATAAAGAGAAAGAAATGCACGTCTCTAAAGGAGCTCTCTTCTTTTTTGCTCAATGTCAAGTGTTGCCTTGAGTTCAGCTGCTCTTTTGCACACTGAAAAATGGTAGAATGGATCCTGCAAATGTGTCTGTACTCCTCCTCTGCCACTGAAATGCAATCAATCCAGGTGGAATCAAGTCTTACTTTAAGCTGGGTAGGCAGTGAAGACTGATGTGTCTGCTTGGAGGGCTGGGAGGAATTTTTAATCAAAATTCAGCTGCATGAATTTGGTGTTTACAGGCAGACATACTTCACATACATAATTACACAGGCAACCTTGTTCAAAGGCAGATGTGAGGCACAGTCTTTGAGTTTGTACCCCAGTCTTGTGACAGACTAATAATGCCTGTGGTACTTAAACAATGGAACAACTCTGTCATCTAATATTGTGCAAAATTCCTTCCCTCAGCTGGGCACTATATTAAATCTTCTGTGTCACCACAGTGTAGGTCACCTCTGCAGCAAAGATAAAAGGTTGCTCATTGTAGACATTTATATCTCTGCTTACCCTAATTCTCTCTCCAGTAGTCACGTGAAGATATTCTGGTTTTAAATTGAGCTATCAAATATAAAAATGTGTTAGTGGTCTCTTCCTTGTGAGGTGTGTATAATTGTAGATCCAGATGGGACTCCCAAACATCGTGGATGTGGTTCTTAACTGAGCAAAAGCTGTGGGGCTGGAGGCATGGCAGTAATTAGATGTTGATATGTAGAGATGGTGTGAATTCAAGATGTTCTGTCCCCTGAATGTTTGCTACTGACCATAGTGATGATGTTACCCTGCAATTTATCTACCACAGCACACTGTGAGTGCTTCCCTCGTGCTTCAGTGCAAGTCAGGCAGCTCAGCCTCTGACAGAGCAGCTCTCCCTGAGAGGTCAAACCACCACAGACAACACAGCAGACATTCAAGGGTCAAACAGAACCATGCCTGCAGTAGGAAAGAAGAGAAATGTGTTGTTTGCATCCTGGGGCAGACTCCCACAGTACTTCAAGTACATCCAAACATGAGCAAAGTGTAGTCAAAATAAGTAGACAAGGGAAGTATTATTATTCCCTTTTTAGAGATGAGGCGCCAAGGCATGAGGAGATTCAGTGAGCAGTTCTCCTGCAGATATGTGTAATGCAAGAGCTGGCAATAAAACACAGGATTCATCGTTGCTGCCATTTTACAGATGGAAAAACTAAGTCACAGAACAACAGTGGCTTGCTCAAGGTCGTACAGGGTATTTATAGCAAACCCAGAACCTGAATCTGGAGCTGCTGAATCCTGGTCAGCATTTTTCCTAAGGGAACCATGGATAAAGAGATTAATGTCAATAATTTCCTTCAAAGCAGCAGAACTTCAGCAACAGAAGAAAGACTGTTCCAGAAAAATATGCCTCTTCTTGTGTTAGAAAAGAAGCTTAGGCTCCTGTATCCCCAGCAACTCATACCTATGTTCTTGTTATCCTAATTAGTGGCAATGTTCCACTTCCAGAAGGTTTTATCTCTTTGAATTAGGTGATTTTTTTTCCCTTTAACTAACAAAATTAGAGAAGGCAATTCAGAAAGATGTATTACAGTAGATCATGGTCTGACATTCATTCCAGCAATAACAACTGTTATCAAAGAAAGATCTTTTCCATAAATGTAGGAAACAAGTCAGGCTAATAAAGACATGAATAGGTTTTTGCACATTACAATGTAAAAATAATCAATGAAACAGCAAAAAAAACCTAGTCAGAAAGTCTGCCTAATGAGTGTTACCTTGCACAGAAGTAGTCTGGTTCTGCTTTATAATGATAGCATTTCGCCATAAATCATTCTGAAACGAGGGAATTTCAATGCCAGTTGGGAGCAGCAGAGGGCACGTAAGAGTGGGGTCCTACTTCACAAATCTTCACTTTTTTTTGTCCTAGATCTTCCTGTGGGGTAAGGAACTGTAAATACTGATTTTCTTAATGAACTGATGCCCAGTTATTACCAAATGGCAGTCCTGTGGTGAAGAAATCTTAGATTTCCAGGCTGGTTTTCTGGCACTTAGAACTGCTGCCTGCAGCTGATGTGTTGTGCCAAGATACTGCTGGTATTTGTACGTGGTGTTTATTGCTATTCTCAGCGGTGCTTGGAAAGAGGAAATGATAGAACCTGAGATAAGTGCAGAGATGATGTAAGAGATGATGTGCAAGGAAGGAAACTGGACCAAGCAAAGAAAGTTTATTAGAGCAAGGGGAGCAAAGCAGGGAGGGGGCAAGAGTGGCTGCTGAGAATGGCCATGGGGAGATGATGAAATCCCCTTTCTGCCATAAATAGCATCATGTAGGGGAAAAGACCAGAAAACCCAGAGCAGACCATACATCTGAAATCACAACAGAGGGATTGCAAGGAACATCAGAACAGTGGCTCCAAGAAATGAACTGGTTTTATTTCTTCCTCTTTTCTTCCTGCTGCCCAGATAAAAGAATTACAGTGTCTCCACCATCTGAGAACTTCCACTCCTCAGAGCCTCGTGGGAACATATCCTATTGTCCTCAGTTTGAAGAAACTGAGGCAAGGGATTGTGATGCTGATTTGACAATGTCCTGGTTTAATCTGGAAAAAGGTTATTTTCTTCTGCCTAGTAGCTGGTACAGTGCTGTGTTTTGGATTTGGGATGAGAATAATTGATGTTTGATGTTTTAGTTGTTGCTGAGCTGTGGCCAAGAACTTTTCATCCTCTCATGCTGCCCTGCCAGCAAGGAGGCTGGAGGGGGGCACAAAAAACTGGGAGGGGACACAGCCAGGGCAGCTGGTCCCACAGACCGAGGGGATATTCCAGACTATGTGGCAGCATGCTGGACAACAAAAAAAAAAGGGAGAGTTAGCCAGGGGGTGGTGAGTGCTGCTTGGGGACTGACTGGACATCACTCAGTGAGTGGTAAGCAATTGCTTTGTGCATCACTTGCTTTGTCTATTCTTTCATCATCATTATTATTATTGTTGTTTTCCTTTTCTGTCCTACTAAACTGTCATTGTCCTGACCTATGGGCTTTGCCTTTTTGCCAATTATCTTCCCCATCCCACCATGGGGCATCGAGTGAGGGCTGGATGGTGTTTTGCTGCCTGCTGAGTTTAAACACAACAATTGTTTTTTCTCCAAGCTACCCTCATTTCATCCCTCTGGAGTCATGGATGCCTGATCTTGGATGACTCACGCAGCCCAGACTCCTCTGGTTCACCTCCCACTGATGTCCCCATGCCTGGCTTTAGGCCAGGACCCCTCAGCTGTTATGGGCTCCAGCTGCTGTGCAGTGACAGTGAATATCTCCTTCAATGACCCGTGCCCTGAGCTCCCCAGTCATCCCATTGCTGGGAGAGGTCAGGCTGTGAATGATGTCAGGATGTGAGTGATGTCAGCAGTGGGCAGAGTGGGCAGAGGGCTGTTTTGACCTCACACCTCCTTGCTGCTGTGAGTAGGCTGCTCTGGGAGGCTCTGAGCTCTCCAGGGTGTGCAGCCCCATCGCTGTGCTGTGCTGCCCTCCTTGTATCCCTGCTGGGAAAGGTGTCCAGGTCTTTTGGCTGAGCTTTTTGGGCGTGACCACATCTTCCCATGCTTGGAGTACATCCACCATTGACCACAGAGGGCTCAGGGTTCTTGAAACCCTGAGCTGAGCTGCAGGGAAATACCAGAGACCCGTGGCTGAATTGTTGCACCCAAGGGAGGGCTGGATCCAGTCTGTGCCAGTTGCTCTGACACAGCCACCTCATTTTCTTTGCATGGGAATGTTCACCCTGGCTTCTCTCCACTGTGTCCCTCTTAAAATCCATAGAAGAGGCTGTCAGAATCACTCAGCAGCAGGAAACACTGGGCACAAGGATTGTGGAATCCAGGATCTGCCTGATTTGCTATTCTTGGTGCTTCAGGGTCCCAGCTCACAGCAGTGACTTTCCCCATCACTGGGAACCAGAGCATGTGAGAGCCCAGGAGCTGTTCCAGAGGAAAAGGTCCCAGTGCTGCCCTGCCTTCCCTGCAGCACAGTGTGGAAGGTGTTGGGCCAGGAGAAGTTAGAGAGACATAATTTGGCTCTGCATGTTTTCTTGAGGTATTCTGTCTAAGTAGGCTCAGCAGCTTTGCCTATCCCCATCTCAGTTTCCTGACCAAAGATGAGGTGCGAGGAACTGAACCACATTCCCTGGGAAGAGCTGATAGAGCCTCCCCCGCTTCTCCCCCTCCTCTGGTGCTTCAAACCAAAACAGCTGGAAACTTCTTGTGGCTGGAGATGTGCTGAGTGGCCTGGCTGGAGTTCAGGGAGAGGTAAAGCAATCCCACCCACCAGTAGCGAGGGCTCTGTGCCACCACCAGCCCTTGCGTGCCCCAAATCCTGGCTTCCTGGTAATTGCTATCTCCATAAATACCAGCCATGGGGCAAGAGAAGGGACTGCCATCACTGGGCTGCGTTCTGTCCTGTGAAATATGAGGTGTGACACAACACACTGGCATGAGGCGAAGCAGTTGTGCGCTGATGTGGTGACACACTTGAGGCAAAACTGGAAAATTTGATCCCTTCCTGCCCGCGGTCTCCCAGGCGCTGTGGTGAGCCCTGATTCGCTTTGCTCTGGGTGTGGAGGGAAAATGGGACCTGGGACCAGCACCAGCTGCAGTTCACGAACTCAGACGTGTCAGGTTGGCAAGTGCCCTCCAGGCAGAAGGGTTTGCTGGGCTTGGGTTATCCAGGCTGAGCACAACCCGGCCAGGTTTGTCCCTGCCGGGGCTCCGGGGAGGGGAGGAATGCTGAGCTGGTTTTGGCACTGTTCTATCAGAAATTGCTTTGGCCAGTTGTTAATCTGGCTTCAGATCCAGCTCAGAAGGTCTCCCTGCTGCACCAGTTACCCTGTTCTCCTCTTTGTGGGACCAGGATTCACTCCTATGGAATTGAAAACAACAGAGATGCTGAAGAGCAGCAGAGCAACAGTTGTGTTTGATTCTCCTGAACGTGCAGTCTGAGTGACGGGGACCCGTGAACACATTTCTGTGCTCCCTGAATTTGCTTCTTCACCTTTCTCTCTCTCATTTCTGTTTCTGGATAACTTTTCTCCCATTATGAGCATGATGGCATCTGCATTACAGAGATCAAACCCCTGCACAAGGAGGATTTTCCCTCTTCTGCAGCACAGTTGTTGGTCTCTTCCTGTTTTCACGGCCCAGGGATAGAAGGATGCTGTCCATTAATGATCAAGAAACCACATCACAGTGGTCAGTGCAGTTGTAGAGGCAGAACTGCATATCTAATCTCCATGTGGTCTGACAGCAGAGCAAACACAGGGGAATGACAGCAGCCACAAAATGTTGGGGAGTGAGAGGAGGAATCTCCTCAGTGAGATGTAGCTCCAAGCAGTCCTGCAGACACCCACCCATCAACCTCCAAGTGCCACTGCCGAGTGTTCCAGGCAATTACCTTGGGGTTCCCATGTGGATTTTGTAAAACTGATGTCAAAACCAGCTCGACAAAGTCACACAATGGATCCTAATTTCTGTCAGTTCTAGCACAGAACTGGCACAGGGAAATGAGGAGTCCCTTGGGTGAATGGGTACATACACACTCATCCTCAAGGGTTTCTGGATTTTTATGTAATACAAGTGTCTTGAAACAGATCTGTTTGCTCAGAAGAGCAAAGGATTAATGAATAATGTGCAATTAAAGCCTGTACAGGAGGTAGCAAGTAAGAACAGCTCCAGCTTTGCTCCCTTCCCAGGATTTGTTTCATGTGCACATTGAGGAGTGCTTGTTTAAACTAATACCTCTCTTTCTATTCTTTGGGACAGATTTCTGGTGTTGACTGCAGAGAGGAGCAAACCCCAGGAAGTTCAGAGCCTGTTTTTCCAGGTCAAGTTATTTCCCAAATGCTGAGCACATGGACGTGAACTCTGTTTCTATTTTGCTGTTGGGAAAATCGGGGCACAGGGTTTTCCATGCACAGAAAGGCAAACCTTTGGCTGAGAGTGACTCAAATAACACTCTGAGCCCTCACCAGCAGATCAAGACCTCCATATCACTAGAAAAATGTGCTGAAGTATTCACTGCACATACTGTTCTCCCTCAAAGGAGCAGAAGTGTGCACATCATTAAAAGGAAATATTTTATGCTGATCATTCCCACATGCCTGCCCTGTATCTATCTGGGTTCTTAAGCAGCACCCATTCTGCACATAATGTCATGCATTTACATCTCACAAAGAAGATCAGACCTCCTCAGGCTAAGGAATTGTGTTCTGGGTCCTGATAAAACCATTTTATGGAGATGAATAACTTGTGTGGTTTCATGCTTCCCTTCCCTGAAATGCCATTAGATGAACATCAAGTGCTTTTGTATTTATTTGAGGGAATTTCCTTTCAGACTCTGCAGGCAGAGAAAAAATGGACATGGGAAGGGAGCTGGGACTGAATTATGCCTCTGACTGGCAGTGCCTCAGTGAGAGCCCAGGAGCTCGGCTCGCTGCCTCATTTATATCCATCAGAGGTGCCATGAGCAGACTGGGATAAGTTACCTCATCTGAAGGACTGAAATACCACATCAAAGCACCACGTGGATCAAAGGTGAAAGCAACAGGCATTCCCTTCTGGCTCATCTTTCAGGCCTTTCTCTCTCTTTAGTTTCCACTTTGAATCTGATAATGCATCCTGAACTCAGCCTTTCATGCGCCTCCATTCCTCAGGGCACAGGTGGCATGGAGCGTGTATTTCCTTGTCAGGGGGCTCTGTGGGGCTGGCATTTCCAGGGCTTAGCTCTCAGGCAGCACTGATGGAAAAGATCTATCATTTTGAACAAGGCAGAGCAAGACTGATGGAGTCAGAGCAGCAGAGCAGAGCTCTCCTGCCCCAGGTGCACAGTGGGGTGCAGATCTACAGTGAAGCACCAAAATTCATCTGCAGCACATGCCCTCCCAGGAAATCCACCCCATCATTCAAAACTTTACCTGAAGAGACACTGAAGCATCCTGGAGGCTTGGAGAGGACATGCTCAGACATACAAGGTAAAACTGAGAAGGTCACATCCACTGACACACAGATCCCAGTGGCACTTGGGAACACCATGAAAACTTTTATGCTAAATGAAGTAATTGTGGAAGTAAATGGCTTCAGAAACTCAGAAAGGAGCCTTTTACCCCACTGCACTGCTGTGTGAGTTCTGTCACAGGAGGCAGATGAAGCTCTGTTGCTCAGTCTCTCTGAAAATCTGGATGTTAACTCTTCCATTCTGTAGGTTTATCCTGCAGGGTTTCTTGTCAGAGGGAATGGGAGTTATCACAGCATGAAGGAAAGGCCTCATGACCTGAAAAAAATCTTGATTCTGACATTTTCCATCATTCAGACCCTTTCACTCATGTCACCTAGCTTTTATTGAGTCCCTGGTGGCTGTCTCTGGGTGGAAGCCTCTCTTTGATGGATGTTCTCAGCTGTGTATTCCTGCTGCAGTTTGGTGTCAGAATCAATAGATGTGCTTAAGTAGGATTTGTGGAGATGCCTCCTGGATTCAGAGCTCAATGCTACTGTGTGTAGGGCCTTAGCAAGTAGCTTTTGAATTCTAGACCCTCCTATAAATATATGGGTTCATGTAAAATGAAATATCTCATTATGTTAAAGCTGAGCTGGATTCCTACATGTCAGGGTTGATCCCCAAGGTTTATAAAGCTGTTCAGACTGGCAGCAAGATGAACAAGGCAATTGTATGCTTCTTTCCCCTGCTCCAATCTGCAAAAGGAAAACACTGTGACTCACCAGCCAGAGAAGTTGTACTTTCTTCAGCAGGAAGCTTTGCAGATTCTCTGCTCCCAGATCTCGTTACACTCTTCCATCCCACCACTCTGGAAAAACTCCCACGGAAAGACAGGCAGATATTTTAATCAAGAAATGGCCCTTATTTCCATTAGCAACAGCTGTTTTCCTTTTAATTCAATTCTCCATTCTGCAGTCTGTTTATGAAAGCTGCCATTAATTACGTTTTTCATCAGTCAATGTTCAGAGATGGCTAATGGCCCAGCACACCTAATTAGTCCTTCATGTATGATAATGTTTCATCAAGTCTATAGTTGGTGTGCAGGGCAGATATGTGCTGTGCAGTGGAGCTGGGAGTGGGGCTGGGACAGATCCAGTTACAGCCACGTTCCTGCTGCTGCCAGCGCGGGGAGCTGGGGCTGTGACAGCAGCCACTGCCAGCAGTGCCTTCCAATGTCACTCCCAGCATGCCAGCACCAGGGTGAAGAATTTAAGCTGCCTTTGGAGCTTTGAAGACAGGGAGTGCAGAGACTGGAATTACAGCCACCTTTGGGTTTTTTCCTAATGATGCACTCGGTAAGTGTTAGTGATGGCTAAATTCACTGTGTTAGAGTGCCTTCCTTCAGCTTCTTCTGTGCAGAAGCCTTCTGGTCATCCTTGCCTGATCCATCTCAAGCCACTGGCTGCTTGTGATGGAGAGTGCTGCCTTCTTTAATGTCACTGTGGAGACACTTCATTACTTCAGCTTACCCAGTGATGCACCTGGGTTTAGGCAGGTTTTTGGTTAGGTATAGCCAAAGGTTTGACACAACTATGGGCACAAAAACAACTCATCTTTGTTCAACAAGGTGCAGGAGTGGGTTGAATGAATGCTTCACATACCTTAAGGCCAGAGCTGGAGTCTGAACATCACACTCAGCTGGAACTTTGCCTTTATTTTGAAGGTGTTTGCAGCTGCAAAGAATAGCAGTAGTTATTGGCAGGTAGCCTCAGGTAAGAAACATTTCAAATCCTCTGGTACAGAGACAGTTTTGAAAAATATCCCCACCTGTCACAACTGAGTATTGCAATCCCATCAGCGTGTGTGCAGAGCTGTCTGTGTTCCCTCGCCCAGGCTGTCACCTGCAGAGTTCAGACCATTGTGGAAAATTGCACGAACTGAGTAGGGACATGTTTTGTTTATCTTGGTAGGAAAGGGGCAAGCGACCAGAGCAGGATTTGCAGTCATGTATTGCATAAGGCAGTCACTCACCTCCAGCCCTCCCTGTGCCTGAGGCAGTCTGGACCCACCATCCCTCTCTGCTCTCTCCGTTTGCCTTTGCTGTGAGCCCCACGGGAGGCTCCAGGAAAGTCAAACAGATGCAGCAGCATTTGCTGTGTGTAATAATAACAACGTTCAGCAGTGAGACCACCTTGCTGTGTGTGAGCAATGAGAGATGCTCTAATATTCTACCTGATGCTGCAGGTACTTCTCTGTCCTGTAAAATCACATCAGGCTTATGTGGAGGTTCTCTGGTGAGTATTCAATTGGCCAATTTCTGACTGTGTGACCTCACTAAATTAAAGCCTTTTGACTGTTGGAGGAATGAATCTGCTGTGCTGCTAAACAGACAGAAGCTTTTTCACAAGACATCTGCTTCCAAAGCAAATGAAATCTGCTTTGATTTCCATGGCCTGTCGAGGGATGAGAGCAGCACTGCAAGGAATCATACAGAATTGGCTCAGAAACAGTTTAAAGCAGGATACAATAGCTGCCAAGGTGCTGGCATTTGAGAGGAGAAAGAGAAAATGCAAGTGACCTGTTAAAGAATATGTCCTGCTCACAAAGCCTCATGCTGCAAAGGGGTATAATTGCAGACAAAATAGGTTTAGACACAGAATAACTCTGCATTTAGTAGTACTCTGACCTAACAGGATTTTTTGGCAGGGGAAGGAAGGCAAGTGTCCTACTGCTGTTCATTGTTCGGTCACCTCTGTGCTGGCTGTTTGATCACCTCAACTTTGAGCTCTCCTCTGAAATGTCTCAGCTGGAAAGTGCTGGATTTATGGAGCTCTCGCAATGGTGATATACAAAATGTTCTAGCAGGGTGTTATGCTCCTGCTGTCAAGTCTTTCACTGGAATCCCAGAGTAATTCCAGTGCAGCTGATGGGTTACTGTCATGTAAGTGAAGGCAGCATTCATCTCTTGGACATCACCTTTTGGCCTCTTCTGTTGGCAAATGAACCTGATGTAATATTGCAAAAACACATCCTTTGAGTGAAAGTGATAAGGAAGACAAATGTTTGACTTTAGCCAGGGAATTTAAAACTCAGAGTCCTTTGAAGATTGCTGAGTTCTGCGCTGTGTTAGTCGTCCATATCTATCTAAGAAAACACTCATTTCATCACAACTGGTGACACAAATTCAGACTTGGGAGCAAATGGCTAGGTTGAGTTAAATCACCTCTCTATCTGCTAATGGCATTTTTGCTTTTGCTTCATGATGAAGGTTATCTCCCTGTTTGGAAATTATAACCTACAACTGTTAGACAGCATTATCTGCAGACTTGGGTGAGATAATTTGTATGAAAAATCCAGGGAATCTGGAGCTTACTGACTTCCATTCACATGAAACACTTCAGGTCTCCAACTGCCCTCACATATTCCTGCTGCTATACAGTGGGGAAGGAATAGCAGCTGGCAGATGATGGATAGCAATGCTGCAGCCCAAAGTAAGGTTAGCAGTGACATCACTGATAGAAAGGGAAGCAGCTTGAGCTGTTTATAAAATTCCAGTTGGGAAGTTTGCCCCAGACTGCATTAGCCTCTGTGCGCTGCCTACCCTGCTTTTCCCCACTCAAATTCCAAGCTCCTTCAAGGGAAACAAACATCTGCAGAGACACAATGTTAATTGTTCTACTTAGGGCTGCTGTTTACATTTTTGGTGCAAGCAAGTCAAAGCATGTCAAGGCTATCCTGATGGCTAAAACAAGCCAGAAATCTTATTCCGGCTGAAATAACATAGGGCTGGATTCTGATCTCGCCTACCAAACCTTTTGGGATTGACCATGGAGGGTGGAAATCAGAACCTGTACAAATCAGAGGGTGCAAAAAAAGGTAGCACAGAGGCTGGTAAGAGGGGGGATGTGCTGGAGCCACCAGGGAAACATCACAAGGTTAATGCAGTTTTCCATTATCTGAAAACAGGGGGATTACTCTGCATTTGTAAGCTTAAAATTGCCACTTCCCTGGGTTCTGCTCCCATCACAGTCCAGCCTAATGGCTCCTTATCAGGAATGATGAATCGCTCTTGAGCCTACACTTTGGTCCCTAATTTCCACTTTCCTTGCATCTGCTTAAAGTCCTTTTTAATTTTAACACATCCAGCAGCCTCTGAGCCAAGCGTGGCCCTGGTGCTCGCAGTCATCCTGGTAATTACCGTGCTCACCAGGTCCCTTTAGGATGCAATTTCAATGGGGTGTGACTTTCACAATATTTTTTTTCTTGTTGTTGCTCGAGCCACTCCAGGAAGGAACTGTTAAACACGAGTCTCAGCAGGATCCATCATGACTGAGGACAGAACAGAATGTAATGAAACAGGGTGAATACGTGTCTCACTGAGCAGGATATGTTCTCTTATTTATATGGTTGATAAAGCTTTGGCTGAGGTTCAAAAAGGTGTTCAGCTTTCATCTCTCTGTCTTCCTTCCTCCACTCCCCTAAATATTAATGCTGCACTCATACCTCCCATATTCGTGGCTACTTTAATTGTTTGCAGGTTTTTTTAATAAAATCTTTGACCTTTTGCCTGTGCAGTTGCACAAGCCCTGCTCTGTCCTCACGCCCTTGCTCTCTCCGTCGCAGTTTGTCCTTGGCTTCCCTGCGGCTCGGTCCGAGGCAGTGCAAGGGAACAGACACTAAATCACTGCAGTTGGGAATTCTGGGGAGCAGTTTCCTTGCTGAGGACAAGGAGGGACTGCAGTGGCTCTGCTCAGACTGTGACCCTGCTGGCACAGGGCTGTGTGTGAATGGTGGTGTGTTGGTGTCCCCTGTGCCAGGGCGTTTGGCACCCTGGGCTTGTTTGAAATCATGCTTGCTGCTCTGATCCTCCCCTTTGGCCTTGGGGGGATGTGACAAGGCTGTGTGGGAAGCTGAGGCTGTGCAGGAAATGTGTGGCAGCACTGGGAACTGAAGTCACATCTCCTGAGTCCCACCTGGTCCATTAACCATAAACACATTTCCCTCAGTAACTGAGTACAAGAACAGTCTTTTTCACATTGTTTGCGTGCTGGGAGAGCAGGGCAGCTCTGTGAGGATGTAATGTGGCAAAGAACGGGCAGCAGGATTGTGAAGAGCCAGGTGACAGTGGGAGGAAGGCTTTGTGGGGTCGGGGTGTGCCTGTTGAACCCCGAGATTTTCAGGAAGCACCGTTTAACGGCTGGGCTCCCAGGGGATGGGGAGAGGACAGGGCATCCAGAGAATGTCTGTCCACATGGATACCTGTGCCAGGACAGTGGAAGGATGTGTAGCTCCTGCAATGCTGACTGTTTCCTC
Source organism: Catharus ustulatus (assembly GCF_009819885.2). Lineage (NCBI taxonomy): Eukaryota > Metazoa > Chordata > Aves > Passeriformes > Turdidae > Catharus > Catharus ustulatus. The sequence goes on along the minus strand of NC_046237.1, from coordinate 3,563,364 downwards.
CTGGCACCAATTGCTTCCTTCATGGTATCCCATGTCTTGAGACACATTTCACAAAAATTGCAGCAGCTGGGAATAAATCAATCACACTGCTCTGCTTTGATCCTGTGCACTGCTGTTTCTGTGTCAGCCAACGTACAGATCATGAAATTCTCCTTTATCACCTTTTTGGCTAGGTTTGCAGTGCAAAATTATGGTATTTGAATTAGGGCCTGTGTTTATGAAAAGAGACAGGAATGATTGATATTTATGTGAGCATGAATTAAACCAGTATTTTTAATTCTATGGCAATTAATTAAATCAGGGCAGTGACAAATAAGAGCACAGACATCCAATTAGGTGCTGTTGCACAGGCGTATGAAGAAAATAAAGAAATTTTTCTGACATAATGTGATTTGGATCAGGCCCTTAAGAAGGAATAGACTTTCTGCTCCAAATAATTATTCATTTGATTGCTATCAGAACAGGAATTTACTACAGTGTCTCTGGCCAGCCTGTCCTCTCCCTCTCAAGAGGCTTGGGTTCCCATTCTCCCAGAAAAGACTCCGTGTATACAACAGCAAAAAGCTGTGAATGAAAAACTGTTACAACATCATTAATAGTTGGTAGCTGGGAAGCAGTTTGTAAGTGATGCAATATAATGTTTATTTGCCCTCAGAGTTAAGCACTTTTGGGGACATCCCCAATGTGCAGGGAGAGGAGCTGGCTGGTGATCTGACCCTGCTTCTGCACAAACAGAGGGTTTGTGAGCAGCCCCTGCTCCTGATCCCACAGCTCAGCTCAGAAGGGATGGGATTATTTTGCTTTCCCTTTACTCATCTCAGAGCACCCCGCGGCTGCAGAGGCAGGAGGGCAGGGATGGGGCTGGGGCAGTAGGGGTGATGGGACCCGAGCTGGGGCTCAGACACCGGGATGGGGCTGGAACCGGGATGGGGCTGGAGTGCAAACACCGGGATGGGGCTGGAGCTCCAATACCGGGATGGGGCTGGAGTGCAAACACCGGGATGGGGCTGGAGCTCACACACCGGGATGGGGCTGGAGTGCAAACACCGGGATGGGGCTGGAGCTCAAACACCGGGATGGGGCTGGAGCTCAAACACCGGGATGGGGCTGGAGCTCAGACACCGGGATGGGGCTGGAATGCAAACACCGGGATGGGGCTGGAATGCAAACACCGGGATGGGGCTGGAGCTCAGACACCGGAATGGGGCTGGAATGCAAACACCAGGATGGGGCTCAAACACCGGGATGGGGTTGGAGCTCAAACACCGGGATGGGGCTGGAGGTCAAACACCGGGACGGGGCTGGAGCCCACTGGGAAGCGGCAGCGCAGGGGCCCCGCGGGGGAGCCGCTGGCACAGCCCCGGAGCCGGGCAGAGCTCCGTGCTCCGCATCCCTGCCCGCCCCGAGCAGCCCATGAGCACTGACTGTACCCACAAAGTATGCAGGAAAATAAAAGGAAACCATGCTTACGTTTGGGTTTTCATGGCTGGCTTTTTATGGCTGGCTTTTTACATCTCTCTTTCTTTTTCTTGGTCATGAAAGCAGTCGGGCTGCCCAGCAAATCCAGATCTGAATTCCTTAACCTGGGAGGCATTTTGTGCAGTCTAACCAGCCTAAGACCAAGTCAAGCATCGTGAACCAATGATCTTCATTTTCCAGGCTGGTAATTCTGGCTTTCCTGGAATGAAGGACAAAGGCACTGAATAAGTTAAAGAAACGGGGAAAAAATCCATGTGGAATGGACACATTGGTTGAAACATCCCATTTCCTGAAAAATTGATTTTGAGGTATCTGTCAAAGCAATCCCTGTATTTCTTATGATTATTATATCACATGGCCTTGGCGTGGATTTTGGGTATTTCGGGAGGACCACCCAGAAGTGGGCCAGGTTTGGTTATTGGATTTACTAAACAGAACAAGAAGCACAGAGCTCCTGCCTGCTGTTCAAAAATAATATCGCAAGGGAAGCAAACCGCAGGGAGACCACAGGGAGGTGAAGCCCATTTTCCACTTGCTGAGGGAGCTGCCCTTGCTTGCTGCAGAATGCAGTCTCCATATGCTGGGAATGATTCCCAAAAGTACTCCATCCCTGCCGGCTCTGCTTCCTTTCAGAACCTGCATCCACTGGGATGTAGGGCGAGGAAGTGGCTCTGAACAGGATACTCTGGGGTGTTTTCTCTGTGCAGTGAGGTGGAGAGAACAGCCTGTAAGAGAAAACACCAAATGGTGTTGGAGTGGAACAGAGAAAGCCTGTTTCTCCGTCAGTGTTTCTCAGTTTATGGATCCTGGACCACCTGATGGCCAGGGAGAGCTTTCTGGGCACAGCACACAGCAGAAAGGGCTGCTCCCGTGCCAAACATGCCCCAGGGCTCACTTTGCTCTTGGTGCCCCTTCCTGCCCCAGCCAGTGGGATGAGGAAGAGGAAGATGATGTGCTGATGGAGAGAAGGAAGAGAATTTGCCCCTTTTTAAGAAGCCGTTGAAATGGAACAGAAAATAGGGGAGGGATAGGTGACCTGCAAGGACTGGGAATTTAGGATAGCTGTGTAAGCAAGGATTCTTCTTGTGGTCTGCAGGATATTGTCAGAAGGATAAGCAGTGGTGAATATGGCAGATTGCTTCAGAAAGAGATAACTCACTGTTCTGAGGCATTTGGATGTGAAAAGAGAGGCACTGGCTGTGCATGGAGCTGTGACTAAGCTGTGGCACACAGGTGGATGAGTGTGTTGGTGGAACAAACCCCAAGGGATCTGGAGGCACCAGTGGGATCTGGAGGATCTGCTGACCGTGTCATGGGTGGGCAAGGTTTCACCACTCATCTGTGTGGGTCATTACTGAAAGCATCACCTGAATTAAATCATGCATGGTCTGATAGAGGTGCAATGGAGGGGCAGGAGCCAAAACTGTGACCAACAGGCCAGAATGTGCCAGAATCTGTGGGCACTGACCACAGTCATTCTCACCTGCACAAAATCACAACATGTTTTGCAATCTCAGCATTGTTAGGTGCTGGTATGGAAGGGAAGGAAAGAGGTAATGGAGATCTTTAGCTCTCTGCATTGACTGACTATTCTTTTAATCTTCTTAGAAGTTAAAGGGTTAATGGGAAAAGCTCTCTCTCCTGACCTCTCTTCCCCAATGTGCTTGTTGATTTCTCCTTCTCCCAGGCATGATTTTTGTTTGGGAATGAAATGTGCTTACTCATTCATATGCATTGATTTCATGGAGATGGTGTTTGGGTACATCATCCATCAGTGCAAATGTCACCCTGTGCAAAAGCCCTGTGTCCAGAGTGACAGCTGAGTTAGTGCCTGTGCTCTGGAGCAGCCCCCTTGCCAAGATTCTGCAGCTGGATGGTTTTAAACAGAACTCAGTTATGAAAAGATCCACCAGAAAGACAATCTGTGCTCACATGCTGCTCCTGGGGAAGCTGCTGGCTCCTGTGGGTCACTGGGCTCCCCACGGGGCCACTGAGGTGGCCGTGGAAGGGCCACAGGGGGGATGTGATCACAAGTGCTCTCAACTGATCAGTTTTGGACTTCTGCAAAATGACTCATCCCTCTCCTCTCTGCTGAATTGGTTTGAAAGGCGCTGGTGCCAACTCTGCTGCCGAGCTCAGGGCTGAGGATGGAATGGCACAAAACCTCATCACTGTCACTTCTCCTGCTGGCTGCAGCCCAGTTTGGAGGAGCAGCCCTTGGTGCACAGCAGATTCATTTCTCAGTGTGCTGCTTGCTCCTTCTGCCTTTATCCTGCTGCACAGGCATCTCTCTTTTTTTTTTTTTTTTTTTTTTACAATGATTTGGAGTTTTCATGGCAACAGCTGTGAAAGCCAATGGCACTCATACAAGTCAAACTTCAAGCAACACTCTGCAGAGTACACAGCAATCTATTTTAGTGCACCACATCATTAATTAGGAGAGACAGACTGGGCAGGTTTGGAAAATATGATCTCTAGTGTTCAATTTTTAAATAGGATTTTGAAGTGGCCACTGAGATTCTCTGCAGTTTCTGCACATAGAGGAAAATACAGCTAGAAAAATTAGGTCATATATTGATTAATCTCAGAACTGAAATAAATTATTTATATTACTTAGCAGCTGACTCTGTTTGTGATGGTTCTCCTGGCTATGGCCTTATTAACTTAATGTGGTAATAACAGGAGGAGAGAGAGGGATTGATGGCATAGGAACCCTGAAAATCTGAAGAGTTGCTAAATTTATCCCAGTAATTTTGAGCTTAGAGCAATCAGGAATTTCAATTTTCATCCATGTAATTTATAAAATGCAGGTATTGTGCATGACAGGAATAATTTCCTTAACTCATGTGGTGAGACATTCACACCTGAGAACCCCAGTGTGTCACCAGGCAGTGTCACCAATGATGGAGCTGCAGTTCTGCAGGTGACAACATGATGGGCTCCCACATTTAAAGGCTGATGTCTATTTAAAATCTCTGCTTTTATAAATAAAACTTAATCCTATAATTATTAATTCTGAAGCTTATTTTTCTCCAGTCATGCTCTTTTTTCTATTTTTTTTTGTGTTCTTTTCCTTCTGAAATTTTTAATGTAACCTTTTCTGCTTACATATTTTTTCAGTTGAAATGTTTGGTGGGTGATTTCTAAAGATAACCAAATGTCAGCATTATCTCTGCTTTAGGTGAAAATGCAATTATACAAAAATCTAGAGATTACTAATATATTTTTTAATATTAAAACCCCAGCATTTTCCTAAAATTGTGTTGGATCCAGCTCCCATTTTTGGTTTGGAAATGCTTTCAGTGAAAAGATTCTAACCAGCCTGATTTATTTTTACAGCAGCAATGATGGTTGCAGTAGGGTGTAATTATCTTTAGTTCCAACATCTTTGATCACAGTGTGTTCACATCTAAATCTGAGTTGGGATCTAGATCTCTCTTTTTTATGCCTCAGGCTATAATTTGTGGGGCTTCTTTGGCAAAAGAATTTCTTTTATGAGATACACATGCACCAGAGCAGCACCACGTTTGCCCTGGCTGTGTGGGAGTATACAAACTTATAAAATATGGATTGTGATGCCCTTTAGTGGGAAGGGAGAAGGGAGAAATCTTGTATTCCAGTCCTGAAATTTTGATAATTTTGGAAGCAGTATCAGGTGAGCATCAGATATTTGAGGTTAATGATTGCCTTGTGGAAATTGGTGTGCTATGGGATTTGATTCTTGTATAAAAGAATAATATAGACATAAAACTGGGAGTTTAGAGATAGGAGTGGTCTGAGAGCAATGCTCAGGCTGACCAGGTGGGATGGATGCCTCATGTATTTGTTTAACCACACTGCAAAACAAATGAGGCTCTACAAGATCTGACAGAAAAATAGGCAGAAATAATTGCAGAAATGGTCCAGTTGTTCAGCCACTCTTTTGCAAGAAATTTCTGTGTCTGTGGGAGTGTTCTCTCCTGTTTAGCTTTAATTTGAGTCCCTAAAATAGACAGCTCATCTTGCCAGACTCCCACGGAGGGAGGCTGGGGCTCCTCCACAGGCTGAGTCAGGAGGACAGAGCAGTCCCTGCCTGCTGGATCCAGAGCATCCTCAGCGTGTCAGGAACAGCCCCCATCCCTTCTGCACAGCCCCTCACAAATGGAAATAAATCTTTTCTCATTTCCACTGGCAAACCCATAAGATTCCCAGTGAAAACTGTAGAGTTTGACTGGGATTGCTGGTCCCAGTAAGAATCCCAGATTTCTCTGAACTATCAGGAACATCTGTACTGCCACACACCATCTACAGAGTCTAACATGGAAACCTTTATTTATGTGTTCCCAAATTTGCTTACAGAACTTCCATATTAAAGCATCCTTTTCCAAATAAATAACTTAATCATGGCTAATATGTCTTTTCCTGATCACCATTATTGTGATAATGGATAATGAAAACAACTGTGTTCCTGAATTGCTAAATTTTGGGAAAATAAGGAAGCAAGTTTTAGCTGTATGTGTATTTTCATGTTAAATCTGTATAATCAAGATTGCACAGCCTCAAAGCTTACCATCCTCTACCAGGCAAAATCCTTTAATTTCTGCTGAAATCTTAAATCATTGTCTGTTTATAGAAAAATGCCAGATGACAGGAGCAGCGAGAGGTAAATGGGAGGATGCTGGATGCTATCAGTTTTGACTGAGAAGGCACAATAAATCTATTTCTAGCAAGAAGAGATCTGTGCTGCTGCTGAAATGCTATTATCCTGCCTCTTTCAATATGTTTTCACCTGATGGATCAGAGAAGAAAGTATCAGTATTAGCACCCAACAGATTTCCCCTGTGAGTGAAAGTGACTTTATATCAGAAACACGTGCTAAAGATGTCTTTTGCATTCCTGCTAATTTTTCAGATCCAGCCTTGGGCATATGCTCCTTATCTAATCTTGACTGCTGCATTAAACCAATGTCTGCTATTCTACTTTATCCTTTGTGGCAGACATGGTTTCTATTTTCTCAGCACTTCACCAAGGTAACATGTTACTGCTTGGAAAATGTTAACATCTGCGAAGGAAAAAAAGAATCAAAGGAAAGGAATTAATCAAAGCCTTGAGATTTATGGGCTAAATCATTGGACTTTGGGCCAGGTAGTAGATTTGTTTCTCTGCTGAGGCAGCTTATATGCAGATGCCTGTGCTACTTCTGGAGGGGTAAAAGGAGACTGATAAGCTTGATTTGGAACCCCAAACGCAGGGATTTCTACCAAGGGTGCAGTGGATGGGTCACTAGGTGGAAAAGCAGCAACCTGATGTCACAGAAAGAACTGGGAAAACCTCTGAGACCTTCAAGAGCTAAAATCAAAATTGCCTTTTGATGGCATCCGTGGTTTAGTCATCAAATCTTTGGTATTTTTAGTCTGGATGAGTTGCTGTGCCACGTACAGAAATGTAGTTGGGCACTGCTGCATTACTACAAGACACTTCACAGTTACTCTGCCATCAACCATTACTGTTACTATAATTATGATTGTTGTTGTTATTATTATGTACTTTGGAGGAATATCAAGAAATGAAGATCTGGAATGGAAAAGTCAAAGTTCCTGGAAATGTTTCACTGTTCACAGATCACCTGCATAGCTGTGGTTTCACAAGTACCACTGGTGCTTTGACAGTCGTGCTGTAAAATCTGCTGGAGACATACACTCAGATTGGATTCCCATTACTGGGAATGATAGTGGGTGTCTGGAATGGAAATTGTATGTTCTTCTGAAAGTTTCAGTTGTCACTATACATTACTTGCAGCATTAATATTGCAAATTGCAACGTGATGTAGAAACATAAAGGGATTTACTACTACAGAGCTGGATGTGTTATGTGATGTAGTGCTGTGATATTAGACAATGTGACATTTCATGAATAAAACAAAACATCTTACAGCACTCCTTATTAAGTGGAAAAAGTGCTTGAAGACGGTCACATTTACAGGGCAACTCTCTGAGGACTATTTCAAATGCTAGAAATTTAATGATGGCTCTTAAAAATCTAATTATATACTGATAGAAATTAATAAAATCCACAGGAGCAAAGATAAGAATTAATGAAATAAGATCAGTGAAGCTACAATGCTGAAAAACAGGATTTATGGTAACACCTAAAAATCATAATAAAACACCATCTCAAGGCACACAAAACCTGGTGAATAGAAGTTGAAAGACAAATATTGCCACAAACTAATAAAGATACTTCTATTCCTAAGATTAAGCACATTCTATCATCCCAAACACTTGCTCAGAGAGGGGAGGGAGCAGTAAATAGTTACTCTTGATTTTTTAGCATGGCCATTTGACCCATAGTGGGACTGAGCACTCTCAGGGGTGGTGGCTGGAGGTGAAGCACGGGCAGCAGAGCCTCTCTTGGCCTCCCCTCTCCTTCCATGTGTCCCAACCAAGCTGCCTGGAATGTGTTTGGGAATGGTGATGTGCAAACCTTTGTGTTAACACCCTCTTCCTCACGCTGCTGCAGAGTGGCCACCACAAGGCATCCGACAGATCTAGGCAGAGGTGGTGACTGTGGCCACCTCAAAATTTAACTGTCTGGTCTGGGATATCCCTAAATCCCAGAATGGTGATGATGATGTGGCCCCAGCACCCAGCAGAGTGAGCCCAGGGAAACTGTGGAGCTGGGATGGAGCAGGGGATGAATTAAAACAATTTAAAAAAATTCTGGAACCTTCACATTTCAATTCTTCATGCTGCAATAAAATGTTTCTTAGAAAATGCTTGTGCTTGCTTTCAGATGCAGGTGAGCAGCAGAGCTGGCTTGGAGCCCAGCCTGGGGTTTGTTTTTATGTGGATGCAACCACTGTCCTCGTTTGCCACTTCCCATGCAGCCCTGGGTGTTATCCTCCCCATTATTTAATTACCAGAGAACTGTGGTTCTCCAGGGAGGGAATATTCTCATGGCTGAGCTCAGACTCAAGAGGATTTTGGCCATTAAAACCTGCAGTAGTGTTGACATAGAATAATTGCTCCTTATTAATCTCTGGACTTTGGGATTCTGCATGTGGAAAACATTAAACAAGGCAGCCCACCTCTGCTTTCTATTATTTATTTTTTGTTTAGGAGAGTATTTACCCCCATTTCTCTGAAGGCACCTGTTCATCTGTGGACACAGAAATTGCACATTAAAATTTGTGTGGTCTGTCCTGAGGCACACAAGACTAGGCACACATGGTTTTGCACAACTAGTAGCTCAAGGTTGATAATTGATTGATAAATAATAATAATAATCATTATCATCATCATTAATATTCACTAGGAAATTAATTGTTAATAAGTAACATCATCAATATGACCAGCTTTCAGCATTATCAGCACTGGACCATAATATCATGACAATGCTATTCATCCTGCAGCTTTCACTCATTTCAACATTTCTTTGCTAATTACATAAAGACTTTCCACACTCAGAATATTTGACATTGCCACAGAAATCATGTCCAATGCAGGCTCCAAATCATGAGCTGTGCTAATGCATTTAAAGACACATGTACTTATGCATGCCAATTACTTGTGCTCAATTCAAAGTTGACATAATTTCCTTTTCAAAGACAAAACACGTTCTGTTTTCACATCCCTGCTTGTATTATCAGCTCCTAATCCAAGACACTTCAGTTCACTGCACTGTGGTGCTTCGAGAGCATTTGTTGAGACCTGCAAATATTCCTCATGCTTGCACTGCACACCTAAAAACCCCATGGTAATGAGTGTTTTCCTTCCCAGTGTAAGTGCTGCGAGCACTGGCACCCAGAATATGATTAATGTGGCACATGTTTGCAAAACTGGGATTCCTCCAGCTCCCTCTGCTCTTAGTGAGTTGTGGGGATGGAATGTGTGGAGAGTGAGGAAAGCAGCAGGAGCAGAGCTGGAGAAGCCCTGAGGCTTTGGCATCAGGAAAGCTCCGTATGGCCCCGGGTTCCACTTTGGAAGCTTGCTACACATTGAAATATAATTAATGGGACATCTACTCAATCTTGATCTCCAAGTTCATTTTAGCCATGTTCAGCGTTTAAGAGTCGAGACGATGAACACTTGATGTTGCAGAACGGTGCCAAAAAATGTGAGTCTGGAGCATTCCTACTCCTGATTTGTTTTGACAGACATTTCATTTTGTGAAGCTGCAGTTAGAGCAATAAAAACAAAATTCACCACAGAAAAACAAACACCAGCTCCCCTTCCAGCAAAACTGATACATTTCTCAAATCCTGGAAAATTGTGCAGCTAGAGCCCATTGAGTTTGCACAGGAGGTAAAGCTCATTAGCAAACACATGAAAGACAACGAGCAGATTATTGTGAAAAAGATATTTGTGCAGTTATTTCAGCAAGGCTTTATTTAAAGTTTCTGGTTGCTGGCACTTAGACAGTGTGTGTGACCTTGGTTAGGGAGTGCTTGCTGCTGAAAAACAGGCACTCCAAGCACCCTTACAGACTGCAGGAGAGCTGGAGCAATGGAATTCAGTGAAAAGGAGGGAAAGCTGACATTTCTCCTTTTATTCCTCCAACAGATCATCTGTTCAAGGAGGTGCACGGAAGAGGAAAAGCATCCCTGGAGCAGGAAGGGGGGATGGAATGGGGCATGGCCAGGATTGTGTGCTGCTCAGGGAGGATCTCTGCCTTGCCCCCAATCAAAGGGGATTTGTGCTAAGCCGAAGGATGCCGGGCGCCGTGAGCCTCTGGAGCACAGAGGAGCTTTCTGTTAGAGCTTCCTGTGCTTTGTTCAACAAAATACATTAACGGGAGGAAGAGAGCTCTCACTACAACCCTGATTACTATTTCCTTTAATTCCATCAAAATGACTTCTTCCCAGCACAGCCTCCCCAGCCAGATGCTCTCCCGGTCTGCGGAGGGTTCGGGACCTTCATCTGCACTGCTGGAAATGTTTTGCAGATTTCAGCAGGACTCCTGGGCTGGATGTATGAAAGTACAGCTTAAGCAGTGACAAATAGAAAGCACATGCTTGGTAAAGCTGCATTACACAACTCCATCCCGCTTCAATGTCATCCATCCCTAAAACAACAAACCTGTGGGGACTTGTGCCTCCGTGTGTGTCTTGGAAAAGGAGGTAGGGCTGAGGTTATGGTGACTTGTGAGGACAAGCTGGTGGAGACATTTGGGTCCACACAGGACCACCATTAGCTCGAGGACCCTGGGGCTCCATCACCACCTGATTAACAGACACATGAGAAGTTCTTTCGTGTGACAGGACAGCCCCTGCTTGTCTAATCACACAACGCCCTCACCATGAAAACTGAGGCAGAAGCACACAATCAGAGAATCAATAAGCTTGGAAAATACCTCTGAGACCACTGAGTCCAACTGCTAACCCAGCAGCATCCTGTTCACCACCAAACCACAGTCCCAAGTGCCACATCCAGCACTTCCAGGGATGGTGACTGCACCACTTCCCTGGGCATTTGTTTCAATATCTGACCACCTTTTCAGTGAAAGTATTTTTCCTAATAACTTATCAAAACTTCCTCTTGCTCAGCCTGGGGCCACTTGCTCGTGTCCAGTCATCCAGGTCTGGCAGGAGGTGCCTGAGTGGTTCAGGTCTGCCCCCAGGCTCTGCAGTCAGGTTCACCTTTAATCAATATCTGCTTTCACAGTGAGCTGTATCCTGCTGGCTGGAGAATCCTTCCAGGATCCACTTCCAGGACAGCAGAAATTAACCCCAGAGTAGAAGATCCTCCTCTGCTTTCATCTCTGACACCATCCTCCTCACTCTGCTCCTTCCCCCAAGTTTCTCAGTGTGTGCTGAGCAATCCTGAATCCTTTCATCCATCTAATTTTGTTTTACTCAGTCTGAGCAGCCTTCACAAGACTAAATTGTAATCTTTCCAATTTGAGCCCCTGTGTGCTCAGCAGCCCCAGCAGAGCACTGGTAACATTTGACTAAGACCAATGTTCTCCATGTGAACTCAGAGTCTGTGTCTTATTTAATTTTGTCTTTTTCAATTAAGTTTTGCCAGTCCTTCCATTACTGTTTCGAGCCCTGTTTAGCCCTAATGTTGAATATACGCACATTTTTAAGTGTTTTATTTATTTCAACCGCATATCTCACACATTCTTTCAAGATAAAAGTAACATTCGGTTTTAGAGTTTTGATTTTTTTGTGTAACTTTTGTCACTACAGAAATGTTGATGTTTTGGTTAAATAATCACCATATCAGTATTTTTATATATTTGGAATGGGAAGGGAGGAGGACAGAAAAACAGGCAACGAAGGCACTGAACACTGCCACATGTAAAGCTAACAGAAGGAAAGTGAAATAACAGGGGATATTATCACAATTTTTTTCAAAAAATGCTTTCTGAAGTTATCTGTATATTTTAAGTTTCCCACAGTGATACACTTCAAGTTTTTAAAACAACACAAACATTTGCCTTGGCTAACAGCCTAGTGTAAAGAATAAAAATTATCAACACAACTAAATGGCTTAAAAAGACAAGGTATTGTCCCTGAGGAGAAGCAAAGAATGCAAAAGTAATCTGTACAGGCACAATGCTCTTCTCGTGTGGCCAGCAAAAACAAATGGGCTGAGTCAGTTGTCTGTTTTAAATGAAGATATTTTGTTCTTTACCTGTCCATCATCTCTCTAGGATGCACATGGACCATCTGACTGGACTGCTTTAAGTACAATTAATATTTGTTCTGTGTCTCATACGTGCTTTTTTGGTAATGACAGGACATTTATTTATTGCTCTTCATCAAGAATTAATAAAGAAGCTAGAGGGGCTATAGATCTCATGATTCCCTGGCAGGGAGTTGTGAGCAGGTTGTCTGAACTCTACAACCCCAAAAGGGTCAATTTTTTTCATGATTTGGGCTTTAGTGCATTCACAAAGGTCATTGAAGTCTGTTTTTTCCATCTTTGTTGTTTGTTCTTCAGTTTTTTTTTTTTTTTGTGAAAAACAGCAGTGAAGTTCAAACCTCTACTGCACTGAATTCTTTGGCAGCTTTTTAAATCTGCCCGGAAACCTTTGTGAAAACTTCTATAATCAGATAGTGACCGATACACAGTGAGTGCCGATAGAAGTGTTTGAAAATAAAATGCAGGGTGCTATAAAACAGCTTTACCAGATAGTAAATAACATTTCAAATATGCAAGGAAATCACATTCCAGCCCTGATCAGTCTCTGATGCCTTCTTTCCCTCCAGGATCTGTTCTAGCTGTGGGAAGCCCACTCTATGTGAGATGTAATTTGGGTGTCCCTGTTGGCTGGGAGATCTCCCTGCATGGCTTTCACAGGAGATGGGAAGAGAAAAGCCTGACTTTGCCATCAGCCTCATCAGGAGGCTGTCACTGAGCACTGCAAACCCCCAGAGAGCAGCAGTGTCCTGAGCAGGGTGGGAGCATCCAGTCCCTCATGCCTTGCTCTGCTGTTGTACCCTCTGTGCACCCCCAGAAAATGGCACAGAGAGCCTGGTGCTCAGTCCATGTGATCCTGCTCTACCTCCTCAGCTTGATAAATACCAAGTGATCTGAGAGAGCTTAGTCCTAATGAAAGATGAGTGTTGGACTTAGTGTCAAAGGTCTCGAGGGACGCTGCCAAAAGGGAAAAACCCAAACCAATATACGCAATACAAAAGCAATGTCTGACCAAAGTGAAGCTGTGAGAGTGACCCTGCTAATGAAAAGAAATTGTTTGCATGGAGTTATAGATGAGTGAATGACCAGTCAGGGGAAAATATTATTTTCCTGGGAAAGCTTAACATTTGAATAAGGGAAAAAGACTGCTGCTTATCTGTGGCAGATTACTGTGCCCTACTGAAAACACTGCCCTGAATTTTTCTCTCCCTCTTTCTGAAGCTGTTCTTTTTCAGATCAGGCAAAAGGGAAACAAATGTGTAATTGTCTAATACAAAATCTCTAATCTCAGTTTCAGCACAAATGTGTAGCAGCCCTTAGCAGAGGAAGAGAAAAATGTGCTTGTTTGGAATGAATGTTTGGTTGTCTCTGAGCACAGACACTGTGACATACTGTTCACATCTTGGGCAAAGGAGCCTTGTGACTTTTAACTTGTTCACAAAACTGACCTTAAATGGGTTTTAACCAGAAATGAAAATGTATGGGGTCATCTCAGAGACTGGAGCATTAGAAAAAGAGAACAAATGCTGTGGGATTTTTTCGTGGAGATGTAGGGAATGACTGCTAAGTGCTGGTGTAGTAGGTATGAGTTCATCAAAATATGGATGCTCATTTCTGAAAAAATCAATTTAATTTAATGAGAATACTCTAAGCTTCAAAATGGAAACATGCTGAAGCACCTTCCTGGGGCATTAAACAGCCACCCCAATGTTGTCTGTGTCACCAATGTCAAAGTCAGCCTGTTTGATGAATTTTGCCCTCTTAGTGTGAAATCACATGTGGTTTGCAGCAGAACTTTGTGAGTGCCTTTGAATGCAAAATCCAGGCTGTAGATGTGTGGATGAAAGGCTCTGTATAAATGTCAGCCTTTATTATTGTTACAAATTTCCGGCTTCTGTTATTAAGACATTTTATATGGATCTTTGCGTGTCTCTCTGTCTGTGAGTTTGGATTAAATGCCTGCCACAAATCTCCCTGGCATCCCATGGAGGGGATTGCTTTAACTTGGTGCTCTTCTAACCTTTCCTTCTGTTCAGGGAATAAACCTGCTTTAAAAAAATGACCTCATAAAAATGGAGTAAACTCTGAGCTCTTTGTTTTTCTCAGGTCTAACCTCCAGGAAGGCTATAAATTCATTTATTCTATAAAACACAAAGAAGTAAATCTTCAGCATAATGTGTGGGGAATTAGCCACTTAACTCCCATTAACATTAATGGGAACTGAATATTTATTTGCCCCACAGCACATAAATCTTTGCCTTGTAACTTCTACAGTTTCTAACTAAAATGTTTCCATTGTTCTAAGGATCATGGTTATCCTGCTGGAGTGTTTACTGGGTTGTCAGGCTATGGGAGATATATTGGATGTTTCAGTCCTTTTCCTTCAAGTAAGCTGTAAAATGCATTGGGGCTCTGTAATGTGAACTTTCTGGAACCTCTGTGTGATAAGCTCAGATGATTCAAACCTCCTCTGCTTGGTGCTGGTCCCGTGGCTCCTGCTGGGAGCAGGAATCATTTGACAGGAATAAACTGCTGAGACTGATGGACTTTTGGTCTGTGCCTGGGGTGAGGGGTGGATGGGGCTGAGGCTTTTGGTGCTCTGCCACGATTCTTCACCTCTTCCACAATCTGTATTTCTTCATTTCTTCCTCCAAGCCTGTGTTCTCATTGTAAGAGAGTTACACTCCCAGCTCTTTCTTCTCCACTTAAAGTCAAGATCAGGCAAATTAATCAATCAAATCCCAAAAAACTGCTTTGAGGAGATGTCCCCTGGAGGGAGGTGAAGGGGCCACAGCTCAGTGAGACCTATTGGAGGCTCCACAGTTGTTATGTGTATTTACCTGGAAGACACTGAGCCTCTCTCAGGATGGATGAACCATGGAGCCTCACAAATACCTGAATGTGAAATCTGCCACTCACTGGCTGAAATCCAGGCTCTGTTTTACTCCATGGTCAAACTTCCCATGACTTCAGCACACCAGGTTTAAGTAGTGCATGAAACTACTTTTCCCTGAAGCATTCCATAGAAACCTATTGCTCTTCTGTGTGGTTTATTTGAATCACTCTGAGGAAGTTAATAAATCCTCCAAATTTCTGGTTAAAAGTAAATAAGTAACAATGGGAGCAGAAAAACTCCATCTTGCCTCCTATCGATTTATGAAGTATTTTACAAATAAAGCCTTCCTCTGCACCCAAGTGCATTGGGCAAAAAACAAGAGGCTTAAACTAAAGCTGGAGAGTTTCAGGCAAAACATCAGAAAAGGTTTCCCAGGGGTCAGGGTCGGGAAGTACAGCTGCAGACTGTGCAGGCTGCTGTCTCCAGGAGCAGGCTAGACAAGTTGTGAAGAGGGACCTAGGTGGTCCTGTTGAAGAGGAAAAGAAGGGTTATTGCTGTAGACACTCCCTTTCAGCTCTGTCACTCTGCAGGAGCAAGGGGGGAATCCATCGATTTTTAAGGTTGTTGGATTGAGTCTGTTCAGTTCTGTTAGACTTTTCAATGAACCAATAATATCCTCTTCTGATCTCACTTGCCCCTGTTCTGTGTCCCTGTGATCCTGGGCAGTCACAGATTGTGAGAACTGCCTTCCTTCCCTGTTCCCCACCTTTTCCAGGGAGCTGAGCACACATGAGCCCTGCGCACTCCATCACTGCAGGACTCTCCTCTCATGGCTGTGAGACTCTCAGACAGCCCTCAGCTGAGCTAAGTGTGTAAAAACCTTTTTTAGCAGTGCCTGAACCTCTGGGTTTATTATCCAGACCAGCTCTCTCTCTGCACCTGCCAGGTTCCTCCTGAGACTGAAACGAGAGCAGTCTCCATGTCTGCTTTCACAGCTCCAAAGCAGAGACAGGGATTTGTCAGGAAACCATTAAACAACGCTGCACCATTTGTTGTGGATCCATTTTCTTTCCTGAAACCAAAGTATTTGTTTTCAAGGGTTAGGGAACAGGATTCTGGTGTGACTTAGGCCAATATAAATGCACAGGACCCCTCCAGGCAATGAGTACAAACACTTTTGGTTCACACACTTTGCTGCACTCGAGACACAGGGATGAGAACCACGTCTGGTTCTGGAGCTCTCAAGCCACAGGGACTGGCTGCAGGGGTAGGCTCAGGGATGGGACACCTGTGACATCTTAAAACATCAAGTTGTTGCTCTTATTATGTTTTCAAAGCACCATAATCATAAACAATGGGCAAACTGGAAACCTCACCTGCAACGTGCTACTGGCATGTTGAGCACATCCCTGGAGCCAGCTTTGATTTCAGGTTTAGTTCCTATGAAAAATACTTAATCAGGAAATCTTTACTCAAGCTTTATTTAGTTTTCTGTTTTCTCAGATGTGGCACTATTTATCAAAATCTTTGAAAATATCAAATCGATTTTAGCTGTGAACACATAAGATTAATTTAAACCTCACTGTACCTCACACTCAGCATATTCCTTCCTGAATGAGCCATTAGCAGACTCTGCACAGGGTATCAGTTACTGAGTGTAAATATCTGAAACAAAAGCTGCCTAACAATGTTCAGAATCTCCTCTCAAGAAGGAAGGCTAGGAAATGATCAAAGAGAGCAGAAAACGAGAGAGGAAATTGCAATTACACAATCTGAAGTTAAGTGCTTCCTACGGAAAGGAACGCGGTGCCTTTAATCATGAAAGATGAAATTCCCATTAACTGTTTTCTGTCACCCACAAAGGTGCCATCCAGCACAGCCACCACAGAGGACTCTTCCAGTTGCATCCATCAGGATCCACTGGCACCATCCATGTCCTGGAAGAAAGGATTCTCCAGCTGGACAGAGCCACCAGAGCATCTCCCTGAAGCAGCCAGGCTCACTTGGACACCTGATTTAAACGAGCTGGCTCTGTCCTGGCTGAGGGTGGCATGGCCACAGCAGCTCTGTGGCACTGTAGGGGCACAGACACAGTGTTGGGCAATGCCATGGACCAGTCAGGATGATTTATGCTCAACCATGTTTGGAGAAACAAATGCATGTATCAGATAAAACCGTATTTATCTCTTTTTTTTCCCTCTCTTTTTATTCTAAAGTGCTAGAGGGGTTTCCAGCTGTAGATAAAATCATTTTCACAAAACTGAAATGCAAAATTTGTTCCAGAGCTTGTTAGGTCCTGAAGTCTGTAGGTGGGGTTGGGAAAATGGCATTCCCAGCTCTTGGCCAACAACAAAGCTATTAGAGCCTTGATAAATGTTATCCAGTGCTGCTGTTCGTGCCATATTCCCAACAGCAAATGCAAGCATCTTCAGGATCCAACAGGCTCCCAAGGATAAGCCCAGCAATTCAACTAAAAATAAATATAATTAACCCATAAAAAGAAAAATGTCTGTAAGATTATCATCCTCGCAGCTGCTTGGAATGTGCTTGGGAAATATTTTTGTAGCTAGTTGCAAATCAAATGTGTTTTACATAGAGACAGTGTTGCCAAAATAACACAAAATAGATTTATTAAATAAAAGATGTAAATGGAAAAAAGATAAAATAAAAAAATGGAAAAAATATTTTCACATGTTTAGACAAGCTGCTCATAAATATTCTTTCCTTCTCTTAGAATCACCAAGCCGGTTTCTGGCCTAAGGTTGTGTTTTGTAACCTGTCAGACTTCAACCTGCAAGAGTGGATAGCAAACATCAAATGAGTGATCCAAGGATTTACTCATTTTTAATGGCTAATCCTTATTCTTATAATGTTTTAACCATTCATGACCTTTATCCTAATCCATCCCCTCCTAAAAATTTCCATTGCTGGGAGCTTGTTCAGAATAACTATCAGATATATCGAATAAACTGTCTAAATTTTGTTGTCATGTCTCTGTTTCATGTCGAGGGTTTCCAATCAGGACAGTAATGAGCATCACACAGAGAATATTGTTTCACCTTCCCCAGTTTCTTAAACAACTGATCTTGGAGAATCAGCAGTAATGGGTTTACAGCATTTCTGAAAAGTGAAAAAGTTTTCATGAACAGATCATCCAACATTGTCTGAAGAGTGATAAATTAATAATTTTATGTAACACCCACAAATAACTTCAAAAGAAAACGAGTCAATGCTTGAATTTTGAAGGATAGAGCCTCTAATCTTCTTAAAGATTCCTTTCTCAGACTGCCATGAGATGCTGTCTGGACACACTCTCACTGATGTGCCCAACAGATCAGTTCCTGTCTCTCCAGAACTAATTAATTCTCAAGACTTTCAGCAAAGGAAAGGTGGCACTGAGCACCTCTTAGGAGCTACCAAACCTCTCACAGGTCTTGGCTCATTAGCAGGACCTGTAATTAGTGCTCCCATTGATGCATTTGTTACACTATCAGCTCAAAAGCTTCCAGTGTTTACTTGCCAGATAAATTTCCCAGTGTCCAGTATATTGAATTCTTCGCTTGCTAAGAGTGCAGGGATGTGGGGAAGCGAACACATCAGTCAAGGTTTGATTGCACGAAACTGCCAAAGAAAAAACCAAACTATTGTCAACTTTGCTGGGCAGCTGAATGGGAATCTGAGAGGGAATTCATTAAAAACCATGTCACATACACCTCGTGCAGAGCCACGACTGGCAATTGGCTTTGCTGGAACTAAAAGGCTGAGCCCAAACTTTTCTGGAAAACTCCCTAAGGCCATTTCATTTACAAAAAGACCAAGCTTTTGAGAGCATATAATTATCCTTCATCCCTGCCATCTTATCCTGCATTAAATTTAATTGCCCACAAAACTTGGCAACGTTCTCAAATCCATTTAAAGAAATGAAGTGGTTCTGTCATTTTTTAGTACTCCTGATATGAAAGTGTTTCAACTTTCACTCTGTGGAAGGGACAAGAAGCTCTGCCTCCTCCCCTTCCCCCAAAATACACATTCTCCCTGAGAGCACTGAGCTCAGACGGAACAGATGGGCTAAAAATAGTTGATTTTGGCCAAGACTATCAAAAGTCATCAGTGATTTTCAATGCCTCTATTTTTAGAGGTGAGTGCTGACCACTTACTGGAAATCACATTCCTTCAAGCTTGCAGAGCTGGGCACCCAAGTCTTGCTGTGTTATTTCCAAAGGAACAGACCATGAGCATCAGGGCTGTGATGGAATCCCCACCCTGTGCCTTGTTCTGTTATCCCAGCTCAGAGAATCTCCCCAATATTTCGGTGCACAGGGCTGACCCCTTGAGCCCTGACCACTGAGCCCCTGACCCACCAGTGCTGTTCACTGGGAATGCACCCAATGCCATTGGAATTTTCTCTCCACCCTTCACTGCCAAAACCTGCCACCTGCAAATGAGACTCCTAAAAATATGAGCCAAATATGAACCAAAATATGAATCAACTCCTAAAAATATGAGCCAAAGGGTGTCCCCATGGCTCTTCCAATCCCTGCCCAGTCTTTGTTGCTGGCACCTGTGCTAGTTCTTTCAATCTTACATGAGAAACTGTTTTGATATTTACCTGCCTGGTATATAAAGGCACTTTTTTGAACAGTTCATGAAGAGGACAAGGCATTTAAATATATTTCAAAGATAAAAGATGAACACTCCTTACTTCTTTCCATAAATGCAGTGTGCAAAAATGATGTCAGCACAATAGGTGATGGGGTGGAAATTTTGAGCTCACTGAGTGAGTATCTGTTAACATTGGCCTTTTATCTACAGGTCTCTTTTCAATTGTGAAATGCTGTTAATCCATCATGAAGTCTTGTCATGTGCCTGCTAATTATATGTTTTGTGTTCTTCAAATGAAAACAAATGAATTTGGGCTTGGGGTGGTAGTGGAAATTCCTGATGATCAAGTAAAAATATATTAATGGCACATGTGACAATTAAAACCCCTAATCAGGTTTGTAAGAGAAGTATTTTCAAACATTTTGAGCACCTACAGCTTCTGTAGTCTGCAGTGTTGTGTGCTGAACTCCTCTGGACCCAGCACAGCAATACATTAAATAAATGTCACATTCTATGTACAGTGTGAAAGAGAATTATCTGAGAAGCAAAGGTCAATGAAGTCAGATTTTCTGCTGTGTTTATTGGTGATAAACATCTCGAGAGAGAATGTGAGCATCTCCAAACACGGAGATGTGAATGTTAATACAGTCCCTTATCTCTTTATAAACGATCTGTATCCTGACACGGGAAGTGAGCTTCAGCCCCAATGAATTACAAATGAGTGACTCCCTAATATAAATAAAAGCAGGAGGATGGGCCCTGTCGAGCAGTCTGAGCACAAGAGCTGGAAATAAGAGCCAGGGACTTATCTCAGCTTTGGAGAGTGAGCAGCTTTGGAGTCTGGTCCAAAGCTCTGGTAATTAAGTGGGAGTCATTCCAGCCCTATCAGAGGACTTTATCACTCTTTATTAGGGCTACCAGATGTCCACTATTTTCTTGCATTTGTCTTCTTTTTCTGCTCCCAAGATCTTTTCCACTGGGTGTCTGAAAGGTGCAGCTCATACCCAGGTGTCCCCAAACCCTGAAGTGCACGTGTGTGTGTGCTGGTATGGATTTGGTTTGTCACAGTGGGCAGATGTTGGATGGCAGGGGATAAATGGGGGGTCAGGGTAGCATGGGCTGGGAAAAGGACCTGTGCTGGGAAGGCTGGGCAAAAAAAGGGGATTTTGGAGTGATGAAATGAGGAAGGAAAAAGGCAGTCAGGGAGGGATAGGTGAGAAAAGAAGATTTATTTGGAATGGGAGGCTCTGGGATGCAAAGAGGGATATAGGGTTAGGGCCCTGGGGTCACTGCCTTGCCATTTAACCCTTAATTGGGACTTTGAGGGTGGATTCCCACAGACTTGTCCAAGCTGTCATGTCAACTTCTGTGCTCCTGTGTGCTGCCAGTGCCTGCCTGGGCTGGGGGAGAGGGTGGCTCTACTTGTGGCCTTGGAAATGTCACAAACTTCCCTGCTTCAATGGCAGGGTGAATGCCACAGTCACCTTCCAGTCTGGGGAGCTTCAGATCCTGCCTGTGAAGGTTTGGGGAGGAAGCCATGCTTGATTATTAAACTGATCCTTTGGAACAACAAAATAAATGTCTGAAGTCTTAAATTTGAGGAAAAGGTTGTGGGAATAAAATTGTATTTGGAAGTGAAGGTCTTTCTTTCCACAGCAGTGCAGGTGGCTGAGGCAGTGATGGTTCATGTCCAGCCCCTCCTGCTCCTCAGGATGTCTGGCTGGGGTGGAACAGTCCACTGCATAGTGGGAGATGTCCAGGTGAGCCTTAGGTGGCTTCACCTGGCTCTGGGTTCACCTCAGATGGCTCACAGCCACTTCTGCCACTCTCTGCCACCAGATGTGTCTCTCCTCTCCTGCACTTTGAGTCCCAGACAAGACATCCTGTGACTTCATCCCTCCTCAAGGATTTCCACAGCATCCTGGTGCAGCTGAACTCCAAATGCACACATGTCTGGAGCTGGGGCTATTCTTCCCTCTGAAAAATTTTTCAGACCTCACACCTCTACAGCTAAACAAATGTAATCCAAGCATCAGATCATAAAATTTTGGAAAAAAATTATTTGAACTGCTGGCATGGCTTCTAGCAGTGCACTAGGGGCAGCTCTCCTTTCACGTGTCCCCTGAGGCAAGTAAAGCATTTCACTCCTGGTAACTGAGCTGTAACTGTGGGTCTCAAGCAGCCCATGTTCCACGTTACAATGTGAGAAACCTGAGGGCTTTTGCTTTTTGTGCAGGAGATTATCAAAGCACCTTTAAAGGGAGCCAGATTTCCTGCCTCACCTTTCCTCTCCCCTTGCTCCCACATTCACTCCTTGAGAAACAAAAAGGTGTCAAACTTTCTTCCACACGTCCAAACGAGCCTCACTGCCTGGGCAAGTGGGGAGCAAAGACTTTGGCCTCTTGAAGTCTTTGCTGGCAGCTCACAGGCAGGTAGCAGCTCTCTGTACAGCCACAGTAATACAGGGACAAAGACAGCTGACAATTTTGGGCACACAGGTTTATTTCCCTAACCTGCTTGCACTCCATCTCTACCAAACCCAATGTGCTGCAGCAAACAAGTCCCTTCGTGTTTTAGGGGAAAGAATGTGATTTTGCAACTCACTGTTCTGCTTTTTCCTCTGTGGTCCACACTTGGCTTTAAAGGAGTCAGGATAACACACACAGGGCTGATCCTCTCTCCTCACCCAGGTATCCCAATTACCTGAACTGTTATTAATTAACTGTGAGAAACTGCTTATTAAAAACAAACTTTTGCCTTGTCCGTGCAAATGACCCTGGAAGTTTCAGATGTGCCAGGACAGGTGGAGAGGGAGTGTTGGTGTCAGGGGCTGGAGAAGGGGTGGGTACAAATGTGGGTCACCAAAGGGCCACCACACCACTCAAATCCAGGGATAACTGAAACACCAACAGTCACCTCTTGTAAAATGGGCAGGTGTCAAGATATGCTTTGCTTTGCAAAGGAATGAAATTGAAAACTTCTGCTGTTGGGGTATTTTTTTTTCCCAGGAAAATAAAAAGTAATTGTTTTATTCTGGATGAATGCCTGAGGCACCAGGGTAGAGCATCCATCTCTCAGAGTGCAGAAATCAGTGATTTCTCTGCTCCCTCACCCATTGCTTGGGGTACCAGGTGAAAGATTTTCACCATTCCAAAAAAAAAGGTTTGAAAATAACTTCCCACAGTGCAGGTGAGGGACCTAAACATCAGACACTCTGCTGGATGACGAGGGCAGGAGAGACAGAAGGGGGTGTGCCCCTGCTCTGCCTCCTCCTCAGCAGTTTCACACCTTGTCTGCAGTTAAATTTAGCAGAACAAATACATTTGCACAGAAATCCTTGGTTCTAATTAACTGCCATTTTCCAACAACACAAATCCTAATTCACTGAAAACATTCTGGTGGCACGGCTAGAACTGCCACTGGTTTGGGGGATGCTCCTGACACAAGGCAGGATCAACCTCGGCAGTGGAAGGATAAATAATCAATTTTCACATGCCTGAGGAGCAAAACTGAAAGCTTTTGATGTGAAAAAGCACCTGAACAATCAAATACTGATATTCATAGCTCTGGAAAATTCGACTCTGAGAGTGGGCACTGAGCTTGGAGGAGCAAAGAGAGGTCACACATTTTTTTTTGGTGGGAAGACAGTGGCTGCACCTGCCAGCTCATCCTAAGAACTCTGCTGAGGCGGGAGGAAGGAGCTTAAGGATGTGCCAGTTCTTTTCTTTGAGGTGGCTCTGTGCCCACTGCAATTATGGAAGGAGGAAAACAGCAGTTTTGTGAATAAAGCTGGCAGCTGCCCAACACAGCCTGAAGAAACAACCGTACCTTGGAGAACCCTTCCTTTTTCTCTCTGGGCCGGGCCAGGCTCTTTAAAGGAGTTTAGCACTCATGTAAGCATCTCCATTTCAAGATGCTCATTACTGATAAAACCTATCCTGGTCCCTGAGCAGTCTCCAGCATGGTATGAAATGCCTACGATGCTGGTGTGGGAGGTTTGCCTGCTTTAGACACTTCTGAGTCTGTAACGAGTGAAAGTTGGTTTCAGCTCAGAAGCATTAGGTTTAAAAATACTTCTAGGGTTTAACAGTAACCATTATAGCTCTGGACAAGTTTATTATCCTATATGGTTGCTGAACAAGTTTAATTCTCAACCACAAAGGCTTCCTCTGGTACTTTTAATCAGGTTTCACATGGGAAAAAACCATCCTTGGATCAGTTCTGACCGCACTCCCTTTTGCTGTGGCTGGATGCAGCAGGACTTTGTTTTCCCAATATGAGACATCATGCACAGAGCTCCTCAGCTCTGTGGCTCATGTTGGTTTAACAGCACTGGTTCTGAGCCTGCCTGTGTCCTTACAATCCTCCCCAAGCCTCCCCTGGATAGCAGAGCTGTGCTTGAGCCTCTTTGCAGCCATCCTTGGGGTTACAAACTAAGCCCATCCACTCTGAGCTCCTCTCCATCGTGCATTTCAGCAAGTTATTCTGCAGAATGATGAGGCCATTTCCCACATCCCACACATCTCCTTACACTGGGGAAGTGAAGGAAAACACTGTAAAGGGGTAATAATCCCCCCTCATGCAGAGGCTGGAGGGAGAGGAACAACCCTGCAGTAATTGCTGAGTATTGGCAGCCTCCTGGTAACAGCAAAGCCTCCTCCAATGGGTGGATCAATAAATCAAATGCATGAACATTAACACCATGTGGTTCTTTAAAGTGGATCTCTGTTCATATGGTGAGAAGCTGTATTACCAAAGTTTTACAGAAAGAAAAGACACAAATTTAGTCTTCTGGAGTATGAGCTTTGGCTCATACTGAGCAAAGGGCAACATTACTTTGCTAATCGGTCCTAGTGGTTTTATCAATTGAAAACTAACAGGGAAAAGGATTCAACAAGGGCAGAGGAGTCATCAAGAAAAGAAATAATGAGAAATAATGTGGAAAATTAGAAAGAGTCTGCTGGAAACAAAAGTTGCATAAAGGTTAAAGCAGAACTGCACTCAATGAAATGTGAGTTCTTGCAAACCCTTTTATGTAATTATGGCAGAAGGGCTAAGATGAAGAAGAACATTGTGCAAAGAAAATGAATGCCATAGAGAAAAAGAAAGGTGAATCCAGGTTAAGGCAATGTAAATAACTTTCTGATATACACACACCCTCAGTGTCCTTCATTCCTTCTGAAGAAAAGTACAACATTTTAAAGTCAATAGAGATGTTTATCCAAGTCACTCCTAGCTCACTTCACAAGGAAGGCTTTGGGGTTTTTACTTTCTGGTTCCAGATAAAGTAATTTTTTTTGTCTTTTCTTTTTTTATTATTTTTTTCCCTTTTAGAAAAATGCAATACAATTTTCAGATTAACAAAACAAGGGATTGAAGGATTACTTTTGGCATTTCCATTCCATGACCCATTTGTTGCTCATATGAGAGAAATAAGGCAGGACATGGTCCTTGCTGAGACTGCAGCCCCTGCAAACACCAGGATTTTTCCTTTGGAATATCTTTCCCCATGTAATTTTTAAACCAAACTGCACCAGATTGATGACAGAATTCCTGATGTGGCCAGATGAGGGGAGCAGTTGTCTCCTTTGTTCTGGAACCCCAGCCCTCACCATCCCCAGCCCTGGCCGACTGCTTTGCAGCTCCTGCTGCCAGCAGGACTGTTTTCCCTTTGGTTTCCTCATGAACATTTCCATCCAAAGTATATTTTGCATTTTTATTGGTCGTCCCCAGACGTGTGGCCTTTCATCTCCTGACATTGAATCCATATGCCGATCTCAGCGGGGCGTGCAGGCTGCAGCAGCTTCCCATGCCACACCTTCCACGCATCGCTGCCGACGTTCCAGGTCACATCCCATCCCCATCCCACGTTTCAAAAGCCTCTGCATCCTCTCCAGGCTTTGTCCTGCACACCATGCAGCTGGCCCAGGCTCTCCCTTCCACACTGCTGCTGCCACAGCCCTGCAATGAGCCTCTCTGTGCTTTCCTTCCAGAAAATAACTCTCATTTACCTGGTGACCACTCCTGCCCAATAACCCAAATTTTGTGTGGCCCTACTGGCACCCACTGTAGGAATGGGAACTCTGGGATGTTCAGTCACTGAGGAATGGTTCCAAACCCCACCAAAATCCACAGAGATTTTGTTAAACTGTGGGGTTGGTGCTCTCCATCAGCTTCTCCACTTGGCAGCTGTGGGAAGGGGATCACAAAGGGCGATGCGCAGAACCCAAACATTTTCCACAGTGTGAATAAACTCTCCCAGGCTTTTTCATTGGCCCTAAGCCAGCTGTGAGGATCTATTCTGGCCAGGATTTTAGTTAAACAGTCAAAAGAAATGAGGAGTGCTGGAGAGATGATGGAGGTGAGGGAAGAGCTCAGCCTTGACGCGGTGCCTCGGATGTACCCGAGGCATGACAGAGTCTGGAACACACAGAGCTGGCCCTGTGTTTGCCTCTGCTCCTCCTGCCTGCCCTGAGCAGCTCCAGCTGATGCTCACAGGAGTCCCACGTGTGTCTGGGCAGAAGAGCTGCAGGGCCTGAAGCAGCTCTCACCATTTCACACCTGGTTCTTCCTCACACACTACAAAGCAAAATAATCCCCCCTGCTTGTTCTGGTTTGATCTTTTTCACAGATCCCGACGCAGCAGGCAGCCTCAGAGCTGCCCCCAGAAAGGGTTTCTGCTCAGTTTGGATTGTGAACGAGTTGTCAAAGAAAATTATGCTGTAATCCTGGGAGATCCAATAAAACTGTCCCACAGGTTAGGGCCTTGCCAGTTGGAGGCAGTTCTTAATGCAGATTTCACTCTGCGTGTGTCACATTTGCTAATTTTCCATGAATGATTCCTGATTTTCAACTGACCTTGGTCTTTAGGTTCATAAAACTTTGCTCTGCATTAAAGTCTTTTGGCAATGTGAAGTTTTGCCTGAAATAAAGCAGGAAAGAGACATCCTGAAATATAAATTCAGTCAGTTTTTGCACAGGGAGCAGCATTATTGTCAAATGGTACATTTTGTGCTGCTTCTACTGAATGAGGAGAAGTTCCTGAAGAGAAGGTGATAGGATTTAAGGAACACAGATTCAGCCTGTACTTCTGAAAGACTTTAGACTGAGTTTGTAAATGTTTTGGGATTCAACTTTTCCCCTGTAAATACAGTCTCTATTTTTCCTGTTGTGTTTCCTGTAGATTTCAAAGGGACCCAGTGGAATTGCTGTACAAGTCCCATGGAATAATCCATCTGTTCAAGTTTCATTAAATGCCTTGCTGATGCCCTTTCCTGGGAGAGTAGATCATTCTCCCTGATCTCCAGTCTGGCCCTATTTACATGAGCTGACAGACTACCTGATGGAGCCATTATTCTCTTCTCACACATAGTCTAAACTATTTCCTCTTGCTGGGCACAGAGCTGTTTTAAATCAAGACGTCTTAGTTCATGGAGGTTAGGAACAGTCTTATAAAATGCCTTATTTCTTCCTTGTTTCTATGTAAATCTATTTTATTGGACAATTGGAAAACATAACACTTTACTTGTGTGGATAACCCCCTATGTGCTTCCAAATACAATATACAGAGTTTTTTTCAGAATAAGCTTTTCATGAAAGCCTGTTTTTCCCTGCATCCAGGCAGAGCTTTTGGAGAGCAACCTGCCCTCCTGCCTGAAATAACAGTCAAACCCAACCCTTGGCTGGGAACTCAGCACGAAAAGACATTTCAGGGCTGACATTCAGGTCACATCGAGGTGGTTTCTGCTATTTAAGCCTGAGAATACAGGTTGGAACCATTGGAATCAGTGGAAAAACCTCCAAGGGGTTTAAATAATTCTCTGCCACCTGGTCTGCCTGGTAAAAGAAGGTGCCCAAGCAGAAATTAACCCGTTAAATCCCTTTGTGTGCTGCTCTGCCAGGCAGCCTCTCATCCCTGCCATCCCTCCCAAATGTGTTCTGGCAGGCAGAGTTTGTTCTGGCCGGGAGCTGGGTTTGCAGAGATTAAAGAGACGCTGTGTGGTGGGCAGCGAGCCCCGGCAAGCCGGCAGATAAAGGCGGCATTGGAGGCGGAATGGGCACGGAGAGCGCGGGGGTGCTGGGGGAACGGGCCAGCCAGGGACATGGGGGGAGGCTCCACACCCAGAATACACATGGATTAGTGATGAATACTCAACCTCCACGCTTTGGAGCAAGAAGTGCTGGCCTGCTGGAAGGGCCTGTCCCTCCTATCGCAGGGCTGGCTCCCTCTCAGCTCTGGGGTGATACAGTGCAGCCCTTATGCTCTGCAGGGCTCCCTGTCAGCTGCCCAGCACTGTACAAACACGGCAGAAAAACACCAGATGAATATTTAACATCATCAACAGGCTCCTTCAATGCCTCTGCCTGACATTTAATGCTCTGCATTGAGGAAGAAATAGTTAATTGAAACACCAACTCGCTTTTGCAGTCAGGTAATATCTTGTGCTTATTGTCACCATCAAAAAATGTTTTCCCTTAAACCTGCTACTGCAGCACAAATAAAGGAGAGGATTTACTGCTGAATGCTAAGTCATACTTCATTTTGCTATTTAAGGAGCTAATACAGGAATGGAATAGAGCACAGGCCCAAATAAAAGTTCATATGTTACTGCCAAGTCCAAGCAATTTAATTTTGTGACTCAGGCAGCCTAATTGTGAAATTGGCTTAGTGCTCTTCACGTTGTTTTATTTTTATCTGTTTGTATGTTTAAATGCATGCTTGAGGTTCATTATGACCCAAAGGTTCATCTCAGTTACATATTGAGGATTTTCAGTGCAATTGTATGGGTTATGAGGTTGTTATTTAGAGCTGAGAGCAGAGATCCTCTCACGATGGTCTGCAAGATTTGGACTGCAAGTGCAATACTAAATGTACCAAAACACAATAAAACAATGAGGACATGGGAAGCCTTAGCACAGGCACGCTGTGGTTCTGTGCCATCTGGCCACCCACCTACCCTGCTCACCCACAGGGTGCAGGGATACAGGGAGAAAGAGATGAACAAAACACCTTAAATGCATTTCCTGAAAGGGCACTGAGCATGGATTTGACTCGGTTTGACTCCAAACCCAGAGATAAAAAAAGGTGGAATTCTAAAACATTAGTTATAAAGAGAAGGTGACAGCTTTGTTTGGTGTCAGGGTGCTTTTCATAAGGCAGTCTGAGGCTGTGTGCGGGTGCTGAGTGTTTTCAAATGTAAATCTGATGGCAGGCTGCAGCCCGTGGGGTAGATAAACAAGCTGTATTTTTAAACGCAGTGTGAAATGTGGGGGCTGACGTGACCATTATCAGAGCCTCACACATGACTTATGAGGCATCATAAAATACTTTCATATTGCAACAATGAAAGCTGAAGCTGCTCTGTGGTAGGCTTGTTTCATCTGATAGTTCACCCAGCTCCCCTCACCAGGCTCTAGGAGGAGGCAGAAATGTTTTCCAAGAGCTGAACTTCTGAATGCCAAGCTGTTCTCTCATAGAATTTTACAAAGAAAAAAAAACTTCTTGTTGAATGACTGATGAGGAGCTGACTGTTAATACAATGCAGGTAACATTTTCAGGGACTTAGGGGCATTCCAACCTGCCCATGAAACAGTTAAACTCATCACCTGGATCAGGGCTGTGATACAAATGTAAAGAATTATCTCGCCTCCTTTTATTAAATAGTTCATTAATGTATTTTACCTGAAAATTAGCATTCTTAAAGGTTTTTCAGGCCAGTGGTTCATAGCTGGATGGACATGAAAAATGCAGTCACTATATCTTCTTACAAATAACTAGTCTCCAGACAACTTGGAGACTGATCCCCTAGAATCTTAATGCCACAAATTTCCTTTTCCTTTGATAGCTTCTTTCATCTTAATTTATCACATTACATTGATTATGTAAGTGATTATTCTTAGCCTTATTTGCAAAACCAAGTGATATTTTACAGAATACCTGCCACCTGTATATTGTTTCTGTATGTTAGTGTTAGAGCTTAGCTGTAGAGGTCTCAGGTGCTGCATTTTATTCCTCCCAGTGATGTTTTCCTGCATGATCCCGAATGAATCATCTGATTTCGCTGTTTCACTGCTGCTGCTGCAGTTAATCTGCAAACGCAGGAGACACAGCTGTCTCTGGATTCTGTGAAAATCCTCCTGTGACAGCGCTAGGCCGGGTCACTCCTCCCAGCAGATGTAAATCCTTTTGCCAAGGGACAAGCGGGAGAGAGCCCAGCGGTGTCCGGTGAGATGCCCGGAGCAGGGAGGAGCAGAGATCGTGTCCCGGTGTCCAGGGGCACTTCCCAGCCGGGCTTGGCCGGGATCCGAGCGCTGGGAGCTGCAGCAGAGTGTGGCCGGCTCGGGAAGGGCTCTGGGGCTGCTCTGCCCTCCCCAGCAGCCAGCCCAGCCCTGCGGTTTCTGGCTCTGCAGGAATGACTTCAATGGCACGAACCCACGGGAAGAGCTGGACCTTGGAGAGTGTTGCAGGGAGTCTAATTTGTCTTCCTGTCATGGCCATGAGGTTCAATTACCTTTTCCCCTCTCGTTCTATTTATTGAAGAATATGATGAAAATGTATATAAGCAGTCAAATATTCAGAGCTGTTTCAGCTTGGCAGAATATTCTCCTCTTCTTGTTTTCACACCGTTTTACTTTGGGGACATGCAGGCACACCGAATTCATGTCTGTGGTGCTTTTGCACTGAGCTGATTCCAGTCAGTCCAATCACAAAGCTGGGCAGAGGAAAAACTGAATTTTCAAACTGATGACACATTTACGCCAGAATTGTAACTTTATGATATTAATGTATCATTTAACTTACATGTATACTTTGGAATGTTTATAACTACTGTAAATCACAGGCGAGAGGGGCCAAGAGAGTGCCACACAGCATTCCTGGTGCAACTCCTAAAATAAATACAACAATCGCAGGAGAACAATGTTCCCTGTTTGAAAAGAGAAAACGTGGCTGCTGTGCAGCAGATGGGAAATGTGCTTGGTTAGATCCTCACCAGGAGAAGCAGGGGCAGTGCTGTGGCCTTTTCTCAGTGTCCACACTGGCACGCAGCAGGGATTTCTAAGGATGAAGTGCCATTGAGCCAGCACCAGCCAGGAGTTTGTCCCTGCAAAAGGACACCAGGCAGCTGCTGCTGGCACCATTGTTCTCTTGAGCATGACAGTTCAGATTTTGGGATGTGATCTTCCTTTCTTGCATGGTGACTGCTCAAGAGCCATCCCCGTGTTTCAGAGTGTGAAACTCTCTGACCGCCGTCCGCCTTGTCCTGCAGGGCACCTTGAAAAGAATAAAACCTGCTGTTCCCTGACCTGTAAAATTCTGTGGCTGACTTCTGAACTAGTAACCTTCAGTTTTTCCTTTAAGATTTAACTGTAATTTTATTACTTGACCGGTGGACTGTAAAATGCACATTTAAATGCATTCAACTCAGATAAGGATCTCATCATTAGAACAGCCTAACTTTTTTGTTTCAAGTTAATCACTCTCAGATTCTTCTGGATTCATCGGCACAATTACCAATACCTGGTTTTTATCCCTGAAGTTGGAAATGAGACAGGATACAAAGGCCTTCAGTTCTTAAAAGACAATAAAAAATATGACAAATCTTATTGAAAATCCCCCTCAGCTTTAGAGAAAAATCTACAGAAATTTCAAGCACCAGTCTAAATCCAGGAGAGCTTTAAATATTAAAAATTAGTTAGTTTCTGCAATTTAGGTGAAAGGATACCTTTCCTCCTAACTTTATTATGCTAAAAACACTGATGAGCAGCAAGCACAATGTGGTAACATTGCACAGGCAGCAAAATACCAAAATAACACCAAGGACAGGAGACTGTTTTAATGTACTTTCTGGTAAGTTATTTAACATGCTTTTGTTGGCAGTGTGGATGGTTTGGGGCTTTGGATCAGGCCTGCATTACTTAGAACAGGCAGTAGGCAGTGCCTCTCACGTAATGGTTGTTCCCAAATACAGCTGAAAGCCGCTGTAATGGGACACTCAGTTCTGTTTCTCTTCCCTAACACTGACACCACAAGTACCTCGGCATGTCCTTAGGTTTGAAAGGAAAAAACCTCTCCATTTCAGTGCGTCTGCAGATGCTGAACTGGGCTCCTCATCTCACCAAGAAGTCCTGACTGCCCCTTCCTGGCAGGAAGGACAGGACCCAGAGCTCTCCCCTGGGCTGCACAAGCCAAGTGAGTTATGTGGAGAGCAAAGCTGATGTCAGAAATGGGTTGGCAGAGCCCAGGGCAGGTTTTTGGCACCGCTGTCTGCCAAGGGCAGGTGGAGAAGAAGAGCTGTGTACAGCAGAATCAGCCCCTCTGCCTGTTTGATGTTTCTGCACAGTAACTTCACCCTGGAAACATTCTGACAGGTTAACGATCCAAAAAAAGCGTTTCCTTTTCTCCCCTATTGGATCATTTATTGTTACAGTCAACAATTAAAGTTTTATTTTAGTGCATTACCTAATTTATAATGGGTTCTGTCCATCATACACAGAAATGCCCATTTTTTTGAGTCAAATATAACCGTGCCTATGTTCATCCACTGTCTCCATGCAATCCTTGGCCTCTGCATTTCAGAAATGTGACCCTGTGAGGTGTTTATAGAAGGCTAAATATAGGTTTATCTGTTCTAGTCTTTCCATGAAAGATCTTTTTCCTTCAACACATGGAGATTAAACGCACGGAGCAATATTAGTTAACACTTAAGTAATGCCATGCTGCGAAAAACACCAGGAAATTCCATTTTGAAGTTGAAGTTCCAGCCCGAACTTCTGTTGATTTTATATTTCTTTTCTCCCAGAGGCATGAACTGAGGACAGGGTGTTGCTGGAAGCTGAGTGACGCTGCTGCAGACGGGTGTTTGGGGACACACCTCACATTAAGCTCTCTAGGTGCACTCTGAGGGTTCATTAGGGCCATGGTGGGAAGCAAGAGCAAAAATCCCACTGTTCTCAGCAGCTTTCTATTGAGAGCAATATCTGGAAGTCCAGTGTATTAACTCTGAACTAAATAAAAGAAAATGAACCAAACTTGAGGGAATTTGTGTCAGGGCAGCTGTTTGCGTGCATCTTCTGCTGGTCTTAACCCTCACACGTTGGGCTTTCCTGTTAGCGTTTACAATAACACCATTGCATCACAGTCCTAGGGTTTAATATTCCCACTTTCAAAATTTGAAGCTGCAGCTGACTTCTTGTATCCTTCTGGGATAAATGCAGAAAAAGCTTTCCTTAACAGCTGCTATATATTATTATTATTACCTATTACATCATATCTTATTACAGCTCTATTACAAGTTTCCCTTAAAATCTAATCACATTCTGAAATTGTTTACAGCAAAGCTAGAAATGGGCTCAAGACAGAAAGTTCACATCCCAGCATGGGCCTGAACTTTCTTGCAGTTCATATTTGTTCAGACACAGAATTTAACTCTCCTGCTCCTGAACGATGGGAGCAACTGCAGAGTTTGGATGGGCAGAACCAGGGCCATGAATGTACTTTGGGACACCTGAGAGGAGTCTGGAGTGGTGGCAGCTGAGACAGGGTTTTACCTTCTGGTGTGTCAGACTGAAAGGCAGAGAGATGAGGAGTGAAATTTTGCTCCCATATGTGTGAATAGCAAAACATCCACTGATTTCAGCAGAGCCAGAATTTCACTCCAGCTGAAGAGATGGGTGACAGACAGATATTAATTAATGAGCTCATTTGAGCTAAGCTGGGATTATTCCTCTGCCAGTGAGCTCTGACAGAAACATGTCATTGTCCCCATCCTGAGCTCCTCATGGCACATGTCTGGGAGTCCAGCATGGGGAAGGAGAGAGGATTGCGAGTGGTTTGAGGCTCCTAGGATGCAAAGAAAAGCTGTTCTGCACTCAGGTCTCCCTGATGAAAAGGATCCACAACCCACCTGAACCTCCAGGGACGTGGTCCAGCCCCTCAGGAGCATCACCACGATGCCCAAACCTCTCTTGCCTCCACCTCCCACCCTCCAGCCTCATGCAGGGCATGAAGCAGACCCTTGGCAAAGCAGCTGCAGGGAAACGCCTCCAGCTTCTCCTGCAGGAGCAACTCCTGCTGCCGTGGGCAAAGATTCCCAGGATGGTCCCTCAGAAGTGCAGGCTCATAGCAGTGGAATAAAGCCAGGTCACCAGTCTCATCCACACCCTGACATTTCCATAGGTCTTTGCTTTACAGCTCTGATATTAAGTAGTTTGGCTAACTTTGTAGAAATGTTACTATTTTCTCGACAAAATGTCAAGTAAGTTTTCAGAGGGGAATACTTCATAACTGAAGTATGTTTTCCTAAGGGCAATAAACCACTAAGAAATGTACTTTTTTCCCACCCAGCCTTTGAGCCAAAAGTTTCACATGTTTTTCAAAGAAATAAAATTATAGGTGTTTTTCTGTAGGAAGGTGAAGTACCACCTGGGTGGCAGTGGTAGAAAGCTGGGCAAACTTTATAAATCTAGAAGGGGGAGATTGTTTTGGCATGACTTAGGGTTACAGCCTGGGTTTCCTATGCATAATTTTAAAAGGAATTGCTCAAAGCATCAGGAAACTATGCCCAGTGTACAATTCCTACCTCTTCAGACTCATGGAAGATTGCCACGGCCAGAGAGGACTTTTTCAGTGGAATGAACAGTGGATTCAAGAGGCAGATGTTTATTTCTTTATCTGACAAGCCCACACCCTTGTATATGCTGCTTTAAGAGTGTAGAGCCAGTGGAAAATAAAGAGTTGGTCAACAGAGTTTAATTTGGTTCCTTTTTCAGTCATGGTGGGTCCCATCATTGAACTGGTGTCTGGGACACCTCCAGCCTAATCTCAGCTCCACAGGAGTGTGGGGGGTTTGTAATTCCTGGTAAAGAGCTGAGGGGCCAGAGATGCACTTTGGGTTTGGTCATTTTAAATCTCTGACATCACAGAACTCAGAATGTGATGAATGTACTAAGAATGTAGCTTTTCAGATTTGAATAATAGACAAAATGAGCATCAGCTAATCCATGATCACTTTACATTAGATAGAGAAGGTGAGGAAAGAGAAAGGAAAATAAACTTTTGCTAAACACTTTGACAGAGGTTTAAGAGCTCTAAGGGTTAAGAAGTGCCTTGCAGGGTTGTCGGGCACCCTGAGTAATTTTTTTTTTTAAATTAGGCAACATAAAATCTCTCTCCTGGAAATCAAACAGAAGGAAAAGTAAAGTAAAGCTACAAAGGAGCGCTCATTCTCTGGCCTGCTCTGCCTGCTGGCTTCCTACATGCTGGGCTGAGGAAACTCTGAATCCTGGGGAAGAAATCCATGGAGAGGAAGCAACAGCCATCACACAGTGTAAAAGATGTGGCTGGTTTTAATCAGGGCTGAGTCTTCACAAA
Organism: Catharus ustulatus; assembly: GCF_009819885.2. Lineage (NCBI taxonomy): Eukaryota > Metazoa > Chordata > Aves > Passeriformes > Turdidae > Catharus > Catharus ustulatus. The sequence goes on along the minus strand of NC_046237.1, from coordinate 3,528,452 downwards.
TAACAAATGGGAAGGAGAGGTTAAAATGGGGCATAAGGCTAAGCCAATAAAGCCTTTTCTGAGACAAAATAAAAAGGGTGTATTTCAATATGCCACCGAGGGGAGAGCTGAACAAAGCAATGTGTCCAGGATGTACAAACCCTGTGTGACTCCAGGCTCACACTGCTGCCCAGCTCATGGCCAGCAGCAGGCTCCTAATTTAGGAGTTCTGAGTAACCCCTGTTGGAAGGCGACTCTTTTTGACTGTGTAACTGGGCCAGACCTTAATTGAATTAGACATCTAAAATTAGACAGTGTGAACATCCACACTCCCCCATCCCCTCCCCAACCCCTCAACATGTGCTTGAATCACTTTGCCTGGGAGCGTCCTGGCATTTTTCAAACTTTATTGCGGGAAAAAATACCGTTTTTGGAATGTCAGGTTGGTGAGAAATGTGTGAACGAGAGCAGGGTTTGGCTCTGCCTGCATCCGGGATGCAGAGAGCTTTCCTGCCCGGGTGGGAGCAGGGTCTCCTGCTGGGATGGAGCGGGGAAAGGGGTTACTGGTGCTGCTGGTGAGCACACTGAACATTTCCAGCAGGGTATGCATCCAGTGCACAGCTTTGAACAGCTCTCCTGCAGCCCACATCTAACAGCAGCCCTTAAACTGTCGTGCTCCTTTTCCTGAAATTCTGGTGTGTTCAGAGGCTGGGTAACTCAGCTGGAATCAGGAGAGTGCTGGTGGCAGAGAGCAGCATTTCAGAAGATCTTGGTCTGGTGGCCCTGTGGGGGGTTGGTATTAAATCATCCAGTGCTGCAGCACTGAGGCTAAATAACAATTCCATCCTTGGCTACCAGCTGATGTGAGGGCCAAGGGAAAAAACAGCTTTCTGGATTTCTGGAATAGATATTGGCAACACCTTGGAGCAGAATCTTCCAAGACCACAACAACATTTTCAGTGCTTACTGGATTTTTTCAGCATAAAGCTGTGGTTTGTGTGGGTTGCTCCTTAGTGTCTTTCAAGTAACCAGCCTGCTGCTATGCAAACATTTGGGGTATGCAGTGGCCTGTGTGGATGCTGTCTTGATTTATAGCAAACCTTGGGAAGAACTCCTACAGCACCTGAAAGCAATCTTTCAGCAGCTCAAGGAAGCAGAGTTGACTTTTAATTCCCCAGTGTTCAGTAAGAAAGCAGGAAACCATTTATATATATATATATATATACACATATATATATATTTTCTATCTCATACATATAAATAAATAGAATATATATTTTTGAGATATAGAAGGGAAGTTATGAAACCAGAAGTACATAAAATGCAAGCTATTCAAATGCACCTATTACTGAGTGCTAAATTGCAGGTGAGATCTTTTCTGGGTAGTGCAGCATAGTATTGGAAATTTATTCCACATTTTGCAACATTGGCTCCTCCATCAACTGATCTCACTAGGAAAAAATCATCTCATAAAATAAATATGACCCCATGGCGTGTGCTAGCCTTTCAAGGACTGAAATCAGTTCCTAGAGATCAAATAGTTTTCATGAGCCTGGAATTTTAAGGTCCGTAGAGGGCAAATCTCAATGTTAATAATCTTAAATCAGGGTCAAAATTAGTACAAAATTTAAAAAGAAGATTAAAAAAAATCACATTTGCTTGATATTTTATCTGAAAGAAGCTGAATTCCCTAGGTATGCAGAAATTTTAATGAAGTGGATCACAGCATTTCCCTGCAACGAATTACATGCCACGCTAATCATAGGTGGTTAAACAGGAAATTCATAAAGCCAAGCAGAAACTTAGTGATCACGCAATTTTATATGATCAGTTTAGTAATTTCCATTTGTGTTGGACCAAATCTACCAAAGAAGGTATTTTTCCCAGAGGGACTGAGAATAGAGGGATCAGTTTCTCATAATGGAATTGCTCTTTGCTGAGGTGATTTGGAACAGGTCTTCCCAAGTATAAAGCTTTTCTTGAAAAAAAGAAATCATTAAAAATGCTTAAATACAAACTAGAAAGGCAGTGTTGCCCGTGATTCCCAGGACACCAGAGATCACCCTGGCCTCCTTCTCTCCAGTTTGCCTGGCTTGACTCAGAGAGCAGCAAATGTGGGATGCAAACAAATGTTCATGCAGAAAACTCACTGGTGTAAGATTGTTTCTTTCAAAGAAAATAACTTTTCTGGGTCTGGGTTTCATGATTCTTCACTCCTGGAGCAAACAATATTCAGCAATAAAGGAAGGGAAAACCCAGTGGGTCTGGAATATAATTTTCATTCCTAGGAGTGAAGGATGGTCTTGGCCAAAAGAAAAAAGACTAAATCTGTCCTGAAGGTGGGAGGAAAGTGTGCAAGTGACACAAGCCAGTGCCTCACCTGCTCTCTGGCAGTGTGTGCATGTGCTGTGGAGAGAGAAACTGCAGACACTCTGAGAGCCCACCCTGTGCATGGTGGTTCCCTCCAGAACACCTCTGAGCCTGAGCTCCAGTGCAGCTGAACCAAGCCATGGCCTCAGTCTGAGAAACTGCACCACATCCATCCCTCCCATTAATCTTTCTCTACATCTCGTGTCTTAAGTGGTTTCTGAGGAGGTTTGAGTTGTTTTCCTTTTCCCAAAGAATACAGCTTTGCACAGCATGAAGGAAAACATCCTTCCAGCAACACCAGTAATTGCAACAGTGGCTCATACAACTCCAATCCTTCCAGCCCTGCTGCTACACAGAGAGAGGTGATATTTCCCTGGAGGCAGTGGCTCTCCACAGTGTTACAGGTGCTCTTCTTCACCTACAGCACAGTCACTGAGACATGGGTATTAAATTAAGTCTTTGTTTTTTTTGTGAGCTCAGGTGTTCAGCTCACATCTGAGCCCAGGTTCTCTCCATGGAGAGCTGACTGGGCTCTGCAAGAGGGAGAGGAAGGAAATGGAAGTGCAGAGGATTGACCCCATGATTTGCATGCCCATTTATTCCCCAAGTCACACTCCCTGCAGCTCTGAGGACTCCCTGCAGGACAGCAGTGGTTCAGATAAGGTGTTGTTGAAGAAGGAACACTATTTGCTTTTATCCTTTGGGTATTTGCACTTAAAGGATTTATTGGAAACACCATGGAAAACAGCTAATCTCTACACCCTGAATAAAAAATCCTCACACTGCTTCCCTCAGTGAAACACGACATTTGCTCCAGTCATTTGATTTTCCATCCAAAATCCCTGACCTCGAGTTCTATTTTCTTAGGCAAGCTTATATTTAATTAAAATGAAACTATCAGGCGTAAAAGTCCCTCTTAGATATGCTGCATCCAGTCCCAGGTTAGGCCTGCCCATGACTTCTCCATGTACAATTTCCTCCAGGATTCCAACCTATCCCAGGACCCAGTGTGATGCAACAGCACTTTCAGCACAGCAGATAGGGTAATGTTGGCCTGACAAGTGAAATTAATTATTGCATTCCATTAATTTTGAGTCATGCACCCAGCCCATGGAAGTTGGGAGAACCTTGTGAAAAACAAACTCACTACATTGTGCTCTGATGTTATTCTTGGCTGGAGTCTGAGGCAGCCTGCTGGGGTCCTCCGGAGTGGCTGAGCATCCATAGAGCAGCTGCTGTCTTCAGAGAGAGGAATAGAGGCTCATTCTTCATCTGGGACTACAATAGGGACAGCAAGGGCCTCCCTGGGATCTTTAAACGCAGGCATGACTTGGGAGGGTGGTGATGTTGGCTCCTGACACTTTGGAGTGCTGAGCTCCAATTACATATTTACTTGCAATTGCTAAGTGACTGCTCTGAGTGTTTCCTGTGCAAAGCTGAGCCCCTGGAGCATGCTCTAGCAATGACTGTGGCAGGGAAGGGACTTTGATACTCCTGAGAACAATGTGACCTCCATAAAGGCCCTGTGACAACTGCACGAAATCCTCTGCAGCTCTGGGCTGGGACCCTGCAGTAGCATCCTCCCAGCCGTACAGAACTCAGTGTGACTCAGAGCAGAAACACTGCCCATCCCAAGTGTTGTATGAAAATTCTGAGTCAGCCCAGTCCCCTCTGGGGAGTACAATTACTGTCAGTGAATGTCTGCTAAGCAAGGCTCTGCTCAGAGATCACATCCAGGGGTTTCTCCCATGGGAACCTGTGCTGGAGACACCTGGGCACGGCGCTGGGCTGGCACCACGTCAGGCAGTCTGTGACTCATGGCAGTGTCTGCCTTGCCACACTGACTCCATCAGACCTGGAGTGCTGATGGGCAACCACCAACTGCAGGAGAATGGGATAAAGCAGAGCTTCCCAGGCTCCTCCAAGGCTGAATGATGAAAAGACAGTTTGAACCCTTCTTCTTCAGTAAGGACAGTGACTAAGGCCTGAGGAGACAGATCTAATGGACAAGCCCTTAGCACTGTCAAGTCCATAGCCTGCAGGACAGGACAACAGCCCCCACCCCAATCTCAGCTCTTTTCTCTTTTTTCCTGGCAGACACAACTGGGCTGGGTCTCTTTATTACATGACTTCTCTCACTTTGGTAAACAAAGTAAACCTTCTGCCCCAGCTGCATGATGGCTTGTGCTCAGCAGTGCTCTGGGTCACTTCTGTCCCTGCTGCTGGGCTGAGGAGGCACTTGCCCCTCTCAGAGAGCTGGACCTGCCACCACGGCTTCCCCAAGGCCACCCAGGAGCCGCCACACTCACTCCTTCCCTACCAACGTCAACAGAGCGCTTCCCACCCCACCTCTTTTCCTTATCACCCCTTTTCCATCTCTGTCTGACAGATAGTGAAGTGTATAAGTGCTGTCTTGTCTCAAGTATCTGTCTGGGGCATCAAAAGATGTGCCCTGCAGTGAGTGGAGGTGCTGTGACCCAGTTCAGGCAGAGTTGTTTGCACGCACCGCTGCTCCCGATGAGCTGCTGCTGTCAGGCTGCTCCTCTGGTGTGGGAAGAGAAGGGAGGAGGTAAAATAACCTGTGCAGGCAACCTGAAAACCCTTTTTGCTGAGCACAAGGACAAAGTGAGGGTGTGTCAAGTGGAAGGCAGTGAGTCAGGAGAGACAGCAGAGTGACAGAGCATCTCCTAGTGCCCCAGAGGAGCCTCTTTGCATGTGCCCCCACTCTGAGTTTTTAGGATGAGAGGAGGGGATGAGGAGGAGCTCCATATCCCAAACACAGTCTGGTCTTGCCACCACTGTGCCTTCACTCCAGGGGCTCCTCAAGCCAGAGAAAAGGAGGTCCTGACCCAGGATGTGGGCAGTTTGGAAGGGATCCTGTTGGCATTGGTTTTCAGTGGAGTATTTTTCAGTTAGTAGCATAATTCTAAGGAGAAAAGCTCTCTTCTCAACAGTCCCACCTTTTCGAGAGCTGAAAGATCTTGAGTTGCTCTTCTTCATTTTTGAGTATGAAAATTCTCTGCAAAAATATTCCTTGGAAATCACTGTTTTTTGTGACTTTGCTTTCATCAGCTTGTCCTTAGAGGAAGAAGGAACAAAAAGACAACTGAAAAACAGCTTCCATTCAGGAGAGCACGGGATGTTCTTTCTGTTGTCAGTGTCCCAGCAGTTGTTTCTATAGAAGATACTGTGTTTTTCATGCTGACTGTGACCCTGCTGCTCAGGAACAGCTGGAGAACCATGGTAAAGACAATTCAGTGTACCCAGATGTCAGTGCCACACCAGCAGGATGCACAGCCAAGCAGACTCTATTCTTTGCAGACAAACCTCTTGTTGTGACAGGGCAAATGTACCAAAGTCATCCTGATTTCTTGACTTTTCATCTGAGTATCTCAAAGGAAATTTTCCTTGTGAATGAGTAAAATGGCACACATTGACTCCCACTTCACAGCCAAGAATCTGAATCTGATGAACCCAAACCATGTGGAAGACTAAAGCCAGGCTATTCCCATTCCTGTATTAACCATGATAGGAAATTCAAGGCTATAGTAGCTCACTAACAGTAGGGAGCAACTTAGTCCTCCAGGTGTGAAACTATGGGTAATAAATATTAATAGAGCAAGGTTCTGAAAATAGCCAGGGAAAACAAGCAGAAATACTTTGCAGAATCTTACTGATTAAAGTGAAATCTCCTTTAAAATTGTCAAAAGCAGCAGTTCTGCCTTTACCATTTCTTTTTTGCCACATCCAAATGATAAGTTTGGTAAGAAAAAGCAGCTTTGTCTTAACATTCTCAGTTCAATTACTTCTGATTTATGTTGCACATCAATCTTAGACTAGGTGGTTTGTTGGGGATTTTTTTAGGAAGAATTGCAGTTTTCAATATGATGAGAAAAATGTCATTTTTGACCCAGGACTTTGCAAGCTCCTGCTTTGTCCAGGGAGGAACCAGGACCACATTGGTAATTACAGCCCCACAGCCGTCCTGGCTGGGGCTGGAGTGGGGTTTTGCAGAATGTGCTGATAGATTTGGGAGACATTTCCCCACGTTCTGTGCAAACCGCTGCAGAAAACAAACCCGGGGAACACAACAGTGATGGAGTGACTGCCTGTCCTGAGGACTCCATATAAATCTCTGCAGTCCCAGCAACCACTGACCCAGCTCTAATTCAGGCCTTGGAAACCTTCTTGGGGTGTACAATGCAATGTCCCTTAATTCCTGCAGCAAAACTCCAACTCTGTCTTGCCAACCTCCCACACTCAGCTGCCCGCTGGAGTCAGCAGGAATTTAGAATCCAGAGGTCTTTTAAGGTCAAGCCTTACATGGATTTTGATCCATCCTGGTCCCAGTTTTCAGGATGAGGAGTCCAGCACTAGTTCAATGTCTGCACTGTTGGACACACAGGTACAAAACACCACTTTACCCCAAAATGTTTAGAGATGCACCCACAGTGATTTGCTGCTGACTCTTTTATGGAATATAATCACATTGCTGTGTAGTGCAGCTGCAACAGATGGCAATGAAACTTGATGTATGGGGAGGACAAACAATTTTGCAACAGCCCATGAAAAATCAGTTTTAGAATGACACAGATTTTACCAAAAGAGTTGTTCTTGCTGAATAATGCAGAGCTAAATGAATGGCTATAGAGGCTCTGAAATGGATGGTGCATCCTGTTTAATTTTATAAAGAAAGACATTTATAAACAACGTTTTTAAATTTATCACTTCAACATCATCCTTGGTGCCAAATGCCATGTTCTATCCATTAGCAGGTAGTTCCTGGGATCACTCACACAGGGACTGGGCATTTGATGCTGTTCTTTGACTGTAACAGACTGTCTCTCAGACTCCTTCCTTATGTATAGCAAGCTTGAAACAGAGCTAATGAAGGCCAGATGGCTGCAGGCTCCTTCTCACACCCATAATATTGATGGGAACATTCTGGAGGGAGTGGATTCTGCCCCAGTCTTTTCCTTGTGCCTGACATGATGATAACCACATTGCAGCCTCTGTACTGTTTGGTCCTAACTTGATTCAAATGTTTCCTGGATTTCCAGCAAATGAATGAAGTGCAGCTCAGAAGGAAATATATGCAGGCCTTATTAGAAAAGGTTGTACTCATCACGAATCAGCTAAATACCTCATTTCTGACAGTGGGGAAATCCTTTTATAACTGACTTTGTTTGGAAAGATTTTGAATAGTTCATTATAAAAATGCATTCATCTCTGCCAGAATATATAGAAGCAGCCAAAATACAAAATCTGGCCCCACTCAAGTCCATGGGATTTGGCATAGACTGGCAGAACTACTGGGCAGAATACTTTGTTCTGGATTAAAGCAGTACATCTTATGTGCTAATGGAGCCCACTGAAGTGTACTCGCCAACCTGAGAGTTAGGTTCTGTCTGACTACGCTAATTAAGAAGAATAATTAATGCCCAAATATAATTCTCTGGAATGCTGCAGATATCCCAGATATTTCACGATTGCACAGGATATTGCACAGGATTAGATACTGTCTCTGTTGGTAAATTCCTCGTGGTTAGTAATCTCATCTTTTATAGTTCGTTTTTAATAAGGAGCTGCCTTCATGCTGAAGCCAGCTCTGTTTAAAGCTGCAAGAAAAAAGTAATTAAATCTGACAGGACTCGCTTTCATGACATATATTACAGGCTATCTCATGACACACAGACCTGGTCATATTTTTGTTATAAGGAGTTGATTTATTTTCACCAAGTATCTCTTTTAGAATCAGAGTTTTCCTGAATTCTATATTTCTTTGGCTAAACAAGCCCTGCTGCCTGTCTGTGGCTCGATGCTCTGCAGCAGTGCTGGCTGCACACCCTGGCTATGTTGACATGTAATGGTTTGAACATTTGACATTTATATGTGGCTGGCATTCATTTTGTTGCCTTGCAACCATCTGGTTCCAGAAGAAACTCATAAACTGATCCTGAATCATGCAACCACCAGACAGCAAACAGATAGAGCTGTAGGACTCTGACAGCACATTTATCACCCTCCTGTGATAGCTGACACAAACTGCACTGCGCTGTCTTCTCTGCTCCCTGTCACACAGAGCAGCCAGGGCAGCACTTGAAAAACAGGATTTGGTTCTTCCCAGCAGTGGGAGTTCATGGCTCACCCTGCCTTTGGTCTATGCTGTGTGCAGGCTCTCTGTGTGCCCCCCAAATCTCTGCTTACATCAACATGTGCCACTGGGTCCCTGTGTGTGACATGTGGGAACCAACCACCCTGAGCTGGAGAGAACCACTCCAAAGCCCAAATTCTGAGTTGAATTTTTACAAACTCCAGAAATACCAGGGGACACATTCCAGTCAGAGCCTTTCATGTTTGTGCATGAAAAGAAAATTACAAATGTCCAGCCTATGCTGATCCTGATGGTGTTGGCACAGCAGAGGACAGGGGACTGGCAGTGGAGGGCTGTCCTTTTCTGGCTCCATCACCCAGGCCAGCAGCAGCAGGGAACAAGCCAGCCTGTTCTAACAGAGAGAATTTTGTCCCAAATATTCTTGCCACAAAAGCTGTATTCTTCATAGTCAAGTGTTTTTCTCAGTAGATTAACTGATACAGCAATGAAGAGTTTCTAGGAACAAAGTGCATTCTTTAAAATAGAGCAAAGGGAGTGCAGTTGCATTTTTCTTGGCTGTGGTTTATTTAGGAGGACAGCAGCTCCCCTGTCATTTCATTTGATTGTCCTCTCCTTTTTACTTCCAGTTTCTAAACCTCTGGCACTGCTCTCAATTCCATGAAGCAAAGAGACCTCTTTTCTCAATAAATAGAAAAACTGGAAAATGCAGGAAGAATAGGTTATTAAACCCAAAGAACTCTCACTCACACATTAGGTAATACCAATTTAACAAGAATTTTGCTCTGCAATCAAATCCACATAACTCATTCTGTAACTGGAACCATCTCTTTCCAAATTAAACAGTGCTTTTTAAAAATAATTGGATAATGTGAGAGTACTGCAGCAATTTGGTTCAAGATTTCATTATTGGAATCTATTTGAATTTTCAGCTTCCATAGATGTGTACACAGACACACATTACACACTAATGCAAAAGAATGACTTTTACATTACAAAATTCAGCAAATAATAGTAGCAGACACTGGAGGGCACCTGCCTCAAATTCTCACCTACTTAAGTATGCCAGAAAAGGAAAAGTAAGTACTTATGGTGACTGGAATGGCTTCCTTTTCAATTTCAATTCAAAGGGCCTGTAAAAATGTTTTATTAGGTTCACACTGGATTTCTGAATCTTTAAGATATATGTGTGCATCAGAGATGGAACCAGACAGGGAGTCTGAGTGTGCAGCTGGGAAACCAGGTACAGACCTGACCCAAGTCAGCCAGGTCAGAACCAATGTTAGTATTTGCTCTGTTCATAATTATTACCTCACAAAAAAACCCAAATATGGGCCATATAAATGCCATCCCTGTGCCAGGGATCCTTATATGTCTATGGACAAGACAGCAAAGGCAGGGAGGGAGGCACAGGCAGTTAGGGATGCAAAGCAGGAGCAGAACTTTGTTATCAAGACTAGTCTGAACTTGACAGAGGCAGGGATTCCCAGTGCCCTTTAATGGTATTGGTTCTTCAGGGAGGGCTTAAAATCTTATTCTTGAAAACTGCATCTCCGTAAGTGGTAGATAAACAGAGAGGCTTTGCAAAGAGCCAGAGAGTTCCATCCAAGTCCTTCGCACTGTTTTCAACAGGCCACAGGAATGTCTTTGCATTCCTTCAGAGCATCTGCCCCCTGCTTGGGCCAGCAGATCGAGCAGGTTTGGTGTTTTTACTCTTTTCCGTTCTGTATTAAAGCAGTGCAGGTCACAACATCACTCACTGATGTTCAGATTGCAAAGGTGTAGGATAGTGTTCTGTGTTCAGTGGGTGTTGGACATGGGAACTCTCCCAAGCCCAGATCTTGTCTGATACACCCTGAATCTCCATAAACCTGAACTCATTGCATTGAACATCAATACACTTCAATAAACAGATAAAAGAGGTCAAAAGGATTTTACAGAAAATATTTTTGCAGGAAAAGGACTACTTCAACTGAAAGAAAGACTACTCCAACTCAATTCAAACTGAGTTATTTGAATTTTATTTTAACCTGTTGATTGATTGTTCAAATTCTTCTAGTGCACTTTGTCCTGTGCAACAGAAACCTTATTAAAAAGTCAGTGGAGGTTTCCAATAAGCAGGGCCATTTGATAGACTGAGCTATCTTTAGAGAAAAACGGGTTTTCTGTGTTAAGATTAAAAAGTCCTGTGCTAGTGTCTGGGATATTGTGCAGGAGGCACTGCTTGTGTTTCCACACAGCATTTAGTGCTCTTTAGGCAGAGTTCTGCCTGAACTCAGACTGGATTTTACATAAGGTAAGAAACAAAAGCACTAAGAAACAGAGTGGGCCAGTAAATTAGGACAATATCTGAGTGTCTGCTCTCACATGAGCGTAGCTGCTGGTGTCTGTATTGCAGCTATGCACACTAAAGCAAGACATTTGAGCCTGGCTTTTCCCAGCACCAAACCAAAGCCTGGACTCCTCTTGCACCACAGAAAGGTGCTCCTGTCTTTTTACCTTTTTCTTCTTTAGAAAACTTGACTGTTCAACTTCAGTTTTTCCATGTAACAGAGCACACAGCTGAACCCTCCTCCACTGCCTCATGGCCTCTTGTTTTCCCACTGAGGTTGCACTGAATATCCTGACACCAGGTGTATTGTTGTGTTGTTTTTTTTTCCTGTCCTCTCAATTTATAGAAAAGCACAAAGAAGTGCAATGAAATTCCTCTCCACAGAGAAATTCTTCCTCTTTATAAAACGAACTGAAAGGAAGAAGCTTTGTGAAATGAAGTTCTGGCAACTATTCACACGGCTACAGCTGTCCCAGGGCTGGTGTGGAGTGACATCACAGGTAAGAGCAACCAGGATAGAGAATTACCCATTACCCTGGCCCATTTTCCTCTGATTGCTGAAACCCAGTTGCTCTCCAGGAGGAAACCACAGAAACGGCCACGTTTTAGAGTGTGCACAAACGGGCACGCTGTGCAAGCTTTGCTCTGAGAACCTTTATTGTCACTGCCAATGTCCCAGAACCCGGGACAGCCCTGGAACGATGGCAGATGACGATTTAAGGCATGACAGAGAGGGGCTCGGGAGGGAGCCTGCTTCTGAGAGCTGATGACAGAAGCAACACGAAAAAGGCACGGCAGGCTGCCAGCACAGCGAGTCTGTCCCAGGGCAGGGATGCAGGCACAGAGGGAGGATGGCTGCGAGCTCCCTGCCCCAGCAGCCCCGCACAGCGGCTCCGGCAGCTCTGGTACTGCTCGGCAGCATTTCAGTGATCCTCCGGGAATTGCTGAGGGGTTTTCCAGCACAGCCTGGCACCGGCATCTCCCGGCAGCAGCGCAGCGAGGCTGGCATTTAGGAGCACAAATGGTGCGAGAGGATTCCTTGCTGTTCTCCCCCATGAGATGGCACAAACCCCGAGGTTCTTTTCCAAACAGGATGGAGCGTTTCCAAACCGTTTAAATCTAGCAGAAAACCTCTCTGCCCTGACTGTCCTGCTGCAAATGCAGCAAAGCACAACCAGAGGGGAGAAAAATGAGAAGTTTTGCAGGCTGTGGTGCAGGGATGCTCTGCCAGAACCGCCCGTGTTTGGGCGCAGCAGCTCCTGCAGGACCACGCTCCAAGGAGGGCTCTGGAGAACTGGGACACGCTGGTGGCACCTGGTGGGAATTTCCAGGATCAGACTGGGTGGTGTGAAGTGCTGGAGTACAATGTTCCCATCGGGACACAATCCCGACGGAGGATGCTGTCCCCAGAGGATGGATCCTGTGATCCCTGAGCAGCAGAGCAAGGAACAGCCTGCCCCAGTTGCAGCCAGTTCCAAAGAAAAGCAGGATACCAGCTGCCAACTGGGACATCACATTCTATGTACCTCTATATGAGGCATCTTTATATGTGCCTAATCTCTGACCCTTCATGTAAGAAGCTTTAAAAATATTTATGGATAATTTGTGTCAACCATTCCAACATAGCTGTGTTACTGCTGAGGCCTTGCTATGGCCACGTATCTTTGGTATCAGAAGCATTTTGTTTTATTATTATCTCTGAGTCACTACTTTGTCTTATCAGTTTTCCCTCCTGCATTTTTGTTCTTTTTCCTAATTTTTTTTCTGGTTTTATACTGGGGGTGAAAAGCTGAATGCCTGTTTAATCTCCAGTACCAGAATAAAATACCTATCAACACAAACAAAGCAGAAGTAAGTTCCAGAATTTTTTTTTCACCATCCTTGCAAAAAGCAAGACTGCTGTAACTTACAGAATTCTTTTTTTTCTGGAATTTTGACCTTTTTTTTCTTTTTTTTTTTTTGCATTTGAACCAGACAACACAACAGTTATTCTTAGGCAATATTTAGGGAGATATTTCACTCAAGTTCTGAACACTCATGGAATGTTTTCAAAGGAAAGTCCACTATTAACAGGCAGTTAGAGAATTTTTCAGATTACTTTCAGTTTCTTACTTATCTTGGCACTCCATTAAAATAATTGCACTTGGTGTAGTACCAGAGATTGATTAGACTGAAAACTTTATTGTTAGCCTGTTTAACATTATATTTACCCCTTTTAGTAGCTTCTGATTCAGAGTGAGGCACTAAGAACAAAAAATGCAAAGTAATGTCTCTGAAGAAGCTTCCATTTTAGCAGCTTTAGTTTGGTCACTATAAAGAGGAGCTCTGGTTTAATTTAGTTTTCTTGGGATTAGAAGACTTTTAATTATTGCTTGCAATCAAGCTTTCTAGCCTTGCGTGAAGCAACACATTAAAGCTGGGATTTTAAAAGAGCCTAAGGAACACATTCATCATTAAAATTCAATGACACTGGCAGCTTAGCTCCCTGCCTCCTTTGAACATCTCAAAATTTCCTTTTAATAAAGTAACATCTATGAAATTTAGAAAATAATATTAATTTTGACCCCCTCTGGATTTTTAATGGGTCTATTAACCCAATGCAAAGCAATCCTCCCCTCCTGCAAGCTCTTCCTACACATTTCTGGGAACAGCTTTTAGTCCCAGCATTTTTTTATAAGAATGTGATGTTTCTCTAGAGTAGGGAACATTCAGGGCCATCATGAGTGGATTCTCTAAGCATTTCCTCTGGTCATGGAGTGGCTGCAGAGCATCCCTGCAATGTCTGGTCCAGAACGTGGCTGAGGTGGTGTCTGTGCATGTGTGTGTGAGAGAGAGTGAGCCTGGGGGGCCTGACCTGGATTTTCACTTGTCTTAACTGGTAATGACAATTTTAAACTCTGGAAAGTCACCCTGCTACTCTGGCACAGACTCCCAAAAACAAACCAGCACGTTTTACTGCTGACCTGAGACCAGTCCCTAAGTCTGTGCTCTGCCAGCCCCACCAAATATCCTCAGACAAAGCTCCTGCACTGAAAGTGGCATTTATCTTTAATTCTTTCTCCTTCCCGAGTTTCCACTGGATTCCCATTACAGACAGAAAATTGGCAACTATTCAGATTAAACACCAGAGTGAATTTGCTTGGCTCCAAGGAAGACATTTCTGTGTCGAAAGGTAAATTATGTTGCTGTTTTTCCACCTGTTAATGTGCAGATTATATAATAGAGATATTTTTCAATTTATTTTTTTCTCATGATTGCAATGACGTAGAAGATTTGACCTTCACAGCTTCTTCTTTGCTTCATAGAATAATGCCAATGCTTTTGTGAAAAAGATCAAAAGGTAGGATTTGAAACCATAAGGATTTTGCTTGCTGCTTACAGAGATGATTTTAGTGGTAAATCTTACAAAAACTTTAGTTCCAAAGCCATTTTTTAGGTTTAAATCTTTGGCAATGCAAGAGCTCAATCCTAAAATTTCAGTGGTTGTGGGTAACTCTGTTGGAAATGCAGATGTGTGGCTCCCAATTTGTGTGTGTTTTGGGATGTCTTGATTTCAGGGTAGCAGGCTGTAACATCTTTTGGAACTCCCAATTTCCTGGGGTGGTGTAGTCAGGACGTTTGAGGAGCAGTCCCAAGACATAATGAAAGGGTGAGTACAAGTGGTGAGAGCCCCAAATCAATGGCCTTGCTTTGGAAGTTGGACACAGGCTGAGCTCCAAGCAGTGAAGATTTCCCCCAGGATTCAAGCTGCACACACAGCAGCAGGGATGTCACACACGAGCCCACTAAAGCAGCTGGGATTTATATTTTCTGATTGCTGCTGAATATGCAATGGCAATTTCTCTCTACTTTTTAATCTCTCCTTAAACAAAGTCATAGTTCTTCCACAGTCACCTCGGAGACAGGGAGAGAAATATTTTCCTAACAATTACTGCAGTCAGCTTAGCTGGGCATTTGAAAGTAACAGACATTTCAAAATATACAATAACAGTAATCTTTAAAAATACTTTATTTTAGAAATATTATTTGGGGGAAAAAAGTCCTTGCTCCCTTTATGCAGCAGGAAATGCCTCACAATTATCTTTATTTTCTTACTGTTTGTGGGATGAATTGAAAACCAGTGTTTAGATAAATTTACCTAGCAGCAATTAACATTTAATTTCCTTTAAAAATATAGAAACAAGACTAAAATGCCCATTGGGGGTGATTTATCCTTGATTAAAGTTTAGAAGTGACTGAGAAAAGTTGATGCTCAGTGCATTAATCAAGAAATAAGAGAATGAAAACTTATGGTTGATATTCCAGAAGCAAACTTGGAAGTGGCTCGGAAACTGGCTAAGTTTATTTTTATTGTCAGGGAAATAAGTGTCTTGCAGGCTCACGGGGGTGACCACAGCCCAGTGAAGCAGAAGAGCAGGTTTTTTACTGAACCCAGTGATTTGGCACGCTCAGAAAGATGGGCTAATATTTGCACAGCCAGTATTTTCTATTTCCTTAGGTGTTAAAGGACAGAAGGAATTCAAAAGTGATAACCTGTGACAACGTACAATGATCTGTATTAATACATTATTTATTACTATGATTATCTCACTGGAGAGTGAATGGATCTGTGATTCAGACCTGCCCATCTCTGCAGAAACCCAGAGGTGTGCTGCTGCTCTCTGTTTCTCCTTTGCAGGGATTTTGTCCAGCTCCCTGCACAAAGGGCTGGGACCTCTGTGTACACAGCAGTTATGGAATGGACACATAAAGACAGAGACAGAACCATGACATTTTTATGGCATTTTGACTTTTTGCAGAATCTCTGAATAATCTGGAATCTGGTCCATAAAAAATAATATTCCAGATTGTTCAAAATGCATGTGAGGTTGAATAATCAGTTTATATGTCCAATTATTTGACTTGTGAGTAGATTGGTTAAAACTTGGCATATTTTTTCCACCATATGGTTGTACTAACTTGTTTGAAAGAAAAAATTACCCAAAATTCACATAAATAACTGTCCCATAGCTTTTCCTGTCTGCCTAATTTTGTCTGTTTTCCCCACTAGCGACCAGAGATCCAATAAACTATTGAAGGCTAAAGGCTGATGTAAGTCCTTTTTTAGGGCAGTGATTTCAACAAGAGTGTATGGAAAACTTTTTTTTAGACCAGAGAAGAAGAGCAAGCAGCTAGAAAAACAAAAAAATGTAAAGTGCTTATGCAAAAATCTGTCATGGACATCTGGACCACCCTTGTCCAGCTCAGGAAATGTAACACCAGTCATGCTTCTAAGTGAAGAGAATCAATTGCACTTTGTGTTTGCAGAGGATCAAAGGTCCCCTGGCAGCTCTGCTCTCAGGCTGGGCAGTCACTCAGGGCTGGGTGCAGGTCCAGGTCCCCCCTCAGCCCTGCAGCACATTCAGGGCATGGTGGAGCTGGGACTCCTCAGCATCCCTGAAATCAGGTAGCTGTGCTCTGTGATGCTGCAGTGCTGATGCAGAAAAAGGGAGAGGCTGGTCTGAAAGTCACAGAAGTCGCCTCTTTGTGTGAACACTTGACTCTTGAGCCCAAATCAAGATCATCATTGTTGTTGTAGCACACATGCAACTCACTGAGATACTGAGGTTTAAATATCTCTGAGTATCTCTGCTTTATCCCTAAGATTTTGGGACACAGGGGTACAGAGCACAGATTTATAACCATCTTATTTTTGGAATACCTAAACTGTTGCTGACGTGATAGACTGTATTGGCTCCAAAGGACTGGTATAACCAAACAGACACAGTTTGATTTAAGATTAGATACTTTTGCACAAACAAAGCTTTGCAAAATATAAGATGAGGGGAAATTTGCCATATTTATAGTTCAAATACCAAAGAAATCTCTCTTCCCAACACTAATGGGTCTAGACATCTGTTTTTCATGCCTAAAATACAAATGCTGTAGCAGTAAACCAGTTCACAACTTCAGGAATTGAAGCTGTCTAGAAATGAGAATAAAAATGACTGGTCCTCCAAGCAGAAAGCAGGAGGAAAAAACCTCTTGCAATTAGTAGTGGAAAATAAAATTAGGTTTTCAAAATCACTGCAGCCATATGTGAGATGGACTCCCTCACCACTGAAACCACAGGCAAAGCACAGTTTGGAGCTCTCTTTATACATGATCTCTAAATAGCTGGGAGCAATTGGGACATTTTGGGTCCAAGCTATCCCATACAACCACATCAGAAAATACCAGAAAATATTTTCTCCACGTGCTCCCCCTCACCCCCCTCCAGTCCCCATTCCCACAGCAGAAGGTTGTACATCCAGTCAAAAAGCAGTCCCAATCCATCATCAGCTATCCAAGGTTACATCCATCTTCTCTTGGGTCTTTTCTTTTAATAATGAACTCTGCTCTCTGCTGACTGAATCCTCATGAGAGCCATTGATTCACAGCTTCAAATGTAACATGGATAACATGAAAAGAATCATCTATAAAAAAATACAGATGGCCAAATTCACTGGCTAACCTGGACAATGTTCCTTTAAGTCTGAAGCCTCTGTTGTGCTAAATACCCAGCTGTTAGCAATCTCTTCTAGAGGCTATTGAACGCAGGAAGGACATGTTTTTAGCAATTAGAAAAATAATAGTGCACTTACACATGGCAATATTTAGCAGAGTTTGTTTGGTTAATAGGTCAGCAGTTTGGGACAGTTGGTGGTTGTTATGGGGCAGCAAGGAGGGTTTGTGCAATAAGAACACTGAACCCCCAGGTACCCATGGGGCACCCTCAGATGAACATGTGCTATATAATGCAAAGCACTCAAAAGACATCCCTCAATCCACAGCTTCCTTGTATATTTTAAAAAAAGCTTTGAAAACATTTTTTGTTCGATTTGTACAGTGTCAGGGAAAAGGCACACATATAAAGCAGAAAAAATGCACTCAGAGGAATGATGTTTTGGGCATATAAGGATATTACACATGCAAGGCTTGAGCCGAAGTTCATATCCCTAAATACTTTTCAGATAGAGCAAGAATTTAATAAGTGATTAAGTGTTTTCCTTGTGCCTGGCAGGAATATGCCATGCAGGGGGCTGGCCTGAGGCGTGAGCAGGTGCATGGCAGCCCTGCTGCCGGAGCAGACGCGTGTCTGCTGCAGCGATTTATGGTGCAAATCTCACAGCAGCTTGAGTTTGGCTGGTGGCCTTTGTAATTTATCTCTGCTGATATCATTATGTGCCTCGAGAACATTTATCTTCCTCAAAGTAAAGAGTAAATTATTGTTTTAACAAGGAGAAAACAAACCTTATTACAACAGCCCTGGACTAGGGACCACAGAAAGACTTTGCTTTTTAACCCGCTCCAAAATCTGTTTTAACAACTGCTCATGGTTACTGTAGCCACTGAACAAATATATGGTTATTTTACCTTTCCTCACTGATGGCCCAAGTTCCCTCTTATTTTCTCTGTCTTTGCAGAATGGGCAGAGGCCATGCTTGGAGCTGCTGGAGTCAGACAGGTCTGTGCAGTTTTCTACAACTGGCATGCTGAAATCTCACCCTGAAAATTGCATTACATAAAAGGATGTGAAAAAAGGGGCCATATCCAACCTAAATAATCCATCCACTGACCTTGGTGGTGGTTCCCAGTCTTTTTGGATTCATGGACCCCCATGGAGTCTCTGACAATAGACTTGCTTTTCTTGGTTATATATTTTGCAGAACCTTAAAATTAGTTCAGAATCGGCACAAGGTCCATGGAAAACATACATAAAATAACACATTTAAGGTATTTATAAGACACTAGCACCTAAATTCCTCCTGGGTGAGCATTAAAAAACCTTGAGGAAATTTTATCACTTGCCCAACAATCAGACTAGATAAATGGTTATGTTCCTTGCTGTTTCTAAGCCACATGTTGCCCTAAAAGACCAGTTTCAGTGCAGAATTATGTCTGTATCTAAACTAGACTCTCCTCTAGCCAAAAAAAAGAGCTAGTAGTGATTTTGCAATTAATCAGAATAAAAGCAATTTCTTTCCAGATTTGTTATTCTTCTCCCTTCCTGGGTATGGGCAGAAACATAAAAGAACAGGACCTCCCACTAATCTGAAAAAACTAAATGCTAGAGAGAAGTAAAATGAGATTTTCATAAGGAATCAGGGCTTTGTAGGTGTCAAGTGTTGGAATATGACTGTCCCAGCCCTCATGGCACAAGAAGGGAAAATGAAAATTAATGTTGGACTGCTGGGGTTGTGAAGGAAGCAGCATAACCACAGAATCAGCACCGATTTTTTTTGAAAACAGGCCCAGTTTTTACTTTGGAACAAGAACTTGGACTCACATGAATTGCATGAGGGTCTGGCCTTGGATAATCAGTGGGTGCTCAGTATCTGGCAGGATCAAGCCCATGGTGAACAAGAATCTTGGCCCAGATTTGAAACACCACTTCTTCAGCTTTCCAACCCCATGGTGTAACCACCAGACCACAAACGTCTTTCCTACTTTTTGCTGCTGAGAAGGAAGCGTCAGTTTTCAGGCTTGGAGAAATGTGGGGGACTGAGGGCAGGAAGGATCTGTCATTCATAAGAAAACGTGGGCTAGAATTTCAAGATTTATTTAAATTTTAAATTTCCTTAATGCTGATAGAGTCAGGGGGCAGCAGAAGGTTCCTTGCCCATGGCTCCCACTGCAGCATGCAGCGAGCTCTCTCCTCTAGCTGCCTTCTAACGTGTCTGCAAACACTAATGACACATTTCATTCCTTCACACTTTGCAAAACAGCGGCACCTTGCACGAAATAGAAATCTGGCTCATTTTTGATTCTTCCTTCTTCCCAAGGCCCCAAAAGGGACCTTGAATTAATGCACATTCCTGATTAGCATGATGATATAAATCACAGCAAGCTGCTTTCATGTGGAGATGTGAAGGCAGGCTCCAGAGTGCCCTGCAGTGCACACACTCTCAGCAACCTGCAGTGCAGTGACACCAAACAAAGCTGCTGCTGCTGTCCTGTGCTGCACAAACTGTTGCAGTGATCTCCAAGGATGTGGGAACTTTATCTGTTTCAACCTTTTGCTCTCAGACATTATAAAGTTAATTATAAAATGTGCCAAGGGGGAGGCAAGGAGAAACCTTGTTAACCTTTTCTTTCTGCGGTTTTCCCCCCTCATTGCATTTACATTGGCCTTGAAGAGCTGGGACATTTTGCAGATGGTTTAGGGTCTATAAATTCTTATTTAAATCATCGTGAGCCAAGTATAACAGGTAGCAGCCCAGACTTCTCTAGAAAGGACAAACTCCAGCTAAGCATGTAAATAATACTCCAGTGCTTTTTAATATATAAATACATACACTGAGCCAGGTGCTCTGCAAAGTTTATTCATATTTTCATATTGTTACTCTGTAAAATGCACTGGCTATGCATTGCATGACTCTGCAATATCTTTTTTAAATACTATTTCTTAGTGAATAGTGCAAAGTAACAGGCTGAAGGAAGGTGCTACTTCCTTCACTGCTCATCTCAGGTGGCTGGCAAAGACAACCAAAACCCTGTCTTTATCCACCAAACCTCTAATGGCCAAGTCCAAACAGGCTGCTGCCAGTCATGGAAAAGTGAGAGGGAATTATCTGCTCAAGATCAGCCTGTGTAAGAAATGATGGGTGATCAAGGAGGACAGTGTTATGCTTTCTCTACTAATGGTGAGGAGCGTGTCAATAATCCAGCATGGAAGTATTGCTCTGTGCTGAGTTGAGAGAAACAGGGTACTCATTTCCACTCATTACTGCCCATTCCAGCTGGGAAACACCCTGAGACAGGCCCTGGTGGCACCTTTCACATGTTTGAGCAAGGCATACCCTCCATGGCTCCAGTGTCCCTGTGGGGAAGATGCTGCTATCTTCCTCTGAATGCTTTGAGTTAATTAATAAAGACTCTGCACATTGTATTTCTGATGAAGAATCCTCTGCACATCAATGTTTTTACTTATGAATAAAGGAATAGCATTCCCACCTTATTTTTTCCCCCTGAAAAATTCAAGAATCTTTTCCAGGTTTGTTTATTTTTATACCTTTTTTTGTAATTTTTTTTCCAGTCCCCACCTTCCAACTGTGCATCATGGTCCATCTGTTGGTGAGCCTAAGAGTGTTAAATGTATATAGCTCCCTCCAGAGTTTCCCAATGAGATTCAATGAAGTTCCATGAAGGACACCTAGCTCTTTTCCCACAAGTACCTCAAAAGAGGGATACATTATTCAATTCCATCCATTCTTGGCTGAGATTTGATATAAGAATCTGTAGATTAGAAGTAATTCGCAAGTTTTAAGAAAGATGTTGGTTGTGCCTTTAAAGTCTATTCTGAAGCAGAACAACATTTTACAGGTGACCATCCACAGCACCTGAAATCATGGAAAAGTGAGAGGGAATTATCTGCTTGAGATCAGCTTGGTGTAAGAAATGAGGGATGATCAGGAGGACAATGTTATGCTTCTTTTACTAATGGTGAGGAGTGTGGCAATAATCCAGCGTGGAAGTATTGCTCTGTACTGGATCACCTGGATAAAAACAGAGCCTGAATTTCAAGAAAGATCTTTAATATTCTTCTGTACCTTCAGTGATGTTTGCAGTAGTCTTGCACCTAAACCTAAAGGCTATCCTAGAAAGCTGCTAGGGCAGCTTTCTGAAACTGAAATAGAACACAAGTGGTTCTTCAGGGTATATATTAGTTGTAAATGCACATACTCAGCACTGCCAGGTCACCCAGTATTGGTATTCCCTCTTAGAGACAGCAGCATTGCCATGGCTTATGGAAAGGGTTTTTGGGCACCCAAATCTCTACTCAGAGGATCTCTCTTTACAGACAACAGTATTTCCAGAGCTGTTGGCTGATCAATTTTTTGTTTCCTAGCCTGCTGCCTTCACGTGTGGTTGCCTATCCTTGCTGTTCTGGCAAGGCGAAGAGAAAATATTTGGCCTTTGGGAACTGGACAACTCAATGCCCTGTATAGCTAACAGGAGTGCATGATCCTGAGTTCAAATATTCTGTACCTGGTTTGCACAGGAATGAATATTACACAAGGTGCCAGGCAAGTGAAGCATAGCTAATGTAAAAACACCTTGGTCTGGTTCCCAGTTACCCTGCAGCTGTGTTAGTATTTACAGCACTGCGAGTGAAGTGCCCCTGAATCAGAATAGGAACAGCTTTTATACTCTTTGAATGCATAAATCAGGCCACATAGTTCTGCTGGAATTACAGGCTATTTGCACTCATTTGTCTCCCTCCACGTGCTTTGCCCAGCAGGTAGCCTGTAATTATTTGATAATAAAAATTATAGGCATTTTTACATTGCTGGCCCTCTGCAGGAGCCGAAGATTACCCAGCAATTTTTACACGAGCTGAGAATGCAAGCCTGATGTCCTGGCAGACTTCCAGGTTGGAAGACTCCATCGCCTGTCTAAATCCCCCCGGTATTTCTGACAGGCTGTGGCACTCCTCTCATCCTCCCGGGGCACTGTGCTCCAACAGCTGCACCGCTGCACTCGGGCAGCTCCGCAGCACCAGGGTGGCGGGAGGAATCCTTCCCAAAAAAAAAAGAAGTGCTCATGGTTACTTTGATAAGATCCCTTGGGGATGAAAGAGGACAGATGAATGAAATCTATCGCTATGCCCTGTGGGTCTGATATGTGATAAAAGCTTGAGATGGTTTACACATGATTATTAAAATTTTCAGGCACCTGCGTGAAAACGACTCTGCTTCAGTTTTATTCCTTCCCTCCAAAAACCACTTTTAAAATACTCCAAAATAAATGAAGGAGATTAGTGTTAGAGGCTGGAAGTGCCATATGAGAGGTGTGTAGCCAAAATAAAAGCTTGTTAGTGGTAGAAGATTCCATTATTTTTCTCATTTAAGTAGGCTATGCCTGAAAAGAGTAAGTGCTGCTTTGTAAAGAAAACTTGCAAAATTATTTCTTTCTCTCTGTTATCATTATAAATGACAACATTTTTGCCTATGTTTTTGAGAATTTATGTATTTGTAAATATAATAAAACTGCAGTGGTTTGGACATTTACCGAGAATGACTGGTTTGGGGAATTTGAGAAACAAAAAAGAGATAAAAACATCAGCTAGAAAAAGGAGTGCCTGCATTACAAATGGACTTTGTTATTTTTTATCTTGGCAAGTATCATTAAACTTTAATTCTTTATGCACCCGGGACAGATAAGTTTGTCCCACTTCACATTAAAGATGTTAATGCATTATTTTTGACAAAGTCATTAAAGCCATTGCAGTGAGACCTCACCCCAGCACACTGAAGGTCCTGCTTAGCAAATATGGGACTGTGGAATCAGGCCTCAACTTCTCCCCACTGCAGTCAGCAGGAATACTGCTGTGAACTTGGAGACGAGCTTCCTTATTTTCCCCTAAAGTTTCTTTTTATATGGTGAAGCAGCCAGTTCCACCAGAAGTGAGTGTGCAGGGTCCTGGGGTTCTGCCGGGGGCATACACGTGTTTTGATTTCTTTGCTTCATTTGCAAAAACTGAAACTAGTTTTTCAGTCTGGAAAAATGCATTAAACTTCATCCTTTAGTGCCAGCACCATTAGTGTTGGTCTGGCAGAGCCATGGCAGCTCAATCTCTTCCCTCACTGCTTCCAAATGTAGCCGAGCCCTCTCTCTATGGGACACACGTTCTTTTTATGTGCTCCAAGGGAGTGAACAGGATGGTTCATTGATACTCACTGATACAAACGAAAGTGTTGTTCTGTCCTAGACACATCTGAGTTCTGATTTTGCTTCGTGCCAAGACCCACTTCTGATCCTTTATCAGTCACAGCTCTGGTTTGGGGAATGGAGAGGGAATGGTTGGTGTGGGCAGGCATCACCTGAGGTGGGCGTTTTGACTTGCCCTCAAAGGGTCCTGCATTTTTTCTCTGTCTGGTGTTGAGAAGGTTTTTACAGAATTTACCCCAATCTTTTGATGACCCTGGTGATAAAGGAGGGTCTGAGGGTGCCAGGGACATGTGGGCAGGAGGACCAGGCTGTGGGGATGGGGCGACAATCCTGGGGATAGAGGGATGATTCCCTCATGGTATGGGGTTAGAGGGATGATCCCCTCATAATGTGGGGGTAATGAGATGATGCTCTCGTGGCACGGGGATGGAGGAACGATCCCATCATGGCATAGGGATGATTCCCTTACAGCGCAGGATTGAGGAGATGATCCTCTCGCGGCTTGGGGATGGAGGAATGATTCCCTCACGGGACCAGACTATCCTCTCATGGTGCGGGCACAGAGGCACGATCCTCTCATGGCCCGAGACCCCAAAGCCTCCAAGGCCTCGGTCCCGGGGCATCCCCACGGCTGCAGGTGGGGTGAGGTGGGGCCGCTCCCTGAGCAACACCCGGTGCCAACCTCGGTCCGTAGTGCCGGACCGGGGCTGCCCTTCTCCTTCCCCTCCTCCTCCTTCTCCTCCTCCTCCTCCTCCCCCGCGTGTGCGGTGCGCGGCCGCATGTGGGGCGCAGGCGGCGGAGTCTCCACCTCTTCTGGCAGCGGGAACCTGTGGCTGCCAAGCTCCATTAAAGCCATCAGCAGCCGGGGGGACGCGCTCCGCGGCGAAGGCGGGGTGGGCGCTGCGGTGCTTTATTTTCAAATATATACTTTTCTTTTTTCAACCCCCCCTCCCCGCTTATCCCTCCGCAAGGCTCGGGCTGAGCAGGACGCCTGCGGGCTGGAGCCGGGGTGCCGCCGCCGCGGGCCCATGGCTGCACCGCCGGGCGCCGCGCCCCGCTGAGCTCCGCGCCTCCGGCCGGGACACACAGCGGGCACCATGCTCCGCTGCTGGTGGCTCGCAGGGCTGCTCCTAGGTAGGTGCCACCGCGGTGCCGTCCCGCGGCGACAGGACGGGAGGGAGAGCGGGTGGCGGAGCCGGGTGGTACCATCATTAGAGCCCGCGTCACCTCGCTCACCCACCGGGCACGGCGAAGGGGCAGGAGCGGGCAGGAGGAGCTGGAGTGCGGCGGGACTGACTTTACTGGGAGTGCGGAAAGACAGCGCGGAGTGTGCAAGAAGTGTGCGAGGAGAGCGCAGCGGACTGGGGAGGAGGATGCAGGAAAATGCAAGGGGAGTGCGAAGAGGGTGCAAAGAAGCGGCGAGCAGGGGGCGAGAGGACCAGGACGGCGGGTGTCGGTCCGGCTGGTGCTGGAACGGGGATCCCGGGGTGCCCCCGCCCGGGCAGGAGGCACCTGGCGCCCGCAGCTCCGCTCGCCACTCCCTGCCCGGGTCACTCTGGTGCCCGCCCGGCCCGGGCAGGGTTTCCCTTACCCTCGGTGCCCACCCGGCCCGGGCAGGGTTTCTCTCATCCTCGGTGCCCGCCCGGCCCGGGCAGGGTTTCTCTCATCCTCGGTGCCCACCCGACCCGGGCAGGGTTTCCCTTACCCTCGGTGCCCACCCGGCCCGGACAGGGTTTCCCCCCCGTGCTGCTCTGCAGCTCCGCCGCTGCTCGCCGGGACAGGGACAGGGACAGGCGGGGACCCTGGAGCCTCGGGTTGCTGCCCCCGAGCTGTGGGACTGGGAGCGGGGACAGAACCGCTGAAGCCTTTTCCGAGAAGGCAGAAAGGCTGCGGTACGGTGCTGAGCTGCCCAGGGAGGTGCTGGGCTGGGGCTCAGCCTCTGCCTCCCAGCCAGGCTCCCGGAGTGGTTGGGGTCGCTGCCCCCTCCCCAGAGGCAGGCTGCCCGATCCCCTTTGCCACCGTAACTCGCTCCTGTCCCGTGTGGTGCATGGAGAGCATCGAGCAGAGTTTCGCTGCAGGAAGGGCTTAGAGGCGATTTTCACTGGAGTTGGGAATTCTCCCTGGGAGGATCCAGCACCTGCCCTGGCGAGGGACAACCTCCCAAGTAGCCTCCTGCTCCAGAGACATGACACTGAGCCCCAGCTGTGCAGACAGACTCTCAGAGCAGTGCAAGCTGCATCTTTGCGGCTTCTTTTCAGAAAGGCATCTTTCAACCCCACGGTTCTTGGAGCAGTTTCAGAAGAAAAGGTTCTGGCTTTAAGACACCATATGGGAGAACAAAGGCAACTGTGCTGTTAAAAAGCCACAAAATTATTTCTCGTTATGACAAGGAGCAGAGTCTGAGGGAGACTCCTCCATCCTCAGACAGTATTTTCCTAGGAAATGCAAAGGAGACCCTTGGTTGAGATTCCTGAAGAGAAGGGACAGGTGAAAGGAAGGGTTGGGAGGATGTCCCTGAGGGCCCCGTGCAGTCTGGACGCTGAAAATCCAAGCACTTGGTTCCTACTGCTCTTTCTATCACTTAGTTCACTCATCTGAGGTTTGGGGCAGCAAATACCTCACTGACTCGCCTCTCCAGCTCAGGGCTTAGTGATCAAGGCAAAAGAACTGTGTAGTGACAGCTATTGGGCATTACTAGCAGTAAGTGGAAAGGACCAGACTCTAGAAAGAAATCTCTGAGCAGGGCACTTCTGTAGAGTTACTGTCCTGTTCTTACATGGGATCTTTGTCGTGCACTGTTTGCAAAATAAAGCTGAGAAACAGGAATTCTCTAAGTGTTTTATTAGCTCAAACTCTACTCAGGGATCTGTTATACTGCATTATGTAAGTTTACTCACTGAAGTCTAATTAGAATAATTCTTTCTTAAATCCTTGTGTAGTTTCTCTTAGTCCAGTCTAACCTACACTCTCTGCTTCTTGCATCTGGTGTCAGTGAGAGAATTCCCACTGATTTCAGTAAAAATGGAAACAGAGCCTCAAAATAACTGTTCAAATACCAAGTCAGACCCAGAACTCGTTAAAATCAAAGCAAGCTTTGCTCACTGTGAGCAGAAGTAGCATTCTGCATTTTGCATAAGGCTGAACATTAGCATGAGCATGACACCAGTGCATAATTAGTTGAAAAGCCACTTTAGTGAGGTAACTGGATCTGACTTTGGAGTCTCCTCCAGAAAAGAATCACTCATTCCTGGAAATGTCCCCAGAGACTTGCTGAGTTTTACCTAAGCTTTCATTAAAGTCTGTGCATTCCAATAACACTGCACTGATATTTTTCATGTGCAGCTTCTCCAACATGGTTTTAAATAAAAGATTTATTCTTGCTTCCGGTGTTTATTTTTAAGTTTGAAAGTGACAGTGGTGAGGTAAGATAAGATCACCAGTTGCATTCAGTTAAGAGATTAGCAAGAGAATCTTGTAAGTGATAGAACAACTTTCAGCATAGAAGTGTGTGTCTATTTACACAATAATATATCTGTTCTTACTGTTAAACCAACATCTTTGTCTTTGGATCAAATATTTATTTGGGTAATGTTTACTTAGCTAATTTTTTTTTACCAAGTTGGTGGTTTTTATTCTTCATTTCTCAAGCTGGCCAAAAAAAATCAACAACTAATGTGCTATGCTGGATCGTGTGATATAACTCTATTTTTTCTTTCAATAATTATAGGGTTAGCCACGTTTCAAAGTATATGGATATAGATAAAAACAGGGCTGAGATGTAAAAAAAGCACAAGTGAAAAAAGTATTGTGTGGTTTCTATATTTTCCCCACAAGCACAAATTGTTGAGTAAGGAGATTTTCAAAAGCCAGAAATTGCTGTGGAGAAAACCAAAGCTGGAATCCAATGCTAGGGGAGGCTGCATCTGGCAGAACAAAGTTTGGAAAGAGGTTTTGCTTTCAGTGGGATCCTGTGTTTCCCCACAACAGAGCATATGTCATCTTTAAAGACAATGCTTTCATGGGTGAGATACAATCACTGCTAAAATCAACCTCAAAATTAGGAAGCACCTATACAATGCTCTTACACAAGTGCTTTGGTTTTCTTACTCATTTGCTGAGGAAGATAAAGGCATGAAAGAAGAGAAACTTCCTGATTTTAAGATGGTGTATCTCTGATATAATAATCCCAAGAAACTGACAGTGAGAACGTGAGAATTTCAATGTGTAACCCTTCTTCTGTAGGCTAAGAGTGCTGCCAGAAACTGAAAATATGATTCATAGAACAGCTCCTTCTCTTCCCATTTTAAATTGTGTAAGATCTGAGAGGTTAGTAAACTGCAATCTGTGGGTTTTTTTCTTTATGGAGTTAAAAGGTCTCATGGTTTAAAACGCAAAATTAGAAAAGTTCTGTTTCTGTGCCTTAGAAAAGAAACCCTGATATCTATTTGAAATGCCAGAGCTTCAGGGTGTTAAGTGATAAGAGGGTTGAAATCCACCATTATTTTTGAGTTTTAGCAGGGTGATGGTGTGATAATTGTAGTTTTCATGGTGGTGTTTTCTCATTTCCAGTGAATAGTTTATTGAATCATCACGGTTTGAATTCAGCACAAACTGAATGCTGCAAAGCTCAGCTCCTGTGACACTGTTAGATGGATATTTGGGTTGGTGCAACCTCTACTTACAGCTGGTGTGAGGGGACATAAATCAACAGGAGAAGTCTCACCACAGAGTGCTCGAAGAGATTTGCTTGAGTTTAGATTTTAAAATAATGCTTTAAACTTCAGAGTATGTCAAGCACTGTAAAAGTCCCCCATGGTTTTTCCTGGGTTAATAAGAAACACTGACAAATGTGTGACATTTTGGCCTTGTCTAACTCCAAGACTGTGGTCTTTGGAAGCAGCTTTCTCCTGGCACTCTGGGATCAATGTACACACCAAGCTCCCCACTGAGACAATTGGATTCACCTTGTTCACACTCTCACTAAATCCACAAGTGCTGGACACGGCAGGTTATGGCTTGGCTCTCCCCTGTTGATACAAAAACACAATGACATGTTGTTTTTAAAGCTTTGCAGAGAAAAAGAGATCCTTTTTTCCCTGTTAGGCTGCCTGGAAAAGACAGATGAAAATATAAATGACAGCAAGGTTTTGCTGCAGAAAAGCTCCCAGAATTTGTTGGTTTTGAGCAGCACAAGTCCCGTTATTAGATTATGCAGCACGTAGGTTGAATGTCAGCTTTGATTTTAGCATCTGTCGGCAGAGTTTAGGAGAACTGGAACACATCAAAACTTGGCTAATGTGGACAGGCAAAACAGTAGACTGAAATTTCAGGCTATCTAGAAACCACACCCAGACCCCAAAACACATGTTAGGAGTAACTTTAATTCTGTGCTCCAGCTGAACAAGTAACCTTTTTCTGTGGCCACTTGTGACTCTGAGTTAAACGTGTGTGTATTGCTGGTGTGGGATCTGGATCAGTTTCCCTCCTTTCTGCAGAGCTTTTTTCCTCAGGGTACCTTCTGCTCTGACTGCTTCTGAATGCTCTTCTCATCCTTGGTTTCCCAGGAGCCAAGCAGCCTCAGAATATTAGATCCTATTAGATCCTATTTTTATTACTATAAACAGTATCCTTGCAGCAGTGCCAAGAGTCCTGTTGTGTTAGGTGCTAAATAAAGAGAGAACAAAAGGATTGTTCTTGCTTTAGTGGGTTTATAACCTAATTTCCTGGACTTAGATTTTCAGCAGTGAGTACTTGACATGGCAGGGACCTGCTGGGATTCCCAGCTGTGTCCAGCAGTTTAGTACCTTTTGCAGTTGCTTAGGTCTCTACATCCCTAAATGCCTTTGAGCATCCAGCCCTCATTTCGAGTCCCACGGAGGCCAGGCAGCGATTCTGAAGAGCAGGGCAGTGAACAATGTGCTTACACAGGAGAGCAGCTGTCCCCCGTGGGAGCAGGGAACTGGGACAGCTCCATGGCAGTGGGAGACTGAAAGGCCACTCAGATTATCCCTCCAACTCCTGCCAAGAGCGGGTTGTTCCCTGCTGAACTAATGCTTTGCTCAATCCCTCAAATCCTGCCAAGCAAGTGGACTTATGTTGCCTACTACATTGTGCCTCGAGAAGTTCACCCTGCCACACAAGCCACATGTTTTTCCTCTCTTCATTCACTCCCAACAGAATCTTTTTATTCACTGCAAGGAATTCCATCCCTTCCGTGGTGTTTGTGCTTTGTGAATATTTATAGGCTGTTATCATATCCATCTTGCTCAGCCAGGCTATATGTACTCTGCTCTTTTAATCTTCTTTTTGTAACTCAATCCCTCCCACCCCCTCATCATTTTTTGTTGTTCTACTCTCAACTCCCGCCAGTTCCAGTTGCTCATTTTGCTTTGGGTAAATGCTGTATTTATGTTAATATTATATGGTGGGTGGTCCTCTCTGCACTCTTGGTCCATGTGAGTGATTTAGACATTTGAAATGAGGTTGACATTTTATAGCCAAGCCATGGCTGATTGCTGGTTCTGCTCTTCAAAGCACTCCAGGAAAAAATATGCTTAGCCATCACTATTAAAAATGGCCACGATAGCCACTAATAAAATGTCTGTGCAGGGGTTCAGGGGCATTGCCAAAACCTGCATGGGTGCTCTATTAAAAACATTGTGGCATTAATTTCACATCCATGTGTTGTTTTTTTCTGTTGGGTTTCAAATCATCTGAATTAAGGAATATAGATGTAATATTTGGAATTTGGTAAGAATGTGAATTCTGGTTAGAATTTAACTGAATTATGATAGTACCCCCAGGGTGTTGTTCAGCCTTGGACTGAATTGTCTTGCTTTTGTTTTGGAGAACAAATGCTTCCTCCCATGTGCTCTCTCCAGCCTCTCACTGTTCAGGCACCCAGGGACCCAGAGATCCCACCGTGGTCTCACCTATCTCACCAAACTGAAATTCAAATTTGCAGCAGTTCTCGAGTAAAAAAACTCTAACATCACCTTTCTTTCCTTTGTTTTCTTTTGGGTTTTGGTTATTTATTTACCTGTGCCAAACCTACACGGAAATACTGAGCAGGGTTTAACACAAGTCATGGTATGTCAGTGCTGTGAGTTCTCAGGTTTTGGCTCACAGCAGGACCCTGTCCTCAGCCCTCCTGCCCTCCTGTCCCTGCCTGGGCTGCCCAGAGCAGGGCTGGTAGCAGGCTCTGAGCTGAGGGCCACTGACCCCTGAGCTGACCACAGTGGCTGGGCCAGCTGGGGCCACTGGGCTGCACAGAATTGCTGCTCTGTTCTCCAGTAAATCTTTGACACTGACCAGTTTAGCTGTAGAAAAAGGATGGACTGGTCTGAGTCTACGCAGCATCTGGGGGTGAGAGGGAGGAACGTGGAGTGAAATGGCTCCTGTCTCTGTCAGGACAGCAAGGATGTTTGAGTAGAGCTCTGTTGTGTAACCTGAGTGGTGTTGTGGTGGGCATGAACTGCAGGACAGCTCTTGGGAGGGTAAACTCACATTGGCCTCTCCTGCTTTGGTTTGTCATCTCAAGTCCTCTGTGCCAGCTCTTACATGTCCTGTTTAGTTCAGCCCATGTGAGAATATCATGATCTGTAAGGTCCCTTCCAGCCCAAACCATTCTGTGATTCCCCTATCCCATTTCTCCTTCTTTTCTCAAGCAGTGTTTACTCTCAGTTTATAGGAATGGGCATCTTCTGAATAAGGTGCTCGTGGCACCCTTCCAGACTCCAGTAAAATCACATTTACAGTGTTGGGCTTGGTTGTCTTTGGGATAAACATCCAGAGAGGCAGTTTTGAGAAGCCATTTTATTTAAATGTAGTTTATACTGAAGAAGATCCTTGAGGTACTTCTCCTTCCTCCCCTTCCCTACCACAAATCGCATCTGTCTTGTCATCTGTCACTGGACATGACATTTAACAAGAAAAATACATGATTCCATGATTCCAAGAGCAAAATATTTACTTCTCTAGTGCCTTAAAAACCTCCAGGCAACTCACCACAAGCCCTTCACTATTTTAATTGTGGATGAGACAGATCAGGCAGTGCTCACAGCCTTAGAACAAAGCCAGGCTAAAACCATGGAATGGGATGTCTGAGTTCCTTTGCCATTGTGCTAAAAGTATGTGGTGAAAGTATGTTTTGAAAACTTCTCTAAAATCATAAGCTACTTGGGGCTTTTGAGCCGGCTGAGTTTCCTCTTTGGATCTGCAGGATTTCGTGTATGATTGTGCTCAGCTGTACAGGGGGAACTCAAGGTGATGCTCTGCAATGATAGTTCCTGGGTAGTACTGTGCCAGCCCTGAAGGCATAACTGAGAAACATTTATAGTGAATTCAGAGCATTTTATGAATATCATGAACCGAGCACCAGACCGGTGAAACAGCTCAATGTGAGTATACCCCTTTTACAGACAAATAAGAGAAGGGATGAATAATAGAAAAACTTTTCCAGAAACCAGACAGTGCTCCAGTGAAAGCACTGGCATCCTCCCTCAACCACTTGACCACATTCTGGCTTCAGTTCAGGGAGGCATTACTAATCAGGAAAAATGCTCATGCACTGGCTTCATTTCAAGCACATGCTTAAGTTTCACTGAAACCAATTAGACTTAAGCATGTGCTTAAGTCCTGTCGTGATCTGTGTTCAGTTTGCATGTAGGCAGAATGCAAGGTTCTGCTGTGATACAGTTTTCCATCCCCAGTGGGTTATATTTAAATTTTATAACTTTATAATATTATAATATAAAATTTATCTCTTCCCACAGAGCTGTTCTCTTGGGATTGCCTTTTTCTGAGTGAATTAAAAGCACCACTAACTTAATCTCCACACAAATGCAAGAAAAATTGATTTGCTAAATACAACCATTTTGTTTGCTTTCAAAAGAATGCTTATTCCTTTAGTGGCTAACCCAAAATCCATTCTGTGTGCTCTCAGGAGAGAAAAATGCTAAAGAAACACTGTTTTGCTGTGTTAATGGAGTCTGTGTGGAAAAGTATAATTCACTTATGCAAAATATATTGATACATTCCTTATCGTCCATTTCTTTCCAGTCTGAACATTCCTCAGAAAATATCAAAGCTTTTATGTCATCTCTAAATGAAGAAATGTGTAATGCTCCATGACTTCAGGCCCTGATCTTATCCCTGTGAATGGGTGACTAACTGAAACATTAGAATTATAAATGGGAATGATAAATTCTGGCCATAGGAGGCAATAACATGTAACAGATTAAACAATCTAGCTCTGCAGAAGAGCCCATCCACAGTAACTAATTTGTTGCAAACTAATATATGCATTTTCTCCTCCATTTATGAAGAAACAGATGTGTGACTCAACTTTGCTTTTTTCCAGAGTCAATCTGCTTGGGGGAGCACAAGCAAGATTTGTTTCCAAGGAGGAATATGACAGGATTTCTCTCTTGGTTGATGGTTTTTTCCTTTAGAAGTGAGAAGTGGCTCTGCATCTGGAGCACACAGCACTCGTGTAGCGCAGGGCTCTCATTTCCAGGCTTGGCTGTTGCCTTGGAATCTTTCACCTTAATTTTACCAGCAATTTACTGTGGGGAGAACTTGAGAATTTCCAGTTCTGCCCTTCTTATCACTTGATGCCGTGGATCTGATTTTCCCAAAAGTGGTTGATACAAATGAGGGCTGGAATAGTCAGCAGCTGCTGCTGGTGCTGTTTGCTCAAGGTTTGATCCTGTTTGTGCTGATTGAGGTGACTCGCAGTTGCTGGCTGTGCCACTCCTGAGTGCTTGTGCAGCCCCCTTGCCCAGAGGCTCTGGGCTGTTTTGGGGATGCAGCACTCACTGGAAAGCTGGGAAAAGCCCCTGTTTTGTCTGAGTGCTGTGCTGGAAACGTTTGTGGTTAATTGATACACACGGATGGCAGAGCGAGCGAGGGGAAGAGATCACAGCTAGGCATTTTTTAGATTTTCCTATGAATGAGGATTTTTGTCTTGAAGATGAATTGTGAATAATTCCTTCCTCCAGCCTGAGAACTCTACAGAGCAGTTAATTTGTGTCTCTCTTAAGACAGAGGAGCTGCTCTGATGCACTTTACCAGGGGCTGAGAAACTGAGTGACATATGAGTGACAGCTGCTTTATGCTGCTCTTGGAATAGAGAAGTGCTCTAACTATGGATTTTAGGTCTGGGACTGAACTTTTCCATCTTGAAAGGATGTTTGGATCTGGTGGAGCTGGAGTATTTGAGAGAGAAAAAAGCAGCCACAAAATTTGGACACAAGCCAATAGCTTTGGTTTGAGGATGCATCCAGCTTGGAGTCTTGTGCACAATTAAGTAAGACAAAATCCCTAGGAATTCCCATCATGTCAAATATTTACGTTCTGAAGGATTTTTTTTTTCCCATGAAGTTTGATCCCGATTATAAAAATTCCCTTTTGTATTGAATGTGTCAAAATGCAGTGATTGCATTGCCAAAGTGTCTTTGCTCCCAAACAATGTAGACTATTACTGTTTCTGCCAAGAGTTGCACGAAGGGTTCACTGAGATATTGAAGCTTCTGCTGTAATAAACACACAGAGCTCAGTTTGTGAGTTGACTGGGTTATATTGTGAATATTTTATAGCTGCATTCTATATATCTATAGACTGCACTGATACCTCTGGAGTCTTTCTGTGGTTATGGGCAAGGGCAAATCTGACCCTTATGTCCATTATTACCTCTAATACAAAGTTTACTGTATTCTCTAGGATAATAACTTTGTGTTTGTTTGAAGTGTGGCTCAGTTGGGACTGCCCTTGTTCTGATGAGTGTCCAGTATTTAGGCCTCTTAGGGCAATCAAATGAATCTTGGCATATTCTGCACATGGATTTAATAAAAAAGAGCCCTGGGAGTAGGGAGCACACAGCACCACAGAGCAAAGTCATGGGAGAGCTGGGATGAGGGTACAGATCCTGAGCTCCTAAATAGGCACCCATGGGGCAGCCCCACACATGCTGCAGTTGCCAAATTAGAGGTTTAACTAATAGCACTGGGTTTTGTCGTCCTGTATTTTCCCATTTTCACATAAAGAATCACAGGAACTGCATTTTAGGAAGCAGGAGTGCTAGCAATTGTGAAGGAGTTGGCTGTGCCTGCTCCCCTCGTCCCTCCCTTAAGGATGGTGAGAACAGTGCAGTTGTGAATCTGCTCCCAAAAGAGCCCTGAACTCTAATAATGCCTCTTTTCAGCTGTTTCATGCACTCCAGTGCAGGGAGAGGTACCAGAAAATGCAAGGCTGGTTTCCCTGACCTTTGGGTACCCCTCTCCTGCTTCACTGAGGGCTTCCCTTTGCATGTGTTTATTCCTTTTGTGGTACTTCAGGGTTTGTGTTCTTCAGTCTACACAAACACATTTTGAGTGACCTGTGGAGCCTTCACATATGGCAACACCATAATGAAGTGACTGAATTTGTCCATCAGATAAAAGTCTGAAGTTAGTGAATGGCAATCCCTCTCCTGTTAGAGGGGATTTAGTGGGGCTCCCTGTCCAGGAGCCTCTGACTTGCACAGCAGATATTTAATTACCAAATTCCCATTTGACTTGGTCCAGAGCTTGTGTATTGTGACTCTGTGTCTTCATCTCCTTGACTGAAGCACGGGGTGTGTAAACCTTTCACATCCTCCTTCTGTGGTAGGGTGACACATAGATGTTGGATCTTTTGTTCCAGCTGATGGGCAGGAAAGCAACCTGTGTCCTAGCATTGGTATGGAGTGAATAAAAGTTGGCTTCAAAATGTCCAGCACACTCCTGGGTAAAATGCAAAGTACAGCTGGAGCAAAGGAGCCCCAGCTGGGCTCATAAAGCCCTGGCTGAGCTGAGCTCCAGTGGGACCAGGGTCAGTTGTACCATGGAGAATCAGGGGGGGTTCAGGAGGAGTTTTACTGAAAGCTCATTCCATGGTGCCGTGGAGAGGGAAATCCCAAGTTTCTTAGAGAGAAGCAAGCCTGCAATGAGTGCCACAGAGTGCTTAAGTGAAGAGTGAGTAATGTACAGGAATATATGTACGTATGTGTGTGTGCATGCAAAGGTCTTCAGGATTTAGCTGAGTGTTCACACATTCCCTAAGCCAATAACATCCGTTGTTATGGGAAATGAGGTAAGTGACAGAATTACTGTCCTTATGGCGGGCGACAGGCGAGGCCAGCGTTCCCATGCTGTAATTCCCCGTTCCAGCCACTGCCTCAACAATAGCCCGGGAGGGGGAGAACACGAACAAAGAGCGCTCGGTTTGATTTGAAGATTTCATCTAAAAACCAGTTGGATTCAGATGAAACTCAAGTCGGAAAACTTGAGTGAAATAAAACCCCCCGTGTCCTCAGCTAAGGGTTCGCTGCCGAGCGAGCCCGCCCGGGGTCCGTTCATTCTGCGGGAGGTTCGGCGGTCGGGGGGTTCGCTGTGCTCTGCCCTCGTGTCCCTCTGACCCTGCTGACCCCACTGTCCCCTTCCTCCGTGTCCCTCTGACCCCAATGACCCCACTGTCCCCTTCCCCCATGTCCCTCTGATCCCACTGTCCCCTTCCCCCGTGTCCCGCTGACCCCTCTGTCCCCTCTCCCCGTGTCCCTCTGACCCTGCTGACCCCACTGTCCCCTTCCTCCGTGTCCCTCTGACCCCACTGACCCCACTGACCCCACTGACCCCACTGTCCCCTTCCCCCGTGTCCCTCTGACCCCACTGACCCCACTGTCCCCTTCCCCCGTGTCCCACTGACCCCACTGACCCCACTGTCCCCTCTCCCCGTGTCCCTCTGACCCCACTGATCCCACTGTCCCCTCTCCCCGTGTCCCTCTGACCCCACTGACCCCTCTGTCCCCTCTCCCCGTGTCCCTCTGATCCCTCTGACCCCACTGTCCCCTCTCCCCGTGTCCCACTGACCCCTCTGACCCCACTGTCCCCTTCCCCCGTGTCCCGCTGGCCCCACTGACCCCACTGTTCCCTCTCCCCGTGTCCCACTGACCCCACTGACCCCACTGTCCCCTTCCCCCGTGTCCCTCTGACCCCACTGACCCCACTGTCCCCTCTCCCCGTGTCCCTCTGACCCCACTGACCCCACTGTCCCCTTCCCCCGTGTCCCACTCACCCCACTGACCCCACTGTCCCCTTCCCCCGTGTCCCTCTGACCCTACTGTCCCCACTGTCCCCTCCCCCCGTGTCCCACTCACCCCACTGACCCCACTGTCCCCTTCCCCCGTGTCCCTCTGACCCCACTGACCCCACTGTCCCCTTCCCCCGTGTCCCTCTGACCCCACTGTCCCCTCTCCCCGTATCCCACTGACCCCACTGACCCCTCTGTCCCCTCTCCCCGTGTCCCACTCACCCCACTGACCCCACTGTCCACTCTCCCCGTACCCCACTGACCCCACTGACCCCTCTGTCCCCTCTCCCCGTGTCCCACTCACCCCACTGACCCCACTGTCCCCTCTCCCCGTGTCCCTCTGACCCCACTGTCCCCTCTGTCCCCTCTCCCCGTGTCCCTCTGACCCCACTGACCCCTCTGTCCCCTCTCCCCGTGTCCCTCTGACCCCACTGACCCCTCTGTCCCCTCTCCCCGTGTCCCTCTGACCCCACTGACCCCTCTGTCCCCTCTCCCCGTGTCCCTCTGACCCCACTGACCCCTCTGTCCCCTCTCCCCGTATCCCACTGACCCCACTGACCCCTCTGTCCCCTCTCCCCGTGTCCCACTGACCCCACTGACCCCTCTGTCCCCTCTCCCCGTGTCCCTCTGACCCCACTGACCCCTCTGTCCCCTCTCCCCGTGTCCCTCTGACCCCACTGACCCCTCTGTCCCCTCTCCCCGTATCCCACTGACCCCACTGACCCCTCTGTCCCCTCTCCCCGTATCCCACTGACCCCACTGACCCCTCTGTCCCCTCTCCCCGTGTCCCACTGACCCCACTGACCCCTCTGTCCCCTCTCCCCGTGTCCCGCAGCCTGCGCGGCCGCGGAGCCGCCCTGCCGCCAGCAGCTGCGCCACCTGCAGGACAGCGCCGGGATCGCCGCGCGGCTGCCGCCCCGCCTGGAGGGGCGCTGGGTCTCCACCGGGTAAGGCACCCCAAACCCCGGGTAAGGCACCCCAAACTCCGGGTAAGGCA
The DNA here is from genome assembly GCF_009819885.2 of Catharus ustulatus. NCBI lineage: Eukaryota > Metazoa > Chordata > Aves > Passeriformes > Turdidae > Catharus > Catharus ustulatus. The sequence goes on along the minus strand of NC_046237.1, from coordinate 3,490,862 downwards.
CCCCAGACCCCGGGTGAGGCACCCCAAACTCCGGGTAAGGCACCCCCAGACCCCCGGTAAGGCATCCCCAGACCCCGGGTAAAGCACCTCCAAACCCCGGGAACGCGCCCCTCTCCCCTGACAAGTCGCCCCTAAAACCACTTGGAAGATACCCCATACCCTGTGAAGGAACATCCATCTCAACGCGCCCCAGATCCCCTGGAACGTGCCCTTAACACCCCGGGAAAGCCACCTCGTTCTCCTGGGGAGGCACCCTCATCCATTGGGGACGCATCCCCAGCCCCCCGGAGCGGGATGAACTCAGTCCCTCAGCCCAGCTCCTGCCCACCCCCGGTACAACAAACTGTCAGGCAACAAGAAGAAAATTTCCTTCTCCCCTTCCCCTTTGCCATCTGGAGGAGGGCTGCGATCCCTCGGATGTCCCCAGAGCCTCCTGCTTCTTCCCCCTCGGGGTGCAGCTGGAACGGGCAGAGCAGCCCGGATCCCCTCTGCCCTCCGCACTCCTCCCTGCGGATGCGCCTCAAGTGTCAGATCCTCTGTCCATCACTTCCAGATTTTAGCACTAGGTGCCCAGACTGTAAAATCCCCCACGGGTGACCAAGGGAGGTGCTCGCCCCTCTCGTCCCGCACAGGGATTTATTCCTCCCAGCCCCGCCGTGGCTCAGCTCTGCCTCCCCCGCAGGTGTGAGGTGCGCCCGGGACCCGAGTTCCTGACCCGCTCCTACCTCTTCTACACCAACCGGCTCTTCAAAGCGCTCCAGTTCTACTACTGGGACCCGTCCTGCCGCAACCCCTCCTACTCGCTGGTCATCAAGGGCAAGCTCCGGCTGCGCCAGGCCTCCTGGATCACCCGCGGGGCCACCGAGGCCGACTACCACCTGCACAAAGTGGGCATCGTGTTCCACAGCCCGAGAGCCATGCGGGAGGTGGAATCCTGGATCAACCAGACCTCTGGCCGGGGCTGCGAGGGGTTCCTGCCCGCGGGGCGCTCCTGGGTGCCCGGAGCGCTGTACGAGGTGCTGAGCGCCAGGACGGAGCGCGACTGCACCGCGGCGCTGGGCTTCGCCATGCACGAGCTGAGCCTGCTGCGGGTGGAGAGGCACTTCCAGCCCCTGCTGCAGCCGCAGCAGAGCGGGAGCCGGCTGGTGGAGGAGCTGTACCTGGGGGACATCCACACGGACTGGGGGGAGAGGCTGCACTACCGCCCCACCGGCTACCAGCGCCCCATGCAGAGCGCCCTGGTAAGGATGGGGTTTGTGTGGAGTGCCCTCATGGCAGCAGGGCTTTGCCAGCAATTCCCTGGCTGCTCAATGCCATCAATTCCCTGGCTGTTCAATGCCAGCAAGTCCCTGGCTGTTCAATGCCATCAATTCCCTGGCTGTTCAATGCCACCAATTCCCTGGCTGTTCAATGCCACCAATTCCCTGGCTGCTCAATGCCTGCAATTCCCTGGCTGTTCAATGCCAGCAATTCCCTGGCTGTTCAATGCCATCAATTCCCTGACAGTTCAATGCCACCAATTCCCTGGCTGTTCAATGCCTGCAATGTCCCTGCCTTGCAGCACTTGGTCCCCTCAATGGGTGAGGTGTTGTGGGGTGATCCCGAGTGCTCCTGGGCATGTGGGGTTCACCCTCTGCCTTCCTGAGAGAACAGGATCAGGGTGGGTGAAAGCTCAGCAAAACCAACATGGGAAACAAGCCTGCACTGACCCTGGAGTTTGCAGCTTTTGTTTGGCTGTATTTTCCTAGGAAATGCAGTTTCCTTGTTTCCTGCACCAAAGTCAGTGAAGGCTTCAGGCTGCAAATTGTTGGAACTGCTCTGCTCTGCCCTTCATCTGCTCTGCCCTCTCCTCGCTCCTTGGGGTGTGCTCCAGGCTGAGGGGAACAAGGGATGTGCCATTAATTCTTCAGCCCTCGGTGTAATGCCAGTAGCACAGGAACTCGCCCCCAGTACAATAATGTTATTACACAGAAATCAGACTTCCATTTTGACATACATAAAACTGAGCAGCAGTCTCGGTTGCCTTTTATTCTATTTTGCTTTCTGCAACTTAGTTTATTCCCAGGAAAGCAGCTTTCCATCCAAATCGAAGCTGATCAAATCAGAAATAGTGGAGCAGTGAGATGGGGTGAAAAGCCTCTCTGAACTTTGCCAGATAGAAGGGAAATAAATGAAAAAAAAATTATTTTGGGGCAACATTTCCCCACACCTCGAACTACACCAGCTGAACTTTGAAAAACAGAGAGCAACACTCCTCTCCCTCTCAAAAGTAACATTCTGAAATTGGTTAAACTTGTGTTATCTTGGGCCAAGACCATATATATGAGCAAAACCAGATGGTAAACATAAACACTTCTAAAAGTTAATTTAAAACCAAACCTAAAGACACTGAAATTCACTCTCTGAATGCAGTCCTGTAATTAATCAGCCAACAGCTCTCCAATGGACCCGTACATGATGTCACCACTTGGCGATAATTAGGAGCTGCCATACATTAGAAATAACTTCACACAACTGCTTTAAGCAAGTAAGGGCTTTGGCTCCATGTCCACAGTGATAATTTTATTGGGCACGGGATTTTTTTCTTTTTTTAATTTTTTAAATTTTTTTAAAATATTCTGTGAACTGACATCCTGTGCTGGTGAGTTACACAGCTATGTCAGGAATTATTTTCTAACTCTCTTTATGAAAATATCACTCTTTTTCCCTTAAATTTATATCTGTTTTAAAGAAACCCATTCTCCCCAAATTACCTTTCATTATCAAAGAATTTCCTGCCTAAGGAGAGCATATATATTTGCCAACTTCTGGGATTATTTAGCCATAATGTACTGTGTACTGTCAGCACTCATTACTGTGACAGTAGCAGTAAAGCAAGCTGAAAATGACTAAATTACAGTAGACTCCAATCAACTTGCATGTAAATTACCCACCCTACAGTTAACTATTGAGTTATTTAACCTTCTTGCCTATGACAGTTCAGTAAAGATTAGCTCGTGTTCTAGAAAATTACATAATGTTCCAACCCTGCTTATTTAAAAATAAATCAGTTGTGATATATGAAGTACAAGAAAAAATTCCAAGCTCCACAAAACCCCTGCTGGCACCAGCTCAGGGGCAGGGCTGGTTCGTCTCAGAGCTCTGCACCGGCGGGGAAGGGAAGGTCAGGGCCTCCTTCTGCACAGGGTTCTTTTCTTCTCCCGTTCTGGCTCCTGGGAAAACCCAGGTCCCCCTCCCTTGTCCCCCGGCTCATCCCGGTCCTCCCCCGCGTCCCTGGAGGGGGAGGCAGAGCACCTCGGGCTGTCCTGGAGATGCTGCAGCTCCAGGTCAGGTGTCACAGCCTCCTCCATTCCCAAAAACCGCGGCGTTGTTGTGTTCTGGCACCGCCCAGCATCCTCATCCTCACCATGGAAAATGGGGAAGCCCGTGGATGTCCCGAGGGAGCGCTGCCCGTCCTGGCAGGGCTCTGCCCATCCTGGCAGGGCTCTGCCCTTGCCCCGGGCTCCTCCTCGGGCTGTCCTCAGCAGCCCCAGCGCGGGGCACAGCCCGCTGTCCTTCAGCGACCAGAATAGCAAAGAGCAGGGCAGCGCTTTATCTCCCTTAATCTGCTCGGCAGCCTCTGCCAAGCTCCCCGCAGTTCCGCACCCTGCTGTGGGCGAGGGGGAGTCGCAGCTTTTGAAATATTCTGGAAGGGTTGTTTTTTTTTTTTTTTTTGTTTTGGTTTTTTTTTTTTTTTCTTTTCGCTTCCCAGTTGTCAGAACTGTTATTTTCTGTCTCCTGCAGCACCACGTGCACCCTTGCCCGGCGTGCGGGATTATCTCCAGGGCGGACGAGCATCACCCCCCGATCCTGCCCGCCAGAGCCGCGCTGCCCATGCAGCTCAGCGGCAGCTGGGTCAGCACCCACTGCGAGGTCCGCCCGGCCGTGCTCTTCCTCACCCGCTTCTTCACATTCCACGGCAGCAACCACACCTGGGAAGGGCACTACTACCACTACTCCGACCCGCTCTGCAGGCAGCCCACCTTCACCATCTACGCCTCCGGGCACTACACGCAGGGCATCCCCTCCTCCAAGGTGCGCGGTGGCACCGAGCTGGCGTTTAAGGTCACCCAGGCTCGGGTGACGCCGATGGACCAGGTGACGGTGGTGATGCTCAACTCCTCGGAGCCGGGCAGCTGCGGGCTGGCGGGCTCCTGGAGCGCCGGGGTGGAGCAGGATATCACCGCCACCAACGGGTGTGTGGCTCTGGGCATCAAGCTGCCCCACACCGAGTACGAGCTGTTCAAAACGGAGCAGGACACGCAGGAGCGCAGCCTCCTCTACATCGGGGAGCGGCCCACGGACGGCTCCAGCCCCGACAGCCCCGACAAGAGACCCACGTCCTACCAGGCCCCTCTGATCCAGTGTGCTGCTGCTGCCTCAGAGGAGTTCTCCAACTACATCAGTCTGAAATACGTGGGAAGAAAGGATGCTAATGGGATTGAAGCACTAAAACCTTTGCCTGTGGCCTTTTTATTGTTTATAGCACTTCTGTTTTTAAGATGGGACTAGTTATCTCTTCAGGTACCGTGCAGAATTCAGATAAATCTTGGTGCTAGCGTGATTTTTATATCCTTCAAATGAGCACATCTGGAATCAGTTTTACTCAGATTTGGAAACACTTTTTAAAAACACCCAATAGTGAATGAAGCCAAGGAGATATGCCTGACTCCACACTGTTTGTCCTGTGGCTTTATTGCCTAATCTCCCCTCTTTGCGTGCAAATTTTATGTAGTGACACGGATGCACTGCACATTGCAACAGATAATTTAGCAACATGAGGGAGGAAAAGAGTGACATCAATTAAAATTGCTGCTTTGAGCTTTTGACATTGCTAAAATTTAATCAAGAGCTTGATTCAGATGTAATTCAAACATCCAGAGTGTTGGCTGCCGAGTTTCTTTGAGGTTAAGTTCCCTCCCATCACACTCCTTTTTGCTGTTCATGCAAATTTAATCTGCAGAGTCAGTCAGCAATAAACAGTCAGCAAGTGTTCTTGAGAAGGGCACGGTTCACATGCCTCTTGCAGATATTTTCTGTACTTTGCCTGTGTATGTCCCACACAGGGACCCACAAACAATCTCTGCACTTGGAGATGCCCAGAACAGCCCTCACAGAGGGCTCGACTTTTCCACCTGACCCTGGGCACAGATTACAGTAGATGGAAAACACTTCTGTGCACAACAGCTCCGAGCCTCAGCATTCCCTGGCTGCAGCATTGCATCCCTGCAGTGCTGCCCCAGCTCTCCAGTGCAGTGCTGGCCTGGCTGAGACATCAGCAGTGTCCCCGTGTCCCTGCTGCCATGCCTGGCACAGGCAGTGTCACCACACACTGTGGGAAGGGAAGGATCCCTCACCAGCCTGCTCAGGCCGTGCATTTTCACTGCCTCCTTTTCAGCTCCTGGCACAGCAGTTGTTAATCCAGATCTCCTCCCAAAGTGTCACTTCCAGCCTCATTCCTGTACAGATGTTTTATAAATCTGCCTCTGGTGAACAATGAGCTGAAGAGATGCTCAGATCAGACAGCACAGTCAGGTCAAACTGATTCCTACTGACAAGCAGGACAAACAATGAAATTATATTCCCTGTCTGCTGCAGCTAAGCCTCATGTAACTTCCTCGAGAAGCCCCTCTCCAGCAGCTAAATCCTCTCCAAATAAGCCTATATATCTTACCCACAAAAGATATTTTGTTACAGCAGCTATGCAATAGCCACCTTCTTAATGCTGTATTTATGAACTTGCAGCTTATACTTAGATAAATTATGGGGTTTATAACACACAAATACTTTGGGGGGATCTGTACATTAATAATTCAAATGAGATGCTTATTAAATGCATTACAGTTGTGACATAAATGTTGTCAGCATGTTCACATGTTCCAGGCATGACCCAATATTAGTCATGCACAAAAATAGTTCTACTGGAAGGTGATACACAGAAGGGCCAGGCTTGGCTGCCCTTGGGTTCCCTCCCTAATCCCTGGAGGCTTCAGGCAAATCTCATTTCCAGCCTTGTTGGGTGTGCTTTGTTCCTGCTGCTGCAGGAGATCCACGGGCACCTGGAAGTGATCTCAGAGAAGGTGGGGTCTCCTCGGGGATGCTCCCATCAGGCTGCTGTGAACTGGGGCAAGTCCTGGGCAGCTCAGCTGCACTGGCACAACTTTTCCTTCAGGAGTTTCCCATCACTGTGCTCACCACAGCCCAGGAAAGGCTCCTGTGGCTCCCATCAGCACAGGCACCTGCTCTGCAGGACACAGATGTCCATGGCAGGAATAGGAACAGCCTTGTGCTGCCTGTGGAGCGTGGGTGGAAGAGAGACAAGGCAATTTCTGCCCTGCACTTACCTCCACGATCAGATTTGTGTGCAGATACATTTTTTTTTTAAATTTACACGGCACGGAAATGGATTAAATTTAACAAGTGTCCAGGTCCTGCATGGTGTAAAAGCTCTTACAAGGCCAGAGATGCTTTCCAGGTGGGGATGGGATTAACATGATGTGAAACACCATCACACACTTATGCAATGTTAGCAGCAAGCCCTTGGGAAGGCTCTGCCCTGCAGCAGCTCAGTGCCCCACTGCTCTGCTGGCTGAACTTCCCTGTGAAACCTCATCAGGAGCCTCCTTGTCCTCTTCCCCCCTCTTAAGTACACCTCTGAGAGGAAAAAAACCCACAGAAGAGCTATTTGCATAAATATCATAACTTTTATTGTTCTGTTCACAGTTTTTGAAGACACATTCCTAAATTACACAATTATTCTCTCAAGAATTTGTGCCTTTTTCCAATTTGAATTTGCCTGGCTTTGACTGCCAGTCGGTGATTCTTGTGTTGCTTTTTGAGATCAGAGAGCTGCAGTGTGCAGTATTTTCTGCCTGTGAAGGTACTAGTGCACTGTAATCAAGACAGTCACAATTCTGGTAGAAAAACTCAGCCAACTGAGTTTTCTCTCACCCTCTCTAAGGCATTTTCACACTCCACCAGTAATTTCTGAATCCTTTTTTTTTTTTTTTTTTTGCATCCATTCCAATTACTCAGCTTCTCTTGTAGAATGTAAATATCCAAATTGCATCCAAAATTCCCAACTCTCCCAGCTGAGACATACAGAAGGATAATCACTTACAGCTAACAGTAATTAAAAACAAGAACACATTTTGTATTCATTAGGCTTTTACCCTGGGACTGCACTGGGAATGTACATGGAGCTGTTATTCATTCTGGCCCTGGCTAGGGATATTTTTGTTATGTTTTATCAGTAGTGATTTTGTATCTGTGCTCCTCAGTGATCTGGAACCACTGAATCTGCCAGGTCCCTGCAGAATCCTTCTTTGGGCATCCCCATTTCATTGTGGTTCTCTTTGAACTGCAGCAGGGTGTGATTGTCAGGGAACTCAGAGCTTTGCAGGGCCCTGCCAGACCCAGCTCACTCTGAGCCCAAAGAGAACTGAAACCCAACAGACAGAATGAAAGGACTTGCACCAAGCTCTGTCAGGAACATCCATCTCCTTTTCCATCCCTTCCAGGGTGTTTCACTGTCCTGACCCACTGACCACCCCCAGCAGCAGCTCAGACACTGTCCCAGGCTCCTCTCTTGCAAACACTGAACTAAAAACTGTTAATTTTTAATCCAGAGCATTGCTAAGGAGTGACATCACCTTTCCAGTTCTCTTACATCATCCCTAGGTTTTATCTTCTGCATCTATTTCTTAACACTTCTCCTACTGCAGATTTCCTCTGGACTTCAGCTCATCACCCTCTCTGAGCACTCCAAGCCATGTTTTGCTTTTCCTTTGGCTTGTGCTTTCCTTATTTTTTACATTTCCTAGCTCCCATTTTGAATGGACTGCTGTCTGCTTCCCTTTTTCTTATTTGTTTTATATTACTTTCCATCTAATTTTTCCCCTCATTTCATCACTGAAGTAGGATGGGCAGTTAGCCAAAGTTGTCTCCCTTCTCAATTGCAAAATTATTGGGTTTTTGGCCATTTAATACCTTTCACTTAGAAAACTGTCAATTCTACTTCAGTTTTTATCTAATTTCCTCCCCACTCCCAGATCTGATATGAAATTTGCTCAGCTATGCCCTTTTGAAGCACCAATTAAATTTATTAGCAGCTCACATGGCTGTTTGCTGAGCTGCACTGCAATCAGGATGCCAACCTCAGTTCTGACATTCATTTATCTTTATCTGGCATAAACAAGACAAACCCAAATAATTTCATCTTTCATGTCTAACACTGCTTCAGAAAAACAGTGTTTTTAGACCAGGAGCTTTAATCCAGACTCCTGGGTTGCTCTGTACTACAAAACAAATAAATATCTTTTTACTGTCCCTGTGAAGAAAACCCAAGCCAATATGTGCTGGAAGTTAATGGTAACAGGCACCTGCGTCTTAGTAAACTCTTTCACATTCACTTCTCTTAGCATACTTTTTAAAAAGATTAATAATTTTTAACTATTCCAAAAAGCAAAAATAAAATAATTGCCCAAGTCCCAAACAATTTTCTGGCTTCCTGCACTGAGTCTGAGCCTTCAGTACCTTCTTTAATATCACAAGCTCCTCAGACAAGCCTTTCCAATTTTCTGCTTCTTTAGCAGGTGCAGAAGTTTAAATGTGAGCCAAGTCTGCCAAACAGTCCTGGGTCTGACACACAGCTCAATTAACAGTAACTTATTTTTCCAATTAAATACCTTCAAGCCTCCCATTTTAAAATACCTTAGAATGCATTTATGCATTCTAGATTTCCCAGATAAAATGAAACAAAAAAAAAATCTGAAGCACTTTTGGATACATTGACAACATTGTGCTACTGCTTTGTTTGAGAAATAATCCACATGGAATAAAATATAAAAGCCTGTTCCACACTATAAATAAATCCACTGCACTGAACAGCAGGAGGAAGTGGAGACAGAAAGGAGATGGGTGACAAGACTTGCCACTTCAAACTCCACAAGGAGTGAAGAGGAAGGAAAAGCAAAGAGGAAGCAGGAGGTGAGTGATGTGTGGGATGGGGAAAGGCATCCAGGAGAGTCAGATCTCCATGGCAAGGGAGAGCCCCGCCAGCAGCCAAAGGGCCAAAGGCTGGGACAGGCAGGGAACAGCAAGCCTGGAAGGGTGATGGCAATAAAGACACCCAGATGGAAAACAGGCAGCAGGGATGAAAAGCCATTTAAAGATGCTCAGCTGAACATGGGTTTCTCTGCCAAGGAGCAGGGAAGGAACAAGGATGGCTTGGCCTGGACTGAAGGGAGGGAATGGAGCGGGATTGGACAGCTCAGGCAGAACAGAGCAGGAGGGGAATTGGGCAGCAGAGTCTGCAGCCCCCACAGAAATGCTCCTTTGGGCTCAGCACCGAGGCACAGATTGCTGGCTCCAATCACACTTGTGTGTGGCCTCCCAGAGAAATGTGGAAACAGAAATTGCTGCTTCAGCTCCCAGCTCCTCCCCACATCGGGAGCTCAGGTCAAGAACGGCGATCCACACCAAGAATTCCCCCCTGACACACACGAGGGTTACACCCAACACCACACTGCCATACTGGAAGTTCAACTTTAAAAAACCTATTTATATATAACCTAAAGAGAAATCAGGGTTCTCCAAGTGCAGGCACACAAAGCTGGGCAGTTTTGGACAATTTCTGAGCAGAGTCAGCTCAGTTTTTGATCACTGAAATGATCGGACACTCCCCAAACTCACAGTGCACAAACCTGGTTCTGCCATTTCCTAACTCCTGAGTGCTTGACTTTGTACAGCCTTAATAAAGGTCTTTTAAAAGTAGCTCTCTGTGGGTAATTGTGTGTGGGACATTTGCCAAACTAAACATGAGGGAGTTCAAGAGGCTTTTCTAATCTTGTGAGTTTATCCACTAAAGAAAAAGATTTGATTAAAAAAATGAAGTACAGCTGAACTGGGAACAATACTTTACTACGAGCTGTTCTTCATAGGCACTTCGAAATCTTGAAAAAAAACCCCCACAAAATTAGGAACTTATTAAATCAGAATGAAATGCACCAATGAAGAAACATAAACAGAAATGCCAGATGTGTAATGTCAACTTGTAATACACAGCTTCAATTAATTCTTCTTAATTCATTTGTTTTCTTAACTTCTTTTTGTTTTGCTCCCTGGAGAAGGCCATTTTCTAATGACAGATCACAGGAGGAAAGATCCAAAGTTCAAGTTTACTCCAAGGAAAAGCAGCCTCATTTCTGTGCCCACAGACCCCACATCCCTTTTGTACTTTCCACTCTTGCAGAGACTTCAGGACAAACTCAGGCCTGGACTGGGAGGCAAAGAGATCTAGGTGGAAATTTAGTAAAGGTTTCAGTTTTACTCTTTGAGAACAAATGTGAAATTAGTTCTTGAACAGGAGCTGAAGCCACAGGAAATGGCAGAGGGAATGACAGGCACAGAGTCACTCTGTGTGCAGTGCTCACTGGAGTATCACGTGCAAGATTCCTGGCTGGCTCTCACTTGTGTCATTGTAAAAATAATCTTCATTTATCCAGTAAAAAAACCCCAACCCATTAATCAACCAACTTTTATAGTTAAGCAGATTTGAGCAGTGGAAACACAATTACTTTGTTCTGTGAAGTGGATCTTCTCAAAATCCCAGACACATAAACTGAATTTCACTCACCACCTGCCACTTCTCAACTTCCTCACTTGAGGCTTTGGGCTGTGGATGCTCCCCCATTCCCAAACCATGGCACAGAGGCTCTCCAGGCCCAGTGCAGCACCAGTGCAGCACCAGTGCAGCTGTGATCCAGCCACTACAAACAGGAGCTTTTATTTTATGGGGCTTTAATTTCAAACAGAGGGATTTTTGGTGGTGCTTTCTTCTTCACTTACTTTATAAGAAAACAGGACTCAGGATGTGGAATTTCAGGACATCACATAGGGCAAGAGAAACATAGTTTGAAACTTCAGAGCACTACAGTGAAGCCACTACTGTGCCTGAAAATTAAGGACATTGCACTGAAAAGACAGAAGTGCCTTTTTCTGAAGAAAAGGGATGACAGTTTTCTTCCACTGGGCAATGCAGCATCAAGTATGTCAAGACATGAATGATCCGTTCCTTGTGCACACCACGATGTAAAATTGCTGACAAGAATTGCAAGTTCACATGTGCAGCAGATACAAACCCTTCATAGTTTATTGATGAACAGAAATTCTAGTGAATTGCAAAGTGAAGTTCCAACTTTATCCCACTAACAGCATTTCAGGAGGAAAAAGTAACACCACCATCGAGCTTTACAATCCTGTATTTTTAGAAAATGACATTATGGTACATCAATCCCCTCAACATAACAACATGACATGATCTTGCTCTTCAGCCCCCAGGCTACTCCCCAGTAACCTGAGCTGGTCCTGGCTTGCACATGCAGCTGTTCCAGCTGTGCATTCCCAGCTGACAACTGCCAATGCACAGCAATAGTTATGATCATTCATGCATGGAGTATTTGCTTTAAGATGTGGAGAACTACATAAAAAATAGAAGAAACCATTTTCCATTTGTTTCCCAGCTCTAGGCTTCAAGACATTTCAGGTATCTGTTTATCCCAAACTTGTCCAAAGAGTGCACCAAGCAGCCTCTACTGGGTGTTACAAAAATCAACAATAAATGTGCAAGTGGTCATCTTAAAGTAACAGCAAGGACAATAATTAGATTAGTAATAACTTGATTTCTACTACCATGGATCAATCACAGGTTTCTAGTATCTGATGTTGTGTGAGGACCCCAGACAATAATCTTATTTAGAAACTCTACATTTTGTGCACAACTTGCTAAGATGTACAATGTCCTTCAGAATAATTCACTTGCTGTGAATACTTCATGAGAACATTTCCTCTTGTGTTGTGTTGTCATGAAAGGAACAACTTACAAAAAGAGCCAGGTGGCTTAAGAATATCCATCCAATCTATATTTGCACTCTATCTACAAACTGGCCTTTTAGGAACCTTGGAAGAAAAAAAATCCTTAAGATTTCTCTCTACTGCCTATGGAAGAAGGGTTTGGTCAAACAAGGAGTGAGAATTCCCCCGATCTGTCACTTTATTTCAAGCTCAGCAAAGCAAAGCATTACCCAGACAATTCAGGGCTACTGTGTTCAGGCTCTTGTCAAAAATGGTGAGGGAAAAGCTCAGGATTTTGTTAAATTCTAAAATACAAGCAGTTCATTTAAGAGTCTTGTTTAGGACTGATGGTGTGGATTGGCCCAGCTGCAGGCCACTGAAATCCAACAGGGAAATCCTCTCCTGGTCTCCTTGATTAGTGTTTGAAGGGAATCTGGAAAAGCATGAGAGGGTTTTCTGGGACCTCTTTAGGATCCTGGAGTGCAAACACCAGGAACAACTTTGCTCATGAACAATCTACAGTTCCAGGCTGGCACAGACACCAGGAAGTGACTGCTGAGCACTGGGGGAGGACAGAGTTGCTGCTGGCTTTGCCCTGGGCCAGCAAAGGCAGCTGGGGTAGCTTTCCACAGTGCAAAACCTGCCTGGAACACCACTCCAGATATCCTCACAGGAGACCAGTTTAAATCTTCCATCCTCCTCCTTTATCTTGCACAGACAGTCATTTTTTTAAAAACCAACCTCTTTTAGGCTGTTTTTAAGCACAACAAAGGACTCTCGAAAAAACTTATTTTTTTTCAAAGTGAATCAGAAATTTCTGATAAGAGAACAAGATATTTACAGCCACTTTAAAAAAATCTACTTCATATCTCAGTCTCCCTTCAGTAAAGGTTTCCTCAAATACATTCTTCAAAACCATGAAAATTCATTTTGCAGTATCACTCACAACCCCGTCTTTCTGAAAAGAATGCTTCATTAGAAAGTTTTCTTCAGCTTCTACTGCCCAGGAAGTATCTTCTTCTTGATCAATTCTGCCCCATTTGTCCCATAGACTCTCCCTTTGTCCTTTCCAGCTCATGTCCCAGAGCTGCAGTGGCTCTGTCCCTTCCCTCTGAGCAGACAAGGCACCAGCACTTCAAAATGCTAAAAGTACACCTCTCCTTTCCACTGAATCTCCTACAAATACTTCCTTGTGTTCAGAAGCAGAACACATCAGTTACAGGGGGTTTTTCTTATTAAGCATCACATAAAATTTCACTTATTTGCACTTGCAGAGGGGGAAGCCCTTGAGACACAAGTGGGACAAACAAAAAAGTCAAGGGGTGCAGCAGACAGGCTGCAGCCCCAACAGTTTTCTCACAGAATCCCAGGAATAGGGAAGGAATGACAGAAGTCATTTTTAAAAGACTCAGCTTCATCTTGTAATATGCTTCAAAAAATTTTGTTAGTGAATGTTATTGGGTCTACCATTTAAGAATAGATGTGAATTTACCTGCTCAAAAACTGTTTCATCTACTGAATCCATCATGTTTAAACACTCTGAGTTTCTTTATACACCTTGTGGTAAAAGGAATCTTAGAAACAAAATCACCTTATTCTAAAAGTGCTGTCAGGTGTCTGAACTCCTGAACAACTTTTGTGTGTCAGGCTCATGCTGGGGTGGCTTGGTTTGATTTTAAAATTAGTCTGGAAATAGAAATTCACCCTGAAATACAACTGCAGATTTCCTTATGCCATGAACAAGCTGAAAGCTGACAAGAGAACACTGTTTCCTCCCCATCTCTAAAACTGAGAACAGGACAAAAGTAACAAAGGAAACATTAATTTGGGGGCTTTATTTAATTTTTCTTTTCTTTTTTTTTTTCCTTTTTTTTTTCAGATGCTACATAGTCAAACAAGATTGGTCTTTTTACGGCATAGGACTAGTTTACTACTAATAATTTTGTTTCTCCCCTAGATAGGCTTATTTACATACAAAAACAGTTTCCTGACCACTGTTTTCCCAATGCTCAGATGATCAAAACTCCCAACAATTGTGTAGTGCCCAAAACACCAGGAGGCAGAAGAATCTTGCACCACTACAGCAGCAAAGTTTTAGTTCTTATCACTGGCTTTGAACAGGTGCCTTTCATACCACAAAGTATTAGTCAATTCTGTGACAATAAGGAAACATGAGATGAAATACATTAAATAAGTCAAATATGCATTAAACATCTCTGAATAACATTTTAATTCAACTAAATGAACCAACAGCAAAGTAGCTTGGTCCCTTGGTGAGAATGAGGCATTGACCTTTATTCTGAAGGAGCCCCTCAGTGCTGCCCAGCTCCCTCAGTGCTGCCACAGACAAATCTTTGCAGCTCCCCACTTCTCATTTAAGTGCCAAGAAATTGGTAACTTGCACAGAGTTGAAGACACCGACAGAAACTGTTAAATTCATGAGCAGAATGGTGGATTAACATATTTTACAGAAGTTATCAACTCCTCCTGCCTAACCCAGCTCCAAACATCCCTAGGGCCAGCTCCAGCAGTGGAGGAAGAGGTTTTTCTAGTTTTCCTTTTTTTTTTCTTTTTTTTTTTTTAAAAGAGGTAATCCAGCAACATGTACCAGGGTCTAAGAATGTTTAAAATGACATATACAATATTCCATTGTAGTGTTAAATCAGGATTTTCTCCCCCTTTCATCACTGAAGCATATTCTCTTTCATTCATTCCCTCACCGTACATTTTGAACTTTCTAGATTATGTTACATAGTATTTGTGCAGGGGTAATTTAAAGGCAAGACCTGTGAGATGTCATACATTAATTTTTTTTTTTTAAACATTGTTATGAATAAATTTAATCCAATGATATGGCAGAACCATCAAACCAATTTACAATTTCCAGCATGCTGCCTCTACAAGGCTATTTTTCCTATAATTACACCAAAGACAAAGAACAAAACCACCAAAGCAAGTAGTCTGGAGCTGAGCCCTTCGTCCTTGACAGCAGCTGCAGAAGGAGATATTGGGTTGTTTGTCTGGGGTACCTTCCTCATCCGCAGTCCATCTTCTTCCTAAAGGAAGAGACATGGATTATTTCTACCAGAAAAAGCTTTAAATGTTCACTCCTTAGGTGGGTGTTATAGAAGAGGTGAGAGTGAATTTACAGCTAAGTTAGAGCTCTGTTTCCTGAATAACCCTGAGAAGGAAGGGTGGTGAGGCAGGAGAGGAAAGCCACAGGTTCATGTCCTGCTGAGGGATGGGGAAGCACTGAGGAACCCTGCAGGAACTCCTTGAGACAGCCCCAGCACTTCAGAAAAATGATGGAGGAAATGCCATGAAGGTGCTTTTCTTGCCTCTAAGCAAGCAAGGTGCTGTTGGGGAAAGTGTTTCTCAGTATAACCAAGATGAAGTAGCATGTTTGATACACTCCTCATTCCCCATGTCAGATGTCACAACAGATCTTCCCAGTCCCTGAAGGGAAATCAGTTTTCCCCTTCATATTAATGTTGACATTTTGACATGAACCTAATGGCAATAATTAGGATATTTTCTTGATAGACTTTGTCTGCTCACCTGATTTAAAGATGAGACAACAGATAAGACAATGTAAGACCAGCAGATCTCATTTCAAGGGGATGAGGTCCCCTCAGCACCCCCTGAGCCCTTGTGCAGCACAGCTGTGTTAGCACACTCCAGTCACACACACACACTCACAGCACTTCAGGAGAGGGGCAAATGAGTCTTTTGTGACTTAATTTGTGTTCAGCTGAAGCAAGTGTTAGACTTTTTAATGTGATACAGTATTATAGTGCAAGAGTATAAGGTACCAAAGCAAAAGTCTCCAGTCTATACTTAAAAAAATACTCAAACAAAATTGTAATGGAAGTTACAGCAGCCTTAAAAATTGTCAGGTAAGTGAAGTTCGAAGGGCTCAGAGTAGGTCAGTGTTTCTCACTTCTGAATTTAAAGGGGCACCTACAAGATCTGAAGGTGAACTTACTTCTTATTAATTAATTAATTTACTCATTGATAGCCACCCAATACCTCACTGCTGCTCTAATTCTGAATGGGGACAACTGACATTTGCAAACAAGAAAATGTTGTTTGTATACAACACACTTTGTATAGAAACAACAAATTTCCATTTAAATATTTTTATTTCCTTCTGACAGTGACTCCAGCCTGACACTAACAGCACCTGGTAGCAGGCAGTGATTTAGCATTGCTTTCTGATGTTTTACAGATGTTTTTAACACTCCACAAAGGGAACAAAGAGCTCACCCACCAGGGATGCTACTGCAAGATCAGCTCAATTCTAGATAGCTCCTGTAGAGTGTTTATTCAAGACTGATTTGCAAAATAATTAAATAAAATCATATAGAACGTAAGAGAACTGAGATGCTGGCAAAACAAGAACACAAGGAGAAGTTAGGGTCACGTCTGTTATGTACACATATTATTTCTGTGCAAAACAAAACTGTTTCCAAGAATTCCTCCATGCATCAGCCAACCAAGCAGCATCAGAGCTGAGAGAACAGAGCTCCTTTCACTGGGCTGCACAAGTCACAACATCCACACTTTCCTTGGTGCTGATATCTATGGAAGTAGACACAGCAAATCAAACTACTGTAAAAAGAATTTTTCAGCAGAGTGATAAAGGTTTCTCAATTACTGGATTTCCCAGCTGTGTGCTGGATATGACAGGAAGCCCATTTCCCATTCATCTGTCTTAATTTGGCCATTTCAGCAGCACATTACAGGTGCAATTACTGAAACACTCAGTATTTGCACAACACTGCCCTCAAGCTCCCATCGGTTTGGGAGAAGGGGCCAAGTCCAACACTGAATGCTTAATTCAGACTGAGAAATTAGGTGGGAAAAGAAAAAAAGAGGAGGAATTTTCTCCTCTGGGTTGCTACCCAATCACCTTCTGTGAGTGCATGACTTGTGCCTCCTTTCAAAGGAACCATTGATTTCAGCACCTTCTCAGAGTTTACAGAGAAACCTGAATTATCTTTTACTTTAAAGACAATATTAAAATACTGTGCTAAGGTCAGATAACCAAACCTTTAAGATGTAAGCTTCTTTTTCAGGAAAGGGGTAAATCTGAAAAGAAAACAACAACAATCTTTACCTTAAACTGTTTATTCTCCTCCCGTAACCTCTGAACTTCTACTTGAAGCCTCTTATAGTCTTCCATTACTTTCTTAACTTCAGTGTCATCCAAAGAAGAACTTATTGATTTAGACATTACAGAGGAATCTGTCTTTGTTGCAGTTGTGGATACAATTTTATTTATTTCTATGTCATGCTGTTAAAAAAGGATAGAGTGATTTTTGGTTAGTTATTAACACCACACCACACACCTGATAAAAAGGAGGAGAATCAGGTAAAATTGTCTGTGCACACCTGACACATGCCTGTATCAAAAGAAATAAAAAACATTTTGCTTTCTGTAACTTTACTGTGATCCCAGAAAACACCAGATCAGCAGCAATAAGTGAAGACAGAGTATCGACTTTCCAGGCCCTGCACACCCAGAAATGTCCCTAAAGCAGGTCCCACAATCAGGGGGATTCCCATGATCCCTTCCCTCCCCAGGCACTGCAGGAGCCAGGACAGTGCTGCAGCTCCCTCCCCCTTCACTCCCCACTCCTGCCTGTCCCCTCTCCCTATTTCTGTCTCTCTCTGGGGATGGAGGAATTTGCAATCCAAGCTGGAAAATGAGGTTCAGACCTCCCAACCCTGCTGTCTCTCCTGCCTTTGAGTCTTCTCCATGCTCTGCACTTTAGAAAGGGTCTCTCATAAAATCCAACCTCTCCCCACCCAAGTAATTACATAATCCTAATTACAGACTGTTCAGTGCAAAGTAGAACAACTGTGCCTTCAGAAGCATTTTTCAGTTTGTTCAGTCCATTATCACTTTTATACTGGACAACACATATTTGCATTACAAATTAATATGTCCATTACCCTAACAAGAAAGAATCCTACAATATTATAACTGAGAATTTTTAATATAATTCCTAACTGCATGTGTCTTTCTCACCAGTATTCTATCAATTTACCTGACAAAATCAGAGTTGTACTAAGAAGTGTTGGACAGGCAAATTTATACTGCTGATGGTTTAAACTCTGAGCTTCACAATCAGCAATGAGCATCTTCAATTTTTTAAGTATTCTTTATCCTGTGACCTTTCACTAATGAAAACAGATCAACTCAAAAACTCCTTTATGCTACTGTTGCACTTATCAAGTTCAAACTGGCTGCTAGATACACCAAGGATTACCAAGATTTTAAATAGTTTACATTGTGTTTTTAAAGGGTGATGCCATCCAGGCAGTGAAACAGAGGGTTCTGCTTGTGCTTATATAGCTGTCTGTACAAACATGCCATTTTACAGGATTTACTGTGGTATTAAGTTAAATCACTCAATATGCATCTGAAAATACTCACAGGCTTATCATTTTCTGCTGGTAGCTCAAACACACACCTAAGTTTCGAATCCATGAGTTCTTCCGGTTTTGCTTCTTTCCACTGGAATAAGTTAATATTAATTTCATATTAAACAGATTAGTACAATCAGGTAGCTTGGAAATGCAGTGCTCTATGTAAACAAATCACATCATTTCACTCAGAAAGAACCCACAGGTGTTTATCACACTGCCATTAACCACATACAGGATGAAAAATGAGATCAAAACCATAAATGAGTGGTATCATAAAGACAGACCAGCTACTATGAAGTAAATAATTGCAAATAGTCTGAAATTTGCACAGGTAATTTATGAGAGAAATGGGAGTTGTGTCAGAGTAATTAGCAGAGATAGGAGGGAGTTATGAGCCTGCTTTTAAAAAAAGAAGAAAAAAAAAGTAAAAGGAGGGGTGAATTCAAGGGAAGGGAAAGATAACAAGCCCCCAAATAAATCACAGAGTTCTCAACTCTGCCCAGTGGAGCTCCTATTCAAACTTTTCAAATTTCACATGAGCTTTTCTTCCCGACTGGAATGAACTACAGGACTTCTCCTTGCTTCCCACATCCTCATTTTTCAGCATCAACAGCACCAGATGTGCTACATACACAGGGACAACTCCCCCTCACACCTTCTCTCCCCTTCAGCTGGGGAGTCTGCCATAAACAAGATTCCTTGCAACCTTTTTATTAGGAATCAGCAGTAATAAATCTCTGCTCAGTATCAGCTTTAACCTTGAAGTGAAAAGATTTATTCTCAGTGATAACAAACAGCAAGAAGTGTCCACACTTATATCCTGGAGTTCTCACGTGCTCCTCTTCACTTTGCCCATCCTCCTGGTAGCTTGGTATCCCTCAGCATATCTCAAGTAGGTGACAAATGACAGCTAAGCCCGTGCAACCTGGAGTAGTATTTAACTCATCCTAAATAGCTGAATCATAGTTCAGCTCTTCTGGGGCTGAAGTCAGTTCTATTTCCAGCTCCTTGGCTGCCTGTGAGGTGTTGAAAGCTTTATAGTACTCCCATAACTGGTCTCACCTGTTCATCCAGAATAGGAAGAGATCTGGAGAGTTGTAGCAAAACTGAGAACTGATCAAAGTGTTACAGGAAAAGGAATCATAGTGGTCTGGAGAGCTCTGGAAAACTGAAAGGCCCATCTAGGTACTAAAAACATTCTTTGCCTGCAGAATAACATTTGTCATGGTATAAAGTAACTCATAAAATTAAAGAGCTCAAAAGAAAGACAGACTGACTTATCTTTCTAGTGATGCAGACATTTTATTACTATTGCTGTTTCTCCCACTGGATCTTATTCTGAGCCCATTAAACAAATATAGTTCCATAAATCAGTTCCAGAAGGGAAATTATTAACCTGCAGAGTGCCTCAGCTTTAAGAAGCTATTCAGAAGAAGACACAAATTGCAAAGACTACTGAAGAGTATTTCTGGGTTGGTTTTTTGTTTTTAAGTAATGATCAAGCCACACACTTTTATAGTAATGGTTGTTTTCCTTTTCACATTGTGTCCTCAACAGCCACTGAATGCTCTCTCAAGCTAACAAAAGCTAGGCTGCAGAGAGCTTCCTTGTGCCTTCTTCTGGGGGCAAGTCTTGCTGTTAAATGAAAACCAGCAGTTGACATCATGGTTTACTCCTTTGCAGGTTGCCTTACATCTTATTTTTATGTCTTTTGTCCTTCCTCTGCTCCAGAACTTACTACATATTTCTAGTGCTCTCATTTGTAATCCATAGGACAGAATCTATGAGGGTCTTTCATTTACAAAGCCACAGCACACATAGGTAGGGGTAAAGAAAAATACAATACTTGTAAATCATCCTCTTGCATCTTGCAAAAGTAGCTGCTCAAGAGAAGACTCAAGACTGAGAGTAGATGCATAAAATATAAAAGATGCCACAGAATATATTCTGTATATCCTTAGAATATATAGTTCAAGCTGGCCTTTCTAAAGAAGGATATATTGCAAAAAACTAGATTATAAAAACTACTTATTTCATGGCTTGGCATCCCACTGCTGACAACAGCTTCCTAAAGAAGAAACCACAGATAATAATTTTCAGTGTAAGATTCCTGAGGCTCAAAAATAACAAAGTTCCTTGTCATGCACAGATGGAAACCTGGAAAAGCTTTCAAGGACCATTGCAAGCATGGTTTGACAGCAGCCCTTAAACAATGCAGTCAAAGGACTTACAAAATTCTACAATTAGAAAGAAATTCATTTTATTTAATTTCAATACTTACTACTGCTTCCATATCTGAAGTATCAGCTGGAGCAAACATAGACTGAACCATAAACTTGTGTTTACTTTTCTCATTAGGGTCATAGTCAAAAGGCTGTAGCATCACTGGAAGAAAAAAACCCAGAACACATTGCATTAACATTGCTCTGTGCAGAGTCATGCACTGATGACACAGTTACCAGATTTCAGAAAAACAAACATTGAAATGGTTTCAAGCTGTTGTTATGACCAAAGCAGCAGCTAAGATCAAGAACCTCATTTTAAACCAGAATTTTCAAAGGAGGAAAGAGAAACAGATTTCCTCAGTCTGTCTAGACTTTGGTCTGAAAATTCTGGAAATGCTGACCACTCTACAATATTCTGTACAAAGCTATTGCAAGATAACAACAGTAATTTACAGGAAATGGGATCATTTACATATCTTCTGCAACAGAGGGAAAAATTTTCCAAGACAGCATCTTTTTGTCTTGCTCCATCCTTGGGGCACAAGTACCAAGCATTTTGATGAGCTCTACACACAGTATTGCTGATGGTGCCTGAGAAAAGCTACAAAGTCAAACATTGTAAACCTCGAGGTTCAAGTCTCAGGATGGAAATTTCCTCTACAAAGTTTAAGAGTCTCATGGTATTTGATTTATCAAGTACAAGTATTTTGTTTCTACAAATAAGTTACTGCAAGTTTGTTACCAACTTATAGCTGGAATTTTATAGTTAAATGTGAGGTAAACTTTGCCTATGAAAGGTATGCAAGGAATGTGTTTCCCTTCATTCAAAAAATAAAAAGCATTCCAAAATTTACTTATGCAGAAAATGACTCTGTTTAGGGGGCAGAGAGGATGGAACAGCAGATTTAGGGCATGTGTGTGCTTTAATTTAATTTTTTTAAGCAAGATTGGGAATTTCCATGACTTTGCTTTTGGGTTAAAGCAACCTGAAGAGGTGCAGTTGGGTTTACATTTACATGGAATATTCTTCAATCACAGTGGTTACTTGGAACCCCCACAAGTGACACCTGGGTATTCAGCTATAGAGACATTAACAAACATGAGCTTGGCTTCACCATGAGACAGAACATGTGGAAATAACCAGTGCAGTTTTCACAACATGTTATTAGACCCAGCAAAAAGCCACCACCCCCTCAAACTGAAAATGAAACTTGCAAATACTGCCATCACTGCTGACAGAAAAAAATGGTGTAGGGTTTAAAAATCCACATTTTATGACTTGCCTTACTTCAGCCCCTCAATTCAATCACTAAGAAGAGAAGCAGTTCAAGAATTAGGACCATTTTCAAGTACTGGTGCTATTAACATTATGTGCCCAAATTCATATGCACTAATTGCAGGGGTTTGTCGTATAAAAGCAATATCCAGAGATCCCATTTGTTGCAAATGAAGGCAAGTCAAACCAATTTGCCTCCTTTAATGAGCAGGGTATGCTATGGCTGTGCCATCTTTACTGTGCACACAACCTGTGGCCATCAACAACCACATGCCTTTTAAAGCCCAAAGAGAAGGCAGGCAATAAATTCTCTCAGATGAGGTGCTTTAAAATTATTATATATTTTAAACTCACCTTGTAGTACTCTGGAATTATTCCAAAATAAGTGTCTGCAAATTAATTGGCTACCTTTAAAACTATTTCCCAAACAGAAGTGACTGCACTGTGAAAGCACAACTATTGCAACACTGCATCACTGAAAAGCAGCAGCATCATTTTTTCTCCTCTGTAGGAGACACTTAAATAATTTCAATGTGCAAGATCCAACTGGATAGACAGAACTTATTCAGAATTTATGGAACTTCTACAGATTGTGGTTTTTTCAGCTTGCTTTGCTGAGTGCAACTATCAGCTCATTTGAAAATCCTCATTTCCCAAGGGACAGTGCTGAATCCATCCTGGAATGCCAAATGATCGCTGCTCCAAGCTCCATTCACTGAACCACAAGAGCCAGAGAGGGCTTGACAGCACAGAAGTTGTTAGCACTTGTATTTTTAGATCAATACATGAAAGCCACATTGACAGAAATTATTCAGCAAATGTCTTGTGAGCCAGATGGGATGCTCAAAAATATGTCCTTTTGTCAAGAGGAAATCAAACCATTTTAATATTTATCCACATACTATTGGGGTTTCTGTGAAAGATTAGTTCCATAAAACTGCCCTAATTGCTGGAGAAATTGCTACTGGGAATGTGGCTCCTTTATTCTGAATGGAAATCACAAACCTTCAAATGCAAAAATTATGTGAGAAGTATGTTCCTACAAAATGCCTTATCATATCAGTTGTCCCATCTGGTCAGAAGTTTCAGCTTTCATCACTAATCAGAGTTTTAAGAAACAAAATTATTAATATGATCTTCAAGTTTACTGTCAGCAGCATCCATCAGGCAGAGATATATCTTAACCACTTCCCAAGCTGTTCAAGCACCACAGCTCAAGCACCAGCACTGTTTTACCACAAGCAAAAACTGCAGAGTCACTGAGAGATCAATGGACATCGGTTTTCTCACACATTCCTGCAATATCTCCAACATTTTACAATCAGCAGAGAGTTAAGGAGAGGCACTGACCACCCAATATGTTTCTTTTCCATAGAACAGTTTACTGCCAAAGTTAGTTACAGTGACAGAAGCATTAAACTCCTCTGGTTTTCCTAGAATAAATAGGAAATAAATAGCTTTCCCAAGGAACAGAGGAAATCTGAAGCAGGGAACACCTTTAACACTTGCTAGGATTTAGCTGTCCTTTCCAAGAGCAGAAGGAACAGAAAAGTCTCCCAGCTCAGATAGTCAGCAACCTTCCTCTAGTTTCCATCTAAATTTATTAATGGCCTGTTGACTTGGTCCTGGACCAACACTGCCCTTATGCTGAAATACCAGAGAGGGGGAAGAGTCATTTACTTCTGGTGCCCTCCAAGACATCAATCACAGTAACTCTTGGCCTCCTGGTGAACTTAAGCCAGACTTGGTGGGTTCTCTCTAGGCCAGGCTCCCCATTCATCCTCTGCACCTGTTTTGGTTTGAGTTCCTCTATTACACACATAGGAAAGTTTACTAGTGCCTTGAACCACAGCATTTATGCCCCCTCACCTCCTCCTTTATCCAGATGTACAATGTTACATCTGCCTTACTCACAGCCACATTATGTCAACATCATCTTCACTCCAACCAGGCCCCTTCATTTAACAGGCTTGCAATTGTGGCCAGAGTATTTTATTCTCCAAATATGTGATCTTGCAGTTTTTCTAATGAAACTCATCCCAGTTCTCTTACTGGAGCTTTCAAGGACACCTAATTCTGCTGTGTATCTTCAATGTCCCAACTTTACAACATCATCAGAGTTTTTAGTGTACTCCTTGTTCCAGAATTGCTTGTAAAAGCATTACACAAGATTAGGATCAAGAATTACTCTCAAACATCACTAGTAGCTCCCTGCACACATTTCCATCCACATCACTGCTCATTCTTAGGCAGTTCAAATCTGTTTTTTTCTTTTCCAGCTTTATCAATCATTTTCCCAAATGGTACTGCATGGAATTCTTCATGGTCCTGATGGATCAAATCTACCACACTGATGTCACATAAAATACCCCAACCAGAAACAGGGGCAAGCCTCAAGATCCTTGTGGAATTCCATCAGCTCTGGCAGAGGTGAACAAAAAAAAACTCACATCCACAGAAATGAGCAGAATCCATTGCACCAGCCCACCTTTGTTTCATGTTTACATAAACAAACATAAAATTTCTGTAAATATTTCCATAATACTAATAAGTGTTGAATCTGTGAAAAATCAAGATAGAATTTTAAAGCTGGCAGGCAACAACAACCCAAAAGCTGGTAGTTTCTGCAGAGTCCTGGGAGGGCTGTGGGAACAGGGTGCAGGAGTGACACTGCCAAGGAAAGTTTGGGAATGTAGCAGTGGATGGGACACAGGCAGGGCCTGAGGGAATGGGGCAGACCCACTGTGACTGCAGAGCACAGGGCTGCAGCTCCATTCCTGCCTTTTCAAAGTCAGGCAAGCTCAGAAAAGACTGAAAATCCTCCCCGGATATTCGACAGCAGCCCAAGGATAATGCCAGCTCCTCCTCACTTTCAGGAGGATGTGCAGACTGCTCTCTTCAGTGGGACACTGAGCACAGATGGTACCATCTGCAATTCCTCTCTCCTCCTTATACATCTACTGCAGACTCACCAGCATCTGCTGGTATTCCTTCACTTTTCCTTTGTAATCCACTCATGGTTTTTATTTGGGTTGCAAAGGCACAGAATCAGCGATGTTTGCTGAGATCAGACGTGTTTAACAGCAGTGCAATGTGTGCAAATGCTCCTTTCCCAAGTATTGCAGCCCCAGTGCAATGGATCAGATGACAGTGCACACACACACTTCCCAACAGTTACATAAACTCAGCTGTTAAAATTACATGCCATTATATAACAGGTGAAAACACGGGCTCCAAACCTGACATCCCAGCAGGCAGCACATGCTGACAGGGCCTCAAATGCTGGTATTTAGCAAAAGCTGTGACATGGCATAAGAAGGCAGCATTTGAGACTCCACTAGATTAAAGTGAGCTTTATTTTTCTAGCATTTTGTACATTTTTAAATGAGCCATCATATTAGTGTGAAATAAAGTGGAACTGCTGCCTCTTAGAACAAAATATCTTCTCATATACTTACAGCAAAATAGTACAGACACAGTTTCACAGGAGTATAACAAAGGCATCTGGTTACTACAGAGCAAGAAGGAAGAGGCTGTCCCAAATTTCAGCTTCAGGCAATAATATTCTCTGAGACTAACAAATGCTTAGGCACTGATTTTTTGGAACAAGGTGCAGCACCAATGCAGTGCTTTCAGTGGCTGTGGTAAAGCCAGTCAGCAATTGTGAAGGGAACAGATTGCATATAGTAAACACAACCCAATTAGCTGAAGTGTCCAGAAGTTACTGTATTAACTAAATTTTAATAATTTCTCATCACTAGTATTTTCACTAGGTTTGGAGGAATTCAAGTCCTATTTTTATACCCAGCACAAGACTTGAATTAAATGACTGAAAAGGTAACTGATTTAGAGGCAAAGAAACAAATTCTATTTATTTTTCACTTCATTAGCTCCAAAATCAGTCTTTTGTTCTCAAGCAATATTACTCCAAAGCAAAGGTTAAACACATCTTCCTTCCTTTCTGTGAATCTGAAAACAATTCTATTTTGCAACTTAATGGTAGTCCCCTCTTTGATCCCTCCCATCCAAAGAATCCCATTTGCTGATCAAAACCAAAGACACTGCCATCCTCAAGTCCAAAATTAAGTCCATACATAGTTTGAAGGAGCTTTATATATTACCTAAGGAACTATGAAAGTGTGCTACTTGCATTTTAAAATGCAATATAATAACAGGCAATTTAAAATCATTATTTATTACTACTGTTATACTGGAAATACTAGAACACACATGTGAGCTTGTGACTAAATATACCACAGCCATTTTCCAAACTAACCAAATCATAAATCACTACAAATAAGGTTATCAGAAAAGGGAAATTCTTAAAGCTATATAAGCAAGAGCAAAGCACAGCTCAGGGTTAGCACAGGAGCCTCATAAGGGGATACTTCAGCCCTGGACCAGATCCACACTCAATCTGGTGTGCCACTGGGAAGGGTCAGGCTGGAAAAGCAGGCTGATGGGAGCATAACAAGAGATGCTTCCTACAACACTTGCCTGCACTCTGTTTGCTCAAGGTGGAGCTAAGGGGCACTTGTGAGCAGAACTTTAAGAAACCATTCAACACTGAGATCAACACAACATTTCAAAGAGCCTGGTAAGAGCCTGCAAAAGAAGCAGGCTTTTAATTTTCAAATTTCATCTGCAAGATGAAAAGCATCCACATCTTTATAGCATGAAGATAATTTGTAGCTAGAAACCATGCTAATTTTCATTATCATTTCATTGATTTCAATGCATTTGATATGCTTGCCTGCAGCTAGTATAGATGACAGACAGCTTTACTTGGGAATTGTCCCGACTTCTAAAAATCTCCATTTCTCTCCAGAGAGCTTTTTCATCTACATATTAGTCATTTCAGAGCTCACTGGGTACGTGCTGGTCCCTCTCCTGAAGCAGAAGTGCTTTGCCTGCCCCACCTGGAGCTCCCTGGTTACCTGCTCACTGTGACATTCCCCTGGGATTAACAGCAAGGGAGGCACAATCCTGCAGCCCTTTGCACACTCAATTTGACATCACAGAAATCCCAAAGACAACAGATCAATCAGTGGGCAAATATGGGCACGTATAAGAAGACTTACAGGATTAGAGTTGCTCGATTTTACAGTGCAAAGTGTTTTTGGGATCAATTTTTATTTTGTTGAAGCAAGCTCTCTCCAAGGGTGAGGTGTTTAAATATTTTACATTTTATTAAGTAAGAAACTGAACCCTTGATTTTTACATGTTGTTTTTTTTTCAAGTAAAAAGAGTGGTTTTAGCTTCCCAAATTTTTTATCCCAGGCTAAAAGAGGTTGGTAGGAGCAAACTGAATAACCTATCAATAGTATTTCTTATCATGCCAATACTATTTTTTTTTTTAGGAATAGCAAAGCAAATCTGCATGTTTAGAAAAATAATTTTCTAACTAAAGTCTGACCTCATTCATCCAATATACCACAACTACATCCTTTGATAGAATTCTTTATGAAGAGATCAGAGAAGTCATTGAGAGAATATATTATCAACAAGTTAATAATACACAGATATTCTGTTTGTGAGAATACTCAGCTCTTTATGCTTTCAAAGTAAGCCACTCCTTTGCTTTTCCATTACCAAACTTAGGCAAGTCAAGAGCTACTGACTCATTAGAGAAAATCATTAGCTTTTCCTATGCAACAGCAAAGATTTAGTCATTTGACATTTTTAACACCAAAGGATACTGACTCTTCAAGGCACACAAAACATGCATGGTTTGAAAGTCAATGTTTCCATTGTTGGTTAAATCAAAGGCAGTTTGGCATCAGCCCACACCAGTCTAAACCAGTGGCTACAGTCCACCCAGTTTTATTCTTCCTCAATGTGCTCATCCAAGCACTTGTCTGACCCTGTGGTGAGCTGGTTCAGGAAGTTAAGCTGGCAAAAAACTAACTGTACAAAAATAATCCCACAGGGAGGGCAGGGCTGCAACAGGACTGGTTTGGATATGCTGGTTGAGGCTGTTAATGAACCATATAAATAATTTCTGTATGTCCTCCCTTTTCCTCACCAAAACAAGATGTAAGACCAAACCTATTGCTGCCAGACCAGGAGTAAGGGAAGTAAGGATACATGAAATGGCTGCTTCTCCATGAAAACACAACCTCTTGGATTCACCAAAACACTTTCAGGCTGCAAGGCATTCCAAAAAATAATTGATTATAAGAAGCTATTTTCAATCACCAAAGAACTGCTTGAATGGCTTACCAGAAACATTAATTGATGTTCCTGCATCGATAATTCCACTGTTGGGCCTTACACAGTATCTACGTGGTGCTGTGGTCTTAACTTTGAAGCACACATTTCTGTCCGTGGGGTTGCCGAGCTTCAGGTTTGTAGTGACCACATCTGTGAAAGGACCTGAGGAGAGCAAAAGCAGGCTTGAAATCACACAGAAAGCACTTTCCAAGCAGAGGCTAAGCAGGCTCTAAATCTCTGTTCACAAATCTTATAAAGTAATTAGATGTTCAATTTCCATCTGCAGCATGTACAGATAATCGTGCACGCAAAGCTGAGGCTGCCCCAACCCAAGAGCTCATCATTAACAGCAAAACAAAAGGGGGAAATCAGCCACACGTTGTGCCAACACCACAACATGGCATTCAAAGGATGCCAAATTCCCTGCTGTGTCACAGTTGCTCCATTCTAGTCACTGAAACCCAGGCTAGCAGAGATACCCATGCTGTACATAAGGAGTGAGTACAGTACAGTTTGCTAACCAGGCAAGGAATGGGAACCAAGGATTAGCACAGATCCATCTGTACGTGAAGCTGGATCTCCACAGAACTAGGATTGCACCAGGTATTCAGGAATGCCACACCAAAACCAGCAAGACAAGCATGTAGGGTACACATCTCACCCCCTTTTGCCTACCAAGTTTTGTTTTCCTTTTTAATAAACTGTCTTGGCAACTAGAAATTAGAAGAAGAAATAAAGTAGCCCACCTCACCCAGGACAGGAAATAACCATGTGGAAATAGGAAAATTTTTAGACACTGAGAGCACTGGCACAGATTTCCATATTCACAAGGCTAAAATCAAGCCATTGTCAAGTTCTGTAAAACCAAGTGCAGGCAAATCCATTTCTCTCAGGCTCACTATCTAATTGAAACTCCCAAATCCCTCAGGCAGAAGAAAGGCTGATTTCCTACAAGACACTGATAAATCAGACAGGTAGCATACAACCACAGTGCTTTACAGATGGTAAAGAACTAAAATTAAAAGAAATATAACCACACTTTGATCAACTGTCTTCTCCATAGAAGTGATTAATTTGATGCCTGAATAAAATACCTTCATCTCTCCTCAGGAGTAAAAGCAAATTGGTAAAAAAAAAAAAAGCATCAAACTTTTCCTTGCAGAAATGGCAGCCCTAAAATTGAAGAAGAGTGAATGATGATGAAAATAAAAACAGTGGCAGGCAGCATTCCACCACTCTCCTTTCATAGCATGGATGCCTTGATGTAATTTAAGTTTGCTTCTTATTCTACGCAAATTTGTCTCCTAAGACAATATTTAATCCAGCCATAACAGTACTACAGTTCTGCCACCTCTACCCTTGATCCAATTTGTTTAATGTAATTAGAAGGGGAAAAGCCTCACAACAATCACACACATTATAACCCCAACCAGACAACAAGGCAGCACCATTTCTGTCTGCACCCTGAGCAAATCTTTGCAATGCAACACAGGAGTTAAAAAAAAAACGAAACAATAAAATTTTCAGATCCCATGGCAAGGATTTCACTACACCTGTGCCTGGTGAAACACTGAGATGTGAAAGAGAATGAAACACAGCTGTAAAGTTTTCTCTGTGTTCTGCATGCAGGGAGAGACTTCAAGCTAATGGAAAATAACTGGCCAGAAGCAGCCATGAGTTGTTAAAGAAGGTAAACAAGCCAAACCATCAAAAAATCCAGCAAACATTTAGGCGTGTAAGGACAATAGCAGATCTTCAAAAACAACCCTAACTGGGAGAAATCTAACATTTCAGCAGAAATTATAGGATGCCTATGCAGCAAGGATGTGTCTTTACTAAAAAATTACAGCCTGAGCTGTTCCAGCACAGGGGGAGGGTTGGCTGTGCAAAGCCCTTCATCTGCAGCTGCATCCTCAGCAGTGCTTTACTGGTCTGCATGCTGGGATAGATTTCCTGGGGGAAATACCACGTTTTTACTTGGCTGGTCCATGAATGTGTGTGGGATTTGTGTGCCCCAGCACAGAGCTGCTGTTTGAAACAGTAACACGACAACAATTCTGTGTGAAAATAATTTCCAAATGGAGTTACTTATTGCTAACACACATCATACCAAAATATTTGGCAGCAAAACCTTTCAGCAGACGGAACTCATTTTTTCTTGTCTGTTTGGTGTTTCCTCTTCTGTTGTGTCCACTAAACCCTAAACAGTTTTTTTAGCTACATTTCCCCCAAATTACAGCTTTTACAGCCACCACAACTGTACTAGAAGGTTGACATCTGCTTCCAGCAAACCTGTGTGCAGGCACACTCCTCCTTACAGCACTGCTGTTCAAACTCTGCAGCAAAGCAAAACACAGCAGACAATGCAGGATTAACGTGCCATTAAGGTGTCCTGAAGTGTGAAAAAAAAATAAAACAGACCACAGAGTATTACTCAGGGGTAATTGGGGCACGGCAGTGAAATATTATCACTTGGCTGGCCTGCCTTTTAAGAGCAATGCCCATGGACTGCCAACTCAGGCTGAAACGAAACCTTGGTTGCCTGTTGTTGGATTACTACAGGCAAGGTTACAGGTTTTTTGGGGAGGCTGGGGTATGTGGGAGAGCTTAGGATAGACACAAGCTAATGGAGACACTGAAGAGACACCTTTGCTTACCAACATCTGGATTTGAGCATTGCAGATAAAGCTGGTGTGGGTATTAACAGTCACAGGAAATGCACATCAACCCTGGAGCTTCATTTTCCAATGCAAGGCATTGGGACTTTGGGAATTGTATCCAAACACAGTAAGAAAAAACAATCCACACTTCTCTCTGGGAACTTTGTCCCCATTACAAATGGATGGGCTATTTATACAAGTCTAAGCAACACCTGGACAATGCTTGTACTCCCAAGGTGGGCTGAGAGCACAGCTAAGCCAGACTGGTGCATTTGGATGGACCTTGGGTCAAAGCAACAAGTGAAGAATGACTCTTAAAGCCCACAATCCTTACTTAATCACATTATTTTGTTTTGAATGTTTTTTCGATTGCTCATAATATTTCTAGATAAGTGGAACTCGTACTAAGTCATGGTCCTTTCCAAATGACAATTCGCTCTTTAAAATCATCCCAACTGTTTTTCTCACGTGTTTTTTAAAGATCATGAGAAAAATGCCACTGGTGTCATCCCAAGGACAAAGTTATGGGAAACAGGGTCTGTACACGCATCATCTGACATGGGGTTGTCATGGGAGCAAGCTGTCTAGAAGGAAGAATGTAGTAAATTGGATTTGGTGCTGAAAGTCTGAAATACTCCACAAGGGCTTGGTGACTTTCTCCTGCCAAAATAAAGTCACCTCATGTTAATGCAAAGTGGGCATCCAGTGATACACTAACCAGCAGTATTTCTGAAAAGAAAGGAAACATCACCTCCTGTACTCATAAAACAACAAAAATAAGAGATATCCTGGTTTTTCATAGGAGAGCAGGGTCATTTCTAAACTGTGGCTTTTCACCCACACATCTAACCCTTCATATTTTAAGATCACAGTGTTATCTTAGGATTTTCCACAGTCCATTTCCTATTCAAACACCAGTGCTGTATCAACTTTCCTTAGAGAGCCATTCTGCAGTGTATGGATTTGTAATATCCCACACCATTTTAGTAATGATGAAAAAGTCTGGGAATTAGGTCAAAAGAATATGATGTCAACTCTATTTAAATTTTAAATAACTCTCACAGCAATAGAAATTGCCCATAATTGTTTCAGCAAATCTAGGCTGATAACTTTTTGATGAGCACAGTACTCACTGTGAGTTCCTTGCCACTTGCTCCACAAAGAAACCACATTACACAGCCACATCATTTGTACTACATCTTAATACAACCACCCTCACTTTAACCAAAATTCTATGCTTTGGCATGGCAAATAATCAGCCCTCATGCTGTTTGGCACATGAAGGAATTCAGCATAAGTACCAACAGAGGGAAAACTTTGATGGCACAGGCTTGGGCAGGGACATTCTAACCCAGCAGGGACAGTCCTCTGCAGATCCGTACCTGCAATTATCACTACATCTTTATAATTAACTACACACATCAGGTGGGCCACAGGGTTGTTTAATTCCTGCTTGAGTCCACCTCACTGCTGAAAGGGGAGGTGCTCTGGCCTCTCATCTCCACCAGCTGCCTGTGCAAGTTGCACTGTGTTCCTCTGCATGGGCCAAGAGCAGAGCCAGGGAGCTGCTGGGGCTGGAAATTAATCCACTTACCGGGCAGGGAGAGAGGGAGGGGGCAGTGGGGAAGAGAAAAAGGACAATCAGTTTTCAGCCAGAATGAGCAGCACTCAGACCTGGCATCAGGGAAACTGCATCTTCCTGCACAGCATTCTGCCAATTTAAGGTCTCACAGTTGCAGGTTAAATCTTGCAGGCATACGTGCTGCAGTCACACTTGTAGTGTTGGCACAGCTGCTGAAAGCAATTAAGGCACATGCATAATTTTTTTCTGTATTTTAATGCAAATTGTCATCTGCTAAAAACTAGGTATCTCTAAAAAATGTAGTGAACTTTTCAAAGAAAAGCACTGCAGGAATATTTGATACAACTGGCAACCATTGATCCACAAGACTAAGAATACATTCTTATCAAGTTGCCCATGTTATTCCCAGAATGTTTTAGATGCACTTTCAGCATCTTCCCTTAAACAACTTTTGCAACTCCAGCTCACCACAGACATGCATCCAACAGCAGGGTAATTGGAAACAGCCAGAAATACAGGCAGAGCTTCTCATGAGATAACCCCTCTTGTACTTCCTTTGTGGAAAGCAGTGGAATGCAATAAGAGAGGAAGGATGTATCTTACCATGGTTTAATCCCACTGATGTGTCAGATGAAAGTTATTAATCACCTGACACATTAATCAGCCACAAAGGTAACTGAAGAATCTTTAATAAGGGAGATGGTGGAAAGCAATGAAAGGAAACCTGAATTGTTTTGTGACTGCTCTCAAGAGCCCAAATCCTCCATGTGACTGGTGATGTCCACATGGAGCAGTAATTAACCCAGTGAAAGAACCACACTGACTGTGTGAGGGGAAAGGCTGGGGGCTGAATGTGATACTACTCATCCCTTCCCCATCCCAGACCCTACACTGGTCCCCCTCCCATGACATTAAGTGCCTCCCCCAGCTCTGCCAGCCCCTCAAGAACTGGGGATGTCCCTTGTCCTGCTCTAGAGAGAGGTGTCAGCACCACCAAACAGCCACTACAGCCATCTCTGCATCTGATTCAGCCTTTCCACCTGTAACTTTTCTCATCTTCACATCTGAGTGGTTTCTCAGTTTCTTTACTGCTTCTGACAGCACCAAGTGATTTCATTTTATTTCCATGGGCTCTCCCAATTTTATTTTTGTGGATGTCTATCAGCATTAGAGAGACAGGCAAAATAAAACCAGTAGTGATGTGCAAGAGGGCTCAATAACAGGTGAAGAACTTGACTTACTGCACGCTTCTTTAAAGTCATATATAAAGCTGATGACCTTTGAAGATAAACACTAAAATGAAAAGAGCTGAAATGTCAAGCAAGACATCTTGAGCTATCAGCCAGGTGCCTGAGAATTGAGAACATCCAAGATCCAATCAAACTCTCCCACCACCTTACTTGTCTTTAGACAAATCACTTAAGGGCTTGATCTTCTGCTATTAAGAGCCTTAAGAGTTGACAGCAACTCCAAAACAGAAGCAGGTTTGGACCCTTATAGTTTCCCTCTCTGTCAAGTAAGGAGAATACTTACCTAATCACACAGAATCTTGTGAAGATTAGTGTTTTAAAAAGTACCGTGTGCCAAGGTTTAATCATCATCATCATCTGGCTCTGGAGACTTTCATAATTAAGTGAGCATCCTCAACTTTTGAAATCAAAGAAGTCAAAAAATCAGAAGCAAGAAGAGCCCATGTTTCACAAGTAATTCACTAAGAGAGTCCAAATCCCCCAAATTTGGTAATTATTTAAAAAAAAAAAAATCCTTGTGTAAACCACATGCCAACCTTTTGACCTCAGCTCAGATTTTAAAAGGAATTAGCTACAAACCCCCCCAGCCCTGTGGAATCAGTATCTTCACTCCCAGCACCCATCTCCTCACCCAAAAGAACCCTTGGAGCAAAGTGACAGGAGGCGAGTGGTCCCTTCTGCTGTGCCAAACAGATGCCTGGATGAAAAAATGCTACAAAAATAGAAGCAACATCCATATTACTCCCTATGCAATAGCTGATGCAGTGGAGCAATTTTTAAAAGAAGTATGCAATCAATAAAACCTAAGAAAACCTAAGAAAAAAAAAAAAAAAGAAGGTGCAGAAACCCAACAAAATTACATGATCCAGATGCCAAAGTTGGAGCAAGGTTGGCAGTAAGTTATTCCATTTAGATGGATTAACCAGTGTCCTTCCCTGGCCTATTCTAGCATAAACTATTTTTCTCAGAGCATGCCTCATGCTTAATTGGGAAAAAAGCTGAAACCCCAAATGAATAAGAGACTGAAGACTATTTTCAGGGTATTTGTTAGTATGTAATTTTTGCCACCTTTTATCCCTCAGAGGATCATTAACAGTCTGACTTCAGTTTTAAGAACTGAGAGGCCACACATGAGCTTGCCAAGGCAAACAGAAGAACATGTCCTTCGTATAATTTTGGTACCAGTGTCATTTGTTTTTTCCCAACTCATCTCTTCAAGCTTTTTACTCCCAAACATCACCTACAGCAAACTTCAGCAACATCACACAACATGAAATATTTTCTCTGCATCATAAAGTTAAACCAGATTTCTGTACACACTTGCATAAACAAGAGACTGAGAGCAGCCCTGGTGAGCTTTCAGAGGTGTGTCTCTGTTTCAGCTGTGCTTTCACATCCTTTCAGAACCCAGTGCCAAACAGATTGGATTACTTTGCTCATTCTGCACACAAATATCACATGAACCAACTCTGTCCAGGTATGAAACCAGCTCAGGAAACAGTGGGACCGCAGCTGCATCTCTTCCAACAACCATGATGTAGCCAGATCCACCAGAGTAAGACATCTCCTATTTTCTCCTTTTTGTACACAGCCTGGAGCTCCATCCATGGGGTATGGAAAGGACACCAATAAAAAACCCAGGCTCCCAGGAGAAGTGGGGATGCAGCAACAGGGCAACGAAGCCTTGATGTGCAAAACTCCCCAACAAAAACACTGCTAAAGAGTGAAGTCAATGCAAAATATTTCCCTGGAAGAACCATGCTGATTTTAATCACCAATCCAAGCTACACTTTTTCTTCTAAAGTGATTTTTTCCTGGTCTAATTTCATCACTAATCTCCATTTCAAATGCACATTAAAACGTTAGGGAAGGAGAAACTTAACTACTCTAATTTTACACTCACATATACTCCTCAAATAGAGAAATTTGATGTGCAACTTAAATAGCAAATGAGCAAATATTTTAAGTGCAAAACTGTGCATAAGTTGAAAATACCAGAAGAAACAAACACACTTAGATATTCTGGGGATGCTTTTCTAATAAGTTTAAAAAAAACCCAAGCCACATAAATAGGCAGTGGGATACTATTTATGACTACAAATAAGGAAGGAATCCTGAGTTTAGCAAGATATATTTCAGGAGAGCCACTTGAAAACCAGCCTATTAACTGTACTTTCAGGACCAAAGGGAAAAAAAACCCCAAAAATCCCCAGAAATTCAGACAGCAGTGAGAAAAAAAAAATCAGAAAAAAATATCTGACAGTTTATATGTGTGGCATAGAACAAGAAACAAATGTCAAGTAGTGTTCTTCAAGCCTAAACTTGTGTCTCTTCCAACCTAAACAATTCCATGATTCTGTGATTATCTGCATCACTGTATGACATCACTATGCACAGTGTAAAACCAGCTATACAAAAATTAATGAAAAAAAAAAGGATCTTCGCTCCTAGTCTGACAAAAATATAGAAAGGCCAGAAGAAAATCACATTCCAGAGGAAATGCAAATGTTTTGAGAAAACACAAAGTATATTGTTAATTCACGTATCACAAGAAACACTACTTGCAAATATCAGCAGACAACATCAAACTGCACAAGGGAGAGGAGGAACTGTTGGGAGAAACATCAGAAGCATCAGCAAGGATGAGGTAACTGCTGTGATGGAAAAAGTAGCAGTCTTGGGAAAAACATGAAAATGCATTTTTTTTCCTTAAAAGATTACATAGTCATTTGAAATGCCTTCTACAAGAACAACTGATTTGTCTTTTAAATTGCTTGCAAAAGCATAAGATTTGGCTCCATAGTGATCCCCACACCTACATGATTTTATAATCTGCATCCTAAATAACTGGATCACCAGGCAAACCTCCCCCTTCTCTATTTTTCCACCCCTCGTGGAAACCAACCAAGAAAACAGGATTAAATTTAGAATGATAAAATCTTTAATCCATGGTATGAGGGACTTCATTTACAGCTCAGAGAACTAGACACTAAAGTAGTTTAGTAAAGAGATTATTTTCATGAAGTATTTATAATAACGTGGGGTAAGTACTGCAGGCAGCAGCAATACCCAATCTGTACAAATGTGGTTGAGGCCAGGAGAATTACAGTTGAATTGAGTAATTTTCAGAATAGCTCTAATAGAGAAAGAACAGACTAAGCCCTCAGTCTGGGCTGTTCTGCTGGTGTGAACACACAATCACTTGGATCCCTGTGCACCTCTAGCCTGCCCTGAATTAAAGAGGGCAATGGTGATTTGCTTTGCATACATTTCCAGTGACAGCAAGACCGTGACAGCTGTTCCACACCCATGGCACAAATCCCTCTTTACAAAAGGTTGCCTAGCAGGCCAAATTTTAAACTCAACAACATCCCAGGCATCTCAGAAAATATCCTATATGGCTCTACAGACATCTTGGTCTACAAAGCACTGAAAGGGTTTATATATAGAAAACAATATTGGGTCAAATGCCAGAGGAAGAGACTTAGCATGAATCCAACCCCTAGCTTGGACAAACTGGTGGTTAAATATTCATATATGTATGTAAAATAAGCTTCCTTTCTGCCTCTGGTCATCACACAGGAAGACAAAGGACCTTCAGTGATGTGGCAGGAACTGTCACACCAGTGCCAGTCCCTCATCCAGAGGGGACAGGGCTGTAACTGGGAAGAGCTCCTGCCCTAATCAGTGAGGATTTACTTGCAGAGAAAAAAAAACAACAAAACAACAATTGCAGTAGCAAGATGATAATGTTAAAGATCACGTTTCTTACAAATACAAAGATGAAATTTAAGTCTGAAACAACAACAACAACAGCTGTCACCACAAACAGAACTGTTGCAAACACCATCAATAAGGCTTTCAAAGCCAAGCAGCCACACTGACAGGGGAAGTAAAGAGGCTGTTATTGTACCAACTATGAAATGCATTCAGTAGTTATTAGCTGTTCCCAGCAGGCAGCAAACATAAGACCAATATGGTAACAAGATAGTAGAAAATGAGTGTGACTGCAAGATGTGGGCAGAATTAGCAAGGGTCATTTGATGAGTGCACCGCCTCAGCTGGGCGGAAAGCTGCGCTCAGAGCACTCAACAAGACAAACCCTCCCTCGCCCAGCTTCCTTCAAAAATCGCATTATAACATACGTACAAGTTGCTCATTTGATCCAAAACTCATTTGATGCAATCAATACCTTCCAGAGCTGGCTGCATAAAACAAATTAAGCTGCTTTTAAAATTGGGTATTTGTTCATAGATGTAAGCTGACCTGAGCTCATGAAGTTGGATCATTTGCTATGGTGATGATGCCTTTTTTCCAGTTGAGTTTCAAAACAGATCTGACAATCTATTTAAAGGTTTGTATTTGAAATTTTTACAATCCTAATTCTGAATTAGAGAGCAATTAAACAGAATTCACTCTTGTGTATAACGGCAGCTAGCCTATTTTAAAAGAAATAAAGTGTTACACAATTACTGGTAAGTTTTTAATTTAAAAAACTTGCGCAGCGAGGATAAAAAGATAATTTGTTTTCCAATGAGAAGGCACTATCAGGAATTGCTGTATAAATTTCTACTCCATATTCCTTTCACGGGTGACAGGATACTGCACATGGCATGCAGGGCAGCAGCTGGTAAATACAATTTACTGCTAAGCACCAGTGTGAACCTGCATCCACTCTGACACATTAACTGTGTCTTCATTTTGCCATGATAGCCATGCTCCCAGGACTTGAGAGAGCCACCCCTTCCATCTGTATTTTCAATAAAATCTGGTATCAGATATATCTTCTGAAGTGATGAATAGAGGTCACAAATCAGACTGGCAGACTGCCATCCTGATAAGCTTTAAATAACAAACTTGAAAAACTTTTTCATGTATCATTGCAATAGCTCCACAGCTCAAAGTGAGCTGAAAATCCATGGACAAACATGGGACTCCCAAGGAACAGGAAGCTGTGAATGTATGTGGCTCATTCTGTACAGTAAAGGCAAGGAGTTGATCATATTTAAAACACAAAATCCTACAAAACTAAGAGAAGTAATGGCCAAGCAACAAATTTTATCACTGCATTAGGACTTTCCCTGAAATAGTAATACTTTGATCCTATTAGTGCTCATAACTTCAACTGGAATTCTTAAAATCTGTGCAGTACAAAATTATTCAAAAGTCCTTAACCCATAAATCACATTGACCAAAGCCTTCAAGGAGATTGTGGTATTTTTGGAAATAGTCTTGGGAGACCTAAATACATTAATTAAATTTAAGAGAAGATGCAGTTAAACCTCCTTGACTGCTTCACACATCTCAATTGTTCTTGGTGCTTCAAGCATCCTATTCAGAGTTTCGAATTTCTGTTAGTCCCACATGTACAGCTCCTCT
The DNA here is from genome assembly GCF_009819885.2 of Catharus ustulatus. Lineage (NCBI taxonomy): Eukaryota > Metazoa > Chordata > Aves > Passeriformes > Turdidae > Catharus > Catharus ustulatus. Next base: position 3,451,950 of record NC_046237.1, on the reverse strand, counting down.
CTCCTTTCCCAGGGGAGCTGTGAGTGTTGTTGTGTCTCTAGTGTATAGGACATCAGCAGCTTAAGGAAGCTCAAGAGAAGCACAGTCTTCAATTTATTCCACCTTTCAAAAAGGAGATGTGTTGTAAGAAATTCACAATGCATCACTACCCTCTCTTAGCTCCAGTTTTTCCCCTCCTAACACCTCTCTTTTAAAGTGAAGAGACTATGCAAAGTGATGAATTAATTATAAAACCAATGGAGCACGTGAAATCAGAATAATTCAGTGAGATGCAGCAGGTCTGTACAACTAAACCAACGTTAACAGAATAAGTTATTGATTTTAGCTAAGCTGCAGGAAAAGTCAGTGTAACATGAACCGCACCAGAAAAAGACTGATTTTGTTTGATAATTGGGATATATTTTAGGATAAATTTGTGTAGATTTAGGAAGCCTGCCTGTTATTTAAATACTATGTCCTCTTTTTAAGACTATAATTTGATAATTAAATTCAGATATGTAGAGAGATGTAAAGGTTTACTCATGTTTAATGCGGTAACAATGACTTGACTTGGAATCAGGCCAGACAAAGGGAAGCAAGGGCTGGTACATTTTTCAGCAGGAAAGCAGACAGTCATTGGCACAGCAGCCTTCAAAGAGTAAAGAAATCCTAGTACTGGCTGCCATTCTGCTGTGAATACCAGGAGAGCTCTAAGAGTTTAAAGAAAAGAGCATATAAACGTTCTGCATAAAAGATGCATTTTAATTATCCTAAACAGGCAATACAATACTCACAATACTGTCACTATTTCACATTCTTAAACATGGTCTGTGACTAGAAATTCCTATTTATCCAACAGAGAAGAGAATGAGCACAAAGACAAATTCCTCCCAATACCTTCAGTTCAGGAGTGATTCAACCATTCCCAGTGGATCAGGACAGGGACAGAGAGGTAAGTGAACAGTCCACACACCCTTAGCCTCTCTTCTGAGACTTGGCAACTGCAGCTTCAGCAGACACTAATCTCACATCCCAAATGTCACTGGCCCGTTGCACTGAGCAGCCTTAGCCTGGTATCTGGTAGGAATGGGACATTACTGTCAGACACAGGAGGCTTTGCACACCCCCACTGCAGGGAACAGATCTGGCTGGAGTTTAGTCAGGCTGACCTGGAGGAGCTCAGTGTCTCAGCAGGGAGCAGCAGACACCCAACCACAGAAACACAGGTCACACAAACTGCACAGGATGGGCTGGGCACTAAATACAGAACATTTCAATGCTGCAGATGCACTGTTGGACTGAGTACATTGATACAGGCTGAGGCCACACCTTTGGGCTGCAGTTCTGAGGTACCCAAAGGTTGCACCTGGGCCAGTGACAGGTGACAGCCCCAGGTCAGGGATAAATCTGCTCTGTTAGCAATGGAGAGGATTGGTTGTTCTGGTTCATTGTTGTGCCCTTACCAGAAAGTAAAACTACCCAGTGACATATTGCATAGGTAGAGAATCACATACTGGGGACAGGAACCTGCATTTCCAACTGGCACGACTTGCAGAGTTTAGCAAGGCACTAATCCCTGCTTGGCAGTACTGCTGGGAGCCACTTGGGGAGCACGGACAGAGTGCTGAGTCACAAGTCCAGCCTAACCTGGAGCAAACCTCCAGAAAAGCCACCAAAATGTCCCTCAGCCTCTGCCACCTCCCATGTGTGCCACCCCTCCTGAGCAACACTGCCCCAGCACCTCATGTCTGCACACATGCAGTAGCATCTCAAACACCACAAACCCAGGGGAGCTCTAAAATATGCTGTATTTTAACAATATTTTGCTTGCTGACATTAAACAGCCAATCTCTACTCCTGGTGGGCACATATGGTGAAAAGACACATCAGCCTCAGTGGGCAGCGATCCTGTGAGGTGCAGGAGGCATCCTGCAGCACAATTCCACATCCTTGTTCAGGTTTAAATCTAGGAATTCTTAAAATCAGAGCCTTGAATACGGTAATAAATTCTTGGCAGATTGATGCCATCTCTTAGATTGAAAAAAAGAAAAAAGGGAAACATCAATGTAAATGTCACATATACCAACAACAACGCTCTTTTTCACCATTTGTTACCAGTAAACGCTGAGCTGTAAATCTTCAGCAGGATAATTTTTTGGCAAGACTACAACGACCAAGAAGTGGAGGAAGTCACTGGCAAGACAGTGAAGCTCCTATTTCACATGGCATCAAAGAGCAGGGCAAGGAAACGGGCACCTTCAGCCACCTAATGGTGTCCAGCCTCCCACGACTCACAGCTGCATTTCAGCACAGCACACGCTGCTGCTATTTTGGAGCACGAGTGCTCTGCTGTAGGAGATGCGAGGCGGGAGGAAAGACAACCCCTGCTCATGTTCACATGCTGTGAAAAAAAATTCCAGCATGAAAAACTCCTTTGATATTTTTTTCAAATGAGACGCAAGCACAGTATTTTGAAACAGAGCACCAAATGAATTTATGAGATTCACTCCAAAAGCTTCTTTAAAATCATCTTCAACCCTTAAGTGAAAGTGCAGGCCATGGATGCAACCCCAAAGTGACTGGGATACATTATAGAAGACATCCTCATTCACTATATTATTTCCAACATCCTACCTCCCTCTAATTTTATACTGAAGAGCTACACAGGGCCTTTCAACAGCATCAGAGAGAACAATTTTCTGTTTTTTCTACCTGTCTGCATTTGGATTAAGCCCTTCACCATTTCCAGTGTTTGGTTTAGAGTCCAATCTCAGTTTCCTACACTGAGCACCATTTCTTCCAGCACACACCATGAGGACACCTGTACCAGCCAGCAGCTCCACGACCTCTGCCAGCGTGGATCTACTTATACAGGGCCAAGGAACACTCTGGAAATAAATGCAACTAGTTACAAAGGTGACAATATTATTTCAGCCCTATCACTAGCCAGTATGTCATCACAAGATCAGAAGGGTAAGAAATGCTTAGGGCAGAATTTACTTCATGAATACTTCAGCCTGGTGTTTCCTGAATGAAGGACAGCGGTCAGCACCGCTTGCTAGAAAGGACTGTAAGGCAGAGGTTTTGCCAAAGCATATGAATGCTGCCCACAGCATTAAGTCTGTTTGAACATTAATATTTAAGTGTACTTTGAAACTAAGCCATTTAGTAGCTGCAGTTAGTCAAGTAGCATTTTATGTTATAAGGAGTACGCGTTGCTGGCTAAAGATCTGGAAATCAAAAGTGCTATGGTTAGTTGATTTAACTTCAATTGCTACTGGTTATTTAGCCCAGAACCTCATCTGAAAGAGTGGCAGTCTGACAAATCATCATTATTTCAAGAAAAAAAAACCAAAGTCTGGCAAGGTTTGTATCTACCTGTGATGAAGAAAAGAAAGAAAAACAAGCTCTGAACCACAACTACATTTCATTAGCAAGCCAGTGCCAATTAAGGCCCCACTTTTTGCCCACCTGGGCTTGGATTTGCTTGTTTGCTGAAAGCAATTTTATCCAGAACAAGAGGTGATTTTCGTTTAATCATACTTAACAAAAAGAACGCCTAAACAACAGTAGTTTCCTTCTTAAGCATGTCTGATACTGCTGCCATAACAACTTCAGCTTACAACAAAGATATATTCATTCCCCCAGTGTTTATTAACAGGTTGTTTGATAAAACCCACTTCATATTATTAGTTCAATTATATTTACTAATAAAAACTGCTAAAGGCTTCCTCTATACTTAAAAATATACACGAAAGCTTTTTTTAAAGGAGCTTTTTTAATTTTGCCAGAAGCCAACAAACAAATCCCTATTTTTTTACAAAAGCTTATTTGTCAGGTAATCAAGAGAAGCTATAAAACACCTCTGACTCTGGTCGCATAAATAAACTTGCTGATTGCTTATTTGTAATCCCAGAATATTGTATTACAGCTGTGCTGTCAGGCTGCAAGACAGGAATTTCAGTGCCAGTGGAAGCCCAAACGCATTCACGACTTTTATTTAAAGGATGGATTTTTGCACAGGAAGACTATTCGTGACTTGTTCAGTCAAACGGCTTGCTAAATTGTAATAATAATAATAATAAGCAGGAAAAGCCAGGAAGTGCTGCCCAGTGCCTGGCCAGAGGCCTCGTGTTTTTGGCCAGAGACACGACTGCAACCCCAGACTGCCTGGGACACATTACAGAAGAAACCCTCACTCGCTATCTTATTCCCAACATCCTTCCTCCGTCTAGATTTTACACCGAAAAGCCACGCAGAGCACTTCAACAGCTCCACAGCGAGCAATTTCCTGATTCTGCCTTTTGAGTAAGCCCTTTATCCTTTCCTAGGGTTTGTGACACCTGGGCTCCCAGTCCCACCTCACGGACATCGCTGTCCTACATTACAGCACCAGATCTTTCGGCCGGGGCCGCGCACACACCCCCGGCGGGGCCCAGGGCACGCAGCCCCGCTCCCGCGGGGTCCCCGCTGTCCCCGGCCGCCGCCCCCGGGAAGGTCAGCCGGGCACAGCCCGGTGTTGCCGCTGCCGCCCGGGGAAGGCGGCGGCCGGGACCCCCCCGCACCGTCCCCGCGGGCCGCCCCCACCCGCGCCGCGGCTGCGGCAGCGCTGAGGGCGGCCCGGGAGGGACCCCCGCGGGCTGGGGGCGGCTCCGCTGCGGGCGGCGGGGCCCGGCGGGGCGGCGGGCGCGGCGCTGAAGGACATTTTATCTGCCGGCGGTGCCCGGCCCCCGGAAAATGGCTGCCGGGGAGCGGGGCCCGAGCGCGGCCGCGCCGCCCGCCCGGCGCGGGGAGCGGCGCTGAGGGATTGCGGCGGCCGCCTCGTACCTTTGAATTTGAGCTCGTGCTGCGGTTCGAGGCTGAGGACCTGCTCCGCTTTCGCCATGTTCCTCCTCCTCAGCGGTGGCGGCACCAGGCGGAGAGAGGAAGGGACGGGCAGGGAGGGGAAGGAAGAGGGGAGGGAGGGAGGAAGGGAGGGGAGGAGGGAAGGCGGGCGGGGGGCGCGCCCGGTAGCGCGTTCACCCTCGCCCCGGTTTGCTCGCTCGCTGGTCGCTCGGGTGCTGTTTGACCCTCGCCCAGGTGCTTGTTCGCACTGTCCCGGCGGTCCCGGAGCGGGGACGGGCGCGGTGGGGCGGCGGCTGGCGGCGCACACGCTACCGGGCAGGGCGGGCGGGAGGCGGGATGATGCAGCACGGAGGGGCCCGCGGAGAGGCTGCGGCGCCGCCTGACGTGAGCCCGGCCCCGCCGTGAGGGGCCGCGGGGGGAGGCTCCGCGCCGCCGCTCCTCGGGCGCTGCCGTGGCCGGAGGTGCCTCCCCAGGGCGTTGCGAGAAGAAAAAGGGCTAATAAATAATGTTTATTCGTGACTGGAAAGCGAGATTTGTAATAAACGCCTTGTTCTCCAGAAGCAGCGTGTTATTTTAGGCCTGTACTCCGTGTGGCCTGAGGGCTGCAGGGGAAGCCCTCGGGCCCCTCGCCGGCCCGGCCAGGTCGGGAAGGGCAGGGAAGCGCTCCCGGGAAAAGGAGGAGCTCCCGGGGCTGCAGGGCTCGGGGCACGGCGTTACAGCGCCAGGGCAACGCGGGGAGCGGCATCGAGCTGCAGGAAATACTCGCTTTTTAATGGATAAAATCAGAACTTCAGCTCAGCTCCGATTTTAAGACATCCCCCCCTTCCCTTTCTTAACAATAACTAAAGTTGTGGGTTGCTCGTTGGGGTTTTTGTGTTTGTTTTGGGGTGGTTTGTGGTGGTTGTGTTTTGGGAATTTTTTTTGTTTGTGTTTAGTTTTGGTTGGTTTGTTTTTATTCCATTTGTTTAAAACGTTTTTTAAAATTTACAGCATGGTTTAATATAAAGTGCTGCTTTATTGATAGCCCTAGGCCAGTGTAATCACAGCAACATTGGGCTTTTTGCTCCCCTTCTCTCCTCAGGTTGTTTTAAACACTTGAAAAGTTATAAAACATTTCTGTAACCTGACAGAGGCAGGAGTTTGGGATGCCCCTATTACCAGTAGAAACATGCTGGTCTTAAAAACTGGTAATTTATGTCCACTAAAATGTATTCACTGGACTTTATACACATACTGGACTTTATACATACACGACTTCAGGAGGAGATGCCATTTGCAGAAATAAAAAGCTCCCAAAGAACAGCAACTCAAAGTTGTTGCAGTTGTTTGGTCCAAGGCAGGGCTGATAGCTAAGAGGTGAATAAAAACGTTAAAATGTTGGGAAAATTCATTTTCTCACACCAGTATAATCTACAGGATGCAGTGCACCTTCCCCTCACATAAATTCTTTGTGTCATGTTAATTAACTTAATAAATGCCAAAAATCCTTTCTGGCACTAAGAGCAATGTCAAATGAGTGATGTATATGTTAATTTTAATACCCCCAAGCAGGACAGTGCATTCACTGCTCTGAGCACATCTGCAGTGTTTATACCACACCTTCAGCTGCTCCTGACCACCACACTCCCTGTTTTTCTGCTCCTGTGCTTTACCACCCCCCTTCCTAGTTCATCCTTTTTGTTCTCAGTCGTCTTTCATTCCATGCCAAAACAAACCAAACCCCTCTGTATTTAGTACAAAACTCTTAGTTTTGCATGACACAAGTGAAACCTGCCAACTCCTTCCAGCCAGGACAGTGGGAATGATTTTTTTAAAGCTTCAGCACTGCAGGGCAATACACTCAAATACTGTTCTTGTTCCTAAAATACATTCTCTTTTTGGGGAAAAATGGTCACATAACATCATAAAGAGATGCATTTTCTTTTCCAGGAAACTAGATTTGGATGGCCTTATTATTTTTGCTCCTTGAGTGGGGGGAGGTAATTTTTAGCCTGAACTACAGGTTATGTCATAACATTTCAGATCTCAAGTCAGGAGAGAGTGGAGTTCACTTATACTCTGCAGCTTTCTTGGCTGGTGCTTTGTGAAGGTTACCTTCTCCTACTTAATATCTTCAGTTTTATTTTATAAACAGATTCTGTCTGCAAGCCAGGCATTCTTGGAGCAGTAATTAGTAGAAAAGACAAGCTTTCTACATATTGGTAAGTTAATTGGAAACTAACGGTGAGGAGTTAAAAGAGAAAGCTTTACACAGCATAGAGTCATGCATAATAAAAACCCTAAAGTAAACAACTATTAAGTGTTGCTGCCCAGACCTTTCCGAGTTCTACTGTTCCTGAAAGAAGTACAAAGAAGCCCCTGAAGCATTTTATGATCCACCTCTTAAAGGATTTGCCAAGATGTATCACTTGCCCTAATTGGCAGCTCTGAACTTACCTGTTTGTATTTGAAGGACTCGCCCACGTTTTCATCCAGGCTGAAGGTTTTACAAAGCATTGTTTAAGTTGAAAATGTATGAAGGCTAATGAAAGTAGGTTGCCAGGTTTTTGTTGCATGTAAATAATGTGTGTACATTTAAATTTGTGCAGGTCACGTTCACTGAAATGGGTGTGCATGGAGGCCACCTGCAATAGCCCATCCCTGTTCCACAGACAGCCCTCACTGGGAACAATTCAGCCACGAGACTAAAAGGTAACTTGTTGGGTTTTTGATTAACAGGAGATAATTGGGATGAACACTGCAAGGAAATGCTGGACAGCACCTGAAAGCTTTGTACTGAAACAATTTTAAAGCACAAATTCATTGGTTGCAAAACTTCTAACTTAGTAGCTCTGAAAGACTTGATGCAAGTGAAACATTCTCATTGTGTGTGCAAACCAGGTAGTTTGCATTTAGCTCCCAGATTCCCTATGCAAACACATGCAAACATCTTTTTCTCTCTATTCCAGCATGTTCCTTGTGTCTGCCCTTCTCATGCTCTGATGCACATGCATGCCATCTTAGACAAACCCACCTGACACTATTCAAAAGCAGTTTTCTCATATCTAAGAGCATAACTTCAAAATTGCAAGCAGAAATTAAATTATTCCAGTCTCTGTTAAACAAAAGATGACACAGTGTGGGTTTCCTGCATAGGAACTGCAGCCACTTGCTTAGTACAAACTTGTATCCAACCTTTTCATGTGAAACAGCAGTTCAGAAACAGGACTTTTTGTTTATTTAGCTTTTGATGGCTGCTTTTAACTCAACATGTTAGATGTGCATCCCAGATTGAAGCAACCAAACCACATCTTTTAAGCATCATGTAAGACAAGCGAGTTAACTGCAGCCAAATCCCTATTTTTGGGGACTACATAAGCAACAGAGCAGTGATTTAAAAAAAGCAAGCTACCAACCAGCTGGCTGTATTAACAAACAAGAGAAGATCCCTTCCCAGCACAACAGGCCCCATGACACTATGCAGATATTAAAAGCACTTCACAGTTTTGATTGACAGAAACCTGGCCTAAGCAGTTGAGAACTGTGCATTTCATCCAGTTTAATGTAAAAGCAATGTATTAAATAACTTGGCCCTGATAGAATTTTTCAGGCCTTACCCTGCTTGTCAAGACTGTGTGTGGCCTGCAGTTTCTCAGACACAGAAAAGAAAGGAAGTGTTACACAAAAGCTGCATTCTTTCTGCTGTTTCCCCCCATCCCTTCTTTGCACAAGATCTTCTGCCTTTGTCTGTGTGTACATAAACCAGGGAAAAGCTCCAGTTTCTGAACACCAGTAGTCAGGACTTCTGGAAAACAGCTATTCCAGTCATTTGTACATGTAAGCTATTGCTTACATTCCTCTTCTATAATTATATTGCTATAGAGACTGTTTTTTAAGATGTGGAGAATTTTGGAAGCATTTATAAACAAGCCAGCATATTTATAAACAAAGCTTTTTATTAATAAAATGTTTACACCTTTTTTTTTTTGCACAATACATCAGACTGGTAGTGATTTAGCATGTTATTACACTATAAAAGTTTATTATGAATGCTTAGGCTGAAAAGGCTGTTTAGATTATGTCAAATCAACATTTCTTTATTTGCATTCTATGCACTATATGGGAGTGTAACAATTCAACCAAAAAGGAGAGAACAAAAGCCTGGTTTTCCTCATTAGCATCTACAAACCAACAATACAGACAAACCTGTACACACTCTCAGGACCAGCCCAAGAGAAGACTAAAAAAAAAAAGTCTCAAAACATTCATAAGCTTGGGAATTCATCACTACAATATTTCATCACTAGTAATCTGACTACACTTCATGCAGTGAAGCAATGGTTGGAAATTTGTGCAGTTTACAGTGCTGCAAATGCTCTGTAACTTTGAGCGGCTTAAGTTTGTTTTAGTAAGAGATAATATAGTAACAAGGCACAGACCTTTCAACCTTTGTAACAGGTTAACCCCATCCTAGAATGAAAAGGCAGAATGTTATGAGTGACAAGAATTGCTGATACAAAGGTTAACCTTGACACATTTTACAGGCAAACATTTACTACACTGCAAGAGCTCTATGCATATCAGGTTATTTTTGTGTCCTGAACACACGAATGCAGTTTCTCGTTCAGAAAAAAATCCTTTTTTTTCCTTCACTGTCCTCAGTGTGGTGGGTACAAGTGGAAGGATTGCCAGGAAGTCTTAAGCATCTTAGCTACAGAAATGCAATCCACTTCTGTGCCTTAAATCAGTTAATTCACCATCACAGTGTCAGTGCTGGATACACAATTTCAGAAAGAGGAAGTGCAAGAAAGAAAGGTAAAATACAGAAGAATTGACTAGAAGCTTACAATAACTTGCTGCTCCAGGTGAATGTGCTTTTAGCCTTCATTATGTGGTAAAATACAGTCATGGCACAGGTCTCAGCTGCTGTAACAGTTTCATAAGGCTGTGCTAATGAATTACCATTTTGCCTACAAATATTTGCTCCTGTGACAAATACTTCTACAACTTTGTGGCAGAAGAGACACTCAGCACCTACCATTGTCTAAATCCCATAAGGAAACAAAGAACAAATTGCCAAGAAAACATAATGGATTTAATAGGAAATACATACTGTAACATGAGTAAAAGTGAGGCAAGATAGTATCAAGGTGTCAGAGTTACAGAATGTTCAAGTGCAGCAACTGGATGGTGCATTACACCCAAAGTGATGAAGAGCATGACAGAAGAGTGGTCTGTGTCTTTCAACATTTGAAAAAGCTGGTTTGTTCAATAATACATGTGTGAAAACATCAAGAGAAACCAAGCAAAGTAAACCCTAACCTTCTTAAAAGAAAATCTTTATAAAGGTCATTAGCTCCTTAAATAAAATTTCTAGTTAGTGTTTAAGCAAAAATTTAGGAACCTCAATTTGCAGGTTGATTAACAGGAACAGCAAAATTGTTTCTTCAAGATATCTTTATTCTAGACTGAGAATACAACTGCCTCAATTCTTCATGTAAAATAGGGAGCACCAAGTAACTCTCAGCCATTAGAACTTTTCTAAGTATTTCTGAATAGCTCTTTATAGCATGGACACTCTGACAACATTATGTTAAAAATTCAAGGTTGGGTGGGGTGGCAGGAAAGAGAGTGGGGGGGAAGGAGGAAAAAGCTGACCCTAGAACATTTTGACATGTCAGAGGCTAAGCCCATCAGTATTCTTGGATTTCAGGATAGTCTTATATCCCTTGAAAGATTTGTTCTCTGTGACACTTCAGGGATAAAGCCTGGTAATATTTGTTTGATTTTTTTCCAAGTCATGCATTTTTGACTGTAGCTGAACAAGAAGTGATTTACATTTAGACTTTTGAGACTCCAGAATATCAGAAGGGATTTTTCAGAAACAAACAGTGTGAGAGGTCCTAAATAATTTTAGGGAATAACGTTTTGGCACCTGAATTTTTGTATTTTCAAGCATATTCCTTTTGACAAGCCTGAGCCATATGACCCAAAGGAAAGGTAACATGACTATTTTAGTACTAGAACCTGTATTTCCATCTTATATTGGTAATTCACACAATCATCATATTTCTGTAAATCTTCTATCACCTACCATCACTAGGCTGTGATCTACTACCAGAGATGGGACCTGAACATAAAACATCAACAGTTTTCTATAGGGAATTTTTTGCAGATTTTTTAGAGACTTAATTCCAAGTACACAATTCTGCTTTGAGTAACCATCTCAGGTGGCTGTACAATGACTTCCTGCTAGAAAAGTTAAGAAATTTTGTCCTTTTCTCTCAACTATGAACCAAAAGGCCCTTTTTAGAAGCTGCAAGTATGCAGGAGAGATACATGAAGCCTTTTCCCAAAATGAGCAGGCAATGTAGAAGTTGAAGCCAGTGAATTATGCAGGTTCTCCTCATGTTGGAGATGATTTTGCCCTGCTTGTCTGTAGCTATTGCTGCTGAGTGAGGTTCACTCCAGGGTGAGCAGCTCCACTGTTCTGACAGCTTCTGTCCTGTAAATCATCCATTCCTGTGCAGATTGCTGACACAGCACACCACAAATAGCCTACACCATCCTTAGCACACACTAAAGACTGTTTCACAAGCAAGTAATTCAAACATCACTGCTAAAGCTTCCTTTTCCAGTGAATAATGTGTTATACTGGAATTAAACACTAATGTGAAGGAATAACTTAAGCTTAACAGTGCAACACAAAAATCTTGCTGAGGCCAACTTTTAAACCATTCAAGATTTTCACTGTGAATTACTTTTTAATAATTAAAATGAAGTTTAACAACAATGTTGTTCTCCCTCAACCAGGTTAAAGGATTAGACTTCCAAATCAATAAGTAGGTCCTGTCTCCTCTCCTCTTACTCTCCTCCCAAACAAATAAATAATCCTTCTTGAGCAGGCTGGTAGCATTAAATGTAAAGCAACACATCAAAAACTCCAGTCTGCACAAACATCCTTCTAAACCATTAACTGTGATCCTGCAGCACTTAAAGGAAGGGTCTCACTGATGTCAGCAGGGATCTGGAGTGCAGTGATTTGTTGGACCTAAAACAAAGTCTTGACCTTCACAGCAACAGCAAAAGCTGTTAGAATTGTCTTAGAACTTTTCAAAGCACCTATAACAATTTTCAGTAGTATGATTACTAGATGCTACTAAATTTCAGCTTCCAAATTTCATCTGCTTGAGTACTTGATATGCCAGTTTTCAGCATGTATATAAAATATCCTACAAAACTACCTACAGCACAGACTGAGAGCATGGCAAGTCAGCCAAGTGACTGTTTTAACAGAGGGTCAGATGAAGACACCTTCCAAAACCTGGAGAGGACATTCAAGTTGCTCCAAAGCTTAAGAATGAAGTATTTATCAAATTATGCTTTTGTTCAATTCTATAACTTTCATGAGAAAGAAGTGGTGGTGTTTAGAAGTTGCAATAGTCATATTTTTTCAGCTAAAAATGTTTTGGATCAATGATATAACATACACCTCGTTACATTTTTACATACATGACACTTTTGTCCTTTCTGCAGAAATTAATCTGTGCAATGTGCTCTGGGATGACCCTGCTTGAGCAGGGAGGTTCAACCAGATGACCCACTGTGATCCCTTTCAACCTGAACCATTCTGAGATTGTGAAATTCCCTTTGACAGTATCTGAAAGTTGAGTCTCTCTGATGAGCTCCACTCATTAGAGAGAAAGACATGGTGAAATAAAACTTTAATCCTGAGCTTTTTAAACAATTTCTTACCAGGAAAAAAGTTACTAAAAATTTAGCTGGAATGGTTGATAATCAGCACTCCAAAACCAATGTGTCTCCAAATAGAGGAGCCGTGTTAGGACAAAATAAAATAAATTCCAGCAAGCCTAGTGCAAGATCAAAGCAGCTGACCTAACAAATTATTAATACAAAAGAAACCTTTTTTCTCCTCCAAAAATGAAACAATAAGCATGTGCATCTCATGCAGGGAAGATTGCATTCCAGCTTTCAGCAGGGCCAGTGATTAATAATCACTTATCTGGACTCAGAAGAACTTCTATCAACTATCTGTCTTTTTAAATAGGCAGGTATTAGGCCTCACAGCCTCACTCCAGGGCTGGCAGATGGGACAATCTGTTACACATTACCTGCAGTAATTCAAGATCAGGACTGCAGAAAGCATAGGGTGCATACCCATGAAGTTGGATTTCTTGGGCTCTCTAGAAGCATGGAGCTTGTAGGACTATGGCAAAGAAGGCAGAATTGGCAATGCAGGCAGGGTAAGGAAAAGGCATGACAAAAATGTAGTCACCAAATATCATTAAGCTCACTGACTTGTCCAAAAACCTCACTGTACCAGTTTGCCTGTTTTGCTCCAGCTCTCCAAGAATTTTCACTAACAAATGAATCTGAAGTACAAGGCCTTTCATTTCTTACAAATTTTCCTACATTTCCTTCAGAGAAAATACTTGAGATGATAGAAAACCAGATTAAAAAAAAAGAGTAAGCATCATCATGACCTCAGTTTGATACTAAAGCTAACCAGCATATTTTAGTATATACTCAAGTCTATTAAGCTCTTTTTCTTCAAAAGTATAAAAGTTTCTCACTAGTGCTGGTAAGAAACAAAAAATAAAAATAAATAAAATAGCACAAACAGGTATGGTCAACCTAGAGTTTAATTGAAAGCTTACTAAAACCCATACAGAATAAGCTAAACACTGATTTGCTAAAAACCTTCACAGACGAGAAACCCCAGGAACCAAGAGGTAATGATCTACATTACCACGTCTTAAGGTTACTTCCTATGTGTATTTTTGTGCCCAAAATAGGAAAGGCTGGGTGCACCCCAGATGAAAGCATCTTTAACAGACAGGCCTCGTGCTGCCCCAACAGGATTTTTTTATTGGCCCTTTCAAATGTCATTGAAAGAGAAAGAATTTCATCTGCCTCTGGATGAACTCACAGTGACAATACCTAAAATGCAGGAAAAAAACCCTGAGGAGATTCCCCAAGAGTTTATCCCTAGGTGTGGAATGGAAGGAGTGTAGAAGATTGTATTATTTTTTACATAATTTATAACACTTTAAACACTGGTCTCATAAATATAATATGAACACTTTACACATGCCAAGCAATTAAAAGCTTTCCCCAAAAACTTGTAGGTCTTATCAGAACCACTGGCAGCATCTGTTTCCAGCATCTCTTTTTAGTCAGTAACCACTTAATTTAGTCAGATCTACAAGTAATTTTCTTCAACTGACATTCTAATATTGAAAAAACTTGTAACAACAAAAAAGATGCCTATAAGCATACCAGTTTGCCTTAAAGTGATTACAGTCAGCATGAAAAAGAAGATTGTCTGTGGTTTAAGATTTGTTGCTTGTGTCCCCTTCCCCAGTGCAGATCATTCTTAAATAAAAAGTGCAAATGGGATTTGGGGACTGGATGGACTGATTTGCCTACTATTTCTCTTCAGTTCCTTATTCTGTAGCCATCTCACATCAACTATCCCGTCATACTTTGGATTAGCTACACCAAAATTTCAAATAAGGCTCACTGAAGAAAAGGAAGAAATGACATCTAACTTCCAGACTCCTCCTAACCCAATCTCCCACAAAAGTGCTCATTTCCCTTTTTACAAAAAACCTCCCGAAACCTTGATTACAAAACTATGAAAACATTTCAGTTCTACCATCCACGTAGTCACCTTCCAATCAAGCAAGGCCAAAAAAGTGATGATGGATTCCCTTTGAATGCAAGAGACACTGCACGCTGAGGGAGGCAGCAGGCTGCCCTGACCACCGCAGTCCTTTCTGCGCGTGCAGGTGTCCGGTGAGCCCGTCCCTTCTTGGGGGACCTCGGGTGTGTGAACACCAGCAGATAAAGATCTAAGACTGATAATATAAACCCAACGTGAACTATTAACTTCCAAGACCACCTACTGTATAAACAAGTTTGATTTTCTAAGGGGTCAGTCAACAGCAGCTGCGCTTTGTCACCGATGGCTGTCGTCGAAGTTTGAAGCCCTTCCCACTGGATGCAGGGTTGGTGTCAGTGGATGGAATTCTGCGACCTACAAGGAGGCAGGAAAAAGAAATTTATAGGAAATGTTAGACTTGAAACTAATTCTAAGCATCTGGTGTAAGCTCTGTATACAAAAATGTGTCTTCAAGTAGTTGTAGGTCACTAGGGATGACATTCCTGCCCAGCAGGATGGCAGCAACAGTCTGTGTTATGTCTGTAAGAGGGATGGCTGCACAAAAGAACAGCAGAGATGGTTTGAAGTGGATTTAGCAGCAGTTACACTTCAGGCTCATCTAGACCTGGATAGCTGAGCTGTAAAAGCACTTGGAGAATACTTTGAGAACAAGCACCTTGACCTGCATTTCCACAGATCACCTGCATCGGGTTTAACAAAGGAGTGCTTGTAGAGAGAGCTGCTTTACTCATCTCATCAGTCTTTAAAATGGACTGTTCCTAGCTGAGCATTCTCTTCTGAGGAGGATTTATGATTTTTTTCCCCCATAATTTATTCAAGATCAATTTTAGAGAGCAACTATTAAGTCAATAAATCAGGAAGCCAATCTACAGCACATACTTCTTACATCAGCCTCAATATTTTCAACTGCTTCTATAGACCCTACTTTTTTTCCTTAAGTCTGATGTTTCTGTAGTTAGTCCTCTTTTCACAAACAAGCTGACACACCTGCACATTGATGCTGCTACTTGACACATATCCTCCAAATAACATTGCAAAGAATTCACTTTGGAATACTGTCTGCTTTTTAGTCACACATATAAAAAGTATCATTGTTGTCCTCACCACAAATGGGACAGAAAAGATTTGCAATTTAATATAAAAAAACCCCAAGGTACTACAAACATACTTAAGGAAAATCCACATGCAGTAGTTGCTATTCCCCATGCAGTAATCTGGTATTTATGAATTCTTGCATTTTTAAAATACACTTCTTTAGCCTAAGTACAAGCACTGAGAGTGAGAAATGAATTCCTTTTCTCAGATGTATAAAGTCTGGATCTTCCTCATTTCTTTCTTCTTCCATAACCTTGGAAGTACTAATTGGAACATTCAATAACAGACATGGTAAGTTGACACTGACTTCTGACATGAGCACCTTGTCTGCTATTTATCCAGTAGCATCACAGTAGGCTGAAAACCTCTAGAAGGAATATTTAGAGGTCATCAGGTGACCAGAAATTAATGCAGTTCATTTTGCAGTTTGCAGTCATGTCAGATTGTAACAAATTTAGCATAAAGTCTGTAAATTTTCACCTAAAAAGCACAAAAAGCAATACAGAATTTCTACTCAATCTTTTTTGCAGAAGAAAATATATTAATTGTTTAAATACTTACTAATTTCTATAAAGAGTTCATTAATGTTTATTGCATTTTTTGCACTTGTCTCTACAAATATTGCATGAATGGAATCTGCATAGTCTTTAGCATCTTTTTCCATGACTTCTCTGGAAAAAAAAAAAAAAAAAAGCAAAGAAAAATTCATGAATGCAAAAGAACCCCATTACTCAAAACCTTAAGGGACAGATTAAGTTTTTAAGTGTCTCCTATCATGAATATTTTACCTGTTTGGCATCACAGTGCTCCCTCATGCTGGAGCAGGCTCATTCTTTACTCTGTGCTGTCTCCCTGCCCTGAGCTATGAGCACAGCCATGAACTACCCAAGGCCTTAATCCATCTGACAACATTGCAGTGGTTTGGTCTGGAGTGCTCTAAGCTTAGGGCTGCAATCAATTCTCCCGAGATGTGTTACCCCACCAGCTTTGTATGTCCTAAGAAGATCCTGAAGCATTAATTCCAATGATCCTGGGCATTTCTTATGACTTTTTACAAAATCAAAGTATCTCCCAACACTGCACAAATCATCAGTGCAGCATTTACTTTGCTTGAAGATGCAGCTCTGAAAGAGGAATATTGTTATACTGAGCTCACAGAAATATACAAGTTATTCTGCATCTCAAAGTAGGCAAGCTGATTATTTTGTATTTTTCCTTAAACAAAATGAAAAACACAAACTCCAACACCTGTAGGGAGGTCTGGACTTTATGTTGTATCACTTCATGTACAATTTCTACAACACACTGGCTGCTTACAGTAATGAGGGACTTTAGGATATCAAGACCATGGACTTTGAGCAGTGACTCAAATACTGCCCTTGATAAAAATACAAGGAATCTTCCTCATTAGCTTGAATAGCAATGTTTACACTTTACAAGGCCAGCTGAGCATGTGAGATGCAAATTCTGTTCTAAATAATTTTACACTCTATTTCCTTCAAAAGACATGCTTTTCCTAATGAGTGTTATTAGAGCTCCCTAGATAACTTCTAGGTATTAACAATTTGTAAAACCATACTGAGAGCCACCTTTGCAGTGGTTCTTTAAACATATAACCAGCTGTCTCCTTTGAGACACCAGCTGTGGTGCCTTTTCCAGTGAAACCTAAACCCAAGAAGTTTACACACACCTTCTTTCTGAATTTTGGCTTATTTAACCAGGACATCAATAAAAAAAGGCCTTCTTTTGTTTTTAGTACATGCCTTCCTGAAAATTTGGCTGTTCATAAAGTTTCTCAAGAGCTTTTCCCGCTCCCTGCAACTATTTTGGCCACAGCCAATTCCACCCCAATATTTAAGCAGGGAAGGAAGGCACCTGAACAAGCAAGTTAGAAAAACCTACACAATGCTTTCCAACAGGCTTGGTGTTTTTCCTAACAAAATGAGGTGCTACAGACTGACAGGGGCACTTCTTGTAAAGTGAGGTAAACAGCTTCTATTACACTATAGTTTCACAGGCAGTTTAGGTTTGTGTAACTTGGCACTGCCACCAGAAAAGCTAATCCTGTCTGCCTGTAAACTGCTCATTCCTAGCCCTGCTATGCCCACACCGTTATGCCAGCAAGTGTTCATGGTGTGAGAAAGATAAATATACTTGGATCAGTTTTTTTACTTTTTTTTTTAAAGGGTTAGTTTTAATCTGGATCCATTTTACAGCCCAATTTACTGCCCAATCACACGTGCATTCACATCAGCACAGGGGAGGAAGTGGCTGAGACCATCCAAGGGCAGACTAACCACATCTTCTGACAGCAGAAAGAGCTCAAACCCCATGTCCTCTGACAGTAGAAACAGCTCAAAACCCTTGTGAAACTACAACACTAGAGCAGAACAGCTTAAATGGTTCTATACCTTTCAGCTGCTTTACAGTCTTAAAATATTTAATGCTAGGGCTTAAGGAAAACCCTCAAAACTGATAGCAGTTATTTACCTGACATCATTAAGATCACACTTATTTCCTGCAATAGCTACAACAATGTTGGGAGGTCCATGCTGGCGAAGCTCTTTCACCCAGTTCTTTAACGTTGAGAAAGTTTCCTAATGTGGAAAAAAAAAAAAAAAGAAAGAAGATGGAAGGAATTAAGAAATTAAGAGTCAGAACTGGCCCATGACACAAATAAAAAACCACAGAAATTGTAATGCTGGGTCAAGATTAGGTTTCTTACCTCTTTTGTGATGTCATACACTATAATGGCTGCTGCTGACCCACGGTAATACATCGGGGCTAAAGCACGAAACTGGAAGAAAGACAGCAAACAGCATAAACTTGACCTTCCACTGACCTCCAGAACCTCACTATCATTATTCTTACTATTGGAAAAAATGAAAACCAAGATCATAGCAGTGCAGAACTTCCCTTTACAGTCACAACTAGTCTGTGCAGTAGAGCACATAATCTCCCAGGAAGGCATTGTTCTCCTAAGGCCAGGCAATAAATCGTGTGGGGCTCAGCAGCACCTACTGCAAACAGCAGGGAGGCAAACTTGATCTTATTTTGCCTAGATTAGAACCTCTCACTTAACAGACTGTCTACATAAACATCCATGTGCTCAACTTTAAACACCAAACAAGGGCAAAAATGCAGGGAGAAGCAAGGTCAACTTTGTGCAAGACTAGCACATATTAATTGTGATCAGCAATGTTCAGAAGCTGCTGTGAACCTCTCGGCCCCTGGATCAGTCATCAGTCTTAAATGCTAGAAATGTTGATTTCTTTAGAATCTCACTTTAAGGATTTTGCTTAATTTTTTCCCTCAAATTTAGAAGCATGTTTAAACCAAAACCTGCAAAAGCCCACAGCTATGTGCCCAGCTGCAAGCAGAGCTTTAAGGAACATGCTAGATAAAAGGCTGCAGTAATTTTCTTGCAGTTTACAGAATTAAATCTACAGCAGGTCTGTTTGCTTCTGAGGGCTTGTACCTTTGTGTGGACAGAACCTAATGAATCCAGTGCTAAAAAAAAGTGATAAAGTACACAATCAAACTGCATCAAAATTATCAATGAAGCATTCTTAAGAACAGTGGGATATTCTGCCAACTTTAAAAACGCCAAGACAATTAATTTAGCAACCAGAACTCTCCATCAAAGTGCAGACTGAATTGCATGTAACTGGTTCCATGTAAGCATATATGATTTAGAGCTTTTGTGCATCGTATTTCTCAGGGCAAAAATAATGAATTGGATACAGTTTTTCATAAAGGCTTATTCATTTCTAATAAAATACCAATTTCCTTTTGCTTAGTGCAGTTCAACTGAGAGCAATATAATAAATCATAAAAATCTTGCTATAAAGCAGAATTCCAGACCATTTACATTTGGCTCTCAAATTCTGTTTTGAAAATAGGATTTTGAATGCAAAGTTCAGAATATAAAAATATTTAATAGTGGGAAAGGGAAACATGGGCAGGCACTCAGTTCACATTGGGACATAATCCCTCTCTTCCTTCTAAGTACTAAAATATAAAGGGAAATGTATTTGGTAAACCACCACTTGGACTGGTTGCAACCTGGCTTTTTGATTATTTCACTATTTACATTGGGAATAAACCAACTTCACTTGCTGATTTTGTATTACTCTCATTTCCTGTCTGCCAACACTTAGATACTTTTTTCCACGTAAGAGCAGTCGGCAGATAAAATATATTAACAAAACAGATGTTACCAGAAACACTGGATTTTCCTTTTGCAATTTTTCCAAAGACTTCAGCTTGTCCCCCAGCCTCCAATTTGTGTTTTGACAGAATTATTAATGTAATTATGCAGGGAAACTCAAAACTGTTAGGTAAGAAGGCAAAAAATCCTAATTACTGTAAGTGACCTCCTATCAATTGAACTCAGTGTAGAAATAAAAAAAAAGAGAATAAATAAGGTGTGTGTAAATGAGGTGTGTGAGTGACTTGGTGCACATTTCCACCTCTGGAACAAGGATATCCAGCCACTCCAAAGCCACTGAGAGCAGGGGGATGCCCAGTGCAGTGCAGCACTATTTGCAGCTGGGCTTTTGAAATGGGAAACAGCAAACACTCCTCAAGAAGCCAGGACTGTGAATTCCATGCATTCCACATCATAGCTCAGCAGAGACATTTCAGTTCCAAGAATGGTGTGGACATTTTTAGTATTCCAGATCTATTCCACAGAGGGAATCCCTTCCATAATTCATTGTCAGACATGTTGCACGACCAGAAAACTGTGCTGCAGATTTCAGGGCCAGGCAGGTGTACAGCCCACATGTGACAGCAGTGACAGTGCTGTCCTGCTCTGGAGAAAGAAACCTCTGTGAAGATACTGAATCATTTCAAAGTAAACATCCTTGTTCACATTTCACTGATTTCTTTGGTTATACTGGGGTCTCAAGTGACTTCTCTCATACATGGATATAAACTTCACAGCTCCTGGGTCAGAGTCCTGGTATGACACCTTTCCTTTTTAGATTTCAATAAAGATATCAAGCAACTTGTGTAGAAGGAAATTAAAGCGGTATCACTGAGAGACCAAAAATAGACCAAGAACATGCTGGTCATGTACAGAGATGCTTCCTCAGATAAGTTGTGCTGAATCCAAATTACAGGGTCCTCCCATTGCTTGCACAGTTAAAGTGAACAGGTGGAATGCTAAAATGTAATGGAGGTTTCCTGCCAAATAGTGGCAGGCATGTTTATAAAGCTTTCCATTTAAGAGTATCAACCTCTAAAAATTGATACTCTACCTCTCAGAATATCACTTTGCAGCAATAACATTCCAGAACAGGCTACGATGTTCACTTAAGACAAACTATTTACAGCAAATGCTGACTGACTGCTGGGAATGGAAGGGCTCAGGATATTTTTGATAACACAGATACTATTGGTCATATTCCTGGAAAACTGACAACTTAAGTTTGCTTTATATGGTGCAGTTGGAAGGAAATAAATTGTCATTCAAAATTTACAGCACTAAATCATAATAGAAATACACTTGAGTTATTTCCTAGCCATCAAGGTTGTTATCAAGCCAAAAAGCTGGCAGCTCAGTTCCACCAGGAATCCTTCAGGTCAAGTGCCTGTGGATAGGGATGACTGAGGCTTTACAAGGTGTTTGTTTTGTTTGTTATTATTGGGGGAGGTTGTTCTGTTGGTTTGTTTTTGTTTGGGCTGTTTCTCAAGCCAATCCTGAAGAGCAGAACAGCTGTATTTACCAATTGTTACCCTAAAGTAATAACCCAGCCTTTGTCACAGTTACCTCACATCCTGAATAAGCTCATCATGAGTACTTGGCAGCTGCCAGTAGTTTATTTGCAGTGCAGAAACAGCAAGAATAAGCATTGTTCATACAGCTACAGTATTTTCTACCACTCTTACTAGTAATCCATAAGCAAGCAAGTTCCCTAGCAAAGTCTTCCTTTTAAATTCCAAGTAAAAATCAAGCTAATTAATTAGCTGGGATTTCATCTGATTAGTCATTTTCTTCAAAGCTTTTGTTGCCTCCCCTCAGAACTATGCATGCTGCAGAGATCAAAACCCTCAACTACCAAATTAAAATTTAAATTTCAAAAGAGATTCCTCCCATAGTTTCTAACACCATCAGATTTGATTAGTGAAACTTTACAAAAGAATAAAAGAGCAGTTATCACCTGTAACATTGCTCAAAACTCTGCTTTGGAGAGCCTAAATCTACATCCTACTCACATTTACAGCCCTAACAGTGAAGCTAACACAATGTGTCAGCAGTTGTATATTTTTCCAGGATCAAGGCCTTACTTGTGCCATAAAACACAGCAATTCATCTCACTTTGATTCTCCTGTTGCTGCACTGGTTGCAAATATCGAATGTTTAAATCTTAACTAGAAATGGTACTAGAGACAGCTGCTGGCTTCCCCCCACACTAGCCTTGTTTTCTGTGGGAAGACCATTCCCTTTCAGTGAATCTAAACCCAGACTAAAATTTCATAAACTCCTCTTAGGTAATCTTCCTTACATTTACACTTTAATCATGACAACAATGAAAAATAAAAACATATCTACAGCACCCACATCTAATAGGAACCTGCATAGAAACAACTGTTCTAATACATGTTTGTAAAACCAGATCACTTTGTGACTTTCAGGAACAGAGCTGAAAAGCAGCCCAAGCTCTGGCCCAAACTTTCTCCGTGCATATTGATTTTACTTACCCGCTCCTGTCCAGCTGTATCCCAAATCAGGAATTTATGCAGCTCATTTTGATACTGTACAGTCTTGGTCATAAATGAGGCTCTGAAAAATACACAGTTCATGCTTTTTGAGAATATAAATACATCCTTAGAACATTCATTACCACCATGAGCTTTCAGAAAGGTTCACATTCCAATAAAAGTGTTTTCCCCACATATAAAGACACAAATTGATGAAGTGTTTCAGATATAAAGGCTGAAATTAAGAAAGGATGAAACTTCCTTTCAGAGACTGATATTCAACTGCCAAAACACAACAGGAATGCAAATTATCAATTTTAATTATTTATAAGCTTTGGATAAAAAAAAAATAGGATGTCTGACCTAAAACCCCAGAAAGGTCAGTGTTTTAACAACATCCTTCCTCACAGCAGCACAGCAATCACCTCAGTGCACACTGGAAACTTCTGGGGGGATAGAGGTCAAATTCTTCCCTTTGTATCAGCTTTTTCTGTCTCTGTACTAACACTCAGAGAAGTGCCAGTAAATCCATATTTGGGAATAAAATCAGAGATGGGTATCAGTATTGGTAGGTGTTAACAGGACAAAGAAATCAATAGAGTAAATTGCTCATTGTCTGCACCCTGCACAGCTCCCAAATACTGTCTGACATCCCATAGTTTAATTTGCAGAGGCAAAAAAACCATCTCTCCTGTTCTCCAGGTTCTTCTCCTCTTGCCCAAATTCTAGATGTTTTACAGTTAAATATTGCAGAGTACTTTTGTGGTTTATTTGATCTGCTTTAGCTGGATGAGTGCATTTCCCACAAGAACACGAATTCAGTGACCTTACTCTTTTACAAGAGAGGGAGGGAGGGAGTCCTTTGCTGTATCTCTCACCTGTAGGCACATTTTTCACTGGAAAAACCAAACACTGAATTCAAATCCTTGTAGAGCAGGCACTATAGGTGATATAAATGTTTTAAGCACATGAGACCTACACTGTGAACTTGAATGCCTATTGTGTGATTAATTTCTGCCACTTTAAAATATTGCAGACTTCCAGACTTGTTCTGTCAGTTTTTACAGGATTGTGAAGACACTGGAGCTTCTTACAATACCCCAAACTTGCTGTACAGTCAGCAAGAGACTTCAGCATGGTCAGCTTTGAATACCTGTGCCCAGGACTCTGAACTCCAGCTTATCTGGGGGCTTAAGAGCTACTTAATAATGTCCTTGACACTTTTGCAGCAAATGTAACTGCAGCCTTTGGACTTGTTTCAATGCTATAAGAGGACAATTAGCTAGATACATGAAAGAAAAGGAAAGGGAGCAGTTACACAATGTTTCAGCTGTTAAGAGGTAACCTTCTCCCCATTCCTTAAACCCAGATCATTTGCCAAATAGTATGTCAATCACCAAAGTTGATTTGTCTTTTAAGCAGCCAAACATAAAGTTGCAACACCCCTAAAAAGGAAGAGCCTAATTGCAGTGCATTTCAACACCATTAATTAGCTGATGTATTTCTGCAATGAGTAAAAAAACCCCAAAGTAATAGGAGTATCTCTTGTAAAGCACAGCAGGGACTTTCACTTCCTTCAAGAGTGCTGCAAATTATGCATCAAATCTGAATTCTATGGTCAATTTGGAAACAGTTTCCTAAATCACAGATTCTCACAATTTATCTTACTTGGTTCTATAAACCAAACCATGCCTGTGCAGTCAATTTGAACTGAAAAGTTGTGTTTCTGTAATTCACACCACAGCTAAACCATCCCCAGTGGTACCTGACAAGAGGCTAAATGCTTCTCAAAATCCTGTGACAATTGGGTCAACAAAACCTTCTAAGGAGTTATCCTTGATAACTTTTAGTAGGAATAATGTCTGGTTTATTACTAAATTTCCCAGCTGCTTCTCCCAACCAAGCAGGAACTCTAACTTGTTTGATATTCCTTTTTGATGCTCTGTAGAAAGACAAGATATTCTGCAGTACCTAGAGGTAAATGCTGGTTAAATGTGCCCTCAGCATCCTAAGGGGAAAAAAGCTGCAGAATTCTGACAAGGCATCTGCAGCTGCCCATATGAGAAACTGAGCAATGAACATTGGCAACAACAAAGTGTGATTGCTCAGCTGATGCTAAGAGGAATGAAAAGAGGACAGGAAACAAGATCATATCTCATGAACTCAAAGACCCAGGGAATAAAGTTGAAACATACTCAGCTTTAGTTTTGCAAGATGCTCAAAGCTCCTCTAATCATTACTTTGTCCTTTCCACCTACTAGTCTCAATTAGAAACTAAAAGCAAGGTATAAATAAAAGCAAAAATTACTTTACTTTAAGTTTTTGGACTGTGTATCTTGTTGGAGCTTCACACAATCCCTGCATTTGAGCAAGTTTTGATTAATTTATATAGCAAATTACCAAAATAACCAGTCCTCAGATCAATGAATGGTTTTAAGGGCTGGTAAAAGATTTTCAGTTTGTCACTTCAAGCAACTACAATGAACTCAGTACTGTAAATAAAGCTCTGTTAACAGAGAAATTTAAACAAAAGCAAACTTCTACAGAACATCTTGTTCAATGTCAGTATTTATACTCAAAAAAAGAGGGGTGTGTAAGGGAAAAGAGAGAGACCACAAGGACCCCAATTTTTCAGAAGGACAAGATAAGACACATCTGATCTTTATCAGCAGGATTTTTTTAGTCAAAGCTGAAGCAGAGCCTGTGTTACACCTGAGGCAGGAAGTTGTGCTGACACCCCCACACATCTCTGGGCATCAAGCAAAGGCTGTCCTCCCATAAGCCAAAAAAAAAAAAAAAAAAGAGCAAAAGACAGCAAACGATCCAACCACTCCAAGAAATCCTGATGCTTGCTCTTCCTTCTATCCATTCAAACATTTGAGATCAATATTGTAGCTACTCAGACTCAAATTTCAAATATCCCCCTTACCTATGAGACCAACTGCAAAAACAGTTTAATCAGATTTGTGTGTGCATTGAATACAGATGTGTAATATTTTAACTAATTAGTGGTGAGACCTACCTGAATTAGTATGTTAACCACCCTCAAAAACCTAGGAGACTTAGAGTACTTGAGTCTTAAAAAACATGAATTAAAAGCTGTGGAGCTGCATAATAATTAGATGTTGAAATGTAAGGGTTGTGCATGAGAAAAGCATGCTGTCCCTTCAGCAGAAGCCTCTGTAGTGTAATTTATTTATTGTTAACTTAGATTAACAATACAAAAATGGGTCCAGACCTTGCAAATGAAAATGGAAGGTGCAGCAGTGCTGAGAACACTCCTACATGTCCTAAGGTAGCTCACAGCTTAATTAAGGCTGCAGTCATGTTTATTACAACATTTAGCTGCCACACACGAAGAACTCCCGTGATCCATTCAGGTAATTTCATTTTATTCTTGCATAAATCACATTTACTTCATTTAGTTTCTTACCCTATTGTTGGGTTGATGTTGGGATCAAAGCTGTCTTCAACAAATCTCCACACAATACTTGATTTCCCCACACCAGTGTCCTAAAAAAAGAACAGACACAGTTGAAAGTAGTATTAGTTACCATGAACAGATTATTCTTTTTGTTCTCAAATCCTGCAGTATGCTGCCATGAATAACACATTCCTGCAGAGAATCTCAGAGAAGTTGTGAAATACTTCAGGTATTATATTAGCTTAGTAGAAAATGAAAGGTCTGTGACAAGATACAGTTTTCTAAGCAAAATTATTAAGATTGTTTTTGAAGGACCACAAAAATTTACATTCACACTTATTATTACTCAAACTCTGGGATTTTTACAAAGCCATGCATGCCTTGCAATAGAACAGCAGTGGGAAAAGAGCACTTTTGGTAAAATATACAGCAATTGAGTATGGCTTGCCAGGATGGAGGACCAGTGGAGCACATGAAATTATACAAGTGTGACACATGCATCCAACCTCTGACTAATGCTGTCCCACCCTGCTTAATGAAAGACTTGAAATTTCTTGTGACACACCTGAAACATGTTACTAATGCAACTCTACAGTGCCGAAAATGGTGAAAGAGGAAACGAAAAACAAAAATTCTGGATATTTTTGCACCCCTGAATCCACAGTTAAAAAGCAAAAGATATATAGAAGTTACATTTAGAAGTGAAATAAACTCCTAGCAGTAAAACACTTCCCAGTAGAAGCTGAGCATTTATAATTGTATTTTAATTAAGACATGTAAAGACAAACTTTTTGCATTACATTTCCTGAGTCATTAAAACTTTAAGGAATAAACCCTTGAGGAACTCCTTCACTGAAAATGAAGTTTTACATCATTCATGCATTTTTTTTCCCCAAACTCCTGAATATTGCAGTAATTTAGGTGCACTACCTATGATGGTATTCATTCCACCCAAGCTGTTTTCCTATTGAGAAAAAGCACACTACCATAGCTCTATATTTTATACCATTTGCAGTCTCATTAATCGGAGCAAATCTTACAAAAGAGAAACACAGATGTGGTTCCTGGTTCAGGGAGTTCAAGGCCAAGTTTTCCTGGTGCTTATTCTCCTTTTCTTCCATGACAAGAGGTTTCTCAGGTCAGGTGAACACAAACAGTAGTTACCCCAAATACCTTCATAACACGGAGGGCACACAAACACATAATCTTCCCTTCTGAAGGGCAATGTGGCCATTTAGAAGCAGAAAAAACTCAGAACAACAGAGGGTTTCGATGCCGGCGGTGACACCTCCACCTGTTCAACGTGGGGCTCTCAGACTAAACCAAGCCAAGACACAGCCTCACACCCTTCAATTTTTAAACTTCTGCTTCCCTTCGTTCCCTGTCCCCTCCTTCCACCACCTACAAGACTTTCCTACATCTGTTCTTAACAATTTAAGTTCAGGCCCCTCCCTCTCTCCCACCAGCTTGATTTCAGGTGCTTCTATTTATTTTATGGACTCCAAGCCTGAAAGAACCTGGGTGGATGAGGGAAGCATGCATTGGATAGTCGTGATTCCTTTATTATTTTTTTAAAAGGCGAACAGGTTAGAAAAGGAGCGATATTGGCTCCTGGCAGACGCCTCCACCGCGGAGGGGAAGGCGCGTCCGCCCGGTCCCTCAGAGGGACGGGCCGAGGGCCCCCCGCGCCCGGGGAGAGCTCCCCACGCTCCGTGCCTCTACCACAGGCTCCGCCATCGCCACAGAGCCTCTCCAGCCTGTGACAGAGGCTCTCCGCCATCACCAGAGCCTTCCCGCAGCTCTGACAAGAAGCTCCCCGCCACCACAGAGCCTCTCCAGCCAGCCCCTCATTCCGCTCCCACCCTCCCTCCGGCCGCCCAGCACTTACCCCCAGAAGGCAAACTTTCAGCTCCCTCAGAGCCATGGCCGGGCGGGCAGCGCCTTCAGCGAGCGCCTGAGACGCGGCCCAGCACGATCATCGCCGTCCCCGCGGCGGCCGCCCCCCGCCCGCCCCGGTTACCCGCACACCGCGCTCCTCCTCAGGCTGCGCGGACGCGCCGCCATCTTGGGCGGCCGCCGGAGTCCCCACCCGTGTCCCCCGCTCGCTGTTGTCCCCCTCGGGTGCTGAGGGGCCGCTCGACCCCCGGCAGCCGCTGCTCCTTCACCCGGTGGCGTTTCGGGGCTGACCCGGCGGCAGGAAGCACCCGCGGCTCCTCCCTGTGCCCTCCCGCTCCTCCTCCTCGCCCATGTCCATTCCAAGATGGCCGGTAAGTGGGGCCGGCGGGCGGGCGGCTCTGCTGGGGCTGCCGCCGTCCCTCCGAAACCAACCCCCTGGTATCTCTCTTCTGTTTTTTGTTTGTAGGGATCCCTTTGTATTTTGTGGATTTGCAGGATGACTTAGATGATTGTGAGTAACTGTTTTTTATTTTTCTGCTCCCTGGTCAGGCCCGCGCTCCCACCCCGGGGTCCTCCTGTCGCCCTCTTTCCCTCTCTGCATTTTCACCCCGGTGAGGGCGAGGGGAGGATTTTGAGGCAGTTCTGGCAGGTGAAGGTTCCCAAGGCTTTGGGACCATTCCCGCTGGCTCCAGTGGCCGCTGGGCTCGGTGTAAACAGCAGCTCCAGCAGCGCCCGAGCCTGTGCAAAGCGCACGGGGGGATGCAGGGATCAGCCCCGCTCCTGTTGTGGCAGTGATGATAATTAATTAGCTCAGCTGAGGTGAGACTTTCCCAAGCTGTAGAGGCTGTGAGGACGCGTGTCCCGCTGCTCCTGCATCCCGGGGATGTGAGCGCAGCTCGGGATGGAGGGAGGATCGCTCTGTGTGCTCCGCCTGGATCGCACACACCGGCGGGGCTGGGCTGAGCATCGAGCCCGTCCCGGGGCAGGAACAGCTCCGGTACAGCCCAGGGCTGTGCTCCAGGAGAGCTAGCCCCGTCCCGGAGCAGGGAACAGCTCCGGTATAGCCCAGGGCTGTGCTCCAGGAGAGCTAGCCCCGTCCCGGAGCAGGAACAGCTCCATCGCTCCGGTATAGCCCAGGGCTGTACTCCAGGACAGCTAGCCCCGTCCCGGGGCACGGAACAGCTCCGGTATAGCCCAGGGCTGTGCTCCAGGAGAGCTAGCCCCGTCCCGGGGCAGGAACAGCTCCGGGATAGCCCAGGGCTGTGCTCCAGGAGAGCTAGCCCCGTCCCGGGGCAGGAACAGCTCCGGTATAGCCCAGGGCTGTGCTCCAGGAGAGATAGCCCCGTCCCGGGGCAGGAACAGCTCCGGTACAGCCCAGGGCTGTGCTCCAGGAGAGCTAGCCCCGTCCCGGGGCAGGAACAGCTCCATCGCTCCGGTATAGCCCAGGGCTGAGCTCCAGGAGAGCTGGGCACCTGTCCGATGTGAACAGCCTGCTAAGCGCTGTGACTTCGGCAGATAAAGCTTTGACTAACAGCGATACGAACTTCTGTTGCCTTAGAGAGCAGCTGTCTCTGTGGCGTGGCTTCATTGACACGTTGGATGCTGGGCTGACTTTTGTATTAAAAAATAAAAGTGATACTTGTATCACTTTGTTTCTCACAAGACCTTTATTATTTGTTACACCTTAGAAACGCGAAGCAGGTGAACCCATCCCACCCACCTTCCCAGCTGAGCATGAGAAAGATGATTTAGGAGAAAGGTGGTTCTGCAGGAACACCAGGGGAAATGTTGGAATACGACTAGGATTTAAAGTCTTCCTTTTGGAAGATGTGCAGGGCCGTTGCCTGTGTGGGAGGAGCTGGTTCTGTGGAATTCTGTTAGTTGTTGCTCTCAGTCTTTGTGGTTTCTGCTTTTCCCTGGTAGATAGCAGCATGTAAAGTGTGAGAAGCAGAAATAAATGCAAACTTCATAGCAGTTTTCTTTTGGGTTTTGGCCTTGGACCATCCCTGGAAGTGTTTGTTCTCTACTAATGTTCACTCCTTCACTGTTCTGTTTAGACTATAACAGATTTATCTGCTAAGTTGATTAAGAAGCTTGATGCTTGTAAGGGAAAATTCGAGTAAATAAAAATGTCCAGCTAAAGACAGGCTTGCCATAAGTGGTAATTCATTATCAGTTTCAGGATGAGCATGTAAATAAATGTACCTTTTAGAGCTGTATTAAAATCAAATTCTGTGATTTAAAAATATTATTTGATTATGTTAATTAATTTGACAACACCTTTAGAATTATTGAATCAAAAGCTCTCTGTTGTAGCAGAGTTCAGGTGTCCTTCAGGTGTCCCATGACTGAGATATTGTTGTGTTAATCCAGAAACTAGGCTAGCAAAGAGTTCAGGATGTTTTCGGAAAGCCTCGGCGAAATAAATCACTGGAACTGGATTCTTACTTCTTAAGCATATTGGTAAAATAGTGTCATGCACACTGAAGATCAATTGTGTTGAAACAAGGAGTCTAGGGGCTTTTTCTGAATGTGGGAAAAAGCTGTAGTAAAATGTAGCTACATTTAAGTGCAGCTTAAAACTGTTTTTCATAAGATAATGGGTCATGTAGAAGAATCAATTAGCTGATTTATGCCCTTTGTGTAATTAATAAGAAACTATTTAAAGAATTTGTTTTTCCTTCTACAAACACCAGGAGGGAAAATGACCTTTTTGAGCTGATTGAAGTGTTGTGCTGGGTGCTGGTATTTACTGGTTTGTGCTGTGAAATGTGAATGGTGCCACTGGGTGATGACATTGAATTGCTCCACTAGGTCCTGTGACCCTGAGTTTCTCACACCTCTGAGCAGCTTTTGAGTCCAGTGAACTCAAGTTCAGCTGTGAATGCTGTCACATTTATTTCTGTTTATAGGTGAACAGATTTTGCTTGATCTAGTTAGAGGGAAAAATACTGAATATTAGATGTACTTGTGAAAGAACATGAGTTAAGAAATACTAGTTCAGTATTTGGGATTTACTTTATAGTACTTGATGTATTCTGAAACTTGTGAGTACCCCATGTGTCCTATTTTATGGAGAAGAGAAACTAAATTTCTTGAGAGAAGACAAAATGGATTCTGCCATGATTATTCCTTACTTATGTGTAGTGAGAGTGTGTGGAAAATATTTCAGGTATTTAACTCTCAATCCTGAGCATAAGTAGTGGTGCTCTGTTTTCTCTCTGCTCTTGGAAGCCCTGGTGTGTGCTTAAGTACTTTAAATGAGTAATGGGGCCACTCCATGCAGTAAAAGTAAACATGTACATCATGTTTACAGAATCAGTCCCAGGTGTGGTATTGTAGTCAAAGTTTTGGGGTTTATTCCATTGTCATTTGAATTGGTAGGAATTCTGAACTATTTGAAGTGAATAGCTTTAATTGTTAAAGTGTTTCTAACTAGGGACAGGTGGGAACTGAGTAAAGCTAATGACAAGTGTATTGATTCTCATCAGTCTGTCTTTGTGAGCAATCTCAAAAATCAGCTACTGAGTGTCTGGTCTGTGTGGAATTTCAAATATACAATCTGTAATGGCATAGACACAAGGATGGCCAGAGTTTGGGTATGGGGAGTTTGTTGGAACCTCAGAAGGGAAATCTGCAATCCTACAGACACTGTGTCACTTCCCCTGAGCTGTCAGGGATACAGGAAGTTTCTTCTGAAGCAGCAAATCTGGATGTTCCTTCTTCAGATGCTTTGACTGAGGGGAAGTCCTGGAGCAGATTGAACCCAGAAAGAGCTGGGCTCTGTAAATGATTTACATTTGTGCAGATAAATGTTCTGAACCCAGCAGACTCTTCTGTAAGGAGCAGCCATGTGAAATAATAATGACCAGTGGAGGGGAAATAAGGGTGTCAGTGCAATATGTCATCATTCTAAAAAGCTGGGAATAATTAGCATCTGTTTCCTATTGTGTGGCTGTGGGTTCACTTGTAGTATCTGTGTGCACATTTGAAATGTCAACATTGAATCTAATCCCACAGTTCTGTTTTGTTTGAAATCTATTGGACTTATTGAGTGCATTGTCTGCAAGAGCAGCAGAATTTGGAACTTCTGTAGTATTTTAGCTCACCTGGGTTCCTTGGAGACCTTAAACCAATCTGCTTTTTTTTTTCCCCTGAAGACCCAGGTATAGCATTTTTCTCAAAGTATGTTCAGATGATTTCCTTTTCTACTGAGAGTATTTTGACTTGTGCTGAATAATTAAAAAGCGAGTTTTGCCTAGGAAAAGTTGATATAAAGTGATTTATAATGGGTATTAATGGAGTTTAGACCAAAGAAGTAGCTTGTTGTCTTCAGTGGCTGTCACTGTTGGCACATGTGCTGGTTTGTGAGATACTCATGCATGTGAGAAGCTGTGTTGGCAGAATTTGCAATTACTTGAGTGTGATCCCAGTTGCTCTGTGTGAAAGAAGAGTGCCTGGCTCTAGCAGTGCTTGGGACAGTTGCAAACCCAGAGCAGCAATATTAACTCCTCCTGTGGAGTTCCTATATCCAGTGCTTAAATAAGAGTGTTTATGTGAAAGATTTGTGTTGCAGGCACAATATTTCACTTGGTTTCAGGGGTGAAGGATTGAAATAAGTTTGGCAACCAAGTTCTCCCATTCCCTTTCCTTTTCAGTCATACCTCCTGCCTGTGCTCTGTAATGGTGACTGCTAGCAAGGCAAACTGTAACAGCTGATGTTGTAATATTTGGGTAAAAATCTGAAGCTGTGAATAATAGAAAAGATTGAGAGAGCGTTCACACAGCAAAATCCACAGTTGATAGGTGCAGCAGGGAGCTCCCAGCGTGTTCACAAATACTGAAGTTAGAGTTTTTTCCCCAGGTTACCTGTTTGATTTAGGTACCTGGACCCAGTAACTGCAGTGAGAAAAATGTACCTCAGGAACTCTGAAACAGACATAAGAATTTGCTGCTTTAAAGCAATACAGTTTTAAATTTGCTATGACTGTTAAAATTACAGTTTCCTCTAATGGGAGTTACTTTCCTTTTGAATGTGTGGATTGGTTTGTGATGTACAATTGTGTCAGAGCCCTCAAGTCTGTGCATGAGGATCCTCCACTGAAAGGGCAAAGTAAAGAGTGTTTAAAACCAAGGATTTTGGCAGTTAAGCTTTAAAGCTTGAGTTTACAAGCCTATATGCAAGTGTTGAGTACATTAGATACAATTTAAGGTGATTTTATAAGCTGTTTCCAGTGATGTGCAATTACTTTTCTTTTAAAGCAATAGTTACTGCTTTATTGTATTTGACATTGTTACATCTCTCGCTGACTCTTGGATTTTTTTTTTTTTTTTGTTACTTTTCATGTCTTTCAAGTTGGCTTTGAAGATTATGGACCAGACTGTGATAGCATGAGGATAACAGCATTCCTGGATATTCCTGGGCAGGATAACTTAACTCCACTGGCTCGTCTAGAGAAATATGCCTTCAGTGAAAATGTATTTAACAGGTAAGGCACAGCAGGCACACCTGGTGCTACCTAAGTCTGAGTGCACTGTGCATGTGAAGATGTTGCTGTGTCTTTCACTATTTCCAAACACATGCCTGATGTTGTTTAAATAACCTGTAAAACACTTCAATGAAAAGAGATTTTCATTCTTGGTTATCTAAATAAGATCTCAATTCCATCTTTGTTTTGTTGGTGTGTAGAATGTTCAGGGAAGAGCTTGATCTGTTTTACAGTGCCATTTCCATTTGATAAGTTCCCCTTGCATCCCATTGAGGTGTCATTGGCTGGATGTTAAGGCAATTATTGTGTTCACTCCACAGGCAAATTATTGCCAGGGGTCTTCTGGATGTCTTTCGAGATTTCAGTAGCAATGAAGAAGACTTTCTGACTGTAATGGAAATAGTGGTCAGGCTCTCTGAAGATGCAGGTTTGGAAGTTTGCTTTTGTTTGGTTTTTAGTTTGTGTAAGTTACTTTATGTAAATTGCAACATAGGAAGCACTGACTTCCGATTTTGAGAAGGCAATGAATGAACTAAGGAAGTTGAATCATCCAGCAGGAAGAGCTGTCAATGAAAACAGATTCATTTTTATCTCTGTTTTTGAAATATTTTGTATGGTAAATGTTAAATGGAAGGCATAGACTTAGGATAGAGCCTGAAGCAACATTTTTCAAGAAATTTGTTAAATTTGGTTTGTTGTGTCTGGTGTGAGTGGCATGGAGCAGTTGTGTGTTTTAATAGCTCTTGTGCATGCATTCATGGTGACTGGATTTTCCAGCTTGTGATCTCATTTTACAGAATTGATTAGGGAACTGATTCCAAGTCTCTGAACTGTGCTGATGTATGTAAGGCTATTCTGTTTGATTCAGCTTTCCTTTAAGAACAGGCAATATCAGTGATGCGATTTCTATGTTTCGATTATTTTAATTTAAATAAAGAAATTAATAAAGAAAAATACCACTATTTTTTTTCTTAAGGTACCTGATCATTTAATATTTAGTAATGTAATTTGACTTTTATTTCCAGAGCCAACTGTTCGCACAGAGCTGATGGAGCAGATCCCTCCTATTGCCATTTTCCTACAAGAAAGTCGACCAAAATTCCCAACAGCATTTTTTGAATACCTTATGCCCATAGTAGTGAGGTACCTGACAGATGTGAACAATCAGGTAGGAAATACAGAAAACAGGAGTTGAATCCTTGGAAAATTCTGTGTGTTTCAGTAAATTGAAGGCCCTGAGGAGATAAGAGGAAATTCCACTTTGGTTGATATCTCACTTTTATGTAGTGCTCTGTGTTTGTTGGTTTCAGCACATTGCTCCTGGGAGGTCTGGTGCTGGTTTGTTGGTTGGTTGCTTGATGACACTTCCCTTAGGAGATACAGATTTCAGTATTTACCTGATAGCACATGAACAGAATGTCACAGAAATCATGACTGGCAAATTCTGTCTTCTACTTCATCTTTTGTCTTATTTTCAGAATGTGATGAAATACTATCTAATGATTATACTGAACTTTAGTATTTATTATGTACTCCTTATGATAACAAAACTAAGACTTTTTTTCTGGGTTTGTTTTTTTTTAGCTTGTACCTGTGTGTCTATTCAAAGGATAGAGGGTTTTGTGGTTCTTGTATCTGTGAATGTTGTTTTTCTAGTGACAGACTGGTTTTGTGTATTTGTTCCTAGGTCAGAAAGGCAGGCCAGGAAGCACTGCTGATACTGCTGGAACAGGACCTTGTGGCTCAGAGTGACATTGAAAATAAGGTGTGTCCAATTCTGCTGGACCTCTCTGCTCCTGACAGTGATGATGAGTACAAGGTGGAAGCTGTCAATGTAAGTTGAGAACATTAATTGATAGTGGTGATTAAGTTGGGATCCAGGAATAGTGCTGACATTAAATAAAGTAAGCAATCAAACTTCTTGTGCTTATTCATTAAGGTATTTGGATTTTTATTTTAACAAAACAAGTCTTTCATTTTTATTCTGAATTTTTGAAAAGATCAGATTTAAAAAGAGACCATCTTTATACTTCAGGATGCTAAATTATGTCAAAATAGTTGCTGAATGGCTTTAAAATACAACTGGTCCTTGGCAGCCTTTTTTAAAAATTCTTGTTAGGATTGTTACCTTCCCTAGAGTGTTCTTTACATTTACTTTACCAGGTTTCACAGTAATGTTGGAGAAATATGACCTGATCTCAGTTCTGAAGTGTTCTGAAAAAAACATTGCCTGGTGACTTTCAAGAAATCAGTTGACTCCACAGAAAAGTGCTGGTGTGTAATTACATTTCAGCATGGATATCTGACACTTGACCTGTAAAATATTTTACCAGCTAGATTTTCCTCTTCCTTGTTTGGGAGTTGGGAATTGCTTAGGCAATTTTCCAGGGTGACATCTGAGCACCAGATGCCTTTTAGAAGTTTGAAAATTTGTAGGAAAGTCCTTGAATGGTCTCTTCCTTAGTTCTTATTTAGCATTCCATTGCAAAGGCAAACATTTATTCCTAGAAAGGAATAAAGCTTATTTTTTGGGAAGGTAGAAAGCTTCAATATTTTTTGAAAAATAAAAACAAAGATGAGGACTGTAATCTGATGATGTTTGTGTAAGTATTAGACCCCTGGTGCATGAGAGCCCCTTGCTTTTCTCCTCTTGCAAATACAAGAACTACAGCAACTTCTCCCAGAAAGTGGGAGCTGAAAGGAAACACAACCCAAAGCACATGATTTTCACAGCAGAAACATGGTTTGTGTTGGTAGTGGAAATTGATGGTTCCTCAGAGAAAGCTGAATTAATGAGCATGTTACTAACTTCCTTTAATCACACACTGTTAAACTCCTAAAATTCCTGGGCATCATTCCTGTGCAGTGTGCATTGGCTCACATAAACAACTTGTTTTTCTTGCACTCTCTTTTTTGGTCTTGTGTTGTATGGCAAACTTCTATTTTATTGTAATATCTGAGCCTGCAGACCTGGGACTGTGCATCTTCTGAAGTATCTGAACTGTTAAAGCACAATGTTTTCCTTGCATGCTGAAGCTTGGGATATTTCTGATGTGCTTAAAGAGTGTGGTTTTTGTAAGGTCCTTAGTGCAATGGAACTTTTGTCTTCTCCATACAAAATGCCAGTGTTTGCCACATTGCAAACAGCTTGAAAACACATCTGTTAATAAAAGTCTATTTAATAAGATAAAAAAGACAAGGAGTTAAATGTAGAAATGTTATGTTCTGCCATAAAGTAAAGCAGGTGTATGGAAATACAAATAATGTGTAGCAGAGTCATCTATTTGATTGTAATCACTGTCTTGCTCTCTGAGGTAATTTTTAGGAGGAATATTTGGCTTTATCATTTTCTCCTTTCACATTCTTTTCCTGATTTTCAGATAATCTGTAAAATGGCTTCCATGTTGAGCAGAACAACAGTTGAGCACATGCTGCTTCCTCGTTTCTGTGAACTCTGCAGTGATGGGAAATTGTTTCAAGTCCGAAAGGTTGGTGTGTGTCCAGCCCTAAACCACCCAAAAATGAATTTGTGCACTGCTGTTCAAATGCCTTCCTGCATAATTTAGTCATAACTTTAACTGAACTTTCAAAGCATCTGGAAGAGAAGTTTTGGTTAATTGAAATGGTTCTAGTTTCTGTGGTTCAGTAAAGAAACAGATAATAGACTTTGGCCACTAGGTTGGGTCCAGAAGTTAAACTGGTCTTTCACATTTAATAGTTCTGCACAGGCTTTTTTTTAAGCTGCTGTGCTTGGTTATAGGATGGAAGCAACTTTTGTAATTTCTGGCATCTTATTTCAAAATTCAGAAGTAATAGACATTTGAGACATCCTTTCTTTAAAAAAAAAATCTGTTACTACTGAAAGGAGAAGTCCCAAAGTGTAAGACTTACTTTAATTCTTGTTTGAACACAAAAGGAAACTTGTAGCATAAGAAGTATTAAAATATTTGAGTAGACTTAAGGGTCACACTGGGCTTCAACTTGGTCTGCAACATAAGCTGCACTTGCTGCAATTTGAGCTGCTTTTATTGCCTTTTAAATAAGCACAGAGAGTGACTAAAATGTGTATTAACACAGCTCTATCTTAAATGATTTCAGATTCTGCCAACATCTTTTTCCAGGATGGGGGGGATGTCCCTTTTGCCTTAATTAGAGCTTCTGTCATGGCCTGTAAATGGCATGAACTTGAGACCTTGATTAAACTTTGCTTCAGCAAAGCACTTAAGCCACCTTGAGCCAGGGTAGTGCTGTCAGTACACCTAAGTCCTGACCCTGGTATCATGTTCTGGCCTGCTTTGGGTTTGACAGCTGCTGCTCAAAGTGATTTAAACTTTCATGTGGGCTCATTGTCCCTTCTGGTGGTTACTGGAGCAGATGATGCTCCTCATGCAGAAACCTTTATTGCTATTGATCCCAGAGGCATGTGGTGTATGGACACTTGCTCCAATGAGTCTTTGTTTGGATGAGTTAATATTGCATGATGCAGTTACAGGGCTGAAATTGCAAGAGTCAAAACATGTGCAGTTGTTTGATGGGATAAATAATGCATGGTGGAGCTGATAATCAAACTAATGCCCTTGAAAGAGACACAGTGTTATTAATGACTTCTTCTTTCTTAGATTTGTGCAGCTAATTTTGGTGACATTTGCAATGCAGTTGGGCAAGAAGCTACTGAAAGACTGCTGGTATGTAAAAACCAAATCAATTTGTAAGGTTTGTATTTCTCAGTTCAGAAAGTTTAATAAAGAGTTCCTTTACTGTCTTCTCTATAAATTAATCAGTGTGCATGCATTTTTAAATTGATTTGGATAAGGCCTTGGTGGCAATTACACAGCAAAACTGGGAATTAAGAGAAATGCAGAGTTCTTGCTTTGCAAAACATGTTTAAAAATATAATTGACAGCAGATATATATAAATATTTATATATATATACACACACACTTTAGAGTTTACATTTTTATTTTTCCCTGAACTAGATGATCATCAATTCGATTGTGATTTCAGGGAAAATAGGCCATTAGGAATTCTTTTTATTCTTTCTTATTGCAAATAGTTGTACACTCATTCCTGATGGAGTAAGTGAGAGACAGATGGGTTTTTTTCCAGTTCCTTTAATTAGTGTATGCATTTAACCTCTCCCTATTTCTTCTGTTCTTTACTTATTTTCTCTCTTGAGTTTTCATTGTCTCCAGTTTTCAAACAAATACTTGAATATTGCTGCAGTCTTTTAGTCTTTAATTAGTTTTGGATTGACTTATTTTTGGCAGATTCCCAAGTTCTTTGAGCTGTGTTCTGATAGTGTGTGGGGAATGAGGAAGGCTTGTGCTGAATGCTTCATGGCAGTGTCTTACACCACGTCCCCTGAAGTTCGCAGGAGCAAACTGTCCCCACTGTTCATCAGCCTGATCAGTGACACCTGCAGATGGGTGAGTAACTCACTCTGGAATCCATGCATTCTCCCAGGCACATCCTAAACAAATAATGGGTGAGTTTAGCAGTGCTCTGAAGTGCATTTGGAGAGGTCAGAGCTTAATGTGCTAAAAAACAATCTCTGAGATAGTCTTGTTTCCTCTCCTCTCACAGTTTATAAAAGTGTAAATACTCTTCTGAGAAAAGGTTGTTTGTGTTAAATAGATGAGTTGAAGTAAACAGATGTCCTTCAAATTTATAGCTTCCAAAAGATTTCTGTACAATGATTAGGTGTATCACCCTTTGCTTAAGTGGCACTTATTTAGTAATGGGTTATATTTGGTATTAAATGAAGCTGTTATATTAAGAACCAATTGGTTCTTACTGAAAACTGGACCAAATTTAGATTTTTCAACTCTGGGAGTTGCATGAAGCCTCACTGTTGCTCTTACACCACCACAGGTTCGTCAGGCTGCTTTTCAGTCTCTTGGCCCATTTATTTCTACCTTTGCAAACCCTTCAAGTGCTGGTCTTTACATTCGAGAAGATGGGACACTGAGTATCCGACCATCAGCACAAGATGTGAATTCCAATTCCTGTCAGCCAAGCAGCAATATCACTGTGATGTCTTCCAGTGCAAATGCTGTGTTCAGGTAAATCCTGGGAAAGGTGTGGTGTAGTGGAAGGGGTTAAAAGGAAGATAATTGTGTGTGTTGCTTGTCAAGGCTAAAAATCTCCATTTGAGAATACAGTTCCAGAAAGGGTCTGAAGAGTGAAATCACACATTTCAGTGTAATCACATTATTGAAAAATTCACTTTGCCTTCACAGGAGGGCAAAGGAAAACTGAAGAAGTGAAGCATCGTGGTAACACAAATTCTTTAGAGGGAAACTTGTTGTTACTGGTGTCTTTATGAAGTGTTTCACTGAAAACCTCTTGTTACAGAGTACTTAAAGTTTCCTTTCAAAAACTTTGTTTCCAGCTCAGAACAACCAATGGAAATCAAACCAGATTCATCAACTGAGGAGACTTCAGCAGAACTTCATACAAAGCTCTCTGTGGACCTAAATAAAAATCCGCGGGAAGAAAGTTCAGATTGTTGTGGCAGCCCTGGAGATGTGTCTTGCTTGTGTCAGGGTGACAAAACTGCTGCTGGTGCCACTGAAGCCACGAAGGGGAGCAGTTTTCCAGGGCTGAGCTCGGGGCTGCCGTGTGCCGAGGATGTATTTAACACATTCCTGTACTGGCGCCCTCCTCTGCCCGACATAAGTCAGGACCTGGAGCTGCTGCAGTTCAAGGCTGAGAAGCACAACGATGCCTGCTCTGTGCCATGTAATAACTGTGTTGCTAGCAGTGAAATAAAAAAGGTTCTAGAAAGTTTACAGGAGCATATAGATGATCCAGATGTTCAAGGTGAGACTCAGTGACAGTAAAATTGTGTTTTCTTTGAGCAGGTTTTCTGGTCTTTATGAAACACTTGACTGCATTTTAATTGGCTTGGTTATTCATAGGGTGATGACCCTCCCTACCTTGAATAGTATTTTATAGTAGAAAGCTATACAACAGGTTTTTTCATAAGACCTGAGTTATTTCTAGAATAGCTGGGTAAATGTTCTTGCATGAAAAATAAATTGGTCTAACTACAAAAGAGAAAACTGCTTGTTAAAGGCAGTTTTAACAGGTTTTGAGTATTGTAGGTACTGTGGGTTTAATGACAGTGCTGTGCTGCCTGGTACAAGCTGGATTCTAATCTAATACTGGCTGACTGAGAGTGGCCCTAATTTCAAGTTCTCTTTCTCCTTAACCACCTGAAACCAGGCCCTTTGAAAGCATTGGATTGATACTGACCTGATAGTGAGAACTGCGTTTCATGGACCAAATCCCTCTTGTCATCCATAGTCAGCTCAGTTTCTTGTTTCACCAAGTCTTTGAGTGCTCTGCAGTAAAAGGCCTTTTCTTTCCAAAAGCAAATGTTTGATAATACAGCATTTCTGTGCAGCTCATACTGGGCTATCTTTTCAGATGAGTTAATTGCAAGTTTAATGGCTTTAAATACAGAAAGGAGACTAAACAACCATCTTCTGCTTTATACAGCTCAGGTCCAAGTGCTGTCTGCTGCTCTCAGAGCTGCTCAGTTTGATTCTGTTGGTGACTGTGAGACCAAAAAAATGGAAGAAAGCAGTGACAATCTTCAGAACAAAATGATTTTGGATGAAACAGCTGTTTCAGATGCTGCCTGCAACCAGGTGCAGGGGGGCACTCTTTCATCCCCTGCCTCCCAGGATGACATCAGTGACCAGTCAAGCACCAGTGTGCTGAAAAGCATGGTAAGTACACGTTGTGCTCCATGTCTGAGCTGTGTGGGGTTGTGTAGTCCCTGACATAACTGACCCACTTTTGATCCAAAGCCTTTGAACATTACCAGACCACAGCTATCATATTCTACTTACTCTAATCAAAGAAAGAAAAGCCATTAAGGGTTATTTCTGTTTGTT
The DNA here is from genome assembly GCF_009819885.2 of Catharus ustulatus. Taxonomy (NCBI): domain Eukaryota; kingdom Metazoa; phylum Chordata; class Aves; order Passeriformes; family Turdidae; genus Catharus; species Catharus ustulatus. The sequence continues at coordinate 3,410,924 of NC_046237.1, read as the reverse complement.
CTCAAATGACCCAAGAGTTAAAGTTTTGCAGTAGTCTTGTACATTTTTTTTTCTGATGAAATCCTGTTGGATATAATTTGTTGATTTCAAGAATAAAAACTATTTAAAGGTAATCATCCAAAATGAGTATGAATGTTGCTTTATTTAGAAGTAAATCTTAACTACTACTTCCCTTGTTGCTGCTACAGTCTGTTTGCCCCAGTGTGTAACTGATGTCTTTTTGTACTTGCATAAACACACTGGACAAGGTTCTGCCTGTGCAAGGCTCTGCCTGTGCAGGGCTGTTCTGAATCTGAGCTCCATTGTTCTGCACTGTGATGCTTTGAAATAGCACAAACAGCACCAAGACTTTCATTTCACTACCTCCTTTTACAGGACTCAGAGGAACAACACAGAGGAACAAGTATATTTTTGAGGAAAGAGCAAGAAAATAATCCACCATTTGAAGATGACAAGTCAAAATTGCAGGTGATTAAAATGGCATCTAATGGATTTAGCAGAGTACTGGATACAGTTCCTCTTGCCCTTAGTGCAGTGATCCCTTCTACAATGGATCCGTTGCAGAATGTGAAGGAATGCTCCAGAATTCAAAGAGAACCCTGTTTTAAATGAAAAAATTAGAAACATTCTGTTGCCTTTTTGTTGCCTTAGAGGCAACTTGTGCAACCAAGGTAGGCACTGACTGTCCTGTTCTGTCACTGATTTACTGTTTGGCATCACAAAGAAGGAATTTTCAGCTTGGTTGATGCAAGGTGTTGATACAACCACAATGACTGTTCATTGTTGCCCTGCCCTAATGAGGGGACAGGTGACCATTGGTGAGGGTAACACACACAAGGGCTGTCTTGTCTCTTGTGTTTTGGTGCTGGTTGGTAGAACTGTAGCCCAGTAGCTGTATTTTCTTTCTGCTTTTAAATTGAAGTTTATCTGTCTGTAGGACATCATCCCTCAGCCTTTACTGGACCAGTACCTGTCCATGACTGACCCTGCACGGGCCCAGACTGTTGACACTGAGATTGCCAAGCACTGTGCTTACAGCCTGCCTGGGGTGGCCCTGACTCTGGGCAGGCAGAACTGGCACTGCCTCAAGGACACCTATGAGACACTGGCTTCAGATGTACAGGTAAGAAGAGAGGGTTTTGTTACAAAAAATCAGGATTTTGAGGTTTTTTTCTTCATTTTGTACTGTGGTTATAAGATCACGTAATTTAACATAGAGGAATAAACTTGCACTAAAAACAAAATTCCAGGTTTAAATCAGACTTCATAAATGCAAACAACACTTTCTACTAGCCCTGTTATTTCTGCTGTTTCAATCCTCACATGGGGGTGTTCAACAGCTTGTTTATTTGAGCTGTGGTGCCTCATGTCATTCTTGCTGGGCTGTTTGCAGTGGAAGGTGCGGCGCACTCTGGCCTTCTCCATCCACGAGCTGGCTGTGATCCTGGGGGATCAGTTAACAGCTGCTGATCTGGTGCCAATTTTCAATGGCTTCTTGAAAGACCTGGATGAAGTGCGTATTGGTGTCCTCAAACACCTGTATGACTTTCTGAAGGTAGGAAAATGTAATAAACGTCTCAACATTTTTTTTCTGACTCCGTTATATGAAGAGTTCTTGAATGAGCTGTGCATGTCTCAGTATCTAGCAATGCTGCCATTTTGTGTTTTCCTCTATTCCTTCTTTTAATGTGCTTCACTTCTCTTTTCTCTCATATCCCAATAAAATACCAAGCTGAAAACCCTTTTAAATGTGGTTGTAAATGCTGCTGGCTGTTGTAAACTGGGAAAGTTATCCCAGTAGCAATTTGTGTTTGGGGCTGGGAGAGAAGAGAGTAGATCCTGGTGGGCTGCTGTGGAATACACACAAATCCTCAGCTTTTGGTTACTCATTCTCATGCCCAGAGATGGTGCTTTGGGTGTTGCTAAGGGGATGAATTCTTGTACTTTGGATGTCACATGTGTGTGTCCAGGCACTCAGCTGATTGTGCCCAGTGTTTAGGAAGCACCTTGTCATTGGTGAATTGCTTTCAAGTAGGAAAATGCACACGGGTGTGAGTAGTGACACACCAGAGAACTGCAAGTTTGAAGTTTTATCAGTTTTATACCAGTAATGTTTTTCCTTTAGCTACTTCATGCAGACAAAAGGCGAGAGTATCTTTACCAGCTGCAAGAATTTGTGGTGACTGATAACAGCAGGAACTGGAGGTTTCGTTACGAGCTGGCAGAGTATGTAATTTTGTTAACTTCTGATTTTTAACCTGTATTACTAACTTGGAAATAAGTAATTACATTCAGAAGTTGGCACATCTCGATTAGAAGCTAACAGTTTACAACCATTCTTTAGGAAGGAAAAACCATTGGCTGTTAGGGTTGTTTGGGGGGAGTCAAGGGTGTTTGGGTTGGGGTTTTTTTTTTTTGTTTTTTATTTTTCACAAGTTGTGTTATAATGTGTGAAACTTATGTCTGTGATTTTACTAAAATGGAGATCTGGTTCCCTTTTGCAGCTGATGAAACATGACAATCTGATAGATACTATTCAGTGAGAATTTATCAGTTCAAGACTCCCTTGCAAAAATTAGTGAAACACATATAAAAAGTAATTTTTCTAGTGTGTAGGAAAGAAAAAACAGCTCTTAAAATATGAGTTGATTCATTTGATACTTCTAGAAGACAGGGTATATAAAAAGGTAGATTAACATCCTACAGTGCTTTTTCTACAAGCCCTGTTGATATTTGCAGCACCATTGTAGCCGTAGCTTGCAGATAAAGTCTGACCTTTGTGTTCATTTCTGTTTGGGCTGTTGAGGACTTGCTCTCCCTTTGTAGTTTGGCACAACAAACTCACAGTGGTACAACGTTAGAGCAGCTCCCTGAGCCCTAGTGGGGAGCTGCCACTGGCTGGGTTCTGTGTGCCTGCTGGGTCTGTGGCTGGAGTGAGTTCTGTGTGGTTTTGACATAAAAATTATTTTCTGAAATGCAGATTTCTTCACTGAGGTAAATATTCCATTTTTGCTTTGTGAGAATGTACAGGGCATTGATTTGAAGCTGGAACAAGTTTCTCATGCTTCTGTTTGTAGCTTTTGATTATTCTTTTGGATTATGTTGGAACACTGGTACATGTAGTTTGGATCACAGCTTCTCTTGGCCTCCCTGATGGATTAAAGCCTTTAACAAGTGAAGAGAAGAACAAACTGCTCAAGGGCTCTGTAGTAACCCTGGTGCTTTGCTGCTCCTTCCCCACCTGTAAGAGCTGGTGGATGGCAGCAGGCTGGTACTGCACTTGGTACAGTTAATGATTTCCTTTGTGTTCCAGGCAGCTGATCCTGATCCTGGAGCTCTACAATCCCAATGATGTCTATGACTACCTAAGGCACATTGCACTAACTCTGTGCTCCGATAAAGTTTCAGAAGTTCGGTGGATCTCCTTCAAACTGGTAGGGGATTTAGTTCACTTCCTGGCAGGAGAGCAGGAAAATGGCCCTGGAGAGGGTACCTGAAATCATTGTTTTTTCAGACAAGTAGGGTCAATAGGGATTTTTTGATAAACACAGGTACCAATATGGAAAAAAGTGAAATGGAAAGTTTATAGAATACTTCGAGTTGTCAGACTGCCACAGATAATGAAATCTTTTTCTGTGGTTATATGTGAATGAGAAATCCTTTGAAGTGAATGAAAGCCAGTATATGTAATTTGGAAAACTTTCCCCCAGTTCTGGGTGGAAAAAAACCCACAACAAAACACAGAACAACTGCTACTGATCTTTCCTTAAAGATTTAAGTTGTCATGAAGCCTACAAGCACAGCTGACTACATTGAATAGTGTCCGTTGCAGAAATCAAATGAAATGATATCTATAAGTGTAAGGGCTGCAGCTGAAGTTTCATTTCTTTTTGTTCCCCTCCTTTTCCCATTCCTTTGGCTCACAGGTTGTGGCAATCCTGCAGAAGTTCTATGCAAACAGTGCCAATGCCCTGGGATTAAATTTCATCAATGAGCTCGTAGTGCGGTTTCGCCACTGCTCCAAGTGGGTTGGGAGACAAGCCTTTGCCTTCATTTGTCAGGTTGGAATGTTCTCTCTGTTTCTGTGTGTACACTAAATTTGGGGCTTTGCAGCAATGTGGGCAGAACTGAAATTTGGACTCACAATCTTGTTCATTTTTGGTTTGGTCAGTCAGTCACTGGCATCTGGCTGTCCCACCCTAGGCTGTGTCCCAGTCTGGGTCTGTGTTTCCAGCTGCCACAGCTGATCCTTGGACTAGCTGGTATCCCAGTGGCAAAGCCAAGAATACATTTGTTTAATCCTTGGCCATGCTAGGCTAAAGGATCACAAGAGCTCTGCACACCACCAATGGGTGCTGGATGCCAGGAACTCTTTCCCTCTTTGTTGCCACCACTCACCCCCTCCAAAGCAAAAATGCTTATTTGGGTAGCAGTGAGGAGCAAGGGTTGAATGTTAAAAGGGAAAAGGGTGGTGTTAGGCAAGAGGGCAGCATTTCTTAAAACATTCTTGAAAGAAATTAATCTGTTCTTCCTGGCCCATCTTTGACTAAATTCAAAATGGTGAGACACAGGGTGAGGTCTTCTTGTACAGAGTTTTTTTTAACAGACCAAATTAAGGGCAAGGTGGAAAGAAATGAAAGAAATGGCAAACAGTGTATTTTTAACATAAATCTTGCTTTTTCTGCTGTGTGTTTGTCTCGTAGGCTGTAGTAGAAGAAGAGTGCATGCCTGTGGAGCAGTTTGTTGAGCACTTACTCCCCAGCCTTCTAAGCCTTGCATCAGATCCTGTGCCAAACGTCAGGGTCCTGCTGGCCAAGGCCCTGAGGCAGACACTGCTGGAGAAAGGTGTGATCCTTCACTTCCTTGGAGAGATCCAACACCTCGGCAACTCTGGCTCTCCTCTGCCAGCACAGCTCCTGTAGCTTGTGCAAGGCTTTGAAACAGAATCATGCACTGTAACTGGGATTATTTAAATCTGAGAGCACCAAGTGGCGGCCTGCAGTGCCGAACGGCGCCACACGGGGGCAGTGTTCTCTCATTGTTCAGGGGCAGGAAGACGCACAGAAATTTTATTTTTTTTTAGACTAAAGTATGGAGAAGGGTTTGGGATCATTGTACAGTAGCAGCTTCCTGTGTTGCTCATTGATACATTTTTATTTTAGGGCTCAGCAAAAAGTTTATCTTAGAAGTATTTAAATACCTAATAAGATGAATCAGAAGCAGCGTATTTCTCTTTGTCTGTCAGCTTCCTTAGTTTCCTGTAATTTCTGTAAGGAGACTATAAACTGGATGAGCCACCCCTGATGATTTTGGCATTCTCTCTTTCTGCACTGTTTATTCCTTTGGACTTGATTAAAATTGTCTGTCTTTTTTCTCCCCTTATTCCAGCTTATTTTAAAAGTGTTGGCAATCCTCATCTAGAAGCTGCAGAAGAGACCATTCTAGCCCTGCAATCTGACAGAGATCAAGATGTGTCTTTCTTTGCCACCATAAAACTGAAGCAAGATAACATGAACAATATCACCATTGAAAAACAAAACTAAGGGGTTGTTCTGCAGTGAAGGCTGAGCAGCAGGACGGTTTTTCACCTAGTTTCTGTTAGTGTGAGTAATGAGGACAGATAAGGTGGGTTTTGTTACCTATTTGAGCAGGAAGGGGGGTGTTGAGAAATGTTGCAGTTTTCATTTCACGACCTCGTTTCATCTACAGCGGTGTGTTTGATTCCTGTGAGTAATTCCTTCCTTTTGGTTTTCCCTCTGTAAATGGAGCTGATAACTCTGACCTCACCTGCACTTCAGTACTGTCTGTAAAGTCTTACACCACCCTCAGTGTTTCAGCATAATTAGAATTTGCATTTCATTTTTTTTAACAAACTATTTCCGTTAGAAGTTTGCTGTAAGCTTGAAGTTGTTAAAACCTGATTATAGCAAACTTCCCTGAAACTGTTCTTTCCTCACTTTTATTATAATCTTTGTACTGTTCCACCTATTGCATTTATTTGAAAAAAAATGTGTATATATGTGAATAGTTTTGAATTGTAACAAAAAAAATTATGAAGAACTTAATTCTGTATCAATGGGAAAAGCTCAAAAATAATTTCATTTTTTAAAGTAGTTACACTCCTAGAATTAAGCATGGGTCATTTTTATGTGTCATATTTTTCAAAGCACAGAGAGCTCAAGGTTCTTTGTATATTGTGAGGTTTCTATTAATTTGTTCCTTCTAAGCTGTATCCTTACAGTGTAACAGGTCATAATAACATTTCTGACTGCCCTTACAGGTGTTCACAGGTCAGTTTTTGTTGCTGCTGCCTCTCCCAGGAGCAGGCAGACTGGAGATTTCCTAAGTGGAAAATTCCTTGTTCTGCCCCAGCAAAGGTCACTTGTGTTGAGAGATTCAGTTCTGCAAGAGGAGCTGGAGCTGTACCAGGGCATTACAGAGAGTTACAGGCTTGAGTCTTTGTTTTACCTGCACACCTCATTTAACAAACACCTTTTAACCTGCCCAGTGGTTAAACCCCAAACAGCTTTTCCTAAGAAACAAAGGAGCTCTAAATTCTGCAGAAGTGTTCCAGGGAAAGGTGGTGCCACAGTTTGCTCTGCAGCCTCAGGGGGTTGTGTGGCAAGGTCTGGGGCAAACACCAAGTGAGACATGCAAGGTGAAGTGGGAATTCTCCTCTCTGTTGGAGCAGGGGCTGGGAAGAAAGGGCAGAATTGTGTTAGCCAAATTGAGTAGCCTCTGAAAAATTATCAAGCTTATACTTCTGCTGGACCCTGTCTTCTCTTGGATCCCAAATCTGCAATAATGTGGGTCCTGGGGAAAAAAAGTCTTTGAAAATTGTGGATTGAGATTTTGTCCTGCTCAAAAACTAATGCTTAAATACTAAAGAAATGTTTTCATGTGATAACTTACTTTTTTTCTGAGAGCAGTCCTTTCTCCTCAGCAGACCTGTGTAAATACTTGCCCCTAATTCATGTTCCATAATAAGTAGTTCACATGGGGGAAGGATTTCACAGAAATACCTGTTTTGGTTTTGTTTGAATGTGGCTTGTCTGCAATACAGTGAGTAGGTTCCTCAGCTGGGTTCTGTATTTTGGGAGGGCTCACTTTTGTATGAGTTAACCAGTCATGTATTATAATATGTACAGTATTTGTAACAAATTGTTTTCTTGTAAGATCACAAAATGCTTTTTGGAAGTTGCAGGCAGAAGTGTACCACTGCTATTGCAGCAGGCAGTGTAAACTCTGCAACATTCTACATTTAATTTTTTACAGTTTTTTTTATAATTTAAAACAAATGCTTCTTCAGTACAGACTTTTTATGATTGCAATTTCTTAACAAAAAAAATCCCTCAAATTAATTTTTTCTAGTTCTAATATCTTTTTCTAATGCTGGCATTATACTGATATTTTCTAACAGTTCCAATTTTCTAAGGCCTTTCTGACAAGGTTTCACTTCTGTTTTTTATTATCAGTTCATTAAATTTCTCAACACCGAACAGATTTTTTTAAGTGTGTGTATATGTAAGTATGTTTGAAATATACTGTATATAAATTAAATACCTTGAACATTAACCCAACCCAGGTTGCTGTTTGTCAGATCACCTTCAATAGTTATCTTGACTTGCAATAATCCACTGGAAAACACAAGCTTCCATAGGTTTTAGCATGTTTGGTTAGTGTTCAGTAGTTTTTAACTAGGATGTGTGTAAAGGGTAAGCCACCAGCTATACAAGTTCACTAAAAGGCTGAACAGAGTTCTTGTTTTTTTAACAATATTTTGGTACCTCTCTGGCTCCCAAATTCAGGTGGGTTTTGAACGAGGTGATTTCAGTTGAGCATTTAAAACCTCCTGTTCCAACTCCACAGTTGCATGTCCTGCTAGGGGCCAGCATAGTTCTGGGGTGGGTTTTTTGTAGGCAATGTGCAGGTCTGTTACCCAGGTTTACCCTCTGCAAGTTTGTCTCTTTGGTTTAGTTTTAAACTAGAAATTATTTCAGCATGACTACAGGCTGCACTTTATGTCTTGTCCTAGACAAATGTATGCAATGAGTGTGTTCATGTGCAGTTCTCTGGGTTGTTTAAATTATGCAAAAATACATATTTAAAAAGCCAGATGGAGCAAAGTTAGGTAGTCCATCCACTTTCACAGCAGCAGTATAGAATATCACTTCTCAGCATTTCTAGCTAAGGAACATGACAATAACAGTAGTTGGTGCAATATTGCTGGGATGCTGTAGGGAATGATCCAGCACTTGGAATCCAAAGTGTGTTGGTCATGTTGCTTAGGTTAGAGCCTCACTGGTGGGATGAGCACATGGCAGCTGTGTCAGTACTTGGTGGTGTTTAGAGAGCCCAGTTAAGTGGGGACACTCTGGAAGTGTCATTCATTTGTCAGAATAAAGAATCTATGTAACTTTCTACTTGTATTTATCTCAATAAATCCTGTGACTGTTTTATAAACCAACTTGTGGTAACTGGTTTTTGTCATGGGTGAGATGTGAGTGCATTTCTGGGTTAATGAAACCTGTCTCAGGTGTAAACAGTGTTGGCTGTCAGAGTAGGGCTGATTGTGGAATTCTCCATGCTGTGTGGTAAAAGAATCTTTCAAGTGTGCCATCAGTTGCTGGACCTTCCCCTACCTGTGGGGATAAGGAACTTAAAGGGAAGCCTCCTGCCAGCCTCAGGTAACATCTGAGCAGAGTTTTGTGTTCTTGGCAGCTTCACACCATGGTTGGTCTTGCCTCACCTGTGAAATCCAGTCTGCTGCACCTCTCCCTGTGGAAGCTGAGTGTTGGAACTTAGAAGCAGCGACCTGTCCTTGCTTTGGCATTGCACAAACACCTTTTTAGCTCAGGGAATTTTTAAGGAGAAAGAAAGAGAAGCTGTTGTTACACCTGTTCCATATTTATCAATAGACAGCACAGGCTCAGAACAGTGTGGCAATTGTTACATTCCCTTCTTAAAGTGAACCAAATGAACAGAAATTGTTAAATGCCAGAGTACAATACAGCTTTTAAAGCCCAACAGCCCTCAGGAACTGGTGCTGATTGGGCTCTTACATGTTTTCCTCTTGCTTAGGAAAGAGAATTGTAGTCAGCTTGCAATCTCCCTGACATTGTTCCTGATGGAAGCAGACAAAAAGTACCAATGAAACAGAAGGGCTGCAATTTAGTTAATTTATGCAAAACACAATCAGCATTCAAACTGGGAGTTACCAAGCAGAAATGTATTGATAGAAAAGCCAAAATACTCTGTGCATAAATTGTGAAATATTAAAACAGGATTTCAAAGAGACTCCTGGAATTCACATAACTCTAGGCCAGAGAAGATTCAGGAGGGAATTTTGTCACTGTCAAATTCGTGAGGAGGGGCAGAGGAGCTGTGATTTAGTCCCCAGCACTCAGGCCATGCCTCCACGTGCTGCAGACCAGCTCTGCTGTGGCACAAAAGCTTGGAGTAGTAAGGAAAAATAGAAACAGCTTTTTCAGAAGAGTGATTAGCAGGGAGGGTGATTGTTTATGAGGGATGGCTGCTAAGGATCCGTGGTAGGGAGAGGACAGAGAGGGAAGAGCAGTGAGGGGGTGGCAAAGGACTGAGGGAAATGGAACTGCAGATGAGCTGGGCTACACAATTCCACACAAAGGTTGTCTGTAGCAGAACCCGAGTCACACTTTCTCTGCCTTCATTTTCTGAATTTGCAGTGTTGTTGGGTTGTAACCACCAACTGTGTTCAAAGGCAAGCAGAAGCCAGCAGAGAGCTGTGCCTGAGGATCTGCTGACCAGTAAGGTTTAGGGAGGGTGGTGGTTTGTACAGGGGAGCCAAAAGTTATTAATTTCCTCCTCTGCTTCCAGCAGCCTGTTTAGGTTGGTTTGATGCCGAAGCCAGGCTGCAATTGAGGTTTGTGCTTTGGTTTCACTTTAAGTTCCAGTTCCCTGTATGCTGTTCTGTTTGCAGCATTTGCTTGACATGACTGTCTGGTGTGGGTTGCTGGTGTTTTTTTGGAATTCCTGTGTGCACAGGAGCTAATAAAGGAACTGTCAGCTCAGAAAGCCCAGAAATATGGTTCTGGTGGTTTGGGATAAGAAATGCAGAGATCCCTTGGCCAAGCCTCTTCCATGGAATTTCTGATGCTATTTCAATTTGTTTGGTTTCCAGTGGCTGAACAACCACTGGGGTCAAGCAGAAGTCAAGGTATAAAAATTCATGGCTATGAGTCCCCTTACCTACGAGCTGCCATATGTTAGAGGAATCATCTAGACCATAGCAGTTGTCTTGTGTCCCCTGATGAGTGTTTGTATGTATAATTCAAACGTGTGCATGTGTTTGAATTCCAGCTTTTATTGATTGAATTGGGCTCTGATAATAAACAGTATAAATAAATCAGAAGGGAGTTAAAGCACTGATGTGCTGGGGGGTTGGAATTAAAATGAGTGCAGTGACCTCAAGCAGAATGTAATTTCAAAAGTGCCTGAAATATGCTGATGACATAAAATAAGGCTGAGGAATTTGGGGGGGCAGAGGAACAAAACAAACTCATTCAAAATGATTTGGATTTATCAGGATTACAGGCAGGTAAGTGGTTTATGCAGTTTATTGTAGGGAAGTGTGAGGTAATGAGGCCAGGGACCAAAAGTAATCAGAGTGAGGGTCAGAGTAGTGTGGAATGTGGATCAGAGCTTGTGGCAGGGCAGGTGCAGCACCTGTCACTGGTGTCAAACCTGCAGGAATCCTCTCATGCTGCCCTGGCAAAGCACAGACCTTCCAGAGGCTGAGATGTGTCTGGTGGTTTGTACCAGAAGAGAGGAGAATCCAGCTTTGGATGTAACAGCAAACAGGATCTGTTGCTGAACTGACTAATAGTCCATCACACACATTTCAGATTAGAAAAATTTAAAACTGCATTGTTTTGGGCTGATGAACCCCCTGACAACCACAGCAAAGCAAAGAGAAGTTGGTGAATCCTTCCAGTTGGCTGATGTAAAGGTGGATTCTGTGGTTTTGAAAATACTTGTTTTCTTCTGGTTTTCTTTCCTTCTTTTTACTCCTAATGTCTATTTTAATTTTAAAAAATATTTCATTTATCCCCTAAATTGTAAGTTTTGGATTTTTCTCAGTTGTGGCCAAGCAACTTTTGAAACCAAATCAAAGGCAGAAACAATAAAAGGAGAGCTCTGTGTTGAATTCTTTCGATGTCCTTGCAGCTTTTATTGTCCCTGTTTAAAAGGGCTTTCTCTAACTTGACCTGCATCTCTAAATATCATTTTTACACGTATTTTTCACTGAAGAAATTAGATATTTTAAAGTATAATTTTCCTGTTTTACGTTTTAGTGCCCCTGCTTTACATATATCCTGAGAAATTCCCAATAGTTAATAATTTCCAGTAAGTTAATGCCTATCATTAAGGGCATATAGATAACAGAGATTTCCTTTGAGCCCTCCATGCTGCATCCCATGAAATCCTTTATGGTCTGGAAGCCACAGCTTCAGTTTGCCACAGCTGAGCAAGACAGTGAGGAGCTACAGGGAAAACAACTGGGAAGGACAGAAGCTAAGGCAAGTCACAAATAATAACTTAATCTCCTACCCTAATCCTTGTGTCATATCAGAATTAAATCAGGAATGATGAAAGAATCCTTGGGCAAGTAAGAGATGCACTTGAGATTTTTTTTTTTTTTCTTTTTGGATTATCTTTGGGGATTTGTGGCCTCTGATTGACATGGTGTCCCTGCCTGGGACACTGGGAATGTGCTGGATGCCCTTTGAGATGAGCTCTCCCCCACCCAGACGAGGATGTTTTGTGATTTTGATGCTGTTACAGTAATAAGGACAGAAAGATGCTCTCCATGTTCTGGTTCTCCACAGCAGAGGATCAGTGTTGGCTACAATCTGCAGCCTCAGAGTTGTGTTGTCAGCTTGTGCTGTTGTCACACACTTAGCTAATACCCTCCAGTAATTTTATTTCTTATTCACATGCACACTTAATGTCCTTAGTCATTAGACTGAAAAATGTTAACCTTGTCATAGTTAGTGACTGGAAGCAGAAAAGTCCATTTAATTCTCAGGGGAATGAATTCTAATTTTCTGCTTGTCAGAAAGTGGCATTTTACATATTTTTCTCTTTTTTTTCCCCCACCAGTTTAGTGCTAAATTTAAATGTGTGTGTCATAGGAATAGACCTTTAGTCAGTGCTAAACACCCCAAAAGCCTTGGCAGGGGTTCAATGTATGAGAGTCTTGACCAAGAGCTGTTGCTAAAGCTCATTTCAGGCACTGCAGAGAACAGGGGGGTGAGAATGAAAAGTTAAGAGATAAGAGGTCAGCACAGAGGGCACATTAACATTGCATGTCAGGATGCATTTCTTCCCCCAGCAAATATGGATGGATGAAAAGCAGCTCATCTGGAATAAAACATCCAATGAAGACATAAATTATGTTAATCAAGCAGGCTAGTACTAATATTTGTCATTAAGATGTGACATCTTCTAATTAATGTCACAAACTACTGTGAGCCTTTAAAAACCATACTGGTGGGAAGGGAAGTTGTCTGCAGATACTGAGTTCCTTGTTCTATGAAAGAGAAGAGCTTGTCTTGAAAAATAGATGGCATTTATGGCAAGGAGTAATAATCCTCCCACAGATTACAGCTGTGTACTGCATTGTTGTGCTGGTGGTCTTATCTCATCAGTGGATGTTTTATATGGTTCTTTTTATTTTATCTTCTGGATTCATTTCCATAAGGCTGTTCTGAGTAGGACATTGTGTACTGGGAACTGGATGTATTTTGAGAAAGAGACACCACTACAAAGAACTCCAAGTTTAAATTGCAAAGATGGATGAAGTAAAAATGAGGGATGGTTATTTTGCTTTTTACAGATGGGAGCTGAAGGAGGGAGGTGACTGTTGTGGCCAGTCACCCTGGGAGTCTGTGGAATTGCATCCTGATCTTTGAAGTGCAGTTCCAGTATTTTACCATATATTGTCTTCTGTTCCCTTGCTGCTGAGTGTGGATTTGATATGCACATGTGTAATGAGCCAAGCATGTTCTGCATATGTTTAGCCAAATTGTGACCTCAGGGACATGAGGGGAGCACTCCCTGGTCTGGTCAGGAGAGCTTCCAGGGCTGGGCTCATCCAAGGACTGCAAAGCCATGTTGGCATTTATTTACTTTATGAAATTAAAGTCCTTCCAGTGCCTGTTTGGTGTTTTGGCATCTGTGGGTTCTGGAGAGGCCTGGCAGGGCAGTGGTGATGCTGCATGGCACATTTGTGACCCCTTGTGCTGCCTGAGCATCAGCTGCTGATTAATGATTAGTGTGCAACAAATTAATAAATCGATACCACAGACAAAACCCATCCATTACAGGGGCCTCTCCAATCTCTGCTCTGAGGGAGAAGTGAGACCTGCAGGCATCACATTCTTCACTGGACACAAATGCTTCTGGACTCTGCTATCCTGATACCTTGCAGAAAGAATGTGCACTTGAGATGAATTATATTACATAGGTGTTGAACAAAAACCTGACATTTTTGGCTAAGTTTTGTTGTATGCAGATGTTCTTGCAGGGAAGGGTGAGTGGTCAGCACAGTCAAAGTGGGCTCAGGAGGAACAAGTCCCATGTGCTGCCTTCCTGAAAGGCCCTGGCATCCTGCCCTGAAGGGTTTTATCCACAGGGACTCATTTCAGACAATACCTTTGAAGTCTAAAGATAAGATCTCATTGCCCAAGCTCCCTCTGTAGCTTTGTGGAGAACAAGGATGCTGTGGTGTATCATTTAAAGTCTGAATTTGGACTGCAGTTCTGAATCATGACCAGAGTTTAAAAGTAATGTATGTGGTACATCAAACACTGCTGACCCCAAGCCTCTCTCAGCCAAAATCAGGCAACAAATTGAGTTACTGCCTTGTCATCATTAGGCTATCAGAAGCATAAAAACTTCTGAGCATCTGGCCTTGTTTTTCAGAAACAAAAATCAGTTAAAGTTGCTGTGATATATTATGGAATGCAGGTAATTAATGCTCTTGTAACATCCAAAGGGAGAATTCAGAGATAATTCAGATATGATTTCTGAATCTGTACAAATCTAGAATGGGACAGGGGAGTAAATGAATCCTTGATTGGCCTGACTGATTTTTCCATCCTTACATAGGAAGTGTATGTGTACTTCTGTGCTATGCCTGGGGCATAATTTATGTATTGCAATAAATAAGTATACATGTGCATAATTAGAAGGGACAATAAAGAAAAGCAGTTGATGAAATTGAATTATGCATAATAAAGCTGTAAATTTTCAGGGAAGACTGTAGTCATCAGGAGAGAAAGTGAAGCTTTTTTATTTTTTTAGTGTTGTGAGAGACCTGAGATGGGACTACTGTAAGACTTTGTATTTTTATGTCTCAAGACTCCCAACAATTGCAGGTGAATTTTCCTACTTTAAATATTCAGGGCTATTTCCTGGAGCAGAGTTCTGAGCCAGCAGCACCACTGCCCCTGTGCAGAAGCAGCACAGCCAGCCTGACTTCCCAGGCCTTGGGTTTAAGCAGCAAGGGCTGTTTTGTTGTCACAGAGAGCTCCCAAGGTCACCTGTGACTACAGCCAGGGAGGAAATGAGGTGGGGGAGAAGATCTCCATGTCCAAGTGACCCCACAAAGCCTAGAGACCGTAAACACGTGGGGTTTGTTCATTAACCAGTGCAGTGCCAAGATGGAAGCTGTAACACACGGGATGGGAGCAGAGAAATCACACAGCTTTCAGTGAAACAAAGGACATCGCTGGGCTCTGGCAATAGGAGCATAATGGCTGTTTATTTTTTCCAGACAAGGACTGCAGCTCACTGGGGTTTTTTTGTGCTCTTGCTTTGTTTTCGTTTCGCTGCAGCTTTTAAGGATGAGAATGTTGTGTCTGACGCGTGTCAGCGAGCAGAGGAGATTCACGAGCAGAGCTGGGCTCGTCTTGCTCCCCGGTGAGGAATAAAAGCTTTGCCCGTCTCTCACTTCGGGAGGAGAAGGAGGGGCTGCGGGAAGTGAGAAGGCATTGTCAGGTTCGGGTCAGGCTGGAGCATCACGGATTAGCCGGGTGTCACTCGGCAGCCTGCAGGCATCGCTGGCAAAGCCGGAGCCAGAAATGTGCGTGCAGGGCTGGGGGCGAGGGCTGCCATGGCTTGTCTGGGCTCAGGGCTGCTCTCCACGTTTATGATCTTTTGGGAAAGCAGTCAGGAAAATGGACTGAATAAAGAGCCCTTTATCCAGGGAGCAGAGAAAATGGCCACTTCTACACCCTGCATTGGAAGTCTAAACGATGCTGTCGTTAGAACTGTTAAAAAACTTTGATTAACAAGAGTTTGTCCACATTTAATCCCAGTCTGGTACCTGCAAGTCTGATCTTGCAGCCAGGGAAGCTGCTGCCAGTGGAGCCACCAAACTGAAAACGTGGTGCTGGTGGGAAGATCCTTCATTGTTTATTTCTTCATGGTTGCATCTGGTTTTATGCTTTGAAGTCCACAAGTTTATTTCAATATTTAGTGAATTTTTAGTTTGCTTCATTTCTTTTGTGAAGCAGATAAAGCAGCGAGGGAAAAATACGAGGGAAGGGGCAAAATTCAGAGTCACTTGGGCCACCTCCACAACCTGTGACCACAAGGTGCAAAGGTGTAATTTCCATTCATAAAAGCATATTGTACTGACCCATCACTTCCACATTTTGGCCAGATCTCATAAGTAACTGCGGAGTGCAGCCACCTAAAACAGGACACATGATGTTAACAAAATTGGGATGTTTTAAAATTATTTCTCTTTTCCATGTATGCCTGAGGAATGATGTTTTGTTCACTTCCAACCCAATCATTTTCACAGCACAACAGTTATCAATTTCCAGTACAGTCAAATTTATTCCAGTATGGTCCAGTGCAATGGTCTGACAGGCTTTCAGCTAAATGACAATTTGATGGGATGTGAAAACCACAGGAGCCAGAAAGAAGGTAATAGTCTGTGAGTGGGCCTTATCTGTCTTGCTACAAGGGCAGGGCTTCAAGGGAACAAAACACAACACAGTGAGGAACACAAAGCAAGGGCTGGGCTGGGCTTCACAGGGAAGCAGGTTTCTGTGACTCTTTTAGATCAATGTTTGTCATTTTGCTACTTTGTACAGTGTGGAAGGAACCAAAAGAATCCTTCACTAAAGGAGGAAATGATGCCTGTGAATGGGGAGCCTTATGTCTCTGAAAATTACAGTAATAAAATGTACATCCTCTGTTTTGTAAGGAAACAATCTCAGAACCAAAGTTAGTGACAGAGCAGCCCACAGGATGAGCTGGAAACAGGAGTTTGATGCTCAGCCTTAGGACTGCAGTGAGTGTCTGTGGTATGTCACAGCATGTCACTGCAGAGATGTCTCATGCAGAGCACTGAGGTTTATTCTCCAAGCACCCTTTCAGGCACTGCATCACTTGCCTGTGCACAGGCTGTGGCTGCATTTCACCTTGCCTCTTTCCAAATGTACAGCAACTCTTAATTGGTGATCTCAGTTAGTGCTACTTACTCAGAATCACCAGTAACTATGATCTAATAAAAAAACCTTTATTCTCTGTAAAATGCATTTTAAATAAACAGCAATCTTCTGACTATGAGCTCCTGGTAAAGCATCTTATATTAATGAAGTTTTAAATAGCAAGTGCCAGTTCTGTGCCAGTTCTAACAGCACAGAAGAGAACACATTGTGAAGCAAAACACCAGGTTTTTGTCCCCCAATTTTGTTGTTTGTTAAGTGAGTGCTTGTGAAAAAGATAACTTTGATTTCATTGTTCTTCAACTTCAATACTGCTGCCATTTAAGCCTTTGCTGGTATTTCATCACACATCCAGGAGAGCACCTGCAGGGACCATCCTTGGTGGCAGATGTGGGGCTGACCTGTTTCCACCTCTGGCTCTGGACTGGGTAACATTTCTGTGTGTACAGTTCAGAAAGACCATCCACAGCCCTTCTGTAAAATGAATCTGTTAGCAAAGTTTACCTGAAAACAACACCAGAGGCCAGATGGCTTCAGCTTTCTGAAAAAATTTTGTCAACCAAGGAGTTGCTCTGCAGCTCCCAGTGCTCACCAGAAGCTTCACAAAAGACAAATGAAATTTTGGTTGGAGCATCAAAGACATCTAAATACACTTACACCTTGTTCTCATAATTTGGTTCTGCTCTGACTTGCACAGAAACACAGGTCTAACACTTTTACACAAAATTAAAACAGTTTAGACTTTTGTTGCACTTTTGAAGTGATTAAATTTTGTTTTGAAGCATTTTCTGATGTGTGCAGAGTTTACTAACACTGTCCTGACCCTGGAGACGTGTGATATTTTACAGTGTGCAGTGGCATTTATGTACCCAACCTGGCTCCAATAAATAGGTTAATTTCCATAAATTAAAGGCCAGGTTTCAAACATAACAAGGTGATACAATAATTCTGTAATGACCTTTAGGATTCACAACTGGGGCAGATGACTGGGTAGTCTTTTGTCAGCTGCAGATCCACAGCTTCTACACACTTTTTTTTTCTCATGTAAAATGTTAGAAGTGTTGGGAAAAAACTAGTATCACATAACACCAAAACCCTGAATACATGGGATTTATGATAAAGAAATTACTTAAAATTTTAGATTATATTCCTTGCAAATCCCAAGCTAGTCTCTATCAAAGTATCTCCTGAAATAAAGGTATCTTAAAGGACAGAATGCACAATACAAAACCCTTACTGTCAGGACAGAGTTAATATTCAGACATTGGAGGAAGAGTCAGGAATGTCCAACTGTAGATGCTGGACAAAGAATTTATTTTGGTTTTCAAAATCAAGCCATGGCTCATCTGGATTTGGATTTCACTTCATAGAAACATCCACTGGGTATTTGATGCCAGCTTTGATTCTTTAATAGAACTCTTTAAAAGCCAGTGAAGTCCCCTTTTATTTGGCCTCAATTATTGGAATTTAATTGCTACTAAATGACGTATTAATCATTATTATACCTGTTTATGTAAACCAGACAAGAGTAAGATCTTATGACCTTAAAATAAACTGAAGAACCACATACCATGTGATTAAAATGAGCAAAAGATAGAAACCTGGCAATGAGAAGAAAGCACACTGAATTTAAATATTGTTCTTACAATTATCTTGGTTGTCCAAAGAGCAGTGTACACAGGTTATGGTTAGTAGCTAAACTGCAATTTAACTTCAATTTCCAGAGTCTGATTCCAAGTTATTCTTTATTCTGGTTTTTAAGTAAAGTGTCTGAAGTTACTTCTGCTATGTGCTCTCTTTCTTGGGTAATCTTTCCAAAGGATATGACTCACTTCTCCATTATTTGTAAAGAATATGGAAAAAAGTAAAATATTATTATTTTGTGGGCATTTGGAAATGGATGTTAAAAAAAAAAAGGTGGGATGTTGATCACTGTGAGTCATTTCTTGGGAAGAAGGGAAGAACAAACACTGGCTGCTGCCTTGCTGCTGTGAAAGCCAAGGACTTAGTGCTGACTCAAGCAATAGATATTGATGGCTGCAGAACACAAAGGAGATCTTGCAGCAGGGTTAAAGAGGAAAACCTTTCCCCTTTAAGTGATAAGGAGTTAGAGGGAGCTGCCTGCATTGATTCTTGGGGGCTCCTTTTTGTTTAAACAACCTTCTGGTTTGAACACCTTGCCAGTTAGAATTATGCTGTGCAAACAGCAGCTCAGGGAGTCCTTCTGAGTTTCCAGAAATCCTGGCAAATCTTCAGGTGCATAATGAAATGCAAGACTGAGCTCCAGGGCACTGAGGGAGCTGCTCCAGTAACTCCCAGTGCAGTCACCTGCTGGCTCTGAGCATCTCTCCCTGGTTGGTGCAAATATTGGTATACACAAAACTGAAGTGATATAAATCCTTTGTAACCCATTTGCATATTGATCAACTAATGGAAAAACCCTGTTTTCACACTAAAACTGATTTTTCAAAGTGACTTTGTGTCACTGTGGCCTTTGTGTACTTTATTTCCTCACTGGGAACTACTCACTTACGTGATTAACTACACAAAATAACAGCAAAGCACACCCAATACAAAACCCAGTGTATTTTATGAGTAGAAGTTCTCATGGAGAAACAATTATAAAAATTTGCACTATTATTCCAACTTCCAATGAAAATTTTTAAATTATAGTCTTATTAGTATTAATAAAAATAGTATGTGCTTTGTGATCTTCTGAGTTTATTCATTGTTATTTCTAAGTTACAAGCAGAAGCTCTGAAGCAGAGTTAACAGCTTGGATGCCATAGATTCAATTAAGTAAAATGAAAATGTTCATACTTTACCACAATGATTATGGATTTTTACATAAATAGCAGAAATGATCAACAGTCCAACAGTCCACTACTGGATATTTCCTTAGGAATGCAGGTGGGTCTTTGTGCCTCTTTATTTCATAATGTCACTCAGAGAGCTCACATGGTCACTGCTTACTACCGACAGCTCCTTTGCAGCTTTGGATTTGAAAATTGGTTTCAAGTGCCAGTGCTGGATCACCTGATCTCCAGCCAATAAATCCCTGGGTAGTTTTAGGTACTGGAGGAGATGGAAGCACCTAAAATCAAAGTAATGTAAAACTGAATGATGAAAAGGTTTTTGGGTGAAGTTTCTGTCATGCAGCATTTTCTTTTGTGCTGTAGTGTTATAAAACCAACAATCAAGTAATTGTTTAGTAGTGTATGTTGGAATTATTTTCTTTTTCGAAAGTTTGTTTCAATACTAAGGGCTTTAATTGCTTAACATCATTAGAATTTTAAAAAATATTATTATGTATGGAAAAAGCTCAAGCTGAAGATAATCATCATCATCTTTAATTAACTTCTGCCAACAGGAGAAATAGTGTTTTCTCCTTGCTGCAATGTATTTGGTAGCAATGCAGCTGTGGAACAATAATTTTAAATCCAAAGATATTACTGACCAAGCTGGCTTTTACAGCAAGAACTACTTATTCATTCTACCTTCCTTCTACTTGAAAAGATGGGTGAGCAGCAAGTTAATCTGCAACTAATCTAGCTAAAAAGGAAACAAAACAAAACCCAATAGACTCTGCTCAGTGACTGCTGTGCTTTCTTTGGCTGAATCATCTCAATTGGGCACGTTCTATCATTTCAGCATCTGGGGACTTAGCAGAGAAATACACAGCAAGAGAACAATGTTTCAGTTCTCTTGCCAGAGTTGCTTCACTTTGTTCTTTGGCCAAGATTAGAAAATGTTTATGATATTTAGGTGGAGCAGTTCCTCACAAAAAGATAATTTTTATGGCCAAAAGTGCCACCCACTGAGCAGGATAATGAAGGAAATCATGTCCCACTTTTGGTCTGGGGGAGGGGACTATGCAGAAGCTTTTATTAGTCTAACCTAGAGAGAACAGATTTGACTGTTATCACAAGGTAAATGTGCAGAAAGACAGTTCTGAAAAGGATGTATGAAACTTCACTCTGAATATGTAAAGAGTGACCTAAATCACAGCTAACCCTTCTCTTCCTCCCAGTTCTGAGGTGAAATGGAAACTCTGCTCCAATGTGCACCAGGCTCTGCACACTTGTGGAGCAGCTGATAAGTGCAGGATTTGTTAATGCACCAACACCCTCAAGGGACTGAGACTCGACTGAAACTGCAGCTGGACTGAGATTGGAGGTTTGGGACAAAACTGAAGAACAAGTAGCAGTAATGGCAGAAATTATGCCATTTCATTTCTTTACCACTCTCAGCCCTAGCTCTTAATTTTTAATTTAATCTCTGTAAAAGCTTTTACTGCTTCCTTACCTTATCTCCCCACCCTTGGAATCCTCTGAAATAAAGTTCAACAAGTGAGAATTTCCAATCTCCTTTATTTCCCTGCTCTTCCCTAAGTGGACTAACCTTCCCTTGTATTAGCACATTCTGCTTCCCCTTTTGTGAGAATGTTCCTCTCCCAATGTCACTGCTTTATTTGCCTGTGGAGTCACCCTATTCACTGGTGATCCCAACACACTGTACTTGTAAATTAAACCATCAGTCACATTCTACTCTCCAGCTGTTTGACAGCTTTAAGACTCTGAATGAACATATCAATCATATAACAAAATTCATGACTTGGGTTTCTTAGAACTGGCTTCTTATTAATTTGTGGTACTAAAGAGGACAGTGGTATTGTCTCTGCCAAAAAGCAGATTCTTAAATAAAGGTAGAAAAATTATAGCCATGTCCAAAGGGCAATTCCTTGTCTTAAACAAATGCTTTTAAAGCATTATTTGTCTTGCAAATGCAGTTTACTTTGGCCTTTAGTTAAAGACCCCCTCCATAAGACAAGTGTTTTTCAGAGCTTGTGTGGTTTCTTAAGACAGATGTTGCTGCATTGCAATTTTAAAATCTAATTTTCTAACCTTAATGTATTTTTCTACAGGTGTCACAGGTCGAATCCGCAGGTGATCTGGAAGCTGAAGCTTGGGCTTTGCATCTTCTTTCTTTTCATCTCCAATCAACTAAAACAAAAACATATTTAAAAATGGAACTCTTTATCTTTTGAAATGTACTGTAATATGTGATTTTATTTTTTTTGTTTCAGAGGACATCCAGACTACATTTATAACTATGCAGGGGCTGTATCAATCCCGTTCTTTAGTAAAGAAATACTGTGATTCCAAATGTAACATCATGTGCTACTGTATTCTAATATCTAAACATCACTGAGAAGAGACATCACTCCAAATATTTTCATTTGTTGTAGATTCCCCCACTGACAATTTAATTAGCTGGAACCTTTTCCCCTAGATTTTTAAAATACCATATGGAGAGACAAAGGGGAAATATTTTCCTGTCAGTACTAGTACTTGTTAGCACTACTAGGAGTCTTCTCAAGACAAATACATCAGGATATGCACAGCATATAAATTACCATTGATGTGTTTTATTCAGAGGAAAACTGAATATTTGAACCATTTCAAAAGTAGTGCAGTTGCTACCTTGGATGCAAGAGTAGTGAAGCATATTCAAAACATTTCTAGTCTTCTGTGCTCTCATCATTTTGTGTCCAGATAAATTTGTGCACAAGTAGATTTCATGTGTTGCTTTTATTATAAACCATATTATATGCCATTCAATTTTACCTCCTCAAGAGGTGTTTTCAAAAATCCCCATTTCTCAGCCCATCTTTTAGCAGCTTCTGCTTCCTTTTCAATCTGGTCTTTCCTGCAATCAACAGACAAATATTTAAGATTACTTTGAAAACTTTCATTTACAAAAAACCCCAACCCGCCAACCCAACTGCTGATGTCACAAAGCACAGCGCCTTAGCAGGAATCTAAGCTTCCATCTCAAAACAGCAAGTTTATGTACAAATTATCATTGTCTGAGTCAGAGCTAGTGGGAAAATACTTTCCAGAGGTTTCAAACACTGCATGTGAACGCACTGCTTTTAGATTACGCTTTGGTAAGAAGCGGAGGAGGCTGAAAAGCGCCAACGTCCTTTCAAATAAACTTTCTTTTACTGTATTGACTGACGAGATGCCCCGACCCTCACCCAGCGGGCAAGGAGGGGTTCCCTGGAGCCAAGCCCTGACTTTTTTACCAAGGCACGCTCTTTATACAACATCAGACCCGTCTGAGCGCGGAGCCGCGGGCCGGGAGGGGAAGGCGCAGGGAGCAGAGCAGCGCTGCCCGGGCCCGGGGCTGGTACCAGTAGTTGTCCTGCGCTACGAAGTTGTCGCGTTCCATCTCGCCGGAGCCGGGGCGCCTCAGCCCCGCCGGACCCCGCGGTTCCCCGCGGCCGCTCGGGCGTTGCGGGGCAACGGCGGCGCCAAGGGCGGGGGCTCATGTGGGCGGGCACAACACGGCGGGAACGCGTTTCATAAAATGTTGGGAAGTGCTAACACGCTCCCTGAGGGGATGATCCCCTTCTCTCGTCCGATAGCACCACAGCCATATCTCAGGGAAAAAAAGCAAAAAAATTCCCGCTGCCTGCTTCCCTGAAGCCCGTCAGGCAGCCACAAGATGGCGGCGGGGACACTCGTGTGGGCGGGCACAAGATGGCGGAAAGGGCGGGAACTCGTGTGGGCGGAGAGGTAATAATTAATTACTGAAATAAAATATTGGGAAGGGCCGCACACTTTGAGGGGAAGGATTCTTTTCTCTTTCTCTTTCTCTCCTCTTTCTCTCCTCTTTCTCTCCTCTTTCTCTCCTCTTTCTCTCCTCTTTCTCTCCTCTTTCTCTTCTTCTGGTGGCATCACAATCTCAGGGGGAAAAGAGCAAAAATTCCCTCTCCCTGCTTTCTTCAGGCTCCTCAGGAGGCCTGGGGAAGTGCTTGGTAGTTTTTGGTTTTTGGTGTGTCTTTAAATTAAGGAAAGCACGTTTGGATTAAGGTGGTCTAAAATGTCCTGTTAACCTGCCATCCTGTTCGGGGCTCCTTTTGCTACACACTAAAATTGCTTTTGATAATTTCAACACCAGTCCTGTGATACAGTGTCTGATATCTTTTTCCGATAAATGTCTTTTACAAGCTACATGCCTATGACAGAAGTTCTGAGAAAGATCTCAACATACTTTATGGCTTCTATGTGAGAACCCAGAACATATTTACAGGTGGTAAAGGGTTCATTGTGTACCAATATATTAATATTTTTGGCTCTACATGGATTTTTTGTAATTTTATTTTCTTGCAGTTGCAGAATAAAATATTTCAACAAGTGGAGCCAGCTGGCTCTTTGCCCTCGTGGGTTTAAATGGTTCCCTGACCTCTTTCGTGTTGTCTGGAGATTGACTTGTGTAAACACCCTGGAAATAGTTAATGGGACTCTTACACCACTGGGCATTTATTATCCTTATTAGAAAATAAATGCAGAAAGGTTCTGGCTTCAGCTGGTTTATAGGCAGTGTGTTTGAATGTTTAACTATTAGACTTTAAAAAAAATAATCCAAAAGCCCTTAAATATTTTAGAAGACTATATGCATTTATTAGTTATTTTAGAAGACTATATACATTTATTAGTTATTTTAGAAGTACTAAGAACCTCTGTTTGAGTAAGAGGAGAATAAAAACGCCTTCTGTAGTTCTAAAATAGCAATTAATACTGCTCTTCTGGATCTCTGAAAATCATTAAAGTATCAACAAATGGAATATTTCACTTACATGCCATTTCTTGATTCTCTAATTGATAATTAGGCTCACAATTAAATCAGCTGGGTCTCCTATCATACTCATAAATGCTTACTCATTGTCCTACTTAATTAACTCCTGCTGCTTTGTCACATTTATCTCAGGAGTCTTCTTATTGCTTTGATGCTTTCCGTGAAAATGCTAATTTGTTAATGAAACAATCGAATCCGTAGTTTACTGTCAGGGTTTAAACTGCACCAGCATTTGTCAAGAGATGAAACTTCTTATACTAACACTGTGGAAATAGAACTTATCATGTTCAAGTCTTTTGCACTTATTTCTCAGATGAGGGAATGTAGTAAATGAGTAGCTAGTTGTAGATCTTATTAGACTCTTACGAGCACAGGGCAATATTAAAATTGCACTATGAGTGAAATAGGATTTTAATGAGCTAATAATGATACTGAATGACAGGAACACAGGTCTGTTGAGATTCCAGAGTCTCCTGCAGAAAGTCTGGATCTTGTAGCTGCATTACAACAGCATTTATTATCATGTGACAAATGGTGAAGTAGATCCTCTATCATTCCGTGTATCACCTTTAAATAGAATCAAGTTTCAACACTTAGTGCTTTTAAGATGGGTAAATTCTATCTGGACATAGCCATAAATGCTGAAATTCCAATTCTTCCTGTTGTCTTCTGATTAGGAATTATCCAGTTATTCAGCTGTTCAGTAGTGCTGCTGTTGAACAAGAACTCACAACTGTTCTTCAAGAATTTACAACTTGTCCATAACTTGAGTTGCAGATTAGTATCTGGAGTTTGAGAAACCTTTCACCCATGTCAGATATTGCTCCAGCCCTGGGGAAGCAATTTGGGTTTTTTACAGCCCCTGTACTCCCTTTTCTCAGTCAAAAGAAGTGCAGTGTTCTGGGTACTGACTGATAGAGATTAAAACTAACTGAGGGGAAAATGAGATGCTTTAACCCAAATACAGTTTTCTGTGTAGGTGTGCAAATGCTTCCACCAGCACATGATGGGGCAGTGCTGGGTGCTAGGTGCTGGTTTTTCCAATGCTTTGGGATGATGTGTTGGCACAAACACGGGTGTTATTGCTCTGTGAAATAAGTCAGGGAAACAAATAGGCTTTAATAGGCTCTGCAGAAAGTCAGCTCTCTGTTTTAATCACTTTCACAGAACAGCTCCACTAGCAGTTGTGCTTCTGCATGGAGGCAGCAGACAGAATGGAGACAGGAAAAGGTGATGTGAGCTGAAATGAGCAACCCAGGGTAGGTGGGTATCTTAAACCTCTACTGCTGCAGAAAACTGTATAATGCAATTTTGGCTTTGTTGATATTTATGTTCTTGAAAATCTGAGTTAAGTTTTGGTTTTCTGGAAATCTCACATGTCTACCCTGATACAAAAATGTTAAGGCTTTGTATGTTGCTTGTTTATGGAGCAAAGTATCCAGATGAGTACACAAAAGCTTTGTGTGTCACAGTCTGAAATTACTTGAAGAAAACAATCTGTTCTATGTAAGGATTTGTGAGTGTTGTTTACGAGCATCTCCACTCCCATGGAATGTGCTGAGATTTGAGCCTATGTGATGATACTCAGATTCAAGTGCTAAAGAATTGTTGCTAAATCAACCTTTGTATTGTGTATCTGTTTTCTGAACACTTCTGATGCAAGCTAGCAATGGTCTGGTAGAACAGAAACTGGTTTTGTTGTGGAGATGATGGTTACACAGAGGAATTCTTCCTTTGTGGGAGCAGCTCCAGCACAGGGGGCTCTGCAGCTTCTCTAGCACAGGGTCCTGCTGGAGAGATGTTTATAAATGCTGTTTTCTGAGGGGACAGTCAGGGCAGTGTCACACGTGTGCTGTGAGCAGCACATGCTCTCAATTTGGACAATTACCCCGGAGCTCTGTTGCTAAACCAGTATGTGCCCAGTAAGTCCCAAACATTCCTGTGGTGCTATGGCTTTTGGTGGATGTCTGGCAGCTCTGTAGAGGTAACTGGCAGTGCTCTGACTGGGCTCTTTGGCTGGAAAAGTGGAACAAATGCCCTCCACTGATGGCTGATAACAGCAGGGAGGGAGGGGCCATGAAGATGTCCCTAAAGAAACTTGCAGTGGGGTGCACCAGCACCTCACACCCAAAAGTGCCACCTTCACATCCAAAATTTGAAGAGCAGCTTCGTTATTTTCTTTCAGCTGCACTAATCTGGTGTCTTCCCCTCCACATCAGCAGTGTCAGAAGCTCTGAAAGTGAAGCTCTCTGCTGAGGTGTTTATATATCCATTTTTATATCCATGTGTAAAAACTTAGGCTTTTGCATTGAAAATGTTTACCAAAAAAAAATTGGTTAGTACTGGCAGTTTTGTGTTTGCTGCTCCACAGTTTGCAATGTAAGGTGTGGAAGTCTAAAAGAGGATTATTTGAGCATAACTTCGTTGTCTTTTTGTACATTTTGTAATGTTTTTACATAATATTTCAGATGTAGGCAGCCTGAGACTGCCTTGTTATGATTACTGTGATTTAAGTAATGAAGTCCCATTGACACAGACTGGTTTCATTTAAAAAAAACCCTGCTAAAGTCTATCACATCAAGAACATGTTAATTGGAGTTCCTGAATTTCCATTTATGAACGTAATCCAACAGCCTGGTTAGAATCATTATATGTTGTGGCAAAATTTAGAACTCTCATCTTATTGTGGCTGTAATTATCCAGTGGCTTTTTGAAACAGTGAGGGCATGTTTGTTTTCCCAATGATAATATGTTCCTTTTTTACCCATAAAATGGCACTTACAGCTACAGCTTTATGCAGCTTTCTGTGCTTGAAAAATTCAATAATTCCTGAAATTTTATTTGGTTTTGAACAGATTCATTCCTTTTTATTTAAACTAAAGATTTACATGAGAGACTGCTTTACAGTAAACCTGATGGATACAGTTTATTTCTGCCCTCCAAACAAAATTATTTGTTCTGTGGACATGGAGACCTTTGCCACTTTCATACTGGAGAAGGTGTTTGCATTTAAATCCCTGAGCCCCAGGCATTGTCTCAGAGCACAGCTCCCCAGTTCTGGTTGCAGAGAGCTTGCAGAATGCTGCCCTGATGCAGTTTCAAAGAATAAGGCCACCACTTGTAGCCACTGGAAAAATTTGTTATAAATTCCAATGTGCAGCACTTAACAGAACTCTCCTGCTGGTATGAGAAGTACCTATGCACTATATGAATTAAAGATGAAGGAGCAAGACACAATTTTAAATTTTGTTGCATTGTATAAACTGAAATCAAACTCTTCATGGTCTTTGAAAGTATTTTTTGTTTCAATACAGCTTATGTTTGAAATCAGAAAAAGTCCCCTTTTTCCCTTTTGCCTGAAAGGCAGGGGGTCTGGGACATTTTAATAGCTTTCATAGCCTACTCTGCAAATATATTATTGCTGCACAATAGTTTCTTTGCATGAGAATTGCTTAAATGATTCAAAAAGGATTGAAAAATATATTTCAAGTTTTAATTTTATGCACAGAACATTAATGAGCAGTGCCCCTTAGAGACTTGCTGTCAGTTTAACATATTCACAATAATCTCAACACAGATGTTATTCCATCGAAATCCTTTTAGAGAGAAGAAACCAGTAATTTTTCCTTAGAGAATGTCAGAAAATATGTTATTGTTGAAAATTGCATTTTGATCCCAGAATGCTATGTAAAAAATCATTGCTAGGAAGAATAAGTAGCACATTGTTTCTGAGGTAAAATGCATGTGAAACTTTCTTGAGCCTCCTGTAAATTTTAAAACAAGTGAATGTTCTGTTAGTCTCATGCAATTTTGCTTCCCTTGAGGGTGATTGCAGGCAGTGATTGGATATCAGCATCTAATTGTATTCTAATTTAGGAGAGTATTTGTTATAAGTTCACATTTCTCTATTTGTAGCCATCATATGATGAAGTTATTGTCTCTTTTGGATACATTTTCCTCTGCATTCTCTGAGCATATAAATTAAAATACTTGCTAGAGAGAAAGTACATACTTGGAATGACAGTTTTTGTTGGAAAATGCTCCAAGTACCCTTTCTGTTTTGTTCTGTGATATGCCTGTGTTTTCTCTTTGGTGCACTCATGTTGTACTCTGCTTGCTTGGTCTTGCCTGAGAACAGCTCTGAAATTATGCTGGTACTATAAAAATGGTAAGGCTGTAAATATTATGTTTCTCAATATTGGAGGTAAAATTTTCTGTTCTACTTGACCTTAACTAAGGTTGATCTCCAGTGGGGAAGCTCTAGCCAGTTCCCTGGCTAGACCCCAGCCATATGGGAGTGGTGCGTAGGTAATGTGAAAGAGGACATTTGGGGAAGTGTTGGATGACTCAAAGCAATGGTTCTGCAATTTTCCCAGGTTCTAAGAACACTTCTGGGACTGCATAAGTAAAAGAATCAGAGTTGGGAGTGGAATACAGAGTGCGCCATCAGTTCTGTGCAGAAAGAGCTGATTGGAGTAAGTCCCATCAGGTTTTTCAGAAGTTGTTTGGAAGAGGAGGAGGGTGAAACATGAAGGTGCAGTTCACCCATGACCAAAAGCAGGAGAATTGCCAACTGCAGTCAAAGTTTCAACCTTTTCTTGGGGAAGAAGCAGCTCCTACAGCCACTTAGTGGGTACTTTGACAGAAGGAAAGGTTGCAGTTATGTAACACACAAAGTGGGATTTCGCTTTCAAGTCTATTTTATGAGCTCTGATGCACAGAATGGCAGGGATGATGACCTGGTGAAACTTCAGGGAACTGCAGTGGAACATCCTTTATGAAAATGTATTTATTTTGCAAAAGTAGGTATCTTGATCTCTAGTAGCTTTTAATTTCTTGACTCTGCCATCAAGGACAATACAGAGAAAATCTGTGTTTAGATGATGATATAAAATATCTGCAAAACTGTAAGCAGAAACAAAAAAGACAAAATTTCCAAACATTTGCTTTAAATAGGATACTTTTTACTTGAAGTAACAAGCCTGGAGAATGAAATTATATTCTGTTGTAGAATACAAAGAGAAAGAAATGCATTCAGCAGCAATCTGTTGTTTTAATAGCAGCTATGGGAGGTCTTGGGATTTAAATTATTCACACTGTCATATTTGTGTCTAGGTTCATCCTATTTTATACTTAGTTGCACTCAAAATGCTCAGTTTTTAGATGTATGCACTACAGGTAATGTTGCCATAGTGAAAATGTACAGTGCTGTAGTAGGAAAAAGCATAAATCTATTTTCCCAATATCAGTGGTATTGATATTGGGAAAATATAGGATGTTAGTATTAAATTTAGGTTAGGATCTTGTTTCTTTTCTTTATCCTGAAGGTAAAAATATTTTTTTTCCATTATATTTGGAAAAAAGCTTTATTTTAATTAATTTCTTCATTCAAGGTTTGGTAGCTTTGATCAGATTTGCTGCTCCTTATGTAAACTGCACCTTTAAAATTAACCTGAGCAGGTTCATTGCTGTAAGGAAAATCAGTGTTTAAATAGGTGGTATAACATGATGTATGCAATAAAAAGGTAAATGATTAAGCACCTTAATGTATCTATAGACCTTGGTTTAATAGTGCTTTGACTAACCTAGATTATGACATATAATTTGACATATGCACATCCCAATTCAATCAAAACCTCTTTCAGTAGCATCTTTAATAGTACCCACTCATGCAGACTTTCACATTAAAGTAATTATTGAGGGGGGGGCATTGTGAGAACAGAAAGAAAGTTTACTCTTCCTCTTTATAGTGAAAACAAATGTGTTTTTCTCCAGAATCTGCCAAGCCTGTGTTTTAATGATTTAACAGATGGAGTTGGCACATGTGAACCTGGAAGATGCATCTGTCTGATTTTTCCAGTCTGAGGATTTTTTAACTGCATTAATGGCACAGACAATGGTAAAATATCACCTCCCCAGGCTGCTTTGCTCTCCTAACACATAATGTCTTTTAAGGAAAAAAAAGTGATAGGAGACTGGGGTGAGCAAAAGGCCAGAGAAATGGGGATTTGAAAAGTTTAATATTTTCTGTCTTCACTGCATTAAGCTTTTAAGCCTTTCACTTTGAATTTCATGTGTATATGGTGTGGAAACAGAAATTCTACCCAGGCAACGTTGTGGGATCTCAGGGTTCTGTTAATTAATGGCTTTAAATAAACACCATTTAAATAAGGAGACCAATAGCCACCAGTGCTTTGTCCTTTGTAATTGAAATTGAGTGTTGCTTTTCCAATTTGATAATTTTAGGTTTTTTGGGGGTTAGTTCTTGCAAAGGTTCTGCTCATGTATAACTTTAGATTTAGCAATCTCATTTAGTCATTTCTACTGTTCATTCAAGCAGGCAATGGAGATGCTTAACTGTTTGGAATGAGGGCTTTAATTTGAATTTCTTTTGGACTGGAACCCTTAGCACTCACCTGGATTTTCTGCTGAAACCAATGGAATACCTTTCTGTGCTTGTGTTTCTACAGCTGTGTCTTCTTTCATCTCTTTCCATTTCTGTAGTACTTCAGTCTTGATATCATGGACCTCTTTGAGATTCTTAAATAATTGAGACACATTAGGTAAACTTATTAATTGAGGCTACTTCTCCATTTCCTGGCATTTTGTACAGCTTATGTTGCCTTTTTGATATGTGTCTAATAATGAGAGACTTACTCTGGGCTATCAACCCTCAGAGGATTCAGAACCCTCTGGAGGTGCCTCTTTTATCTGATGATAGTTTAGGCTGCCAGCTTAAAATAAATTCATAGCTTCAGGCTGTAGTTAGGTGGGCTCAACATCACTTTTGCTGTCTGTCATGTAAGTACATAAATAGGAAAGTTTCAAAATGCCCTCACAAAATTCTAGAAAGAGACCTGAGCCAGTGCAGAATCACACATTTCGAGACAGAATCAATCTCTTGATTTTTAGTGAATCAGAGAGGAGTGCTAAGAAACTCCTGCATTCAGAAGTGCTCAAGTCCCTGAAAGGAGGTGCCAGTTTTCAGCAAGCCTGGGATACTGAAAATATTACTGCATTAACCACAGCAGATATTGCTGTTTGTTTTCTTAGTGCCCTTTTGTATTTTAACAAATGGCTGTAATAATTTCATCCTCATTTTAAGGTTTGATTAATTGGTTCATTGTGTTCTTTCTTCAGAAGGAAATGTGTTACTGATATCCCTTGGTATGAGTGACATATGGGTTCTAGCTGAAATGATAGAACGTCCTTTCATTTAGCAAAACAAAAATATGCTTGGCACTCTGTTCTTTGCTACTCTTCCAGCCAAATTTAATTTGTGAGAGTGATGTGGCTTCTTTGTCATTGGCTGTGGTGGCAGAACTTCATCTGGGTGAGATTCTTCATGCTTGTGAGGTGAGGTCCTTAGGGTGGCAGCAATAATGAGAGAGGTGGTGTTTTCTCTGTTCTCTTCTGCCGAAGTGTTTAATGTTGCAGCTCAAATCAGCCAACAAATAGAAAAGGATGGAAATGTCTGAAAACATGAAAATGCCTTATTTTGTATGAGTTATTTCCTTCCTTTCAAATTTTTCTGGTAGCTATTTTTCTTTTTAAAATTCTGCATTTCATTTGATGATAATTTTATAAAACACTGTAAGGTGAATCTGTCTTGAAGGAAATTGCCCTGAAATGCAGCAATGGAAATGACTTGTATTCTCCAGGATTCAAAAACTGGATTATTCCAGAGTTTTTCTACACACTTTGCTGTGTGTGAGAGTACATCCACTCTGAGCCTTCATTTCAAGTCCAAACCTTCTCTCACCATGTTGAACCCTGCTATGAATGAACATGGTGCTGTTTGTATCCTACTGACTGTTTCTTCCTTGTGTGCTTGTCACAGCACTGTTAATTATGGGTGATTATTTTAGGAATCTTTGGAATGTCATGTACATTCTGCCTCTCCAACAGTTTCCACATTGCAAGATTGTTGCCAGTTCAAGAATTTTTATTGGCTTTTAATTCCTTGTTATTTTATTTTGGACACTGATAGGTAGGGTGCTTTATTAATTCAGCTTTATACTGTATAACCAAGATGAATTCCATCTTTCAGAGAATTTCTTCATTATTGAAGGATATTCTTATGTAAAAGTATTAAACACATCATGAAAACTGAGTATAGATCACATGAGTATAAATTTAGTGTCTGGTCTAAGAAAGATGAAATTAAAAACTGCTTAGAACACAGGTGCCGCCTCCTAACCCCAAGTCTGGTTTGGAATTGATAAGTGTGTCCTGGATAAGGAGAGGCTGTGTTGCCAATTTTAGGAAACTTTTGGGAGATCACAATTTTGTATCAGTGCATGTGCGCATATGTCGGTGGTGGTTGTTGTTAGGAAACTGTTTGTACTCAAGCATGGATTTAGGTTTTTTTTTTTTCCCAGTAATCTGTTGATTAATTTTTTCCAAGGAGTAGAACAATTTGTGTGGTAAAAGAAAAGTTAGTCAGTATGCAAATGTAACTACCAGTTTCCATGGTCTTATAAACCCTTTTTCTTCACAAACCAATTAAAATGAGGACTTGGCCAAGCAAAGTTTCAAGTGAATAAGTTTATGCCCTACATATAGTCTACAATGACAGGATTTAAAAAAAATCCAGTTACATCAGCTTTAAAGTAATCTGTGATTCAACAATTAAAATATAAAAAGTAGTAAAATTCTTAAAAGAAGAAAGATCAAGAAAAAGTGTTCTAGATGAATTTTCTTCCTGTCTCCAGTTTTGAATCCATGATAGAATCTTTATTCAGTGTCTAAAACTGCAGTTCTTCTCTGGGAAGGACATGTCCAGAGTGAAGAGCACTCTACCATCTAAGTTTACCTGGAAATAATGACTAATTTGTGTTTTGAGTGCAAGAGTTGTCTTGCACCTGGATTATGGGTCTGGATCCCATGGATCAACCTCAGGGAACCTGAGATCTCCTGTGTTATTCTGGTTAAATTACCTAAGGTTTCATTTCTGTTCTAGAGAGGAGATGTAGAATATTTCCTTACTTCTCTCACTTATATGGTACCTTCTCAGGTATTCAGGACAGGAACTCTGTGTTGATCTCTGTTTAATAAAATCTAAGACGTGAGGAATTGTGAAGGAACAGAGGGGGCATTTGAGTCTTGCTATATAATGGTAATAATCAATAACAAATAAACCATGCCTTCAATATCCCAGTCCTCATTAAGTCATGAGTTCCCTATTCCAGCAACCAGGTAAGTTCAGCATCTTACTCTGGTTCAAAGATTATTTTTAGCTTTTTTGTCCAATTTGGCAGAGTGAACCAGATGATTTGGAAAACACTTGTGATTTTTCTGTGATAAGAGATGAGGTTTTCTTTTAAATAGCATGGTAGTTATAGTAGAAAACTGTTGTTGGGAATAACTTTGGCAATCAACACCAATGCAAGATAAATTTAGTTTTGTATAAGTATTTGTAAAAAATATCAAATATCAGGTACTGTGACTGGAAGTGCCCTAAGGCAGCTTAGACAAGGTGCCAAGTGGAAGAGAAGTGTGTCAGACTGACCCAATCCCTGAAGTCTTTCCTGAGTAATTTGATTAATATTTGTCTTTCACCGTGATCTTGTAGCAGAAGAAGAGAGCCAATAGAAGCTTTTAGTACTGCAGTGTAACTGATGTGAGAGAAATGAACAACTCCTCCATCATAGCACTGCTGGTTACCATCTCTGTGATGGTAAACACTGAGAGAAGATAAACACTCTGCAGCACAAAGTGTGACTGAATGCCTTTAAGGACTAGAAAGTGCTAAATGACCTTTCATCACTTAAATCACTTGACTGGGTGGGAAATTTTTTAATGAAGGTCATAGGACTGGAAAAAATATCATAGATGATCATGGAAGTGGCATGTTCTGTTCCTCCTGATTTGGGTTTTTTCCAAAAATTGTATCTGCAGCCAGTATCCTTTTCCTTGGAAGAAAATACTTCAGCACAGTAATAGTAACTGAATCTTAATGTTCTGTGTGGTATCAGATGGTGAAGAGTGGTGGTTTTTTAATGCAGTGGTTGGTGTAAAAAATCAGAATTTAAAGACTTTCTCTGTGTCAGTTGTTTTTGTAATTTTGTTTGAATGCCTTTAATCCTGTTCCCACTGTGTAAAATAAATCACTGGTGTAATTACTGGTGTTCCTAAAGGCTGGTTGTGGCCTTTAGAAACCGGGCCAGAGAAAATAAAGTCCAATTTGACTGTACATTGCTTTTTGAAAATGCAGTCTTTGTTGTATTTTCTTGTGAAGTAGTCAGGAACTGCAGTACAGTTACATCTAGACCCTACATGCTGGTTGTTTATCCCTATAATGACAGTAAGAAGCCTCTTGGGTGATTTTTTGTGGGCATGAATCAAGTGATTTTCTTGTCCTTGTTTGAAACAGGAAAAACTGTGAGTGGTGAGGGGGAAGCCAATCAGCTCAGTTAAGAAATTAAGTTTTCAGAAGAGGCTAGGATGAAGCCATGTAATAAATTTTAGGCTGATGACCTTTCAAAGAGAGGCTTGGAAGGAGAACAGAGATTAGAGGTTTGGCTTCATATCCATGTAGAGTTGCTTGGTGTAATCCTGTAGGGAGTAAGTGATTGCTTGCAAGGGTATTGTGGACTGAAGGAAGAATATGATATATTGAAATTTTGTTAGTATTTTTAATTTGGAAGATTATCTGGACTCAAAGAAGCTTGTCCTCTCATCTATAACTATAGAAGTTGGAAGAAAGTTTATTCAGCTGAAACATGGTTGTTTTTCAGTCCTTTTTTTAATAGAAGAGCAGGGAGTTGTGCACTGCTATCACGATGATAAGAGCAAGACATAAATCAAGAGTTAAGTATTCAGGAGTAACAGATCTGAGGCAAGATGACACTCAGTTTTCAGAGATGGCTGAGCTCTTTTTGTGCAGCTGGAAGCACTGGAGGTTGTGGTGCTGGGAGCACGGTGATGGCACAGCCTCCCAGCTCTGCTTCCCCTGGGCACACTGGCATGGGACCATGCTGGTAATTCCTGGAATTGTCTCCAGTTCTATGCACTCTCCTTTTGTCTGCTGTTTTCTGCTATTCCAGGGGCTCAGTTTACATTTACACTGGCTCATTACACAAGACTACCTTTAATATACATTAAGACTCCTTATACTGTAATTTGAGAGGTGCTTTGCTGTTCCTTTCCTAATTGGTGCAATGAGAGCTGTCTGCAGAGACATCAATATTAAACATCAGAAGAGAGTTTTTGAAGTAGAGCATGCATCTGATGAGCCATGTGAGAGTGTTGCAGGGAAAGAGATCTATGCTGAAGTTAATAAATGAAAACAGCCCTCCTTGTTTGAACAGAGAGACAAATTGAACATTTGTATCCTTGGAGATTTGGATGCTGGCAGGGAAGTTTTGTTTGTCAGTCCTTTGACTTCAGACACTGTCTCATAATTTTCTCTCAGAATATGTACCAAAGAAAAAGGAAGGCAATATCTGTTTTTTATTTCTTTACATGTTCAGCAGGAAGACAGTGATTTGTATTCAGACACATCACGTTGTTACATTACACAGTGTAATCCATGAAGTGTGATAGGTCTTGAAAGATGAAAAAGTCTCGGTGGGACAGTCACTCTCAGGGAATTCACTTATCAGTTTGTGTCATGGCTTTCCAAGTCAAATCAGAGCTGCAGAAATCCCAACATCTGTGGTGCATGCTCTTACTTTTAAAAACTCAAATAGAAACAGAAGCAGTAGGAGCCCTGTTCCTGAGCTGAAATGTATGAGCTTTGTCACAGTGTCATTAACATTTTGTGTTTCTCAGCTGACTGTTGCTCTGTGACGTTTGGGATTTGGGCTTCGCAGGGACTCGTACCAGTGTTGCCTTGAGTATCTGTGTTATGTGAATTCATTCCTCTTGTATCACTTCCCCCCCCAATTTTGATCTTATTTGTAGCTCCTAGTGGACCCAGGCTCAGAGTGAAGAGGTGAAGTTTATGTGATTCTACACGAAAGCCTTGCGTGCATGAATTTTAGACTCAGCACAAAGCCGTAAGGCCTTGAAATTGGCTTGTCACATACCTGCACAAAGCTCTGCAGAATTTAGAGAAGCCTTTTTACTCTGACTTTGTCATGTAATTTGGAGGTTTAATTACACTCATGAAACTGCTGAGGTTATTATAATTCACCATGTTTCTTTAGCTGCAGGTGAGGCAAGGGAAGGCTGTAGAAAGAGTTGTGGTAAGACTTTTACTTAATATGCTGAGATCTTCTATGTTTTTCCCATGACAGCTTGTCTGCCAGGTTACATTCCTGAGCTTCAAATATCACTGCAAGCTAGACATCTCTTGAAACCTGACCCATTTATTCCATTCCTACTCATCACATTTTGGTGTGGAGGCTCACATCTAACTTTTCTGCACAGGAAAAAGTTGGAGGAAAACACATTTTACATTAATTTTCACTGAGGGGAGCAGAAAAGCTACTCTGCAAAGTGGAAATTTTCTGATGAAGCACAATTTGTTCAAATCTCAGGGTGCTGCAAATAATAAGCATGAGAAGAATGGAAAACAGTAAGAACAAACTTCTCACTTCTATGAAATCTGCTTTGTGGTGATGGAGTGAAGCAAATTCAATTTGCAAATTCACATCAGGTCCTAAAACCATATTGAGTAAATTAAACAAATGTTGTTTTATTGAAACATAGCAATAAAACCTGAGCATCCTAAACATCATGACTTCTATGTACATGGAAGATCTTAAGAAAATCTCATTGTTTTGTTTAAGGTTTTCAGATTCTTAAAGAGCTTAAATGAAATTTAGCCTGGAGTAGAATACCCTGCAGAATGTGTCTGTGTGCACCTGAATGAGTGTGTACCTGCAGTGGAGGCTCCCTTTAGCCACCTCTCTCCACATGGGTGAATTTTACCTGGGCTGTCTCATCCCAGAAGGCAGCAACAGCTGGTGCTGTTATGTCAGAAAATGGAAAATAACTTCAGAGACTCAAAGTCACTCTCCAACTTCAAAGCTAGATATGTAAGACAAGTGAGGGAATGGCAGATTGCAACAAATCAGTCTTTGATTAATCTCTCCTGGGCTGTTCAAACAAATTTGCAATTTTTACTAAATACAAGCTTGGTGTGCTTCATTGATGAGAACAGCATGTATCATATTTTTATGCCCAGATCTCTCTGCAAGCTAATGCCACCTGGCATCAGTGCTGTCTTCAAGCTTTCCTTCAGTTCATTCAAGACTTGATTTTGCAGCTGCTGATGCTTTTTGAGTGCTCCCTCCTCAACTGAGTTGGTAAACTTTCCTTAAGAGCTGCAGAAAGCAGTGCTCCCAGAAGGAATAGGGCAGCATTTCATGTGTGATGAGCCCTCAGTTGGCTGAACTTAGAGGTTTCTCTTTGACTCCTCACATCTTGTTCTGTAGCTTCAAAACCAGCAGTGGTGAGAGATTGATTGTAAATGCCCCTCAGACTGCCCAGGGAGAAGTTTTTGCAGTTCTGGAAAGAACTGTGCTTTGTTCCTGTGAACTCTTTTCCCTTAGCTGGTTGGGCTGCCAGGTTCAGCAGGGCCAGGTTTTTCCTTTATCCTGTGGAACAGCTGTGCTGCTGGAATAAACTGCTGCTGGGGTTTGTTAACACTGTGCCCTTCCACATCTCACCTCAAGGCTGGACAAATAAAATGCCATTAGTAATGTTATCTGATGCAACTAACAGTTCCATGCCAAGTGGAATATCTCTTGAATTATCAGTTTGTGCAGCTGTGGTGCAGCTATTATGAAAGATCCCTAAGGATTTTCTGTATGCAGTGTGGACAGGGATGGCTCTTAAATTTTGCATTCAGGCATAGTCCAACTGCCACTAAGAAATAAAGGTCAGTATAGAAACTGAAGTGAAATGTGAAGGCTAAATTAAGAAGAGAAAGGTCCACAAGCAAGTAACAACACTGTTCTGACCATCTGATGAAGACAGACATAAGCATGTCTGCATGCACACGTTTGTTTTTCTGATCTCTGCAGTGTTTTTAAGTGGATCTTCAGTTCTCCTAGGAAACCATCATTAGGCTAATTGAAATGCTACCTTTAAAAGCAACAAATGTCATGATACATCTTAAAGGCTTTCACAGAATCAAATGACATTCATGCTAGGAAATAAGGTACAGTCTATATAAACATTTCAAGCACTGTGAGATAAACTATAAATGTTTCCAAAGCCAGTAGACTTTCCTTGTATTTTAAATAGAATTTTTAAATGATTTTACAGTGTTTCCCAGCAAGGTGAGGCTAGAAGTAGGACTCAGTCCCAGGGAAATTATTTTTTTTTCTAGGGAATATTTAGCAATGGGAGTTCTTTGGTTTTCTTTAAGAAGCAAATGGCTCAAAGAATAGCTACTACCACTATTGTGTCTTGTCAACTGAGATAATGCTCATCTTCTTATTAAATAAGAAAATGCAACTAGAAGACTGTTATATCTTTATGGAGCTCCTTCTCTTGTTGAATGTTTTACTCATTCACACCAGGCAGCCAAATTCTCTAGTACATATGTGTGCTTTAGGATAAAAGATGCATATGTTAGAAAGACACTTGGCCAACAGTCAGGGAACTTTACTGAAAATGCTGATTCTTTTTCCCTATCAATAACTGAAAAATAGTTCCAACAATAGCCTGACACAACTCTGCTGTCATGGAGGAATTTGGGGAAGAACTTGGGGTTTGTTGGCTATTGATGACTGTCCTTCTGAGCAGTGTTAGAAGGGATTAAAGTAAAAAATATTTTATCAGAGCACCTTCTTTCTTATCATGGGATGGGAATGGTATTGTCCTGCCTTCACAAGACCAGAAGTCCATTTTGCTTCTTCTGAGGATACAAGTTGGGCCCACTTTGTAAAATAATATATTTATTCTTCAAAAGTCCTAACTTTTCTTAGTGACTTGAAAATAGACACGTATTTTAATCAAATTTGGTCCATTTTTTTTCCTACAGATGGTGCTATTTTCCCATGAAAAATCTGTAAAGTTTGAAGAATCAAATGGCTTCAATGCTAATTCATTTTTAGCCCAAAGGAAAAAGCCAGGATGTTGCAAGAACTGTTAGACTGTGGAGCTGTGTTACTCTGGTAATGGATGGAAAATAAATGGGAACTCCCCAGTTCCAAGGCTGTCCCTCTGTTTTGTCCAACCAGCCTCTCAATCTGAGCTCTGGAGTGCTGTCACATACTGGAATGGGTTCATACAGTGCTGGGGTTTATTTCTGTGAAACTAAGTTTTGTTATTAAGTGCTCATGCATGCAAACAAGTGGAAAAATATGGCTTCCAGAACTTTCTGGGATTTTGTATTTCTGGATCTATTTTATCCCTCATTCTTTGTCATGACCCACTCTTTTACTGCTTTTGAAATATCCTATGGTCAAAATGGGGAGGTGAGTGTTCATTCCCCAACCCAGGAACTAAACAAGTCTGACTGTTCTTTGAGGTACAAGTTTTATGTATTAAATACAGTAGACAGACACTGAACACTGACAGGAATCTTGTCCTGCTCAGTCCTTCTCACTCTCCTGGTGCAACCTCACAGGACTTGGGTGATGGTCAGCCTGATAATCTGTTCTGAATGATGCATTCTCACTCTACCTTTTTCTTTTCCTGCTGACAGACCATTGATTCCATGTGCTCCTCTTAGAAGAATATCTGCAGCTATTTCTAACACATAACAAAACACAACTTATCCAGCTCATTTCATGAGATGTGACTGCTGTGTCAGGCAGGTATAAAATTATCTGTGAGGACACTCCTTGTAATAACAGCCTGTTGCCCCACTTGTGTCACTCAGTGCTTTTTCATTTCTGGCTTGTCTTCATTATAAGTGGAGTTTGCAGGCTCCTGGATTGCCACTCAAACAGAAAACTTATGTGAGGGGAAAAAGGAATTTCATACCTGTATTAAAACTTCCCCCAGAAGTTTTTATATTTAAAGTCAAACTAAATTCTAAAAAGGCAGCAGCAGCCCATATTGTGTTTGCTGTCACTTTCTGAAAATCCCATTCCTGGTGTGTGCTCTGAACAGGTCTTGTTGCTGCTGATTCAGGCTCAGTCTGAATCAAAAATTTTTCAGGAGAAATTTCCGAGACAGAACCTGAAATGGCAACAAGGCAGTGCTGATATTGGGAGCAGTTACCCTTCTCTGGAATCACACAGTGGGAGAGCAGAAAGCAAATCTCATTTCTCCTCATTTCAGACCAGTGAGGGTTTCGTTTTGCGTTTTTGTTGTTTTTTTTTTTTTTACTCAGCGTGTGTCACGGGCTGGCGAAGGCTGAATGTGTCCCTCTGTGGAGACAGTCGCTGCTGGAAACAGGCTGTCACCAGCAGAGTGTGTGACCAAAACAATACAGTTCTCCTTCTTTCCCATTTTTCTCCTTTCAGAACAACTCCTAGATGTTCTGTATACTGGCAGGCAGGAGGAAAAGACAGATGGTGTGACAGTGGGAGAACAGTCTATTTTAGCACTAATAAAAATGGGTCTGGAGATTCATATATGGCAGAAAAATTATAAACTGGGCATAGCAGGGATAAAGCAAGTGACCTTTCAGTATTAGAGCTGCACAGGGATGGTTTTGTCTTTTGCATTTGAAATTTAGAGTTTTTAGCTTCTCCTGCTGCAAAATATTTATTAAAAGGGTGCTAGTCCTGATGTACAGCTTAGCTCCCATTTCAAATATTATGGAGCAAAATATATTTTGGTTACAGAAAAGAAAATGTTCTCCCATTCAAAAAGTTTCTTTTCCCACCTGCGTCAGTCCTAAACCTGCTTGCTCTGCACATTTTGCGTGTGTATCAAAAAAAGGAATAAAAATGAACATTGCCCTCATTCTGTGAACTTTGATGAGTTCCTGGTTTGTGCAGCTCTGAGGTGTCAATAATAGCTGGGAAGGGGGATGTCCATTGCAATTCCTGAGGGAATTCTGCCTGTGGAGCAACCTGCTGGATTTGAGGTTTTCCCCCTTTAGCATTAGGGCACATTTCATTGGGAGGGGATGAGGAAGACTCTTGTGTGGAAGGAAAATAATGGGATTTCTTGTTCAGTCAGTCATAAAGTCTCACCTCTTCCTTTGTATTGAGGTTCCTGTAGCCCTAGGGATTTTATATCAGTCTGCAGCATTGGTAGCTGTAACTGCTGGAGGGGATAAAGGTTGTCAAAATGAAATTTTGCTTCCTCTTGAGAGACCTTTTACAGGTCAGCATAGCTAGGCCTGTCTTAACTGTTTTCTTTGAAGGAATTCACTTTAAACTTTGCTGAAATTAGCAGGTCTGCCGGGAGGGAAGGGGATACATAGGCAAGATGAGATGAATTTCAGAGAAGTTACCACTTCTGTTGCCTAATGCCAACAGAGTGTCTATCTTTTCATTGGTAGAAAAGGAAAATATTTCCTCTCTTTTAAAATATAGACACAGCTACTTCCCTGTAGCTATTACTTGACATCTCACAGATTTGACATCTGCAAACTGATTTAATTAATATTTGGGCTACCTTTCACAAGTGTATAGCACTTCCAACATACAGAAGTGTCAAGCCTTTAGCTGATAAGTTGTTTCCAGAGTTTCTAAAGATAAAAATGTCTAATTAAGTCACCTTTCCTGTTTGCTTCTGATTTAGTTCTCAAACTTAACACCTACAAATGTCTTTAAAAAAAAAAAAACAACAAAACCACTATCACTTTTTCTCATCAGTGTCATTACTTGAGAAGAAATGTCTGAGTTTCATGGACAGCCCCATGAGGGGCAGCAGAATCTGAGATGCTGACAGAATCAGTGGGGATATTGCTGGGAGGATGTTCTCTGCCTGCAGAGATCCTGCAGCCAACATTTGCTGCACTTTGGGAAGTTTGGTGCAGGGCTCTATTAACTGAGTTGTAAGAACAGCTGTGTGTTCCATACCACTGCTCCCAAACTGCCCTCAAGGATGGAAGAGGGGGATAAAAGAAACAGGAAGGAAGGAAGGAACAGAAGCCCAATTCAACTCCCATGGAAGGCTACAGGAATTTTTCCGACAGCTTCATGGGAACTGAATTAAGCTGTTGGTGAGAAGCCATGTTCACAAAACTCCAGACCTCCTCTTCTATTCTACATCTGCACTGGATCTGTTGAATTTATTAGGAATAAAAATCTACTTTACAACATGTGGAAAATAGAGGGGGTGAAGGTTATGAGAAAACCCCAACTTATTGATGTGGGAATGGAGACCTCTTGCAAAATGAACTGTTTCAAATGCACTAAAAACGTGTCCCCCCAGCACCCAAAGCCTTCCTGCATTCATGGTCCCTGACTTCATCAGTTTCACAGCATTACTTTTCAATCAGCAAACATCATAAACACAGGAAGGCAGATTTATGGCTGTTTATTAGCCAGCACCATTACTGTATTTACTGTAGTGTGAAAAAGGAAATCGGGGAAAAGTGCTATAAATCTCAGTGGCTGCAACCCAGATGCATTTATTTACTTACTGGATACTTCCCTAGTAGCTCAGCAGATGCCTGCTAGTTTACACTTATATTTTGAGCATATCAGCAGAATGCTCTAGAGGGATGGGTGTTAAAATCCTGCTGGGGTCTGTTGTGGGCACTGCTAGGAAGGAGCTACTGAAATGTGTTCAGTTTAAGCAGCTAAAATAGTTATTGAAGAAACACCAAGGTGTTAACCAATCACTGTGTGTTTAAAGGGAGTATATTTATAAATTTGGAAGTATATAAATATACCATCTTGCAATAACAACAGATAAACATCTGGCTATTAAAATAATAGAAATAAAAGTAAAACTCCTGGCTTGCTAATGTGAAGATACTCTCTGTTCAAGGAGGAGCCACAATCCTCAAATCTTATCTGAAGTCCTGGAGCTGTAATATCTCACTTGT
The DNA here is from genome assembly GCF_009819885.2 of Catharus ustulatus. Lineage (NCBI taxonomy): Eukaryota > Metazoa > Chordata > Aves > Passeriformes > Turdidae > Catharus > Catharus ustulatus. The sequence goes on along the minus strand of NC_046237.1, from coordinate 3,367,916 downwards.
GCTGTGTAGGGGGCTGCTATCAGATGGGGAGTTCTGTTTCCTGCAGGCCAGACCCAAGGTTGTACTTTACATTGGAGATATAATTGTCATTTATTCTGAGACAGTAAGTTGTCTGCCCCTGAATGACCTATTTCCATCTGCACTCAAAAAAGAAGTTATTTTGGACATGGCTGTTTTCTAATGCTCAAAAATGCACAAATACTTCCTTACAGATCACTTCTGCATTGTTCTCAGTAAACATGTCTTCTTTAAAGTAAAGAACATGACTTCAGCAAATGTTGCATTGTCTAGGCCTGTTCTTTACACCTTCATTATCTAGAAAAAAACCTAATTAATGAGTAGAATTCATTAAATTGAATGCTTTTAGGCCTCAAGTTCTGAAAGAGCTATTTAATTTATCAACTTTCCAATAAAAGCACAGCTTATTCAGTTTGTATTTGTGGTCAGGTGCAAAAGCTGGATCTAAATGTGTGGTTGAAGTCCAAATGTATTTTTCCTAAAGGGAAATCATGAATCCATTCAAACCTATTGCAATATCTTCACCAATGTTCAGTGAACCAGGAATTAAGTTCACTCCAAAACCTAAAGGGTTTTAATTTTTACTATTTTTTCTATTTACTATTGGCTCTTATTGTTAATGCTGTTTTTAAAATGAACAGTAAAATGCAAAGAGTATAAATTATAGATGAACAGTTTCAATGAGGCTGTTGATTGCAATGACTGAAATCTAATTAAGCAGTTTAAGATCTAAGTGATATTATTATTAAAGAATTATGTTAACAGAGCATTTGATCAGCCTCATAATTTGTTTTATGTGAATTATACTTAGGAGATAATGTGATTCCAAGTGACAAAAAGCTCTGTTCTGTTTCTTTCCTCTTTTTTAGAGAAAACTAATACGCTATATTTAAATTGAAATAAATTGACAGAGAGGTCTCAGGGAAACAAAAGCAATATTTTGGCGTCTTAACTTTAACTGACTTCATATAAATACTAATACTGACTACAGGGTTTGAGTTGGCACTATATGAAGTACTTGTGAAACAGGAATGGAAATGTCTGCAGATGAATATATGCAAATCCATGTATATTTTTACACAGATATGCTAATTTGTTATGATGACAAACTTATTAGCAGTAGCCAGCAAAATGGTTGTGCCACACTCTACCTATTTGACTGTGAAATCTGTAAACATCCAGTCCTTTATTTAAAATAATTCAGTGCATTTTCTAAATCAATGGGAATCTATTGGGAAGATGTTTATTATTTAATTTGCCAGTACAGTTCATCCAAATGTGTGAACACATTGGATTGCTTCCTGTGAGATGCAGCTCAGTAGCAGTCACAGGGACAGCGTGCTAGATAAATTCATCCCTTATTTTTGGAAATCAGGTCTGTGCTTGGTGACTCTGGGAGTCAGCCTTGGTCTGGTTATAACTAACATTTGTGCTTTTCTCACTTTTTCTCTCAATTCCATCAGTCCCATCTCCTGTCAGGTCCCAGCACAGCATCTCCTACAGAATCAAGAGACAGTTCAGCGCATCTGGGCTAATCACACATTGCACTTTCTTGTTGTTTGTACACAGATGTTGTCTAGCAGAGTTGTCCCAAATTTCACTGTATTTTTGTGAGCATCCTTTCCACACCTCAGTGCCTGCCCCCCTTGCCTTGGATGCTGGAGTGCTCCTTTGAAATTTAACCCTGTTTGTGGCACAGAATGTGAGTCTTGTCCTACCTGCCATAGAAAACTCAGAGCATCTTGGTCATCCCACAAAGCAAACAAACAATTGGAGGAACTGAAAAAAACAAAACAGGAACCATTTTAGATACAGCTGGACACCAAGAATTAACAAAGTACTATATTTTTGTGTTGGATTCCTTTGATTTTTGGATTTCTGTAGCACTAAGTTTGTTCCTTGGTTACTGTGAAAGGAAACCAGGCAGGATTTCAGTATTAAAATTTCAGTGTCATATAACTGTGGGTTTGTTTGAAACCAACTGTTATATTTCAGTGCACAGCCTGACGAGTACCCTGGGGAAATGGGCTCAGTTCCAGGGAGACAATCCTGCTCCCAGGTTAAATGTGTTGTTCTGTGGTTGCTGCTGCCTTGACCCTATTTTGGATGAAAGGACCATGTCACAGCATTGCCATTTCCCTGTCTACCCCTCACTGCCTCTCTCCCATAGACATGCCAGGGGTTGTTAACTCAGCTCCTGGAATACTCTTGATAAAAACAGCTCCAACTCTGCTACTGCCTGTGCCTTCCCAGTTTTTGGACATCCAGTCATTTGATTTAATTGAAATATTGTTTCAAGGAGTTACTTGTAATAGACAGTGTCTGGCACATATTTATTTTTTAAACTTTCAAACCAGACAGGGCAGGGGATGAGGGAGCAAATCATGGGGAATTACATGGACTTGAACAGAGAAAGACTGAGAGTGACAAACACTGCAGAGGAAAGAGAAAGTCATGAAACAAAAGGAGACAAAGCAAGTGTGTCTGGATGATTCACTCTTTGCTGGGCTATTGCTTTGTGTATGTCAGGACTCACAGCAATAACCAAACCTTTATTCCTAGCTCTGTTCCCTGAAATTTGTTGTGCCTTTTCTCATATGGTTCCTTCTGTATCATTCCTTGAAGACAATCTCTAATGAGCCAAAATGTGCAGCATTGTTTTGAACCCATTCTTGGTTTTCTTTCCATGTCTGGAAGAATGGAAAATTAATTTTGCTCTTGGTCTGGTTCAAAATCTTCCTCCCACACTGTGGAGCCTGAATGTGATGTTGGAAGATAGCATGTTCTGGCTACAAGCATCAAAGCGAGATCCAAAGGGCAAGCAGCTTTAAATATTTAACTACTAATAATCTGGTTCATAAAACTGACTGGGTGTTTATGGATGACAGCATTGATACTTTATGCTATTGATCTAACAGATGCAGTTAATCCTGTATTTTTAGAATATAGAAATATGCAAAAGTCATTCTTGATAGATAAAAAGAAAGAACTCAGCCAAGTGCTTTTAAATGTTGATGTGTCAGCAGCCTTGCTATCTGTCATTAGCATTTTCTTTATATCTTAAATTTAATCAATACTTTTCTGAGGTTATGATCAAGTGGCATAAAACATTTTATAACTTCTGTTTGCATGTGATAGATTTTGTTTTCTGTGATGGCTCTGATCTAGTAGGGGATTCAGCAGCATTAGTAACTACTGACAGAATATGGCTTAAATTAAAGGTGAATGGCCACTTCTGGTGTTTTAAGCTAAACATGCTTTTAAAGAGATTTAATTTTTGTTAGTCCCAACTGAGTTCTTCCCAGAAATCAAGCAACCACTGAGGTCCCAACTCAGCCTTTTCACTGGGAATCACAACAATCCTGTAAGAATTTTTAGGCTTCCTGCTCCCAAAGCACCTTGAGATTCTTAAGCTCAGGTACAATGGAAGAAGACTTGTTTTGTTAGTATGTGAAGTGACATGTTGATAGATAGGTACCTCCTGAGTGGTGGTTTCAAATATTAAATGATGATTATCCAGAGCTCCGAGGCACTGATTCTTTGAAAGGGCTTTCAATTTTGTGGGAGTAGAATGACAGGGGCTGATTGCAGCTGATTAATACTGAGCTACTAATCTGTACATTCTTTGTTCTTGACAAATTGTATAAATTAAGTTCTGGGGAAGAAGGGACCTTCCTTAAATCTGAGGGCAACAGAGAGCCTGGTTGAGAGGAACTTGCCCCTGCCTTTCCCTCCTTGAGCATCTCCCAGTTTCATGGGCACAGTTCACCACTCTTCAACACTCTCTGGGATAAAACTGTTGTGAATGCACTGTGTATAGAAATTTAGGGAGAAATCCAAGTCAGAAGAGGCACAGGATGTAATTAGGCAAGGTAAGCAATATGTAAGAAGGAACCAGAATTACCTTTGTCTATTGTTTATACAAACTTTTTAAAAAAGGAAGAATAATGAAATGTTTATACTTGCAGAGTCCAGGGAAATACTGTACCTCTTTCTGTACTCTTACTTCAGGTAATGTTATCTTGCAGGTCATGGGGAGAGCAGTAATTTGTGCAAGAGAAAGAACAAGCCCCAGTACGACTGTAGTACAGCTTGAACTTTTAACTTTTGTTTTTGTAGAAGTATCAGTCAGCTGCACAATCCCTCTCCATTTTTCTCCCCTCTAAAGGTCAGATACCACTTCTTCATTATTTCTCTGTCTTTTATGCAAGCAACTTTTGCTTGAAAATTTTCATGTGTCACTCATACATCTGTAGGTTGAAACATCTCTCCGAGGCATCCATCACTCAGTGGCAGCTGACACCTGGTCATAAAGGTGACCTATTTCACATTAACAATCCATTTCCTTTCACTGTCACCACCAGGATAAGTTCTACCTTTCCCCTTTCCTTGTCAGAAGTGTAGACTTAGGGGTTAGATTGAAGATTCTTTGAAGGTAAAAAGGTGATTTTTTGATTCTTTGCATCAGTATACTATGTCAATTTTATTTTAATGCTGAGGAAAAATCCCAAACAAACATTGCTTTCTGACAGAGCACTGGAACACTGTCATACTGAAGGATCACACTTTCCATATGAGCTTGGTAAAATTGTTTCCACAGGGCAGAGTGTCATAATCTCATAAATTAGAAAGTATCATAGCATGTTATTGGAGTTCCTTGTGGAATTTCAGTGCCTTGTGTCTTTTATATTACTTAGAATATGTCGCTGAATTGTGGAAAAATTAATTAAAAAATGAATTTTAAGATGAAAGATCTCCTACATGTTACAGAAGTCTGTGTTATGCAAAAGAAAACAGTATGCATAACCTACCATGTTCCTGACATCTCTTTGAATTGTTGAGCAAAACAGTCTGTGTTCACATTTAGGAGACACAATAATTCTCCAAAAGTTGCAATCTGTCTTTGGAGAACCCACAGGTTTGTCACTGAATTTCATTATCAATCAAGGCATTTTTGTGTGGAAAAAAAGGTGCCTTGAAGAGAACTATATGTAAGAAGAGGAGGAAAATCTTCAGGATAAAGATGCTGCTTCTGTTATGAAGTCCTCAGCTCTTGATCAGATTTAGCTGTAGTGTGTATTGGATTAGAATTTATTTGTATTTTGGAGTTTTAAATTCTTTTTTTCTCCTCTACTTCCCACCATAATTTCTTCTCAAAGTTATAGAAAATAATATTTACTACTTATTCATTACATAAGTGATACAGAAAATCAGTTCATCATAATGTTTGCCTAGTTTTGAACTACCTAGTTTGCTTTTGCCTTATTTGAAATAGATAAACATGCACAAGGTAATTTGGATACATCTTTGTCATGGTAAAATTTGATTTAATGTGGTTATCTTGGGTGTGATCATTCCAGTCACTGGCATAATAAATACAGGATTTTTTCCAAAGAGAAAAGGAAACTGAGAAAGTCCTGTTGCTAAAAGAGAAAAAAATCACAGAGAGAAATCGCAGGCTTTGAGAAATACAGTTGCCGTTGTTCACCTCTCCTGTGTAACCCTGATGCAGTGGAACATCATTACTCATCTGTGCGCTGCCTTCGGGATTTGTTCCACCACGTTCCGCTGGACTTCTCGGGGGCTGATGAACCATCCTCACTGACTTACCACACCAGAAACCAGGCCTAAGCAAATTTATTTTTTTTTTTTACGCTTGGCAGTCTTTTTGCTGGAAAATCTGAATTAGGAACTTGTGAAGTAACCTTCAGTATTGTTGTGAAGTATAAAAATTCCCATTACTCCATGTCTCTGCCATGTCAGTCCTGAAGGATCATACTCTGTTCATGATTCCTTTTAGCTCTGACCTTGAGGAGATCTTACGAATCATTTAAAGTTTCATGACTTAATCTTAAAATTACAAAACAATGATGACTGTGGCAAAGGACAGTACATTTGAGAGACAAAACAAAAGTAAGAAAAGGCTGACAGTGCCCAGAAGCAGCAAAGCAACCACAGAAGGGTTTTATCAGGAATCAGAAATGTGAAATTTAGCGATGAGATACTACCCCTGTCTGAAATAAGAACTATCAACTGTCTGAACACAAAATTCTGATGAGTTTGTGCTCTTGCCTAAGGGACACTTCATGTTTTCATGGGACAGTTTGGAGAAACAAGCACAGCTCTGGCCTTCTGGGGAAAGATATCCTTTGTGGTGTAAGCCAGCAACATTCCACAGGGAATGGGAGAGCAGGTTAATGGGACATAGGGATGAAAAGAAAAATTCATCTAATGGTAAACATGGCATGTCTTTGCCATTGCTAGTTCATGTATACTAGAATATTTTACATTCATTGTGATCTACAGCTCTTTCTTCTAAAGCTGAAACTACTGCTAATGTTTCTGAAAACTAAGATGTTACTGATCAATACGTTTTGCATTTCAGTGTTTTTCCAACTGTGAGAGCTGCATAACTGCAATGATTGATTGAATTTTTGGCTTTTTTAAAAAGGCAGATTAAATAATGATCATTCTTTTAACATATTCACGGAAGAACTGGCACAACTCTAAAAAAAAGTTATCATCAGTCCTGTGTGTTTTCTACTCACACTTTTAGGCAAAAGCTGTTGCTGATTTGGTTATTAGGAAACCAAAGGGAGCAAGGCATAGTTTCTCACTTGTTCTCCTGTTTGATGTTTCTTGGACTGTGCCTCCCTGCATTGCAGGGGAACTGAGCCTCTGACAGACTCTTTTGTGTTCTCATTCCTGGAGCGTTATTGGAGATCACTTTATTATCTTAGGCACTGCACATCACTTTGAAGACAGCAAATGTTAAGATGGTGTGCAATCATCTGTCATATCTATTAGGTAGGCAGTGGATTCACTCTACAAAACCTATTAAAATTCTGAAACAGTCTTTGAGAACCTTATCTGAGTGCCTATGTGACATGAAGGCACCTTCAGACTCAAACTGACTCATACCTTGAAATGCTTCACCTTACTCCAGCCGACTTCCCCTGAGGTCAGAAGCAGGTGAGCAGTCAGTATGGGCCTCAGTTTTCTCATTGTTGTTTCTAAGTGCTTCAGTAGCAAGTTTAAACACAGTAAACATCACAGTCTGAAAGTTTATAGAGCTACTAATTCAGATACTTGCAAAATCTGTGGATCTTTAAGGAGCTGCTTTCGGTCTGTGTTCAAATACAAACAAGCCTACTGTATTTTTGATGTAGAGAAGCTTAGGGATTTTTGCTCTTCTAATTGTTGTATTCACAATATTTATTTACACTTACATAATTGTAACTGGATTTCCATATTCTAGCAGTGTTTGTAATGAAATGTGATTTGTACTGTTCTGTATCATCCCAGAAAAAGACTGGGATATCTGACTGACTAAATAATGTGTGATAAATGTTATTGCAACTTGGTTGTACTTACAGTTTGGGGCATTCAGCTTCTGTGAACAGCTAACATGGGATTCTCCAGCAGGAATTTCTCATTTAAGTGAAGATCTATCCCAATCCTTCATGATTATTATTAGTCCTTCAAACAAACAATTTATGTAATTTCATTCATTATCTCTTTCTCCTTCATTGTGTCTTATTCTTTCTTTTACCTTCAGGAAAATCTCCAGAGTGTTCAGATTGAGAATTTGCTGTCTCAGCTGTCTTTGCCTTTCCTGGTGCTTTGTGCTCTGAACTGGGTCACACGCAATTTTGCAGTGATACAATTGTCCTTTTTTGTGAGAACTGTTCTTCCTCTACTTGCTTCCTCTGCATCTCCAATCTGAACCCTATGAAAGATGTACTAAACATAAAGCAGGATTCCTTTATTTAGTTAGAATTTCAGGCTGGAACATTCCTAGTACTTTGCCAGAAATCTGGAAAACTATTACTTCAAGTTCCCTAATTCTGAAGCATTTATGCAGAAACTCAATCTTCAAACCTCAGCTATGACTCAGCCCTTGTGTAATTGTTTTCTGTGGTAATAGAGAAACTGATGGTAAATGATGCCCAACTTTAGTTACTAGACAAGTACTGTTGCTGACTGAAGAGAAAAACTTCTCTTGTAGCAGCTAAAAGTTTGAAGTTTATTCTAATGTGAGGGGACAGCATATCAGATAAAACTAACAATTACTTATAATGCTAAGACAGGAAGTGTACCATTAAATTATCATGGCTATGGCCATCTAGTCCAATCCATACCTCTGGCAGTGGCCAGTCCCACATGAAAAAGTTGCAAGGAAAACCTACAGCAGACAATCCTGGAATTATTATTCCAAAAGGGGTCATCTGCCCTAACCTCAGGCATGTGGAGGCTACCTTATACCCTCAAGCAGGAAATTTTTCTCTGTGATTTTTCCCTCTGTAGAAAGATTTATGTACAAGCTTTTCAACTGGATCTCACTCCCTCGGTTTTTCTAAGGTATTGAAGAGGTGTGAACACCGTATGTGATCTGCAGAGAGTGTCAGTGGAAATGAGAAATGGTAGAAACTACTGAAAACAGCAGTGTGTGTTTGAAGCTTGACTCCTGTCTTACTTGCTTATTGCAAAGAGCAGACTGAAGAACCAGATGATACGTGTCAGAAAAACTAAGACCCTCATCACTTTACAACAAGAAATATTGCTGATTTCCCTCTGAGTGTTTAAGAAGCTATTGCAAAATATGTCCAACATTGGCTGCTCCTCTAAAAGTCTGGGCACTATCCAGGAGCAGACTCAGCAGTGTCAGCGTGGTAAGAGACAGGCTTATCTCCAGGAAGTTTAGAAATGAGGAATCCTAGAAATCTCATGAGGTAAGCCAATCTCTGAGAAACTCAGACACACTAGCAAAAGTGAAGATGATCAGACAAGTTGTATAAGCTTTTAGTCAGTTGCTAAATTCCAGTTATTCATTTCCAAACTTTTGGAAAGTCACACAAACCTGTGCCTTTTGCTGAAAGTGTGAGCACTGCCCTGCCTGTAAGACAAAAGGAAATAGCAGATACCTCATGAGGGCAGAGACAAAAACAGAAGAAATCTCTAAACCATGGCAGTGATCATAAGGGCATTTACTGACACAGGTCATCAGCTGTCTTAGAACTGCTAGGCTCAGCTTGCTTTCCAGTTCCTCCTTGCAGCTGGTGGGAATTTGGACAGCTGAGGATCTAGACAAGGACTGGGGCAGAAAAGCTGTGCAGCCTTTTAGCATTGTGGGTTTGTTTTGCAGCCCAGTGCTGCCTGGTGATCGCAGCCTGCGGTGCTGAGGGATGTGAGTGTCCATGTAACATCAAACACACACATCTGTGTGGCCTTTGGGTGGAAAGCATTCAACCCTCCTTTACTAGCTGTGTCTTTAAAAAAGTACCTTTGGAGGCATCTTTGGGTAAAGGAGACTTTGATTCTCTCTCTCACCTTCAAAAATTCACTTTAAACAATGCCTCTAAAATGAGGAAAGCTCCCTACCTTCTTGCTTATAGACAGGGACAGTTTTCTTGAGGGATCAGATGTCTAGAAGCTTTCACAACGTGCACCAAACTACTTGTGACAGAATAGCAAGCTGCCCTGTGCCATCACGGCAGCTGGCAGTGAGTCATTGCTTCTGGCCCTGTAATGCAGACCTTGCGTGTCTGGGAAATAATGCCCAGCCAAGTGTGATTGCAGCCTATTATTAAGGCTTTATTTGTGAAATTGCTATAGCTGAGGTCAAACATCTTTCTCTCTATTTTCACATAGTGCTTTTAGACAGCTTTCAATAATGATTCCATTATAGCCCTAGTATGAAGATATTTTATCTCATATACAAATTGCTGGTTAATTACTGAGTTGTTTTTCACATCTGATTTGACTTTTGAGTAAGACAGTATGACATGGAGCCAGAGGCAGCACTGACTACAGGAAAAATGGTGTTTCAGCTTTAAACTTAAAGTGAGTACAAGAATTTCTGAAACAGATGAATGCACCCCAAGAGTTACTGTAGGTAGTGAAATGCATTGTCTAGAAAATGAAATTATTTAGAAACAGTGGTTTGCCTGCAGGTCTCCAGGTGATATGTTGTGTTGACTTCCTTAAAATGTTTTAGATCCACTTTGTGTGGTAAGGAGATAGAAAAATATTTTACTTGTAATGTCAACCAGTTCTGAATTGTTCTTTGATTTATGGGCCTTATAATATCTTGACATAATGAATGAGGGAAACCTCAAACCTGGGAGCTGATGCTGGACAGGGGAGGATGAGGTGGTGTCCTCACTTTCAGAGTGGTTTCTTAAGGTCAAGGACAGAGACCTGGGTACAGGGATATTTTAAAGTATCCTGGGATTACTGTCAGAGATACCTTATCTGTGCTGACTTTCTCCAAATGTTCTTATTTCTGTTGACTGTAGAAGGAATCTGCACAGTGGTGCTGACGTTTAGATGGGACTAGTTAAGAGAAATTCTCTTTTTCCCTGTCAAAAGACCACAGTACCTTGTGCAGCTGTATTTCAGTCACAGAGGAAATCCAATAAGCCAGTAAGAATATTAATGTGAGTCAAATCTCTAGGATTAAGTCCTGAATTTCTGTTGAGTCTGAATTCTTACTTTTACAAAAATGTTGGTATGTCTTTTTTCCTTAAAGGAACTGGACAGTTGTAGCAAGGTACTGGCAAACTTTTTAGTAACCTTGCACAGAAATACAACTTCCAGCACTTACCAACATCACCTGCCAGAGAAAACTTGGCAAGTGTTCTAATTTGGTCAGTGAATGTTGCTAAGGGGAATATTAATTTGAGATATTCATAGCTCAGCAGAAAGCACTCTTCCCTCAGCTGTGCACTCTGGAAGGGAAATATTCAAATAAATGAAATAAACTCAGCATTTTGTATTTAAAACAAAAGGACTCAGAAGGTCTCTTACAGTGCTGCTAGTTCTTGGGTTTACTTTTTCACATCTCATTGCTTAGGTAATAGTTTTTGTAAAAGTACCAAGATGACTTTTACATCACTGAAACTCTTGTCTCAATCTGTTTTATCCTGTTATGAATTATGAAGGAATCAAGTTCTCAGGATTTGCCAGAGGAAGCTGGCACTAGAGTCAATTCATGAAGCCCCATGATATCTGTGAAGAAGGGTTTGCCATTTTGTTGTGGAAATTAACGAAGGAGGTAAAAGAATCAAAACAAAAACCAATAAACCCAATGAAACCAACCAACCAACCAACCAACCAACCAAAAAACAAACAAACGACAACAACAAAATTTAATCCAAGTGTCTAAGTTGTCCCTCTTATGCAGAGAGGAATGGTTTGACATAACCAGTGACCTTATGATGTCCTAAAACCCTTTGCCAAATGCAGTTAAATAAAATAAACCTCAAACAGAGGGAAAAAACCTCCTAAAACCTAAACCCCACAACACATTGTTCAGGGAAAGGTATTTCCTTCCATACTAAATGTCTCAGCCACCACCATTCTCAAGGATTTTTTAAGTTTTCAATGTCTTTGCACCCACAAAATTATCTTGCACTAATGTAACAATATGTAAGTTGTTGTTCCAAAAATCCTGGGCCCAACTCCAGATTCATCATGTGAACTTGAAAAAGCCAACATGCTTTGGAGTTACAAAAATAATACTGGATTATTTATTTATATAGCACCCATAAATTTACAGGTTGCTTTACACTCCAGAAATAAATTCTAGTCCCTGGAAGGGTAATGCCACAATGAATTCTGGCTGCTAGGTTTAAATAAAAAAGAAGAAAAACTCTAATAAATTCTCAGAATGAAAAAAGAAATTAAAACCCCCTCATTACCAGTCTCTGATATCCTCTGTATTTTAAGTATTTCTGCAGTGAATTAATTTAACTTCTAGCCTAAATAAAAGGCAGAGAAGAATTGCCCCAATACCTCCTAAAAAAAGCCTTAAACTCGCACCCTGGAAGCAGAGAACTGAACCATCTGTTGCTGGGTTGTTGAATCCATGTCAAACTCGGCAGCGTGTGAGAGTGACGTGCAGTGCAGCGTACGGAACAGGGCATTTATTTTTGGTGACATCTGGATGCTTTTTATCTGCTACAAAACAAGGATTTTGGGGACAACAAACTCATAATCACATGTACATCTCTCTACAAAACTACCAAGGTGTTTGATCCTCTGGTTACATATTTCTCTTCAAAAGCCCCACTGTGATGAGGGAGAAAGTTCTACAAGGACATAGAATTGTTTACTCCCTTGATTCTTACTTCCCTTGCTAATTTTCTTAAGGAGTTTGATAAGGTAGACACCCCCACCCATCTTTTCCTTGTCTGACGAATTCACTTTGGGCTCAGCAACTTGTCCCTGATACCCATGACCAACGTTCCTGCTGCCTGGCATGGAACGTGTTTACACTTTGTGGTGAGTACTCAAATATAAGAAAAAAGCCAAGTTGGATGAAATTTGGAGACTTGCTACTGCAGCATATCATGGTCATATTTAATCTTCTTACAGTTGACACCTGCTAAAAATTTACTGTTCCAGAGGGATTGGTGGTAGTTCTGTGCTGACTTTATTGGTGTGACAGGGATTTCATTGGAGAAATCTGTAATAAGAGTTTCTCTTAGCTTTAAAATTGTACTTTGAGGTGGCTGAGGGTTGTGTGCTTTTGTTCTTTCTTTTCACAGTGGCATAATTACTGGTCATAGTCCATGTGAGAAATCAATGCAAGCACCTGCAGGCAAAGGAAGTGGTTTCCATGCTCTGTATGGGAGATCTCAGAATAGCTCCTTTACTGTTATTCAGCTGTCACTTCACTTAGGTTTGAATTTACAGAAAAGTAAGAGACATCTGGTTCTTACTTTGAATTCTCCATGGGAAACACAATAGCAATAATTTCACTGAAGGAGGCTGTCTAGCAGTTAGTAATGATGGGACTATTTTGGGTCTACTTAAGTGTACAGTGGGTGATTTTCTTCTGCAGGTAGTGGTGTCTCAGATTTTGGTGTACATTTCTTATCCTGTCCAGACTTGTTTAAATCTTGATTGAAGAATTAAACCCTAAAGCTGAAAGTACTGTGGGTTTCTTTTACACTTCATTCAGTTTGCTTATGGACCTCAGTTAAGGACAGTAAAGGTACAAGTGAATTTTTAAATTTCATTCATAATCATCAGGACCTGATTCTAGTTGTGGTCTCATGTGATTCTACTGAAACAATAAAGGAATTCTTTTTGAGGAGTGAGTTGAAACCCCCACTCCTCATAGAACTTTGGTTGTGCCTGAATGAAAAAATGAGTCAGGAACCTTGGGAACTGGTCCAGTGGAATGACTGTGACTGGCATTTGATGGTCAGGCTGACCTTTACTACTTCTTCATCTTATTGCCATTAAATGGTTGCTCACAAGGGCCAGTCTCAAACCCCCTCCACTCTGAATCATTCTTTATTCTCTTCTTGGAAATCTGCCTTCTTAGCTTTGTTGATATCTGGTATTGTGTTCTTGTATGAAAATAATGATGATAAAAATCATACAATTCAGGGTAAAACATTGTGTCAGACAAATTATCTTCTGAGTGGTTAGTAGGAAGAGTTAGTACTTCTTTGTGGTGCTGTCCTGGGCTATTAAATACTGAGAGAATGGTGAACTTTGGATGGCTTATCTGTGTTGTTTTACTCTGCATTCTCTGGACAGCATAATCATAATGAAGAAATTATTCAAATTTCAAGACTTGTTTTAAGTAGGCATTGGCATCAATAATGAATCCTCTCGATTGTGTGCTTTCCATTTGTATTTAGGAATTCACTAATTTAGGTTGTGTGTGGTTTTAGGAGTGTCAAGGTATTCGATTTAAAATCCACTGGACTTTACACAGAGATGGCTCTTTGATCAAACTGGTCAGGTGTATAAATCCTGGAAACAATCACTACATTTAAACAGAGTTGGTTTAGGAGCTCTACATACTATTAGTGCTTCTGCTATAGAAGATGTGGAGACCCTAAGGTCTATTAATGACAAAGAAATAAGAATAAAAGATAGCAAGGAGGGTTTAATATGCAGAAGGTGTAGGCTCATTGTCACAGCAGACATGCCAGGGTCTGTCTGTCATTCCTGGTCACTTGTTTGATGTGTTCCTGAGCAATGTAATGATGTGTATGTGAACATTGAACATCATCTACCTACCTGCTCTATTCAGTGGGAGGTCTCATATTGGCACTATTTTGTATTGAGCTTGTTAGAGCTAATGGTAATTCCTCCAGCAATGTGTAAAAATAAATGAAATTATATTTCAGTATGGAGCCGACATCTCTGGATGCCAAAACAGTTATTGTTTTGTGTGAGGAATCACAGTGTGCCAAAAATTCTTTCTCTTCTCTTTTCTTCTCTGTTATTAAAGCTCGTTGAAAGCTAAAAAAAGGAGAATGTCATGTCAAGAAGAATAATTGTTCAGCTTGGATTTAAAAACTTCAACAGATCAGTGTCACATTGCAGAAGGAAAAGCTATCTCTTCATCAAAATAATATCTCTTGGGAAGAACACTTTGTAGAGGAGCCCCTCTAAATATGTGGAACTGAATCTTGCTCCTCAGAGCTGTCCAGTGTAGTTTGCACTTTGCATCCACTCATCCAAAGAAACCCACAGGCAGAACAGAACGCTGGGATACCCAGTGGTTGATACTACTGCTCTGTCTCCCAACATTTGCAACCTCAAAAACAAGGAGAAAAACAGCCTGGGAAGACAGAACTGTGTGCTTCACCACCAAAACCAGCCCTTGTGAGTGATGAAGGACCAAGTACAATGAGGGTAGAAATGGGGGAGGGCTGAGTCTCACCCCTGCTGTAGGGCAGGGATGGGGTTCCAGTGCTTTGCCCTTCAATCTCCAATGGATTTATTTGTGCTGCTGCCTTCTCAAAGTGCCCTTTGCACTCAGGGACTTGCCAGTCTGGCCCATGGGTGTTGCCATGGGGTCTGTGCCTGACTCTGCAGGAGAAAAAAGAGGATTGAGGCTCTCCAGCCAACAAGGAAAGGTCCCCAATTAAAAGGATCTCAGGACCAGCTGCATTCTCAACAGTATTTAAGGTGTAAATGCAAAGAAAGAATTTAATAGAGAGCAATGAGAGGTATATTAGAGTGTTTTAAGGATTTCATTTAGAACATGAACACTATTCTGAGCAAATTATTCTGAGCATTGCTACTCCCAGTTCTTCCTGCATTTCTTTTCTCCAACTCCTACTCTTAATTTTGTTAGAAAAGTAGATGTTAACTGTTAGCCATTGTGTTCTCCAAAACGAGTCAATTCTGCCATCTCCAAGAGTTCAGTTTGAGTTTAGCTTCTGACTAAGATGAAGTACAATTAAAATGGAGAAAGCAGCACAGTGCTTAGTACTGTGTCTGCTAATTGCTGCTGTACTTTCATTTCTTGTGACAGGTCTCCACGATGCATTATCACTCTGGTGGGTTCCCCCCACCTTTAGCAGCTTTTCCTTAGATTAATTTCTGAGTGTTGCTGCACATTGGTGTGCTGAGCACTTGGAACAATTTGCAACTCTTAAGTCTGGTCCTGAGTTTGCTACTATTAAAGTTCATATTTGATCTTCTGCCTCTTGTAATCACAGGAGGAAATGTGGCTTTGTTGCTGCTTTCATGTTTTCCATATCCCCCTCTCCTGTCTCTTCTCATGCCCTTCAAACAGATTGTTCCAGCCTGAGTGAATTGCAGAGTATGAGGTGGGAGGGATGTCATGGAGGTAAAACACAGGGAGAAAAGACCAAGAAAGCAAAGCTAAATACTAATTACTTCCATTGTGATTGACACAATTTGTTTTAGTCACTGTTGCATTTCTTGTTTGCTTTTCTCAGAAAATTTTGCAACCCCAAAGTTGTCCCTAGACTTCTAGTACTTAAAATCAGTGTTGGAATTCCAAAATGTAAATCCAAAATTAAAATGTGCCAAAGTTCAGAGTATTCAAACGTGAGAACAGTGTGATCTGATTTTACATCTTTATTATGATCTTTGTTACTTCAATAGTATTACAGCAAGGAGTGCCTATAGGTGTGCTGAGCTCCTGTGGAGTAAGAGCAGTTCTTGCCTTTGGGATTTGATTAACCTTCAGAAATAAAACAGACAAAACAGGTAAAATGGGGAGATTAGGGATTCTGAAGATAATAATGACTAATTATTTAGATCAAATAGGGAACCTGAAACTAGATCTTTTGAATCTCATTCTAGTATCTCAGCCACTTTTTTCTCTCCTACGTACAGCTCCGATTTTGTGTCAACCTTCTCTACTTCTGCTCTCTTCTGAGCTAAAGAATCAAATAAACAGATGACAGTCTTGAAAATTTATCCTCATTGAAATTTATGACCAAACTTGTATTAGCTCCAGAAATTAACTCTGTTTTTTTGGTTTTTTTTAATGGGAAGAGCAGTAATTTCAGGATTTGGCTAGGAGAAAAATGTTACTGAATGAAGCCATGAGCTGCAAGATCCTCCCATCCCATGGGCAGGACTGGCTGTAGAACAAAGGGTCTATCCCTCATTTTAGGAAGAAGTACAAGACCAAATCCTGGTGTGTCTCTGCTGATTTTTGTGCTTAAATTTCATTCTCCATTACTGATTCATTTTGTAAAGCTATCTACCCACGGAAGTGCCTGAATCAAACAGTTATTCCTACACAGATCACAAATTGAAAATGGGAGAAGCAGGCATTCTGTCAATGGTTAAATGACTAATTTGACAGTAGGCCATTCTTCCAAGAGTAAAATGCTCCCAGAAAAGTGAGTGGGCTCAATGGGAGGCTGAGGCCATACACGATGCCAAGAGCTACACATGGTTCTCACATAAATATGTCCTTAATAGTTCCTCTTAATACTTCATTGATTGATAGGTCATAAACTTCTGACATGAAAAGTGCAGAGATAAGGAAACAAAAGGAGATTTTGGAAATGGAATGAAAGCCAGGGAAGTTTTTCAGTTGTACAGATCTGTATTTCTCTTTCTTTGTAGCTCAAACTCTCGAGCTTGCCAGATCAGTGAATAAGAATCTTTTGTCTTTGTCCAGTAAATATCTTGATAATGCATAGAAAGGGCAGGCATGGAAAGCTGATGCAACTGCATGTTCTCATGTCCCTCTGCTGATAACAGAAGATGGGCTGGGCTAACACAAACACATGATCCTCTTCCAAAAGGAAATTCAAGACAGTCCCATTCCATCTATTTTAATACATATCTGAGATATCAGTCATGCACTGCTTTTAGGCAAGGATTAGAATGCAGAAGTGAGTAGCTGTGCTGCCTCCTCCTATATCTGAACCATGGAAATATGGGATTTCCAGGGCCAAATTAGAATAAAGAACTTGTATTTAGAAATCCACATAAATGTCCAGATTTTTAGAAGAGTATATGTCAGTTAACACTGGCTTTATCAAATAAATTAAGCATGAATCCTCATCTATTTTTCCAACCCTGTGTCTTTTTATTATGTTTTCTCATATTTGCTAGGATTGTTTTCTTCCCCTTTTTGCATTTCTTCTGGCTCACCAAACATCTTTCAGCAGAATCACAGTGTTTGTGCCTGTTTTGCACTCAAACTCCTATCTGCTCTCAGAAACTCATATCCAGCAGGTTTCCTCTCTCCCATGCTCCTTCCTGTATGTTGTTTCCATTCTCTCTGGTCAGAGTATCCCTTTGTTTTGCTGCTGTCAATGGATGTACAGGTAATGCCACAGAATTTATTTAAGTATTTCACATGAAGTTAAATAAAAGGGTAAGACAGCAAAAGCTGATGGGTGCAAGCTGGATCTTACATGATTTGGAGGTGTATTGCTCAAGCAAGCCCACAAATCATAAATACAGCCAAGCTTCCTAGAACTTTGTGTTGGTTACAAAGTGCTCCAAATTCTTCATGTAACGATGTAGGCTGTTGGGTTTTAATTTTTTTTCCAGGGTCCTTCTTTTCAGATCTGAATTTTCCCTTCACGAAAGCACAAGGCTTGGCTTTAGTTGTAGAAGCCCACACCCTGAACACAAAATAGTGTTGAAGATCACTCCCTTGTCTTATCCTGCCAAGCACAAACTTTAAAGAGGTTTGGGATGTGGATGTTCTTTTGTCCTGCTCAGCAGACCCCTGACTGGGATAATATCCTTAGGGTTATGAAGTATTATTGAAAGGAAGCACAAGAACACTGTGCTCTAGTTCTGCATGTGGCTTTAATTATAGATTCTCCTGAATCCTTTTCATACCTGCTCTTAATTTTTTGTTCTTGAATTTTCTTCCACTCTGTAATAATTCTCTGCAAATGAGTTTTAAGAATGCTATATAGGAACTAACTATACAAAATTAGGGAATCCTGATAGTACCTTTCATCTTCTTGTTTCTAATTCAGTCTGACAAGCTGTGCAGAATAGCTTGAAGAACTGGGGCCTCTTCCTCATGAATGCACCTATAAATTAAAAGCAAAGGAGTTTGAGCTGCTTTTCATTATCTTACATCCAATGGCTGAATTTACACACCAAACAAAACAGTATCATCATCTTACAAAATAATGTTCAGGGAAAACATGTGTTTCAGAATTATTTTTTTTGGTGTTCAGTAATAGCAGCACTTCATTTCTTTTAGATAAATATTTATACAAGCATGCACTGTAAACCAAGAAAGCCCAGGGTTTGAGGCCCTTCAGCAAAGAATCTCTCATTTTCTATGATGATTTTTTTTTCCTGAGCTGTTTTATAAGTATTAACCACTGAGGGAGTTAAGAACCTAAAAAGAAAATATTTTTGAATACTGGAAGGAGATCAGTTTCCTTTCCCTAGACATGATGTTACTCAGTGCAAACTACAGCCTTAAGTAAAAACAAAGTGTGCATTGAGAAATCACTGCAGAACAGCTGCATTTCTGAAATGCTGTAGGCAGGGAAGGTTTCACCCCTGGACTCCCTTCAGGTGTCTCAGAAGTTTCTGGTGCCCTGGTGCTAAAAGGATATTAGAAAAATTCTGCTTAAAAATTGGCTGCCAGAAAAGTCTTACTTTTAGGAAAACACACCCTCCCCACACCCCCTTAAATTTTTAAGTGTTCTTTAAAAATCAAGGAATGGATCTGAAGATGAGGTGGGAGCTCTGCTGTCCTAAAACTGACCTGTGTCAGAAAGAAATCACTGTGTCTGATTTGGTTTTATTTCTTTTTAATGATGGCACTCCATTAAAAGAGAACAGTTCATTGTTCACAACAGTGATTACTGCTATATTCCAATCTATATTTTCCCAAACAACCCATGTACCTTCAGTACCTGCTCATCCAGGCATTTATTATGATGGGTGCAGGGGCCAGATATTTCAGGACAAAGAGGGGTAGTTTCAAAATAGTCAGAAGTTATTCCTCCAACTGAAACTGGAATGGATTACACAGCAAAGTGGTATTTTCAAGGTCAGTTTTGGACAAGATGACTTGTTCAAAATGATGTAGGAAACTGAGTCTAGAAACTAAGGAATAATTTATTTGGCTTTAATGGTGTTATACTAGCTTTTATCAACCCCCCTAAATCCAACATTACAGTTTCTCACTGGTTATTTCAACATTATTGAGGAGCTTATTCTTAGTCCTGCTCCTGGAACTAAACTTGTTTGCAGAGGCAAAATGGCTTGCCAGATAAAGCAAATTCAAAAGTGTTGCTGTCCTCAACCAATTCACATGTGGCACAAGAAAAATAAAATTAAGTTCTAAAAACTTATTTTGCACTCATTAAAGGGATTTTCATTTGACACAAAGTCGTGGCGCAGTCCTGTGGCAGACTGAGAGAAATGAGTACCTGCAAAATGGCCTAAAACATCCACTGTAAAACTGAGGGAATTGTGTAAAATTTGGTTGTTGTATTTGGCTGGCTCTACATGTACTTTTTTCAGTTTTGATTTGAGTTGTGGTTTTCACTCTGTTTAGAACCGGGCCAGAACCACAACTGTGAATCCAAATACCCACAAATCCTGGCCCAGATCTGAATTTTTCGTGTTGAGTTCATTTCTGAGTCAAAAGAACCCCCAAATTCTGGGCAAAATTCTATCAAAACCACAAAACTCCTCTGGCTGAAGTGCCAAGCCGCAGTTCAGTCCAGGTCTGTTTGAAAATGACTAAAAGTTGGTCACAGATTCTGTTGAATGTGATCCAAAATTCAATCATAGTATTTAGAAACTTCAGCAAACTGAGGCAGAACTCAGTGGTTGCAATAAAACCAAAATTGAGGGAGTACTGTGAGGTCTTAATTTCTTTTTGTGGACATTTCTTGCAGTTCAGCAAACCCATCCTGAGAACTGCACTGGTTCAGGGGAACTGGGAGTTCAGAGAACTTTGCTTGGGATTGATTCTTAAAGAGCTGAAGGCAATGATGGAAATGTATCAGTTTCCTCTCTTATGCTTTTTCCATTTTTAGTGGAGTTGCTCTTGTTCTGTTCTGCCTTCTGCACAATTAAAATAAAAGCCTTTGAAGTGTCTGAATTTGCATATTTTATTTTTTTCCAGAGACTTTGTCACAGCCTCTTATGGAAGTGATAGCATTAAATTGGAGCAGCACAATGAATTCCAGGAAGCGAGTAATCTTCATTAAGCTTGTTTATTTGCAGGAGCTCCATTAAATTAAGAATGCTTATCAGGCTATGTCTGCACTGATGAAACCAGTTCTGCTGCTTGCCTTGAGGGATTGGTTCCCTACCTGACACCTTGGGGTCCTGGATTTTGATCACATCCTTGGCAAACCCAGTGGATCATTAGGTCAAAACTGACATTTAACCTATAGTACAAGATCAGTCTTTACAGTAACTTTTACATATTCTCCATTTTAAAGATTAAGAAATAGAGTAGTGCAATGCATGATTTAAAACAGGTGAAGGGAAACTTGATTTTTGTGGTAAGGGAAGGTGTAGTTTTGCACTGATCCAGTCTGAGGTGTGAGTGCTGGCACAGTCTCTTAAAATCAGAAGCAAAAGAGAGAGATTAATCAATTCTGAATTAAACAAATGGCAGAACTCCAGTCTAATACCTTGAAAAGAAACTCATAAAACATGAAATAAAATTCAAATTCCCCCTGTGTGTGTTTAATGACGACTGTAAGTCAGTGTTGAGATTCTTCTCCGAATTATTTAGGTAGAAACAGACACTTTTTTGAAATGCCAAGGAAAATAATTTTGATGCATTTAAATTCTTCTTCATTGCAACATAAATATTTGGAAATATTAACCCCTCCGAAAGGGTAATTGTTGTGGTGAGTTGGATACATTATCAGACACAGATAGGAGGCCTCCAAAAAAAGGGCACCCCATAAAGATATTTGTGTTGTCACTTAATTAACCCAGTGGCATTTGGTTCCAGCAAAGCCATTCTGCTACATAATGACAAGAAAAATGAGATATTAGTGCAGATCTGGGAAGAGATGAATACACATCTGCTTGTATTTGCTTTCCTGGCATGACCCATCAGGTTGCTCTTTAGGACTAAAATTAAAAATGTAGAGAACTGAAAATTTTAATGAAAAATTAAGACCAAACCCTCATCTCGTCTCCTAATTGAAAATGTAGAGAGACATAATGGAGAGAAGCTGAACTTGTAAATGCTTTGGGTTTGTATTTCTATTGCAGGAACTGTGTGTGTGCTCTTGTGTGTATGTATCAATTATAAATATATATCTGCTTTTGCAGTGACAGACTATTTTAAGGTGGCTCAAACAGTTATTGGTACCAAACTGCTTGATAATGAATGTCTGGGAAACTGTGATGACAGATCAAAGGATCAGCATTTTAGGTTTCCATTCCTGGTGTATCTAGTTTAGATTGACTGTAAATAAAGTTCTAGTCAAGTTCCAAATGAGCAAGGCAGGGTCTTACAGGGTAGGGTAGCATTATCTTGGGAATCCTGCTGAAACATCCTTCTGGAGGGGGCTGATCTGTGAGAATTGTGGAGAGATTTGTAAGCCTTGATTTTTTAGTGAAGATTGCCTAAAGCAATATTAATTGAATATGCATCTTTCCGATAAACATACTGTACTTCTGAAACTGTTGTCATCAACATGACAACAAATGAATGTGGAAAAATAAAATCCTGGAGCAAAAGGCGGATTTGCTGATGAGAAACTCCACTGGGAAGTCTGGAGCTTGCCATCCCATTTGTAAACAACTGCACCCATGTGGCTGTGTCAGACAGGCTCTGTTTGTGTGCAGGGGTGGTTGGGCTCTGCCTTTGTGTCACAGTGAAAGAGAGAAGAGGATGAAAAGTGATGGAATATGCAAAAAAGGAGGAATCTGATCCAGGGACAGAGCCGTGGGTTGGGGTTTAATGTTATGGATTAGTCTGTTACAGTTTATTTCCTCTTTAGGATGTTTTTTTCCAGTTGCTTTTCTCATGTGTGGTCTTCACTCAGCAGAGCTTGTGTCATCCTTTTCATCTGGTTGTAAAGAAGTTTTTTGGCTACACGTACCTTTGCTACAAGGATCTTGAATGATATTTCTTCAGGGTTTCTGAGCTACATTAAATCCAGAGCTGAGAAGAATGCACTTACAAAGGTTTCATTTAAATTTGCAGGGACTTGGTTGCCCTGGTCTTCTGTGTGATCTAGAAAATCTATAATAATTTGGAAATAAAGACAGAGGAACCCAAGCCTTTACACTGCAATTGAACGAGGACTGTACTTATTAACACCACAACTAGAGTGAATTTGAAAGATCTACTTCTCCCTGTTCCTTCTGCCTTTGTACAGATGTGTATGCTGTAAAAGTTATTTATAGGATTCATTTAAATTCCACATTTTCCCCAGTACATTTTCCACCTTCTTTTTCACAGTACTTACTTGTAAAATCAATAGTCTCAAACAGCTTTACTTTTTAAACTCCCCCTACTTTCCTTTAAAGCTTAGAGGTTCTATGTGTTTCCATGGAGCCACTTCTAAGCAGATAGAAACAAACTCAGGCACAAAAGTTCATTTTTAAGGAAAGCCAGTGCTGGTTTATCCTATGAAGAGCCTAATCACGCTTGACTTCTGCAGGTGCAGAATTTAAAATGAAATTGCCAATATTCAAAACACTTGGTACATGTTTCTGTTGCAGATAGATGGTTCTACACCACAACTGGGTAAAATATCCTGGGAAAAGGATTTCATAATCTACACAGATTTGTTTTTGATACCTCTCTCCTTTTATAAGGTGTTTCACAGCATCCAAATATCAGGATTATTGTTATTTTGGCCTATAAGAAAAAAGTACCTGAAGCTGGAAAAACAAGGTAACATCAGAGCATTCATGATGATTGCATGATTAATTCAGAAGAATAAATGGTATTTGGAGGTTTCTGTACAGAGAGGTTTATTCTAAATACAGTGGTCAAGATCCTTAAGTGCTGTTCCTTTGGCCTCTTCTGATCAGCAAATCCCACATATTAAAAAAACAGTAACAAAGCTGAATTTGACTGATAAGAGATTCAAGATTTGTCTTGATTTCAGATTTACCAAAACAGTGGTTTGACAGTTGCCTCAGTTCACTACAGTTACAATACAATACAGAGCTATATTCACAGTTGTTTCCTCAGTGTGGGTTTGATTTCAACAATTCTGAAGTTCAGAGCTTGTCAAGCTCCTTTGTGATTGACTTAATCTTTCACAGAAGGATCTCATGGATTTATAGCTGAGATCTTGACTTTGTCTTCAAAATCTTTTTTATTTCTCAGAAGTTCCTTTACTAATCCCCTACCAAGAAAATAAAGCAAATAGTGGATTTTTTACAACTGTTTATAGCATAACACAGGGAAAACTTCAAAGCACAGAGAAATGATTATGCTTGGTCTTTTTTTTTCTTTTTTATCCTCTTTTTTTCCTTCCCCCCATTTCAAATTGTATTTATATTTGCCTCTGATTCTCATGTTACTTTCTTCTTCAAGCTGCCAAAAGTCTTCAACTGTGGTGCTGGAGATTAAATGGCAAATTTCTGGCAAACATCACAGAGCTTTGTTTTCAATGAAGAATCAAGTCTAGCCTCTGATTAACAGGAGAATCACTTTACTTGCACTGTCATTTATGCTCTTAGTTCTTGGATTTGTTGTCATTTGCACATGGAAACACAACATTTGCATATGCAAATAGTGCATTTGAGTGTCTTGTGCTTTGAAAACAGTACACAAGGTACAATACCCACAGTGGTCTAAAGAACAAACACATAGAATCAAAATGGTAGCTGGTGAAGAGATGAATGACAGGATAATTATAGCAAATGTGCAGATACTCAGAATCAAGAACATTATTTTAAATGTCTGATTTGTGGGGTCAGTCATAAAATCCTCATCTGCTGTTCCATGTGACCCAGTCCACCCCTCACGTAGTTTTATCTGGGAGGGGAGAGAGCTGACACTGAACTGATGGCCTGGCTGAGCATCAAAGTGTTGTACATAAGCCCTGCTGATTGTGCTGATTCAAAGAATTAATTATTTTACATTTGCTAAAATCAAAGCACGTTATGACATTAATGAGAACAGGAAAGCAGAGGACAGTAGGACCAGTGGATGCCAGCACTGATGTTGGCTGCCCCACTCCACAGGAGCTGCTCTCTAAAGCTCTCTTAGCAGTGCACACAGACTGTGCATAGAATGTCTTTGTGAAGGAGGCTTTGATCTGCAGAATGAACCTGACCTGTTTGCTGTGTTTTAGGCAGACACTGGAAGCACAAGATGTGAGACATCAGAGACAGATGATAGGAAATGGACTCTCAGGGCACAAAAACTGGGGAGAACACAGATATGCCTAAATAACCAAAATGAAAATCTGAGCTCCACATGTCTTTCCATTAAGTATTGCAGGTCAGGATCTTTTTACCTCTTAGAGGGTTAGAACAAACTCCCCTGCTTGCTTCCCCCCTTCCCTGCCCTGATGACCTGGAGAGGAAGGCTGTTCCAGAGAGCAGAATTGTGGAGGGAAATTCATGTGGAACACAGTACCAGGCTCTGAGAGGATCTTGAGTACAGTGCTCTCTGGGCAGTTCAACTTCAATTTACATGGGCAGAGGATGGTGAGACAGGAGGGGACAGTTTTAAATTAAAATAGGGGAGATTTAGATTAGATGGTAGGATAAAATTCTTTACTCAGAGGGTGGTGAGACACAGATTGCCGAGAGAAGCTGTGGCCCCATCCGTGGACGTGTCCAAGGCCAGGTTGGACAGGGCTTGAAGCAATGGGATAGTGGAAGGTGTCCCTGCCCATGGGATGAGATGAGCTTTAAGGTCCTTTGCACACCAAACCATCCCACGATTCTGTGAATTATTCTACAAGGAACAGGCCAGGTGTGGATCAGAGTGGTAAGGGATCACAGTCACATCTCCATGGTCGTGTTAAAATCTTCTTTGCAGCTTCAGGCTCTACTCAGTAAATACCCCCAAGCAGATCTCCTACAGAAAGGCACAGTCTGAGTACATCCCTTTGGTTCTCTCAGTCTCAATGAGCCTGGAAAAGTCCTGAGCCTGCCTTTTCTGTGTGTACCACACCACAGGCCACAAACCCCTTCCAAGCCTGCACCACACTGAAGATCAATAGTGAAAGAGCGAAAGCCACAAACTCTGATGTGCCTCAGGAAGGGACTGAGGAGATGAAGGGCATTACCAATGTGAATGAGATCTACATGAAAGAGCCTCATCATTGCTCTGCTTTCATGGATTAAAGGAACAATTGAGCAGAAGAATGAGAAGGCGGTGCCAAGAGGAAGAGAGAATCCGGAGGAGGGAAGCAGGGTTTTTCTGGTTAAACCATTCCAGTCACGTTCTTGGCGCACAGGCAGAAATGCACAGCTGCTTTACATCTGCTGAGAGCACTGCAACTGAACAGGCACCAGCAGAAGTATTCTCAGCCTGTTCAGATGAGGTTTTTGTTTGCTCTGGTATGGATGCAATACTTTTTGTAATTAGTAAGATGGAAAACTATTTTCTAATACCGCTGCAATAATTGATTTGGCTTATAAATGTTTTCTCTCAAAGGTCAGGCCTGGAGGGACTTACAAAAGGCTAATTTTGTCACTAGAGTGTCAGACCTGCTGCTCACTCTGAGAGACACAATAACCACTGAATTACACAATGGAAATGTTGCATGCTTGTATCAATGAAAAACTCTGACAATTTTCTTTCATGCAGCATCTTGATTGTATTTCGTGTACTAATTCTCCCCAAGTGTTTTAGGGCTTTGTGCCTAAAGTGAGGCCCACATCCCTGGATATCACTGTAACGCAAAGATAACAATAACATTACAATTTTTCTTTACCTAATTTATAGTCTTTAGGGCATATTTTGAGTATGGTTCTGAAGTCTGCTAAAACACTCAGCTGACATGAGGGAAGTTCATAGAAATGCAACATGAAGAAATCTCAAATCCTAGCTCAGCATCTCTGTTTGATCCTCTCCACTACCCAGCAACAGCCAGGAGGTAACAGGAACTAATAAACATATAAATTGATGTGATTGAATTAAATTAACCCATTCACTGACACTACTGCTAGAGAGATCATGTATTTCAAACTCTAGCTCATTCTTTGTGTGCAAATGAAGCTTCAGCTAGTATTGATAAGTATTTTGCTTGCATGAGTTATAAGAATGAAGACTTTAAAGATGAGGAGAATATCAAATCAAAGAGAGACTGTGTTATACAAATTAAAACCTGACATAGACCTGAGGAGTTTGAATCTGGGATTCTAAACTCACTGCTATCAGCAAGAACAGCTTTGGCTCTTCTATCCTTGGCTGCTTCCATTATTCAGTAAGGTTTTTTTAGCTTCATATTAACTGATAATACACCTATGTGGGTGACAAGAACTGCAGCTGTGCTAATTATGGCAGAGAACAGCAGTGCATTTTTCAGCCTAGCTCCACACTGGGACTGTGTTTGGATGTCCCATGGCTGTCTGCATCTCACACAAGAACTGGCAATGCCTGAGTCTTTCAGACAAGCATATGAAAGAAATTGGCATTTCCCAATGGCCTTATGAATATTTAAAGGTGAAAGACCATCTTGTTAAAGTTACCTGGAATAGCAGACTGGTGTTTACTTCCATGTTTTGGAGCTCTTTGTATGTCTAGGTGCAGTAAATGTGCAGGTAGGACTGTAAAACAGGGAGTTCTGATCTGTGCAGCAGCTTTCTGTGTTTGTTGTAGCTTTAACTGCATCTCAGCCATATGCCTTGTGCAGCATGTTGAGCAAACACCTTTTTTTATAATTCTTATATCTCAGGGGAAGCACTGACAGGGCCATGGCAAACTGCTCATTCAACTAAGTGTCGGTGAAGAGGCTGCTGAGGATCAGGCTTTTGGAAAAGATTCAATGCCACTGTCTAGACAGAGGCAAGAAACAAGGGCTCCCTTTCCCCTCATCCCCTTGAAGCCTCATCACAGAGTTTTGCAAGCCTGCTAATTAAACTGGAGTTTTGCACTTCACTCTTAGGAGTTTCTATCTTAAAAAAAAGTAGGTCATTTGATTGACATGTATTCTTCAGCATCCTAATCTCCAGTGAGGAAATGATGAAAATGAGCTGTGCTGAATGCAGACAAAACTGAAGCTACACAGAAACTGAATGTTGGATTACATAAAAGGCTGAATAAGCCACCAATCCCACATTAGGAGGAATAGGAATAAGGAGGAATAGTGCAGAAAGCCACACTTTTGCTGTGGTTAACAGAGGCTGCTGTTATTTGCTGGATAACTTCCACTCAGTCTGATGGAACACCAGATTTCCAGTGGTGAGTGTGTTTCAGTAGTGGGCTGTGACACTGGCCCCAGGTGAAACATGAAGAAAACAAGGCCAATACTGAGACACAGAGAGTCTTGGTTGGGAAATGGAGCTCAGAATTGGAAGTGGTGTCTTACTAAGGGCTGGATCCAGAAACAGGCTGTCCTGTCATCCTGAGAAACTGAAGCAGGATGGTCAATGGAATTGAATAATATCCAAGAGCTGATTGCAGTTACACATTTAGAGACAGGCCTGGTAGAATTGTACACTGATGCACCACTGGTTTGGAGGGTGTTGATGGAGCCTGTTTGTATCCTGGCTGCTCAGACACTCCCAAAGTCACTCCAGAGAAGGACTAGAAGAGGGTCACTCTTAAGCTCTGTCTTCAGAGATGTTCCTATTAGAACAAGGTACCCAGATAGGATTCTCCACCACTTCCACTGAGACATTCTATGCCTATGAGCAGAGAGTGAGGAAAAAGGAACAAAATGGCTTGGCCAGGGACTCATTTGCAAACAAAATTTCTGCTTGTGAACTCCCAGTGCTTTCACCCCAATGTCTGTTGTGCACAGATCTGTGCAGTCCAGAAGATCCTGGGCTGAAGAGCAGCATTAGTTCTTCCTTTTACTTTTGGGAGCCGTGTTCCAGCAATCAGTCTGATCAGGTCTGTCACTGTATGGACTGTGCAGTGCCCAGCATGTTCTGAGGTTCCTGTTGCTTTGGGATGCCTGCATTTGTGAATGCTCATTTCCCCACAGCACATCCAGGCCTGGTTTTCAAAAAATTGAAGCTGAGCATTTGTGAAAAGAAGAGACCCTTGAGTCACCCCAAACTGTATACTCAGATGTAAACTGTGATTCACTTAAAAATGTAATTCAGTATTTTTATAGGAGGCTTTTTTTTTTCTAATCTAACAATATTTGTATTATTAAATTTATACCAAATGTGTATTTGGAAGTATTTCTCACTGATTAGTAATAGAGACATCTTGGGTGTCACTGTAAATTCATGAGCGTCTGTTTTTCATTGTAGTGAGAAAGCTGTGAGAAAGCATCCAAGGGAGACTATTCACCAGTAAGAATTAAGCATCTATGGTGAGGTGGAATACAGGGGTCTCTGAACATTTCCTCTTGAATGACTCCATGCCTGGAGGTTTAATATCTAATAGACCTTTTCCTTCTATTAATGCCTAAACACAAAATTACTTGCTAGGTAGATTTTGTTCTGGAAATGTGCTTCTAAGGTTGGTTTCTAAGGTGGTATAATAAGGTGCTGCAATAGCTTGTGGCCTGTTTGGGACTACTTTTAAAATTACTGAAGAGGGTTGAAAAAAGAAAAACAGGGCAGTACAGAAAAGCCTCTTTCCTCTGCATATTCTGCTGCTTATTCACCTTTCCTTGGATAATTTTGTCTTCGTCTGCGTATTTAGTGTATATTCATAATATCATGAGGAAAAGTTATTTGTATTAGTAAATGAGCTGTGTGTCTTTTGGGAACATGTAAGTCCTGGGTTTCAGCTTATACTAATGCTAGGTTTAAGACAAATGCACCCTGGCTCCAAATAATCCTAAAGCCTGTGTGTGTCCATGAGCACTGGTTCTCTATGACCTTCCTTTACTCTTCTGAAGACCTTGTCTAATATTTCTCTTCTCTGCCAGAGAAATGCTTCCCTGGAAGGTTTAATCAGATGATGTTTGAGATCCTTGAGGAAAGCTCGTCACTGCAAAGAGCTGAGCTCTGGTGACATGACTGCAAAATTAAAATAAGAGGCAAAAAGGTATAACTATGGCACAACTAAAAATAGAGACTGAAATTCCTCTCCATTCTCAAGCCATATAAGGATCTGTGCATAGCTATGTCAGGCAGGGTCCTCATGCAAAAAGAGATGAAGTTTTGGCTGATTTACCATGGGAAGCATCATGTTCATATGTTTCCTTTGTAAAGCTAAATCATAATTCTGAAGTTGTCAGAAGGCTGCTCTTTAAATTAGAGTAATTTATTGCTGTATGTGCCCAAGAACAGCTACAAATGTAAACACAGGCATTCCCTTGGCTATATCCACTGCACTGTTCCAGATCGTTTCCAAGTGGAAAAGAAGCCTAACAAAGAATGAGGCAAAATTTCTCTGCCAGTCACAATCAGAAGATTAATCCTTCTTTTCTAGTGCCTATAAACAGTAGACCAGAATCTGGTCTTTGTCTAGAATTTCCTGACACTGCTGGCAGTGCCAGGCATGGATGTCATGCAGGGAAAATACATTGGCTTTGTGCAGAAATCTCTTTGCTATTAAACATCTTTTCTACCTGCATGTGCACAAGTGCTCCTGGGATATTTAGAGGCTGTTTCACACTCCAAAATTAGTACTTATGGAAAATGATATATGCAGTATGTATGTTAGGGATACTCCCAGTGCCCTTGTGGCAGCACATTCCTGAAGCATGACCTGTGCCATGCATTGATGAGGTGGTTTAGATTTTCATGTGACAATGGTGGGTGAACTTGACCTGGCAAATCTTGTAGGATGGTGAGGGAGCAAGCCCTGCAAATTAAAAATAGCTCTGCAAGGTTCCCTAGAGTGATTCTAGGATTCCCATCTGGTGATACAGGATTCCCTGCTTATTGGCTTATTGGAGAGAAAAGGTGCCCCAAGATGCTGAGGAAGAGAAGGAGAAGGTCAATTAAATAAAAGCTCCTCCTGCTGTTGGCAAAGAAACATCCTAGAATTTGATTCATGAATGTGCAGATTTTGTTTATACCCATTTTGTGGCTGATTTGTATTTGGAATGAGGTCCAAACCACAGTCACATAATCTCCTTTTGCAGCCCAATTTGTTCTCAAATGCAAAACAAATAAACAAATAAACAAGACCCCCCAAACAAAACACAACTGCATTTCTAGTTTATGTATCCTATTTCCCTGCATTTCCAATGAGTCCTCATCCCAGCACAGGCTGGGCTCCATGTGATCCATGGCTTTTCATGCACTGCTCACATTCCTGTCTGTCTTCTGTGTCATCTCTTTTCATTGCTGCTTTAGATTAGCCCCAATGCAGAGCAGTTATGGTTGTCACACGTTATACATCAGCCTTAATTGTTCGTCCTGCCTTTCATCATCTCTTCACGTGTCCCACACCACTGATTCGTCTGAGGCACCCAGCTTGCCTTTACTGCTACTTGGCCTTACACATCCATATGATTCCATTTGGTTTTTAAAGATCTCTGTCATTTTAACACAAAATCCCCAGAAATATTCTGGATGGGTTGTTTGCTGTGATTCCTGTATGTACCTATATATTAGGATTCAATATTCAAGCATGAAAGGCAGCTGGTAGATCTGGACCAGGTTGGTCTGGAGCCCTGTGTTGGTGGATTATTGACATCATTTCTGTGCACGTCTCTTCTCTGGTTTATGCAGTGATGATGCCTTGTCCCTTGGGGAATTTTGTAGTCTTTCTCCTTTCTATTAAGAACATTTTCCAAATTTGGCGCCTTAATTTGAAACTGCTTGTGCTGTGTATTTTGTTCCAAGGCTGGGAATGATTCCCAAAGCTGAGTTTTCATGGCACATTTCTGCATCTCCATTGGAATCAATGGGAAAAAGTTATAGAGAATGATGGCAAAATACCTCCTTTCTGAGGTATTTTAGAATATGGTTACACCTCTTTCCCTCTGAACTTTTCTCTTTTCAGTGCATACATCTTTTGCAGTTCTTTAGTCCTTCAATCTGTCTACATTTTTATTACCATTCAGAAACATTTGCAGCAAGACAGGAAGGAATGGTAAAGATCACAACTGAATCAAACTGGGATCTGAATGCCAGTGGAATCTGAGCACCAGATTTTCCAGCATACCCAGCTGAAAATACAACACAGGGAGAGGAATGTTAAAATAAACTTGTTCAGCTAAATCTGGAAATTTGGACTTCTACCTGCAACCTCTAAACATCTCTTCCACTGTAATGTCCATTTGCCATACAAAGAAATACTTTAAATTAAAGCAAGGGAAAAGGTAAATTTTCCAAGGCAATGTTGTCTGTCTCTCCTTTGAGGATGCCAAACTGATGACAAGAATGTTATTATTTGTATATTTAAAGTTGATTTAATTAATGAAACCCATGTAGTCTAACCCCTAATCTTATTAATAATTCAGATGCACAGAAACAAGAAACTGTTTTACATTTGAAGGATACAGAAATGAAAGGATTGCTTTCAAACTTATTTTTAAGTTGTTAAAATATTTCTGTGCTCATAATATCCATTTAATTTTGGAGTTTGGTGCATAAGGAATGCTGGGGCAAGATGAAAAGTAAATGTAGTAAAGATGGGGTTTCCAGTTGGTGTTTTTGCCTCCTCTGAGTCTCCTGAGGGCTGCCTGTGAGTTGTAGATATTTCACCTTCTCTAGTAGTGCTTTCATATTTACAGACCCTGGTTTGCTCAGGATGCTGGGAAACTTGGCCTTTGTGAAATATCTGCAAATAACCAGCGATGTGAAGGAGACTATAGGACCTTAAATATTTCATTAATTTGTCAAGGAAATCTGGAAAACATCTGTCTCCACTGTTTGTTCTTCTGTTGCTTTGCTTTTAATTATCCCCACCTCTTTCTAATGGAACATAAACTGCAATTTCACAACTTTATTTGATAGACCAATCCATAGACAAGTGCCGTGACATGCACAGACCCCTGGACTGGCCCTTCTCCTTCTTCCAGATGTCTTCTGTGCAAACATTTCCAAACTAAATACTGATTAAAAACAGTTTGAGCAACAAACACAAACAGTTTCAGTGAACAGGCATGTTAAATACCATTGTGGAGGTCAAAACAAGACTTGTTTAATTTTTGTGTGTCTCTTCTGTTCCATGGAAAGGGAAGGATCAAGGTCCACAGTGAGAGGTGTCCTCACATCAGCTGCTCTCCCTTGCCTGGTGTGGTCTCTGCTGGCTGTGCTTTTATAGCTGCAGGTCATAGCTGGGGCTCTGCACTTCCACTGCAAAACAAGGAAACAATTGGGTGTTTTTTCCATGAGTGGGAGAAAATGGATAAGTCAAAATTGCAGCTAGGCAGATGGGAAAATGTGGATCAGAAGCAAGGCACTGCAGAAGTCTTCCAGCATGCTGGAAATTTCTGTGTCAGATGAGTGGAAGAACAAGGTAGAGATAAGGGACACATGCAGACGTCTGTACCAAGGGACGCACCCGATTTCAGAGCAAGTAATGATGCAAATTGTTCTCAGAACAAAGCCAAGACTGGTCTGTGCCTTGTCCTGGTTAGAGACAGGAATTTGTTGAGCAGCTCCTTCCATAATGTCTTTATGCACAAGCTACTTCCTTTGGTTCTTTGCAAGGAGTGTTTGTCTAAATCAGTAAAATCTGCAAAATGCTTTTTTCCAGTCCCTGCACGCTTGCATGTATCATTGCAAATGCAGGAAAAAATAAATGCACCTGCTTTCAGGAGCTGGTGCAAAGATATGGGACTATTGGTGACATCTGTTGTTCTTTGAACAAAAGAATGAGCAGGGTTGCCTTTGAGCACTAAGCCTGGCTGCAGAGAGCTGCAGACTAACATTTGCAACAGCTCAAGCTGGGAAGGGGAGTTGGGGCATTGTTGACTAATGTAGTAGGTGCTGTATTTCAGATAATAATGACAGACCATTTCTTCATTTTCCCTTCCTCAGAAATCACTGAATTTGCATAACTTTTCCACAGAATGCCAATTGCTGTCCCAAAGGTGTCTTACTGTGGGCACAAGAGCACTCAGGTGCTTTTCCTACAATACTAAACTCAGTCCTCTGGAGACCTTCATGGCCAGAACAAAGAAGAAAATTGTTGCAAAAGTGATCAAAACTCGAGTCAAAGTGAAAAGCTGAAAGGTGAAATGTGGAAATTAGACAAAAAGGGAAAAAGGTGTAGATTTTTGTAGCTTCCTGATTTGTCTGGAGCTAAGATGCTTGCACATCTGAATAACACCTAGAACACTCATGATCAGAACATGATTTCACTGCATTTTCTCAATTAGAAATCTTTATTTTGGGAAAGAGTTACTTTCACCTGTGAGTTTCTGGAACTGGGCTGTAATTTTGGAATAAGATAGCTTTGGATTATTGTCAGTCCCAGGAAACATTCTGCGTGTTCAGAGTTAAAATCATTTCCATTTGGCTTGTTCCCACAATGCAAATACCCACCTGTGCATTACTGGGAAGAACTTTTTCTGAATCATCTCTTCTTATGGGTCTAATATTGATTTAATTGTGGGTTTTGGCACTACTTAAAAGCCTGAAGTGTTTCTAATAGATAAAATATGTTGTGTCCTTTATTTGTGTCAGCACTCCCTGGGGAATCTCACTATTCAGAATGTTTTCTTAGAGGCATATACATACACAAACCCTTGCAGACGTCAATTCAAGCACTGCACCCAGGGAATAATGACTAACAGACTTCAGACAATGAAGAATCCAATTTAAAATCCAAAACTGGATTATAAAACCCTTTCTTGTTCTTTGTAGATTTCTGTAACAAATGAACTCTCTTTGCTATTTCTAAATATCTAATTATATTCATATTTATGTGGGTTAGTCCCCAAGACCACAAGCAAAGCAGATTGGAAAGAAAGTTGCAGAGCTCACATCTCCAATTCTTGTCTGAATTTTGAAATGATGATGCTTTTATAGCATGAAGACAGACACTTTATAAATGGTATCTCAGCTAATTCAAATAACTTATTTGAGAACTACTTGAAGTCACTAGAGATTTTCTCCTTTTAGGCCAACTGGTTTCGTCTGGGGCATTTTCCAGAATTATTTCAGAGCATGATTCAGACCATTGGTTCCTGGTGTGCTATGGCTGTTCTGTTTTTCAATTTGCTCCATGTACATTTATAGAAAAGGAAAAGAGCAGTTTATTTCTGTTGCTCCATTTTCCTCATCATTGTGAGCCCCTAAATCCACTTCACACCAAAAGCAATAAATAATTTTGATTAGATTTTTGGGGTTAATATGTT
Source organism: Catharus ustulatus (assembly GCF_009819885.2). Lineage (NCBI taxonomy): Eukaryota > Metazoa > Chordata > Aves > Passeriformes > Turdidae > Catharus > Catharus ustulatus. Next base: position 3,333,318 of record NC_046237.1, on the reverse strand, counting down.
TCTTTTTCTGTCGTGGGTCACTTCACCATGTATCAGATATTAGATCACTTAAAAATTATTACCTCAGCTTGATCATGGATATTTCTTCATAATAAATGCTTAAACCCTTCAGCTCAGAGTTTTGTTAGATTGTTAGCTCAGGAATTCTCACAGCTGGACCTTCCTGTTGGGTACTGCCCCACAAAACAGGTTTTTGCAGGAAAGGATGAGCTCAGTAATTTCATGTCTGGGATGTTCCAAACTCTGTGTGAGTCTTTGTGCAGCATGGAGCAAATTTACTGCCTTTCATCCAGCATTAACCTCCCATTTTTACTTAGGTATATTGCATTTTTGCCTTTTATTCATTTATAAAATACATTTTTAAAGACATGGAGATTTTTCATCGTCTCGTAACATTTTTTTTCGAAAGATTTTACTGTTTTACAGCCTGCAAATAAACTAAATAAAACAATCAGAAAGTAACAATTCTGCCATAAACCCCTAGCTGAACTATAGTTTTATGTTAAAGACATGCAGACAATACAGATGTTAACATTAAAATACACTTCAGGATGATTACCAGCATGGCTATATAATGGTTAGGCTCTGACAGGTTTAACTTATTAAACTCCAGCTTTCTGTTGATAATCCAGACTCCCTTCTCCTTGACTTTACTGCAGTACCTATCACTCATTTTTGGTTTATAGCAGCTCTGGAGATGTCTTGCTCCTGTCCCAGTGCCTCTTCACCTCATCACACTCTCATCAGCTGCCCTGGCCAGTGTGTGTCATGGATTTAGGGGGAGCATCCAGCTCGGGCACATGGAATTTTTCAGGCAGTGTGCAGCTCAGCTGAGATCTGAGGGGTTCACATGCAGCTCTGAGAGCCTGACTCTGCTGGAGCAGCATCTCTGCAGGGTGGGACCTGACCTGTCCCTCCCACCCCCTGTGGAATGGAAAACCAGCTGAGGGGTTTATTTACTGCAGCTGCCCATGAAAGCTGGTTTAAAATCAACATCCAGAGAACAAGCTGTGGGGTTCCAAAGCAGGACAGAGTTTAGCAGAGAGGAGAGTATTGCTCTTGGACTGGGAAAACAACCATTCTGTTTAGCAAAAGATTCTGAGGTCTTGAAGTGTATTTATTTTCCAATAGGAAATGACAGCAAGGCCTTTTAAAATTCTCTGAGACAGGTCGATGGATACAGGTCCCAGAGCAGAGAGCAGGCTGTGTGTTTCACCAGGGCCAGGACAATGGGAGATTTAATCCCATGGAGTGTTATTTCAGCTTTGGGATTGCAACTTCTTCAGTTACCTCCAGATCTGACACAAACCAACATTTTTGTCCAAGCTGTCATATTTCTTCAAAATCTTCTAGTTCTTGTAAGAGGTTTCATGGGAAACCAGCTCTGCCTTGTACTCAGTGACCCAGAGAGGTTGCTGTATATACACACCTTGTCAAACAAATATGGCAATGCAGATGGCTTGGGACATGCAGGAGACAAACAGAAATGGTGAGAAACAGAAATCCCCAAGTCCCCCAGCCCTGGATCAGGATTTGTGAAAACAGCATCTTTGGTTTATAGAATGTTTCTCCACCATTCCTCTAAGGAATCTCGGACCTCTGAGTGAATTGATGGCCTTATGTTTTCCCTGTATTATTTCTGTGCAACTGTTTTTTCCTCTGTAGAGGTGTGTTGCTGCTTTCTGCTGGAGCTGAGTTTCCTGTTGGAACAATCTTGCTCAGCCGTGTTCTCTGACATTCCCTTTCATTACCTTTCTTTTAGATTCTTTCTGTCCCTTTTAACTCATCTGGTCCATTTTCAAGGCATCCTGTTTATTTTTCCAGCTATTTGTTTTTAATATGTGTTGTCTGACCTTTTCTGTCTGCTCTTTTGGGGATGTATACAAAGCTCTTCCTTTATTTGCATTTGCTTTTCCTTCTGCCCTCCACAGTACCTGATGTTCATCATTGGAACCCACAAACAGGAAATGGGAATGGAAATCCACAATCCCACAGAAGTTGATATAACAGGCAAAGTTCATTTTCACTGTGCAGGTGTGGAATGTTTTGAATAACCAAGATGTGTATAAATGCAGGGGGTTGTGTTCTATCCCAGGAGCTCCATGACACAGCTCTGGGCGAAGGCTGCAGCTCTGGGAGAGTTGTCTGAAAGCAGAATCCACCCTTTTGGTTTCCTTGGGCATGGCATGACAGCCATCACTGAGAGAGGAAGAAAAGCAGGGTAAGGTAACACCTCATCTGGGAGAAAGCCCTGCAGGGGCTTCTTGTGAATGGAAGTAAGATCCTGGTGCTACCTCAGCAATGTAGAGGAAGCCAGGGAACTTCTCTTCCTGGGAGTGTTTTTCCATGGTTGTGGAGATTGTCTCTTTGGCAGTTTCCTTCTGACATGCTCCCTTTTAAGAGAAAGCTGCTGAGAATCTGACAATGCCTCTGGCTAATTGTGGTTTGGCAGTGATGTTCATCTGAGGTGGCTGCTTCCAGAAAAATCACTATCCAGACTTGGCAAAAGCTGGCAGACATCTTTGTCAGAGTGAAGCACAGAGCACAAAGGCAGATTTATCACAAAAATCAATACCACGAGCTCTTGGGCTGCCTCTACTTACTCATCATGGCTGCAAGAGCCACTATCTCCAGAATTACTGTCACGGAGCTGCACTGGCACCTGACATTACCCTAAGGGAGAAATTTTTACAGGCTACAACTCACAATAGATCTTGCTGCTTGCAGGATCCGCTAGCTTCATTTGGTGAGGATGCAAGGCACATTTTGCTCCCAAAAGGAACAAAAAGCTGAGCTGTAAGCATCTTTACCCTGGGCTGGTCCACCTAGAAAATGAGTTGTTAATGAGAAGAGCTTGTATTTTGGCAGACAGACATGATCACCAGGCCAGGACCAATCTTCTGGGGAGCTGTTCTTTGTTATCCTGATTTGCTTCTCACATTTCTGATTTCTCCAATACAGCTACTGCTGTGTGTGTATGTTTGTGTGCCCACTTGTAATGTGGGGAAATCTCTCCTTAGCTACTGAAATGCATCTACTGCTCTGGGAGTCCTGATCTTATACCACGCCCAAAGAAACCAAAGGGGAAAATGCTGTTTTCCAAAAGGCTTTTTGTATCTCTAATCTGTTCCCAATAGACTTTCAGTTTCTGCCCTTTGTTCATTTTCTGCTCTCTTTGATGATGCACTATTCAGTGATGGAACACAATCCTTTCCCTCAGACTGTGGACAAATCTAGAGCAGGGCTCGATGCTGAAATCTAAATCATGGGCACATGAAAATGGATTGAAACTACATCAGGAAAGTGCAGGCTGGACATTAGGAAAAGGTTCTGCACCAAGCAGGTGGCTGCTCTCTGGTTTAGCTGCAGGTGGTTCTGTGAGGAGCAGGGAGTTGAGCACAGTGATCTTTAGGGTCCCTTCCTACTTGAGACACTCTGTGTTCTATATTTATGTGCTGGTATAACCATGGCACCAAGGGGAAGAGCAGGGAGTGATGTTAAGGAGCAGACTGACAGCAGTTGCCATGTGTGTGACAATTCTAAAGGCAGAAAACTCAGGAGACTCATCTGTGTTGATTCTGGCCCAAATCCATGCGCCAAAACATTTCTGTGAAGGGAGCACACCCTTTTTAAAACATGCATGTTCTGAGCAGTGTTTGCTTTGAAAAGGCAGAGCACAATGGGAGGCAGCCTGTCCTGGAGGCTGTTGAGTCAAGGTCTGCTGGAAGGGAGGTCCAGGACACTCTCCCAGCGCAGGAGAACTGATTGTGCCATTTCACAAGAGTTCACAATCTTGCACTTCTCTCCCCCAGCCCTTCCCTCTCATTTCTGCTGCTCCTCCAGGGGGAATAAAGCACAGCCAGGTGAGGTGTTCATCTCAGCAAGAGGAAGCCTCAAAGTATCCCCATGACCATGGCCTTGTGCTTTCCATATTGTTTCTTCTGCTGATTTGCTTTGGTTGTGGGAAGGCTACAGGAAAGGACTAGTGAGAGTAGCTCATTGTTGTTATTTCAGCTGGGGGAAGAAAATACCTAAGAAAATGATTTGGAAAGTGAAGTTCCGTAAATTCACATGGCAATCCTTTTAAGTATGTGAAATATTTTTACTAGAATGGTTTTGTTTGCATTCCCAACTTCAGCTGTTTCAATATGGAAGAGAACTTTAGAATCTACATCAATTGGGACTGAGATTTCAAGTATCACCTTTCTGATTTCCTGGCCATTCTTTTTTGCTTTTATGTGATTTCAGTTGCAGGTAGCTGTATCAAGACCGCTGATTTTTGACTTCTGATCTAATATTTTTTAAAAAACTTCAATGCCCTGAGTGATGACCTTTCACCTCCATGTTTAAGGTTCAAACCCACTGTAGTATTTATATAAACTCAGATTAATACTGTACCACTTTTTCCATAGCTTACATTAATAGTTTTCAACCCTGAAGCTGAAGCATTTGCAGTTTTTCTGGCATATGTCTTTTAATGAAGTCTTATTGTTTTGGGGGAAATCAGATTTTTTATAGGAAAGCATCATTTGGTTCAACATGGCTTTTTTCCCCACAGAAGAACTGTGTTACTGAAACCTCTGAGGAGCCATGACCTTTCCATCCCCACCATTGGCATCAGGCTCTTCATAAGGGAAGCCACAAACAAATGTTCTTGGGGGGCTGGCTGTTCATCTCCTCTGGTTCAACCACTCCAGAAGGTTGCTGTGCAGGAAGCACAACTTCTAAGAGGAATCTCTGTCCTTGACAAATCTCCTTAAGGAGCTTTTTAAGACTGGAAAAAAAAAATATCCCACAGTGGCACCTGGATACAAATCTATATGAATGATTTATTGCCATGGTGATGAGTTTGCTGTAGTTACTGACTGGATTTTTAATTACTGGACAAATTGTTTGCCTGTATGCTCCTTATTTTCTCTATTTTCCAGTGCAGGGCACTGATATAAATAAAAGGATGTTGCCATCAATATAGTCCTGTTTTTCTTCCCGGGCAAACGTGTCCTAGTGAACATTTCATATCACTGAAATTTCAGACATTCCTAAGGAAATGTGTGGCATGTGTCAGAAATGGGTACAGCTGATTGGGAGAAATCTCCATGCCAAACTCTTCATTTTTGATTCATTTTTGCCTGGTTTCTTCTCTAAATCTCTCCCTTTGCATAGAATAACACTGGCTGTTCTTCAAAGTGGAGAGAACCAAGTGAAACCATGTTCTGAGAATTTTCCTGCCTGCACCTGAGATCTTGTGTTGGTTCCTTACAGAATAAATGGTTTTGGTTCAGTTGGAAAAGACCTTTCAGATCACTGAGTAACCATAGCTGCCAGGCTCACCACTAAACCATTTTTCTACCATATCTGCACATTTTGTGCCATGTCCACAGAACTTTGAAATGCCTCCAGTGAAGGTCACCTGTTCTAGTCAGCTGGAACCTCCTCAGTTAGCCAGGACTGCTGATAAATGAGTGTGAGTGGCTCTGGAACATTCCTGCCAGCTCCCACACTTCTCTTGGGTGGATCCCATCCAGCCCCATCGATCTGTGTGTGTTTAAGGGATGCAGAAGTTTCCTGACCAGCTGAGAATGGAAAGGTGCAATATGAGATTGAAGGGAACAGGGAGGAATTCCTGCACCTGAGTATCTGATCAATGTTTATTGCTGGGTTTCTCAAAAACATAGGGAAGAAATACCAGCTGCTGAGGATGAGCTGATGATCTCACATAGCAAAAATAAATTTCAACACAAGAAATCTTGCCATGCACTGCTTTTTCCTCTTGAAAAGATCGAGGTTTGTTGGCAGAATGTTTTAAAATACTTGACAGGATTAATATTCCACACTAGTTGAAGGACCTTGACAAAACACAGCTCATGCTTGTGTGAGGGGCTGTGTGGGGCTTTTGTTGGCTGAGGTTAAACCATGGCTTCATTCAAAGCATTTTTTGACAGAATATACTTTTCCATAAAGGAGCTGTAGCAGAAATGTCAGTGATGGCTCATGAGAGATGGCAATGTGGAGACTTGTAAGAGCCTGGCTACTAAAACAAGGACCAGACAACTTAGTGCCCTGACAATCAGTTTGACTCTGAGTGGGTGGTCTCATCTTCTAATGGGAATTTAATTATATACCTTCTGGAATAATGGGCATCCAGAGATGATTAAGGAAGAGATGAGAAAGAAAAAGCATTTTGGAGAAATTTCCTCACAGAGAGAATGATTCATTTTGGACTGTGCTGTTAAAAGGCAGCTATGGAAACTGCAGCTGTGGATGTATTAAATAGGAGTCAGGCAGGTGCTTACTGGAAAAAATGTTATGGATGGAAACAAGCACCAGGAGGAGTGGGAGGAATCTGCAGAACCAGCTTCCGTTTTTTAGTTACAGCAGAATAAATGTGTTCTTCTGCATTTGCAATGCAGATACACAACAGTTCTCAGTCTGAGCAGATGCTTGGCGGCCGTGGATTTTCGTGAGCACTTGTCCAAGGGGCCATTCTCACCTTCTGCTGACATTTTTAAAAAGGAAGCAGCATATTAAATGCCAGGATGAAGGAAACATTTTCAGGATGGAAAAGCTTGAGTAATGGTGGTGTAATAGAAAGCAAAATTTGGCCCACACTAGTTTCCTCCAAGAGGAACAGTTTTTTCCATTAGTACTCCTACCACAGAGGAATATCTCTGGTGTGTGACAGTGCACCAAAAGTTTAGCCCTGCAGAGAAAGAGAACTGGAGATGTTTATTAGATGTTGGGGAGGAATGTAGGAAACAAAACAGGGCATGGTTTTGAGTATTTTAGGAAGAGGAGCTGAGAGGGTTCAGGAAATTGCAGCCTGTTACTGGTGCCACTGTGACTTCAAGAGGAGATCTGATGTTCTGCAGTGAGGGACTTGCTGGGACGTGAGTCTGTAGGGAAACTGAAGGAGAAGCTTCCAAGGATGCTCCTTACCCAAAGCTGCTTGTTGTCCTTTGCTCCCACACTTCCTTTTGCTTCTCTGTCCTGGCCTCTTGGATTCACATTTCCTGTAACTGCAGATGTTGCCACTGGTTTCTGTGAAGTCACTCCTATTTATGCCAGAATTCAGAGAGAAGGAAAAGTACTGCTCATGAGGAGAGACAAATAAAAGTGCAAACCACTGGAGATACTCACTGAGGCTGTCCCTGCTTTCTTTCCTGCTTCTCAGGTGGGAGTCCATTGATTCAGGGGTTGGTCTAGATCATAATTTGAAAATAGCTTTCAGCTTATTTCAGTGCAGTTCCATTACACCCCAGTTTCTCTGTGCTGTCCCACTGCCCTGCCTGAACAACACCAGCACAAAGATAGCTCCAAAATGCAGCTGTAATAACAAAAGCCTCAAGGTTATTTCAGAAAAGCAGGAACCAGACCCTCAGCTGGTTCAAATCAGCACAGATCACTGCTCTGGAGAGACACCAATTTTATACTGAACTAAGATTTTTCCTGAGATTTCTTTTTGCAAATGGCAAGGGGAGAAAATTGCCAGAGAGAGCTGAGGAGAAAAACATCCTATTTTCTTTTGGGGGAGTTCAAGACTTGCTGATTCAAATGCCAACCATCAGTTCATTATCTCCTAAATCCTGAGGATACAATTTGCTAGGTAGAAAACCACATCTGTTCTTCAGCTCAGTTCCACCTCTTTGAAAGCATGTCCAAACTACCTTCCTAAATGTTTCCATAAAATTAGGCTTGGTTACATGTGCTTCATTGTGTGTTGCATGTTTCCATGGCACACTGATTTGCCAGATAAAGCAATCTGCAGTGTATTTAGTCTATCTTAAAGCCTTTTAAATCTGTCTCCTCTAAGCTTGAAATTCTCTCATTCAGGCATCCAGCGCTGTTGAAACCCCTGTGCCAATAATTCTTAATGACGTGTGTGTCTAGCCAAAGTAATTCTCCTCATTCAATTTGCAATTTTCCAAGTCAATCCTTTCAGCATTGTGACTGTAGCCATTTATTTTGCATTCTGAGATGTGCAGCTTTTAAACAAAATGATCCTGACTTTATAGGCAGAAAGGTGTCTTATAAGGAAGGGCAACCAAACTCACAGGTTTGTTTTGGAAACCAGGGATAGTTGATATTTGCTTGCTTGCTCTCCTGGGCTCAAAGCTGACTCCAATCTATGTACACAAAGTCTTCCCTGAGTATTTGACAAAGAGAAAAGCAGAGCCATTTCTCATTTGGCAGCATATTTCTTCCCTGCTCTTGTTTAAAGAGCCTGCTGGACTGAGCCTTGGATCTTCTGCTGTTGCCTGTGCTTAGGAGCTGATACCTGCAATGACCAACAGAAACTCTGCTGTTCAAGCCTGGACTCCTGGTTTATGGAAGCAGCATATTTAGGGTGTCCTGATGGAAAGAAAGAGGCCTTGTGGTGCTTAAGGCCAACCCCAACCATCCAAGAGATCTTGGTGATGGCTCAGGAGAGAAATTTTGCAGCCATTGTAAAGAGGATGGCAACAGCTTGGGTGTTTGGGAGCTGAGGTGAAGATGACTGGGTGGAAATGGGGGTTCTCATCAGAACAAACCAGAATGGGCACACACATGTTTTTTATCTTCAGGAACCATTATGACTTACATACTCATTTTGTCTTGAAAACAAGAAGCTTTTGATCCCTACATGAGGAAGATTTATGTAAGCTCAAGAGGTTTTACTTTGGTCACTGTGAAAAAAAGAATTTATAAGCCTCCTTCATTTCATTCATTTATTTTTCCTGTTCTTCAACACCCATTGAAGGAACAGATACATTTAAGGATGTTTATTTTAAGTTGGTACTCTGGATTGAAAAGCCTTTCCATCTGTTTCTGCCCTGCATTTGATATAACATTTTGCAGATGGCAGCATTTATCAGAATCCCTCTGCAGACCACTTACTGGCTTTGTGCCTTCAGAAATGGGCTGTGCTCATCACTGCTGTAACTTCACTGACATGGCTGGGATGACACCATGGCTAAATCTGAACCACCATCACAACTGCTTCCTGAAGTGTCACCTTGTGCTCTGAGCTCAGTGACTCTGTCTTGGTTGATTTGTTTAATGTAAATATATTCAATTATATGTAGTTTTCATGATTACTGAAGATTACTGCCTTGCTTTAAGAATCTCTTGGTTCTGGTCTTTCCAGTTCATGAATGATTTAGAGAACAGCTTTTAAGCATGGCATCTCAAACTGCAGCCCCACGTGTGGATATCCAAGTTATTTAAGCAGGCAGAAATAGGGGAGGCACCTGTTGTCTTGATTGAATCCCAGGAATGGTTAATGTGTCCAGTTTTTCTTTCTTTCACACATTCCATGAAGTACCACACCTCTGCCACGTTGTTACTCCCCACTCCTGTATTCTTGAAGTCAACATTCTCCCAAATTTTGTGTTGTGTAAGTCCCTTGGGGTGCTGATCCTAAATGCCTTGGTGATTTCCATGGAACCGTTTAGAGAGCCTGGGCCTAAGAGTCACAGCTCCATGTTCAACTTTCAGGATTAGTTCCCTTTGGAATTTAATTTTTGGACTATTTTTCATTTCACTGTCAGGTTATTTTTTCCCTAATATTTTACCTGCAGAAAGGTGCAGAGTGGGCAGCTGGAAGTGACATAGGTCATGAGGCCAAATATCAGGCTCAGTTAGGGAAGGAACATTTCCACGCTTTTTGAGCTTTCTGGAAAAAAAAATATTTTGAGACCAAGCCTTTTATACCTATCTTCAACCAAAATGCCACTTGCTTTGGAAAGTGTGAAGAAAATTGGTTAAGAACCCACATTAGTTAAGGGAGGCTGGAAGGAAAACGAAATCTGACTTTTTAAAGTAATTTTCCACCCTGCCCTCTTATATTGCAGGAGTGGTCAGGAGTGAAGGAGAATTCCCTGTTAGAAGTGTTTGCCACAGCAAAGCTCTGAGCAGTGTTTGTTCAGTGCTGCTGTGGAAATCCCAGTTCCTGTCACGCTGAGGATTTACGTGAAATGACAAAATGAAGATTTAACTGTCACTTTTCCATGGCCCTGCTTTTTCTCTCTCTTCCTTCATTTTTATTATGCTTTGACAATATTTGGGAAAGCACTTTTTTTTTACATTGTGATGTAGTAAGGCCCTGGATGCCTCATTGATACAAGTCCCCTCAGTATTTCAGTAAACACTATCAAGAATTAGTCTGGCCAGCATGTCCTGGATTCATTTGTGTGAATTCAAGGAGAGCCTCTATGGTTCCAGCTGTGACCCACTGTAGTGAAAAGAGAATTTATTTTAAATAATGCCTGTCCAGGAACTATGCTGTGTTCTCAGAGCTGTGGGCTAGGGAAGAACGAGACCCTGAGTGTCACAGCAGTGCCTGAGAGCCTTCTCAGTGGTTAAACACATCCGAGGCATCAAGATGGAAAAATACTTCAGAGATTTTGTAAGCTGGAGGAAAAGTTCCAACTCTTTAGTGGAGTTAATGCTGAGCTCTTCTGACTCACAGCACTAAAAAGCTGCTCCAGTCTCACTGTTGAATCAATTAGCTCAGCCAGCACCTTTCCCATCAAAGTAACACCTTCCCTTCTTGCTCAGCTTTGAGATCTGATTCAATAACTTCAGTAACAGAAATACTAAAGATATGTTCCCTTCTGTAGCCAGAGGTTGTTTGCATGTTCCACCTTGCCTTACTTGCACACCTACATGTTTAAATTCCCTTCAAACCAGAATTTGGAGCCTGTGCTAGAAATCCAAGTCTTTGCAATCACGTCAACTCTGTTAATATTTGTAGTCCTCCAGAGGAAATATAATATAATATATAATATGATAACACCAGGGTGTTTGGTTGGGATTACTTTCAGGATCAGACAGATGCTGCTGTGGAGGGCTTCAGGTTGTTTAACACAGCCAGGGGAGCTGATGTGGTGATGGAGGGACTGCACAACCCTGCAGTCTCAAAACTGCATGTGCAGAGCTGGACTGAGGTACACTGGGGGCTGAACACCAATGCCTGGCTCCCCTCAGGATATGCTTCAGCTCTTATTCTGAAATCAACGTTGTGCCTGTAACCCTCACACCCACACTGGTCCTACTTTGGTCACCAGAGTTATCTGTAGGTCTCTTGGCTGCGTCCTTGATTCCAGCAGAATTTTCTCTGTGTGGGTAGCTCCGTTAGCAATTTTTTGGCATTGTGATCATTGCATCTATCTTATTTTTATTTTTTTAATGATTAATTAGTCAATTATGTGAAATTAGTTTTTGCAATTAAAGCATAATTTAGAAAAAAACATTGAGCAGATAATGCTCATTTGTCATTGAATCACTTATAACTCAGGGCTGTTGTAAGTGTGAGGTGTTTCTAGTACTGTCTTTGCTGGATGAAAAACACTAATTGAAAATCCACCCTAATACAGTGCTTGGAGTGGCTCAGTCTTGTCCTTCAATACTTACAAGGAAATGGATTTAGATGTGTAATTTATGTAGGAAATACAGCATTTGGGCTTTGGGAGGTTGATGCAACTCTGAGCTGAACTTGTGTGGAGTTGAAAGGGCAATGGATATAACTGGGTGTTATTTAAACTGTCACATTAAATGGAATCTAAAATATGGTACCTTAAAAGTTATTTCTGTGGTGGAAAGGGAAGGACAAATCAGTTATTGCCTGTGTAATTGTTTGGTTATCCATCAGATTGCTGCAAACTGCATGTGTGTACTTTTTAAAGTGCTTTGGTGTAGACAGACACAGACCTTTGCTCCTGAGGAATTCAATGATTTGCCCCATGGGGATTGCTGGGCTTGCTGGAGTTCACTTAATGACACTGATGGGTCAATTCTCTGCCAGAGCCAACAACTCATCTTCATCATCTTCTCAACTTCACATCCACTAATGATCAGTCCTCATAATGAAGGCATTTTTCACCCTGCCAGGAGTCACAAGGAGAAAAATTGATTGACAGAGTTATCTGGATTGTAGTAATTAAATCAGGGCAGACAAATCCCTGCTCTCATTATATTTCAGACATGTCTGAACCATGAAAAACAGAGCTGAAGCTGATTTGCTTCCTGCAGTTCAAAATGTGGCATTAAATGCTGTATATGATATATAGGGTTACAATACATGAGTGTGAACAAATTAGAAAAGACACAAGTGGTCTAAATATGGGTGTTGATTTTACCTATCTTATGGGTGTTGGTTTTACCTATCTTTAGTGAAATGTGTGTATTAAGTGTCTGAAAAAAGCTTTTAGCATGTCTCAGGAAATGAACCTGAAAGGATTCTGTGCTTCCAAGGGCATCCAGGCTCACTCATGCACTGGAACAGATTTGTGTGTTGCAGCCAGGTAACAGGGATGGCAGGTGGAGACAGAGATGCTGCACAGTGAAACACTGTGTGTGCAGTGAGCAGGGAACAGGATCAGTGCCTGCCCACTGGAACACAACTGTCTGAGCTCTCGTGTGTAGAGGAGAGTGCAGATTTCCACTGTAGAAGCCAGAAAGGGATTTCAAATACTATTGGAATTCTTTTGTTGGTGAATTGCTTGTCGTGCAAGCACTTGCCTTGAAGGAGGATTTGTGTGCAGATGTTCTTTGGGTAATGCTGCAATCTGGATTCAAGAGTTGTCCCTTGATTATTTTTAAAGAATTTTTCTTCCCTCAGTTTGTTAAGCTGAGCCATTTTTCAGATACTGTAAAATACTCTACGCAGTTTAAAAAGAAGATGGTGCATGAACTTGAATTAACATTACCAGCAAATTAAGCTGATTTGATCTAGTTAATATTGGGAGACAGACAGATTAGGGTTTAAAGCAGGAAACTCATGTAGGGAAATCTGGATTCAGTGGGACAGCTGCTCTGATAATACAAATTGGTGCAAGTTCACTGAGCTGCATTTATGGGGTGTTTGGCCCTTATATTATCTATTTTAAAACAAACCATAATAATTGAAAAATTGGAAAATGTGCTGATTTTGGCCTAGCATTCAGACAACGGTGTGTTAACCAGAAAATCCTTTCAGAAGGAGTGAAGACTTTGGGAACACAATGCCCATTCCCTTCACATGGCTGCTTTTGTGGGTCCCTTCCTGGGTGCTTTCAGTTTAACCTCATGAATGGTACAAATCCTCATCTGGAATCAGATACCAAAGCATGGGAATGCTTTGCTTCTAGTTCTGCATTTATTTGTGTCTGTAGAAGTGCTCAGGATGTTCTGGGTCTCAGCAGATGCTATCAGCATTAAAGAAAGATTTAAAAATTATTCCTTTGTAATGTAATGTTTTTCAAGACTTCAATCACTCCTGACTTCCACATTTGATACACAGGGCTGTGAATTACAGGATGTTATGTAGGACAATCAGATTTAAATCCAATCATGCTTTGGGATAAGATTCCATTTCTCATGCACTATTTTGCCTGTGAACTTGGATCCAAATTGTCAGAAGTTCTTTCCTAAGCCTTTCCAAGCAGAGTGTTAAGTTATAGGGCACTGGGCTGGGAACCAGTAAGTTTAACTCTTGGTCACTGAAATTGAGGAAGAGCCAATGACTGTAGAAGGCCAGGAGAGCAATTAAATTCTCATCCAGTGCCCTTGAATGTGACTGAGAAAATTACTTCTAAACCTTGCTTAGCAATTTTTTTTCCCCCACAAAGAATTATGAACTGTCAAGAAAAAAAGCCTCATGTTCAGACAGTGCCTTCATAGTATTCCGTGTACATGGAGAAAAACATATCCACAAGAACAGTGTAAAGATGGGAAGTAGCATCAGAACCTTGGCTTAATCCTGATTCTGATGCTGGCACTTGTGAGAACCTGCAGCATTTCAAAGAACTTGTCTGTTTGAATGCTTTTGTATAAACCAGATATAAACATTTATTATCTGCCTGACAGTGTAGGTGTTGTGTGAGTCTGAGATTGAGGGTGACCTGCCTGAGTACCCAAGGCTTTGGTTAGTGGGGTTCTTCCTTCTTATGCTCTCTGTCAAAATATTCCAACTTCAGTTCAAACTGAGCCTAGGGTAAATATCTGGAAAAGCTAATGCTACTGTGGAAGTTCTAATTTCCATCTTGAGCAGGCTGAGCATTTTAGGAATGACAGCTGGCATGTCATGACAGTTGACGAGTCCGTCTTCTAAGAGCCTCATTAGAGCTTTCACTCACATCCAAAAGGATTCTGGGAAAGAATTGTTCTGACATGAGTCTCAGAGATGTGCACATTGCAATACTAAATTGACTTTGACCTGTCAGTGTCTGTACAGGGCAAATTACCTGCTCTTGGCATGTTACTTGACATGCTCCGTTACTGTACGAGGATTGCTGATAAAAACTCAAAGGGGTTTAGGATTATCCTTTTTAGAGATAAGCTCTCATGTAGACTTGTAAATTGTCAGTGTTTAGGCCAAATTTCATATTGGGATCAGAAGGTTTGTTCATGTGGAAGTCACTGAGTGAACATCTGGGGCCAAACACGGGAGCTGGTCAGGGATAACCATGGGCACTGCGAGTCAGGGCACAGAGGGTGCACATGGATCTGGTCTGAATTGTGGAGAGGCACTTTATTGGACTGGTCTTCTCTATCTGATAATAGAGAAAAAGAAGGAGGAAAATTGAATAGTTGATCATTTGGCTGTGACCCCAAACACAGTTTGTAATCACACTCACCTGCAGATATTAAGCTGTGCACCATGGATTTTGGACCCCTTAGAGCTCCCAAGCCTTTGCAAGCCCAACCTCTTTACTTCTAAATCACCAGAACAGGTTAGGACTTGCTTAGTTTCAAAATCAAGCCTAACCCTCTTCCCATTCAACAATGCTCATGAGGACTCACTTGTCCTTTTGAAGCTTTTTTTCCTTTTGAAGGACTGATTTGAGCCTGTATCATCCTTAAAGGCCACAATTTTATCCAGTGATAAAACAAAATTCGTAACATGACTTTCATGGTCAATTATCAAAGTAGGACAAGAAATCTTATACTAAAAATTAAAGAAACATAATTTTCAAAATACTTCTATTGCAGTCAAATTCTTACAAATCCTGTGCTGAGCAAAACTGTTGCACTTTGTTTAAGAATAGAGTAATGCTTATTATACTTGAAAGAGAAAGATGAAAACTACCACAGTTAATTCACTGACTTGGAGACTGTTGCTGGAAATCAATTAGCTAAGTGTTTTTCCCCTGAATACATTTTATTTCCAATTTTGTGATGGTATTCCAGGTGTACACATACACACTTGTGAGCTGGAATAACTTGGTCTTCAAATGGCTGAGCAGACAAGCTGAGATGGTGATCTGTCAGTGTGCCTCTAGAAAATAAGGACAAAGGGCAATTTTTTAGTTACAGGATTTATTATAATTAAGATATTTAATTCTAATAACATGTCTGCAAAGCAGTGAAGTTTAAAACAAAAAGAAAAAGAAATTGTGAATGTGTCTGTTGTTGTAAGGACCCACAGTTTACTCATGAAACATGACAAGTAGAAAGTGGGCTTAAGAAATTTTCCTGTTTCCAAGCAGGCCCTTGAAGGGCTGGGATCTTCTGCCTCCTGTTTGGTTTCCATTCAGCCAAGGTGCTCGGGGTACTTGACCTTCTCCACTCAGCAGAACCTGGCTCATTCTTTTTCCTCACTGCTTTTTCTGCTTCTTCCCTGCCCAGTTCAAAAGGTCACCTACAGCTACTCCCTTTGTCACAGCAACTGAAGAGTAATAAAATCATGGGCTGCAGTAAAGTCAAAAGAGTTTTGTTGCAAACGTTTGGCACTGACTTGCCTTGTGAAGCAGTGCTGGGAGGGAGGGGTAGGCATGGGAGGTGAGGATGAGACTTTGAAGCACCTTCCATCAATCCTATGGATTTTTCCAAACATAATGGAACAAAACAGGTCAGGAGTAAAAACTTCCACAATCTCAGAATGGAAAGGGAGCGAATGGAGTGTGGATGTCTCCAGGTCCATCCCTGTGTTCTGCCCCAGACCCACACAGCCTGTCCTGCTTTGTTGTTGCAACATAAAGAGGAGGAGTAAGGGTACCATGCTGGGAGATGAGAGGCAGCATGTGGCTTCCTCACAGCCTTCTACATTTCAGAGAGGGATCTCTCATTTGATGAAGATCCCTTTTTCTGTTTAGTCATAAACAGATGAATCCCATAATAGCCTCTGTTTCCTCTACTACAGGAGGTCTGTATGATTAATAAGATCTCCCTGTAGTGAATGCCAAGCCAAACAGATGAATGCAAGGCGCATCTGCTGTAGATTAAACATTTGGAAAAAACATTTTATAAATATTTTTTTCCACAACAACATATCCATATGGCAGTTAACTAGGGTATATATTTAAAAGCTTGCATGTACAGTATATCGCCATGCATATGTATTTAATATACTTATTAAATAAGTACTTATGTTGTCACTCAACAGATAGCTTTTTGATATGACTTTTAATCTCTTTGAGATGTCAAATCAGACTGTTTGAAAGGACCACATGTGCCCTATCAAGCAAAACATGAGAAGACACTGCTTCTGAGTGGGTGGGTTAGTGGGAAGCAAATCTTTTATTTCATTATTTCTCAGAAACAAGATGTGCAAGATAATTACCTGGTTAGGATGAGGTAAGTGTAAAATAACATATCCTGAGTATGGCTGGAGAGATAAGGTTGTCCTGGGTACTATGAAAACAGATCCTGAGGAAACTGGGAGGTTAAACTAACTAGCTGAAAATCTTAACATTTAAATTTAACTTTACTAACTTAAAACCACTGACATTATATCTCATTATAATTCATATTTTAGACTTCCTAATCTAACCAGAATGGGTTAAAGGACTTAATAGAAATAATTTTTTTTTTTTTCTCTAATTCTTGTTGCATAATGGGGGGCTCCTTTTTTATTTCTGTAGCTCTGTGCATGCCTTAGAGAACGGGACTAAAATTCAGGATTGATAAAGAATGAAGTCTGACAATTTATCCCCAACTAAAACCAAATTCAACAAATAAACGTTATCCAGAGCAGCTATTGGCATACTCAGATAAGTCAATCTGTTTTTTTTAGTATGTTGTTCTTGTAAGACTTAGCAATATTATTCTAGGCTGATTTTCTGGTAGACTGGGATTTTTTGGTTTACTTCTCATGAAACCAAAGATCCTGATATCTGATTCAGAGAACCTAATCCCTGAAATGTTTTCTACAACTTTTCTAAACTGACCTTCCAGTCCAGCAGCCAGAAAGAGGGGAAATCAGCATTTCAGGATTCCTTATGTGCTTGCTTGTTGTGTTGTCAAGGATCAAGACCCGCTTTGCGTGTGTGCCGGGAAAACTGGGGCACTTCTCTGAGCAAAGGGCTCTCTGAAGCTGACGTGAGCTCTGGGAATGGCCAGTGCTTGTCAACTCCTGTCTGTCTGGCCTCCCAGAACGTGGATTTCCAGACCTTCCAGCACGATACTTGCAGGCAGACATGACGTTTCCCCACATCCTTTCTCACAGATTGCAGAACAGAGGAAAATAATTGCCTGGCTTTGCTTTTATCACACACCATTAGGTGCTTTGCCGACTCAAACAAGAAAGACAAAAAGTGCCTCATGTTCAAGAAACTTTTCATATTTATGTTCATTACAGCTTCAGACTTTGCTGTCTAAATGGTTTGTTTTTGGATGTTCTTGCCACAGTTTTTCTCATTTCTCTGAATGTCCTGAGGGCAGGTGGGAACATGGAGGTGGGAAGTTCCCTCATTTTTTAAACAGTGACTCACATCTCATCCTCCTTGAGAGGCTCATTTCTTGATGCCCTTGCTTTGCTCTTCAACTGAAAAATATACTGTTAAAAAATCTACTTTGTTTTAATCAAAATGCCCGTGGAGTCTTGGAAAGATTACTCAACAAAATTTTTCAAACTTTGTAGAAACAGTTGGAAACTGCTGGATTTGATCTGGAAATCTTAGAGTGGTCCTTTTTGCATCAGGGATGGAAAAAAAAACATAGAATGTGAAGCTTTTCTGAACACATCTAATTTCCAGAAACATCTCTCTTCAGAGCCCTGATGTGAGCCCTCAGTAGCTGTTTGTGATGTTCACAGCAGGCTTTTTCCTACATATGTCAGAACCATACCTTAAATTAGTTTTCAAGTAGATTTAGTTAAATGAGTTTAAAGAAAGCCACTCTTACTGTGCTTTAGCAAAGGATTATTTTAGACTGGCTTTGATTTGTTCCCAATGAATTGCATTTAAATTGATATCATCTAAGTTTATATTGATTTAATGGGGTCTCATAGCTCCTTTGTACTGGTTTAGCAGAACTGATTCATTTAATTCCTCCTGAATTCTGGATTCCAGGATTGGGTAACTGAGCATTTCCAGCACTGCTGTGAGGCTGCAGCACCTGCAAAGCTCTGTGCTGGAGAATTCACCTGGCTGCCCAAAACGTGACAGAGACAGCAAATGATAAAAAAAAAAAAAAATTAAAAAATAAAAGCTCTTAGATTCTGGGTATGAAGCTCCCCTGCACGTGGGCAGAGTCCAAGCAGGGAGTTGGGATAATTTCCCAGATGCTCCCACAGCATCCTGTAATAATGTAAGACCATTGTGTGGGGAGAGGGTGCCCAGACAGTCCCTGTGGAGGCATCAAGAACATCCTTCAAGGATGTGCTGTGCTCAAAAGGCAGAGATGAGTCTGCAGGGCTGGTTTGGGTGGGATCCAGGGGGATTAGGACTCCTTGCTCTCCTCTGCCAGCCTCCCACACTGACATGATTGTAGGGGAACACAGGATGCCAAAAGAGTATTTCTCTGAGGAATAATAATACTAATAAAAAAAATAAATGACTTGTTTTATTTTTTTACTGAAGAATAGCTTCTTTAAGTGAAAAAGAAAGAGTGAGATGGGTTGGCAGACTGAATCTTTATTTAAAATTTTATTTTAATCTGTTATTTTCAGCAGGTTTATCTCAGAGGTGAAATGGAGTTGGGAAGTTGGTTCTCCAGCAATGTTTTCTGAGGTGTGGATTTCCTGGGCAGGGAGGCATTGCCTTATCTCTCTTACTGGCACAAACCTGTCTGAGATGTGGCTGCTTCATTGTTCAGCACCCTCTTCTCTCCCAAACTGGATTAAGATTGGTTTTGCCTTTTGCTCTGAGCTCTCTAGATCATCACAGGAATGCCTGGAGGTTGTGAACAGACTTCAATCCTTCCCGTCTTTGCCAAAAAGCCAAACCACATTTACCAGCAGAGATTATAGAAAAAAACACTTTTAACAAGAAACTTCCAACCATGAAAAGATATTTTCTAGGAAAATTCTTTCTGTTTGTCTATAAAAATGCTTGTCTTTGGAAATACAAACCCTCTTCATTACAGACAGTAGTTGGAGGAATCTAAACTGTTCTTCTTGTAGGACTTCTTGTAAAAATAAAATTAGTTTTTATTGACAAAAATGAAGAGGAAAAAACCACAACATGTGTTCCCATGATAAACAACTGCTTTCCTGTTCATCCAGAGTTCAGACAACAGTCAGGGTACAGTTTGGCTGTCTGTGGCTGAGGACTTCTCTGTTTGGCCAAGGATCCACTGTAAACACTTTGTTCTAAGGTGAGAAGTGCATTCAGTGAATAAAAAAACAGTTTGGGGCTGGGAAAGGGGATGACAAACTTTTATCTGAAAATGTCACTTCAACTCTCTCTATAAGATAGCCATGGTTCCCAGGCAGTATGTTTTTGTGATTTAGCTGCATTTCCTGCCAGATTATTCAGCTAGATACAGATCTCTTGCTCCTGCAGTGTGGAAACCTGAATAATAATTTGAGCTGCAGAAAGCCCTGGTGAATCGCTGGCCTACTTTCCTGTCCCAGGGGAAGGTGCACTTCTCTAATCCAGGAGCCATTGCTTTGGCAGATGGCTCTATTTACTCAACGAGCAGGTCAGGACAAGAGGAAAAATGGAACATAATAATCCAACAGTATTCAATTAAAGGTAGCTCTGTGCAACTGTACCTAAGTCACTGCTGCCGAAGCCTCTGGGGAGTGTGTTCATTTTTCAGCCTTGTTTCCTAAGGAAATGAGGCTGTCTGCCTGTCTGCCTTTCTGTCTGTCAGCATCTGTCCTCTCTGATTAATTCATTCTTCTGTTTGCCATTATCAAGGAAAAATGGCCAAAGAGAAGAGTTTTCAAACATACAGAATTCCAGCAAAGCTAACAGAACTTGGCAACCCAGACAGGAGGAGACCCTGAGGGTGTCCATGGAGGGGAAGGAGATGGAGCTGTATCCAACCATTCCCAGGCTGGAACAACAAGTACATTCTGTCCCACCAGTCTGAACCAGGATGGTCCTACTGGTCCATCCAAACATCTGGGAAATGTGGGAGCAGCCTGGGGAAACTCTCAAGGATGAGATGTTAGAGACATAACAGAGTAAGGTAAGACAGAAAAGCTCTTAGAAGAAAAAAGATTTGAAAAACCCATGAAGAAAAAAATTATGGGTTCCCAAAACATTGAACACTGTGTATATTAAATTTCATCTTTGTTTTGACTGAAGCCCCAAAACTGGTTTTGGAACCAGATGTACACATCAGTATTATTATGACTTTTTTATTGCTAGGCAAGAGAAATATCATTTGCTTCAGCTTTCCTGGAACTGAAAGAACAGTGAGAGATGGCAGAGCAGGTTCAAGTTCCAACTGATTATTGGATTCATTAGAAATGGGCTGAAGCAAACAATACAGGCAAACCCTGGAGGAAGCAGGGTGAGAAGGTTTGGCTCTTTCCTTTGTATGCTGTCCATCCCCCCAGCAGATTAGATATTTGGAACTCTTTCCAGACATTTTTCATTTTGTTGGTAAATAGGCAGGCACTTGTTCTGGGATTTCAGTCCCCAACTGTTCACTTTATCCAAGGGAGAAAGGCAGAAACATAAGTGAAGCTCAAACAATAAAACCCCAGAATGGGTCAGGCCAGTTATTATTACATGATTTCAGGCTTTGAAAGGTCATTTATGTTTTCCAAGTTGGATTTATTTTTTACACTTATTTGTAATATTACCTCGCTGTGTTTCATAATGTCAGGGAAAATGTCTGGTTTCAGGCCTAAAATGTCAAAGCAGCATTTTCAAAATCACTCAGCACTGAGCCAAATGTTTTTCTGCTGGAGTCAGTGGTAACAGTCCCATTTGCCTTAGGAAGCTCTGGATAGGGCTGAATGTTATGGAAATCCACATTTGTTACCATTTTTTCAGGCTGCACTCCTGCACATTCCCCTTCCTTCTCCTCTTCCATAGGCCTGCTCATATGTGGAATGATTCCTGGCAGGAAAGATAAAAGCACAACAGTTAAGAGTTCTGGGTTCACTTCCAATCCTTCCTAATGGCTGCAGGTTTAATCATGGACCTGTTTTATGCCTCGGTTTACACCTAAGTGACACATCAAATCCCCACCTCCGAGGGCCTCACAGTTCACCAACACCTGGGAATGACAAAACTGCTGCTTCAGCAAGTGCCAAGTGTATATTATGGGATAAACTGTTCCTGCAGTGTTGAGAGATGTAATGTAGATGAAGCTGATGCAATGGAGACATATGTCTCCATCTGTGCCTCCATGTTAGGGAGTTATTCTGGATGCACTGACTGCAACAACCAGAATTTCCCTAGCAAGGAAAATCAGGGTTAAAAAAATTTAATAAGAAGAATCTCATGTTGATAAAACCTTCCCAGTGGCTTTGTTGTGAAGAAAACAAAAAAGGATGCACAGAATAAATTAATTTGCTGTTCCAATTACTCTAATACTCACTCAAAGTGAGGTGGTTTTTTAAGGCTCATCTCCCAGTCAGAGCACAGTGAAACATCTCTGCTGCAGGAGGAGGTAGGACATGCCCAGTGCCATATTCTTAAGAATAGCTTTGCTTTGCCTGCTCTAGAGATATCTTATGTCTTCAGTTGTGAGTATTGCCAGATAAAAAACCTCTTAGCACTCAGATTTCCTAATCCTCTAGACAAGATAAAAAAATCCAACATCCCCCTATCGTTGTCCTCCCTCTCCTGTACCTTGCATTTCTATCACATCAGCTTAGAATTACCTGATAAGAGAAGTAGGAGAGTGCAATAAATTTGTGCTTCTATATGGCAAGAATATTCCTTTTGACTTGTATTCAATACCTTGGTTTATGAATATTATCATTCTTCCTGATAGCCTGAGTTACCGCAGAGAATTGCTGTGATAGAACAGGATGAGCTGTGTGAGGGGGTTTCTCCTGGTGAGTGTTTGGTAGGAGGGAACCATCAGGAATATTTCTTCACCCTGGATGGATGTGTGGTACTGGCCGAGGCAGCTCAGACACATCATGGACTCCCAGAGAACCTGGTGAATTAGAACTCCTAGAAGAATATTTCTTCCTCCTGTTACAGTTGTACAAATTCCTCTTTGAGGAGGGGAGAGAAGGGGATTGGCCCAGGATGATGAAGAAGCAGGAACAAATAAAATTCTGGTCTCAGAATATCTGAACTTGAGATATCACAAAGTTATAGCCTACAAAGAATTAACACTGATCCCATTAAAACTTCTGTAAGTGCTTCAGTTTAAACAGAGAAATCTAAACCTTGTGTGGCAGTAGATATTGGTAGGACATAGCTCTTGAGCAATACAGAAATAGAGCTCAGCAGTGCTAACTTCATGATTCGTTTTTGATCTCAGATGGTCATAATTCCATTGCTTTAAGGATTGCAAAGATCTTAGAAAATGGAGGTTGCTCTGCTGTCCTTCACAGCCTCTGCCTCCTGCTGCTCTGGGCCAGTGGGAAGCTGAGCTTTATTTAAACAATATAAATAATATTACTAGAAACAGCCAAATTACTTTTGCTTTTAAAAATCATATAGAACATGGTGAAATCTACTGAAATGAGAAATATGCTTTAATTTCAGTCTGCACAATCAGATGCAGTAGTCTGTGTGCAAATGGATTAACATGCCAAAAATATAACTAGAGGCGAGAAGTGTAACTTCCCTCAGTAAATTAACATCAATAATTATAAGCTGTAAACAGTTGCAGATATAATTAAGATTCGAGGCCCAAGGGTTGCACATGCCTTGCTGCAACTGATATCAGACTCTGTGATCTTGATGTTCAAGTCCCCTCCAGAGACAGCAAAGTTAAGAACATCCCCTATGTGGAAATAACGAATTGACATTTTAGGAGCATTTGCAAAGTTCCTCTCTCCCCCTGTTTTAAAGACAAACTAGGCTCTTTGTCAAAAATTAGAATTTTATGGTTTTCCCTCTGCTATTCCATGATTGTGGCTGCTCTCCTTGCAGCTGATGTGTTGAAACTTCATGTCAAAACATCATTTTTTAAAGGGTTAAATTAAGCAAGTGTTACAGTCCTCTGCAGACAGATAACTGTCCTCAAAGAGTGGAGGGGAATTCTTTGTTAAATTTGCAAAAGGGGGAATAAGGAGGAGACAGAGGAGGAGAAAAGGGATCCACTGTGTGGAAGGAAAAAAGCAGAACAGGTGCTTGTGTTTGAAATATCCTTTCAGAGCTCCAAATCAATGGGAAGAAGAAAGAAGGAAAATTAAAGTAAGGGTTTCAAGTGAAACTATTTGAGCATTTTTCAGGATGTGAAGATTATTATGGAATATTCAGAACTTTACAGGAAAATACTTTAAAGGAAGCAATTGGTTGCTCATTGTTATGGGGAATCAAGCCCCAAACTGTTGTTTAAGGGAGCTTGTGCTTCAGCAATTGTTTCTTGTTTTGAGCTGAGGGCTGGACTATGATAGTGCATTTTGTGGCTGTAATTTGCCTTCAGAGTTATAATTTTCAGTGAATTATTTGTATCACTGCAACTCCTTTTGTGTAAGCCCTTACCCCAGTTACAAAGTGCCTTATGTTGTGTAGAATTTTCCTTTTCTCCAAGACCACCACTCACAGGACAGTGATGCAATGGCCAGGCTGTTAGGTGGGACTGAGAATCAGAAATAACTTCTATTCCATGTCCAGAATGACCCTTGTTTCTGCACATAAACCTTGTATGAGACATTAATTAATAGTCTGACATTAATTTCATGTGATGGGAGCTACCCTGTTTGTTCCACTGTGTGGGAAAACCCTCAGATGGCACTTAAACCAAATGCAATTTAGCTTCACTTAAAGACATCTGTCAGAGCAGTAAAAGGTGGCCTAAGTGTCCATGGGAGAAAAGTCCAGGAACATCATTTTATCCTTAAGGTCAGGGAAAATAAATCTGTGCAGTTCTGGAATCTGTGAATGGGGCCTGGGTGATGTTCAGGTAATACATCAATGACTTAAATGTTTGCAGCCTCTCAGTGCTTGTAGGATCTGCCTCTCAGGTGTCTTTGAAACGATCCTGCCAAGGTGTAAACTTGGTGTAAATCTGACACACTATAGCACAGAATGGCCCAGTCTGATCATACAAACAGAGAAATTTGTAAATTCTCAAAGAAAACAGCCTTTGAAGAGTGTTGAAAGTTATCGTGTCAAGCAAAATAGAGGCAAAGCCTTCAGATGCTGCCTTAACAAAAGAGTGAAAAACAGCTGAAGCTTAGGAGAATTGCTTGTCTGTTTGTAGTGATCCTCGTGGTTTGTGGGGAGGCCACATCTTAGGAAGTTATTGCTGGTAACAGGCACATGCAAAGAGGAGATTGGAAAAAATGGTGCAACAAGTTTTTCTTGATCCTCCTGAAATATCTTTGTTTCCATTAAAAGATACAGAAATGCTCATTTCACTGGTAAGAAACTGCTTGGCCAGGAAATTAGCAGAGGAGGAATTTTACTTCAGTGGTTGATTTTTTTTTTTTTTTTTTTTGAAAAAAACAAAGCAACATCAACCCAAGGCTGACCTGGGAGACCCTGGATGCTCGGGAAGGGCAGAGGCAGGAGCTGCTCAGTTCTCCCCCAGCTCCACTCTGCTTTATCCTCATTTTTCCACCTCACACTCTTCATTGCTGCTCTGCCCATGCCACCCTCCAGCCCTGCCTGGAAACCACTCAAGGTGAGGCAGCTGAAGTGTCACTCAAACTTGCAGCACCTCTATAAATCTCTTAGTAAAGCACCAGGGTAGTTTTACCAGTGTAATGACTTTTTATTTTATTACCCAGCATGCAGTACATGAAGTTGCTTTCCCACAATGTGTAAATTTAGCGAGGGAGAAAACTGCATTTTCCCCATTGCTCTGCCATCAGTGCCTTCCTGAGATCAGGGAGCATTTGGAAAAGCTTCCACTGCCTAAATTCTGAATGATTAGAAAATAGGTTAAAAGTGCCACTTTATACTGTAGCACTTTATGAAAGTGTGTTTTGTTTGACAGGACTTAATAAAAAATCTTTTAATCTCTGTCACTGTGGGTAGGTGGGAAGGCCAAAAAGTCTAAATGTTTTAAAGGAAAATTTTAATTAGTATGCAAATTTGACTTTCTGCATTAAAATGTCATTTACTAAGTAAATGTTGTTGCACTGAAAGTTCAGATATTTGATCATTTTCTGTCAAGGTGCCTTTGCAAATTTCCTGAATGTAATAACAGCATTTTAAAAACAAAATGAAATTCTCCTTTTGTTGCAATGCACTGGGTCTGCTCCACCAAAGGCTGTGTGACTGGAATATCTTAAATCAGCCACCAGCTTATAGTGCTGGTTCTCCTTCTTCCAGTTTGAAATTTCTATTGTCCTCTTGGTGCCTGCAGAGTTTTCCTGAACCAAGGGAGATACACCCCTACATGCCATAAATTTAAGTCATTGAAACATAGCAACAAAATGATTACAAAAACCATTGTATTGTAGTCATTAGAATTGAAGGAAGTGGTTGCTGAGTTATTGTCAGCCATCTCTGAAGGCTGCAGCAGTGATCAGCATTTACAGGGTTAGGAGAAGCCTTTCACACATTTTGAGAGTTAACTGATTTCATTGTCTCAATAAAATACACTTTCCTGTCTCGTGAAGAAGGACAAGATCAATTGTTGAAGGCCCAGCTTTGCTTTTACCATAGAAAAATAAATGTTCTTATACAAAAGTGATGGAAAAATAATTGTGAGACAAAAAAAATGGGCAGGGGAAAATTTAATAAAAGCAGGAAATTCCAAGTTTAGTTGCTTTCCTTCAGTGTCTGTGGGGTCAGTGGTTGCTTCTTGCCACCCTGAATGAATGTGGTGTCTCAAACTGCACCTTATATGGAGCTCTTGAGGGATCAGAAACATGGCACATGGGAGCCATATGTTCAGCACTTGCCATCATTTATTGAGAGCCGAGTTCAGGGCTAAAAACTGATTTAAACATCCATATTTAGAGCTCCTAAGTACAAAATAAGGCACAAATTCTCACGAAAGTTGAAGACAGAAGAGAAAAAGCTGTGACCCAACATAGAAGTGGTTTTAAAAAAGAAGAAGAAAAGGCTGGGGGAATTTGGTTTCTTTTAGTGCCAAGTGTCTTCCCTGGGAATGCAGATCCCTGGCTAGGGTCTGCCAAGGCTGGGGGATGTGGAGGGCTGAAGGTTTATTGTGATGTGCTCACTCTGGATGCATCAAAGTTCAGAGGAGAAGGAACCTCTGCAGTGTGAGGAGAGGGGGATCTCTCCTTCCACCCTCACCTCATCCTACAAAGGTGCAGATTTGCCTGTGGTATCCACACACATGGTGGGGAACACAAGTGACACAGCCTTTGGCAGAGCTTTCAGGTTTTGTGTATGTGTCTGTGTAATTTCATTAACTGGGTGTCCCACATGGACATAAAATGTGCAGTTGGATGTTCCTGATCTCAATAAATCTACAAATTGCACATAACCCAAGCAGCTGTGCTGGGAAGTTCTCTGTGTTCCTCACAGCCTTGTGCTCATTTGTTCATACCCTTACTTGTGTTGTGACCTTGACTGGAAGTGTTTTCTTGTCCAGGAAGAGTCACTGACCTGACCTTGGATCTGCCATCCCTGGCAGGGCTGGGATGTGTTGGCAGGAAAACATTTCCTGTTAATGGCTGTGCCTCACCTTTGAATGGACCTGCACATTGGTTCCTGCCACTGTTCATTGGCCCTTTTGATGTACATGAAGTTTATGTCATGAAAGAACTTATAGTGGATTTTTCTTTTGCATAATAGAGATTTTGCTGGTTAAAAAAGAAAAAAAAAATAAAAAACCCCAGCAAAAACCCAAACTCCACTGCATATGAGTGTTTTCACTGTGTTAGCAATTTTTGTATCTTATTGGCAATGTTCTAAAGCACTGAAGATCGAGACTGCTCAGTTCCCTAGAGATCCTTGTAATTACAACAAAGACTGCTGGAGCATGAAAAAAGTCATTTGGCAAAATGGTCCTCTTGGCTTCCTCTGTCTCATCCTCCCCTCTCTCTGACTTCCAACTCCTCTTTGCTCAGTTTACTAGACAAACACATTGTTTGCTGTTCGCCAGGGCAGATGTTTGTTTAATTCAGCACCTTCTGCTTTCCCCAGCCGGAGGAAAGTCACACTGTTCACTCTTTTCTTTTCTGTTTACAACACCTCTCCCCTGCCAGCCAAGGTGCAGAAAAGAAGGACAATGGTGCAGCTCATGACAAGTGATTCCATGTTCCAGCATTTCTGAGAGCTCAACCACCATCTCCTGCATTCTATAAATGGCACATGACAAAACACAGAAAACACCCCACTGGATTGTCTCTCTGTGCAGGGAGGTAATATCCAGCCACTGAATATTTAATGTAGAGAACAAACCCTGTTCTTTTTGAAAAATCATTAAATCTCAACTTGAACTGACTCATGCTCTGATCCAGCTGAGTCCTGCTGGAACAACCCTGCTCTGGAGAAATGTTACTGCTTGAGAGAATGTTTGCTTTGTAGTCTGGACTGTGATGCAGAGTCAGGCTGCAGAAAATCAACATAAAACCTGTGTATCCCTTTAGTACTGATTTGAGGGCTTAAGAGGGCATATAACTCACTAGATGCTTTGATGTTGAGGCTCATCCATGTTCCAAATAAACCCTTGCCACTGAAATCTGTGTTCCAAGAGTCTCATCAAGAATTTGGATTTATTCCTGCCCCTTCATTCCTGCCTTCCATCTATTCCTGTGTGTGATTGACACAGTGCTTTCTCCTTCCTTGCAAAGTTCCTCACAAATTTTTTGGCTTTGTGCATATCTCCTCCACTTCTTGCTTTACTCATGCATCTGATTTCTCTGAAGATCTGGGGCTTTCTCTGTGTTCCCTCCACACAGAGATTCACATTCCAAGCACCAGGTCAGAGAACTTAACTCTAAATGGATCCAGCATAACAGAAGGATGAACAGATATTCTTCTTTTATTTCAACAAACAATACAGTGCCATTTTTCCTGATCAGCTTGTGCATTTTCAACAAGTCCAGAGATTGCCAGATTTATATATATCTAACTATCAGTGCAGAGCTGGGCTTTTATCTACATGCTGTATGTTTCTGTAAATAAAGAAGTGCTGTAATTGTCATCAGAACCATTTGTTGCAATTTGAATGCTTATAAATAAGGAATAGACAAGGCAGGTTATTCATTACAGACTGGAAAAGCTGTATATTGGCTTGTTACCCCTTGGCAGAAGCCAGCCAGAAACTGGAACTTTTGCAGTGCTTGGTCCTGAGTGAGTCCTGTAGGGCAGAGTGTCTGTGATTACACCCCACAGCCCTGCAGGTTTTCCTGATAATGCTGCTGTATTTATTCCTGCTGTGCTGGAAACTAACAGATCTATTGGAAACTTTAGCAAACCTTGCTGTGAGTTTCACAGTTCTGTTTTACTGCAAAGCTCTTCACTTTTCTAGGATGCAGTCTCAGATAAGCCAACAGAAGAAGGAACTTCGTGAGCATGTTATTTTTCTTTTGTCTCAAGAAATCACTTTGGATTTAGCTCTGTTTCTGATCCATTGGAAAAAAATCTTACCTGCATGATCAAACATTTCTTACAACAAATACTCCTAATCCACAGAATTCTCTTATTAGCTTCATGTGACATCTTTTGCACAACTGGAATAAACTTAAAAAAAAAAAAAAAAAAAAAAGTCAAAATTACCCAGTGAAGCAGATTCCACAATTTTTATAGTGCTGAAAGCTTTTGGGGACAAAAAAGTGGTGCCAGTGTGACTTGGAACTTAATTTGGCTCAGCCTTCTCTAGAAGAATGAATCACAGCCTTGTATATGGCAACAATATAATTCTCTTGATTCCTTCTCTGTCTCATTCTTATCAAATCCTTCTTATTTCTTGATTTTATAACTGCCATAGACTGGACAGAGAAAGATTTTCATCTTTTAGCACTCTAAATCTTCCTTTCTTTGAAAGAATAAATTGAATAGCTGATTAATTTAATGAACCCTTTCTAGTTTAGATCATTGCCCCAGGAAAACAGCACTTCAAGGTTTCTGTCTCATTCTTCTAAAAGACCAGAATATTTCTGATTCAGTGTTTTTCTCTCTGTCTTCATATTGGCAGTGTTAGTGCTGCCAGCAGACACAAACAACTTCATTTGATATTCTTATTTAGCCCATTCAGAATTCCTGATAACAGATGAGGTTTTCTTGGTATTTGTGGTATCACTTTATGAAATCTCTGAGAATTTGTGGAATGCAAAACTTTTGATTTTAGCTGGGCTGGAAAGGTAAAAGATGTCTGTTGGAAATGATCCAAGGCACAGTGACATCAGTGGGAATCTTCCCTCAGACTTCAAGAGCTTGTAAAGCACCAGCACAGATGCTGTGGCTGATGAAGAAGAAAGTTGGGAGATGCCCATTCTGGCCATAAAGACCTTGTGGTGCAGCTAATTTCAGTTTCTTAGACAACACTTGTGTGTTGAAATACTTAATTCCCTAAAGCATCATTTTTCTCTTCAACTCATGACTCTTTCCAATAAAGTGTGATTCAAAATGCCACCTGCCAAATTCTTCCCTTGTTTATGTGTTCATAACAGATTAGTGAACAAATTTCTCCTTGCACTTCATTGCTCTGAGAAGGTAACTCCATGTCAGCCTATTGACGGATTACTGGGGGAAAGACCCCAAATATTTTATGAGGGACAAAGGGCCTGTGGATTTCAGCTCAGCTGCATAAATATCAGTGAAGGCAGGATTGAGCCCTTATTATTTCCTGTCCACTGCATTTCTCCCATTTTGTCATGGCAGCTGTGTAGATGGAAACTCCCAAGATTTCTACAGCCAAGTCATCCTTCACCAATAAAGCCATTCTGACTCACATAATAGATTAGGCTGTCACACTAAACCTGACAAACAACATTTAATATGTCTCAAATTGCATCCGGGCAGATATCCCTCTGAGTGACCGTCCCTACCACGCAGATGTTTCCCATCCCTTTGGAACAGCTCTGATAGACAGGCCAGGCATGGGGCTCTCCTGCTTTTACCCATTCTCTTTTACCTTTATCTTGCAAAAATAGAGCTTTTGCACAATGCAGGGCTGTTATCAGCAGTTCTAGATCTGGTTTTGTCTTCTAACTATTCTTTTAACTTACTCCAGCCTTGGGCTCATATGTTGTTTTTTTTCAGACAAGCTCTCCCCAGTCTGCCTCCTTCCCAGCCTATTTATTTTTGAAAGAATTCTACATTTGCTGATGCTAGTCTTCACATCCTCACTTATTCCCATTGGCCTCTCTTGTCCTTTTTCCCATTGGGTTGAGTTTCAGTTTGTATCATCTCCAGTTGTTCTTTAACTTTTTCCAGCTCTGTGCAGTCAGCTTTCTGGTGCACCATGGGGCTCCAAGCTGAAATTTCTCTGGGAAGTTCACATTTCCTTAAATTTCCATAAGGTGAAAATCTCTTGGGACTGGTGCACTGAGTGGTATTTCAGATGCAAGGATAAACCTGCCCCAGCTGTGCAGAGTCTGTGTGAGGGGAGTGATCAATGACAGGGATGCAGCACAGACAGGCTTCCTTGGTATTCATCAGTGTATCTGATTGAACCTTGTGACAAATAAACCCTTGTGCAAATGCAGGTGTTTCCCAGCCTGGCAGGAGTCCCAGAGGGCTGCTGACCAAGCTGCTGTAGGATTTGGTGGTGGCCAGAACTTCTCAGCACAGAAGAACCTTTGATTACCAAGTGAAGACCTTTAGCAGTTTGCTGGAGGTCAGCTGCTAGAAAACATGTTATCCAGCCCATTAACTCATGTTTTAGTCAATTCACTTACTCCAGTAGGTCCTAGGGATCATTTTTATTAATCCTTAGGTATTAAGACTAAACCAGTGCAGATTTTGGTGATGCTACCCCCAACGAAGTCAGTGGCAAAAATCCAGCTGAATTCAGGTGGGTGCAGGAAGAGCATTGACCTGAGCCAAGATATTCACAGGCAGGACTCAAGCTCTGGCCTTCCAGAGCCTGATGTTTGGAAGGAGAGTGCAGTCACAATGTGAGCAGATGCTCTGTCCTTCTTAGCCTCCCATTTCCTCCCTTTTGCTGCTACGTGCCAGAGATTCACAGAGACCTCTTTCAAAGGCAGAGCTTTGTTTCTTCATCCACTTTCCGGTGTTGTGCTCTGCTTGTTTCTTTCAATTTGTCCTAAAAAAAGAGAAAAGTAAAACTAGTTCTATGAGACTACAGGGAGGAAAAAAAAAATTCTCTGGAGTTTCTTCAGCATCCTGGCTAGAAACACAGCAAGCACTGTCATTATGGTTAGCAACAAAGGACATAGCATTGCTTCCAGCAAAATCACCACTTACTTCAGTGTGGGTGAGATTAGGCCAGGAAAAACCCCAACTGAGTTTAATAGAGGAGAAGCTGACTTTGGCTGAAACAATAAGCTGTGCTCCAGACCTGCAGTGAGAGCCTCAGATCCAAGTCTCAAGCAGGTACTGCCTTTCCTCTGGTACCTTCCCCCAGGGGTTCTGCTCATTATTCCACCAAGTCTAACAATCCCTCTTTCTCTCTAGCAAGGTCCTTTGTCCATCCTCATTCAGATCCCCCTTAGCTGAAATGGTGGAGTGCAGGTCGTTCAGATAAGCACAAACTGTAATTAGGTCGCATTCTGAGTAAATAATATGTGGGTGGGAAAGGGAAGGAAGGGCGAGGGAGAGAGCAAATGGAAGAAAGAGGCAGGGGTTTGGCTGGGTTACAGATTTGCAGCAGGCTTCTTGTAAGTCTCAAGCTAAAAATGGGAGATGTTTGCATAAAAAAAGAGCTTTAATAGTGCTATAAATTGGCATTTTTGTCATTAGGTAGACAGGTGTTTATCATTTTAGTAAATGCTAGAGCTGAAACTGTGTAGTACCCATTGTGTTAAATACCTCAGTTCCAAGGGGCATGAGGTTTGTGCTGAGATGGGGTGTGAGGGCAGTCCAGAGCCTGTGCTGCTCCCACTCTGGCCTCAGGAATCCCAATTCCTACAGGGAGCACCTTCCCCTCACAGGAATAAAGGGCAGCCACACGTTGTGTACGGTGCCTTCAGCATCTGCAGCCCAAACAAGAATTGTGTTCTCATCCCAGCCCCAGGCAAACTGATCCCAGGGTGGGACAGGCAGGGAGGACCTCGGTGTGTTCCATGTCCCCCCTCACCAGGAGCCCTGCCCCAGTCAGCAGCAGACCCACATTTTCCTGGTTATTCTTTTACAGCTGAATAATTTGCTTTTTAACTGATGAGTTTAGCAACACCCGGGAAAAGGTTTCCTTCACATGGGAAAAAGAGGCTTTTCTTGCAAGGTCAAAAACTGAAAACCTTATAAATTGTTTTGGCTGAAAAATTGCCAAGGAACACAAGATAATTCACTTTTTTGGACCATGTTTGTTTACTTTGCGATGAAATAACAAAATGTTTTATGAAAGCAGACTCTTTCTTAGAAAATCAATGTTCTCATTTGACAAAGGCTTAATGGAAAAAATGCAGGTTGCTCTAGGGATTTGCTTGGGAGCTTGTCCTTCACAGAAGTGGTGAAGACCAGTCCTTGGTTAGAGAGGAAGATTGGCACATCCCTCTGCAGGGAGAGCCTGTCTGCAGCCCTGCTTCTGTGGCTCAAAGGAAATCCTGGTGTGTCTAAGGACTTCAGAGAAGGACCCAAAGAACAGGCTGCCTCAAAACGAGATTATGGTTCAGTCTCCATGTGTTTCTTGTCAGTAGAACTGCTTTTGTTCTGCTTAAATTCCATAGATGAGATTTTGGCTTCCATTGAAAGCTGCAGGTTACCAAGGCTATGGAATTGTACATTATCAGCTCTGGGCCCCAGATCCAGGTTGAAGATATTCCTGTCTAGTTTCCTCTTGCTGAATTGGCTGCACATGTCAGCTTCCTGTGCTCTGCTTTCCAAGCTCGGTGCTTGCCGAAATTTTACTTCTCTTGAAACGTTTTTGTTGGTGTAATGAATGGAAAAAGTTTACCATTGTGCACTGTCTGTAAATCTTCACTGTTCTTTCTGAAGGGAGAGACACTTTTCCTTACAGGAGACATTTATTTTCAGTAGGATTCTGTTCCAGGAGCATTACGTAACGTTTACAGAATTTGAGAAGAGAACAATGCCAGAAAAGATGTTGCAGATGTACCTATATACACATTTATGTGCACAATGTGTCTGTTCCTATCAAGGGATGCCATAGAACCCTCACCTGCCTCATTCCTGAAACTCCTTCCAGGAGTCAAAAGGAGAAATCTGGAATGTTGTCACCTTGTGTCCTGCTGGCCGGTCTGATTTCAGTGGCACCTCTATCCCAGGCAGTGTGGGAGCTGCTGGCTGCCCTCAAGTCACTGTCACACCATGGGGGATATTTCTCTGGAAAAGAAGTCATGCCAACAATTTGACCCCCTTGGCTAATTCCTGTGTAGAGTAGTTCCTTTGACATCAGACATGGCTGGACCAGCCTTGAGCAGCAGAAGCTGGGGCTCTGGAGACTCAAGTTTCCTGTTCCAGCCATGACTACAAGTGCTCCATGTTTGCTGTGGAACAATATATCTTGGAGTCTTTTAATAGATCAGTGCATTTGTGAGACTCAAATCTTATTTTGAATTATGATCTAATCAAAACATTAGAGAGAGTATAAATTTATTTCTTTACCATTGGAGGATGTTTCCTCCTACCCACAGAGTTTCCACTTAAAATGTGTGGAAATTTTTATGTGACTGGAAAGTAGATAACAGAGATTACCGAGGATGCAGGAGCCATGGAAGGGTTAACAAACCCAAAACCTTCTTGAAGAATCTGGTGTGGTCTTTTGAGAGGGGGAGGGAACCAAGAATAAAATTTAATTTATTTTGCACAGGCAAACTCAAGACAATAGAATCCCCTCTGTTTTCATCTGCAAAACCAATAGACAGACCAAAAAAGGAATAGAGGTGAAGGGTTATGGAACTCATATTTTTCTGCCTTCTGTGACTGTATTCAGGATTTCTTGTTATCTGCAGATATTGCTTTCAGCACAGTGACCTTTGAATAAACAGGATTGTGGTGTCCTAAAAGAAGAGAAATAAAAAGCACAGACAAATTTGAAAACCCTGGGAGGTCTGTGACTTCTTTTCCAGCTAAACTGGATACTCAGAGTAAACTTCAAATATTAAAATAGAAATCCATTAAGATCTAGAGAAGACCCACAAGAGAGTCCCTGCTTTAACTACTAATCTGCTTCTGCTTAATTCCATATGGGAAGAGTGGTTTAATTGGTGACCTTCTTGTGTGATTTTAAGAGTAAAAAATAAACTTACAGCATATTTAGCAAATAGAGCCATGCCAGAGGGGGGAGGGAGGAAACAGAAAAACTTTTCAGAGTCTTTATAGTTGTTGGAAAGTTTTTACCCAACTTTTTCTCCTGTAAACATAAATATAGCCAACATTTTACTGCTGAAACTAATAATTTAAGCAACTTCTCATGAAAGCTTGAAGAACTGCCTTTCCCATTTATGGCACAGAGCTTGTGGTTCATATTCTTCAAATCCATCAGTCAAAAGAAGGGGTAATATCTATGCATCTGCACATCCCATTATATCTTAACCTCTGGTCGCAGAAATAGCATCTGAGCTGTGAAAAGCTGCTAAAGCCATTGATGAAAGCCTGTTATGGCTTGTTATGAACTCTACCTGCCTGCCTTGCTCTCGTTTTTCATTCTTTCCACATGAGCAGCTTTCAGAACAATCACTGAGTGCGGATCCCCACTACAGCAAACTGCATTGTTTCCTGTTCAGGCACACTTCACATTATTCACAAACTTTCCAACTGCCAGACAAACTTTGTTATAGTCCTTCTACTTCCCTTGGACTATGGCATTTGAGGCTCTTTTCAGGGCTGCTCTACATAATATGCCATGACTAGATACAAAAGTATTTCCTTATAACATGAACTAAGCAAACACAAATTTAAGGCAAATTATGCTGAACCCTGGGCCTCAAGCCAGTTTTTTTTTGTATTATCTCATGGGAAGTTCTGATCTGAAAGTAATACTGGCAATAGGGAGAACTTCTCCTGAGATGGAAATTTGTTTTCTATCAAGCAACAGTGGTATCAAAACCACCTGGCAAACAGGCAGGGAGCATCTCTTTTGGAGCTGGGTCTGACAGCAGAGCCCATGACCTCAGCACAGACTGTGAGTGGTTTATGCAGAGTGCAGAGAGGATGGGAGGGAGGGCAAACATTTTTCACTTCATATATCATTGCTCACAGCTCACTGCTGGGATTCTACTGAGTCAACCAGAGCTAAAGCATTGTGGAAAATGAAATTTCCTGGGTTACTGTTTTTGGCAGTTCTGATCACACTGGACAGTTGGGCACTGGAACCAACACCAAAGCTCCTCACATTAATGAGAAAAAGACATATGCTTAGTAGTGTGCTCTGGTAGCTAAGGGGGGAAAAAAGACTTTATCCTTCCAAAGCTGAAGCAGATGCTGAATATTTTCAACATCCAAAACAGTCTTTGCATCTGTGTGTAAAGTAACTTGAGTCTATGCAATCAGAAAATGCATCACCTGCAGATTTCCAAGGATCCTACCTCATGTGTTTCTTTGCCATAGCTGCTCTTTCCAACAGCCTAATCAAGTGGAGTCGAACAGCAACCAAAGCAGGGCAGTAATTAAGGGCTGGGAATGGAAAGAAAATCAGCCAGGAAAAATTAGTCCTCTCTAACCTTCAGTGTTAGGAATGACAGACCTTGGTGTTGCAGTGATCAGCTGAACTGTAACTGCTGCATCCCTCCTGCAGCAGTGTTCAGAGACTGTGTCAGAGTCACAGAGCTAAATAATGCACAGCCCAGGCTGATGACATGTAGAGAAGGCAAACCAAGTTCAAAATTGGTATGAAATAGTTTTAAGCTACCTCTGGTTGGTGGCTGCAGGTCAGAGATTTACTGAAGTGTCTTGTCCATGAGGAATTGTGTATTGCCCGTTCCCTGTGGTATCCAACCCTCACTGCCAGCTTGCTCTGCCCTGCTGGCTCTGAAAGGGGAGGATGCTGCTGGTGCAAAGGTGGTGCTGTGGGGGATGTAGGGGTGGTGTAGGGGTGGTGTAGGGGTGGTGTAGGGATGGTGTAGGGATGGTGCAGGTGTGCACGTTGCTGCTGTGCTGAGGAAATCCCCAAAAGCAGCTCTAAACTGGGACTGAGCATTTCTCTTTTCAAGCAAGTGGCAAAAATACAAATTTGTACTTTTAAGTGATCAGCTCTTATCACCACCCTTCGTTTATTCTCATAGACTAAGGATGCTCTTGAGGCAGTCCCATATCCCGGGCTATCCCATACCCCGGGCTGTGCCATGTCACAGGCTGTCTGTCCTGTCCCCCTGTCTGTCCATACCCCTGTCTGTCCCATACCCCTGTCTGTCCCGTCCCCCTGTCAGTCCCATATCCCAGGCTGTCTGTCTCGTCCCCCGGTCTGTCCCCTACCTCAGTCTGTCCATACCCCTGTCTGTCTGTCCCGTCCCCCTGCCTGTCCCATACCCCTGTCTGTCCATACCCCTGTCTGTCCCATACCCCTGTCTGTCCATACCCCTGTCTGTCCATACCCCTGTCTGTCCATACCCCTGTCTGTCCCATACCCCTGTCTGTCTGTCCCGTCCCCCTGCCTGTCCCATACCCCAGGCTGTCTGTCCCGTCCCCCTGTCCCGTGTCCCGTGTCCGTGTCCGTGTCCCGTCCCCCTGTCCCGTGTCCCGTCCCCCTGTCCCCTGTCCCGTGTCTCTGTCCGTCCCCTGTCCCCTGTCCCGTGTCCCGTGTCCCGTCCCCCTGTCCCGTGTCCGTGTCCGTGTCCCGTGTCCCGTCCCCCTGTCCCGTGTCCGTGTCCGTGTCCCGTGTCCCCTGTCCCGTGTCCGTGTCCGTGTCCGTGCAGCGAGCGGAGCTGTCGGGAGGCGGCAGCGCTCTCCTGCCCACGGCTCGGGCAGCGCTCCCAGCCCGGGATGCGCTGGAGCCACCCCCGGGCATTCCTCACCGGGACTGCGCCCACTGAACTCGCTCCAGCCTTATTTGCGACACTCGAGGGCCCTCAGCGCTCGGTAGGATTGCGAGTTAGGATCTCCATGTGACATTTCTGCACAGTGACTCATCCTTGGACTGGTTTCAGATCAATAAATCCTGTACGGAATGAATCCCCCAGTTCAAGCTGAAGACACGTTCATCCTGTTGCTCAGGAGTACCCATGAGCTGTACAGGCTTCACAACAGAATTAAAAATCCCAAGTTTTGATGGATCAAAGTGGTGGAGGAAATGGGAACAGTTACCTCGTGACAGATTGCTGTGATGATGCCCAGGGACAGAGAAAGGTTCTCTCATGGAAAGTACTGGGATGATTTTGATTTTAGCTGAGATGAACAGTCATTTCATGTTTCCTAGTGAAAATATGAATATCCATAATATTAATAATAATAATAATAATAAACCAAATAAAATCCTTCTGTTGGAAACTACTGACATGGAGGCTGAATTTTCCATTAATAGAAAGTTGGAAATTTTGCAGATATTTGCTTTGAAGCTCCATGGGTGAGCGGGATGACCAGGTTATTTAATATTTTTGTTGCCACTCCATCTCCTCCCATAAAACTGGCTAAAGAAATGTTTCTTCCATGCCTAGAACAGTGCAGGGGTCACCAGATACCATTCTGTAGAGAAATGGAAAATGGCACCATTGTCGACTGAGCAGTGAATGTTGAGCAGGAGCTGGTAGTAGGTGGACAGGAGATTTGAAAAGAGTTTTACATAAAAAAACATTACAAACTTTATAAACTGTCATTGACAGACAGCATAGCAGTGCTGCATGAACAGAATGTTGCCTAGATTAATATTTCAAAATTGTTTTCTAAAATATTTTCTCTTTTAATTTTTTTCCCAAATAATTGCAACAATAATTCTAAAGAAAACCTCTTCAAACACAGAATCATTTCTGTTGTCATAGAATTTTTTGAATGCCAAATACCTGCTGAGTTAATCTTTGGAAGAACAAGAAAAGTTTGTTCTTTGTATATGTAGATTGTTTCAGGGTATTGTTTGATTTTGCTTTTGATAGGGTCATGTTTCTGGGCTTAACTGGATAGTTTGTTTGTTCCTATTCATTAAAAGGGACCCTGCAGCTATTTGGGGAGGGAGTATGGTATTACATTATTATTGCTCCAAAAAGTATGGACAAAAATGTATTGTAAAAATTCCAAGGTTTCTGGTAGGAGTTCTCCCAGTAATAAATAGTGCCAGTCTGCTGGATTGTGGTTAATATATTAACACTGTGTTGTGCTAATTAGACAGATCCTTACAGTACAGAGTTAAAGCACACAGATAATTCTGGATGTAACCTATTGATAAAACACTTCTGTGCAATGGTTAAGGGCAACAACAACTTTCAGGGTCAGCTTTGCCTTTGGTCACAGAGCTGGTGATGCTGCAGGGCCCTGTGTCCCTGCTGCAGGATCAGGTTCATGGATGCTGCTGAGAGTTCTTCATACCCTGGGGCAGGACACAGGGCACGATGAGATCAGCCCTGCAGACACCAACACTTCTTGTGAGATGTTCACTTAGCTTGTTCTGGTTTGCACCAGGGGTGTAGGACACCTTGCAGCACTGTGTTTGATGGGCTTTACTTCTAGAAAAAAAGAGAATAAGTGCAATGACCTGTTCTCTCTCTTCCTTGAGCTCCCTGGCTTGCCTGCAGTGTGACATTAACTGAAATAACTCCACTTGCACAGGAAAAGCACTGGGCAGACTCTTCCAGGATAAGGTGCTCTTGATTCATTGTGTCCTCCCAGGGAAGAGTCCAGGGATTTCTTTTTCCTGGGAAGAACAGTGATTGTCAAGGAATTATTCCAAGAAAGTCGGTTTATGCTGGGGTTGCTAATCCATAGCAAATTCTTCTTGCTCACCTTCTGGTCAAAGCCTCACATTTTTCAATGTTTCACTTGCTCTGAGAAGTTCCACATCCCCCAGTCCTCAGCTGGCCCTGCAGAGCCTGGGGGGCATTGCCAGAACTGTCACTGACCACGGAGCTTTTCCAGTGGTCAGCTTTAACCCTTCACTCCCCAGTTCACAGGACAGGGCAACCTGCAGACTCTCTTTACTTGGCTTTGTCTATCTTCACTCTCTGCAACTATTTAGTCATTCATAGGATTATTCCACACTGCCAAAGACCTATTTCCCTTGCCACAGACCAACTTTTCCATTAAAAAATCCGAAGAGATTTCAGCTTTGCTGTAATGCAGAGCAATGACAGCAAAATAGTACCTGACCTCCTACACAGTGCTCAGGAAACAGGGGGGTGCCTGGGATTATTCAGTGCTGGGAGCTGCATTCCACTGGGCAGATAAAAACAACTGCCCAGGAGCTTTGATCAGAATATTTGTGTTTCTAATTAGAAAAATCTTTATACCCCACTTTTTTTTCTTTTTTTTTTTTTTCACTGTGTCCACAGTCACTAAGAAGAAAGCAATTCTTTTTAGGTACCTGTATTGTTATTTTGCAGCCCACTCTGGCTGATGGGACTGAATGTAAATACAGCAGACACAGAGCAGTGTTTCATCACCACCCTCATCACCTGGAATTCTGTGGCCAGGGATAACAATATCCTGCCAGCACAATGCCAGGAAGAAGTGATGAACTGGGTCAAACAAATCCTTTCTGCTGAGTAATGTCTGTGCTTCAGGTCGATAAATCTTGGCTTTCATGTCATTTGGAATTTTTAATTAAAACCCTGTGGCTTCCGAGTGTTCATTAATATCTTCCCTTCATAGTTCTGACCCACATGACTCATTCCCCACCCTGGTGCACTCTGACTGTGAGCCCTGCTCAGATGTGACACCTTCCTCCTGCTGTTCTGGCAGCCTCAAGCCAAGGGCACTCCAGCCTCAAAGGTGGAATAGCGTTTGTGGCACTTTCTCAAATAACACTGGGAAAAGGCTCATGTGTTCAAAACTGTGAAGTCACTTCTAATTCTTTAATTTTTGAAGGGTTTATTCAAATTCAGAGATCTCAAGGTTTTGGTGTTTTTTCTGGTTTGAGTTTTACTTCTCCCCTCTCACTGATTTTTCCCCCTGAACACAAAGGTAGGGTGAGTGTAAGCCATTTTGTAGTTCCTTTCTCTTTTCAGTACCTCTCTAAACTCTGTCACTTCATAAACTCTGCAGTTAGAGGGCAAAAAAGGGAAAAATGAAGGTGAGAGAATTTAAAGCAAGCCCAAAACTTTTCAAAAGCAAAGAAAAAGATAATCTCTATTTTTACTGTTTATTGTCAGCAGAATCCTGTCTTCTCTTCCCTTTACCTCAGCACAGATTAAAGCCTCAGCCCTGCAGTCTGACACCTTTTAGTGCCTTCCAGTGCTTAGATAAGATTTTATTACTGGATCTATAGTTAGCATATTAAGAATTATCATAACCAACTATTATCGTAACTCTTGTTTCCTCAGTGAGAGATGCTCAGCATTGCATTAGAAAGCCATTGACAGCACCACATTTCTGACTTCAAAGGACCATACTTGTAATTCCAAGGATTATATTTCCCTTTGAGAGTGTGTATGAGCAAATTGCACCCAAGCCATCAGTCTGACCAGTGGTAAAATTCACTCAGTTTTCCACTGAGTCTGGATATTTTGACAAATATCTTCCATTTAAACTAATGAAAAAACAGCTCTTTATTGCCTATGACCAACTGTAAAAATCAGCATCTACTCACAGACCATGGAGGCAATTAGCCACTGACACAACCTCTCTCTCAGAGCTCTTGCTGCAAGACCAGATGCTCTCCTGAAAGCACAGCTGAAGTAGAAATGCTGCAGAAAGCCCTTGGTGAAATGCTGTGGCTTGTGCAATGCACTCAGACTCCCTGATTGTGCCACTTCTGTCCTTCAGCATCAGCCAGAGGAGGCCTCCTGAGCTCCCTTCAGGAGCTGAGCAGATGTGAGGAATAACAAACTAGCAGAAGATGAAATAAAACAAATTCTGGTAACAGAACAGACTTCAAACTGGAAGGCTAGTTATAATAAGCAAATATATATATATTTATATATGTATTAAAGGAAGTGTGATATCTATGGTTACATCCAAATCTCTTATTTTTATCCAGTCCTAGATGTCGATGGGACTGGGCTGTGCCAAACACTGTGAGCTCAGAAACTGCAGATTATTTTTTAGTCTGTTACATGTTGAAATACTAAACTTTGGAATCATTTGCCTTATTGCTGGCAAACCCCCCCTTCATTTTGTCTACAGCTACACCGTGTGAGTTGGTACCTTTGTCAATTCACAAATTTCCAAGATACCCAAATTCTCCCATTTACCTTGCTCTGCAATTCACGTCATGCTGTTCTCTGCATGGGATGCAAAGATTTTGATCCATGCCACATGCTGCACATCTTCCCAATGAAGCAAAACCCCTCCCGTGCTGGCTGGTACCCTGCTGACATCCCATTTCTGCTAATTAGGACCCTGAGTAGTTAGTACAAAATATAAATGTGGCAGGATTCCAAGCTGCAAAAAGAAGGGAAAGTGAGGGAAAAAATAGTTGGACAGCTAAGGGAATATGTAAATGTATTTAAAATAGATGATTCTAACTGCAGTGAACAGATGATTTTTTTTTTTTAATTCCGACTGGATGGCTTTAATCAAAAATGATAGTTCATACATCTGCTCTTTGAAGATAAGCCTGCAGTTACACAAAACACTTAAAGAAAGAAGCTGTGGTGTGCTGATGAGACCTCAAAAATTCTAACCCATGACTAGGAAGATTATAGTCTGGTTACTTCAGCAAGTTGCTAATTCTGAAATATTAGACTCAGTTCCTTGCCCTGTCTGAGGCATGAAAGGGATGCCTGTAGATTGTGCTGAAGCAATTAAGACATTTTAGAAATCATTAGTGAACTTTCTTGATTGAACAAGCATTTCCCCTCCAGCCTCTCCCTGACTCTTCTACAATTGTTTGACCCAGAAAAGCAGCTCTCCATCATCCTGGCATTTATTTTATAGCACAGGATAAAG
Organism: Catharus ustulatus; assembly: GCF_009819885.2. NCBI lineage: Eukaryota > Metazoa > Chordata > Aves > Passeriformes > Turdidae > Catharus > Catharus ustulatus. The sequence goes on along the minus strand of NC_046237.1, from coordinate 3,291,067 downwards.
ACTACAAATTAAAGCAAGCCTGCTTCTGGGAATGTGAGGCTCCCTTGGAAAAACAAGCTCAAACTTCAGGTGGAATCAAGGACTCCACCTTGATAAACATTATAAAATTGAATGGATTTGATTTGATCACAGGAAAAATGAATCTGATTTGATCTCAGGAAAATCTGATTTGATCTCAGGAAAAGAATTTTCAGAACAGAAATGGGCAGAATGTTAAGTCAAAGAGAAAGAATATTCACGTGCCTGTGACTAAGCACAATAACTGCTCACAATAGAGAGTAGTATTGGTAATTAGTGCTAATTCTATGATTGTATTGTTTCATCAAGCCAAAGAAACTTAAAAGTCTTTGATACTGAGAAGTGTTCACAATTAGGAGTCTGTAGAGTGTCATGGCCTACAAAACTTTCCCCTTCTCCTGATTTTTTATTAGTGGGGATTTTCTCATCATTGTGGTCAGGAACAGGGGTAGGCCTGTTGCTCTTGTTCCCTGCAAATATTCATTGGGATTGTGAGACTATACAAAGCATTTCCCTAAATTATACAACATTTTTTTTCACTTATTAGTCCTGTGACTCCACAACTGTTCCAGCTTCTAAGAGTATCATCATTGCTTCCTTATTGGAATGTGTGGTCCATGGCACCATCCTTCCAGCTGGTACAGACAGCATCATTTTGGTTTGATCCAGCTGACCTGAGCTGTGCCTGAATCTGCCTACATTCAGCCATACCACAGCAACCAATAAATTTGTAGATGCTGGGACTAGGGCAGACTTGGTGCTGCTGTAAATGATCATTTAATTTCACGTTCTCTGTGTATTTTTCAATATTGCCCTGCACTGATGCAAAAGGAGTTGCTGGTTTGATTTGGTTTTACAGGACAGTTTCGGTGTTGATTTAGTACCCATGGGCAGTGGAACCTCCTCATAAGTGATACTCATTCCCCCTGACAACCCCATTTCAAGTCAGCAGCAACACTGTGTGAGTTGTAGACTAAAAATAAAAAAAAAGTAAAAATAAAATGTCTGCTGTCAAGGGGAGTTGAACAGGCAAATCTCTTTGCTACATGTAAAATTAATCATTGCATTTCTACTGCTAGCTTGTTTTCCTATTTGTGTCACTCAGGGATTCTCAAATGACCTAATCTTGAATCTGGTGAATTATAGGCTGGAAGACCAAGGTGTTTATTGTGCTCTGACAGAGAATGGAATGATCCAGTGTTTGTGGGGTTTCTCTTCTCCTCTGCTTTGGGGTCTGTTTGCCTCTGATACCACCTCATTGATCATTCCTGGAATTTACCTTCCTACAAATACTTGGAAAAAACTTTTAATTTTTTTCCCATTACTAACAGTATTTTTGCACTGATAAGGGCAAACCCAAACCAAAGCCATGCAGGTACTTGCTTGTTCCTATGAAACATAATCCCAGGCCTAAGATTAATCTCAAATTTAGTGTTGCACCTCTACTAAAACCAAGGAGTTAAGTCTATCCCCAAATTCTGCATATGATTCCATGCTTTTGGCTTCAGTAGGCCTGCAGGGAAGGTTTTTGCTAAACAGCTTAACTCAATAGAAATGTACTTAAGCATGTCCTTAATTCGTTTGCTTAAATGGAGCCAGGGCGCTTGAAGCTAATAGAAATCATTTTAATAATTTAAACTCCACTTTTAAGTTTAATACATTGCACTCACATTTAAAATTGATCTACTCAGAAATAACTGTATTTGAGTTCAAAAATGGAAGACTAGGAAATTGTAACAGGCTGCCCAGGGCAGTGGTGGAGTCGCCATCCCAGGAGGGATTTGAAAGCCGTGTGCTTGTGGCACTTGGGGACAGGGACAGTGGTGGCTGGAATGGTTGGAGTCAATCATCTGAAGTGTCTTTTCCACCCTAAAAAATCCTACAACTCTATGCTATTAGCGTTGACACAGCCCCAGGTTTCAGGTTCACTTTTCTTCTCTGAGAAGACTCTGATCAGCCTTAACTCATCCTTGTTTTTAACTGCTTTGAAGAGATTTCTTACACTTCTACTAATGCAATTAAACCAGTATAGCAGAAAAGGAATATTTCCTATGGGGGAAAGACTGATGATGAAGATGCTACTCTCATACTTTTTATTTAAACACTTGTTTTTGTGCTTCTTTTTAAAGTACAGAGATTTCCATGCTGAAGCTGCCACTGAAAGACACTGTGCTGTCAGTGATTTTCCAGTTGCTTGGCCTCAGTTTGTTGTACAGAGTTTTACCAGCTGGTGTTTCCTGCAATCTACATCATCAGGTCGCCAGTTCATTAATTAAAATTGCACATGTAGCCATTTGTAATTTTCTGATAGAGACTCCTGGCCTTGCTCGTGCTCAGGGCCTTTCCGTGACACAGAGTGGGAAGGAGGCTGTCAGAATGTGGCTCTGTCTCCATGGATTTCTGAACATTTTACAAATACAGGAGCCAGTCATGCTTCCTTTTTTTTCTCCTGCACCAAATTTCAACTTTTGTGCCTTCAGTGAAGCTGCAATATATATGTATATTTGTGGTAAAAATACACTTTCCCCTTTTTTAATTAAATTCCCTGTTGTGGAAAGGAAAAACATTTGCCACTCTCATTTCCCTATTTGTTTTTAAATGAAAACCCAGTGGACAGGTTTTCTCAAAAAAACACCAAAAACCAAAAAAACCAAAAACAACAATGGGGAAAAGCAATTTTCCATCCAAAGATGGATGTTTTGTGATGTTTTCTGCTGGGTAATAGTATGCATTTTACAAGTGACAGAGACAAGTAGAATTTACTACTTTAAAATATAAATGCTGAAGTTTTAGAAAGTGGATTTAGCAGAGCTAAAAACTTGTGCCTACAGAGTTTCACCTGGATTTACATAGCTCTCCACTGCTGGATATTATAGAATTCCATGTCATGGTCACCAGAGTTTTTTATCCAGTGCAAATCTCACTGTAGCCAGCTCTGTTCTTTGTTCAAGCTTTACATCCCAATATTGAGGCAATTGCTCATATTCCAATTCCAAGTTCATTAGAATATCAACTACGAGGTTCATGGCCACTGCATGTGCTTGGATATTTACTAATAATTTAAGCATTTTAATTAGCAAATCTTGCTCTTTGTACCCTTGCTGGTCCCTGCTGGTGTGTCCTGAGGGTTTCCAAACACTGCATTCCCAGCTCTGACTTGGGAGGTTGGATTCTGTCTCATGAGAAGGCTGCTGCAGGCTGCAGCACAGTAAATTAATTTTGGTTTGCTTAATTTAGATGCTCCATTCTACCGAGATTCAAGGTAGAATCCTTGTGAGATGCTTTGTACCCTGAACATCTGCCAAAAGCAGTGGATGCTGGAGTTCATTAGTGGTTCTCAGAAGGATTTAGTAACTTTGAGGATTTCTGTACAACGTAATTTCTGTAGAGGAGGAAGGTCTGTAGGAAGGATCTGTTTCCTAAGGAACTCTTTGAGTTCTTTTTCAAGACTCATTTTTGCCCTCCAATGCAGAGATTCCAGAGCTGTTACAATCCAAGCTGTTGTCCAAGGGTGTTTATCCTTCACACAACTCTTCCATGTGTATGTTCTCACCTCAGTGCCTGAAATTTAATTTAATTTCAAGAGCAAGTGGGAACATACGTTGATGTGGTGTAGAAATGGCAAAACAATTCCTTCCTGAGCTTGTTGGTGGCTTCTCTAATGCCACAATTGCAGCAAGGCAATGTGTAAATCACTGCCCATAGCAAAGGAGATTGGCAAGCTGGGAAATTTATAACAAAACAAGGACCTTCTAACCAGATGTAGCCCAGAACTGTCAGAAAATAATCTCTGGCCCAAACTTTAGTGTCCAGTGCATCAAAGCCTTTTCTTCTAAGTGCAGTTGATCTTCATTTCTCTTGAGTCAAAGCAGTGAGGAATTCTCATGGATTTAATTTGCCCCATTACCTTTTTAGACTGTTCCTCAAGGGGAAGATTTGGGATGATACACATCCAAACCCCTTCAAGGTTTTGCATAGTTTTATCTAAACAAATAAGCAGTACACATGTGTTGTAGAAAACAACCCAATTACACTGGATTGCTCTGCTGCTGATTGTTCCATACCCTGTCTTTTGTGAGCTGAGATCTTCCCTCTCCATGGATTTCTGCTCTGCTATGCCATTCCAAAAGCTGCTATTAAGCTTTGTGCATACTCCAGTATTCATTGCCATGGATTTCTAATTACACTGGCATGAGCTCTGGCAGATATGTCCATATAATAATCAATAACTGTCTTTGCCACCCACCTACCACATGCATATACACTTAATATTAGAATCACCCACGGAATTAATGACTCTCTATGAGGCAGAAAAAAAAAGAAAGAGTAACTATCTCCTGTAAAATAATCTCTTTCTTGGCATACACTGACATTGATTCACCCCAAGAGGAATATTCCTCCTGCAACTTCTATAAAACACAGAAATTGTTCAGTAATTGCAAGGGCTGAAAATCAACATCAGGTATCTGTAATTTAAAACAGGATGCCATGGGAGAGGAGTGGACATGTGGGTACCTGTGCCCAACCACCATTACGTAAAGGAAATGTGTAGGGATTGCTTGAATGCAGTCCTATTTTTGAGAGTTAGTATGGTGGGTGGCATGGAAGCAACAACTCCAGGCAGCCCACAGTATTTCTCTTTCATGCACTTCTTTTCTGTAGGGAATATTTCTGTTTGCAGAGTGCAAAGAACTGGCAACTGAGAGAAACCAAATTTTCTGTTGACTCGTGGGCTTTTCTTTTCAGTGCTGACTGGACCTTTCTGAGGCACCAAACCTCAGAGCACACTCGACTGCTGTGTCCTGGAGATGACTTTGAGGTGTCTCTGTGGTAAAGTCTCCATCCCTGCTCTGTCAAAAGAATTGCCATTTTAATAGCAGGTTTGTCCAAAATGAAATGTGATGTGGTCTTCTGTCTAGTAGGTAGAAACCACATCATATATTTAGCTGAGGGTTCTGTCTGGCAAACTTTCCAGTAGATAGTTACTGATTCTTTTGTAAACCTTTAGGACACTGATGTCTGTAGGAAAAAAGTAATCTAAATCTGGATGAGGCCACTTTTCCTGCTGCAGAAAAACACAAGATGGGAGAGGGGAGATGACTGCAGTTTCTCTCTCACTTGTACAAGGCTTTGGAATATTTAAACTTCTCTGTACACTGTCCCATAGGCAGTCTTACTGGTACTGAACTTCTCTTTAAACTCTTCACTTTACACAGATTAAACTTTGTATTTGTGGACATGAAACTCAGAGATCCTTCAAAGTACAATCTTTATTCAGGAAAATTTTTAGAAACTTATAGAGCATCACCAATCTCTTTATAAAACTGTAATAAATTCTTATTTCTCTCTGGACAGTATTCTGATCCACTTCAATAAATCATTTAAATACTCCACATCTGTCACCAGGGCCTGGAAACTTGGCAGCACCCAAAGCATTGGTGATCAAAGTCTACTGCATGTAATTAAAACATTGATGATTCCTTCCCACACTGGTGTTCCTGCTCTGGACATTCTTGTTCCAGTTGTATTATCAGTTTTCTAGTTAGGACCAAAATCTGATTAAACCTTTCCTTAAAATCTGTTATTTTTAACCTACTCATAAAAAGAAAATCAGGCACTTTGTTAATTAATACTGCTTTATAAACCAAGGAATATTTTACTGGGCTTAATTTAGGCATCAAACAAGTTAAAATGCAGAGCTCTTTCAGCATGCAAGGAACACTGAAGTGTGCTCTATCTTGCAGCAAGCACTGGAATTAATGTTCCATTTTGTGCTGTTTCTCATTCTCCAGAAAGTTTAAAGTATCCAGGCAGATTAAACTGAGAAGGGAGCTGAGGAAATGTTAATTGTCCCATGTTTCTCTGCAACCTTCATTTATTTTTTTTTACAATTCAAAGCAAATTGTCAATAGGAATTTTTGCTGATGGGTGCACAGAAGATTTAGGGATGCTTTGTAGGAATTAAAAAGGTTTCCAATATCAATGGATTTGAGTAACAGATGAACCCACCATCTATACCTGTCAGTGATCTAAATAAAGGCTCAGCAGAGTTGGAAAAGTCTTGCTATTGGGATGATTTTTAGTTGTTTTTAAAACCCAGACCCAGGAGTTTTTGTTTTATGGAGACTTGTGGTTGAAATAATCCTGAAGTTTGCTCTGAGAGCAGATTCCCTGCACTGGAACTGGACCAGCCTTGGTTTGGGTGTTGGAAATGAGCACAGCACACAACATTTATTTGTGAATGATGAGACCACTGGCAGCTGCAATTCTGATCTGTACCACCCTCCCTCAGCCTCATGGACCCTCAGAAGCTCGAGGTCACCCAAAGTGTGTGGCAAAGCCAAGAATCAATCCAGTCTGACTCTGCTTTTAAGAGCTCTCCCCCAGTGCAGCCACGAGCAGCTCCGCTGGTGACAACCGCGGCCGTTCGTCCTCCGAGCCGTCGCTCCCTCGGGTGGGCTCTTAAACTTCTGCAGCACTCACAAAACCTTAATGGCTTTTGCCAAATGAATTAAGAGCCCTTACAGCTTCCATGCTGTGTGCTGTGGATTTTGAAAAACTTGTGTCAGTAGAGCAGTAAATCTCTCGGAAGCCAGGGGAGGCAGTGAGGAAAAGAGCACGGATGGGGAGCAGCGCTGTCACGTTTGCCCAAGTGAAAACTGCAAGAAACCATTTTGGTGGGCAATTGTATAAATCAGTGATAAATAATTGAATGAACATGAACGATTTGGGAATCTTTTCCAACTGCTAAAGCCCCAAAGCAAGTCCAATGGAGTTTTTTCTTTGTGCTTCTGAAGCTGTGTTACTCTAATGATTGTTAAAATTTATATGATTTTCTGCTTTAGTTCCCCACTGGGGTAAAAAAGGGCTGGACCTATCACATTCCTGAACACTGAGTATTCCCTGTGGGAGATATTAATGTTGATGAGTCTTTTTTCTTTCACTGCCTTTCTTAAACAAGCAGGCTGAAGGATGGCACCTCTTACATTTTGTAGTGTGACAACAGATGCGTTTCTGCTGAAATGTGCAACTCAGAATTTTTTTCCAGAGCGTGGCTTAAAGATGTCATTGCACAAGCCTTTTCATTAAAAACCTGATTTTTCAAGGCTCTGTAATCTTTCTCATAAAATCTAGATCAAGACTGGAACTGACCATCTGGAAGGTTAATTTAGTGGTGGATATTTGTTCCTTATTTTTCTTGGTTTTTTTTTTTTTTTTCATTTTTTTATTTCTCTGAATGAAAAACAACTAAAAATGTTGAAAGTGAGAAAAAAAGGATGGGCAAAGGTGTCTTGAACTTCTTAGATATCTGGGTCAATTTGGGCTGAGCCAGATTTGTTTTCTTCTAGGTCCACCTGCTGACATGTTAGTGGGATTTAGATGTAGGTTGTAGGATCCTGTCAATAGGGTTCAATCAATTTACTTTCTGTGGGCATTGAAAACTGATTTCTGCAAGAGTTTCCTCAGCTGATGTTCTCTATCTCAGTACATTATGGTTTTGTAGTTCTTTTGCTTTTCCCCTTGTATAGAAAATTCTAAATCACAGTTAAAGTTCAACTTAAAGGAATGCTAAATCTAATGCAAATTATATAATCATATAATCAAATTGATTGCAACACAGGCTTGCCTGGCACTGGAACAAGCTCTGTTTACCACAGTCAATTCTTAGCAAGTTCCATTTACCTGACTCGTGTTCAATCAATAAACCTGCCTCTTGTCAAAATGTGCATCATGTCAAGGTCCTGCTCGATGCATCTTCAGCCCAAGTGTCTGAAATGTTATCCCAGCCCAGCAAAATCGTCTTTTTATCCGTCCCTAGCCAAGAACTGACATGTTTTTCTTCTCCTCAGATGTTAAAACCAAGAAGCTTATCAGTTTCTATGCAGACCTGTAGTGAAGCTTTTGTACCAGGGGAGAGTTTTGAATCGTGTCCAGCACCCTTGACAAATGCTGGATTGCTGCAAAGCACCTTCCAGCTGGAAGAGAACTTCATTATCTGGTGTTATTTGCCTCATGCTGCCTACAAGTCCTGTGTCAAATCTGCAGTGCTGACCTATCCACAGAGTGCTGCTAGACTGGGCTAAATGACCTAATCTATCACTGCTCTCCCTCTGACTTGTTACATACACCTACATTCATCAGGAAAGCTCAGCTAATCATCCCCATCAGGATGGGAGTGGGAGCTGGACATGGGAATTCTTACTCACAGTTACATTCCTCTGGAACTCGCTGCTCCTGGAACTCTACCTGACCTTTAGCTCCAAAAATGTTTCAGGATAAGTTATTGCCCCAGCCCTGCTTCCCCTCCTTCCTGCATAGCAGAAGGTGAAACAAACAGTTAGAGGAAACCTGTGCTCATTTGGCTTCGTACCCATTGCAGCAAAAGAAGTTAGGAGAATTCTGTTTTGCATTCTAGGGTGATTAAGCTGGATGAAATTTTAACTTGTGTTTTGCACTCTCTGGAGATCTTTGGGTCTGCAATTTCTATTACTCCAGATCTGCCTGCCTGCCCCTCTGCTTGTTGAATATTATCTACTTTTTCTGCCATCTCTTCCTACTTAGTACGCTGAATGAGAGCACTAATTAGACTCTGGTGCCAATTTACTGATGCACCATCTTCTGCTCACCCCCTGAGAGAGGGATTAGCTAAACGCGAGAGCTCTTCGTCTGAGTTCCTGGCATATGATATTTGTTGTAATTCTGTCATGAATGATATCTGCAGAACATGCAATTATAGCTTTCTTTTCCTACTGAAATCTACAGAGGATTCTTTCATTTCCCTTGAAGGACAATCATACCCTGTGCAACTCTCTTCACAGTTTTATGGCTACAGGAAGTTTCTAGACTCTTTTTTTTTTTTTTTAATGGTGGGTGGGAGAGAAACATTGACTTGTAAAGCCCTGTATAGTTTTTCTTCCTCTACAGAAACACATTGTCTTTCCAGCCATGGCTATAGAGAAATTTGTTATGGTGAGATAAGCTGCACATGCAGTTCACTGTAACAAAATTTAAAGTAATGAGGTAAGGGAGTATATTTACAGTTTTAACAGGGGCCCACCACAGAATACAGAGTAACATGGGAACCTGAGTGGATTGTGAATAACCCATTTTATCTATCTGCATAACGTTTACCAGCAGCACATAGAGAATGAGTTTGGAAGGCGTGAAAGCTGTTCTGAGAGAAAACAATGCAAAAGCAGGGCTGAATTTCAAATATTGTGCAACTCTGTGCGTGATCTGATAAGGGCAAGATCAGAATGCTGCAAAATGGAGCACACAGTCAGTTCTTGTACTGCAATAACCCTGAGCACCCCAGCCAAAGACACGGATGTTGTAATTCTGACCATACTGGCCAACGCCAAAAAGAGCATCTCAGGCCCAGCAGGATCTGCTACAAGACATGGCAGTGATAAAGGAGGTGTGAGCAGACTGGCTATCACAGAGGTCTTGGCAATGACAAGTGATTCTCAAGGCCAACTGCAGTTCACTGATTTCCATTAGGAGTAGCTCGTTTCATGCTAAATCGGCCAGTGGGCATTTTGTTCTTGGTTTATATTTAGCTCTGCATAGACCAGACCAAGGCACACAAACCTGCCTTGTTTATCATTATGGAGCTCCAGTAGAAAGGTTTTAAAAACTTCTCTTCTTCTGCTGCCTTCTGAAGTTCACTCATATAAAACAAATCCTCTGATCTTAGCAACTTCATGTTGGTGTAATTTGAGCCCTGGGAGAAGTGCAGTTCATCCATTTAGTGTTTTGTAGAAAGGCACCAAAGCAAATCCACCTTCCTGGTTTAGAGGTTTTGTTCTGAAGCTGCTTTTTGATATTCAGTCTCATACAAGCATTCAGCAAACTGCCTGGTGTACCCAGGTAAGGGTGCAGACAAACAGGGAAATAAAGGATGTACTGGTAATAACTAAATAACTGGGGTGTTCTGGTAAATTTTTCCTCCAAGATGGGAAGCACATGGATTGGTTTGATTTAACCCTGAGTAAAGTTAATTAATCAAAACACATACACACACCCCCCCTCCAAAAAAAAAATAAAAAGAAGAAAAAAAATCTGAGTGAGGGCAGGAACAGCAGGGATTAATACATTTTCCTAGCAGTTGAAGAGAATCATAATAGAACCAGAGGTTTCTAGGATCTTGCTGTGGAATTTTTGTCTTTGAATCTGCAGCACTGGAAGGTTTGTGCTCCCCACACAGTGATAAATTCTCTTTTACAAACTGGACTGAGAAGGAGGAAGGAGGGAACTGAGTGGAATCAATTACAAACCATATCAGACATTTAAGTTTAAACACAAGACCTTGCAAAGGCTTGCATGAAATCTTACTAGCAATATAAACAGGACTGGTGCCAAACTAAGCACCAGAAGTATTCAATAATAAAATACAGCTGTCTCCATTGGCACCTACCCATGAAAGTTTGTCATTTTTACTGTTAGAAATGCTGACAAAGAGAAATCTAAAAAATGAAAACATTTTTTTCAGAAGAGGGAGGTTTTCATGAACTGCAACCTAAATATTCATTTAACACTGGAACATTCCATAAAAATGATTTATAACATAATTTCTTCTTAGAAACGCATTTTGACAGAGCTCTTTTCAAAGACTTTGGTCGAGCTTGGCAATGGTGGTAGCTTTGCTTTCAAATCCATAACTCTTAATTATTAAAAGACTCTCTATGCACTCCTCTTGGATTCTAGGGAGGCACATCAAAGCAGGGGCCCCTCTTTGCTTTGGCTCAGTGCTCACCATGTCAGCTGAGGAGGAAACGAACCCAACCCGGCCCCGTGGGCCCGAGCTCTGGGAACCTGAGACACAAACACAGTCCCAGGGAACTTACCCAGGTCGGAATTTCTTCTGGGAGGGAGGCTGTGCCCAACTGGACCCTCCATAGGGGCTGCTGCAACACCTCTGATTCATTCCAACTGGGTTTGCAAAGTTTTCCCTCTTCCAATGGGACACCATCCATTTATCCTGTAAGGTCTTCCACAAACCTGCAGTTCTGATGTTTCTGAGCAGCCAGAAAGAAATGTAATGGTCTCACCTCAGAATTCTCTAGTCTCCCCCATGACTAAAATCCTCTGTTTTTAAGGCATAATGATAATAATAATAATAATAAGTTTTCTGAGCTTGTAGTGACAATGGAGGTATTTGCTTGCTCTTCAGATGACCTACTCTGAACTATAGCCTGTATTATTTTTCTTTGTACCAAGACTGAGGTCTTTAAACCAAGAGACTATTAAGTGTGTAGAATTCCAGACTAGTGCATAGGAAAAAAACCCAGTAAAATTCTCCTCTTGTTAAAATTACAGTTACTGTACTGTTCTGCTTAAAATACTGCAGTCATAAAATTCAGATTGAAAATTATATGAGCAGTCTCAAAGCAACTGCCATCAACAGTTCTCCTTGTCAGTCCTGTACAGTTTAAGTACTGATTAAACTCTACAAAGATGGTCAAAAATGACATTTCAACATTGTAGAGCTGGCTGGGCTCTGGGAGTGCTTTGAGCTTGCAGGTTATGCACAGGCCAGCAATTATTAATGTTTTACTGAATGACATTGAAAGTAATGAGAAGACACTGTAACTCTAAAGGAGTAATTTCTTTAAAGGCTAAGAGTGACTGTTATCGTTTTTTAAAATTCAATATTTATTCCAGCTTAGTCCTTAACTGTGAGCCATGCCATGTAATAATAATGGAACTGCTCAGACAGCAATTTACCAATGTGCTTGAGGCCCTGTCAAACCAATGGAGTGATGCCATAATCAAATTCATAATGTCTTATCTTCTTCAGATAAAGTAATCATCAAAGGAGTACTGGCATGAACAGAGAGAAAATCCAGGGCTCAGACATGCTCTAATGTAGTGAGCTGTGACACAAATTGGGCTGTCCCTGTTTTCCCTTTCTTCTCTCTCCGTGTTTCCCATTGGTCTGGCAGGGAAATGCTTCTGGCTTTGTTTTGTGCCATCTTCTGAGACAAAGGATGTTTAGAAAGGAAAAAAAATGGAAAGGGTTAAAATTTCAGAGTGAAATGTCAGTGTTGTATCCTTCCCACTCCCCCCACGCTTTTTCTTTTTTTCACAGTTATTGGCTGGCATTTTAGAGAGCAAATCCACAGACTTGAGATTTTCAGGTAAATCAATATGTTTTAAAAAACGGAGTTAAGTGCATTATCTGTCCATTACTCCATTATGGTTTGCCCTCAATCATGGAAGTGAGACCAAGGTTCCCAAAAGGCAAATCACATTTGTAGTTAACCTAAACCAGCTTTCCCATATCAGGGAACTATTTAAGGTCTCTTTTCTCCTTGGTAATTAATTAAGCACGTGCCTATCACTAAGCATATTAGTAATACTACTGGAGTCAATGGAATGGTGAAACACAGCTGCTGATGTCTATAATATCCATAAAGAAAATAAGAAAGGAAGTCACTGCTGAAGGGCAGCAAGAATTAAAATACAAATCTTTTCAGTTGTGCAATAAAACACACAGGGAAGGAAGAGAAAAAGATCTGATTGTTTGTTTTAGAGGCATCTGGTTTGAAAGGTAGTGAAGAATTAAAATGGTTTTTTGTCTTTGTGGGTTTTTTCTTTTTCAAATTTATTTCTCAGACATTTGGCCCAGGACAACTTGAGCATCCTTTTGTGCACTTGCTTGAAGTTGTTTCTGCTGTAAATATTTGCTCAGGTCTCACTTTGCTGTGCTCACTCAGATGCTCCACTGATGTACATGAGGCCCAGGCTCTGGCACAGCCTCTTCCATCTTCTGGGGCATTTTATGCACTGCAAAGCAATTAAATCCCAGTTCTCCAGAGGGCTGAGGAGCCCCAGCTCCCAGGGCTGCAGGGAGAGGGGCAGTGGGTGTAGCTGCAGGGCTGTGTCCTTCTCAGTATGTTAATTTTGCATAATTAGGACATATCTGTTTTCCACTAATGTACCATACACTGTTTACATTCCCAAGCACTTCTCCACCTGTAATGAGTAAAATATATTTGAACAAAATATTTTCAGCCTTCCTTTCAAACACTGTTTGATTTTGTATAGTCACTCATATTTTATTTCCAAAAATGAATAATCCTCCTTCAAAAGTTGCAAAAAAGTTGGATAATTAAAGGGCCCAAGTGTAGATTTTTAAAAAATGTTATCTTCAATCTATATTAAGATATGTAGAGCCCACAATTGTACTATTCAGATGGGGGAAAAACACACAAAAAATCAGTATGAAAATGTACTGCGACACTACAGAATACTAATCACTCCTACACAGAGAGAGCCTTCATTTTATCTGCTTTTGCAGAAGGTTTTTATAAAGTCAGATTTTAGAATAACTAAAACCCAGTACAACTGAAGGAGACAAAGCTTTGCACTTGAACAAAGAAATGTTTTCTCAAAAAATAACAATGACAATCTGGGTTGTGCTTTTATAGCTGTGCATATTGTAGATGATGGATAGATGGTTACACAAGGAGAATATATAGTGAGCTGATTATGTTCTCCATTAAAAAAATCCCAGGCAACTAAGCTTCAATGCAAATTCATGTGATGTGTCTGCTGGCAGATTTGGCTGATTGTGGATATTAGGCTCAGTCCTGCTCGAAATGGTGCCAGACATAATTTATAATTCACCAAAGACAGAACGATCCCTCCTGGATTCTGGCTGGAAAAGTTTAAGAAGCAGCTTCTCCCTTTCTTGTGACCTTGGACATAGCAAGACTTGCAGGTCCAGTTCCCATCACCACAGCTGGACTGAAATGGGCTTGTGCATTCCAAAGAAATAGTCCCTGAAACCTGGATAATCCATTTGGCTTGAAGAGTATGAGTCCTTCAGCAGAGAATCCTTCCAGGACAAGGATTTTTTGGAGCACTTTTGTCATTTGGCTGTATGACTTTACAGGACACAAGTTCTGATCAACCCCTCGGATTCCTTGGCACTACTGAGTGCCAGAGTTACTTGAGCACTGATCATTGGAGGACCTGCTCTGGTTTCCTGCAGAGGGCAATTTGCCTCTGCCTGAGTTTATGAGAGAAGTCCTACAATCATAGGAAGAATGAGAGGTTTAAAAAAATTTTAGTTCATAAACTTATAAAAACCCCAAAGCTGTTTTGAATTATTTTGATGAGTTTAATCATTTGCCCCTGTATCACATCAATGCTTTAATTGAAGGTTTTCCTTGTCAATAGCTCCTTTGATACTGTGGATGATAAAACCATCAAAAGGCTTTAGAGGGATTTTTTGACTTCTTACTGTTGCTGTTGTTCATGTTGATGATAGAATTTGGGCGTCAGATAAATAAATCTTGATTACGGTGGTGGATTGACTGCTTCACAGGAGGAGCTGTGGCCAACCTGTCTCCATCTGAGCCAGCTCATGTCTGCAGGGGGATAACCACATTTTAACTGTATTGTGCTTTGTGGAACCACTGTCCTGCTCCACTGCCAACTCCTGCCTTTCACCACTCCATCACTCACTGGGTTCTTCTCTTCACTGCATCCTCAGGGTGTATTTTGTAGCAGAGTTCACTGCAGCTTTTCCTTCCTTTTGCTCTAGCCAGTAACACCCATCACATGGAAATAAATGACTTGTCTTCATAGAATTGTGGAATGCTCTGTTCATACATCCTAAGTAATGACTTCACATATTCCATGGTACCAGCTGCTAAATTCATAGGACAGAATCCTGAGTTTTTTGGGAAGTCCAAGCACACTCTGTCAAGTAAATGACGCTGAGGTAGAAGAGTCCATGTTACTAATTCCCATCCATTAAGTGGAGATCCTGCCTCCTATACACAAACTGAATTCTTCCAATTGTGATGTTTAAGGAACTTAAACAGTTACAGCAGAGAAATATGGTGGAACAGTAAGTGACCTACACATATATGTCCAAGTAGCAAGGATTATTTTCCTTGGACATGTTACTAAAAACATGGTCCACAGAGCCCTGAGATAGTGAAAGAGATTGGTGCTTGGCTTTGGAAAGTTCTGTCTCAGCACAGTGAGGCACAGCCGACCTCAGTGTGTTATGTTTACCAGCAGAATTTAAACAACCAGGATAAATCATTGTCAGTGATAGCAACAGGAAGTTAATCCAACAACCTTGAGAACATCATTGCAATCTCTTTCACACATTTTCTCTTTTCAATGTCTAAGTGAAATCTTATTTCTGTGCCGAAGTCTTTGGGGCTACAGAAAGCAAAGCTATCAAAGACACCTACACATCTTTGCCTTGAGCAACAAATAAAAAGCAGACACAACAGAAGAGAAAGCAGATGGCCTTGCAAGTGCCCTGGAGAAGATCCTCCAGGTCACACTTGGTAGGTGGTGAAGAGAATCTATTCTGCAATGCCTCTTGTAGACATTGTCTTCCTTGTGTTTGCCTTAACAGATGCTGTGTGATCCCTTTTGAGTCTGATTCCCAATCTGAAAACTGCTTCATTTATAAAACGTGAATGCTCAGTGTAAGACATCAACAAGCAGAAGTTCTCCATCTGATCTAGATTCCTTTTCTTGTCAATGAAGAGAAATTGAATGCTCTGACCTATTTTAGATGCCTACCATCAAACAGAGTTGCATCACCCAAGGTTCTTAGCACTGATATTAAAGGAAGTTGTGATGACTCGCTCAGACAAGGATTTCAACACTGTCAGTGTCTCAGACTAGGTGAGACAAGTCCTGCCCACAGCTATGTGGGTATTGCCTTAATGAATCACAACCACAGAGAATTCTCCAGTATTTTTAGAGATGGTAGAAATCTGATGGTTTTGGTTTCCTGGCAATACTTGCATGGGAAATGAATGAAATTAAATTCTGTGGTATTTTGAAATTGTTTTTTCAAATTTCCACTGGCATGAAATTTTTTAAACTTTCATTTCTTTGAAGAGTGTAATTTTGATGTTCTACTTTGAGTTTTTTGAAAAGTGCATTTTAAACCAATATTTAAAACTTTAGAAACAAAACCTGACCTCAAACAGAAAAGGGGACTGTTTCCTGTAGAGATTTGTAATGATCCTTTTTGAACTCTGAAATTTTATTCAAGATGAAACAGTCATTAAAAATTAATGTGTCATTCCTGCTGGATTATTCCTCTTCACAGAAAAGAGGTTGGACATGAAAAATTTTCCCACTTTGTGTATCTTCTTTCTGGATGGGATGGTGTGTGGGAGAAAGGTGCAAGTAATCAGTGTCTGGAACAGATGTTCCTTACAGATGTTGATCCTGACTAATGTTTGTGTTATCCATAGAACTGGTTCTCTGCTACACTGCATGGACTCTTAACCCCTTGACTTATTGAATCACAGTATGCCACCAGTTATTTACAGAATATGTTAGAGTGTTAATCATCTCCTGGATTTGGATTTTTGATTTTTATCTTTTCTTCTTCCTGGGGCTCAGAAATTCCAATAAAATCAGACAGAGGCTTAGGTGGGTTTCTGACACTCTGTGTCCTAGAACTTGGTTTGTGGTCATGCCCAAAGTTGTTACTTCTCTCTTTCTCTGCTTCCAACATCTACCAGAGGATGCACTGAGCCAGATATTTATAACCAATTTTTATTTAATTTATTCTTTGGAGAAACAAACGTTAACTCTATTGAGATTGTCTGTTAATTACAATGAGTATCAGTTAGTTACAATCAATCAAGTTGCAGTTTGAAAGTGCTCCCAGCAGAGCCCAAAACCTGAGCCACTTGTGTTGCTTCCTTTGGCCAGGATGCACCCAAACAATTTCATCCAACTCCTGAAGAATTTACAGCTGTCATGTCTCTTCTTCTACTTCAGTAAATAGCCAGCCAAAGGGACATAAAACTCCTAGTCCAACATTAAACATGTAGAATGCCTTCCTTATAGGTCTGGACAAGTGGGACAACTTGTAAATTAAAGAAAGACTACACCAGCTGGCTGATGGCCAGAATTGGTCCCTGGGGAGGACTTTGGGAGTGGTAACTAACCATAAGTACCCACAGCCTGGCAGTGTTTAATGGAATGTTGGCAGACATGCTGCATAGTACTAATAAATTAGTAATGAGAATTAATTAATAATAGTTTGCATTCATGTGGCACATTCCTTGCTGCAATTTACTTCTCATCTGGTTAAACAGGGACATGATGAACAGTTTATCTTGTGGTGATCTACCTTTGTTTAAACTGCTTTTGGATCTTCCATCTCATCCTCTCTACTTTCCATCAAGGTTTCCTCATGCACCTGAATTGTGGTTCTCTCCTGTGTGTTCTCTGCCAGTGTCCCCATCCCGCTGGAGCTGCCATGCTGACTGCAGGGCTCGAGGTCAGGCTCTCCAATAATCACTAGATCTGAGGGATTGCCTCCCACGTCCCAGAAATTATTCCACTTCTCAAAAATTCATGTTCAGTTGTTGGTTCTTGCTCAGCTGGTGCTCTCTGGGAATACCTGGATGCTTGTCTGGTCTCCCACTGAGAGTTCTACCTGTGTCTGTGCCCACCTGTAGAGCCTTCCACCTCTCTTTACTGCATGTTTGTTCATTCCACTTCACCAGTTTGTCAAAATCCTTTTACATTCTCTTTCTTTGCAGTGTTTTTTGGTGTGTTCTCATCACCAAAATCAATGATGAAAACATTGACTTATTGCCAGATGAGCAATTGCACCACACTTATTGTTCCACAGACCATCACTACCTAGAGAAGATTCTATGACCAGTTATAAATTAATTTTATAGATCTTGACCACGTTTTCCTCATTTAGTTTTGAGATAGCATATGAAATATTGAAGTTATTAATATAAATAAATATGGAATCGGCACCTTTTTCCTTATCTGGAGCAGAGCTGCTCCATCAATAAGAGATGGGCCAGCTCTAAAGTAAGCAGCAGAAATTCAGAGAAGGGAGGAGAATAGTTGGAGCTCCTTTGATGCTGACAAATCCCTGGATGATGTTAAATTTCATTTTCATCTTCTTTTTTTTTTTCATTTAGATGCTTATAAAAGCATATTTGGTAGTTTATTGTAATATTTTTCCGGTGATTCAAGATGTTTGACCTCCTATTTTCTAACTCTCCTCACCCTCCCACCCCCCACTTAAAGACTAAATCAATGTGTCCATGATCCCCACGAAGAGCTCTCAGATTGCTTTTGCCAGCTCATAACACACCCTAATATAAAATAAATCAGACACAATGCATAGGAAATATTTGACTGATCTTGAACTTGCTGGAGCTGCAGAATCTCAGCATTCAGTGCATTGTCCCAGCTCATCTCCTAATTGATCTAATCCATCTCCAGATCTCCAGCTCGTAATTTTGTTTGGCTGATGTACTTTCAGGAAAAAAATATTTAGGATCTTTTCCTAAGTTTTAATAAAGCTTCATAAATAAAAAATCATGGCTGTTCCCCAGCCAAGACCAAGTCCCAGATATGTGTGTGAATTGAACCCTCTGCTGGTGAATGATCTTTAACAAAAATTTTAGCCGATTGCAAATACAAAATAAATTTGCCTAAATATTTACTAAAGAAGCTGAAATTAACCTGATTTATCTCATGCTAAAGGGTGCATCTGGACTTTTATAATAATTACAATTCACAATGATTTATTAAGATGCAAGTACCCATTTGTGGATCTGACCATAACATTTATGAAAACCAAAGGAATCTATTAAAAATCAACGTGATGTTTATAAATTCAGGCAAAACTTCTCTTTCTTTTATAAATAAAAAACTAGAGAAAAGCTGTTGTGAGTTCGAACAAAAGTGATCTTTTCTGGGAAACACTAAAGTTCTACTTGATCAATAGGAAATATTTTATTTGACCTGGACTGAAATTTTGAGTTTTTTAGCTTGTCTTAAAGGAGGTTCATTTTAAAAACATTACCTGAACTTTTATATGAAAAATGCCAATTTGAAAAAAAAGTTCAATTGAGAAAATGTCAAAATGAAAACTTTTTGGCATTTCTGAAACAAACATTTTAGATAAAAAATGACAACATGAAATGTTTTGACACTTTGAAAAATGTCTCCCTTTTTCCAATCTGAAACTTCACCAAATTTAAATTGAATTTACTGTTTGTCTAGAAAATAAGAATTGCTTGCTCGGTAGTTTTCCCTGGATAAGCAGCTGATCTTCCTGCCAGGTTAGCAAGGAAACATCAGCCAAGGAACTGTACAGGCAGGTGGTAAAGCAGTTCTTGCTTTATTGCAGCTCAGATTTGGACTTTTCAGTGATTATCTATCTATCTATCTATCTATCTATCTATCTATCTATCTATCTATCTATCTATCTTCACTTTTGCACACAATGTTCAGCTCTCCACTTAGCAGTTCTATGGTGCACAGAGAAATAAGGGAGAGAGAAATAATTACAGTTTAACAAGTGAGCAATTTCCCATTGCATTAAAATTCTATTTTTATTTAAAAACCTGTCTAGTGGCGGATTTATGAAAGTTCATTACAGAAAAAATGGTTTACCCATTAAACACAAGCAAGTCCATAACCCTGAATGAGTTTTAGAGTTTGCTATAGCTAAATTCTTAAATTAGAACAACCCCTTCCAGACTAAAATCCCAACATTTTGAAATAAGATTGCAATCTGCAGTGAAGCAGTGCCATGGAGTAGCTGGTTTAGTTGAGCTAAACCTGGGTTACCTGAGCTTAGCCTGGGTTACCTGAGCTTAGTCTAGGTTTTACTCCAAGATCCTTCTGCTGCCTCTCCTGAGTGCAGGGCTGGAAGGAATTTGAGCTCTGTAAGAGTTTGAGAGGGTAAGGGAGAGGGGTTCTGGTGGCATTGATGGACT
Source organism: Catharus ustulatus (assembly GCF_009819885.2). NCBI lineage: Eukaryota > Metazoa > Chordata > Aves > Passeriformes > Turdidae > Catharus > Catharus ustulatus. The sequence continues at coordinate 3,271,289 of NC_046237.1, read as the reverse complement.
CTGGAGAGGCACTAAAGCAAATGCAGGGGGCTGAGCAGTTCTCATTTCTGCTCTCTCTGGTGTGATTTAACTTAGAGAAGCCTTTCAGTGTTCAGGAAGAGGCAGCGTAGGCTTAATATTGGCACTTCCATTTCACAATGGAGATGGTTTTACATCTCTTAACTTTGGCTTCTTGCCCTCTTTGGAGTTAAGTATCTGTGGGCTCCTTCTTTGACTTTTAGGGGATTTCTTAATCCTCCTGGCTCTAGTTTAAATAATGCAGGGCTTTCATGTTTCTTATTAGCTAATGTGAGGAAATTGAGTAATGTGAGGTTATTAAAAATTACCCAGAATTTAGATGAATGGGGGAAAAGTGTGCCCACTGCAGTAACTCCTGTCCATCACCTGGGCTCTGTGGATCCCTGCCAGCCAGGGTTCAGCCCATTGTGCTGCCATGTGTAAATTACCTCCCTAAATGCAGCAAGCTAACAGAGCTGCTCCATGCTGAGTCCTAAATTGACACCAAAAGGGAAACTTCCATCCAGACTGGAAATATAAGGAAATTGAGCAGACTTACCAGTAGCACAAAAAGTTCTGAAACCACAACGGTTATTAAATAAAGCCAATTTTTTTTTTTTCCTGCAGACGTTAAGTCAGTGTTTAAAAATACAAACATCTAGATAATTAGAGGAACTTCAAATCTGTCTTCATAGTGTTTCAGCAGGATGACATTGTCAGCTATTCTATTTTGTATTGATTTCCACAAAGCTCAGTTATTCCCAGCCTTCCATTTCAAATGCAGCACCTTGTTTTCCTGTATCTTGAAGCAAAGAAATTAGATAAAAACTATTGATTAGCCAGGCACAGAGGGGAGTGATGTCTGTAACCTTCCTTTGTCTTGCAGCTCTGCAGCTGAGGCAGCAGTAATAGGATTCTGTGAGAGTGCGACTGTGATGAGGTCACACTGCTGAGAAGGGAATGAAAACACTGCAGTCAGCGAGATCTCTTGCTTCTCTGATAGTTTTTGATATTGTTTGTCAAATTGCGATTTGAAGGTTATTTCTCTGGAGGCTGAAGTTGCCTCGCTTCTCTTACGCACTTGGCTGGGCTTTTAAAAATCATGCATTCATATAAACAGCTCCTTCTCACTCAAAGTTTCTGGATCTTATTTGGAGCCAAAATAGGGAGCAAGAGTTTCTCCTGAAATTTTCCATCATTGTGGGATTACAGCAGATATTTGTTAAAATAAGTCGGATTTGTTTGGTCTCTCTACCTCTCCTTCCTCCCTTTTTTTTCACGATGGTGCCGCAGTCGTCTTCAGTTCAAAACAGGTTCAATAAACACTTTCAAAGCACATGAGCCGTGAAGGTTTATGCTGATTTAGTACATAATGGTGTAGCATTTATTGGTATCATTACTCAAGAAAGAGATGAGGAATTTCCTCATTTCATTTGCTTGGGGAAAAAGGCATTTTGTGACCTACCTTGGGCAACTGCAGAACTGAACAGAAAGTTCAGAATAACGAATTATGCTTTCCCATTCTGAGTGGGCTTTACCATTGTTATTCTTATATTTCTTCATAGCAGTGAAGCAGCTCATGGAGGTGACAAAGAGAAAACTGAGGGTCACAGAATCAGAGTGGTTTGGATGGGAAGGGACCTTAAGGATCCTCTGCTCTAACAGAGCCTGCCCTGGGGTTCAGGGATCTATTTCCTGGGAGAGGTGTCAGTGTTAAATCCAGGATAAACACAGATTACCTGGCCCTCAGGACTCTACTTTTGGTGCATAAGGCAGCTGCATTCCTCTCTTCCCACAGAGGAAGAAACCACATGGGGCATGCAATGTCTTCCACTAATCAGGCCTTAGGGGGTTTCCTCCCTTTGGAAAGCTCCCTTGCCCTAGTTCTCCTCCCGTAACAAGACACTGGGAGATTGGTATGGAGATAGCTGGCTAAGAAAACCCTCCAAATAAACTTCTGGAATTGCATGGCAGTAACAGGATGCCTTCAGCAGGCAGCTGCCTTGTCTGTCTGTGCAAAAACAAGTATGTCAGGTCAAGCTGCATATTTTGAGGTTTGATGTCCCACCCTCTCAAATAAGTGATGTGGGAAGAAGTCTGCTGGGAAAACTCCTTCCCCAGGCTTATTACTGTGGGGGTTTTTGTGGGAAGCACTGAGACTTTCCCATCCCCTCCTTTCCCCCATGTGATGCTCTGTGATCATAACACATGAAACTATCTCAGGCTTCCAAGAACTCCTCCAGTGCTGAACAAGCACACTCGGGGTGTTTTTCTTTAGTCTTTGTTCTGTTTTCTGTGATCCTGAGGACATCATTCTTTGCCCCCTTTGTTTCTTCATCCATGTGAAGAAGGTGATATTTCCTTTCTCGAGGGTGGTTGTGAAAGGGTTTTTTTTTTAAAGCCCCTACCAGATGTTGGGTGCTGTGGAGCAAAGCATCTTGCTGTAATTGATTTATTTATAAGGGAAAGCTTATGCTATTTTAGAGATCCTTTTTTCACCCTCCCTCTCCAAGTAATCTGCTGGAAATGCTGTTCTCCTTTGCTGTTGTTTTTCTGCCATTTGTATCTTCCTCATCCCATTTATGTCTGCGTTTAAGGTCCTGATGGAGCAGCCTCACAGGTTAAAATAAGAGCTGTGGGAATATTACCTGCAGGCTGCTCACTGAATGGCTCACTGAGGGCTGGACAGCTGGAATCATCCAGTGTCTGATGACACAGCTGCCAGCTGAATGGATGGAAGTGCATCCTGTAGGTCCAGGACTGCAGTACTTATTGTCTCTTTAGCATTCAGCATCACCTCTGTGCTCCCAGAGAAGCAGTAAGAGTGGAGACTCAAAAAGATGTTAGAGGAAAGCAGTGAGTGAGGAAAAGGCTTGGAATGGCATTATTCTTTAGAAAAGGGGCAATTGCAGTGAGCTAAACACAAACAACACATTCTTCAAATCTCTAGAGAAGCAGAACTCGGCTGAGAGTTCTTATTTTTTTATACCCTGCATTGTTTCAATGGGTAAGTATTTTCTCTTAATTCCCACTTATCTTTTCATTTGACAGATTTTTTTCCCCCACCCTCACCCAAAATGTATTGCTGAGTGTGGCATACCCAAAAGGGTTTGTGACTGTGGTGAGAGCAGCATCTGCTGCTGGAAGGAAATGAAACCCCAGGTCAGAGCAGTGAGTAAGGTCAGAGTGCTACATGAGCAGGCATCTCTACAACATCCAGAGAGAACCTGGCAAAAAAATAAAAACCATTGTTACCCACAGGACTTAGGCAAATTTTATATTTAATCCTTAAATATTTTGGCCACTATTCGGCATATTTTCATGCTTGGTCATCTGTCTCTTAGCAAGATCTAAAGGACTCAGCCAGGTGCAAAGATAATTGTTTCCTTATTTCAGGCAGCATCTGCTCAGCCATCTGGGAGGCTCATCTGTAAAAGGTGACAGGCTCAGGTAGCAGCCTGCAAGTCCCACCTCTGGAGCTCTGGTGGCTTCCAGCCCTGCTCACAAAAGCCTGAGTGAGCCAGAGTGAAGAGCAAAGGGAGGGCAGCTCTGCTGAGGAGAGTGAGCCAGGCACCTCAGCACAAAACAAGGAGCAGGAGAAGTTTGCTTGCACAGACATAAACACTGCAGTCTCAATTCTCCATGTTTTGCTCTGACCCCAAATTACCCTTCCTGTTAAATGCTTCTGTTTGCCCATATATTCTATTAATCTGTTTTATTTTAAAGGGCTGTTTATCAGCAGGCTGTGAGCCTTGATTGCCAATTCTCTGCATTCAGTGCTGATGAACAGCCATGGCTACCACGATTTTAATGGTTCTGAGATCTGTAACTCCACACATCTGGTGTTGGTGACAGTTTATCTTCTACCCCAACGTTCTGTTCTTTCAGCAGATGGTTTATAGGAAATTTCTCTGAAATACAGAGTGGCAAGAATCTGGCATGGGACAGGAGGGGCGAACACAACCTTTGGTGTTCTCTGCACAGCCCTCCTGCCCCCTGCTCATGGGCAATGGGAAGGTTGTAAATAATGAGAAATAAGAATGTATTTCTGACAGATACCAAGGGGGATTTGTGTGGGGTGCAACCAGAGAACTCAGGTTGGGTGCTGTTTGGTTCTGTTACAGATTTGGAAATGTGCTACTTGTTCTTTGTAGCTCTGTTACTAAACAGACATTTTCATTTCTAAGTACTTGCTTGCTTTCCTTTGTTAACCCAAACTGCCAAAATTAGATGCATCTAACATAGAAAGGAAGTCAGTTTTGTTTAATTTATCTCAGATTTATTTTGTGACATTTCCTGGATACATTTACTCATCACATTATTAAACAAGAGTGTATTTTCTGGAGGCTAGAACTTCAGCTTTTGCCTGTGTTTCAGTAAAACAGGAATTTAAATACTGTCAACATGCTGAGAAATTAGAAAGTCTTTCAGGTGTGTTTTGCAGGAGAAAGTTCAGAGCTTCACTATCTCTCCTAATAGTTGCCCTGGGGCTTTTTCAAATGTTTAATCTGATTTTTCCACTCATTTGAAATGTAAAAAGAGAATTTTCACAGAAGAGAGAGAAATCCATCTGAAAATAATATTTGTTTTTGCCAATTTGTTTCTTTAATTATGATGATAAATTTCCACTATTTGGCAACAGCACAAAGAAATAGGCTCTTGCATGTCTTTGTTCCTTCAGGAGGAATGGACAAAGTGGGTCTTGTTCAGAAAGCAAATCCCCATTCAGTCATGTAATTCTTGTCACTCACCCCAGTAAATGATGAGAAACCCCTTTTCTGCCTCTCCTGTGGGAAGGATGATTGGCTGTGACTCAGAAATAAACCTTTTTTTTTTTTGGACAAACTTTGACTCAAGACAAAACTCAAGTGAGGAAGTTGTACAATGCTTTAATCTGCCTTGATGTCTCAGAAATGCTCAGTTACAATGAGGAACATGCTTATGTACACATTAACTGCCCCAAAAAGGCAGTTCAGAGGTGGTGATAGGCCAGTGGAGCAGCTGACTGAAATCTGGGATTGTTCCCAACAGGGAGACTCTAAAGGAGGCTCAAAGCTCCAAATGCCTCAGATGTGCTTTTTCTGGACATGGTGATTCAAACACCAGTTTTGCACCTTGAATCCATCTCTTGAGCAATGGATCATCCAAAAGCTGTTCCTGGGTTATTCAGATATTTTCCTGAGGCCTAGATTTAGAAAATGAATTCATTTAAATCTCTCTTTTCTAGCAGCACACTCAACCTTGTTGTTACATCTTCCTTTTCATTGCAAATGAAATATGTGTACTTATGAACATATTTAAACTTTATACTCTGCATTATGTTTTGGGGCAGATACTTTATGATTTGGAGAGAAGAGAAAAATATTACAACTTAGTATATAAATATTCTCTGTAGATTCTGCTAGCTGAACATTTCTATTCGTGGGACTGTGGTCTGATAGGGGAGAAATCTGGAATTTTCTGTCTGCTTAATTTCTTCATTTCTGCATGTCCTTTGCACTGACTCGTGCCCTGTGTGTGCCAATACACAATCAGTGAAAAGTTTCTTGATGGTGTTTTCATCAGGCAAAGGAGAAACCCTGAAGACAGTAAACACCCAATATGTAAAATGTTTTACAGTCCTTAGAATTCTGCAGACTAGTTCAAAATAACTGCAAAGCCCATTTTGTATTCAGAATATCTGAATGGGCCTTGGTTCTGGATAAGGAAGAGGGAGCAGAACTGGATGAACTGGGTGTACTAAATTCTTTATTCAAAAGCTTTTTCCCTTTTCTGCTTTTGTATTTCCCACGACTGGATTTTCTTAGTTTTTCCTCTACTGGATTGTTTGGCATGTTCTTGATGCAAATGCACTGAAATCACTGCTCTGGTCGGGAGCTCTTCACATTCGCCTGGTTTATGGCATTCAGTTTTCAGTTTTAGCCATATGGGCTTTTTGGTTTGGTTTCTTGCCTTTTTTATTACTCTGTGCCTGCTTAATTGTAGCTTTTATGAAGAAATGGAGAAAGAGTCATAAAGACAATAAGACAAATCATTCCCAAAGCAAATATAATGAGGAGAAGAGTTGGAGAAATATTTACATGATTTGAATTTTCTGTCAATGTTCCTAAAAATAGAACAAAGAATTAAATAAAATAGCCAGATGATTTGCTAGTGAAAGGAATAAAAAAAATTGCAAACATGAGAACAAATGTTCATTTTTATTCTGAGAAGTAGTTCTTGGCAGTATTTCGGAAGCTCTAATAGACAAGACGAAATGTAGATTTTTATCCCACTTGAGCATAAATCAGTGCACTAGACTAAACAATATCTATTGTACAATGCACTGAATTCTTCTCTTTTGTACAAATGTTCAATTAAATCTGTAAACTTAATCTGTAAACTGTAAAGAGGCTTAGTCACCTTCTCATCAGCCAGTTCTTCTGCAGGTCACTGCCATAGTCCTGCAGCAAAAATATGTTCTGCATGGGGAAGCCTTGCAGTAGCATTCCAAAGTAACAGCAATTGCCTAATTACAGCATGGCCATGCTAAAGGTTACATTCATGGCCACCAGTGATGATGAATAGGAAGGCAATGGTGTGAATGAAATCATAATTAGGGGACCATGAGGTAGGTGTTATGTTAAACATCCAATGGAAAAAAATTAACACCGCTGCACAGGTGGACTGAAATGTTAAATGTAAAACTCAACCTGCAACAATCCCACTTTCAGGAGACAAGAATAACCCTTACATCATTTGTTAACCAGTTCTGGGTTTTATTCACCCACCAGGGAAGCGTGGGCTGGGTGTGACACTCTCCAGATCTCCTCTCTGCTCTCCTCAAGGTGCTCTCTACCCGTCCCAGCCTGGCTGGCTTTGATACCAGAGCACTGAGTTTCACTTCCCTAAAGACGGGCACTGGAGCTGCTCTCCTGGGAGCTCACCAGCTACTGAGAAAGGAGAAATTCAGCTGGAGGACAGTGGAGGTGTTCCAAGCCCAGTGCAGGCAAATGATAACTCAGATTTCCACTCACAGCATCTCTGAGAAGGATTTGATATCCTGTGTGTGTCACAGGCATGTGAAAGATTTGCTGCTGTTGAATTAGCAGAAACCCAGCAATATTTATATTGTTTAGATTGCAAATGTTTCCATCAGCACTAAATAGGTGATTTTTCAGCATTGCAGTATGTGCAGTGCTAAGGTGGCACCTTATGTCTGCTATTCATTTCCCTGATGCTGCCTTCAAAACTGGTGGTTTCAGCTGCATCTTCCTTCTTCTGTAAAAGTCAGGGTCTCCAGATGAGCTCTGGAGCTCAAGTGTTTGTTTCTGTCTTTGCATGCTCTTGTGTTTCTGGTCTGAAATGACAATGCTGCAGAATTTCCAGAAATTGGATACATAGGTGTATTTTAGGACAGTAGAACAACTGATCTTTCCTTGAGTGGGTCAAAGAGATGGCACTTAAGTCAGGGGTTTTAAATAGGAGGAGAAAAAGGGAGGAAACTGTTGCTGCTAAAACACCTTAGGGTCCCCTGCTATAAAGAATTTAATCCAGTTGCCTGCATTATTCCAACTGTGATATAAAAATACAGAATGTCTTCCAGACTGGCTCTCAAAGTATTTTTCACACACAAAATACTCTCCTGGGAGAGCCCACCCATCTCCCTGGAATGTAGCATTCTCTGTGGAGAAGGTGGAAACCCTTCAGCTGCCTTTGGCAGAGCTCAGTGGCTTTCATGGCAGGAGTGTTGCCTACAGTGAGAGATGTGCCTGAGACATTTCTGATACCAAACGTGGCCGTTTCTGGAGAAAGGACATTTTTCAGAATCACTCTGTTGAAGGCTGGACCCCCAGAGGCAGGAAGGGAAGGGAGGAAGGGAGGCAGAGTCATCAGTGACCTGCTCAGCCTGGTCAGCAGTGACTCAGCCCAGGCAGATCCAGGTGCCCTGGGACAGATCCTGCTGCCTCTTATCTCAAATAGCTTGGAAAATCTCCTTTGGCAACAAGCCCAAGTGTGAAGGAGCAATTCTGTTTTAGACCAAACTTGTAAAGAATCTGGAAAGGTAACAGGCTCTGCTGGCTGTTATTTCTGTCCCCTCCTCTGCTGTCTGCTCTCCAGATTAGTTTTTTAATCTGAATGTCTGGCTGCCTCTCATCTTGCTGATGCAAAATCTCTCAATATCCAGCAGGAGAAAGGTTCTCATTGCTTTCAATAATCTTTGGATCATGCCATTAGCTTCACTTAAGCTTTGGGTCTGGTTCTGCACAGTTCAAAGGATTTATAGTCTCTACTCCAAGTTCTTATCCAGTTTTTCTGAGTTCATTTAACTCTGTAGATATGAAAGGTCTCAGCTCTTCACTTGAGTATGAGCTGTATCTGCTGCTACCAATAACACAGACATTTAGTGTAGGAAGGAAGGAAAAAAGGACATTGTATTATAATGTTTAACTTGTGAAACAAGAGGAAATGTCTTCAACCTGTGATACATTTGGGTTGCTTAAGCTATGAATGAGGCATTGTTAGATGAATATTAAATATACATGTATATATTAAATATTTAACTTGATCTTTGTTCAGTTTTCCTTTCTTGTAATTCCTTTTTAGTGTTCATAGAAAACAAATATGATTTTTATACTGCTTGCCAGTAGTGACCTCAAATTTTCTGTTTGTGTTAATAATATCAATTACCTGCACCCATGAGTCACGTTGAACTTTGTTACTGCATTGGAGGAGCACTTTTGGAATTTGTCCACAACACCTTTGCCATGAAAACGCTCCCTGTTGCTTGAAATAGTCTGTGAGTGCAAATACTCTTCCATGCATATATAGCTCTGGAAGATCTTCACTCCTAATTGTTTTCAGTATAAAGCTGAACCATGCAACTGCTCAGTAACTTAAGCAGAGATGATAAAAGAACTCTAGAGAAATGCTGTTATCAAGGAGAGAAATGAAGACAACCTGAAATGTCATTTCACAAGATGCCTGGAATCCCCAGGTTTGCTGCAGACCACAAGAACATTTTAAACCTTAGCTTAGTGTATACCCACAGTATGTCCCCTACAGCTGTGAACTGCTACTCTTTGTTTAGGACTGGGCAAGGCTCCAGTGGCTCTGTTCTTACAAGGAATGCATTTTCCAGTGTTTTGAGTTAATGACTATTATTCAAGCTGAAGTCAGTTCCTTTCTCACACTATTTTAGGCTGTGTGTGGTAAACCTTTGTGCCACTGTTCTCCTCAAAAAATTCTGGTATTTTCTTACTAAAACCAATGCAAATTATATCAAGCTCTTTATCTTATGAAATAAATGTTGGTTATCTTCATAATGAATCAATCCTGAAACGAAGCAGGTTGGTATTTCTGGTGGCCTACTGACCCTCCTTTTTATTGCTGCTGCTTCACACAATAGTGTTGGGAAGTTCCTGTGATATTTGGTGATGTACAAATAGAAACAAAAGGCCCCTGTCTTGATGGCTGAAAGTTTAGATTTTTCTATTGATTCAATCAATATTGGACATTTGTTTTTTTCTCACCAGAAAGTGATACATTAGGGACACTGTTTGCTGGAGAGACAAACAGTGAATTGTGAGGATGGAAAGGAATTAGGCATGGAGGGAGGCTTGCTGTAATGGGGGAAGCCAGAGTGTGACACTCAAGGTTCTTCCTCTCTTTCTCCCTTTGCTTTTATTTCAACCTGATATTTTATTATTCTGACTTTGATCAGAACTTCCACATGTGTGTGTTTTCCAGCATTCACTCAGTCCTTGTGCCCCTGAGGTGGTTCCACAGGGTGGGATGCTGAGGTGGGTGCTGAGAGGCTGCAGTTCAGGACTCTCAGACTATGCATGCCTCACCTGCAGGATCCAAAGCCTGTCTCCTGCAGTGAGAATCCCTTCAGCAAAGTGTTTGTCTTGGATACTGGGCCACATCTACCCCTGCACTGCTCAATGCCTGCACACTGATCTCTCAGGCATTTTAGTCCTTATTTATCATTTAGAGTGTATTGTGATTGGACATTTGATTTTATGGAACTGTATAGGGAAAAATTATTTTTATTTCTATTTTTAAGTGAGCATACTGCTTAGAATTTTTATTTTTATGTCTTTCTTTGCTTGTGGTTTTCTTTGCTAAGCTTAGTTACACAGCAATGTAATTTCATTTTGAAAATTCAAAGCTTCTTAGGAGTACAGTTAAGAAAACATACTCGGGGAAAACAAGATGTTAGTTCATCTGAAGGAAAACCAAAACTAGTTATGAAATAATTTTAATTAAAAAAATAACTTTGACCAGTTTTACTCTCCATTCAGTGACAATAGCTCCGATAAAATGTATCTAATTAACACCCAGCAGATAACAATTATCTGGTACAATTATGATGAGCTTGTTTGTTCTTTAATTGACAGTTTAGGCAATGTTTTATGATGTTTATTTGACCTTGCAGCTAATCTGCGCCCTGCTCCTGTGTGCGTGGCTCCTTGGATTTCCATCCTCAGTGCTCGGTCCTGGTTACTGTCCCTGTCCCTGTCCCTGTCACTGTCCTCTCCCTGGCACTGCATCCTGAACGCCTTGGGAGAATTTTTTATTTTTCTGCTGAATGAAATCTCTTTGCTGTCCTGTAAATAATGAAGTCATATGTGCTGGTACCTGGCTGCCACAATAATGAACAGAGCTATGCTTTCCCCGTGTTGCCTCACCACCCTTGTCCTTGGAGATTTGGAAAGAAGGGGAATCTCCAGTGTGCCAATCCTGCTCAGCACATGGTGAGCTCTGCGAGTCAGATTGATGTGAGGGGTTATGTCTCTGAAATAAATTTTAAATTAATTTAGTGAGAAACAAATAGGAAATGTCCCCAAACAAGGTTTTGTCTGATATTTCAGGGTTTTGGGGATTCCATTAGAGAGGGAAATCACCTGGGAACAGCTTTTCTTATCACATCTTTGTGTCCTTTTCACTCCAAGGCAGTATTAGAAAGTGCAGTGGTGCATAAGACTTAGTAATAACTATTATTATTATTTGTTAAGCATTGTCTTTTACTGTGCTGAGAACATTGGGGTTTCTGTCCTACATGGGTCATTACTCTGGGTCTGCAAGATTTTTCAAATAGCAAGCGTCCTTGATGATTAGAGAGAGATTATCACCAAGTGCTGCATTTTTATTTGGGTTATCACCAAGTGCTGCATTTTTATCTGGGGTTTTTTTGCTGTTGGGTTTTGTTCTAAATGAAAGGACTGAGTTTCAAACTAAATGTAATTCTCTGTGGTAGAATTCTGGTTTGAGAATGAGATAAAATATGTCAAACCATTTAACCTGGTCCTCTCAACATAAATTGGGTGGAAGGAGATGTATAAGAATCCCCTACATGGATAATTGGGATTTTGGGACCCCAAGCTGGCAGTGCGGCCAAACCCACTCCAGGTGCTTGGGTTCTCTGGTGCTGGGATAGATTCTCTTCATCCTTTAGCATGATTTTATCTCATGTGGAAGCCAAGGTAATGGCCAGTGAACTTCCATCTTCATTAATTGAGATATCCCATCTAAAACCAAAGGATAAGGGTTTGGGTTGGCAGGAGTTCTGGGTTTTGTGTCGTATTTTCTCTCCTTTTTGAGAAGGATTCTGTAGAGGCAAATCTCTGTTCAAGTTAAATCAAGGCAGATTTATTTATCTATTACTGGTACACAGAATAATAAATGGAATAAAGTTTGGAGATATATCCAATAGATCTATAGTAATACATCTTCTGATGAGACCTTATAGTATTATCTGACCTTTAAAGTAAACTGGAATCCATTCAAATGCCATAGGCACAAATTAGATGCTTTTCGCCTTAAAATTCATGGGGTAACTATTGATAGAATTAATAAAGAATAATTTTTCAGAAAAAGTGAACATATGGCTTGTTATTACTGACTTCAAGCCACAATCAGAACATTATCTAAATAACTCCAGAATATCAGCAGTATGTTCTCGAGCATCTCGTACATTAGAGCACGACTCCTCAGATACTTCGACACTTTGAATGTTCTGCTGTCGATCTTTTTCAGCACTGTTGTCTCTGTTCTGACTCCTAATCCCATTAAAAATCTTTATTTTCAGGATTTTATAAAGGTACTGCAAAAATTTTAAGTGGGCCTGAGGTAGCTTTACAAACTTTTAGCTTGGGAATGTTTTTCAGAAACTGAAACATTAATTAGAATCAGTCTAAGTACCCACAAGTATTTTTCCTTTTTTGTTGTTGTTTCTTGTGGTGTTGGCTCTCCTGATGCTTAATTACTCTGATTCTTTTTCAGTGTAATTTTCCAGTCCTTTACTCATGTTCCTTCAAATCTTCCTGAGTTGAGTAAATAGATGCAGTGGGATGAGCTGAGAAAACGAAAGACTTGCAGAATTTTTCCCAGTCTCAGGGGAAAAATATTGCAGCTTTTCTCCCTAAGTTTTTTGCTGATCCTAGTGACCAGACAACTCTGGTTAAAGGCATTTTTAAATGTTTTTAGAGACAGGCAGAACAGTTTATCCTGGGCTGCTTCTCCCACCAGGTTGCCTTGTACCCCTGAAGGAAGAGCTGGAACCAAGTCCACTGGGCAGGAGACTTGGAGCACTGGGAATTTAAATGTCTTGCTCATCGAATTTGGCTGTGAGCCATTTTATTCCTCTCTGTTTCATTGATGTATCTATTTAAATGCTTTGAGAACCAGGGTTCTCTCCCAGCAGGGATTTACAGGGTGCATTGCAGGAGGGATCCTGACCTTGTTTGGGACCTTCTGTTTCCTGAGAATGAAGTAATAATAGAACAGACTCATTATATAGAATCATGGAATGGTTTGGGTTAAAAAGGGAGCTCATCTTGCTTCACTTGCCCTGGGCAGGGACACCTTCCACTATCCCAGGTTGCTCCAAGCCCCATCCAACCTGGCCTTGGACACTTCCAGGGATCCAGGGGCAGCCACAGCTGCTCTGGGCACCCTGTGCCAGGGCTTCAGCACCCTCACAGGGAAGAATTTCTCCCTAATATTGAACCTAAACCTCCTCACTTTCACTTTGAACTATTCCCCATTGTCCTGTCACTCCATCCATTGGAAATTGTCTCTCTCCATCTTTTCCTGTTGGTTCCTTCTGGCCCTGCAAGGCCACACTGAGCTCACCCCAAATCTTCCCAGCTCTCCCAGCCTTTCCTCCCAGCAGAGCTGCTCCATCCCTGGGATCATCCTGGTGCTTCCTCTGGACCCTCCTGAGCAGCTCCAGCTCCTCCCTGTGCTGGGCCCTGGGGCTGGGGAATCTCTGTAGGTGAAGTCTCACCTGAGCAGGGCACAGGGCAGAATCTCCCCCTCCCTTGCTGGTCATGAAGCAGAAATTTAAAAGCTTGTCTCTACCAAAGGCAGTGACTGTGAGGAGTTACCATTGCCTCAAATTAACATGCACAGGAATTGCAACTCCTCTTCTTGGCCTGGGTGCTCAGAGGAGAGGAGAAACTGGCTTTTTGGGAACAAGAAAGAACAGACTGCCTTTATTGAAAGAAAAGCCAAAAAGAGATGCACACCCCCCCTCACCAAAACAAACAAACAAAAAAGCCAAAGCTAAATAACCCTTGGCTCCACACTGTGGATCACAGCATCACAGCTCTTTGTTGAGCCCCATTCTGCAGAGATTTCTGGCTCCTTGCTGCATTTTGAAGCTCTCTTGCTATTTAAATTATCCTTAGGAGACAGCCTTGTGTCTTTACTTGGCTGCCTTTGCTTTTTTTCCCATTTCTTTTTTTTTTTTTTTTCTTGATGAGTCATTCTACCAGCCTCTACCCTCTCATCAGATAGACCAGACAATGAAGTCACTGGGGTTGCCTGAGAGCAAAATTGGCCCCATTATCCACAACCACTGTGCCTTGTCACTGATAATATACTGCTCAAGGGCTAGCCCTCAAAGTAGGATGGAAAATCACCAGGGACAAGAAACCTTCTACCCAAACAAAAATATTTGTTGAAGTTCTTTTGGTGTGTGTTTTAAATTTGGTGAAATGCTTCCAGCTGAAAACAGGAAATCAAACACAAATAAAACTGGTGTTATATTTTGTCAATGTAGGAGGGAGAGCAAATTATCTGATAGTGTCCCTTTTGTGCACCAGCTTCAGCCTTCTGAAATTAGCAGTGGCAGGAGACTTTTATTAGTGTTCTAGTATAAACCAGAAGGCTTTATAACAGAAGGAGAGGAAAGAAGGATGCTTCACAAAAATGGTTCTTCAGTAGCTCAGTACAGAAGCAAAGTTAGGCTGTCATTTCTAGAGGGTGGAAAAATTCCTACCCCAGGAAACTTTATTCTAGAAACAAAGCACACTGAATATGAGAAGGGAAACACAGGAAGGATGAGGGGAGTGACTTTTTCCAAAGCCTATGGCAGGTCAGTAGCTGCCTGGAACCAAGAATGGTACTTGGGCTTTCTGATTATCTTTCTGTTCTTTTTGCTGAGGCACAGAGCCCTGCAAATCATGAAGATACTCAGATAGTGCTGATGGCTTGTGGTCTGCTCAGTGGAAACAACAAAGTGCAGCTGGTCTTTTGGGATCTATAGTAATCTGATGAGGAATTCCATAATAACTGCTAATATTAAACCTTTTACAAGTCTAACTACTTGCATCAATAAAGGACAGAAGAAAAGCTGAATAGGAAAGAAACTAAGCCTTGCACAACCATAGCCTCCATAGAGACTTCCTTCCTTTTGGTATTTTTATCAAGAGGAAAACTTTGTTATTGCTTGGCTAGGCCATTTCTAGAGTTGTGCCCATCAGTGGGCTTTGGAAGACTCAAGTGGCTGAGTTTTATCATCTGCCAAAGCTGATCATTCTTTTGATTCAAAACTGGAGCCCTGTCATTGATTATTATTTTGTATCACCCTGTTCTGAGCACAGCTGAGCCCCCTCACTTCTGTGCCCTCTATTAACTTGGTATAAAAGGATGCTTTCTCCTCCTGCTGCATCTGCAGCCCAGGAAGCCTGAGTGCATTGTTAAGGTGACTGAAATCTGCAGGGAGAAAGGAGAATCAGAGCTGGAGGTGCTGCTCAGGCTGCTCTTTACGTCATGTCTGCAGAGACCACAGCCAGCCTCAGCAGTGCTGAGCCAGTGACACTTCCATCCTCCCTCGGGAGGGAGAACCTTATGTTTGTGAGCTCGCCCCAGGAGCACAGTCCAGAAGGTGACTACTTTCATCTGTCTGTTAAAATCATCTTGCACTATTTTTCCAGCCTGATTCTATCTTACCAACTGTCTGGCTTGACTATTTTGCCATGATTCTTGCTTGCAGTTTGTCACACTGATGGAAGATTGGCTCTGTGTGTGTGTGGTTTTTTTACTTTTCTTTTTTACTTTTTTTTTTTCCCTTTTCTCTCTCTCTTTTTTTTTTTTTTTTTCCCTCCTCTCATTTCCCAGTGTGGCATTTAGGATGGAGGCTGAAAATATTGAACAAACTGCTGATGTCCCCAAGATTCAAATGTGTGAAAGAGACTCGTAAATGAGTCTAGCACACTCAGAAACATTCTTAACATCTGTTCAAGCAGGAGTCCCAACTCCCTTTCTCTGAAAGCACAATTTGTCCTCCCTGTTATTTAAAACTTCAGATTTCTTTAGATTTGAATAATATCAAAGTGGAACTAAGGAAGATACACTCCCTGATATTGGATACAGCAGTTACAATAGCAGGTGTGCTGGGGATGGAGCAGAATTAGAGAGTTTTAACTGCAGAGTGTCCTCAGTTTCTCTTACATTTAAGTTTTCTCCTTACACAGCAGTATGGAAAGTAGCTGCAAGCCCTGTGGGTTATGTCCTCTGCACTGGTAGACATGGGTTTAGTGACTGTTCTTACAGAGCAGGAAAATACCAAGTTTTTTCCTCTGAAAATTCACTATTTAGTAGAATGAAAGGCACTTTAAAACTTGATAAAAATAAGTTTAGGCTTTTTAAAATTTTATTTTCATACATACTCATGTTGAGACAAAAAAAAAAAATATTTCTAACTCACTCAAATTTTGCCTGTCAGTAAACATTTCACGATTCTGTCTCCAAAATGCAGTTACAAAACTCTCAACAGTTCTGCAATTTAGTGAGAGAAAGGCTATAAATAGCCGGCCAGACAGAGGCACAGCAGGGAGAGCCCAGGGGTCCGAGCTTCCAGCCTCTTTCTGCAGCCACAGTAAAGGACTGCAGACACAAACATGACAACAGAAAAGAAAAAAAGCAACTGGTAACTCTGAAAATAAGTGAAAGAAATGGCTGCATTTAACAGAGCTGCTGAATGGACTCTGCAGTTTGCTGGGCTCTGAGGATGCTGCAGTGCTCAGGGATGAAGTCACGGCATTCCAGCGCTCCCAGCACGCTGCCCCTGCAGAGGGAGGATCTGCTGCAGGATCAGGCTGCCCTGGGAGCTCATCCCAGCTCTTTCCCTGATGTCCAGGGCTAAACCCCACTGCTGGGTGAGACTGCAGCAGGCTGGCAGCTGGCAACAGGGGTTTGAGCACAGTTTTAATGCAGGTGGATGAGAAATTTGTGATATTGTGAGTATTCCAAGGAATGGAACAACTTTAATCACAATTAATCCATTAACATTCCCTGTTTAAGTGACATTTATTGCTACAAATGTCTTGTGATGGTGACAATATTGCAATTATTCCAACTTGTAAAACCCATACCACTGCTTTTACTTCTTTTTGATAGAGAAATTACATAAGTCACGAGTCCTGTTGCTGATGTGGTACAGAAAGATGAAATACTATTCCTCTGGAAGGTTAATGTGCTGCAAGTCTTCTCATCATTAGAACAAAAATATACCAGCAGGTGGGATATATCCAGAACAGAGAGTTCTGTTAAATTCTACTTAAAACAGGCAATAAAACTAGCAATGGCATTTCAGCTTAGAGGCCTCCTGCAGCAGTGATCTATAGTACCAAGGAGAAATTCCATGGAATATACTTGCTATTTCAAGAACAATGACATTTTTGCAACTGTGATAACAATTTTCCAAGTGCACTTTGGTCCTAAAACACTGACAAGTGTTCTTTCCTGAGAAAAAGGTCACTTTCAAAATCCCTCTAACACCAGCACAAGGACATCAGTTAAACCTGATTACTCTTGGTAGTGTAATCACTTTCAGAGAAGCTTGGAATTTATCAAATCCACAGAGAAGTTCTGAAAGTTTTGAGCTGGGTGCATGAGCTGGGCCTTCATGGTTTTGTCTCTTGTCTTTATTTTGGACTGGGTAGGATTTAATTCTGTTCAAAGGCAGTTTTGCAGCTGGACAGGGTGTTACCATGAGCTGACCCTCCAGGTTCAAACATCTGGTGCCGAGTTTTATTCCTGTGGTTTGCCTCTCATCCCTTTCCAGTAACAAACAAAAATTTATTCCCATCAAACTGTTCTGCTTGTGGGTGCTTCTTCTAACAAACTTGGTATTCATCTACCTAAAGTCTGTTGTCACAAGCAAGAGAGAGGAAGAGCTGGAAAATTAACTTAGCATGCATCCTACTCTAAAACTTTTCTTCAGGAGAAACACTGTATAATGAGAGTTTTACTTTTCTTTGTTTTTTACTGCAGTACATCTCTCAGGTTTGATTTTTAATTCATATCTCACACTTGCAGGTCTGTCACGGTACAGTGCAAGTGGGAAAAGTTAAGTGTTTTGGTGTAAGACAGGTTTGAAAATAACCTCAGTATTTCACAGTAAAGGGAAATCAATAAGGCCAGCGGGAAAGAGAAGAATAGTTGTATTAATAAACCAAGACTCTGAGTACAGAGGGGTCAGGAGCTAAATGTAGCTGTACCTGCAACCTAAAGGATCATTGCAGGCACCAGAGCCAGGACGTGGTGGGAAGCTCAGAAGCGTGGCCTACTTGTAGCTAGACACAAAAAATGTGGGCTGCTGGGTTCTTTTTTTGGCTGAGGAGGGGTGTTTCCCCATTAGGATACAAAAATAGTAATTTCAGAAAATAAACTCAACTCCCAAACAAACTTTCAGCTAAATTGCATTCTGCAAGGTAAGTAGATTCTCTGAGAGCAGCAAAATGCATTTAAACTGGTGAGTAACTCTGATATTGAATATGCCTGATCTGGGAGGATAAAGAACTTTCAGGACTTGCTTTTCAATAATTTTCAATAACTCACTTAGGCATCATTAATCTAGTATATATTTAGTTGACTTTGTGACACAGCTCAAATAATAATGCCTTTTATTTGGAGGGCAGTCACCCACTCAGAGACCTCTTTAAAAAGCTTCCACCTCTTGAGTGCAGTAGATTAGCTGATATTGATAATTATATTTTCTACCTTGTTTCTGTGAATTTGCTCCTGGATTTATAACACATTTCATTCTTGGTCTTAGATGCTTTGGCAAAGTGAGCACTGAGGAAAGCAGAATTTGGGTATCCATAATGAAAAGACAGTGCAGAAACTAACTCTGTATAATTTAAGACTGATAAGATAAAATTCACAATAAAGTTTTTGAATCGGTGATAAGTAAAAAAAAAAAGTCCAAAGATGAAGAAGGAATGGTGGGTTTTACACAATTCTTGTCTTGACTCAGGATCACTTGCCCCTCTGGTAGCTTCACATTTGGAAGTGGTGTGGTTAGACTAGTTTAAAAAGAGTTTTGATAGACTATTTATAACCTAATAATTTGGGACTAAACTGAATTTGCTGAGACTCCTCTAAGATGATTCTACATATAAGAAAGCAGTGGCAGGATTAGAGTCTACAGGCTTTGATCAGTAATATTTTGCCATAATACTCTTTCCCAGAAATATTCTTAGCTACTAATTCCTGAGGCTTATTATAGTTCCTGTTAGTTACTACTGTTTACCACATTTCCTTGACATATTTCTCTCTCTTTTTGGCTGCTCTTCTTGTACTGTCTCGTTACAACAGGTGCTGGTTTATTATCATACCAAATAAATGTAGTTTCTGAAATGCAATTAAGCTGCAGAGACAGCAGAGGTAATTCCTGCCCATGACCTGGATTTCATGGCTTGCAGTGCCACTGACTTAGCATATGACCTTGGATGAATTTCCTCATTAGGAAAATGGGGCTGATTATTTGCCCCCAGGGCACAGTACTACGGTGTTACAAATGGCAAAAGCTGGGGAAGTACAAATTTCCTTGGAACTCTCCCAAATTCTGTCCATTGACCATATGCTAGAAGACATTATGGCAGAGAGTGTGTGTTACCTACTCCATGGGGACAGCAGAGTATTTCCTGTGCTAGAAGGAGGATGTTTAATGGCCAGATTTGTAACTCGTGGTGCTGTGATGTGTGAGAGCAAACCTGCAGCAGGGTGGGTTTGTAGTGCAGCCCATGCAGCCAGGCAAAGGAGGGTCCTTCAGCTATAAATCCACATCTGCTCTGTGCAATCCTTAGGCTGCTTCATCGTTTCAACCCTGCCTGAGAACACCAGAAAATATATTACTATGTTTTATTTCCTTGTTTTCATATGCATTAGCTGCCCTGATAAAAGCACTGGCTCTTCTTACAGACCTCACCTTTTCTCTTCGTTGTCTATAGTGCTGAGTTTAGAGGCAAAGAGGGGATGTGTTGTACTCCATCACAAGGTTAATTTATCTAAAGAAAATAATTTATTGCTCATGGGATCTTTCTTGTGCACCTAACTGTATGTTAAATATCAAAATTATGTCAACACCAACCTTGGTTTCTGCTTTGGGGTTGTCAACAGAGAGGTGAAAATCTAATGTGGGCATAATCTGAAATAGAGCAAGTAAAAAAATCCTATCTTGGATAATTTTGCAGTAATTCCCTTATTTTATAAAATTTTATGGAGTTAATGGATGTAGGAGCAGATCAACTTAAATGAAATATTCTCTCTAAAATGGGAAAATATTTAAATCCAGGAATGCTTGCAGTGCCTGGTGGGAATTTGAAAGCTCTCAATTTGTGCTTCTAGAATTCTCTGTGGCTGGATTTCCACACACCTGGAAACCCAGAAACCTCCACCACAGGCTGCCCTCCCTTCTCCTGCCAGACAGGCCCAACCATGGAGTTATAATATGGACAGGGAACTCAGCTGGAAGCGGAGGGTAAAGCTACAAAACTTCAAACTCTGCCCTTCCAGCACCCAAGTATTTGTTTGTCCTTACTCCCTCCCCTAAACATGAAAACAGTATTGAAACTATATCACAATAATATTTTGTATTCCTTTGATTTCTGTCTAGGTCAAACTCAAGGCAGATTTTAGAGGGGTAAGAAAATGTTAATACGAGTAAAAGAGAAAGAAAGAAAATGGTAGGATTGTACTTTTTGGAAATCAATTTTTTTCCTGTGTCCAAACGAGGCAGTTTTGGCATTTTGAATTTCACTTTCTACAAGGTCCATGTGAGAAAGAAAGAAAGAATGTGCTTCAGTAAATATTCCCCAGTAACTTGTTCACCAGCTTGTTTCCATTGTCTAATGTTGGGTCCAGCCCAGCCCCAGTATTCTCTTGGCTGTTATCTAGCCCAAGTTTTACTCCAATTCCACACAAATTCCTTTTAGCTAAGCTGTCAGAGCATTTTCCTGAGCAAATACAAATCAAATATCTTATCTGAGTGAAGTCTGTGCTCTTGACTTCCACACAAACTTGAGACATGAGAGGATGTTTGCTGTTACTGAAGGCACCTGACAACCCCTATTAGTGTCACCTAATGAAATGTATTTGTGGTTCATGTCAGGGGTTTTTTTTTCTTCCAAAAACAAACTCTTATTATTTTCTGCTGAGCCATCAGCGTGCCTTTTTTAAACAAAAGCTCATCTGCCTTTATGATTTTGATTTGCAAGATATCCATAAAACTTGAAGCAAATATTTGCTCTGCATTATACAAAACAGGAATTTAATTACTTGTTTTATATCTTCTCTATATCTTTCTTTAACATCTCCAAAAATAAAACATGATGGCAGCAATGAAACATACCTTCCCAAATGTCTGCATTCATTACTGGTACCAATAATCAAGGCCCTGATTCAGCAGAGTTCTCGAGTGCCTGCCCTAATTTTAAGCACAAATAGTCATATGAAGCCAGTTAATCATTTTTCATATCTATGTTTTAGAGGCTTTCATTGCTGCCAGTGCTGCTGATCCAGCCAGGCTGTTCCCAGCTACAAACTGTGTGGATTTCTTTGGGAGCGTGTCTCGGAGTTTTGTTAAGTCAGGAGTTACTAAATTATGCAATGTTTAACCAATTCTTCATGAGGCTGCTCCCATGGAAGTCTGCAGCAACATTTTCTGCTTTCAGTTATAACAGAAATAGGCTCCAGTGGAACAGATTATGAGAATTTTATTCATTTCACTAGGGATGTTGACTACTTAGACACACAAGAGGGTAGAATACTTTTTCTTTCATCAATAAGCTAAACACTTCTCTGGAAAAATAAATGGTTGTTATGCTGTAAATGTTACCACTGGGCATCATGTCCCACTGGTGTAAATCCACAGCCCCTTCACATCAGTGTGGAAATGCAGGCTGCTGAACCAGAAGAGATGCTGAATGGCAGCAGGGTGGGGAGAGACGGGGAAGGATGTCTCTGGTTTAGCCACTTTTAGAATGCAATGGAGCGATAATGTCAGAACAAGCTGTACTTTTTAGGAGCAATCATTCATTCACTACTGTCAGGATTGCTATAACCTATAGCAAATGCATCTATTCAGTGTTCTCGTGCGACCCAAGTGTGGGGATGGGAGCTCAAACCAAACTGTCAGGTTTGTGCTTCGCGAGTTTGACAGCAAACCCACTCACCAAGTCTGATGGTAGTGTAAATATATACTGGGAAATAGAGCCGTCACTGACAGACTCACCAAACCCAGACTCTCCTTTTGGAGCAGACCTTCTCCAAGATAAATGGTGTATGATACAGCCAAGGGAGCCAGTTTGCACAAGGAACTTTTTAAAATGTAAGGTGTAGCCATCAGTGAGCCCATGTGTCTGTTATGAGTTTGGTTTGCATGGTTTGATGGAAGGAATGATCCAGATGCAGGTGATTTTTTTCACACCCTTGAACAATGTATGTATATCCCTCCCCTCTAAGTTTCAAGAAGGCTTTTATCGTGTTAGTGCCCAGGAGTGGCACTGCTGTGAGTAGCACAGGGGGAACAGAATCACTGTTGCTGCAGGGTCACCGCTGGGCTGCAGTTGGTGGCTGCAGCAGCAGATTTGGGTGGAAGCAGGGTGGGCTGGAGGATGCTCTGCCTTACACTTGAAGTGGTACCAGGGAACTCCTGGAGAATATTTGCTTCACACACAGCAGGAGCTTTGTCTTGCCTCAACAACTACCTCAGAAAGGGAAAGGGAGAACATCACCGAGCAAGTCCATTGATCCTCTCTACCCTTATTTGGCAGGACCAAAGTGGATCACTGACTATTAACTGTCTTTAAAACAAATGTCTGGCAGGGCCCATACAAGACGGGTTCTGTGTGAGATGAAGGAAGCCTGAATTAATCCCTGCCAAACATCAGGACACAGCTATAGCTCTGCTGCTGGCCAGGATGGGACTGAGTCTGCATCTGGAGATGGGTGCTGTGATTTGTGCTGGGCACTAAGTGTGCTTTGCTGGGTTTCCCTAAAGCACTGCCTTGCTGACACTCTAACAGCATCAGCGGAATGTGGGAAAATGCCCCAAATAACTGAGAACTGCTGGAGGAGCCGGAACTCCTGACTGACATTCCTCCATTCCGCTTAGGAGACAGTGCAGGGTAGGAAGCACTGGTACATCCTTACAGGATTTTGACGTGGGTATCATTGCCTCTTAGATTTGATTTTCAGTGATGAAGTGCAATTTGTATAATGTGTGGAAAGGGCTGTGCTGGAAGGAGGCTGCAGCTGGAAGCATGACCGTGTTCCATTTCAGGCTAATTGAGTACAAAAAATGCACCAAGATCAAAGCAGGGGAGGGAGCAGCGTTCCCTGATTCGTGCAGGGGAAGGACAGCATTCCCCGTGTCACCTGCACGGCGACTCTTTAGGCACACTCGTGGCTGCGTGGGTGCAGCTAAACCTGGCTTTTCCAGCAACAGACCCTCTGCTGTCAGGAACCAAAGGGGTGCTAAGACAAAAAACCAAATGCCATTGTGGAGAGCAGTCCCTGCTGTAGTCCTGAGGCCGGCCTGCAGCGTGTGGGAGCTGTGTGAGCTCGGCGGGCCTGGCCCGGCGCTGACCTCGGCCTGCGCGCTCAGGTCAGCGCCATTGAGCCCCGACAATGCCATTGACACGGAGCGCGGCGGGCCCCGAGCGCCAGCCCCAGCCCATTCTGCTGCACAATGCCGGAGCTGCCGTGAAATGGGGCTCTGTTCTGCCCTGCCATCCCGGTTCGGCCTGCATAGCAACTGGGAGAGCAGGCAGGCCCCAATGGCAGCCATGGGGGCAGCCAGCCCTGCCAGGGCTCGGCGCTGCGCGGCTGGAATTGCTGAGGTGATGCTGAATATTCCCATTGAGACGCCCCTGGGGCTGCGGAGATAGAGGTGGGCGTGCGACAAACACAGGTCTGGGCTCCTGAGGGAAGAAATAAAGTGTGATTGATTCCATTTAAAAATCCAGGGGCTAAAATAGCCGCCTTGAAAATGTCAATACCTCTTTAAATGTGGGTGGCATGTAAATCACAACCGCATATGCAAAGAGCGACAAAGATTTAAAGAGTGCTGGGGCGAAATGAGTTTACAGGCTTGCGTAAGGGACTGAGCAACACCCGGGAAGGAATTATTTTAACCACCAGGATGGTAACAGTCCTTAGATCCCGACTCCAGGGTGCAATTTTTAATTTATTTTTTTTTCCAAGACCATCTATTTTTACAAAAATAATTTTAAAATAAGTTTGACATTTTGCGTGAGGAGCTGTTGAGAAATTCCTTATATAACATTAGCTCAGCGAAATATTAAAAGCTTTGCCTGGCTAAATTTGAGTGCGACTGTTTGTTCCACTTACTGGGGTCCCTCCTCTCTCCCCTCCCCCTGCTCCTTTTTCCATATTGAAAAAATAAAATATAGGTACGGCAAACTGTTACAAACCTAAATTCCGCAGCCATAAATACTGCAGCAAATAATCTTTTACACCCTCCCTTCCCTTCCTCCTCTCTAAAATGTATTTGAAACACAATTACTGTGTTTAATGATTCAATTTGTGAAGACTTTGTCACTAGGACAATGAAAGTGGCTCAAGTGTGATAAAGCAAACATACCAATAAACCTTGTTTTTATTGATTTGTAGGACGCTCAATTGTCTGGGAGAAACAGAGAGAGCTGACATCACCCCCTGGTCCCCCTGGAATGCAGTGATAAGTGTCAGCCTATTTTTCTTACAGGCAATTTCTCTGGCTATGTGATGTCTGGCTGCAAATTTAAAGTAAATGACATTCCACAATCTGTTAGGGATGGGGGGGGTGAAGTCTGCATTATTTGTTTTAGAATTTAAAATAATTTTGTGTCTGAAAATTTCACCAGTGTCTAGACAAGATGTATTGCTTGCCTGCTGAAAATATTAAAATTTTGTAATGTACAGCTGACAAAGCCACTTTCATAGTAAACATACAGATTCAATTTAAGATTTTTAGACTCATTTTTACAGCATATTATATTATTATTACCGCTGGGGGAGCCAGATTAAATCTAATTCAGGTAGTCAAACACGATACCACTCTGTGCAGGCCAAGTTCTCACAGCATTTTCTTTAAAAGCCTCTTAAGCATTTCAATGTTTTGCATTTTGTTGTGTTTCAGCACTAATGCAGCAGCACATCTGAAGGGGACAGTGCTGGGGCAGCTGTGCATACACACACAGGGTGATCACACGAGCAATGTGAGCAGTGTCCTCTTTAGTTTTACACATTCCTTTACTTCCCATAGTCTATTTGACTAGGCTAGGCAGGGAATTTTAGGAATATGAATACCCACCACTGCACACAAAGACCTTGGCTAAAGGTCTCTGTCTCTGTATTATCAATGAGACATTTTGCAATTTTAGGGGAGTTGAGTTCTGTGCCTACAGTAAAATTGAAATTAATCACAAAATACTAAATTATTTCATGAAAATTAATAAATCTTTTAAATTATCCTTCCTTTACTCAAACGCAAGATTGTCTTAAATCAAAAGCTGCCTGGGATGTTTTAAGGCAAAAAATATTTGCAACTACTTGTTTTCTAGTTTAATCTATTCAGCATATGCTCCCCAAAGTGTACAGCTTGTGTGGAGATAAGAGTGTGCATGTGGAGTTAGCTCCCTTCAGCTGGTGGATGGGCAAGAGGCAATAAAGAAATATTTTTGTCCTAGTGGGAAAATTGAAGATCTGCTGTGGATTTTCAGTTTCTAAGGAATGGAAAACATGTCTGAGTGAATTTCTGTCATATTCTGTTACATATGTAGGTTTTTGTCTAGCAATCCCAAAGCATATATAATACATTATAGCATATTCATCAGCGTGGATAGACAATATTATTATTTTTCTTGAGGCTTAAATAGGATCCAGATTTGGTATGTGGATATTTACTCAACTTGAAAATATGCTATTTATTTGGACATATTTAAGTACATCAACAGAAGCTTGATGAAATGTTTTTGCTATTTAAGCTCATTAAAAAAGAAAAACTCCTGTAAGAAAAGCTTGTTTAAGAAACAAATTAATTCCATAATTGTTCCTTTATCATAAAAATGTACTTCCTAAAGTCAGGAAGAAAGGCTTTCTGATAGCAACATTCACCACAAAGATGCTGGATACAAGCAAAAGAAACCAGGCCATGAAGACTGAATACAAAAGCTGGGTTTGTTCTCAGTCTGTATTTGTTTGACTGTTTTGCTCACAGGTATCAGGCTCTCTATAGCCCCAAAAGGGCCCTCTCTTTCCCCAGGAAACAAAATGAGTTTGTCACGTTCCAGCCACCAGGCTGACGTACAATTAAAGGCAGTGGAACAAAGAGAGGCACAGCTCAGTCACCAGGGACTGTGGAGCTGATTGTTGTGTGAGAAAGTACCAGAATTTTGGTAGCCTTTAACAAATCTCTCTCTTCAATTCTTTAATGATCACGTTTTTACTGCAATGAACAAATCTTACAGCTTTCTTCAAGCTTCTTAGTAATTCCCCCCTGTTCCTTATTAAGAGTTTTGTGTTTCCAGCATTTCCAAATGCCAGTTCTCAAAAATCATAAGCCAGGCCTGGGAAAAAGAAATTATGAGTTTGGCTTAAACCAATGTACTTTGAATTCCTTTTATTTGCCTTCTCTCTTTGGAGCTGTTAAGGATACTGGCACTTCATCTTTTCAGGCTTCTTTCCACAGCTTTGAGAAGTGGAAATATAACTTTTTAAAATGAAAGATGAGATTGCTTTGCAATGCATGAATCTGGCAGCTGGGGCTTTAAAAAGGCAAACCCATGAACTATCGTGAGACTTGCAGCTCAGAGTAGGGTTTGAATTGCTTTGGATATTAATGCTGGTTCCACATTTTGAATATGTCATACTCTGACTTTCTGAAGAGATGGTGATTAGAAAATATTTTGCACATCACACTATCATCTTATCCATCAGCTGTCCCAAGATATCCACACTATTCCAACACTGTCTCTCTGACCCTTTCCCATTACTCCAATTCTACAAACTCCCCATCTTTCTAGCAGAAAGTTTTCCCTCATACCTCACCTTTTAAGTAGAAGCCCAGTCCTCCAATCCTTCTCACCAGAGGATGGACAATTCCTTTTCCCTTTGCAGCAGCCATTTAAATATTTGGAGGAATATTGTTTTATCTGTCAGTCTTGTACTGTCTGAACTAAGCCCTCAGATCAAAAGTGTTGTATTGTACTGCAGTTTAAAACCAGTTTACACATATTTCCCACTGGAGTGTTTTTAGTTCCACTGCTTGCAGTGTTGCCTTTGTCAGAATTAAGCCCCAGCTCTCCTGGATCCCTCATGGAAAGGCCCTGGCAGGGTTGTTATTGCTTTACTGCCTTTTGCATTCTTCTTTTGAAACTGTATGCAGGCTTTGGTTTTGTTTTACATTCAGTGTATTTGAACAGACAAAATACCTTTGAAAAGATAACACTGACAAAATTATAGGGGCTTGCATGAGCTGGGTAAACACTGGAAGCAATCCTTGTATCAGCAAAAAAACAAAGCAGATAAGCTTTGAACTTAGGAGAGTCTCACGTTAAAATACATCAGTGAGTAAACAAGAGGTTGGTGCTTTAAAAGAAAGTGAAAATAATTGGGAATGTGTGAGAACAGTCTTGAATCGAGGCACATTTCCCTATGAAGGGAATGTTTTTTACCTAAAGCATGAAGATATTCAGGTGCTTTCTAGAATGCTTTCATGCTGCTGGAACAGGGACTCCTGTGGGTAGAAAAGGAGGTGCAGAATCAATGATAACCTTTACTTTTTGGAGAATTTAAGGGCTAATCCTCATTTCTTCACACAATACAATACCTGACAGTGTAACTAGTGACTAATTAGAAGATGGGGCTACCAAGGGACTTGAGCCATGTGAAGTGTGACAAGCAGGAAATGGGTTGGCAGTGCTGGGACAGCTCAGGCAGCCCTGGCTGGGCTGAGGTTAACGAGGCTGTTGTCCTGACAGCTGTCATCTCACTGCAAGTTGTTGATGTCACCTTTGGAAAGATGCTCCAGCTACCCTTTGGCATGCAGCAAGGCCTTCAATTAGGGACTGATCAAAAGCTCATCCAACCTTTGCAGCTTGTGGCCTCACTTAATTACTTTTTGTTGTAAACTCATGGTCAGCATTTAATGAGGAAATTAATTACCAAATGGAGGATAGAGAACTCGATTTAGGGACTAATTTTATAAAATATTTTTTTCTAGAGAACAGGCACTGTTGTTCTGCAGTTCTTCTAACAGAGTGCTGCCAACAGAGGGAGAAAATTTGAGTAATTTAAAAATCAGACCTGACTTCAGGATCTTTGAGGACTTTGTGCAAAACTAGAAGACTAAACTCATAGGATTATGTTTTTCAGCAGTTTTTCAGCTTTGCACTTTTCTCCTTGCTCTTGCACAGCCTGGCTGGATTCATCTCACCTACTGGAAGATGTCCACAATGTGGCATCCCTGCGTGAAACTCTTTCTACTTCTTTTGTACTCAGGGAAGAGGAAGGAACACTTCAAAGGTGATACCTGGACTTGCAGCTGGCTACTAAAGGAGGTTGGATGAATCACACTGCAAGTGTGATTGCCCATGGACTATAAAGGAAGTCCAGCCAAGGAATTTAGATGGATATACCTGAAATTTGGGACTGTTTAACCCTCCTTAGGTGCCTGTACATGCAGGACCTTTCTTATTCAGCATTGCTCATTCGAGTGGGTGATACTCAGATACTGCATTGTGGCAGACCTGGGCTTGACACCTTCAAAGCTGCCTGCTGTGAATTTCAGGAGTATTTTCCCTCCTAGGATCTGAGTGTTGAGTTTATCCCTGGAGGGAATCATAGCAGAGTTGTTCTGCAGAGCCTGGCAGGGCTGCCCTGGCTGACTCCTGGTTTACGTGCTGGTGCTGTAAATACATAATGTCCAAACTTTCTCCTGGCTACAGATCAGCTTTGGTGCATTGCAGGAACAAGAACTTCTTCCCCATCCTGTCTTCATGCTTCTCTGAAGAAGCAAAGTTTGTAGCTTATAGTCATACTTATAAAACTGAAGCCCAGTTACAATCTGCAACCAACTTTTATAGCTTGGTATTAAGAGGACTACATTTTGTAATATAATTAGGGTATTTAAAAATTATCTTCTTTATATTTACTGTAGATCTTAAAGGTGGTGATGATTAATTTATTTTTTCTAATGTAACTGATTGCATAATGTTGGAAGCTACAGAGGCTCTCATTTACAGCTGTGTGTGTTAGGAAGAATCTGGAGTCTCAGGGCTGTTGCCTCCCATTTGCTGGCTGCAAGGCAGACTGACAAAAGCAGCTTTCTTGCCAAAGTTCTACTGAGAACCTGCACCTCCTATTCCCAGTGAACCTGGAGTGGCCTTTGGCTTCCATGCTGCAACACACCCTGTGAGTCAAGTCAACGATTGGAAAAAAGCCTCCCAGGTTCCTTCTTTCCCAGGGCACAAGTCTCATATCAGGTCACAGAAAGGGTGGGAAGGTGAAAGGGAAGGGTCAGCAGACCTGGGAGCTCTGGAGAGCCACCAGCAGGAGTGGCAGTTCCAGCCTGGTGGCACTAACAGCACCCTTGGAGGCAGCATCCATCTGCAGCCTCTCCTGCTGCTCCAGCTCTCAATGTGGGATCTGTGGGATCAGCTGCACCATGGCAGAGGCCTTTGCATGGGGCTGGTAGTGAGGGATGTGGGTTTGGAACCACCAGCTGCCACCAGAGCCAGCTGTGTGACTGTCCCTCTCCACTGTGAGTCTGAACGTGTCCAGGGTCGTGCCTTCAGGGCTCTGCTTTTCTCTGAGGTTTGTTGCTTTGCCTGCTGTACGTTTATTCCCTCCTTGCTCAGTGTCTGCAGGTTCCTCAGGGGCTGCTTTCTTTCTGGGTAGAGAGGACCTTAAAAGATCCTTACAAACTGCAACTGTTTTGCTCCAAGCAAAAAATCTATAGCAGCCTAGCCAGTGAAGGCCATACTGAATAATTTTAGATCTTGTCTGAATTTCACTGATGTGCTTTTCAGATTTCCAGTACATCTGCCTGATGTCCTTTGACCTTTCTGGAAAATCAGAAATAGAACTGCCCAGGCAGTCCCTACTCAGCAAACAGTGTGTTTATAAAGCTGCAGTGTAGATGGATGTGTCTTAGTTAAAACATCAGTCTTCCTATAGGACTAATTGGCCTGATGCCAGTCCTTGAAGAATGAAGCTGTTCCAACATGTAATCAAGTAGCTCCTGTGGGCCCCCAACTGCTGCCTTAATACAGCCCTACCTGCCACCGTGCCGAGATGGCTTTCATTCCCAGCCAAGCAGAACAATCCCCCTTTGGAGAAGAGCAGCTTTGGAGTATAAATGTGTTTGAGCTTTCTCCAGCCTTGGGGGAAGGGAATCCGCACACTCTAAACAAATGGAGATTCTTATATCAATTGTTTGTGCCTTAATTATTGCAAAGGATAATTAAAGAATCCCACAGGGACTTGGGCTGTAAAGCATTGAAGGACTTCATCGTTCACTCTGTGCTGGCAGGCTCAAGATTTGTGATGACAAGGCACTCTTCCCTGATCTCTTAGAGGGTTTAACCTAGGCTTTATGAAGCCCATGATAACTGGGTGTCACACTGCTGGAGTCTGTGCACGTCCATACTTTATTGCAGACAAAATTAAAAGACACTGGTGCATAATCCAAGTTAGTTGACCCCAACCTCTGTTGGCTCTGTGCAGAAAATGCACTGAGATCATCACCTGCCCCCTGGTCCTTGGCTTTAGGGCAACCTTCTGCTATTATTAATTATCTCATAAGGTTACAAGGACTATGAGAAGGGGTAGCTGGAAATATTTTTCAGAGTTTGTCTGGCTGCCCTATTCAAAAAGCGAGTTGTTAACTACTAACTTCCTACCTCTTACTCAAAGATTTTTACCCACATGCACAAACAGCATAAGGGCAGGGACTAAAGGAGTTGCCCAGTCCAACTGTGCCCTGTGGCAAGATCAGCTTTACTTACATCACTCTTGATAGATCTTTGCCCAACCTGGCTTAAGTATTTCCATTGTCTTCTGCAAATTTTCCTATTCCACACTCTGAGACATTAACAGAAATAATGGAACTAGACCTAGAACAGCTCTTCAGCATATCCACTCAAAACATGCTTCCAATTTGACAATGATTTCCTATTAAATATTCTGTTGCATACTTTTTCAGCCTTTTGCATCCACTGCTGAGTTACTTGAAGATCAAATTTCTGAGCTTGCCTATAAGAATGTCTCATGAGTCAGAGTCAAAAGACTTGCTTAAAACAAGCCATGACAACTGTTGTTTCTCCTCTATCCCTGAGCCTGTAATCCTGTCATGGAAAGAATAGAGCTTGGTTTGACATCATCTGTTCCCAGTAGCTGTATGCTTGTGCTTGCTGATTTTCTTGTTATCTTCTGTGGGTTTACAAGTGGTTTCATCCTTTTGTTTTGGTACCTGTGCAGAAGATTTATTTGCCAGACAGTAATTTCCCAGTTCTTCATCTCCTGCTTTCCGGTGGGTGCTGTGTTGGTCTTCTGCCAGAACTCTGGCCCTTCCCTGTCCCTTAGGAATCCTCAAAAACAACTGCTAACAACTCCTGAGATTGTTTCCAAAGTACCTGAGGGTAAATGGTGTCAGAGCCTGGTGAGTGGAAAAGTCTGTTAAAATAAAAATAAAAATAAAAATTCTTCCTAATCAAAACTTGTCCTCCATGGTCACAAGTGACAGCTGTGACAGTGTTGGGCTGTCTGCCCAACTCCAGAACAGGTTGAGATGGATGTCACTCTGCTGGCTGTCCCTCTGTGTGCCTCTAACAGAGAGTCTTACTGTTATTTCTCTTAAGATTATGCCTACAAACACCAAGATGCCCTTATTTTGGAGATTGTGAATATGTAAAGAGAAAATAGTTACTCTGAAGAGTGTGGATCTATAAAGAGGAAAATAACATAACATACATGCAGGAGTGGGAATCTGCATGCGCAGGGAGAATTGGACAAGCTGGATATAGCCTTTGGTTTATGTGATTTTAATTTTTTTTAAAGTGCAATTCTTACTACTTGCAGTTGCTGAAATGAGTAGAATACCTGACTGTTACATTTTACAGGGAAAAAGAAGTGTATTTTGTCAGCTAAGACAAAGCTCCTACACATACAAGTCTGTGACAAAGATGCCCAACCTGTTTGTTAAGATGTATTTCCAAATCCCACCTGGCTATCAGTCACCCAGCATGCCTCATATAAATTTGTGATTTCACTAAGAGACACAGAATCTAATCAGAATGAAACAGTTTGTTCACCAAGTTTTGATACCATTTTTTCATTTTTTTTGGGTGGGGGGCGGATGTATGGTGTAACATTAACCCATTTTAACTTGGGAATATCTATCTTTACCAACATAGCTGCTTCCATAAGCAAATTTATAGTACAAATTCACTCAAGTTTTCCTAAATCCTTTGGTTATTCTCTCATTAACTCCACTGGGTGCTGGGATAGGCCCCCAAAGGCTCAGGCAGCAATCTGAGGTGAGGTAAAAGCTCTGCTCTGTGAGCTTGCACGCATTTGCCTGTTCCTCTGAGTGCAGCTGCAGTAGTGTTTAATGCTGCATGTCAGAATGTACTTCCAAACTGCCTTGGAGTTCAGTAAAAATCCATTAAGCACTAAGTTTTCCTCTTTCTTGAAAGTGAAATCAGTTTAGCCTAGATATGTACTGAAAGGTGAATGGTCTCTTAATGTGTGCATGGGCACCCAGGCTCAGTGGGTGAGAAACAACTCCAACTTTCTTTTGCTCTGGCTTGAAAGGCTATGCAGAACTGGGAGGGAAAATATGTGCTCTGAACCTGGGCCAAAGCTGACTTAAAGACTTTAAAACTCTGAGTTGCTCTGAAATAAAACAATTGGGATATTAGTCATATGGAGACAGGGCTGCTCCTTCCAGTGTGTCACAAGATGGACTGAGACAAGTGGTGCACATGACACAAACACCTCCACAGTTTTTGCCTCAGGCTTTTGGAAGATTAGGGCATTGAACAATGAAAGAAAGGTAAATAGGGATGAGTCCTGGGGGGAATAATTCTTTCTTAGTGTAGGAGAATGGAAGATGCCAATGGGTTCTCAAAGCCATTCCCTTGTTTTCAATACCTGTGTTTCCCCTAGAAGATCCCTCTTCTGGAATCTTCCTCAGGCAGTTGGGTTTTCATGAGGGAAACAGCCATGGCCAGAAGAATCCACGTGGTGGGACTGAGAGTGGATTTGCTGTGTGGGCAAGGACAAAACCTCACCTGGATGTCTAAGGTGCAAAGGACAGGCAGGCGACAAAAGCGTGTAAAAAGCTGGAGATGGGTGATTTTGGACAGCTGTCCACCTTCCCTCTGAGTTCCTTTGGCAGCCATGTGTTTCAGATGTTCCTGGGCCAGGCTGATCCTTGTGACTCCAGCTTGTCCTGAACCATGGAGAACTTTTTGGGCTGAGCCTCCAACTCTTCAAAGCCATGAGTGTCATGAGCCCAGGGCTGAAGGCACTGGCTGGACAGTGACCTTTGCTGTTCTGGGCTGTGTGAGTGTGGCACAAATGTGGAATCTCACACATAAAAGGGACTGAATCAAAATTTAATCAACACTTTTATTCTGTTCTCCAACTTGTGCTCATTGTTTTATATCTGAGCATGCTGAAGCCTGGAGTGATTGAGGGGGCTTGCTGTCATCGCAACTCAGCCTGCTCTTCATGCTGAGCACTTTGTGTTTCTCTGCCTGGAAAATTTCAAATAAAATGTCAGTCTGTGCATCTCATTAATCTGCTAACTACTAAGTTAAAGGTCTAAGTGTGTTTAAAAATGTAACATAGGTTTTAAGTTCAAGGATACAGTTGAGGTTAGAATGCTTTCCTCTGCTCCATCCATCCATCCTGCCTGCCACTCATCTCCCTCTCGTGCAGTTTGAATCCAAATGAGCCTGATGCAGAGGATGGTACACTGGGTTAGCTTCAAAGCAGAAAGGAAGGTAGTTGAAGCAAAATCAATACTTTTGAAAGACAAAAGAGTTACAAAGCCTTTTTCCTTGAATACATCTGTCCATGTGTCAAGTGAAACCACCACAACCTTTGATGTTCATTTGGCAGCGTTTGCAGCTGAGTTTTCAGCCTGCGTCAGTCTAAGAGACACTGAACTCCATCTTCAACTCAAGGAGGGTCATTGGGCAAACCAGGGGGAGGCTGGTGTGGCTGTGAAAAGCCACCCTAGGCCATGCTGTGAATGGGCACTGGGTCTCTTGGGAAGCTGTTTTAGCTTGCACAGACGCCTGCTCCACACAACGTGTGTCATTTCAGTTCCTCAAGCACTAAAAGACCCATGTATTTTCTTTTTGATAATGTTGTGTTTATAGATCCATGTGTGTGTGTTTGTGTTCACTCCATGTTATTATTTACAGCTAACTCTATCCCCTGCTATTTCCTTCTCCCTCTTTTGTTACATTGGATGCCATATTTCCATGCCATATGCCACTTAAGCTGTACCTTTATGTGTATAAAATGTGTACCTAATTTGCATGCACAGTTACTACCATTGTAGACACAGGCATGGAGTGAGTAGGCATATTTGCATGCAATTATCTGATTTGCTTGTCCAATTGTGGTGATTTGCATATGCAGATTGTGTGCACAGTTGCACATTTACATTTTTAAAAAACTGGCCTCAATGGTTTATTAAAATAGCTTTAAGCTTCCTCTTATAAAATATTGAAGATCCTAGAACCCCTCTGGCTTTGCAGTGTTATATCCCCTCAGTAAATGATCTCCACATTTTTATATTCTCTCTTGTCCAGTACTCAAGAGAGATTTAGTCTGCAGATTTATACATCCATTATTTCAAGGTATATTTGATCTTCTCCATATGCCTCTGTTAATCCACCTTAGCTGTAAGTAAAGAAAAAAATACCCTTGCTTAACTTTCAGAGGATATTCCACCTCTCTGAGCCTGTGTTCTCCATTTAGACCCAGATTTTTTCAATGTATTAATTCTGATGGAACTGAAAAGATTCTTTTCCTAATAGGGAATTCATCAGTTGCTATGGGTAAATCCAAGACTGTAATGTGTGCTCTGGCACCACTTCAGCATGAAGGGACCAAATGTGTCTTTGAAAGCATCTAAAAGTTTTTTCTGAGAACATTTAGAGTAAGAGGAAAGTTGCCAGTTCGGTTCCTTAAGTTCTTTCAGATGTGAAATTTACTTTACCATGATTTCTCAATCATAATTCCAACACCATGGGGCTTAACTTCTCCCACCTGTATGACCAGTAAAATTCTGGTAACTTCACTAACTGCAGCGTAGCTCTAGCTTGGAATAAATGGTCCCTTAGTGCTTGGTGCTGCACATATTTCTGTATGATGAAGAATTCAGCTGGGCAATCTGCAGTTCTGTCAGGCCACTTTGAAGCTTCTGATAGTGCCTAGGCTTTAGACAATTCATTTTTAGACCAATGCATTTGTCTTGAATTCCCTGAGGATTTAAAAAATGCACCTACAGAGTTTTACATCTCATACTTACATGTTAGTAAGTCTAGGTTGTTATTAAAGCCTCACACAAAAAACATAAATACTGCTTACAAGGGACTAAATTAGCCTTCAAGTAAGAGGATGAGCCATCTCTAATTTTGTGCACCCATGTCATCCTGCAAATGTTCAGGAAATGGTTGAACAATGTTGTTGTCTTGCTCCAGCATTTAGTCAAAGGTTTCTTTGGCTTGACCTGGCTCTTCCAGAATATCCTGAAGAGAGAACTCAAGTGCTAGGAATTGGAATGTTGTGCTGAGAGAGTGAGAAAACATAGGAGCAGCCTCTCAGGCCCCACTGTGCACATCCACTGAGCAGAGCTGTTCCAGCAGAGGTTTGGAAAAAGTTTCTTGGTTTCAATTCCTTCCTCCTCTTTGATTTGCTTTGAAAGCACATTCCTGCCCCGGCCTGAAATGCTAACACAGACACAGCCAGTGTTATTCCTTGCTGCTGTCTCCCCTCTGCAGGCTTTTAACAGGCTCTTCCTTAGCAGGGAATTGGGTGTCTGCTGTGCAGCCAGCTGTTCCAAAGGGCTGGGAGCAGCAGCTGGCTCTGCCTAAGCAGCATCTTTATCCTTGTGGAGCACCAGGACACTGGCACACCGTGGGTGCTGCTGGTCAGGGGATCCTTGCAGCCCCTGGCAGCAGGAGCTTTGTTTTTGCCACGTTTTTGCTGAAGGAACAGATTCCCTTCCCTGCTGCCAGGCTCGGGCTGGGAGCAGCACCATTGCTCTGCAGCCACATGTTCTCCTCCATTCCACCTGACAGGCTGTGCCAAGCAGCACTTAGTTTGCCTTTAGTGTGTCACACAGTTTTAAAGTTCATTAAAATAAAATTTGAGGGTGTTTTAATGCCCAAAATATAGTTTTTAAAGGCTAGTCAGAAATTACCTGGAAATATCCCTCTCTGTGCAGGAAATTGTATATAATTATAGCCCATTACTGCCAGTCTGTGCCTGCCACTGTGTGTTACTCAGTCCCAGTTTATTTTGGTTAGGAGGCAGGTTTCATTTTATTGTAACTCTGCTTCCAAAACATCCAGGACCCCTAAATCTCTGCAGGCTACAACTACAGCAGAATTTTGATCATGTTTTATTTTTAGGCCTCTTTCCCGGTGCTTTGCACTTTGAACAATCATCTTTAAGCAAGTGACTGCAATTCCCATGGATTTATCCTTAGGAAATGTACCAAGAGTCCCCTGGCATCAGAATTAATCATACTGAATACAGAAAAATACATTTAAACCCAGTTCCAGCAGGGAACCTACTGTGGGATAAACTATGAATTCTAGTTTACCCAACATCCTGCAGCAATCCCTGCTGCACCCCTAAAAATGAAACAGGCTATAAAAGTAACAATGACTTTTATTGTTCAAGGTGAGAGAAAAGCAAAAAAAAAATTCAATCAGAATAGCATTTTATAATCAGCAAAGGAGGTTTTAGGACCATATTATGTGTAAAGAAATGTGTAAGTTCACAGAATTGTGGAAACTTGAGATTGAACACTTCCAACTGCATGGGGATTGCAGTCATGATCTGAGCCTGTTCTGTAATGCAATAATAATGCACACAAACACAAAGTAGTTCTGCAATTTCAAATGAACACAAGATTTTAAAAGTGGTCTTTATTCCCTTGAAAAGATAAAGCAATTCTTTGCTCAGTATAGCAACAGCAAAAGTGTCTCAGGTATGAGATGTTAAAAAAAATGCAGTGAGAAAATGGATCTTTTATCTAAGTGGAAGGAGGGAGTGAGGCTACATTGACCTAAATAATGGAAAGGTTTGGAACTATGAGGCAATGGATAAAAACTGATTCAGGTAAATTCCTCACATGTTCAAAGTCTGAGAGTGCAAAATCTATAATTTGAAGAATGTATTTAAAAGGCCTGGAAAGGGTGATTAAGAGGGGCTATTTGAAGTCTGAAAGTGCCACTTTCTGACAGCAGTAGGTCTGGAATTCACAATCCCCAGAGAAAATAAGGATTGTTATAGGACACAGGCATAAAGTGGTACAAACAGGTGTATATTTGTCATGAAGTCTTGAGGGCTTGAAATTAGAATGGAGTGATTAAAAGTGTTTGACACAAGGCAGTAAGAAATGCTCTTCAGTGGGAGCAGTGAGGGTTAAAACTCTAACTTGTTGAGCTGGAAAAGGGATTTTCTGATATAGTCTGTTGTGGGTCTGTGCTGTTGAATCTCTTCACCAACAATCTGCAGGATGGGGATGGCACAGTCTGGGAGTGGGGCAGCTCCCAGCCAGGCTTCCCAGAGATTCCCCCTGGCCCTTCTGGGGTTTGATGGCTCTGTGGTTCTCTTTGGGTGCATGTCTGTTTGTCTGAGCCTCCATCCCCCTGTCCATGGGCTGTTTGTGCTGCCCTGTGGCAGAGGGTGGCTGGGTGGCTCCTGGTTATTCCAGGAACCATTCCTGGGGAGGATGGGCTAAATCAGGAGCCCACCACATCATCTCTCATTGGAGCTACATCACCTCTGTTCTAGACCAACCTTTTAAAAAGTTTTGTGTTTTCCTTTCCTCTGGAAAACCTTTTCTCTCCCTTCCACAGCTTGGGGGTCAAATCTCTCCTTTCTGTAACTCCACCAGGGCTAATTTGGCCAGTGTTTTTCCCTATCTCTCAGCTAAAGACCCAATTAAAAGATGTCCTGACAAATCACTGCAAAGGGAGTAATTTCCTCTCTAAATGCTCTCCCTGGGCTGAATCCTTTATGTGAGCTGCAGTCTTTTGACAGCCCATGGGAAGCTGGTGGCAAACACATCTGATGTCTCTTCTCACTCAGAAGACCTTATTTCAGTAGGAAATATCTGGACCTACTTCTCCTTGCTACAGCTCCCAGATATCCCCTTGTGGGTACCTCAGCAGCCATTACATGGAGCCAGTCCTGAAAGCAGACAGTTTTTCCTTTTTTATAATGGGAGAGTTCATTTCTGCTGAGAATACAGTTTTTACCAGACTGCCTGCAGGACAATACAATAAAAGATTTATCCTTAATAGCATTTCACTGAAGTTTCACCACAGGAGACAGGGTTTTTTGTTGTGCCTTTTTTTATTATTATTTTCCTCTTCAGTTGCTATGAAAGTCTCTGCTCTTAACTTTTTTTGGGGGGGTTTTTTGTGGTTTTTTTTTTTGCAGAGCATAATCCCTAGATGTCCTCTGCCACCGCTCAACTGAATTTTTCTCTTTTCTTCGATCCTTTCTCATCTCTGACACATTTCTCTCCTTTTTGTTTTGCTTCTCTTCTTCTATTATGTAGTCAGTGGAAATTAGAAAAGAAACTGGTTGTGAGCACAGTGACTCTGAATTTGGACAAGGTACCAGTAGCAAAACTAATGTGAAATAGGAATTAAGCTTTGCTCGGCTGCACTTTCATGTTTGCTTTTCTCTCTAAGTCTCTGTTAGGCACATTCTGCTCGTTTCCAAGCTGTGACTTCATGGCTCTTCTCCTCTCTTCCCTCCAGGTCTCAGCTGAGCCCCAGTGCACACCCATCTCCCTGCCCCAGGATCTGTCCAGGTAAGGGGCAGACACTCTGATCTCCCAGGGCTTGTCCCAGGAGAGGCAGCACCTGCAGAGGGCAGAGAGGGAATGGGATTCTCTGTAGAGTGCCCTCTCTTCCCAGTGAGCTCAGCAAGCTGATGGAGTGGTTTAATGAGAGAACACAATCCTGAATCAGTGAGATCACTGACATTGCCTGAATAAGGGTCCAGAGTCCTTCTGAAGTCATCTGGAGGTCCAGTGATGTCCAGTATGTGCCTCTGACTTGGCTGGAGGGAGACTTGAGGTAATATTCCATCTCACACTAGTCAAACCTTGTCTGCCTCTTATTTCCTGCTACTAAATAAGCAGAATGGTCTCTTCCTTTTTCCTAAAATGCTGCAGAACTCAGGGCTGCAAAGAGCTTCTTGAGCAGCATGTCTCGTAATTAATTGTTATCCTAAGCTTCCTCAGGTGCCTGACTGTTTGAATATCTAAGAATTTATGGGCATTTGGTAACGTCTGAAAATGAAAAGTCTCTTTAATATGCTTATGATAAGTATTTGCACTATTTTAGAAAGCTATTTTCATTCCACTCAGACACTTGTTAAATAACTTTAGAACTTGAACATTTACTGCTCATTTTATATGTGCAATAAATCAATCAGATTTAACAAAGGAAAGAACCTGATTTGCCCACAGCCCTGTCTGAGCACAGAGGTGCCATTTTGCAATCTAATGAAGCTTTCAGTTAAAGAAATGAAAGGTGGGGGGGAGACTTTGATGCTTAATAAAAATGATTCAGCATCCTCATAACTTTGACAAGTAGTGTGACTTACAAACCTTCCAGTGGTGCAATGTAACAATAGAGTAGGAACTTACAAGTCTAGACTACAGAAGATACCCACCAACACCAATGTATCCTCCCCAAATCCAAAAAAGCTTTGGGAAAGGGAAGGGCCCTAAGCCAAGCAATTAATATAAACAGAATATAGAGCTATGAAGAAAATCCATGCTGTGTGTTTGGATTCACAAGAAAAGATATCTGCATGCACTCAGCTTTCATTATTCACCCTTGTTGAAATTACTTAGAAGATACTGAGGTTACAGACTATTTAAGAAAGGGGCTACCATCCTGTGTTTGTATGTGCCCGGCACAAAAATGGGATGCTCCAGCATGAGATGGGCTTCTTTGCTGATAAAGATGCATTCTGTACTGAATAACCCACTGTGAGTGTGGGGAGCCCTGACACAGGGTGCCCAGAGCAGCTGTGGCTGCCCCATCCCTGGAAGTGTCCAAGGCGAGGCTGGACAGGGCTTGGAGCAACCTGGGATAGTGGAAGGTGTCCCTGCCCATGGCAGGGGATGGGAAAAAATGATTTTAAGAACCCTTCCAACCCAGGCTACTCTAGGATTCTATGATTTTCAGGAATACTCTGCACTACATGTCACTCTAATATGGCCACAATCTTTTTTACACATCACTCAATTCTCTACTGTTTCTAAAAGAGTGCATTGTTTTTCCTTATATTTTCCTTGCACTTCAGTTAATCAGTACAGAGTTTAAACAGAGATTTATAAATACATAAAAAAGAGGGTTCCTTAACACCTCTATAAATCACCCATCCTTCACAGTCTGGGGTTATTACCAGATGGGTATCTGTCGAGGCCTGTCTGAAGAGACTCTCTGTGACTTTGATGTATTTTTCCTATGCTGCTAACAAATGGGTCACAGCCCAGTTATGTGATTATACAACATGTTTACAGCTCCTGCCATACTGAAGATGCACAGAATATTGCTTGGCAGGAGCCAAGACATGCATCTTGTATGATATAAGAAGTTCTGCCTCTCTCCCTTCCATCCCTTTATATACACAAGGAATTTCACAGGGACAAAACTTCCTTGCTGTCATATTTGAGAATGGTGGGGCTGAGTGTCACAGACACAAAGTCTCACAGTCTTTAATATGCTTTCAGGCTCAGCACAAAAAAAGCATTAAAACTGTACTGCATGAAGGCTTCTGTATTATGAAGTATCATCATCCAAACACTTTAAGTAGTATTCTATAACATAGTCTACCATAAGTTCAATTTTTACTCAATCACTTGAAATGCACTTAGGAAAATTGCTCTTTTGCTGTTTTCACAACAGCTCTGGAAGTCAGCCTCTGGTTTAATGATAACTGCTTTAATCACAGTTTGGCTTGTTTCATTTTGACAGCATTGATGTAACAAACTATTTATTTTCTGTATGTTAAATATACTATCATTGCAGCTACCAGATTTTTTTTTTCCTGGTGCACTAAATGCAGATGACAAGGTTTGCATCTCATTAAGGTAATTTGTGTGCGCATAATTTTCAGTAAACACAGTGCATGAAATCACGGATCTTCTCTACCAAAAGTGTCATCTGAAACTATTTGTGCTCGGTTTAGTAACGGAAGTGATTTTTCAAGCCCCACTATATATAGCAAACCATGTGCTTTCTGCAACAGGAGAGCTGGGCTGCAAAGCAAACGCAGCATCCTGAGCAGGAATTGCATTTTAAAATATTGTTACACCATTAGGCTGAGCAAGCTTCTCTCATCTGCCCTGAATCTCCGTGTCCTGCTCCAGGTTCAGATCGCCCAGCATGTGCAGGAGGGAAGGATGTTTGTTCCTTCACTGTGAGCGAGGGGACGGGGGAATTCTGCCACTAATTTGTTCTGATCCTGCTGCCTCATTAGGGCAGTCTGTAAAAGATGGGAAATGTGTCCTATGGCAGTGAACTTTCTGCATGGAGCTGTTAACACAGTAAATAGCTCAGGAGGAGGGAGGGAGACAGCTGGAGCACATTGTGTTTCATAAAGACTATACCGGGACCTTGAGTCTTCATTTAACCCATCACTGAGGTGACAAATATCCACTGCTTTGCTGCTGGGTGATGCTGCTGCTGCTTGCCTGTTAATTTATCTGTTTTCAGGCTGTCTAGACATTGTTTGGGTCAAAAAGTGCTGTCTCTCCCCTGCCGTGGGATTTGCCTGCTCAGCTCTTGCTGCAGGCTGCTGTGCCAAACGGGCTTTCCAGAAGAATGCTCCCTCTGTCTGGATGGCTTATTAACAGGACTCCAAATGGATGGAGAGGGTTTCAATCAGGCTAAGGCTTCCTACAGATAAAGTTTATTTTAACTTCTTCTCTCTAAAAATACATTGGCGGGGATAAATAATTCAAATACTTTGGGTTTTTTCCCCCCTTGTGATTAAAAATCTGCC
The DNA here is from genome assembly GCF_009819885.2 of Catharus ustulatus. Classification (NCBI taxonomy): domain Eukaryota; kingdom Metazoa; phylum Chordata; class Aves; order Passeriformes; family Turdidae; genus Catharus; species Catharus ustulatus. The sequence goes on along the minus strand of NC_046237.1, from coordinate 3,229,439 downwards.
TAAAAGTGCCCTTGAAATGTTCTCTTAAGAGGTTCAGGCAGGTTTTGGATTGTCCAACCACAGACTAAACTAAATGTCAATGTGGGGCCCACACTGTGCCTTTGCTGGGGTGATTCTGACACAGTGCTTATCAGAACCCCTTGTTTTGCTGCCAAATAAGTATTAAAAATGCTTTTAAAATCATACTTCAAGTAAAGCTACTGCTGAATACCTCAGTGTCCATGTGTTTCTTGGAAACACTTTTAGAGATGTTGGCCTTTGGGGAACTCAACTGCAAGGATGTTTTTTATGTGAAAAAAAAATCTTCCAGCTCTTACCCAAATTGTAGCCATGAGGGTCTCAGTCAGATTCAGTTGGAGATAACCAGTAGTTTCATAAAAGAAAGAATCCTTTTCACTATAAAATAGTGTTGTATTGCATTCTATATTCAATATCTGCATTGATTTCCGAAGGTCAGAATATTGTCCTATCTAGGACTTAATGAAAAATCTCTTTTTTTGGGACAGAAAAATGGGGTTTGAATTAACTGAAATATTTTGGAGGTACTGCAAGGACTATGAGAATCTTTTTTTGATCTTTGAAGAAATCTCCCAAACCAAGACACACAATGTGAACTGTGTGGTGGGGGCTCTAGGTCCCATGTTTCCTGTTCCCATTTCATTGCATCAGTCAGCCTGACTTTGTCTTCCAAGAATTATGGTTTCCTCACACCACGTGGAACTCACCACTTGTTATTGCTGTAAGTGCCTTTTGCTAGGAAGGTGCTGGAGGGGGCAATAGGAGCAGCATCCCTATGGAGGAACAGAAATTCCCCACAGCATTCCCCTGGCTGGCTTTAAGTCACTCTCACTGTGAGATTTTCAGGCTCCAATCTCTTCTCACAAAGCAAGGACTACAGAGAATCTTTGTTCTAAATTTTCTCCTCCCTCCCCATTGGAATTTACAACAAAAAGTCATAGAAATACAAGTTTTGTTAAATCTTACTACTACAAAACTGAAATTTTAGGCTAAGTTAGACCAGAAAGAGTTTCTTTTTTCCATGACTAATACTATATTTTTTCATAGAATTTGCATAGATTTTCTGTAATTGCTACAATTTTAATTGGAACATCTTCCAAAATGCAAACTAAATAGAGAGGTACTTTCTCTGATTTACCTGTAGACCTACAACTAAAGGATTTCCCACTATCCTGTCTAATCTAAATGAGTGGGCTCAAGGAAGAAAGCTGCCCATATCTTCCAGATGATGGTATAAGACTATTATTGCCACTATTATTTCAAAGCTTCCCATGCAACTTCTTAGCTGTGGGCTCTGTAACTGAATGGTGTCTCCCATTGAGACAAGGAATAAAATGAGGTTTAAGGAGAGGAAATTGTGGAGGTGGGAGGGATACTCAGAAAAATTAAGGGTTGCAGTATCTTTTCAACCCACCTATGTCTCTGACCTTCTGCCATATCATTTACCTGTCTCTTGCTTGAGACATCTTCCAGAATCCTATTCCTGACTGCATTAAAAATCTCATCCTTCTCTTCCCCTTCACTCCCCAGGCCAAGATGTGCCTCTGGCATTGTCTGAGCCTGCAGAGGACTCCCAGCTCAGCATTACCAGGGGAGCCACCTGGGCAGGCAGTGCTGGCTTCATTTCATGTCAGAGATCTCTTGCTGTGCTCAGGGCTGATCTACTGCAGTCATGATTTTAATGACCTTCCTCCCTCTAAATCAGATGCTAAGGGCAAAGGAGTGTATTTCACTTCTCCCATTTGTAATTAGCCTGCAGCAAACCAAAGTCAGGCTGTGTTTTCCTGTTGCCTTGGCAGAGACGGGAGGTTCAGCCCTGTTCACTTCTGGGGGCATCCAACTGAACACTGGCCCCCTGAGCTCACCCCCAGTTCTGCCAGGGATCTGTGGTGGGTTTGGGATAGTCTCTGCATGGGGAAGGCAGCCAGAAGTCAGGCAGCAGAGGAGGAGATGGAAGAAGTGGGTTCAGTCCTTTGGCCTGCCAGGGACTTCCCGCCTGACTGTCATCCAGACGCTTCATCCTCTTGAGTTTCAGTTCTCTGTCTCAAAGCCAGGGCAAACAGTGATTTCATCCTTCTCTGTGGTGCCACGAGGAACTGTAATATCCCCTAAATTCTGTGGAAGAGATGAATGGGTTGGTTTTACACAGACCCAGCAGCTGTAAGAGCAGGTAGTGCCTTCAGTGCCTTCAGGATCTGAGAGCAGCAATGGGTTGGTGATCGTGGTGGGCTCTGCAGATGGGATGTGATTGGAGCCTGTGGCTGCTATGGGGTTACACATTACAAAAGGTTGTGCTCCTCAAGCATAACAGCCAGTGATTCCTTTTACTCTGCTGTGATTCCTTGGGCAGTCCAGGAGTGTGGGCAGATGTTCCCTGGTTCAGCCCCACAGGCTGGATATCACTTGGATGGCAGTGTTGGTAGTGGACAGGGTCACATGTGGACTCATCACTTCTCGCTTTAGATGCATTTAAACATGTACAAGATATTCCCAATCATTCTGTGGGGTAATTTTCAGTTTGATAGGTACATCACATTCCTGTTTAAAAAATAAAATATCTATTGATGGCACCCAAGTTATTTTCCCCCTGATCTCAAGGCTCAGAGGCAGGTGGTTTGAGAGCTGCTGATCTCAGCTCTGCAGGTGATGTTGTTTCATTCATCCTGTGCTGGTTTTTTCTACTCAGGTTCCTGACAGCTTTCTGTCTAGCACACAGAGAGCTTTCTCACTGTACCTGGGGGAGGGACACTTGATGCCAAACTGCCCTCATGCAGGAAGCACCTTTTATCTCTGCTGGGCTCATCTGGAGCTGGCAGCCTCACATGAAGAGAGCTGTCCTGGCAGCCTCTTGTTCCTCAGCATCTCAAACCAGGGATAGTGCCATGCTCCCCTTTACACCTGATAGGGTAGAGTGAGTAAATTCTGTCAGAACTTGGTAAAAGTTTGGGAAAGCAGAAATACCAGTAAGAAGTGTTTGATTCTCTAACCACAATTTGAAACTGACAGAACAAAAAAAACAAAACAAAAGCCTGTGGAGGCATCCAGATATTCCAGGATGCTGGTAAAACACTGCACCCATTGAAAGACCCATCTACTGGTCTTTCACAGATTGTGGCAGGCCTCCTTTTGCATATTTTAGTTCCTTTTTTGCTTTTTGAGATGAAGTATCCTCATTATACCTAGACTGAAACTGAAAGACAAAAGAAGGGGATTTTTCATCAGGGTATTTTCCTAGATGTACTTTTACTGCAGTCCCTGTCTGCAGCCTCACACAAACACTTGTTTGGCTTGTAACCCTCTGATGGCCAAACACCAAACTGGAGCTCAGCCTTGCTGTTGCTCTTTGCTGCTGATATTTTTGTTCCTTTGTTTATTCCATCTGAAGTCGGTTTATAGTTCAGCCCACTTCTGTTCCTGCTGGAGTTTTTGCTCCATAAACTGTATGCCTCCCTGGCTGAAAAGTCAACAGTTACTGCACTTTCATTTCCTCCTCTGGGGGTGAATCATAACCAAGCAAGGGCTGCAGGAGCAAAAACAAAAGGAGAGAGAAATAAGGCTGTGGATCAGCTTCTCCAGGCAGTGTGAGTTCCTCAGGGTGCCCTTTACTAATGCAGCCCATGAGCTGAACCTGAAATATTTTCCTTCTCAATGGCTGAAATAAAGTGACCCTTGATGGTTTGCTGGGTGATTCCAGGCAGATGAACTCGAGGTTTCCATGTGGAGCAGCCTCCCAGCACTGCCCTGGCTGCTGCTGGAGTTTACCTTTTGTCCTCACCGACAGCAGCAGATGGGATCCAGGATTTTGGAGGCCCTTCCAAGCCTTTCTCCATGGCTTCAGAGGCCTTTCCAAGCCTCTCTCCATGTCCTCCACCCATTCAGAGAGAGATCCAAACACACAGCAGACCCTGAGCCCCTGGCTGGGACTGTGATGTTCATGGCTTTCTGAATCTCCCCATTCAGAATCAACTGCACTCTATGAATGTATTGTGGCCTTAGCAGCAGCTTTCCTAAAAAGGATCTTCTGAGGGCAAAACTGCCAAAGCAGGGAGGTTGTGTGACTTCATAACTTCCTCATCACATCATTTGTAGCTGTTTACTGGTTATTTTGATAAAGTAGCTCCCCATGGCACCAGGATAGGGCTGTAGGGATGGAATATGATGAGGGGAAGAAGAATGCATGTTCAATTAACAAACATAAATATGTGTGAATGTGTTTAAAGATGAATATTTGAATAGAAAATATAACTGTAAGAAAAATTATTTCTATTTTCATTGACATTTTATTGAGAAAAGGAGTATTTTCTAATCAGTGTCAGAGTTAGAAATAACCTAAAATTTATAAAAAATACCACTAAATGTTCCATCCAAGGGCAGCAGGCATCTCTTGTGTGTTTTCACTCACAGTGTAACTACTCTGCAACCCAATTTGAGGTGAATGTCAGCCCAGAAATAATTTATACTGAGGGACTTTCAGTCTCACACTTCGGAATTTCAGGAGATGCCACCTTACTTGAACTTGCAGTTTCTCTGAATTTTAGTCATGGCACACGTACTCACTAAACAGAGGCATCAGAATTTTGGCAGATGTTTGGGAAAAGATGTTCTGCAGTTTTGCTCATATTTGAACCGTTTTTTGTCCTCTGTGGCTTGGTCCAATGCCCATCAGTCTTCATGGAAAACTCCAGTTGAGCTGGATGAGTTTTGCAGATCCGGTTCTGTGATGTGACGAGTTTCTTCCGCTCATGCCAGAAAGGATGGAAAGGGCTAAACAAACTGCAGGAGGTGAGTGACCCTGGTCTGTGCTGACTTCTGCCTTTGGAGAGACAAGATAGAAAAGTTCCCCCCTGCAGTGGCTGAGTTCTGACCTGAACCAGCTCTTAGGCTCATGTAGACTTTTGTAAAACTGACATTTAACTCCATGAATCACACGTGGAATTTGCATCTTATGTCACACGTACACACTGAGTAGTGGAAAGAATATGACTCAGTTATATTCTTTTTATGAATTGAGTGCTAAGACAAGATGTTTTGCATTGTTTTGTTAAGAAGTCCCTTTTCTGCTCCCTTCCATCTCCTCCAACACCCACCCACTCAGAGGCACATGCACTTCCTTAGCCCTCACCCTCCCACCACTCCTTTCTGTGACCCTTCTACTGGAAGTTGTTTACTGCTGCCTGTTCCCTTCAGTGACAAGTCACTGCTGTTATTACTGTATAGTTATTATTATTTTTGTGCCAGCCACTCATCTGGACAGGAAAGCTGTAAGAACCTTAATTACTTTGTGGCCAGACATGGAGCTATATTTCTAAAAGTAGCTTTTCTTTTTTGGATCAAGTTCATTTCCTACAGTGTCTGGTTTTATGAGTTTGTGAGAAGCTTTCAGGTTCTCAGGAACCCCCGTACTTTCTTCTCAAATACACACACAAATATATATAAAGAGTATATAATAATCTGGAACAATTAAATTGCTTTCACCTCCTGTCAATCACCTACTTGGAGTCATTTGCAGTTTCACACACATACTCTGCTTTCACTTCTGGGCTAAATAACTCTCTAAAATTATCTGTGTGATTATTGTGTGCTGTAGTTCAGGACCCTTCCAGCTGAAATGTTCCATAGAAAATATCACTGTTATTCTTGAAATGTAATTTCTGGCGCTTACCACCAACTATGTTAATTTTTGTATTTTTTAAGAGAAGTGCAGCAGAACTGGCAGAGATTGTGAGTAATTCCCTTGAAGCTATGTCCCCACTGATTTGATTTTTCCTTGACAGCTTATCCATCATGCTGTATGCTTATTTAGACAAATAAATAAGAGAGCTGTTATCTGCCAGCCTGGCCTGAGGGCTTTTAGCAACACCAGAAAGTCTGCCGGCTTTCCTTTCAACATTCAACAAGACGATTAGGGAATCACATCATGGTAAACGGGGATACTACATGCTTCAGTGCAAAAAGAAAAGCTGGCCTAAAAATTGGGAATCCATGAGAATCCAGTGATGGTTTCCACAGTTAACATAAAGCAAAGACCCTCTGAGACAGCTGGAGAAAAACTTGTCTAATTCTGTGTGGTGAACAGGGCACTTCTGGGATTTATTGCAAGTGCAGAATGTATCTCTGATAAAACATCCTGCTCTAAAGAAAACAGATTTGGGTCAACTGAAACATTTTTGAATTCATGTTCAGCTTAACAAGTTGTTTCATTCTTAAAATTTAAGCAAGTCAAAATGTTCCCTTTCAACATTTTAACATGAAACAGTACACCTTTCAGAAATGTACCTGGGTTTAGTTTTTAAATGCTTACAAGTGAAATGACACTTTTTACTTGAAACTAAGTGACAGATTTTACTCAGCCTAAATGATCTTTTCATTTCATTAAACGGAGGGAGGGAGATTCAATTTTGAATCTACCCTGAAATGTTTTCTTTCACAATTCTTCAGTATAATTTTGCAAATAGCTCCATCCCTTTCATGAGAAATCCTTTAAGGCATCCACAGAATCAACCATTCCTCCACCTGCTCTCCAAGGAAAATTTCTCTCTTTCAGTGAGAATAAACCAGCTCTTCCCCACTCCCAGCTGCTGGAATTGTGAGGGCTGGCATGAACCTGCTCCTCTTTGTGCTGTTCCATCCCCTGAGTGACTCCCTGAGCATGGACAGGCTCGGAGCTTCTCACAGCCAGATGTGCCAGGGGAGAAGTTACGAGCAAAAGTTTGTGCTGTCCTTAAACTGGGGCTGGGTTTTTAGAAACGAGACAAACAAACTCTATGTTTGCAAAGTAAAATCTCAGAAAGGTCGACATGAAATTATAATTAGTATGAAAGTTTCATAAAGGTTTGGGTCTAGCTCTTTTGGTCCACGCTGGGGCACAAATATACTGTCCTGATTTTCTGCACACTCTACATTTTACTGCCCAATCTATCCTGAGGGTTTCCATAGTGTGGGGCAAAGGGATATCTGTCAATTAGGCAGGAAATCTAGGTCTGAGGCACAACACTAATATCCCTATGAAACTGTGCAACCATAAAGTTTCCAAGTTGGAATAAAGGATGGAGCTGTGTCTGTGTTCCCATGGGGGTCTGGAGAAGACCTAAGCCCATCAACGTCAGAAGGCTCTGATAAATAGTAACTTTCCAAGCATGACTTAATTTCTCCCTAAGATGGGTTGGAAAGCTGGAAAAACCTGCCTTGTAAAAAACGGTCTCATCAAAGTGAAGATCTCCCCAAGTTCAAAGAACTGAAGGAGTAACAATTTGTATCTCCCCTTAGCTTTTTTTAAAATTCATTTCATTAGGGAAAGTTTAAAGTGACGGCTTTTAAAAATCACTTTTCATTCTTCTCCTGTTCTCTCTTTCAGCACCACAGTCACACCCCAATTAAGTAACTGTAGTGCTTACAATAAAGACTAATGATCCTCCACTGGCCCCCACCTCCATTAGTGGATTCAGAATCCCACCAGAATCCCAATTAACACATTGATTTGCTTAAAAGAAAAATAGTGATCTTTGGCTGTCCATTCCACCAGCTGTGTGTTCCATCACCCAGTCTCCAGCAAACCCATTGATTTCCCTAAAGTAAACCCAGCAAATGTCCATTAATTCCCCTCCCCTAACTTCAGGGTCCCACTCAGATTCTTCTTTTTGCCAGAGTTTGCTGGGATGCTTTATGCAGGAAAGCTTTAGGACTAATGTGCTGTGTTCCTCTCCTGCTGGCCCACTGGTTCATCAAACTGATTTCAACTGACTGCTGGTGTGAGACTGAAGGGAAATGCTCAGTGAGGATGTTTAACTGCACGCTGCCAGTTCGACTTGGCGAGGCATCCAGAGAAACCAGGCAAAGAAAAGGGTCAGGAAAGCCTGGATGTTAAGGTTGTGTCCTCTACAATCACTCTCTGATAATTAGACTTGGTAATGAGGGAGCCCTTATTATCAGGAGCTACACAAGGAGCCTGCCAATGTTATTCTTGAGGCTGGTGGAGGTCAGCAGGGAGCACAGGCACAATGCTGCCTTGCCCTGAGGCCCAGCAGACCAGCGGCAGTTCCTGCGTGCCCAGGGCGACTCTGCGTAGGGACTCCTCCTGAGACAAAACAGCACAAGTTTGATGTCCAGGAGGTTTCCTGTTTCAGAGCACTCCTCATGCTGTGCAATACACTGCAGATAGAGGTTATAAATAATTAGGAATGAGTGACCCAATTTGGATAATAGAGCTAACCTTGCCTGTAAGCTCTTTCCGGGGCTTGCCGTCTGCCTGGGCTGGTGTTGGAGATTTCTTCAGGACATGCATGATCCAGTCATGCAGGTGGCTCTTGAGTAAATGACACCAGGAATCTTTTGAGATTTCACCACCACAGATGGAAAATACCAGCTTCCACTGGCCACCTAGGTACCTGTTTATGTCAGGCAGGCTGCAGTGGCAGGATCCTGCTCTCCGATTGCTAACACCAATACCCACAAGACCCCTGTAGTAAAACGTGCTATAAAAACCACTGTGAAATAATAACCAAGTGATAAAATTACAAGTAGGAACACATTAAAAAAAAATCACATGCACTGCAGGAACAATGATAAAAGCCTGCCTCTCAACCTGTCTAATCTCACACGCAAACCACACCCTTGGGTATTGCCAACCAGCTGAAAGCAGAGTAGGAGCAGAGTAAGTGAAAACACATGAATGTGGATGTGTAGCCCCATTCCAAAGCCATATTACAGCATTTCTCTTTTACTGCTTATATGAGACTCCTTGGGAAGGTCTCCTCCCTGGCTGGATGTGAGAAGCAGAAGTCAGTGGGATGCACAGAGACATCTCCAGGTGTTCCACCAAGCAGGCTCAGCGTGCTCTGGAGTTATTGCCAATGGATGCATTGTGCCAGCTTACTTGTGCAAGACACTGGGCTGCTTCTCTTGGGAAGGGTTAGGCTGTACTTTCTGCACATCCTTCAGGAGACTTCTTCTGGGAAGGGGAGAGTACAAAAAGTGTAGGAAGGGCTGACTAAACAGGTGCAACAAATAAATAAATTATTGATGGGCACAAAGACACCCTATGGTTTTCATTGTAAAATACATTTTCCTCTTGCTTTTCTTGCTGCCTGCTCCATCAGAAATTAAGGTCTGTGTGCTTTTCAATCAGAGATGAGTCAGGCTTAGCATCTTGCTCTACATCTCCTATGTCAGTGGAGCAAGTCAAGGCACAAACCACCCAGCAGTGAGGTCTTATTCCTAATGAAGTCAACAAAATGCTTGCTAATGTCTTAGAAAAAATCAAGATTTCTCTGGCTTTACACTCCAGTCTCCCTGAACACAAATTTCTTTCCCCTACCAGATGATTCGAATAATGTTCACCTTCAGATTTTATGGAGAGAGCACACTGGGGCAGGCCAAATCCAATGTGGTTGTTGAGTCCAAACCAATACTTGCATCAAGGTTATTTTGGTGTTGTGGTGGGGTTTTTTCCCTTTCCCAGCATTTGCTGGATTTCAGATGCAAACATACACATAAAACCTGGCTGCAGTAATCTTTTCAATTAAAGAGATCGTTCTACATACTCAGAGAGATTAACATGCTGCAACTTGAAAATCTGCAGCTTTTAGGTTCACTCTTGGATGCCAACATACTACTAGAGATTTGGAGATAACAAGGCATTAGACAGTCTCTAAATCACAGCAATTATTTTTGATGAGAATAAAATGAAGATAAAGCTGAAAATAGCACTGCACTTTCAAAGGAGTGATTACAGGACCTAAACCCTGGGCAGTGAGGTATATGGATTTCAGCAGTATGCAAACGGAATGCTGAGCAGAGTCTTGCATTTGTCTTCCCTGCATTGCCAAAACCCAGAACCCATGGCATGCCTGTTTTGAAACTCACCATTTTAAGGATTAGTGGGAGGGATGTGATCCCAACCACACCAAACCAAATGTGTTTTCCTGCTTAATGGATGAAAGGGCAGCTTCTGCTTTCTGCATTCTCCTGCACACCCTCACCTAAAGCCTCCCTACTCACCAAAGTGTCAACTCCAGCTGTGGAGGCCCAGCCTATGTCTGAGCCTTCTAGGATGCCTGGATCTCTGGCTGCTTCCTTCTCACTCTTTCCCCCCTCTTCTTATTAAGAATAATGTTGCCAAGTGATTTGCATTTACCGTAAGAACATGGTTGGGTTAAACAATTCAAGTTTGAATTCTGTTCCAAAACACACGATCATTTGCAGAGCTTAAAGAGAATTACAAACACTAATTGAGTCTGACAGTGTGCCTGTGATGGCAGATAAAGAATATTAAAGCCATTTCACTGATAGGTAAACAAGGGTAGGTAAAAGGAATATAATTTCCCTGAGCTCACACAGGAAATCTGTTATGAGGGTGAGAGGAGCACTCAGCATTTCTGGTTCTCTGGTATCATGTCCTGTGTAAGAGAAAAGCCCTCCACAAAATTGCAGTCTCTGGTTATTAATTTCTGTACTGTGAAGGACCTGGGATCTTGTTTTCAAAATAACATCTGCTAAAATACACAGGCTAATAGATACATCTGCATTCACCAGGAATATTATAGCTCCACATTTGGATTTCCACATGCAAATCTTGAATTAGTCTTCTAACAAGTTCATTATGTGAACGATGTCTAATTTGCACATGCTGTTTTGGCAACTGTCTGTGCAATTTTGAACATGCAGGACTGCGTGCCTGCCCTTTGGAAAGCAAAGCTCTTTAGCAACCCTTCATGTAAAATTCTCTATTTCTCTTTCATTGAATTAAGTTGACCTGAGAACTGGGATCTCTTTTATTTTATTATTATTATTATTTAAAGGAAACCAATAGAGACTATTACAAAAGACATCCTTAAAAATGAGTTAAGAGCCTGATTGACTTTGAAACCACTTTAGTCTTCCAGTTTTTAAAGAGGTTTATTCTGATTAACTGACCTGAATGTTAACAGAACTGGAATTTCAATTTGTATTCAGACTGTAAGAATATCATCCACTCAGATGAGACAGTGTTGTTTAATTAGGTCTAGTAGTTAGCTCAGAAGAAAGTAAATGTACTGCTAGAGATTTGGAAGACTGCTACAGGCTCCTGGGATTTGCAGGAGTTTGGAGAAGCTTAAAAATAAGAAGTCAGTAATTTTAGGAATTAGAAATTAGAAGGTATTGGAAAGGTTCTGCAAAGTCTGTAGTCAGCATCTTTTAACCTTGTGCGTCCCATTAGCGTAATGACCTTGGAAAGATTTGAAATTTTGCACTCCAATCAAGTAAATCATATATATGTAAGGTTCAATTTCTGTGATTCCAGAGAAACCCCTCAGATATTATGATAAATGTGCTATCTACAGTATCTTCCACAGGATTGTCTGTGTTTCATTTATGATGCAAATGAGCTGTGAAAATTAGAAGTAATGTATATGCCACCACCAGCAGTCATTAATAGCAGTAGGGTATTATCTTCACAATTATAATTTGAATCCTTACAGTTTTCTTTATAGTTGATAAAATAAATTATGTTTATTTTTTCAAATTGCTATTCCCACATAGTTTAATACATCATTGAGACTTACTTCTGGTTTGTTGTTGTTGTTTTCCATGTTGTTGTTTTGGGGCATTTTGGTTTTAATTGAAAGAAACATTGCAAATTACAGACTGACATATTTTTGATGAAATGACAAGGCAAGCACAAAGCCATACAGAGCTGACAAAATGAGATAGAAGAGGGAACCATTCTTTAAAGTTATAAATGTGAAAATTGATTCAAGAACACTAGCTGTTTTCAATTTTTTATTACAACATAGTTTAAGGACACCCATGTTCTTACAAACTGGAGCTTATGTTCTGATATGAAAATATAATTAACACTTAAATTGACACTTTATGTCCTGTGGAGTGGAATTTTCTATTCTCAAATGCGAGCAATTTGTAAAGAAAGATGGTGGCAGTGAAACCTCTCAACACGTGAAGTTGGGGTGTCCTCCTGGAGGGGCTGCTGGCACTGGTGGCTGATAGGATCTGCCAGCACCTAGAAGTGCAGGAATGGATTTTAGGATGGGGCTGGCCAGCTCCAGGGGCTGCTACAGTAAGGGTTTGTGTGACACCCTAAGCCAGCTGCAGATGCTCTTCAGGCACCTTTGGGACAAGGCTGGACAGGGTTGGGAACAGGTTGGGACAGCTCTGCATGGTTACTTTGTGTGGCTTGCCAAACACACTATGGAAGAACAAGTCCTTGGTTGGGCATTTTGAGTTGCCATCAGTTTTCCTGCAGTGCCACATCGGAAGGGGATTTGGAAATAGTCACATTTTCAAATTGCCAATTCACTTTTATTCCCCATGTTCATGTATATTCCCTGTTTTTGGCTGGCTGCTGCTGCAGAAGATATCTTCTAGACCAAAAGCTGCTTCTCAAACTTCCTGAAGTAAATGGAAGGACTCTCCTCAGCAAAGCAACACCAGACCCCTCCAAAGAGAGCTGTCCTTGCTGTTTCAGAGGTTTGGGAAGCTGCCACAAGCGAGATGCATTTCTGTGAACCACCCAGCAAACACCCTGCACAGCCACCCCTGAGCTCTGTGCAGGGAGAGCAGCAGCTCCAGCACAGCTCAGTCTTTGTGGCAGCAGTGATTTTCCAAAGCCAGCACAAAATGTCTGTCTGAGAGCTGGAAAGGTCTGGAAAAGGCGTTGCTGCTGCTGGAGAGGGAACTGTGGCTCACAGAACAGAGATGTCACTGCCACTGATTCTAACGTCCCTTGTCAAAGTCCATGAGAACAGTGTTAGCCCAAATTGCTCAGTGGTGCCTTTTAGGGGCAATTTTAGATTCAAACTTGTCTGATTGTACAGTAGCTTCACACTTCCACCTGTGCTGAGGCAGCAGGGGAAAGATGCAGCCCTGTTTCCATCAAGGTAGCAAAACAAAACCTCCTTTTGCTCAGCAGAGCAAAGAAAGTAATCACAAATCATTGTTCTCTGGTGGCAGCAAATTCCTACCAACTTGATACAGATGCAAACAGAGGTTTCAGCTGGGAAGGATGATCAAGATGGGCAGGGACAGACTGCATCCCATACATGCAGAACAATGAAATTACCTGGTAGCTCTTCACCCAGCCACAGTGTGCAATGCACTGGAACAGTGCTCAGCTCTGCTCTTCATCCTCATGTTTCACTGGGTTGCTACGAAATCTCTCCCTTCTTTACCATGCAATGACAACAATCTTATCAACATTTCAAAGAGTTTGCACCATACTGAAGAGCCAGCACAAGTGACTAGGTAGCCCAAGGAAGGCACAACAGGAATTAACTGAAATTAAATACGAGTAAGAGGCAAAGATTGAAAAAAAAAAGTGGATTGGTTTTGTGTTTAAAAGATTAAAAGTGGGCATGATAACAGCCTATTGCTATGGAGAAGGTTGATTTAAGGAGGGTGATGGTGAGTTATTCTCCTTCTCCACTGGAGCTGGGACATCACTTTAAGAAGAAATCAGCTTAATTTGCTGGGGAAAAAAATTAGATTGGATATTAGGAAAAACTTTCTGCTTATTAGGAGAGTTAGGTGATGGAACAGACTCCTAGGTTAGTTTTAGATCTCATTCTCTGAAAGGTTCCTAAAGCTGTGCTACACAGACGCAGAAGAGAGTGGTACACCAGGGATAATCCCTGTGACTGCACAGCGCAAGGAGAGGACATGCAAAGTTTGTTTCAGTTCATCTTTTTGTTCTTGTCCAAAAAATGGAGGAATTTGGCCTAGGGAAGGTGTGTATTCAAACAAGCCACTAACCCGACCCAGTTTAATTGAAAGTTTTATTTTATTTCAGGCAGAGATGGGAGGCAATAGGAAAAGTTTTATTTCTGGAATTAATTATTAAAATGTGAGTAAATCACTTTTTTTTCCCTACATGTTTTCAAAAGCCTGCACCAAAACATAGATTTTGGGTTTACTGACCAAAAAATAATCCATAGTTTTCAGGGAAATTCAGGATTTTAAGGATTTTGTTCTTGTTTGGAAAAGGAGCAAACCTCAGAAGTGCAAAGTCGTTTGTATCTTGGAACATTTCTGCTCTCCACAGCTCTTGTGTGATCTTTGGCCCTTGGCAACTGGCAGGGCTCCTGGGGGTGCCCAGGGGAAGGAGGGGAAGCTGCTCTGCTCAGGGATTCCAGAGCTCTGTGGGCTGGATTGGGCTTCCTGTGCTGCTGCCTTGACCTCAGCATCACCAGTTCCTGCACCTCCAGCCTCTGAACGTCTCCTGCAGCTCCTGCTTCCTCTTCCCTGCTTTGACAGAGGCTTTAATCGCCCCTGTAGGTTTTGTGAGAATCTTTATTTCATTTAGAGGAGGATGAGAAAAAAAGGATGAGAATCTCAGAGGGTTCTGTGACTGAATCGTGGCTGAAGTTCAAACAAACTGCTGGAGTGGTCCAGCAGCTTCGGGGCTGCAGCTGCAGCGAGTCCTGCAGCAGGAGCCCGACGTGTTCTGAGCTCACTGACACCGAGGTGCTTTGAGCAGATTCCTCCAGAGCAAGCCCAGACTGGTGAGGCTCATTTGAAACATCAGCCATCTCCTCATGCAGCAATCAGCTACAGAAATAAGACTGGGCAGATGAAAACCCCAGGAAGGTAATAGAAGCTGGGGGAATGGAAGTTGGTGCCTGAAACAATTAAGAGTTCAGAGGTGAGTCAGAGAAAAAACAACTGCTTTTTATTAAAAATTCATTTCAATTTCATGGGCAGGCTGGAGAAGTAATTCCAGCACAGTCTGACTTCAGAGAAATGCCTCCCAGATAGCAGGATACAGAGCAGCTAAACAGCACCAGGAAGACACAGGACAGAAGTGTTGTTAGAGCAAACTTCTCCCCAGCCAAGGAACACTGGAGGACTGAATCGAAACGTCCTTGGTGCAGGGAAATTTACAGGCTCCTCTGCAAAAATTCCTCTTGCCAAACTCTCCGAAATCATATCAAGTCTAATATCTGCGGAGCCAATGATGCACCAGGTTGGAGGCATTACATCACCAGCACCCGGCTCCATTGGCTGCTCCTACCCTGAGGACAAGACATTCCTTCCTGCACCTTTCCAAAGCTGCTGCTTCTCAGGAATTAACTCTTCCAAGTGTGTCACCTTGGGACAAGTTAAATTTCTGACTGATACAAGCAGACAGTGTTTAATGCAAGAGGTGTTGTTAGCTTGAACCTCCAAACAGCAGCCGTGTCTCTTTAGTCCAGATTGTTTCTCAACCTTCACTGCAGAAAAATGAACTGTATTTTCTGTCCTTCAGGGGAAAAAAAAAAAATCAAATTGTCAGTGCTGTTATAAAAAGGAGAATACACTGAATCAAGAATACTATGCAACATCAGTAAATAAGGAATTAATACAAGAAATAGAAGGGCTGCTGCTGCTGCAGTGTTAAAAAATTCCTCTAAGTGGTTAATTAGATTAATCAGTGGCGCTGCAAAAAAGATGCTGCAGATGCAGGTTAGCGCTGCCTTGCTTGAATTTGTATTGCTCTATTTCAGGTTGCATCCAAAAATAGCTGGTGGATCTAGACAGTGTTGCAGGAAAAAGAGTGGGGTACATCTGTGTGTGTATATATTTTGAGTATGTGTGTTCTTTACCCTTTCCAAATTTCCAGTTTGCCTAGTAAGTGTGAGAAATCAGTTTCATAAGATTACTGCCCAAAAATCAGCTGATGAAACCCGTTGCATTCTAAGTAATTTGGTTATGTAACTTTTCCAAAAAGAAAAAAAAAAAAATTCCCCGCACACAGAAAGATGCAAGGAAGTTTCTGGAAGATCATTTCTTGCCTAACTTTTTTTTTTTTTTTTTTTTTTTATCTTTCCTGAAGAAATGTTGTTCCAGGGAGTGTCTGACTAGTTCTGCAGCTTGGCAAAAAAGCCAGACGTTACCTCATAGCTGCGGCCAGACAGCCCATTTCTATGCCAGGCAACCACTGCAGAAGCACAGAGCACAGGGCCCTGCTTGATTAGCACTTCTGCTGTTTCGAGAGTCCTGGAGTGTTTTGTTCAAGGTGGGCTGCTGAGAGGGGACTCGGTGTGCTTTTGTGCAAATGAGTGTGAGGCAGGGGGTGTGCGGGGTGTGGGCTGGGGGCACAGGGGGAAGGGAGGCACAGGGACACAATAGGGGGAGGCTGCATTAATATTCAGAGTTCATGTTATCTTCGGGAAACAGGAGCTGTTTGATTTGACCTGGTCAAAAAATAAATTAAAAAAAAAAATTAAAAAAAATAAAACCAACCCACCAAGTAGCCCATTGTAAAGGTCAGAGGAAAAGAAAGAGATGGGAAACAAAGAGCTGTAATGACAGAGCAGGTCAAACTGAATTAAATGTTTAATTGTCTCCCTTGTGTCTCATCAAATAGCTGTCTTTAAAGCAAGAGGGATCTTTTCTTCCAGCAAAACTATTACCAATTCATCACTGAGTTGCAAGGTGACGAGTGTTTGTAAACATTACAGTCAATATAATTTTCTCATCCTCTCCCTCATTGTTGATTTACCTTGTTTAACTGGATCATTTACCTAGTAAAGCTGTGTCTATATCATGTGCTCCATAAATCCTGGGGTCCCTGCACAAAATTACTGCCCAGCAGGACCGTGCTGTGCTTTTCAGCAAACTGTACCCCTTGCACAAGAGAAGGGCAAAGAGCAGGGCACGGAGTGGGCAGAGATGCTCAGCCCTGCACCTCCTCCTGGCAGTGTCCTGGGGCGACTTCTTGCAGCAGCTGAGCTGTGGTTCAGTGCTCTGGAATGGAGACAGGCTGTGCAGTGAGCTGGGAAAGGAGATGGTGTGGCTGAGTTCACCTCCTCGTGTCACACAAAGCTGTGGGGACACTGTAGGGCACTGGAGCTCCATGACCTCTCCTGGTGGATCACCTCTGTTCTTGTAAATGACAGCAGAAACTTCTGTTTGGGACAGAAGAAGCACATTTTAATAATTTTACTTTATTTGGTGACAAGATAACTTCTAATAAACTCACCCCTCTACCTGTGAGTGTTGCATGATTGTCAGCAAATTCGATAGCAGAAAATGTGTGGGTTTGGATTATCTTCACTAGTCAATTTTCCAGATGACAAAAGTTGTAACTAAAGAGGTAAAATTAATTGGTTTTGGTCACATAAAATCAGTGTCAGGATCAAATCCTCAACAGTTCTTAACTCCCAGTCTTGTATTTGAGCCCTAATGCAAGATTGGCACCCGTGGGAGCCACAAATCAGTCCTTATCTAAGACAACTTCTACTGAAACTTCTAAATTTTTTCCAAGCCTTTTTTTTTTGGGCTTACAAGGAAAACAGATTCCCAGAATTTTAGGAATTTCAACTGGAAGTTGCAAGAGGAGAGACTAAAGTGTTACGGTAATGGACTTAGGGCAAAAGTGGGATCCATCTGCCCCAGTTAAAACCAAGTCCAACTGCTCTAAGGCCCAAGGTCATGTGTCAACACCAGGGATGGGGAAACCACAACGGGAGTTTTCCCAAGATTTACAGGAAGAGATGTGCTCTGGATGTTCCCAACTGCTCACAAGTGGGCCAAGAGGCTGATAATTCCAGTCCTCCCTCCAGCCACAGCCCTGCAGAACCAGCCAAGGGTGTCACAGACATCTCCTGCAGGGCCATGCTCCCCGAGATCCTGGAGTATCACCTGGGTTTTGTGCTTTCTGAAAGCATCCCAGGCTCACTGGGGATATTTGGCTGCTTGGTTGGATGTGTGTGGTAGGACAGTGGTGGGTGTGGGTGCCTGTGTGAGTAACAACCATTGCATTAACAGAGCTTTCCTTTGGTGCTGAATGCAGCTGATTCCCTGCACTGCAGGGAGCCCCACAGGGCTCTTTGGAGACTCCAGTCACAGGGCTGCAGAAGAGAAAAAGAAAGAAATTGCTTTTCTCTTCCTTTTTGGCAAATGAGAAGTTGGAGCAGGGAGCAGGGTGGATTGCTGGGTGCTGTGAACTGTGCTGGCTCTCTCCCTCTGCATCTCTCCCAAGCTCTTCTCAAGATCATTTAAATACATTTAAATCCCATTTTACAATCACCTTAGGACCAAATAATTTTGAGGCCAAATTTCCTCTTTAACATAGTTAAGTTCAATGTAGAGTAAATTCCCTCAAATTTTGGCTTGATGCTTAAAAACACCTTGGCACATGAGAGCAAACCCTAAGCCTCTCCTGGCTCCTCTTTTTCCCCAGTGTGAGGGGATTTGCTGTTTCCCATGGTTTCACATATCAGTGATGACAAAATAACATGGACATCCCAGCTTCCAGGGACATTCTGAGCTCCATTTGGGAAGCTCTGTGCCTCATTTGGCTGCCTGAGAAAACCTTGCTGAGGACACCCCATGTGGAGCTCCTGGCAGTGCCCAGCTCAGGGTCAGTGCTGCAGAGTCCTTGCACAGGAGGAGGAGGAGGAGGCAGAAATGTGTGCTAAGGAAATGCAGCTGCAGGAATTTCAGGCTTTGGAGGTCAAAGTGCAGAGTGAAAACCTCAAGGACAGTTTCAGCCCCAAGACTGGGCTCATCTTCCCAGCACAATGCACATGGAAGGGAAGTCTAGGCAATAGGAGTGGGGAAGTCAGTTCAATGTATTTATGGGATACAGTGGAAGAAATGCATTAAAAAGTAGAAATTGCTGCCTCTAACCTCTAATTGGAAGCAGTTGGTGAAGGTGATTCCAGGGTGATGGACAGAAATAAGAACCAGCCCTCCTTGCCCAGCTCAGGAGCACCAGGGGATGGGAGGAGGAGGATAATCAGAGGATACCAGGAGCTGGGCTGTGCCTGTGGGCATTGCCCATTGGGAAATAGGTATGGATGGAGCTGCAGTTTCCTTAGAAGATAACAGAGATATAAACATTAAAGAGTAGAGATTGTTTAGATTGTTTGGGGAGCAAGAGGAAGGAATGAGAGGAGAGAGAGCTATTTGGGAAGGAAAAGGACTTATTAGCCTTTGAAAGTGGGGATCTGAGAGACTGGAATGGGGCTGCTGTGTCATTATGGGCTGCAGTTGGAGATATTTCAGAGACTAAACTGGTAATAGAAATATTTTATAGGCCACCTGACCAGAAAGAACAACTGGACTGTGAAATGACTGTGCAAATAAAACAGGCATGTAAAGAGGAGAGAGTGGTGGAATTGAAGATTTTAACTATGAGGCACAGACTGGAATACATTAAGGGAAGGGAAATAAGGCTGGAGGTATGTTTGCAGATTAGACACAGACCTGCTTTCTAATTCAGCCTGAGCATCAACTGCACAGCTTGGCTATTACAAAGGGACTGCATGAGGACAGACACAATAGGGGAGAGCCCTGGGGAGGCAGCTTTCACAGGCTCCAAGGGAAAAAGATTTTAAAGGTGGATTGTGAAGGAAAAGATAAAGGGGAAAAAAAAAAAACAAAACCAGTGATTTTGGTCTGAGTGGCCTTAGAGCTTGAATTTCAAATATTTAGGTTTTACTTGTCTTACAGTTCCACAGAAGCAATCAGTAGTGTGGAATCATGACCCAGTAATGAATTAAATCCTGGAATCACCCAGCTTTATCCCAGGTGAAGCTGTCTGCTGTTAGTCAGGCCTGGGAAACAGGGCCAGTAATGAACCCCTGGCCCCACTGACACCGACAGTAAAAGTCAGGTTTGATTTAAGGAGGCCATGGCTTCATGCCTGATGCTCATAATCTCCTTGGGCAGGAGGGTGATTAGGGAAGGTGAGAGCTGGCTTGAAGGGCCAGAGAGGCTCCCCAGGGAAAGGGAGGTCTGGGGTTTCATTGCCTGCCATACACAGCTCCTAAAGGGTCATCAAAGGGTGAGACCCCTGCTAAAGGTAGAGATGAATCTTACCTAGGCAGGGTATTGTAAATGTGCATGTATAAAGTGGCCAAGGAATAGCTAAATTTTGAGTGGTTGTCATGAATCATACATTGTTTTCTTGTAGCCCATATGCTTGACTTCACCTCATATATCCTCTCTGATTAAAAAAGAAATAAAGGTAAATAGGTTGGCTTTAGGGATTTGCAGATGAGTCCAGAATAGCTGCACATATGACATCTATTAAGATACCAATTTTACTACAGTTTTGTAGCCCTTTTGTTTTATTTCTTTGTTTAAACAAAAAAAAAAAAGGAGAAAAAAGTGTGTGTTTAAGGGAAACAGAAGGAAGAAGTTGTAAAGAGTGAAAAGAAACCTCAAACCCAACAGGTGTCAATGAATCACAGCTCTCTTAGTCACCATTGCTGGCTGCATGAATCAATAGAGGACTCTGCCTATTAAACAAAGATTCAATCTTGGTATAAAATATTGCCTGATAACCAAGCAGCCTTGTTCAGTGAATGCTTCAGGAAAGACTCCAAAAAGAGATAGGTCAGTGCACAGTCATTTAGGAGGGGAAGCAAAATCTGAATTTTAAGAGTCTTTGTGTGGATATAAAAAAATAAATTTGGTCTTGTTATAAATAATAATAATATTAACAAGCTGAAACCCCATCTCATGTGAGCTGGCACTGCCCAGGCCCCCAGGGCAGCCCTGAACCATGGTTCAATCCAACACAGCCACTCTGACACTCTGTGGGTTCATGTCTGTGCACAGCAAGGGATGGAGCTCTGCCCAGAGCCAGGCACTGCTGCTGGCAAAAATGTTGGATTAACTCTGAATGCCCCTTCCCTCCTTTCCTGTTGCCCCCCAACTTTTCAGTTTGGCAGCCAACACCCCTCTCCTCCCCCTGATACCACTAAAAGTGGTGACTTTCAAACAGATTTTCCTTCAGTTGGCAATATTTTTTTGGAGATGAGATGTACATGTGTTCATTAAAACGGATTTTTTTTTTCAAAAAGAACAAACACGATCTGTGGTGATTGTCTCTGAGTTGTTAATCCATTTCTCCACCTCCTTTTCCTTTAACATTTGGTGGAGAGTTTTCATCCCATTCTCGATGGAGACTACTCATCAGATGAGTCTTCCAGCAGCCCTGGCAGGGTGTAATTTTTAATCCCTCTTTACTCAAACAGCATAAGGGCAGCAAATACTTTCAGTACTTTGGCCTCTGCTGTCCATGGAGTGGGAGCTGCTGGGATGCTGCAGTCTGAGAGGGATGGGATTTGTGTGCAGGAGCCAAGCGCTGATCTGTTCTGCTGATGCTCAGGATAATTAAACAATAGAAGCAAAATGATTAATAAGGTTCTTTTTCCAAGGCGTGGAAGAAGAGAAGGCTGCAGGCCTGGAGAGGGGCCACTGAATTTAACTAAATAAATGTAGCAGAATAGGAAGATTTTCAGCAATTATTGGCTCGGTTTTTTTTCCCCAGGCTTTCTAACCCGTCGCTTTAACTTATTGGCTTAAGACACTTCTTACACCCACATCACATTTTGCCTTGGGCCATTCTGCTGCTCTTGACAGCTGTCTAGGGCAAAAGGAAATCACCCGACCACAAATGTTTTCTCATAACTTCATAACAAGGGAATCTGAAGAAGTCAAAACCTTGGAGGTTCAGACCTTGCTTTAAAAAGTGAGATAAATTTAGGACCTGCAATGGAGGCACTGCCCTCTGTCCCCTGGCTGTGTTTGCAGTTGGGCTGCACTGTCCTTGCATTAGCAGCACTCTGAAAACCTCAATTGCTTAAGTGCTGGTGGTCACTGGAGGACCAATCCCAGCCCCTCAGTGCTGCATTTGGGTACCTGGCTGGTGCTGCAGGTCAGGGATGGGGCTGGAGAGATAGGACTTGAGCTGCTGAGGGGTGGCAGTGCCTGGGGACAGGGTGGCAGAGGGCAGAGCTTTGCTGTGCCAGGAGGGAAGGACAGTCCCAGCTGGATAATTAATGCTCAAACTAAAGCTGAACCATGCTTGGCAGTGGTCTGGCTGCTGACTGTGCCAGGGTAGGGAAAAGGGAAGATGCCTTTGAGCCCACTCAGACCTTGTGAACTGGGTCAGAACAGCACAGCTGCAGTGGCAGCCACTCTCATGGCAGGTTTTTGATGCCTGGTGGAGATTTAGGTTGCTGAAAGGTTCAGTGAAGGCAGTGTCAGCCCTGCTGTAGGTGTTCAGTGTTTGCTGTACATTTCAAATGTGCTGAGTGAAGGCTGTCTCTGAGAGAATAACATTAAGGGGACTGGGAACAGGCACAGATCCTCACACTGTGCTGATGGACATCAGAGCTCAGTGATGTTCACTTTGGGCTCCATCATCTGCCCGTGGCCTCTACAGCAGGTGCATCAAGCAATGACTGGAAAATAATAAAAACCTGGTCTGGCAAACTCCAGGAAAAGAAATGCAAATCAATGAGCAGTCCGTGTTCAGGGTCTTTTGTCTTCTCTGAAATGGGTGCAAGGGAGTCTTGGAACTGCTCTGGGAAGGTCAGGGGTCCTTCAAATGCCAAAAACCTGAGGGATCCAGCTGCACCTTGCTCAGATGTCCTGCCTGAAGACAAGTCAAACAACTAGCTGCTTTTTAACTTCTTGATGTTTTATTTAGACCCCTTCTTCCTTAGAATCTCTTTCAAACATGTACACTCAGTCATTCTTTCACAGTCCTGTCCCCTTCTGCACAGAGGGAGATGGGAGGCTGTTGTGTTTTGGTGTGAGTGTGACTCTGCCTGTCTGAACTAGTAAGACATTAAACATCTTGCCCAAGGTCACAAATAATTCACTGTCTTTCCCTGATGATTTTCAATACAGCATGTTCTCCAGCACAAGTCCTCTCTGGAGAGCGTACATTGCAGTTTTACTGCCTGTATATGATGACTTTCTCCTTTTTTCTCCCTACAATTACCAGTGTACCTGAAAACCTGGTTTGAAGGAAAGTTTTGGAATATTGTTCCCAGGAATAAATCTGTCTGGAAGTTTGAAAATGGTTGAGTATCTGAGCCTTTCAGTCTTCACTGTTCTTTCTCCAAACTTGTGTTGGAAAAATCTTGAAGGGATGTTCCTGTTCCTCTGAAAGGTGCTGCCCAGTGTGATTCCAGTGGCTGTAAGCTCAGCTGGGAACACCCTGACCCCCTTGGAAGAGCAGTTGGAGCTTCATGGCACTGCTCCATGGGCATCCAACAGGGACAGAAACAGAACTGCAAAGCAGTAGCTACAGCCTATTAAAAAGCATAATTAAAATTTTAATTACTTCTGAAAATAGTGGTGTCACTGGCTAGACATGCAAATCCCACTGCAAGCCAAGTGAGAAATTCAGGTTTCCAGGAGGACCCTTAGGATGAGTGGAGTGAGTGGCTGGGATCCTGCTGTGAGGGGCAGTGGGTGCCACACCTGGCACATCAGGATCCCCCTGCCCACCCTGCCCCTGTCCCTGGCACATCAAGAACCTCCTGCCCACACTGCCCCTGTCCCTGGCACATCAAGAACCTCCTGCCCACCCTGCCCTTGTCCCTGGCAAACCTCTGTCCCCCTGTTTGCCTCCCCTTGCTGCACTTATCTGCTGGTCGAAGTCACTTACTCTTATTTACATTGCCCACAGGGCATGTTGGATTGGAGCACATTTCCTCTCTTGTTACAGTTGATGAATGCAGCTCTATTAAAATATCATCTCATCTTCACACTAGATTGCAGTAAGATAATATGTATTTTTTCTATATCATTTATACAAGAAAGATTATGTTAAATGCCAGACCCAGTAAATATTTCAAGATCCACTGCATTGCTGAGAACAGTTTCTCCCTGGGCATATGTTTCAGAGCCAAAGAAAACACTTTTAAAATTTCCTTCCTGTTTAATTTTTTTAAAGGGCATTCTCCCTATATCTGTTACTGAAATGACAAGTTGTCATGTTCCTTGATCTTATTACAGTTGCAGATGTAACTCAGCAGGGAATCTGCCCGAGTTTACATTTAAAATCATAAGACCCTGATTCTGATCTTTTTTATTTTTTTATCATTTTAAATCTTTCTGTGGTATAGGACTTCCAGCTTTACCTCATTGTAATCAAGATCAGAATTGCTCCTAATTATAACACTTAACTCCTGTGTAGTGCTTTACACTTTTCAGGCTCTCTATATTCATCAATTAATTAATCCCCAAAGCAGTATTAGATTTCTACTAAACTAAAAAAACATGGAAACCAAAACAAGAAGGTGAGAAGAACTTGCCAAAAGGTAGAGGTGATATAGGAAGAGAACAGACCCAGCTGTAATCCCAGTATCCAGGGAGGAGGAGAACACATCCAGTTCTAATCCCAGAGTGTTCTTGCAGTTCATTCTCAAACCCTCACAGGGTGGATTGTCCTTCCCAGTGTGCAGGGAAATGTCCCTGCATAATTGTGGCACAGCACCTGTCCTGTGCCACCTGAACCTGGATAAAACCCTGCACAGATTCTGGAATAAAAGCCATGTCTGCACAAACACATCCCTCCCTAATATCAGTTTTATTCCAGAGTAATATCCAGGCAGGATATTTTACTGGCCTATTTGTAGTGGATTAATTATTCTAGTACAGCTGTTCTGGGAAGGTATTTCCCTGCAGGCAAGCCCATGGAGGGCAAAGGGGAAATGTGAGCTTGTTGAAGGATTAGACAGAAGGGTGGGATGTTTAAAGGTTCAGCTAAGCTTCAAATAAATGAATTTAAACCTTTGGAGGTTTTCTCCATTGCACCTCATGGAGATCAGATCATTTTTGTCAAAGAGAATAAAAAGGACCAAGATGCAAATTTTTTCTTACTGTATTGGTTAGTTGGAGAGGGAAAAAGAGTGAAGTGACTTCAAGAGAAAAAGCAGGTTACATGGACTTTAGATTATGTGATTTTGGAAGGTGTGAGTCATTAGGAAAGAAGAGGGGGGAAAAATAATTTTCTCCGGTCGCTATGCAGTAATGCAGAACAGTTGTTCCTGTGTTTATTTGTGTTTTCCAGCATGGAAATTGTTGGCATGGCCCATTGTGAGATAGGGATTGTGCAAACTGGAAGAGAAAAGCAAATACCAATACAATGGCAGCTGATGCCAAATGTAACACCTGACACAAATATGTTGAACCTATCAGAGAGAAGGGATCATTAAAAGAAACAAGTATTCTTTTAGCTTTTATTTCCTGAAGGGATTTTGATTTGTTTAGGGTATTTTAAGAATAACTGGAACAACTGCACTGGACTGGAATGGCACACCAAGTAGGGCAGGGAGAAGAAATCTTTGATTTCTGCTTTTGTACTTCAGAGTTTGAAAACAGAAAAGTACTTCATTAAAAGCAGGGGCAGCAGGAGATCAAATGGTTTATTCCTATTACAGTGTATTAGTATTTTGAATCAATATTTCATTAATAAGATTCACTCTTACATGCCTACTTTTTCTTAAGAAAAATTGAAAATCAAACACAAACAAATGCAGCTGTTGTTTGCATTCCTCTTGAAGGTCCTCTCGTCTGTGCAGGGAGTGTTTGTTCTTTTCCCTTGTTTTATTTTCTTTTTAAACCTTGAGTTTGATAAAAGTCAGATTATTTTCAAATTGTTTATGTTGTTGCCTACACCAAAATCATCCTTTTCTAAGGAAATTATCTTAAAAGCAGCCAAGTCTGCTGACATGGTGTCATCTGTTGAAAATGCCTCTGGTCATGGCTGTGTTTCATAGATTGGTTGCGGGTACAGGAATCATTGCAGGATTCTTTGGCTGCCTCTGACCTTGCTGTTTGTTCTGTTTGTCCTTTGGGGTTTTGGAGCAGGTCCCTGGAGCAGAGTCCCACAGCAGCACAACCTGGGCTGCCGTGTCACACACCCTGTACACAGGGGGTGCAGTGCCCTGGCAGGGTTCATG
Organism: Catharus ustulatus; assembly: GCF_009819885.2. Lineage (NCBI taxonomy): Eukaryota > Metazoa > Chordata > Aves > Passeriformes > Turdidae > Catharus > Catharus ustulatus. Next base: position 3,203,733 of record NC_046237.1, on the reverse strand, counting down.
TCCCCAGGATCCTCCTTCCTCCTGGCACAGCAGCGCCGTGGCTCTTGCTGGGATGCTCTGACTCCTCTGGAGCTGCAGCAGCCTCAGCAAGTCCCTGATGGCTCCTCCTGAACATCCAGACCAGCAGTGCCAGGGCATGTCCCAGCCCAGGTCATCTGTCTGTGCTTATTCTGTGCACTCTGTGCAGAGCCCATCTAAAGCTCACCAGACTGAGGAGTTTTGCTCAAGGACCTGAATGCAGCAGCTCTGCTCCCACCTGGCCACATCTCCCCTGTGGATTGTCTTCCCTGTGCTTCCCTCCCTGGAGAAGCAGCTGCTGTGCAGACTCAGAGCTTGTCCTGACCCTGGGTGAGGAGGGAGCTGAGAGCACAACTGAGAGCTCTCAAATGCTTCTGGTTCACCAGTGCAGACACAAAGTACACAGCAGGAGAACATCTGCCCACAGGGAGTGCTGTGCAGGGCTTGTAATGCTTGAATAATTTTTGTCTGCTCCTATGGTGCGAAATGGATGGATCCCAACCCAGCACAGAGCAGAGTCAGTGCTGCATCCTCTTCTGGCTGAGTACATTGCCCCTGCCTGCAGCTCCTTCCCATGCTGTGCTCCAGGGATGGCAGGGGAGCAGCAGCACAGAGCTCTGGCACCTGGTGGGGTTGTGTGCCCTGGCAGTGCCTGTATTTGGAGGCTTGGCCCTGGTGTGTTTGTCTGTCCCTTGTCTCGTGAGAGGGACAGGAGGGGAGCTCAGATACAAGTGCAGACATTTGTCTCCTGTTTAGAAAAAACAACTGGTGTTTGGGCAAGTTCCTCCTCCTGCATATCTAGTCCCAGCCTTGAACTGTCCCTCTGCATCCCACAGTTACTCTCTCCCTTAACACAGACACACTTGTTTTTGATACCAACATTTCTTCTCTTCCAGAGATAACTCCTCTACAAGAGGCTCAAATGTGTTTTCTGTATGTTCATGGTTAGGTTTGCAGAGCCTTTCAGACCAGCTAAGAAAAGCCAGCCAAGCAGGTCAGGGAAAAGAGCCTTCATGTGCTTTGTGGATTGCTCTCATGGTTGGTGAAACTGGCAGGACAGGGGGAAAAAAAAGTGTTTGTCTGTGTGTTGTGTATGTGGAAATCTTTGCAGCTCCAGTCTAGACCTTCCCTGCTGTTCAGGGAATCAGGGAAACTGCAGCCAGAGTGGTGAGGTTGGGTGAAATCATAATAGTCCCATTGACACCAGCCTGCACTCAGTGGCTGTGAGACCCAGCAGGGGAAATGTGTCACCCACACTGTCCTGACTGGGGGACCCCTGACACCCACCAGTGGTGCTGCTTTCCCTGCAGCAGCTGAAATATCCATCAGGACACTCCCTCTGAGCTCTGAGCAGATCCAGGGGAGCTGTGGATCGGGTGTTGCTTGGGTAAACAGCACTTTAGCACCCCACTTATACAGAACACGTACCAGGTATGATGAGAGCAGGTTTTCCTTCCCCAGTGCCATCAGTGATCCCCTCTGGGATGTGAGAAAATCACACACACCGCCCTGGAGACTGAAACATGTCGAGGTTGGCCAAAGACATTGTGTTGAGCCATATGTTGACCCAAATCATCAGGAGATTCTGTGGGTTTCGTGTCCCAGCTTTGTTGCATTCAGGCCCTCCCTTGTGTTTGTCAGGCTTCCAGGCACTGATGTCTGGCGTTCCCACCCTGTCTGCCACCCAGTCCCAGTGAGCTTTTTGCTGAAACAGGAGCCTTTGATTTTTCATTTTGAATTAACTCTGGGGGTTTAAATTTCTTTCCTGGGTATTTTTTAAGATTTCAGACAAAAAGAATAAAACGTCTGTATCCGAAACAAAACCTCTCATGTTGGGGGCAAATGAAATGTTTCCCCTTTTTTCCTCCTCCCCTTTCCTTTTTCCTAATTTGATATTGGTTTAAAACACAAACTGGAGACAACCAGAAATGATGTTACAGTGCTATTACCCTCTTTTTCCTCCCTCTCCTTGGCTGTGATGCATTTCCACTGCTTGCAATCCTGACATCCCCAGAATTCTTTTCCTCAGAATTCCATCCCCGGCTCCCCAAGTTGTTCCTGTGCGTACCAGATTAATGACATCAGCTCCACCAGTCTGTATTTTCAGCTGCAAAAATAGCAAGGTGGTGACTCAAAATGAAAAGTGCTTTCCAAGTGGTTATGTTGTATTTAGTATATTAACCACCACCCCTCAGAGGAGGCGGATGAGTGTGGAGGAGGAAGAGGTTGTTTTGGAGATTTTGTGCAAAATTTCTTTTGAGTGACAGCATTCTGTGACAGTTCCCAAAAGCAGTGCTTCTTACTGGCTCCCAAATTCTCTTATCTTTTGGCAAATCTCCTCCCCATCCTGCTGCCTCTCCTCCTTGGGATACTGGTGAAAAATCAACAAAAGGAAAAGGGAACACCTGGAACATTCCCCCTGTGGCATGGGGACACAAATGCAGCTCGAGTCAGTTCTCTGCAGCCCTCTGAGAAGGACATTTTGACCCCAGTGACCAGAATTTTGATCACATGTCCCTGATTATTTTCTGAGCTACTGCTGACTTTTAAGACCCATTGCAATGGAAAATAAAACCTTTATAAGTGCTACCAGCAGAGTGGTGGGGAAGGATCTGATTACCAAAGGCGTGTGTGGCACCCTGGCCTGTGCTAGAATGGAGCATTTCAATTGTGCTCTGCAAACTTTGCCCCTGCAGACGGATGGAAAATGGCTCGATGGAGCAGAGATTCATTTTCTAAAGGAAATGAGGATATAAATTCATTTAAGAAATGACATGCCAATTTTTCTTGCTCCGTTTTCCTCTCATAATAAACGGTACAGCTGCCAGGAATTTTGGTGAAAATAACACTTGCTTTCTTATTTTTTTTATTTTTATGTTTTTAAATCCTGCTCAAACGTTATAAAAGACCCTGAGCCAGATATTTCATATTTAAGATCTCAGTGGAGGTAAACCCCACTAAACAAATGAAGAGTCCCTGTCGACTGCTGACAGTGATAGTGACACACACTGCAACATTACTTCCTCAAAACCTGGAGAAAATATATAACCCATTTACTTAATGGACTGAGCTATAATGTCATCAGTTAAGTGAATCCCGTGAATAAAGAACAAGATGAAGTAATTGCTTCCAAAACATTTCTGGAATGAAGTAAAGCTTCACGGTGACTGGTCTCCTGGGGTCCCACTGATAACCTCTTTGGAGCAGTTTGTTCTTCCATGGTGCAGAGATCCTTTTCTAGGTGTTATTAAGGACTTAACTCTCTAGACAGCATTTAAGGGGGGACCTTGATATCACCCCACTGTGGAGATTGCTTGGTTGGGTTTAAAACAAAGCAGCTGTAAGGGAAAACAACCTCAAGTGCACAAACTGGCACAGCTCTGCTGTGTTCCAGCTCTGTTTGTGGAGGTGTTGAGCACCTGTAGGTCCCAGCAGAGCAGTTTATAAACCCAGCCAAGGAATGACACAGCAGGCTGGGGTGTGTTCCCAGCTGAGACGGTTTCAAAACAAGTGAAGAAACTCTACTGGCCCGGTGTTGCAATCAGCACTCCTTGACTGCTGTGGAAGAGCAGCAGCAGCAAGGTCTGCACCTTCACAGCTCATCTTTCACTTTGTTTTGGCTTTTTTCTTCAGAGGAGAAACTGGGATGCCATCCCACAGCAAGGGCAGAGAATGAAAGGCTGAGCTGGCTCCAAAGAGCTCGGTGGTGTCTGTAGAGACCCTCTCTTTGTTTCAGGGTTGTAGGGCCCCTGAGAGTTGTCTAGGTCTTTTTCTCCTAGTGAAAGAAAAACTGTTGGAAATGCTGTTTTTGTAGTCCACAGGATAAAAGAGTTGTTTTTCTGAATCTTTGCAGCTTTTGCTAGACTGGAAGGGACATGTGGGGGTCATCCAGTCTGGCTGTCTGCTTAGGGAAGGGCTATTTTCAAAATCAGATCAGGTCATGTAAAATAATCAGTTTAGCCCTTGATTATAATTTTTAGAGGTTTCTGCCTCCATAGCCACACAAAGAGCTAATCTGCCCTTTGGCATGATGAATTAGGCAGAAATTGCCAGCTCCAGAGCAAAAGGAACACGGAGGCAAGAAAGAACTCTTGAGGTAGGTCAGCCATGGGCAGGAGAGCTCATTGCTTTGTCTGTGGTGGATCCATTTGGCAAAGCCCCCACCCCTGAGTCCCATCCTCCCTCCTGCCCCCTGCCTGGCTGCCCGAGGTCGTGGGACTGGAGTGTGAAATGAAGCATTTGTGTCACCAACCTTGGGGAGCAGGGCAGGAGAGGCAATGATAATGGTTCTCCAACTGTGCTTACAAAGCCAAACTAGAATCCTTCCCTTGTTCCTAACTCCCCTTCCTTATCCTTCACACAATGCCCCTATCTGCCCTTCCCATGTGATTTTTGTATTCCTCTCAGCAATTTTATTTGCACAATGTTTTTTTTTCTCCCACGTGCTTGTTTTTCTGGCTGCTTCACAGTGGATGAAATGTTTAGTTCTTTCCATCTGACTTAAGAAGTTTCTGGTCTTACAGTTGCTCTAGAAAAATGTAAGTGCTAAATTAACATGCAACTACTGGAAGGGAAGACAAAAAGGAAATACAAGGTCATGCTCTTTTTGTGTGACAGAGTGAAGAGCCCATTGGTACAGAGTACACAAAAAGGGGTTTCCATAAAAAAATCTGGGTCCTCTTTCCAGCCCAGTGCCTTGTGTGACTTCCAGGCAGTGCCACATCTCTCCAAGCCTCCTTGCTTTTCTTTCCTATTCACGTTTTCCTCCTCTGCTGAGGTGATGAGCACCTTAGGACAGGCAGTATCCCACCCACAATGTACCTGTGTCAGCAACGCCCCTGCCCTGTGAGCCCTTTGCACTCAGCGGTGAAGAGAGACACCTCACAGTGATTTGGAGCTTAAATGGGATAAATAACAGCTCCTAAAAATCCTTTTCCTCTCCATTAGCTGCAGTGGGAACCCAAACTACTGTGTTTCTAACCTGGACAAAGAAAATCTAGTGGGAACCTACGCAGCCCGGAGCATATGCAGTGTTTATCACCAGCAGCTCAGCTGAAAACTTTAACACCTAACTATAACAAATTATAATGCTAGGAAAAACTGCTTTTCCTGGGTTTCTTTCACACAAAGAATCTCGTTGCTGAATATCACTATCAAAGCAAGCACAGCAGAAATCACTTGAACTCTTTTTTTGTGATAGCAGTGAAGGACTGTAAGCAAAATGAAGCACTGTTCTTCTGGGAATAAATAAAAAAGCAGAATCTGCATTAAAACAACACTTATGGAAGCTTAGAGGAAACTTAAGGCCTGATACTTTGAAAAGTGAAGAGGAATGATGAAGATGCAGAGGTTGGAGAGGGGAGTTTGCCCTGTTGGGTCATTCTTTAGTGGAAGCCAATATTTGAGGGAGCTCAGTGAGATGAGCAGCAGACCTTGTTACAGCCCAGGAGGTGGAAGGATAAACTTGAAAGGGACAGGAACTTTGTAGTGTTTGAGATTTTGTACCTGCTTTGTAAAGACAGCAAAATGTTGAACACCAACAAAAAGTCCCATAAAAAATATGAAGAGCTCCTACCCCCCAAACAGCTCAAAAGGCCAAATGCTCTTTTGAAATGTGGCATTTTATCTGAGCACTGCAACGACACCGGGGCATGGAAGGGGTTTGTGAAGGCTCCACTGCTGGGTGTGAGAATGGAAGAGCAGGTCTGTCTTAGATCATCTGGAGGAGTCAGCTCCCTTTTTCCACCCTCATCATTTTCCATAAATCCCTGCTGCCCTCTCCTCCCTGCCCTATTTCCCTCCTAATCTTTGTTCCCACTATATCTCTCTCCACTTGGATTATTTTTGATAGCTACACTTTTCCCTCAGAGAAACCACATATTCATGAAAATAATCTGTCATTTGCCACTATGACTAGTGTTTTCTTTCCCCTCCTACTGTATGTTGGGGTCATATTTAGCTTTAGCTCTAGAAGATTTTTTTTTTTTTAATTTTCCAGCTGCTTTCCTGCTTGGGCAGTGCTGAGCCCCTCAAAGCTCAATTCTGTTGCCATACATTGCATGATGAAACATTTCTACACGTGATGAGTTGTAGGACTCATCAGCCAGCAAGTGGATGACAGTTTCTACAGTAGCTAACAAGCCATTAGTAGGTAAAATAGCAATAAAATTCTAATAATTCATTTACTGAGGCCTTTTCTCATAGACAGATTTCCTGCAACAAAATTATGACTCAGGCACCACCATTTTCAGCAGTCTGTTCTTCAAAGGATGAATGTTTTTCACCCAACATGGTACTGAATCATTCCCTGGGATGTGTAAGGTATTTGTGCTTGCACCACGTCGAGGTGTTGTCGTTATGGTAACTCTTCTGTATTAGTCTTGATTCCTCATGTAGTGCAATTATCAATGTTGTTGTTTTAAAATACTCTGAGCTGTCTCCAGCCCTGGGAGCCAGCACAGCTCAGTGAGACCTGCACATCCCCACTGAGGCAGAGTTGCCTCACCAGAAGTTGTTAAAATAAAGAACTGGTAAGGAAAAGAACACATCAGAATTATTTCTGTGGGAAATCAGTGGAGAAGTCCACACTTCCTCTTCTCTCCATGGCTCTAAGACAGACACCAACTTTTCTTTTTTTTTTTTTTTTTCTTTTAAATTAATTCAGCCTTTCTTCTCAGGTAATCACATGAGTCCGAGGAAGCAAGACTGCACTGCACTAATTGAAATTATTATATAAGCTGTGATATCTCAGCAGAGGTGCTTTAGAAAAGCCCACTACTGCCCAAGGTCCAGAAATTGTGCATCCATTCCTCTGTACATCCCAGAAAAAGGATGGGTATGCCACAGTGCAAGGACCTCCTTGTGCCCCCTTCCTTTATGGTTTTATCCACTATTTCACTTTTCTGGATCTGAAGCAGTTCAGATCTCAGTGCAATATTAAAGACTCACAAAACCACTAAAGACCGTGGCTCCAGTGTCCACAGTTTGCCTCAAGGTTCCAAAACATTCCCTGGATGTTGCCCAGGGGACAATAAATCCACTTCTATCTCTCCAGACTTTGAAGGACAGACATTTTTTCTTAAATAGACCTCTCTGTTTTCATTCCCTTATTTATCTGGAGCTGACACTTTAGCATAGTAGATGCAGCCAGACACTCAAAACAAAGAGAAACTCGAGTCCTTGACTTTTTCTGAGACTTGCAGCCTGTATTTAAGAAGGAAAAAAAATCCAACAAACAGAGAAAGCTTGTTTACAGATTTGTCTCCTTGGCTTTTCTAAACATCAAATAGGCAGAACAAAGATTAGGAGTTTCTTCTACTTTGTGAAATACTAAATAAAAAAAGAATAAAAATATTTATAGAATAACAAAAGAAAGAAACAAAAGATACAGTGCACAAGGTGTTCCTTTGGTTTCTTGGGAGAATGTACAGTGAAGCTCAAGATTGTTTGTCTGCATTGCAAACGCTCACAATGAGCTTTTGAAAAGTGTTTCATCTGCTGGGTACTTGACCCTCTGTGTGGATAATGTGTCTCCAAAATGAAGGGAGGAAAAGAGGAGGCAAGGGAGAAGAAAGGAACTGTCTTTGCTTCTATTGTCTTCAAAGACTGCAGCATTTCTGCAGGGTTTCTAGATAAATGCTGAAGGAGAGCTCTCCCGTCCTTCCCCCTGCTCTGGGACATGCTGTCCTCCACCCCTTCTGCTGGAGGCTGATTTCACTTTCCAACCATTTGTGTTTTACCAGGCCTTGGCTGCAAAGAAACCAGATTTCCCAGCTGGGCTGGCCTTGGTGAGAGAATCACCCCTGCCAAAGGCTGAAATCAAGGTTTTTTCACTTCATGTTCAAGTACAGAAAAGGGCAGAAAGCAATAATAGCAGAGAAGGGTGGGATGGCCAGACATCCAAAAGCTCTCTGAGCTGTGTGGGATAGATGGAACCTCTTCCTGAGACAATTTCCTCTTCTTGGGCAGCTTTGGGTGGAAGTGCCCTGTTCCTTTTGCTGTTTGTGGATTTGTGCTCTGGAAGTCCTGGGGGATGCAGAGACAATCAGCTGCTCTCAGGCTGGGCAGTGGGATCAGAAAGGAGGAAAGCAATGACAGGAGTGGCAGGCTGGTGCAAGGATATAAATTGTCCCAAAAGCAGTTTAAAAAGTGTGGAGAGCAGTTTGGGGGTTGATTTGGCAAAGGGTGCCCTGGTCATCCCACCAGGCTTTGCCATCACATCCGTGAGGCTCAGCCCCTGTAAAACCCAGCCATTTGTTCAGTCACTATAAGGACTTGGAGCAGTTTGTTTTTCAGGTAGTTGGATTCAAAGCTCTTGGCCCTGGCCTTGAGGAGGGGAATGAAGCTGGTGCTGAGCACGGAGGGTGGTGCTCACGTGGGATTTTCTGTCGCCACCATGTGAGACTGGCGCGTGCATGCAACAGGCACGGAGCCACCGGCACCAAACACATCCCCACTGCCAGCTGGACTTCAACCAGACATCCAAAGGTGAAATCTTATCTCCATGCCTGAGAGAAAACAGGAGGAGATGCAGATGGTCCCAATAAACCATTGCAGGAAACAAAGTACACTTGATAAGGAGCAAGGGAAAAGGAGGATGAGAATTCCTAATGTCAGTGATTCTGTTAAAGACTTTGACCATGCCTTATGGGAAACTGCAAAGTTAAAATATAAATAAACTGACTTTAAAACCTCAATATTGCAACAGTAGTGGCTGAGTAGAATTTAAATTACCTTCTGTAATTCTTGGAATATCTAATGCTTTTAGAAAGTGTGATGTTTTTCTTACCTCTTACATAACTTTTTTTTGGTCAAATTTCTGAAGCAGTGTATTGATTTTTTTTTTTTTTTTAAGGCAGAGATTATCAAGCATGTTATCAGTTGCTTACAAATAAGGATTGGACAAGTTAGAGAATTAACAATTCAAAGAGCAAGGGATTCTTTTCAAAGTCTTATCCAACAATCCTAACACTTTCCTCAAAAGTTCCTGAATATCGAAGAAAGATAAGGATTGAAACATCATATTAGTGACTGCAATTTTATTTTATTTATCTGCTGAGTGCAGTGCAGAGAGAGAATCGCTTTTCAGCTCTGAAATTACTGTAGGTCTTGTCCACAAATAGAACCTAAGTGCTGCAGACTACACTGTGCCTTTGCATCCTGAAAGACTCTTTGGCTTGAGGAAAAGGCATTTCTGTGTCTGCTCACGAAGAGTGAAAACCAGACAGCTGCACACAGGAGATCAGATTGGAAGGTGCAGCTTTGCCTTCACCCTTGGAATAGGAATGAGTGCTACACCAGCAGGAGCACAGGCTGGCACCCTCAATGGCCCAGCATTTTGGGGTTAGTCTGTGCAGACCTGCAATATTCTCTTTTATTGATTAGAATTAATTTCATAGTGCTATTATACCTGTACTGAATACAAAATCATTCTGGGAGCCCTAATAGAGGGGGCATTTTTCCTTCTAAAATGGTATATGAGACAAGTAAATCTACAGGACACTCTTTGACTGCTGATTCATTTCTGATTCATAAAAATAAACAGATAGCAAGACATATGTCTGAGTTGAACAGCATTTACTCTGTGGGAACATGTAAATGTAATAACACTCTTTAACAGGGTTAAACAATATTAGCCCTCTGATTTGTCATTATTAGTGTCACTAATTCTAGTTTCATGAACATCACTGAAAATATATGGCATGCAAAAAAACTACTACCATAATGTGAGCACATGCATCTGTCTTTCCAGAAGAAAAACAGGCTTGGCAGAGACTGCAGTTCTGCAAGGATTTGAAACAACAACTTTTTATTCATTAAAATGTGGTTATGGTCTGAAAATGGACTTGAGAGAGAGGAGGAGGGAGGGAAAAAATGATCTCTCATTGCAGACAGCACTTAGCAGTTCCAGTTTGTCTTCCACTGGCAATCTGCACTGACAGATACAATGGCTTATTACTGCCCTCGATGATGCCAATGGAAAAATTCCCTGTGGAATTCAATGGGAGAAAGACCAGACCCCAAATCTGGACTGCTGTCAACAGTGGGGAGCCAACGTCAGTCTAAACAGAGCAAGTTTGGTTTCTTTTCTGCCCCAAGTGTCTTCAACACTTTGCCAGCTCAGAGTTGAATCCAGACTCTTTAGGGCTCGTGGGGAGAGTGGCCGGGCAGGCTTTGCCAAGCCTGTGGAGTTTGAGGCTGTGTGAACCTCGTGAAATATTTACCAGCTTTGCAGGACTGGGGATTGACTTCTGCAAGCCAGTTCTCTTCTGACTTCAGGCCAGGGCTCGTCTCCTTACCAGGACACTGTCATTGCTCTGGCTGTGTCCGGGTGTGAGTGAAGGCAGTTGCCAAAATGTGACACCTGTGTATGGTCACATCCCCAAAGGCACAGCCTGGGCTGGGTCCCCAGGAGGAACCTGTCAGAGAAACGTGGCCTCTGCCTCAATAATTTGTTTTGATCCAGTCCCCAGAACTGCCTGTCCAGGATTTCCCTGCTCCTGCATCCAGAAAAGATGTTTTCCTAATGCTTTAACCCCAGTCACCTTTGCTGCAAGTAAGGTGATTTCTGAAGGAACAAGAAGAGTATTGTTCTATGCACAACAGACTTCTGCATGTTGGAAGAGTTTTGTCATATCTTTCCTCTTATCAAATCTTCCCTCCTTCTTTTCTTCTCTAGACTAAACAAACCCAATTCCTACAACCTTTCCTTACAGGTCATGTTTTCCACATCCCTTATCACCCCTTTCTGCTCTTCCCTGGCCTCTTGCCAGTCAAACCAAATGATGGTTCCCAAAGCTGGACATCCTGCCCCTATTTTGTTGCTTTGGATATAGGACAGTGAAACAAGTAGAATTAGCAAGAGATGAGGAGCTGATTTTTAATCCCCTCCATTATCCCTGAGCTGGAGAGCAGTGCTGCAGAGATTTAGGGGAAAAAAGAGCCCAAGCAGGAGCTCACTAAAGCACTGAACAAATGACATCGATTCCTAGTTATGACCATCTCTTAAATTATGCCAGGTCCTCATTAACCCCGAGGTCATTCCTTTGCTCAGATAAATATTCACCTGCACGTTCACCTCGGGTGGGGTTTTGGGGACAGCACGAGGAGTTTGCCTGGAGTCAGCTCGACTCCTGCCAGCACCACTGCGCTCCCACAGTCCCAGCAAGGAGTGGATCACGACAGAAATCGCTGAGCCGACTGTGGGAGCAGGGGGAGGACACTGTTGTCATGTCCATGTTCTATCTGTCATCTACTGGTAGCTATTTATACTGCGCTTATCGCGGGGTGGGATGAGCAGGGGGTAGCGGTAACGTGTGAGAGCCTCCGAGGCACGGAGCTGAAAAAAGAAAGATCCTGTTGGGTTTTAATGTGCCAGACTGAGCCTGGGAGGGAGTCACAGCTACCTGTCACAGCACGGGGACAGCTCTGCAGGCACGGCATCTCTGCAGAGCCACGGCCTTCCAGCGGCACTGAGAATCCCTGAAAAATCCCGGCGCAAATTCCCTCCAGGACTGAGCTCCAGGGCTTTAATAGCAGCATGTTTTATTCAGCCTCTTCCTCCTGTGCTCTATGTTGTCCTTTAGATGTTTTCAATATTTAAAGCCTGTTTTTCATGACAATGTTTCTTCTGCCATTTCCACACAATGTTTTTTCTTTATTCCATGTCTCTCTGTTCCAGAAAAGATGTGGTTTTGTGCACTGTTCTCCTACGGCTGTGAAATCTCTGGGTGTCCATTAAAATGAAAAGAGTGACAGAAAATTAAATTAGTTTTATTGTCTATGGTAGCAGTGCTAGGAAAAAGATTGGAACTGTCTCAGTTTGGGCTGTGTAGCACAGGTAGAGCCAGACTTGGCCTCACCTGGATTATTAATTTTTACTTTTTTCTTAATTCTATCCCCTCAATTGATTTTTAAGGAACAACCATTGCCTTTTATTGTTATAAACTAAGCAGTGTGGGAGGTTTCAAACAAACCCATTTAATTTTTTAATCCTCCACTTCCTCCATGACATAACCATTCCTCAAACAGTGTGGATTCAGTGCTACTGGTGATGGGAAACCAAGGACCATTCTGAAATGGAATCATTTCTCCAGACAGTCCTGCTGTTGACAAATCCAGTTAATACTACTACACAATTTTGGAGAACACAGAGAAATGTTACATCTACTCATTCACCTGCAGAATAACTTAGCACTGCATGTCAGCATTTAAAGGGGATTATCAGTAATTAGGCTGTTATAAAATATAAGTATAGTGGTCACAGACAATAAAACCCAAGGAAGTGTCTTTGCAGTGTGTCTGAGCACAGGCAGTTCCACATAACCATAATGATCTTTCACAGGAGGCTCCTATGGAAAAAGAAGAATTAATTTGTGTATGTGTAAATGAATATACACACAAACACCCAGCTGCAGAGGGGGTCTATCAGTTTTATTAGCCATGTATAACCTCCAGGGAAAATGGAACTTGGTCTAGGGACATTTAAAGGAATTATTTTTAACTGACGATGATTACATCTGTGTCTGTGATCCCGCAAGACACTGGGGTTTCTTTGTCTTCCTCTTGTTTTCCCTGGAGACTGTGTAGGAAAATGAACAAAGCAGAAATGCAGAAATCTGTGGCTACTCTGGAGACAGAGGCAGCCTCGTGTATGGCCTGGGAAAGCAGAGCCAACATTCTTCTTTCCTTCAGGAGTCCAAAGCTCCTTCACAGAGACAGAAAACTTCTACAGCCAACACAGAGAACATCCTTTGGGGCTTTGGGGCTGCTCTGGGTGCTGCTGCTGGCCCCAGAGAGCTGCTCTGCCATAAAAAACAGGGGCAGAACATCCTCTGGTTATTCCCTCTGAAACAGGGCATGGAGGAATGGGGAGTCCCAGATGATGGGAGCCCCAGGGCTCTGGGCATCCAGGGCCCCTCCTGAGTGCCTGGGGCTCTCCTGTGCCATGCAGGGACAGTGACCTGGGCTGGGTTGGTGCTCTTGGTGCTCTGTGGTCTCACCTGGGGCACAGAGACCCAGATGCTGCTCCTTGCTCCAGAAGGGCCTGGCTGCAGCTTCTCCACAGCTCTCACTCAGCTCTGGGTTTAATGGCCCTGCTCCCTGGAAAGATGAAATATAGGGTTGGGCAATAAAAGAAAAGCTGGAAAGAAAGATTTATAATTTTCCCCTTAAGCCTGTCATTCATGTCATTAATATAGATGTCATTTAGGAGGGCAACAACTTTCTCTTCTTTCTTCTTCTTTCTTTCTTTTTTCTTTTTTTTCCTGCTAAAAGCTTTGTGTATGTACCCACAGTCTGACAACCAAATGGGTCTGCCTTTCTTTTTTTCCCCTCCAATATGTGGATTGCTTCTAATTCTGTCAGTCAAATGGAGCAGCAGTTTCGGGAGGGGAGTGATTAAGGTTCCCTCGGAATAAAGGGCTGCATGCTGTGCCTCTGCTATTCATCAGCAAAGGGGATGGAAGAGCAATTCCAGGCTCCTGAATAACAGGATTTTTTGAAACATAAAAAACACACCTTAGAAATACTCTGCCAGCACAGCACACAGTCTCCAAGTGCCATGCTTATTTTCTGTTTATTCATGCTTTATTTTCACTTTTCACCATGTTCACCCCACTCAGCCCAAGTGTTCACTCGGTGCTTGACTCCAGACGCCCCCAGCAAAGCACTTGGCAGTTCCTTAATTGTGCTTAACTCGCTAAAACCCAACGATTTAAGCTTGTGCTTAAAGTAAAGCCTTTGTTATGTACTTTGTTAAAAGAATTTTCATTATTAGATCAGAGTCTGTGGTGTTGGTCATTTATGGGGGGCCAAAAATGCAGAGTAGTCAATCCTGCAGTATTTCCCAAACCAGTGTCAATTTAACAAAATAATTGTTAGGAAAAAAATTATTAAAAGATGGAATGTTTTTGAAAGTGTTTTTAAGCAAGCTGTCAGTTTGCAATTTCTCCCAGAATTATTTAAAACCCACTTAACATATAAAATCCCCTTTTTATTTATAGTCAAACAGTACCTTTTATTTGACCTCAGATATTTTCTGTTTCCTTTTTGACTCCTCAAATATTTTTGACAATCACTTAAAGTTTCTCTGAAATGGAAATGCAGATGGGAAACCAAGCAGCTGGGGCTTACTGAGGAGTCTGGGAGTCTGTTGCAGGTAATGGATTCACAGTCCCCCAAATATCAGCCCAGCACCACTGTCATAATAGCCTGTTCTTCATGCAGTTAGGATGAAAAATACAGATGATAAATTGCACTCCTACATACCAAGGGATGGTGGGGGTCCTCCTTGTTGAAATGCAAGATATCACTCCTTGATTCCCCACTCTGCTTTATGGTGTGGCAAATTTATTATGGAGATAATATTCAATGCCCACACTTTACTGAATTTAAATCGAGGAGAACTTCTGCAGGTCAGGGTGGTTTTTCTTTTTCCCCCTCATCACTTTTAATGTCTGCAAACATCCTGTCTGAGTGCCTATACCAGCGTGTCCTGTGTTTGCCAAGGTACAATGGAGGCAACACTTGGGTGCCACATGGTAAATGTTTCATGAAAAGAGTATCTAAAACCATCCCAGACTGTCTGCTCTGCACTCAAATGCAGGACATTATTTCATGATTCCCTGTGATCCCTTTGGCATTGTAATTCTAAACTGTGCAAAGAGAAGTGGATGAAGGTGGATTACAAATTCTAGGCCATATAAAGAACCTGTAATTATTTGTTAAACTGTTGTGTTTAGTCTCCTGTTCTGCTGTCTCCAGGCTGGGCTGTGCAGCGTTTTCCAGTTTAACTCCCTGGTTGTTTTACTGGTGTATAAGGACAACATGTGCCTCCTTCTGCTTTCTCACAGGCCTGCAGATAAGATTTCCCTTCAAATCCTGGGGATGGCCTGAGAGTGTCTGCAGGCAGAAGATAATTGCCTGTGGGATACAGGCTCCAGTCCCACACTGGGCTGGTGGGACACTTTTTGACCTGCCAGCAGACAATTCTCTATGAGCACGATGTCTCCAGACATCTTCTCATGCTTTGTTTTGGTTTTTTTAATTTTTCTTTTGTTCTTGTTTCCCCTTAGACACAATTGAATTTGTTTTGCTTCAAGGTAGAATTTCCCCTAAAATACAAAAAAAAAAAAGTATCTGCTTCTCTGTCCACCCTTCCTTTCTCAGACAATGAGTCCCCTTCTTCATCTGGAGATGTGTGTGTACGTATCTATACCTATGTGTGGATCTACCTACATGTATATTCTTTCTTTACCCTGTTCCACTGTGATTTAAAATAGCAACCCTTTGCCAGTCTCTCCTCTCCCACCAGAGACAGGTAGGGTTATTTTGGAAGGCGCGAGGGTTGTTTGTTTTAACTTTTCTTTAAGCCACCAGAATGGTGTTAAATATAATTTCCATGAAATGCTCCAAACCCACTGCATTTGCCTGGGTGTATTGTTTTTCAGGCTCTCTCCCACCTCTAATCAGCTATGATTCGGCACAGTTGGCAGTCTCTGCTCAGCAAGCAGACTGTCTGAATCACAACTCAGCCCTAGAAAGGATGGTCTTTCTAGGTCAGGGCTAAATATACTGACTATGGGGGTGAGCATGGAAAAGTTCCCATTCCAGCTGCTCTCCTGCACTGAGTCTGCAGGGATAAAACTCCCCACCTTGACAGGATATTGTGAGGTTTCACTCACTGGGATGTGAAAGGGGAAGAAGGAAAGTGCTGTGGAGTCTCTGCCCCACAGCAGCGAGAGCCTTTGGGGCCGTGGCACCCGGGAGCAGCTCAGAGCTGGAGGAAAAAGGACATGGGAGCAATCCCTGTCACCTTGGCATGAACTGGGGCCGTGTCTACACTTCACCTTGCTCCTTCCCAGGACTGACAGCTGGTGGGATCAGGAGGGCTGGGTTCCCCTGGCAGGGAATGTGCTGCCTGCAGGGTGCTGCTTGTTCTCCATCCTCAGGGACAGCCACCAGAGCTTTCCCTGACCTGCAGGACACTTCCAGGCTGGCTGGCTGGCCAGGAAAGCGAGCAGTGTGCTGCAGAGGGGTTGTGGTGATGCTCTGGGTGAGGATGCCCGGGGCTGGGGAGGCAGCAGGGCACAGCCAGGGCAGGGCACGGAGAGCCCAGCGCTTCCCTGGGGCTGGGGTTTGCTCAGAGCCCTCGGCAGCTGTGGAAACACAGAGCTCACCACATCTCCCTCCAGCCTGGTCCAGCTACTCCTCCAGCACAGGGCTGACACTTGGCAGTCAGGCTGGAAAAATTAGAGCACAAATCCATGTGCTGTTTGAAGTCAGTAATGAAACAAACTCCTGTTTCCAGGAGTGGGAATGCATTTCCATTGGCCCCTTCCTATTAATTCTGTAATACCATCTTTCTTTTTTATATAACACAACCAGCCTCCTGCAAGAGTTTTCTTCCCTTTTAGAAGATGAAGCTTCAAGATTGTTACAGTTGCTAGCGGCAACTATTCTGCAAAATCTTTTTATAAAATGTATTTATCTAATTAAAAATCTTTTAACAGCACCATGCCTGTAGGATCAAAAATCTCATTTATACAGTGTAGGACTGGAGCAAGTATTTGCTGCTTCTGTAGAGTCACAGATAAACAGGGACTGGAGGGGCATAAAATGACTGCTCCAACCCAGCTAATCCTAATGCACTTTTTCCAATAAAAAAGTGGGCTCTAAGACCTTTCTGGTTTATTATTGGAAGAAAAGTAATGGGGAGGGGGGAGGAGTAAGCTTATAATGGAGTCAATTCAATGTAGTTGGCAACAAGAGTAGAACAGCCTTACATCAGTGACATTTTCCAGTGAAACAAACCTGTTGTACAGAGAACAATTTTTAATTAACTCTATATCTCATGTGTCGAGGAACGTGAGCAAACTTCTTTATGACTTTACTTTTGGCTGCAAAGTATATCCCAGTTTTTATTCTCCAAGAATAGATCCATGAGGTGAGTGGCAGGGAAGAGAGGGTTTCTAAATATGCATGTGAGACGGTACAAAGCAACTTTGCAGGCACTTTATTGATTTTATCTGCTTCTTTTCCATGAGGCAGAGCATTTATTAAGCACTAAATGGTACTCAGAGAGTCTTTAGGAGGACAAGGTTTGTTGAAGTTTGTAGGGAGTTTGGAGAAATCATGTATTTGTCACTCAGACTTGACGAGAAGAGCCCAGGCTGCCCAAGTTTGTGGCCAAGGTGGCCCTGTCATTGTGGCAGTGCCACTGACCTGCCATGGTGGCTCCTGTGGCTTCAGGAGTGTCCCAGGAGCTGCTGGTGGCCGTCCCTCTGCTGTCCTGTGCCCACTGCAGAGCCCACTCTGGACTCCGACCTAATGAAGAGAGAAAAAGCTTTTCCTTGTGGTGGCATCACCATGTCCTGGCTCTTCTCTGGTGGGGGCAGAATGATCCCAGGTGAAATGGGACAAAGCAGAGGAGGTGACTGTTTTCAGGGGTTGGGTTGGCATGAGGGACTTCTCAGGGAAATCAGGAAGAAGCTGGAAATGTCTGTGGCATGTCTGTGCCATCTCAGTAGAATGTCTGGAAACCAAAGCTACCAAATCGCAAAATTAAACACTTGCTCTGTGTATTTTTTTTTTTTTTAACCTATCCTAGCTCAACATAACTTCTGCTCTTAATTAACTTACCCAATCATCAACCAGCCCCTGCCAGCTGCAAAGTTTCTCTGTGCTGGTAAAGATGTGCTCAGAGCAGGGCAGGGACTTGCACTGGCTGCAGTCTGAATGGTGTGAGACCAAAAAAGTACAGAGAATGAACATAAAAAGCACATGAGCATCTCTTTGGCTTTGCCCATGTTTTGATTCCAGGAACTTTGTTCAAAATAGATTGCTCTCAGGGCCACCAAAGGAGCTTGATGATTTCCAGTCAAGCTGAAGAAATGAGTGTTTCATGGGGAGTTGAAAAGGAATTTAACAGAGCTACCTACAAACCAATTGGTTTCACTTCTGGTCCCAAGGCTCACCAGAGCTCAGGGATTTCTCAGAGGGGGTCCCTGCTTGGTCTGTACCCCATCACTGCTCCTTCCTCTGATGGGCAGAGATCAGAGCTGTGCTGCAGACAGAGGAGTGGGGTGTTGAGCAGCATAGATCATAGGGGAGCTGAATTTGTATGCTTTAGCACAAATTAGATTGCATTTCTAAAATCCTAATAAGCATATAGATGGATCCAGTGGGATTGTTACAAACCAAAGCAGAATAATAAGCTCATCCAGAATTTAGCTAATGGACAAAAGGAGAGACAGTTCTCAAGTAATGGGCACACCAAATGAAGCAGAGAGTATCTCTCTAAGAAAAAATATGTTCCTGTTCTGGGATGCTGGGGCCTGCAGTGGGACATGGAGGGACTTTACAAATTGTAGCTGTGCTGGGGAGAGGTGCTGATGAGTGGGGAGCAGAGTCTCACTCTTAAATATGAGAGTCAAGCAAGTGCTTTAGGTATTGATGAAAAATTGCTTTTAGGAGACCAAGTCCTTCATTGAAACTAATGAAGAATTTGTCATTGACTGCAGTGGGATCAGCACTAGACCTGTAACAAGAAAATAATAATGGTCTTGTCTGAGAAATAAATAAATAAATAGAAAGCCAGCATTCACAGCAGCCAAGAGCATTCTGTGTGGCTCTAGGAACACTGTACTTGGTGAATCATTTCTCTGTTAGATAGAGCATTTGTTCAGCTCCTGATTTATCTCCAAGCAAATTTAGACTACTCAAAATCGATTTGCTCGTTATAATTTTTCAATGCCTATGGGCAAACTCTTGGCTTCTGCTGTTCCCTGTTGTTGTTGCTGCTGAGCATTGGCTGCCTGGCTCACGTGGGCCTGTGCCCCCTCCCTGCTGTGTGACGAAATGTTATAAATAGAGAATCACAGCATCCTGTGTCTCACAGGGTGGGATTCATGGCTCAGAAGGGCTCTGCTACACCACTCTTACATGGTGAGCCCCAAAATTCTGATTCCCTTTTTTTAAAAGTCAATTCAAAGCACCTGTCCTTTAAAGGAACTGGGTGCACATGTTAACAGGCAATAAAGAGAAGCAAAGCACATCAGGCAGCAGCTAAAGAGACCTTAAAAGGCTTCCCTGAGAGCCACTGAGCCAGGAACCTGCAAATATCCATTAATGAAAGTGATTTTGCTGATGCAGGTTTCTCACAATAATTTGATTGGGTTGGATTGCTGTTTGGGAAGAGTGGACCTAAGGAACAAACATCCCTGGACATTATCCTGGGCAGCCTTTTAAGGCAGCACCAGCCCAGTGTCAGCACATTTTATGGACACTGCTGCAGCTCCTCCAGCTACTCGCTGGATGGGAATCAAGCAGCAGCCTGGAGGGGATTTTACAGACCTCTGGCCTTTTCTGTTGAAGCTGCTGCGTACCCAGGATCCTGTCCAAATTTTATTTAGAGATTCCTATTTGGCCTCCCCGTTTAGAATTTTAATTTCGTTTGGCTGTTCCACATGCCACCAATCCAGTTTCGTGCTTCAGTGGGGGCTCCTCAGCACTGGGGATTCATTACCTGTGGGGGCACTGAGGGATCCTTCAGCCTTTATCATTTGCACTTCCTCTGAAATTCTGGGCTTTGCAGCCCTGCCTGTCCCAGAAGAACTTTCCCAGGAGCAGATCTGCTGGTTTTAACCTGTGTAAGAAGCTGCAAGAGCAGCCCAGGCTGAGCTTGGCTCTGTTATCAGGAGATTCTGTGATCCTCTGTACAAGCAAGCTGCTGTTTCTAACCCACACAAGTGACACACACAGGTTTGTCTGAAGCTGCTGTTTCCAACTCACACAAGTGACACAGGTTTGTCTGAAGCTGCTGTTTCTAACTCACACAAGTGACACACACAGGTTTGTCTCATGTCAGATTCAGCAGCTCCTCCAATTTTGGGTTTAGCACTGAGCCATTGTGCCTTCATTGGGATCCTTTGTTCTTACACCAAACACATTTTTTGGAAATGCTAAGAATTTGCATGATATTAAAATGCATGTTCCACTGGGCTTTCCAGTTCATTCTTTCCCTCTCTTTTTTTTTTTTTTTTTTTAAACAAATAGGGCTCAGTTTTACCATTGTTCAATTTTTTTTCTTTTATTTAAGCAAAATCTTCAGCCATTCAGTGCCTCTGTTGAGATTTTTTTCTTTCATTACTTTATGGCAGATGAAAGTTAAGAGGTCCAATTACTAACATTTTATGATAGCACAGAATATTATTAAAGCACTTAAGAGGTTATTAACACCTTTTATGTACCTCATTATTTAAAAGCCTGCCATATTTAATCATTTTAGCACCATTAAATTGGCATTAACAACAACCCTATGACTTACACTCAGAAATGTCACCATTTGACAACACTAATGCAATAAAATATCTCACAGAAACCTGGAGGTACCAGGTGAACTATTAAAAAAAATAAAAAACAACAGAGATTTTTCATGGGTTCCAACCACAGAGATGTGCAAGGAGAAGCATGGGGTGCCCACCTCACCCTGCTGGCTGTGCCTGCTCCAGAGGGAGCCAGGGGAATGTGTTTGGCTGGAAAAGCTGAGTTTGCTGTAGGACCCTCTGCAGTGGGTCAGGGACACGAGGGACACTGAGACCTCCCTGTGCAGAGAAGCAGGAGCTGATCCTCTCTGGAATCCAAGTGCAGCCAAAGGTCAGGGTCCTGCCTGGGCAATGGGAGTCCTGGGAATCCTTTTGTGTCCCCGTGGGTGCTGTGGCACCTTTGCTGTGTCCATGCCATGGCACAGGCTCAGGCTTTGAGGGCCCTTAACTCAGTGAGTGTCACACCCCTCCCTGTGCCTGGTGATGGATGAGCACCTCTGACAGGTGAGGGAACAGCAAAGCCCTTCTTCATTCTCTGTCCTGCCAGGGCCCCATGTTCAGAGGAGTCACACTTGTGCTGCTCCCTCTTAAAGCTGTGTAATTATTCCTCCTGTGACTCTCCCCTTGGATCCCTTTCCTTTCTTTTTTCCCCTCTGTCTATGCTGGAGAGCTGACACACAAACTGGTGGTTGGTGATTGCACATTCAGCATCTGCCTCTGCCCTCTGATTATCAAGGACAAAACCCAACAGCAGACTGGAACATCACGTTAATCAAGGCAGAAATATTATTTTTACAGCCTTCTGATTATTTCTAACAACCTGCTAAAAGCCAGTGGGACTGGGTGGGTCGGAAAAGCTCCGGCGACACTGGGACTGTTCCAGCCCCTGGAGTTTTTCCAGCTCCTGCAGTTTTCAGCTCACCAGCTGAAGGTTCAATTCATGTGGGACTTTTCCACGGCAAAATATGGGATGAATTGTGTTTTCTCTGTAAGGTTTACAAATAAATCCCTTTCCTATAATCATTACTTTCATAGACAAGTGTTACTAATATATTTTGGCGTTTTAAAGCACATCCTTGAATTTACCCAGGCAACTGCTGTATGGCTGAACACACAATCAGGGAACTCTATTCCATTACTTTAGTAGTATTTGCATTCTTTGTGATGGTCTAACAAGGAAAAAAATGAGAAAAGTCCCCAAAGCCTCAAATTTAGAGCCATAAAAGGCCTCCTGAGTTATTTTTCAGATGTTGGCACTCAGACAAGTGACTGTGTCAAAAACCCCAACAGGTCTATGTACAAAACCATCTGCTGGAAGGGTGCCAGCAGCACTATCAGGATATTAGTTCAGCCTTTTGGGGAGGGTAAATGTCAGTGTTTGTAGCTGGGAAGGGCTGGGGTGTTCAGTGCTAACGAGGCTGCCTGTTCACAGCCCAATCCCCCCTTCCTATGAGATCTGTGGGATCTTCTCTCTCTCCATTGCCCTTGAAGGGATGGATTAATATTCCAGCTCAGCCACGCTTGGGTTTGCTTTGCTGTTTGTAATACATCGATGTCTGCAGCAGTTAAATGCTGCTAGGTCCTCAGGTCTGTTAAACAAATTATGGGAGCCTTTAAACATCATTGCACTGGGCTTCATCCCCCACAGCCAGCATGCAGATCACTCAGGTGTCAGGGGAGAGGAGGGAATGGGGCTTTCTGCCAATCCCCCTGTCCAGCAGAGCCAACCCCCCATTATCTGGGAAGGAGAGGGTTAATTAACATGTCTTGGTGCAGGGTTTTACAGCAGTGCCCTGTCCCTGAGGATGGAGCTGTGTTTTCTCCCCCAGGTCTGGGTCTATCTCTCCAGGTGTCTCTGAAGCTCCTTCCTCCATCTGCCCCTCTCTTTCCAAGGGTATTTTTGTGTGTTTGTCTGCTCTATCACCCTTCACTGGGAGTTCTGCCACAGTGATGGGGCCAGGCTGTGTCCTTGGAGCCTGGGCTGTTTGGGACAGGAGTGTCCCTGCAGGGCCAGCAGCAGCTCCCCTTGCCATGGGCAGTGAGGGTCTGATGCTCCTGCAGGGGCTGTGCCAGTAAAGTGAGTGACAAACTGGGCAAGGACTGGGCACCAAGGGGAAGAGCTGCTATACATTTATATTTTATATGATGCTATTCTGAAAATGGCAAAGCCCACATCCTACCTATAGGAACAAGTTTTATCTGGTACATCAATACACCATTGCATTCAGTGCTGTAGAAGAGCTCCCATGTGGCTTTTCTTACCAAGTCTTCACTACCAAAAGAGGTGTGACTTTCTTTATAGCCAGATAGCTAATAAATGGTAACTATTTTCCTGTAAAATCTTGGGGTGATAAGACTCTGGACCCAAAGGCAGCATTGCTGGGTGAGAGCAGCCATGGGTCACCTGGCATTAGCCAAGAGAAATGGTTCAGTCCCTGTGGTTATTTCAGACTCACCATTGCTCTTTACTTGCTGAGTTAACTTAAAAACCTGTCTCAGCACTTGTTCTGCTCGTGCCTAGGAACTGCCCTGGAACATTCATCCCAGCCTGTGCATCCAGGTCAGCAGAAGTTCCCAGTTTAGCCTGCCCTTCCCTGGTTGAGGGCACCATCTCAGCAAGCAGAGCTGGACAGTTTGGCTGTGTTTTGCAGAGCATCATCAGCCCAGGCTGGTGCAAACCCAGGATCATTTATCATCTGGGGCTGTGATGGATGAGGTGATGTGAATTGGTGGCTTTGCTCCATTAGTGTTGGAACCAACTGATCTCCTTGCTGGCAGCCTCAGCTGGAAAGACTCTTGGTGCCCTGTGGCACCTCTCCCTGTTTGGAGAAGGCCTCTGTCCTTCAGAGGGGACTGTGAGCAATCAGCACAGTGACCCCTGAGATTCTGCTGCCTCTGCTTTCTGCAGCTCTTTGCTGCTCTGCCAGGGCTCAGTGAATATTCCAATTCCTGCTGCGAGGCTGAATCAGCTCCCTGGGGACAGTGCCCAGGACCCCCGGGCAGGTGAGACAGATCCCACAGCTACTTTGCAGCCTGGGATTTGCGTGTCTGCATAGTGGCTGCTTTGCATTTGTGTGGGGCTTTTTTTCTGCCCCAGATCCCACAGGAGCTCTGCTCGGAGCTGCTGCCTCTCACGCAGCCCAGCCCAGGCTGGCTCACTCCTGAGCTCACCTGATGCTTGCCACAGATTCAGCAGCTCAAGTTAAAGTTAGCCCTGGCTTTTAAGGTCTATTCCAACCCATTTAACTCCTCGGCTTTGTGTGAAAAACAAATGGGAAATATAAAAGCTTACATCAGCTCCTGCAACTCGCAAAGTGGATGGGAAAGCTGCAATAAATTTACAGTCAGAAAAAGAACTGTGTGTAAACTCTCACTTTGTTCAAAGACAGTTTATTATCAAAAGATAATTTTAGGTGACAGTTGTTGCTGGGGTATTTTGTGCTTTTTTAAAAATTATTACTACTTTTTAGTTATACAGCATAATTCCTGAGCAGATACTCAAACAAGCGAGATTGGCTCATCATTCCTCTTTAATTCCACATCATGTCACTTTGGAAGGGAAATGGCTTGGTAAAAGCCAAAGAGTTCAGATACGATGCTGGCAGATCGTTATGAAATATTCACAAGACATTTAGTTTAACTTGGTGCTAATTGAACACTGACAGCACAAGTTACTCCTGCCTGCAGCAATAGTCTATCACGTTTAGGCAAGTGGCATTCCTTCCCCTTTGATGCTCTCCCCTTTGAGATTGGAGGCTGAGAGGGAGCACAGTTAACAACCAGTAAACACTCAGGGAGCAGCACTGCAGAGGATCCTGCACCAAGAACCCTCCAAAAAGTGGAGGGAGTTTATTTGCACAGGGGCTGTGATAAGGCTTCCACTTTGTCTATGAAAATATCCAGTATTAGGTGAGGGGTGACCAAATAGAGTTTTTTAGGGTTTTTTTAAAATATCCTCCTGAGCGAAGACACAAGTAAGACTATTTGCAGACTACTTAATTTCTGAATTTATGGCCCAAAAGGTCTCCCTGCCCTGAGATGAGAGGTTTCCAGGGCAGTTACAGCTGTACTGGTGTAACACTATTTTTTCTGTGCAGACATAGAAAGGCCTTGTTTACTTCTTTCCTCTTTATTTCTATAGCTCAACATGCTGTTTACTGATATTTGTGAATTTGTTTCTTATTTGTCAGCTCAGCTTCCCAGTGGACATTGAATAACAGGAATTTTCCTACCATTTTTATTGTCTCTTATTCCAGAGCCAAGCAGAGCTTGAAGCAGAGTGTTAATGCCATCATTTTAGTCATCAGACATGATGTGTGGTCTAAATAGCTCGGATCAAACTTGGTGCCCAGCTCTGCCTGAAACCCTCTGGCCATCTGTGGCTTCGATGCAGTCATCTGCCTTGGGTGCCTCAGTTTCCCAGCTATGGAGAAAGGCCAAGCTGTTACTCAAGGACTTTTCTCATCTTCCCATTTGGAGGAGTTTGCTGCAGACTCCTCCTGTGTGGCCAGCACAGGGGGTGCCCAGCAGGAATGTGCAGGAACAGCTGCCTCAGCAGGGACCCTGCTCCCCCTGCACAATGTGCCAAGCACATTTTGTCACTCTCAATGCAGCTGAAGGACTGAGGGACTTCCATGTGCAGCAAAATATTAGAGAAGTGACCCAGAATATTTTTAATGTCCCTGTCTGGCTAATTCACCTGTCCCAGAGAGTTAAACTGGAGACGGATGGAGTCACATCTGAGAAGGTGTTAATGAAACTGTCACTGAGCCCTGAGGTGGCAGTG
Organism: Catharus ustulatus; assembly: GCF_009819885.2. Classification (NCBI taxonomy): domain Eukaryota; kingdom Metazoa; phylum Chordata; class Aves; order Passeriformes; family Turdidae; genus Catharus; species Catharus ustulatus. The sequence continues at coordinate 3,178,605 of NC_046237.1, read as the reverse complement.
GCTTCATTTCAGGAGATCCTCTAGCAAACGGGGTGGTGACTGAACACTTGCTGGCTGTACAAAGGCAGTCAGTAGTGCAGCCACCAGGACTGACCAAAGCAGTGGCAGTACAACTGGTAGTAAGAGCTCCAGCAGCTCGGAGTAAAGCTGTGCTGTTCAGTGCTTGTACAAATGCAGGGAAATGGGCATCCCCTTCCCTATAGCCCTGGTGGGAAGCTACAAATGGGTGTAAACAGCCAAGGAATGTGAGTTAAAATGTGAGGAATATTGCCCAGGCAGCAGTCACAGCACACACTGGTGCTGAGGCTGTTTCTCCCTTTTAGAGAAATCATTAGAAATGGGGAGTGCTAAGAAAGAATTTAAAGGAGGTATCTGTCATTTCTTTGAAGATTGGGGTAGGGTGGAAGGTGAAGGATTCTGAGGTTTCTGAGGTGAAGGTTTCTGAGCTGGACAGACTGGAACCAGCAGCTGAGGACACTGCTGGGGTGATCTCCACCCCACTTGCCTCCAGTGCCAGTCATGGTGAAACAGAGATCACCCAAAACCAGTTTGTCTGAGCTGGGATTGCAGAGAGGAGGTACCAGGTAAATTTAAGCATAAAAACATAATTTCGTTAGCAGAAGGTTTCTTTCATCCCAGGCAGATTCTGGATATAAGGTCATGGCTGAGCACAAAGCCATAGAAAAGGAGCTTTCCTGCCCTGGAGTTTTACACGAGTTGGTTGATGGCTGTAGATAATGATCTGCTGGGAAAACACACCTTGCTTTCAACAAAAACATATTTTCAAAAGCCAAGGATGCAACACTGGACTAAAAAAACTTCCAGACTTCCTTCCCATAGACCCCCCACCCTTGGATGGTTGGAAATCACTGTCCCAGTGATGTCCCACTGTCTGTGGGAGGGTTGAATAAACAACAGTCCCCCTCTGCAGAGAAGCAGCAGCAGAGGGAGGGACATGAAATGTCCCATCCTCCCCAGAGTCCTGCTCCAACTGGCTTCCATAAGCATTGCTCCCCAGGAGGGAAAACAAATGAGGCTTTCAAAACTGTTTTACTTAATTCATTTCATTCTGGGCTAGAGCAAGGCAAATAGACAGTGGGAGGACTTCACTGATAAAGTTTTTTGGGTTTTTTTTTCAAAAGCTGAGAATACCAGAAGATAACACAACAGCAAATTAATGCATATTTTAAACCCTTGTAGCTAAACATTCCCTTTTGGGGCTGCGCCAGGTATCTGGTGGTGCCAGTGAAAATGGGATACAGATGTTCACTTGTTTGGATGGAGACACTGCAATAATTCATGCCTGCTACAAATGATCAGCTGCCTCGTGCTCACAAAAAAACACTCTGATCTTTTTGTCAGGAATAAGGAAGTACATCCCCTGTACCTATCTTAAGGAAAATAAGAACTGTAAGAAGTGTGAGATGTGTTTTTCAGTTTTCAAAATGTGATTTCTGTTGTAGCACCGCAGCCTGTGTTGGTAAAAAATTCATTCCAAGGGGAATGAGTTGGTGTCTAGGACAGGCCCATGGAGCATTAAAATACCTGATGTGAAATGTGTATTCACAGAGGAGCTTTGGGATGCTGTCCCTGAGCCTTTTTTTTTGTTTCCTTTTTTACAACTTCAGCTTTAAGTATTTGTGTCTTTTTGTAAGACGAATTTAGGCGGTTTTAACACGTTTTACCTCTGACTTTGAACTCACTTGTGGTGAAAATAACCTCACTGAAGTCCACAGTAACAGTGCTCAGGAATGTGGTGTGTCTGCTTTAATGGACACGATGGAAAAAGGAGCTGTATCCCCCAAAAAACCACACAGGGACGTGAGGAGAAAGAGCTGAGCCCATCAGGCTGTAACCCAGCAGCAGGGCTGACACTCACCTTCTGCTTTTCCATGTACAGCAGAGCACTGCAGAAGTGGCATCTGCCAGAAGGATTTGTTCCATCCCTGAATACCTGCACCGCTGGTTCCCCCCCTGCTGCTGGCAGGAGAGCTACAAACAGGTTCACACCTGCTGCATAGCTCGGGCTTGAAGGAATGCATGTGCAAATTTGGCAGGTAGGAATCGCTCTCTTCAAATCACTTCTTGAAATAGGAGCTCTCTGCTTTTCCTGCCTGCTGTTCTATTTTTCACTTTCTTCTCGCAATGCCCATATTAAAATGAAGATTTTTATAACTTTTTTTTTTTTTTTTTTTTAATCTTCTTAATTCATTTTCATGGTGGGGCTGTAACCAAATCCAAACTGGCACTTCTGGGGATCCAGCCCCAATGTTGTATGAGGATTTTAAAGGTATGCACAGTTTTTTATCTCAGTGCCCCAATTATTTTCTTCTTGGTAATTTTTGTGATGTGGATTTGGACCTGACACAACTGGCATCATTTGGGACGTAATGACTTTTTCTCCTGGTTTATTTGGGAGTTGTTTAACCTTTTGCTTACCTTTCTTAAGATGTAGGTTGACTTCTAATTGAAAAATCCCATTTAGAATGAAAAACCCACTGAAAATCTTTGGAATCAGTGCATTTAAATGCAGTGTTTTATTTCCCTATTTTTTTCAACTGTTTTTCTTGGCTTAAATGACTCACCAGATTTTTTTTTTCCAATTTAATGAAAAGTTTTGGCATTCTGAAAGGGCATTTTTTGCAGGACTAACTGTTAACTGATTGCTTTTTCCTGTTACTGTTTACTACATTGTAATTGTAGGTTTTCACACTGCTGCAGACCATGGACAACCCCAGCTGGGCATAAATATATATATATATATATGTATATATATGTGTGTGTGTATGTGTTTATTTATATATGCAGACTATTCAAAACTTTCCAAGGGAATAGTGGATCCCTGGATAGCAATTTTCTCTCTCTAACAGCTGAATGCCTTTCCTCATTTCTCTGTGGACTCCTCGAAGTCCTCAGCCCCCAGAAGTTCACAGAGCACAGCTAAAAACTGTTTCAGGTTCATTCCCACTTGCTCACAGAATGTAGTAGTTCAGCCAAGACGTGCTGCCCCACTGGTGCTGCTTCACTGGAGCAAATCACAGCCAGAAATAAAGGCAGGGGCTATTTTTTTCTTCTCTAAGTATGTTCAAAACATGAATTTCCATGAGTTTCCAACATAAGACCTATATCTGCATGGTAAGTAGAGTCACTTTCACTTGCAAATGAGGTTGGATCTGCTAAAAAATCTGCTAATTTGCAATAAAAATAGCATCCATCTTTGCTCTGCAAATATACTCTCTTTGAAAACTGTCCCATTTTCAGAACTGCAGCAGCTTGTAGGATGGGAGAAAGGGGAAGGAGGAAATACCTTGCATTTGAAGTCACTTCGTATTTCTCCAGGACTATTTCACACACCTTTAGTCATTATGTTGCGTTTTGTGTTGTCACATTAATTTTCACAGTAACAGACTGATATAAACAGTGCGACTGCACTGCAGAAGCAAGGGAAGCTGGATTGATTGGGAGGGAGAAGGATTTGTTCAGACATAAATATCTCCTGCCATATTGAGGGGAGTTTAAAAAAAATGGCCAGCCAAGAAATTGCTTTTTTGTAGGAACGTTCTGTTTCTCTCTTTTTCCTATTTTTTTTTTTTCTTTTAATACATGCTTGAATGTGAGAGACCAGGAACAAGGGGAAAGCAAGTGGCTATTTAATGAGTCTGAGGTGCTGAATTCAACTGCTCTCTCAGAGGGTGAAACTGTGAGGAATGGGAGACAAGGAAGGTGAAGGGGTTGTGGAAGATGCTATTAAATAAGGAGGCCTGGTCATGTAAGGTCTTGCTGGGGAAACTGCTGACTTTCCTGCAGGTTAAATGCTCGAAGGAATTGCAGAGTCAGGCTCCTAGAAAATGAGGGCACACACCAAAAAATCAGCACCTCAGCACACAGCCAGGTGAGCACATCAGGTGCAGAGAGGAAAGGCAGAGCAAGGCCTTCTATCCCAAGCTCCCTGCAGCCCAGGAAGGATGCAGAGATGGCAGAGGGGAGCAGGTTTTGCTGTCCCTGTACAGCAGCACCTACGTGGCCATCACTTTTATCCCCTGGGGTTGCCCTGTGCAGCTCTGCCCACACTTTCCAGCACTCACATCTGCTGCCTTGGCAATGCTGTTTTTGCACTGCCATGGCCACTGGGATGACTTTCAGTGCAGGCTGGAAGCATTCCCTGGGCTCCCATGGCTTTTCCTTTAAGGGAGGAGCTGAGAGGTGCCTCAGCTTTGGAGCTCACCGAGTTCTCTGCTGGCACTTGTCACTCCTTGAGTATTTTGGGCTAGAGCTTGTGGTCTGGTGTAAGAAAATAAATCCGCCTCTGAGGAGCCTTGAAGAAAAGTCCCAGGATCTGATCAGAGGTTTTGCTATTAAGGATGGGATCAGTTGCAGCTCTGGGAATGCCTTGTTCCTCACACTTCTGTGCTAAGGACAGCTGGGATGGGTCACGCTGTCCCTTGCGCAGCATCTGAGCCTTGAACTGAGGTTTCCATTTGATATGGCCAAGTTTCTGACACCAAAAGCCTTGGGTGGAAACTTGCTTATGTCTGGCTGGTTGGCAGCAGGCAAAACTCTTAAAGGAAGAACAGCTAATTGCATATTCATAATGGCACATACTTGAGAAAAGCCCTTAATTTCTGCTGTGGTGGATCTGGAAATTCACCCTGTCCATGCTCAGCAGGATCCACCCCCAGTCCCTGAAGAATGTGGATCAAGCAGAGCTTTTTGGCCCTTTTCCTCTGAGAAAGAACCACTAATTTCTTCAGTTGGAGCACATTATTTTTTTTAACAAAAGAGCATGATACAGCTCTATACACCAGTTGGAAGCAATGTGATTTGTGTCATGAATACTAATATGCGTTTGACGGTATCCTATAAATTCAACACGTTCTGAAGAGCGTTAACAAGAGTTGTAGGAACCATACTTAAATTCTTCCCCTACTTTTTTGTCAATTAAAGGAAAAGGAAGCTAGTGAGAGTCTGTATTTGTATCCAAAACAAATATGGCTTGGGTCACGACAAGACTTCTGCACGCCGCGCTAGACCTGGGTCTACAGCGCATTCATTGATTTTTGTCTCTATGAATCACCCTAAAGCTATAGGCAACAAAAGCTGAAGCTATGTAGATGTGATTTCTAGTTCATTTGTTGTTCATTAGAAAGATTTTGTCTCTCTCATTTGCAGCACCCCTGCTGCTGCGTGTTCATTAGGAGAATGGAACGTATTCCAAATATTTCCTAGCTCTGGCAGGGCAGATGGTGGAAAGTAATTTTCCAAACTCTTCTGGAAAAGGGGAGGGGGGAAACACACCCAACTAACCCCAAGTCACCCCCTGCATGCCAGAAGAATTTGGTATTTCTGAGTGCAGACGTGCCATCCACTCTCTGTCTCTCTGGTTGTACAGTGCAGCGTGTCGGAGTGGTGGGAAGTGTGCATGAATGGGAATGTATCACATTACATGTGGGATGTTAGCAAGGCTGGGATTTTTTTTCACAGGAAACTGCATTTGCAAAGAGCACACAGCAACACGCAGAACCCTAAAAGATGTGTGTGAAGGAGTGAGCAGGATTCATTTCCCTAAATCTTCTGGGCAACCCAATGCCTTAGGGAATCCCAGGGAGACAGGACAGAGCCTGGGCCCCACTCCAGATTCCCCGTCCAGCCCTGTGCAGAGGCGTGAGGCAAACTGGAAGCTGCTCAGACACCCCATCCCCACCGCCTGCCCTTGGCCGGTGTGGGCAGAAGGATGTCCCAGTGCTCAGACAATGGTGGAGGAAACAGCTCTGGCTGCATTTCCCTCCTGCTCCCTGGGGAGCCAGGGGAGCACACAAGCCAGGGCCAGATTTAGCTCTTGGATGCACATGAAACATCCCTGTGCCGACTGCTCCCTTCCTGCGTGCTGGGGCTCTGGGCACGGCAGTGGAAGTGGAGCACACAAGGGGAACAGAGGGGCCGAGCCCGAGTGCAGCAGCAGAGCTGGGAACACAATGCAGGGGAAACAAAGAGCGGGGCTGTGTTTGCTGCCTTCCCGGGGCCATTCACTCCTCCTGCTTGGAGCCTGTTTCCTCTTTTCAGGAGCCTCTTGACCTGCAGCTCCCTCTCGTCAGCAGACAGACCCCAAAGCCCCGTGGCTGGATCCTAATGCCTCTTCAGATCAAACCAGCAAAGCACTCGGCACACAGAGCCCGAGCTGTGTGTTTGCAGCCAGCCTTTAAGCTCCTTGGCGCTGGCACCGGGGGTTCCTGTTTGTTTTCCAACTCCTGGGGACAGCAGTGGTGCTCTCAAAAGTCAGTACAAACAAACCAGGAGAGGCTTCAGGCAGTGCAGCAGAGCTTATCCAAGTGCTGCCATCCCTGGGACTGGGCTGTGCTCGTCTCATGGAAGGTGCCTCCAGCACTGAGCTGGGCTGTCAGCCCCAAATCTCACACAAAGAAACCTGGCAGAGCACAGAACTCCCTCAAAAGAAGGGGGCCAATTGACCCATCCATGCCAAGCCACTCAACTTGGGAGCAAGGTGCTCTGACAGCTGCTCAGAATCCCCATCAGATTTTCAAAGCTCGCTCTCAGTGATGGATTCTCAAGCCCCCTCTTTCTCCAGGCACTCTCACATTGCAGTGATGGGTGCAGGCGGAGGTGTTGGGGGCTCTCACTCGATTCATTTCATAAAATCACAGAATGGTTTATGTTGGAAAAGCCCTCTAAGGTCATCAAACCCAACCATTCATCCAGTGCTGCCAAGGCCACCACTAAACCCTGTCCTTAAACACTGGATTTACAAACCTTTTACACCAAGCAGGAGAACCCATCTGAGCTCCTGCTTGTCTTTCCTGCATCTCCATCCCCTCTCCCTAGCTGAGTGCTGGTTCCTACACGTGGTGCAGGCTCTGCAGAAGCATCTCAGAGCTGTGACCTTAAACCCCACTGCTCACTCACCCTGCACAAAAAACAGGGAGCATTCCTTCCCAAGAGCTCCCTGTGGGAGCTGCCTTTCCTCTCTGCTGGCCAGAGCTTCCTCCAGCCACGACTGTCCCACCAGCTGAGATTTGGGATTTGTGTATCCCACACCCAACACCCAAACCTGTGTTTCCCACAGCCAGGCTGAGTTTTCAACTCCTCTCCATCAGCTACAGCCAGTGGCCTTCAGAGATGAGCAGGGGCTGTAATTGATTCGTCAGGGCTCCTGTTAATTGGGCTTTGCTCAATTGTTGTGAAATATTTAGTTCCCGATTATTACGCTCTGGAGCCAAGGTTCCTTTAGGTAATTTATGCTGTAGCCTACGTATGTGTAAAAAATTTATTGCAATCATGTTTTTAATTAAAATGCATGCGATAATACTAAAAGCAGAGAGGGAGAGGGAGGGAGGAGAACACAGATTAAGTTTTTAATTGTTTTAATAGTGAGATTTGTTTCAGAGAGAACAGGGCATATTGGTTTCCTTGGAAACATTGGCGATGTATTAGCTGTATAAAATCTAGCATAAAAGATTTGAGAAAGTGAAGCCTTTAGGTTTTAACTGATGTTGTAACTCTTTTCATTTGGAAAATCAGATTCTCACATGTTCCTTGGAGTCCCAAAACGGTGTTTTATTTTGTGTTTTCTCTTAAACCTTAGAATTTATAATTTCATAGATTATCGGATTCATTAGAAATCCAAAACTGCAATAACAACAAGACAAAAAAAACCCCTTTAACAATTCAATATCCCTGATTCATACGATTTAATTAGATGTGCCTGTAAGTTCTCTTTGTGCCAAACAGTACCAGGCTCAGGCAAGACTCCACGTGATTTGAGAAAGAAGTGCAAAAAACTTGGCTTTTTTAAATGTTCCAGTAAAACTAGAGATTATTGGTAATGGACAGGGGTGATGTTTTATATACATCCTGTGTTATTTTATTGTACATCACCTGGATGTACAATATACAATGCACAGACAGTTTCAAGCTCAGGGAATCACTGATGATGATGATCTGCCCTCGCACAAAGTCTCCAAGGCCTCTGTTTTTGCTGGCTTGTATTTTAGGAACCAGAGGAGCCCCAGAGAGCCTCATCCCCAGAAACAGCACATCAGTTTTGGGGCTACACACTCCAAGGCAGTACAGGAGGTCAAATGTACATTTTAAGGGTGGTCTCATCTGAAGTTCAAACACTTCTCTTCACTCTCTTTGAAAAGCAGGCTCTCAAATTATCAGTTTTGTCTCTTTGTGAGGGAGGATTCAGCTCTCTGCAGCCAAGTGGGACTGAAACAACCACTTTTAATATCTGTGATTCACCTCTGAGCCCAAACTGTGATGATACAGTGCATCTGGGGATCAAATACTGCAGAAAAGCTCTCTTTGAAACAAAAGGGGGGAAAATAGACTGCAGATAAAGTACCAGATGTAGGATTTTGGACCATCAGAGAAGAGAATGGATGGCTTGGTTTTAGCATGTAAGACTAATCACTCAGTTGAAATCATTTCAGCAGCTGAGTAAATAGACTTATGGAAAAGACATTTATGGGAACATTTGTGTTCCAGGATCCTCCCTCTTTCCTAGCCCTGCCGTTTGTTTGCTTTTCTGTCTCGTTGGTGTCGAAGGCTCCCCTCTCGCAGGTTTACGAGGCAGCAGTGAAGGTGTCAAGCCCTGTGCAAGAGGGGCTCTGAGCTCGGCTCTGGGGCAGTGCCAGCAGCCTGGACAGACCCGGTTCGGACAGACCCGGCTTGGACAGACCCGGCTCGGACAGACCTGGCTTGGACAGACCCGGTTCGGCCAGTCCTGGCTTGGACAGTGCCGGCTCGGACAGACCTGGCTTGGCCAGTCCCAGCTTGGCCAGTCCGGGCTCAGACAGACCCGGCTAGGCCAGTCCTGGCTCGGACAGTCCCGGCTTGGACAGACCCGGCTTGGACAGTCCCGGCTGTCCCACCTGGGTGTCACCGAGAGGCCCCGGGGCGGTGTGAAATGAGTAAAGCCTAAAGGAAAGCAGAGTTTAAGGGCACGGACAGGGCAGGCTCGGCCTGCACAGGGAATGGGAGGACTTCATAGCCCAGCCTTGCTTGTCTGTCTGTCCTGCCTGGCCTGAGCCCTGGCTGTCCGTCTGTCCTGCCCGGTGGATGCAGGCAAACCCTGGCTGTCTGTCTGTCCTGCTCGGTGGATGCAGACAAACCCTGGCTGTCTGTCCTGCCTGGCCTGAGCCTGGCAGTCCGTCCTGCCCGGCCAGTGCAAGCAAAGCCCCAGCTGTCCGTCTGTCCGTCCGTCCGGCTGTGCCCGGCTCAGGGCAGGGCACGGTCACCGCCCGACACCCCGCAGAGGCAATGCCATATGTCCCTGCCTGCTGTGCGGACGGGCGGGTGAGCCGGTTCATGACCGGGGCAGGAAGCGCTGCCAGCGCCGCGACACACCCAAGGCACACACGGCCCGCAGCGCCCGGGGTCGCTCCGGCGGCGCGGGGCCCGCGCTGTCCCTTTAAGGCGGCGGCGCGGGAAGGCGCGCGCTGCGCCTTTGTCACGGCCCCGGGTCACGGCGCGGTCACGGCCCCGCCCCACGTGGCGCCGCCGCCCGCATGGCCGCGCGCCACGCCCCCTGCGCTGATTGGCTGCCTCGCGCCCCGCGGCCGCAGCCGTCACTTGTGATTGGCTGATCCCGCGCGGCCTGTGCCGGAGGGGCGGGGCAGCGCCCGCCCGTGACACCGGGGCCATCTGGGGCTGCCCCGCGGCCTCCGCGCCGCTTAAAGGGGCCGCGCCCCGCCGGGCCAGGCGAGTCCGCCTCTGGGGGCACGGTCCCGCTGGGCTTTCCATGCGACACCCAGGGCGCATTCCTGGGGACACCTCGAGTGTACCCCGCAAGTGATGGTGATGGTGATGGTGATGGCGGGAGGAGGGCTCGGGCTCGCCCTGTGCTGCCGCTGAACGGCGATTTAAGGCAGGAGCATGTTCAGAGCCTCCTCCTCCCGGAGTTTCCATGTGCAGGCGCGGAGGGGCTCCAGGGATGTGTCCCGAGGTGCTGCTGGCGCTGGGCCTGCCCTGCCCGTGTGTGTCCGGGCAGAAACACGCGGAGCAGAGCCGGGGTTGGTGTGAGCTCACCTTCCACGCGAGGAACAGCAGCACCAAAGCGCAATAAATGTGTTGTGACAAACCCGAGCGTGTGCAGTGTTTGTGTAGTGAGCGCGCTGGGTGTAAATGGGCATCAAACAGGGGCAGTCCCATCCAGGAGCTGTCGGCAGCTGCTCCAAAAGCTGCCCAGAGTGGTTCCAGTGCCTCCCAGCATCACTCAGGTACTCCCTCGGATGAGCCCCAAGTCTTCCTTGGCTGTGGCAGAGCTCAGGGTCACCTCTGCTTGCTTCCCAGAGCACCAAAATGCCAAAATTTCCCCTCTCCAAAATGCCTGCTGTTCCCTTCAGGAAAGTCAGGGATTATTTGATGTTTATGCAGTTAGGACTCTTGTTTTACACGTGCCATCCTGGTTTCCCCAGCACAAGGAAATGAAGTGTGCTCAGGCGGGAGCTGTGAATTCAGAGGGTGATGTATTTCCTACCAGTGCCTCAATAAAATCTAAAGGTAGGGTGGAGTCTCTCCAGTGATGTCAACTGAGTTATATCAGGCCCCAAATGAGAGAGAATGGCTTGGAAATATATTCTGTTGGCTTCAGTGAAAAATTTTCATTACAACAAACGCTCACTAACTTTTTATCCCTCCTGGTTGGGAGCAAAACCTCCTAAGTGGGACCCTTATCTGTTTCCCTGTCCCCGTGGCATTGTTCTCCTCTGTGACAGCAGAGACCTGTTCTAATTGTTGGGGAGAAAACCCGAGTTTCTGGTACCAAGCAGTTAAAAAAATAAACTTAAATTGAGAGGTTAGTCACCAGAAAGTGGAAACCATGTCTGGAATTGTTAGAAATAAGGCTTGCTTGAAAATAAATATAGAATTATTCACCATGGTAACTATTGCCCTATTGCGTTAGTGTGTATCGATTTAACATTAATCCAAAGACTAATGCTGTGAAATATTTGGACTCTTTAATGGACAACTGTTTAGTTAACAAAGCTTTGGGGAGTTGTGGAGTTTTTTTGTTTTGTTTTTCCTTAGGTTGTCTTGAACACGATTTGACTCTTAAGGTTCCTCATTTCTCAGATGGATCTTGCTTTTCCATTACATTTTATGAATTTATCCGTGGCACTGCACTATAATGATCTAAGTGATGCTGGAGTGTTACAGTGAGGAATAAAAGGAAAGGTTTGAATGTGACTGCACAGGGAAATACCTGAATTCTGCTCTGGCACTGAGTGAAATTACATTCCAATCCCCAGACTGATTGCCCATGTCCTTCAGTTTGCCCAAGGATCCCCGATGATCTCAGAGCTGCTGTGTGTCCCTTTCCACGGCTGCAGAGTCCCAGGGAGCAGCCTTGGCTCCCCCTGACATTTTATGGCAAGCCCAGGAAGCAAAGGGAGATCTCACTGTTCCAGACTCATCCTGGAGCCGTCTGAGGTGTCTCCAGGGAAAACATAAAAAGAAGTGGAAAAAAGCCCATCAGTGACAGACCACAGGAGCCAAAATCAACAACAGTGTGTTCTGGAAATGTCCCATAGATGAGCAGCACTCAGTGCTGGGACAGAAGCTCTGACAAACGCATTGGGCTGGAGGCTGGATGGTGTCATTACAAAGATCAGGGTGAAGCATTTAAGTTAGCTGATGTACTTTTAATTTTTACAAGCCCATCTGGGATGACTTTAATTATTTGTTCTTAAATCATGGTGGAAAAATGCTGATTATTCTGAAAGCCACATGAGTCGTTCAGATGAAATGGGGATGGTAGTAAACAGCATTTTTAAACCAGCATCGACTTGCAAACAGTTATTTTTTCTTTATTTTTAAAGAAGGTTGGGAAGATGTGAGAACTTGCAGCAGCCTGCACCTGAAACGAGAGCCTTTATCCACCAAAGCTTTGTGAACTTGTAAAAACTCCCCCTAGAACAAGCTGATTCATGGGGTGAGGGCGGGCTCCCCTCCCCTGCTGGGAGAGCTCCAGTGCAGCCTGGGCACCGGGCTCTGGCAGTGCCACAGCTCAGGCCACCCCATCTGCTGTCCCTGTGCCCAGGGGTGATGCCCTTTGAAAGGCAGAGCCGTGCCTGTCACAGCAGAGATTGCAGAGAAGGACCTTCCACTCATGGCACTGCCTCAGAAGAATAATCCATTGCTTGGAGCTGCGTTCACTCTCTTGAGACTGTTCTTAAAATCCAAGAATTCTGAATTAAACATGAACTGTGGCCACATCCTCGAGGCCAAAGAGGTCAGAGGGCTCGGCAGTGGTGGCAGGGCTGGTGCTGCCAGCTGGGATCTCACGTGACGTGGGGACACGTGCAGTCTTCACCTTGATTTATTTATGGCAGTGCTACGTGTTTTAAGTGCAAAGGATGGTAGTTGCAAGCTGGTAGGCTCAGATAAGCTTCCAGCCACCTTTGTTGGCTAATCAAGCAAGGTCCTTTGGAAAAGTGTTGCTAATATTCAACTACCAAGTGTTTTATACATAATATAAAGATATATTTCCAGATAAATGATAGTAAAAGTAGGTTGATTGATAAAGCATATCTGAAATGGAATTTGTCTTCAGGATTTTGACTGTGTGTATGCTTGGCTTTAACTTCCTTTAACTTACTTTAACTTCCCAGTGGCCAGTGGGCCCAGAAACATAACAGAGGTAAAATTTCTTCACATTTTCACAAAGTATTTCTAAAAATCTGACTGCCACAGAAGAAACTGAGCCCCCAGAAATAATCTGAAGGAATCAGGAGTACCCCTCCTGCATTACTGATGAGGGAACTGAGGCAGGGAACAAAACATAAAATAGGATTGGAAATGCTTTGTCTCCACTTCTAGCACAGATTTTTTTCAGGTAATTGTCCCTAATCTCCCTGCACACCAACTCCCACCTCTGGTGCCACTCCAGCACCTTCCCCTGCCTTTGGGAATGGCACTTGTTGGATTATTCACATCTGGCCAGAAGTGGAAGCACAAACTTCTCAAAACTCACTTCTATCCCAGCCACACGATCCTCTTCCGTGTTTCCTTTGGGTTAGTAATTGTTGGGAGTTACCATCTGTCAAGTGGCAAAGAGTAAAAGATTAAACAACCTGGCAATTCCTTGTTCCTTCTCTCCAGGCATTTTCACAGGCCTGGATGGGGCTGCAGGAGTAAAGTACAGGTGGGTATTTAACATTAGGTTGTAGTACTCATGTGGAAATAAATTTCTTTTCTGGGCAGGGAAATAAACCTTACAATGAGTGCCACTGTCTCTGACCCAAATTTTGAGACCATCCATCTTCTGTGATTGCTTCAGCTTTGTAGGAATGGAATTTCTGCTGGTTGGTGTCCTGTCCCCACCTCAGTACATCTTCCCAGCAGCATCTCTGGGGAATGCAGGCCTCAGATGCTCCCAAATCCTAAATCAGAGCTATCAACAGTTATGGGGAAATGTGCTGTCTTAGGAGATAACTGAAGCTGCCTTTATCTCCCAGTAACAGGATTCACCAAGTATTACAGCAGCTACTTCGCACTGCTGTAGTTAAGCTTGTTTCAGCATTTTCATTATAAACCTTTGTTTTCACAGGTTTATTTCCCAGGAAAAAAATAAAAATCTATCATGACTAAAGCTTAGCACACTGAGGCCTTAGGGAAGAGATGATGGTTTTTTCCTTTCACCTGTCTTGCAGTGAATGGGGTCACTCCATTTTTACAGCATGTGGTTTGAAACAAAAGTGGGAATGTGTTTGGAATAGTTCCTGAGCTCTGAGCAGCACCACTTCTACCATGGGAGCTAATAGTAGAATTTTCACTGAGCTCACTGGCCCTTACAGGTTTATCCCTCACATTTCTTTTCCAGTATTTCCCATTTTTCTGTCTGAAATGCTGAGCTGGGGGCTGTCTGTATGAAGAGGGTCTCAGTGTTATGAGGCTGGGGCTGAAGGGGGTCCCCACAGCTGGATGGGTGTTGCAGGATGAGCCTGACTTTTGTGTGCTTTTCCAGCAGGATACACAAATCCAGGTGCTTTTGGAGCCGATCTGCAAGATCCACTGTGGGTGGGGGGGTGCAGTAACATGGCTGGAGCATCTCTGGTGAGGAAAGGCTGAGAGAGCAGTTGGACTCACTAAGGGGTATTGAGAGGGGACTCATCAATGTCTGTAAATATCTAAAGGAAAGGTGCCAGAAAGATGGACCAGGCTCTGCTCGGTGGTGCTGAGCGATAGGACAAAGACACTACAAAACTGATGGCCAGGAATTTCCACAGAACATGAGGAAGAACTTTGTTCCTGTGCAGGTGAACGAACACTAAACAGATTGCCTAGAGAGGGTGTGGAATATCTCGCTGGAATATCTCGCTGGAGGTATTCCAGAAGCTGTCTGGACACAATCCTGTGCCTTGTGCTCCGGGATGACCCTGCCTGAGCCGGGCGCTGGGACAGCCGGGGAAGGGAAGGGAAGGGAAGGGAAGGGAAGGGAAGGGAAGGGAAGGGAAGGGAAGGGAAGGGAAGGGAAGGGAAGGGAAGGGAAGGGAAGGGCAGTCCCCGTCTGGCGCTGACGTCACGGTCCCGCCCGCGGCGGCGGCGGCGCGGCCGCGTCCCCGTGGCCGTGAATGAGCGCGGGGGGCGGGAGCGGAGCGGAGCGGGAGCGGGCGGGCCGCGCTCCCACCGCGCTCCCACCGCGCCGCGCCCCACAAAAGTGCGGGGCTGCCGCGGCCGGGCCCAGCGCTGCCGCTTCCCGGGCCGGAGGGGCGCGGAGCAGCCGCGGGGCCGAGCGGAGCCGCTGCCGGGGGCGCTGCGCCGCGCCGGGTTTTTTATTTCCAATTTCTGATCGCAGCTACATTTCCCTCCCTCCGCCCCCCCGCGCCGAGGAGGAGCCCCGGCTTTATGTGGTGCTGCCCGGGGAGCGCTCGGCGGCCGGGAAGTTCTTTGTGTCGCCGTCGCCTTCCTTTTTTTTTTTTTTTTTTTTTTTTCCCCTCCCTCCCCCCCCTTTTTTTTTTCCTTTTTTTTTTTTTTTTTTTTTTTGTGTGTGTGTGTGTGTGTTTAAATGTATAACTTCATGGGGCTGAACAGCACGGCCGTAGCTATTCAGCCCAATGTGTCCTGCACATGCAACTGCAAAAGGTCTTTGTTCCAGAGCATGGAGATCAGTAAGTACCGTCCTGCTGCTCCCGGGGAGGGTGCGGGAGGTGCCCGGGGTGCGGGAGTGCCCGGCGGCCCCGCCGCGGGCGGGGAAGTTCCCGCGGGGGCTCCGGCGGCGCCCGGGACCCTTTGGCTGCGATGCGCTTTCCCGGAGTGCTTTCCCCTCCTTCTGGTGCGAGCCCCGCTCTCTCATCTGTTGCCGCTGGGATGTCGGTGCGGGTGTGACACGGCGCGGGCCGGGCTGGCGGGGCTGCCCCGGATCAGCCTCCCCCGCCGGCAGCGGGGCTGAGACCCCCGCTCTTCCCCATCGCCGCTCCATCCCCGCCCGCGTCTCGCCCTTTCCCCGCGATGCCCCGGTGCCCCTGCCCCGCTCCCCTCCCTCCTGCGGGGGTGATGCTCGCAGGCCCCCGAGCCTCCTCCGCGGCTCTGTGCAAATCCCCCGAGCCTCGGTACCGGGGGGACACCGCGCTCCGGACACCCGAGTAGGGTTTGCGTTTTGGAACCTGTTCCCCTCGTCTCCAGCCCCTCGGGGGGTTTTGTTCCGAAGGGCGATTTGGGTTTTTTCTTTAATATTTTTCAACCCTCGCGGAGTAGCAGTGAGGGCAGTGCCTGACCTAAATATCCAGCACTTCTCTATGTGCTCTTTCCCTCTTGGAAATGAAGTGCATGGAGGTGAGAGAGAAGGAATATTAGTGCCGAGGGGAAAGGAATGAGTTGGGCTCTTTGGCAGTTTTAAGCAAATGGTATTTTCTGTAAAGGGAAGGTTTTCAAGGCATCCCAGACGGGAGTGTTGTCAGGATTGCACCCTGCTTAACACCTAGTTCAGTGCCGTGAAACCCAAACCCTGCTCGGACTAATGCAAAATTGCCCAAAAGGAAAACTTGGGAAAGAGTCTGGATTTTGCATATATTCCTGGCACTGCGACGGGGCAGGCTGGCGCTCGGTGCGTGCAGGGAGAGCCAGCTGAGCTGTGCCTGTTTCTGCTAGCACAGGATCTGCCCCGTTACCTCCAGCGGGGCTGCAGAGCATCTGTCCCTCGCTGTTTTGGATGGCTTTTGTCCAGTGTCATCTGCCTTCTCCTTCTCCAGCATATCCTTGTTTAATTCAGGTGTCTGAGTCCCGGAGAAGGTCTGCAGGCGTTTGTATACCGGGTACTAAAATGTGTTCATTCTGAATTTTAGCATAAACCATACCCTTTGTACTGTATGCACTTTTAATCTTGATTTAATCTCATTCGTGTTCAGACAAAACTAAGCTGGATTTGCCTGATTTTATTAACACTACCGGTACTGAATAGACCATTATTCTTCCCTGACTTTAACAGGCCGGGCTAGATGTGCATACCAATAGCAGTGTATAAATAATGAAGATACAGTTCTTTTTTTGTATCAGCCAGTTGCTGAACATAAACTGTGTCCCACGGAATCCCAAGGATGAGACTTTGTATCTGATCAAGGCTTGTGGTAAAAGTTGTGAATTAAAATGTTTCTTTTGAAGGAAAAGCTTGTATTACAGTCTAACTCTTGGCATGAGGTTTCATTGGAAAAACTCAGGCTTTCAATTTCACTCCTTGACTTTTTAGAAATAGCATAGTTTGTAGTTTTCCTCCCCATTTTTGTCAGCATGTGAAAGGCTTGGTAAGAGGCAGGTGCTGCTTATGGGCAGGGGGCTGTGAGACAGGGAACAGCGAATTGCAGGAGACCTTGCCTGGATTCGGATGGGTGCTGTGGGAGCCTCGTGCCTGATGCTCTCCACGTCCTTCCCTGGCTTGTCCCCTGCCCTCTGTGAGCTCTGGGATCCTGACACTCGGGTGCTGAGTCCCCATTAGCTCCTGGGAGCCTTGGACAGAGGTCCCTTTTTGTTGCCCTTCCTTATTTCATGTTGGGTTAGTTTTCTTATCGCCGATGTTATTATTTATTTCCTGCTGATGGCGGGCAGCATTTGCTCACCTCTGCTACAGGAGAGCTTTGGTGGCACTACAGGGGCTGTTATCTGATCGTTCCCTCCACCTGGCTCCGGTGGAAAGGGCAGAGCTGAGCCTCCCTGAGATAAATTCATTCCACAGCATTTTTCCTCCTCCAGTCGCTCGATTTTGTGTATCTTTCTGATACGACTTTGAGAGAACCTCAGAGCAGCCACCACCAGATGCTCCTTAATTTTCCATCCAAAATTTTCAGTCAGCAGGCAGGAACGCTTCGGGAAAGTGGCACGGGGAGGAGGAACACGCCAACTCTGATTTACAACCCTCTAAATAGGTTAACTGTCCGAGCGATGCCCAAACCCCTTTTCCTCGCAGGCTTTATTCCGTATGGCGGCTGCGGCGCTGCGGTGGAGGAAGCAGCTGCTTTCTGTGTGTGGCGCTCCCAGATTAGGATTATAAAAGGGTTTTTTGGGGGCGGGGGCGCGAGTCTCGCCCGCCGCCGGGCTGGAGTGCCAATACGCCGGGCGGTGCTAAGCAGCCAGACGTCTGCAGCAGTGGGCTCTAATCGCCTGGGCTGCGTGAAGGAGGTCAGGGGTGACCGGCGTGGCGGAAGAGGCTGTAAATAACTAATTATTTGGCGCGGGGAGCGGAGCGAGGCGCCGTGGCTGCCTCCCCAGCGGGCACCGGCACCTGCCCGCTGCGGCTCCCGGGGGATGCGGGTGCCAAGGCGGGGATCTCCCGGGCACCTGGGGGCGGCTCTCGGCAGGGCTTTGCTCCTGCAGATGCTTTGGAGCGTTATCCGAGGTGTTTGGGATTTTTGGGAGGCGTTGTTGCATCTCCCAGGAGATCCCAAATGCAGCACCGTGCCCGGCTGGGCCGAGCGAACCGTGAGAGCAGGTTCCTGCCCGAGCCAAGACTTCTAGGTTTTCACATTCTTTGGATTAATAACAAACCAAATGCATATGGCTCAACCAGGGATCACATCTCCTTTCTGCTTTCACACTGCTTTTATGACAAATGCATTTCTTTCCTGACATTGTCATATGGCTTATTCCAGGGCAGAGTGGATAGGAACCACGTGTTTCTTTATTCCCCCCAAAGTTTTCCTTGTGGAGGAAAGCCAGAACTGCTCCCCGTGTTTCAGCAAGTCCAGAACTGCTTGCACAGGGGATGTTCAGTTTGTGGCATCTCAGTTTGCCCTCAGCCAACCCGGGGAGTTCCCTGTGTCTGGCTCTGGTTGTGTGTCTGTGACAAGCTCTGCTTTTTGCTGAGATCAGCGTCCCAAGGTGTGATCCTGGAGGTGCAGAGTACAGCTGGTTTTTGCTTCTGGTGGCCCAAGAGCTGTCTGTGCGTGCCCTTGGCCATCCCATCTGCAGTCCCAGCCCTGTGGGTCCCACCTTTCATACCCAAGGAAAGGCCTGATTCCCTGAGCCTGGAGAGCAGAGGGGTCCTTGTTAAAATTACAGTTTATTTTGTGCCCTCAGGTAGTGATTTTAATCTCAGTGTTTTATAATCGATGTCAAATGGGAGAATGAAAAGACACAGAGGGGGAAATGCAGGGGAAATAGTCAAACTTTGTTTTTTTCCTGTGGGTGAACACCTGGATTATGCTGTGCTGCACAGCGGGCCCGGCACACGGCACCAGAGATGATCCTGTACCACCACAGGTGATCATTTATAATGCCAAGTGCAGGCAAGACATGGTTCATTCTGCCTTTTCAGTCAGTGTCAGGGTGTTTTCAGAGGAGGGTGTTTGCTGCAGAAAGTCCTGCTGCTTTCTGCCATGGAGGCATCCTCCACCCCCTGAATGTTTGTCTCCGTAGTGTGTTTTGAGATCCTGGTTGTGAGAACACCAGAACTGAAGGGTATGTGGGGAACAGCAACCCTATTCCTTTCCTTAAAGCCAGGAATTCCCAAGGTAGGGTCTGGGATTATCTCTAAATTTTTGGGATACTGAATTAGCTGCTACAACTGCTTCCTTTGCAAATGGAGAGAAGAGCACCCACCAAACACATTTGCTGTTGCTCACCAAATATACTAATAATTTTAGATTTCCCAGGCTGAAGTTGGTGGTTTGATAAATCCAGTTTTAGAATGAATTTGTAAACCTAAATTATGAGTGGAGAGACAGGAGGAGACCTTTCCAAGGGAAGTACCAAACTACATGGTGTCATTAATAGAGGGTAATTACAATCCAGCTCCTTTCCTGAGTAACTCGCTGTACAGTCATGTCTGTCGGTGTTGTTTCATTCAGGTTGCAGCAGCTGTCAGAATTTGCTAAGCCTAATTAGTGAAAAAAAAGGTAATTTATTTGCAGTGGTGTCTCATGTGAAAACTACCAACCGGTTTGCTTCCTGGAGGGAGATCCTGTACTGGTGTGTGGTTTGTCTTATCAGATCCCTCCTGCTCTCTGATACACGGTGCATCTGCTCCTGGCAGGTGTCATCAAAGTGACAAAGCCTGGCTGGAGAGGATGAGGAGAGAGGTACAAGGGCCACTTTGTGCAATTAAGTGCAAACTCGGTTCATGCCGTGAGCACACTCCCAGACGTCCATAAAGCACAGGAATCATCGGTGTCGACGGGGATGTTTTTATGCAGTGCTCTTCCTGTCTGTGTGGCTGAATTGCTGGGTGATTATTTTATAACTATTTTGGGAGGCAGGAGGTAGGTCACTCGGGCAGGTCCCAGGTGAGGAAATGCATCCCAGACCTGCTCCGTCTGTGAGCGGCGCAGCCGAGTCCGGGAGGAACAGGGAGGAATTCTGTGACAGCAGGATCTGACCCCTCATCTCCATCGTCCAGAGCTGATCAGTGGCTGCTGTGTTGCTGCTTGCTTGCTGCAGGGAATGCAGTAGTGGTGTGGGAGCTCCTCCAGGAGCGATGGGTGAGTGTGGGGTGTAGGGGAGCAGGGTCAGCGCGATCCCGGTGCTGAGCATGGGAACAGCTCCCTGAGTGCCAGCTCCTGGAACCTGCACACGGTGCTGAGAGCTGGAGAAACCCTGCACACAAGACCTCTGAGAACTGGAGAGACCCTGCACACACTCACCACCGAGGGCTGACAAGTTTTCCATACTTGAGGAGGTCTCAGGGAGCTGTGTGTGTGCGCACGCAGACATAAACACATCCGTGAAACTTAATTTAGTAATGCAGGAAAGTGGCTCCAATGAACTGGTTGATGAAGCAGTTGGTAACCAGAGAAAGGAGTTGTGGGGTTTGGGCTTTTTTATTGTTTTGGGTTTTTTTAATTATTATTTTTTTTTAAAGCAGATAAATTTCAGCTGTAAGAATTTATCATTCAAATCAGAGGATTTGGGGAGCTATTGAGAGTAAAGAGAGCTTTGATGATTTGGCAAGGAATACAGATTCTAAGGCAGCACTTTGATCTGCATTTTAAATGCTTCTTTGTAATGACAGTTTCCCAATTTCTTTTCTCATTTTGAGTCAGTTTTGCAGAGGTATGTTTTGAGAGAAAATAGTAACAGCACACATTATTCTTGTTGGCTTTGGAGCCAGCTAGAACTTGTAGTTCATCCCAGATCTTTTGGCTACCGCGGTAAATTTATGATTGCACCAAAGAGGAAATTAGTAAAGATGTTAAATATTATCAAAGCTTTGCAAATCTTTTGAAATCTCTCTGGTGTGAAAACTAAACTTGCATTAGCATTTCTGCTGCGGTGTGTTGAACAGTGTTTATCCAAGCATCCACCTAATACTGCACATTCCTGATTTAGCTTTATTTTCCTTCTGAAGGACACACTGCTGTTTAGCACATGCATCCTTTTAGTCTTGCATTGCACATGAAACCTTGGCTCTAATGACAACCCTACTGGGAATATTTTTCCTTCCCCTCTATCTACAGCACCTCCTCAGATAAACTCTTGTTGGAGGGAGAAGGTTGTTGGTGCCATGTTCATATACAAGAGAGCTTGTTGCATTAATTGATGTAGTATGGAGAGGTGTAGGAATTGGGGATTTTTATTAAGGTTTTAATTTAAATTTTCCATAGCATCTTGAATCCAGTTTGGGGAGAGGTTTATACCTCTCGTTCGAAATCAGCAGCCTCAAACATGAGAACGAATAAGCAGGTTTTCCCAAATTGGTTTAGAGCTGTGTGGCAGCTCCTCTGGTGCTGGTTTTAGCCCGTCCTGAGCTGTGGCTCTGGTGAGTTGTACCAGGCTGGCAGTTCTCTGCTTATGGAGCAGGTGTGTAAAACAGGGCACACATTTCATTTGCAAGGTAAATTGACCTAGAAGTTGGGTCTCAGTCGATGCAAAGGGGACTGGTAGGCCTTAGATAAACAGTGCTGTATGAACATTTGACTTGCATCCCTCCCAAACTGTCAGGGACTGTTCTCAGTGGGGCGTTATCCCTGGGTTTGGGTCTCTCTGGGACAGGGTGCTGATTTGGAGCATGTGGCTCTGAGACATGTCAGTCATCCATCCCACTCAGAGATGGCACAGCCAGGGCACTGTCTATGTTCAGGCTCAAGCTGACATCAAGTCCACCTTCACTTTTAGATTTTTTTTAAACTAAATGCTGCTATTTCACTGTAGAGCAGTGCCAAGGCTGTAATCCATCAGTGTCCCCTTTTTCTCCAGGTAGTCAGACTTCCCATTTCTCCCTGATTCAGGACTAGGCTAATGCTCCATTTAGAAGAGGGTGTGTTTTTCACTGTGTGTGGTGTGTGTTAGCGTGTCCCAGACTGTGGGTTACGTAAAGACACCTTGCACATCTTTGGAAACTCGCCTCACAAGTTGTCAGTGTTGGTGGATGTCCACAGTGCTTTCAAGTGGTTCACACATTTGTGTTTGGTGTATTCAGTCTCGCACATCTCTTTAATAAAATGCCTCAGACTGGGTAATTTTTCACTTGCAGCATATATTCAAAAATGTGCAGTTAGAAAGGCAAGTGCTTTTGTACATGGCAATTCTCTGAATTATTCCTGAGACCCTGCTGATGCCTGCAGAGCTGAGGGATTGTGCCTGTGATGGTTTGTGCTCTTCAGCAGGTGCAACAGGATTTCCCACATTTGCAAACTTGGCCCCAGCAACTCAGCAAAGCAGAATTTAGCCTTGGCGAATGAAAACTGATTAACCCCCAGGCTTGGAGCATACCAAGGATGAAAAAAGTTACTGGCACAAAAATCAAGGCTACTTTTCAAAGAATATGTGCAAGACATGGCTTGGGGATTTTTTTCCATCTCTTCATTCTGTCCAATATGTAAAGTAGCTGGTTTGTTACTCTAACCCCCTACAAATGATTGTCAGTAATAATTCTTTAAAACTGTGAATCAACTCTGCATGACTTTGTGCAAATAGACTGAGTAATTTCTTTGTTCTTTTCTTCTTACTTTGTAATTGGAGTCTGTAAAAGCCCAAAGGTTTGGTCTTGTGGAAAGCATGATTCATTTATTGGTGTCTGTGCCGACTAGTTATCTTTCAGTAATTCCAGAGTGCTGCTACAAGCCAAGAGTGATTCATACATGGCTAAGTGCACAAACAAATGGGGTCATGGCCATCTGCAGAAACTTTTCTAATCTATTTATGGTATCGGAGAAAGAAGTGGGTGTATTAAGGATGATGGAATAGGTGTCAATTACATTAGTGACTGTAACTGGTTAAGTAACGCTCACCATTACTCAAAACCACATCTGCTCCTTGCTGAAGATCACACCAGCAGGTCCTGTTAAAATGTTAACACAGGTCTGATACGAGAGATGGATCGAGTGTCCAGCTGCCTCGCCATCCTCACAGCTCTTCTGCCTTCCTGGAGGTTCAGACAGAGATCAGGAACTTGCCCTGGGAATATTTCTAGTGGCAAGGTCTGACTCTGCTGTTGCAGACCTGGGTCATTGTACTTGGTCTTATACTTAATTTGGGTTGATGATCAGGGTAGGGTTTGTCATTGTCACACCAACATCTCATGGTGCTGGTCAGGTGGTCAGTTTTCCTTCCAAATGCACCTTCAGTGGTTTAAAATCTTGAGGGAAGATGACCAGCATCTTACAAGGTGGTCCTTCTCTACTTCTGTTCCTTTTCACTAATTGTGAGAATTAATTCTCCCTTTGTAACTCTGATAACAAAACATCCCTGGCTGCAGCGGTGTCAGAGTCGCTCTGGTGAGGTTTTAGGCTTTTGCTTTGGGGGACACCATTTGTTCCTGCCCTGCTCAGGGGTGGAGGAGCTGGGCCCAGGGCAGGAGTTGGTTGTGAGAGAGTTTGAGACCAGTGGTAGGAAACAGCAGGGCAAGAAGCACTCCAGAGGTGGAGGGTCTCTGGTGGGCTCCCTCTGGATCCCTGACTGCCAGAACCTGGTCTGCATGCTGCAGCTGCTTTTGCAGCTGAGATATGTGCATCCAGCAAGTTGTTGCCCTTGCAGAGCATGGAGTGGTCTCACAGTGTGCTGGAAGTGTCCCATGTCAGGATGGATGAGTGTTGCTCATGATGAGGTCTGGAAGTGGCCATGGCCTCGTCTCCCTGAGCCCTGGGAGACCTGTAATGTCACTGCTCAGTTTGATTTCAGAGGACTTGACTGGAACACAGAGCTCACGGACTCCAATTTCTGTAAACTGAATTTAAGCATCGGCACTGGCCAAAAATACGGAAGAATTTGGCAATGCGTTGTTGTTGTCCTTTCACTGATGTTTTGAGCACTCTGTTCTGCTGCACCCTCACTGCACATGTTCTTGTGAAGGGACACGAGGCCTGGCTGACACCCTGAGTTCTCTGTGGAGGGGGAAGTGACCCAGACTTTTGCCCAAAGGACTGATGAGCCTCTCCTGATGTCTGAGCAGCTTTCTTCTCCTGCCCTTGCTTTACTTAAGTCAACAGATTGTGTAAGCCACATGCGAGATTTACCTGCAGGGCAAGTGGGAGAGCAGCAGTGCCATTTGGATGAATTCCCAAGAGACATCTAACCACTGAGTGTTCAGACTCACATTTCCAAGCCTGAGTCCTACAACAGTCCTGAGTCTGCTCGTCGCCTCTTCCATCCGTGGCTTTGGCTGCCGAGGACGAGTCCCAGGGAATTTGCCAGCTGCAGCCACTGGCTGGCAGCTCCCCTGCGGGCTGGGCTCTGTGCTGAGCAAGCTTGGAAATTCTCCCCCTTAGTGGTTTCTGTTTAATGTTATGATTAATGTCGTTATTTCTTACAAAAACAAAAGATCCCCCCAAAGCGGAGCCTCCCGCACTGTTCCCACGGCGCTGAGGGTTCTTAGGGCTCACCCTTGGAGCCCTGCACTCTCTCCACGGGCTGAAACCCACAGCTCTGCAACTGAAATGACCCAGGCTTGGGCTTGTCCTTGCTGCCTGTTCCAGGCCTGGGTTTCCTTGTGCTTGTCACAGGTATTTGTGCAATGAGACCTCGAGGGTCAGTGGTTCTCGGTGTCCCTTGTGCTGGCTTGGCTGCAAGGGCTCACTGAGGGCAGATATCTTTCCTGGAGGAGCAAGTCCTGCTCTTTCTGTGTTGTTTTCATTATTTCCACCTTTATTCCACTTTAGCAAGGGTGATCTCTTGGCTTCAGTTCCTCAGAATAACATACACAGATCAGGCTGCTCATCACTGAGCTCTGCAAGTACCTTGTCCTGCTAAGTGCTCCCTTTAGGACGCTGAAGAAACAACATGATTGATGGGCACTTGCTTCACACAATTCAGGGAAAAATTATCTCAAATTGCAATTATTTCCCATGTAATAAGCAGGAATCTAATTTTTGTTGTTACACTTACATTGCTGTAATGGGACTTTGCTTGAATGGGAAGATGTGTTCTCAAATTCGCTGTTTTCCTCTCCAACTGCACAGACACGCTCAAGGTGTGTAACATTTAATGATACTGATCACTGGTGTGTAATGCAATCAGGGTTTATGTTTCTCTAGTGTGACTTATTGCTAGCAGTATATACACACACTGCACCTTCCTCAGCTTTTTCTGGGAATGCAGGTGCTGGCTGTCCTGTCAGCAGATGAGCCAGAGATGGGCTCAAAAATAAGGAGAGGCGGTAGAGGTCTCGAATGGGGGTCCTGTGCGAGGTGCAGAACAAGCTGCAGGGTTACAAACACGTTCTATCCTGCTGATGGCTTTTAATCCTCATTGTTCTCATGGGTTTTCTTGATAAACACACTTCTCAACCTCCACTGAGTTGCCATCCAGGCCTGAATTGTAAGGAACAATAAACATAATGGACAGACTCAACTTAATAGATTTCGCTACGAGCTTTTTATTAGTGCTGCTTTTTTTTTAAAAAAAAAAAAAAAAAAAAAAAAAGAAAAAAGAGATGACTGCATTTATTTACTTGAAGTGCAGAAAGCACCTCTTTGAAACGCCTGAGTGGGCTCAGTTCAGCTGGTGGCTGTGCAGTGAGGGAAGGATCCATCCTGCAGAGTGCTGACTGGTCTGGAATGGGTTAACAGCGCGTGCAGATGTTCAGGAATTCCTCTTTTGACTTGACCGTGGGGTTTTGCTGCTCTTCAGAGCACAAGTGCACTCCAGTCTCAGCAGGTTCATGGGTTTGGAGATGCCTTTCATCCTCTCCCGTTCTTGCTGCGTGCTCGGGGAGGGATCACGCCGTGTCTTGCAGCCACGTGTCTTCCTTGAGATTTGCAGACCCACATAAAGCATCCATTAAATTAAGCAAAATGGCCTTTAGAAAGCTACGTTTCAAGTGGAAGAAATGCTTTATGTAACGTAGGGGTATGTGAGGGGACCTAAATACAAGCTTAAATTGGCTGTTACGAAAATAGGTATAATTGGGTTTTTGCACAGTGATTTTACAGCTTCTGGGTTTAATGTCCTGATGAAATCCTGCATCCAGTCCACGTGCAGCCGAGGAGATGGGGGTTGAGGAGCCTGAGTAATGGGACTTGTTCTAGGAACAGCCTTGCCCTCGATTGCAAAACTGGACATACCTGTCATTTGTGAGGCTCTGCTGCGTCTGAGAGGTGTCTGGAGTGGTGATTCCCTCTCACCTGTGTTTGCCCTCCGGTCTCTGCCCTCAACCGCCCTGTGTCAGGGCAAGGGGCATCTCTGACCCTGGCTGTAACTGCTTGCAGGTGAAAAAATGCAGCTGTACCCTCCTAGCTGGGCACGTGCCAAGAGCTGCAGCTTTGTTTTCCAGCCAGATCAATGCAGTTCGTTTAAGTCGTTGGGTAATTTAGTAGCTGGAGGCACTTCTGTGGGCTTGGCGTGAGAGCGGCTGCTTGGCTTCCCCCCTCGGGAGGGCTGGGAAGGGTTTCCCTCTGAACCCAGGCTGCCCCAGCTGCATCCGGGCACAGGTGATGCTCTGGGGTCATTGTCCAGCCATGCTGCGATCAGGAGCCTGAGGAAGTGGAGGATGTCACATTTTGACCCTGCATCCTCGTATTAATCCCGATGGTTTTTCCTGTTTTAATATTTAAAGCCTTTCCGTTCTTCTGTCTGGAGAGAGATAGTTTTGGCTCTCCTGGGTAAGGACTGACACATCCTCTTTTGGAAAGCTTGTCCCAAAGCAGGTTTTCTTCATAAAAACCAAGGTGCCTTCGAATCCTGTTGGTAAGAATTGGAAGAATGGTGGTTTTTTTTATTTGGTCTATCTTCAACCAGTTAGGCCTGAGAGCCAGTTTCCTGTCTAGCTTAGGTCTTGAAAGGATGAAAAAAATCTGTTGCTTTCCTTGGGGCCTCTCAGCTAAGGCATGGGAAGAAAGGCTGGTACTGCAAGACAGGATGGAAAAAGCTAAGATAGAATTTGCTGCTTCTTTGAAAATATCCCTTTTTAATTGTCTAAACAGCATTTCAAAGGAAATCTCTGCTCTTCTCTATCTTCTTCCAACATTATAATTCTATATAATCACTTTTCTTTCTCTAAAAGAATAGACCATGATTTTTTTTTTTCCAGAAGGGAGAAGGGATAAATTCCAGATGTTGCTGGGATACACTTTTTGCCTCTGTTTAATGTTTAGTGGCTTTCAGTAAATATGCTGCAAGAGGTGGGGCTGGTGTTCTTATTCCAGAACAAATAATCTACAACAAATCCCATCTGCCATTGGGTGTGACCTGGTGGGGTTAGAGCTGATTCTGCCAGAGGCTGAGGCTGGCCCAGGTGCTCCTTTGGGTCACTTCACGCTGCCCTTCCCACCCCACTGCTCCATGAGCACAGGGGTTGGATCCCTGGCAGGAGAATGGGCACTAAACTGGCACAGAGCATTTTTGGGAGCAGCTCTGCTCTGCAGGCAGGCCTGGCTGGGTGAGGGCTGTCACGTCCTGCCTGCTGTGCCACGTGTGATGCTGGGTTTGGCAGGGCTCTGCTGCCCAGCCAGGCTTTCTGGTGCTGGTGCTGCTGCCCAGCAAAGAACATCCTGCACCACTGTGGGGCTGGATCCAGAAGCTGATGGGCAGCCCTTTTCCCTCCTTTCTTGCCTTCTCAGTGCACGCTGTGCTTGTCCCTGTGTGCAGCCTTGCAGGCTGAAGCAGCAGTGATTTTCCAGCATGTGCTGCACAGAGGCGTTGTGGGACCAACATGCAGCTCCGTTCCCTGTTTCATGTTTTCACCTGTTTAGGCAAAGTACATCTCTGCTTTGTTGGCAGCCTGTCGGGTTGCACAAACAGTGTAAGACAAAACCACGAGCAGGTGTTAGTCCAGCCAGGGTAATTACTGGTTCCATGCTGCTGCTGGTAGGCAGAGAGCCTGAGCCACCCTTCCCATGGAGCTGTCTGGCAGCGCTGCGGCTGCACAAGGGCTCTGGGCTCGGCTCAGCCACTCCCTGGAGCTCTTCCCTGCTGCCGATTGCATAAAAAAGTTTATGCATATAAGGAGGGAGGGAGGAGACCTGAGGGGTGGCTCTGGTCAGATTTAAAACACCAACTTTATGTGCCAATTCTCATTTGCATTTTAAAAGCTGGCAAATGCACGGCTGAACCTAAAGGGCAGATGTGAGGATGGGCGAGGCAGTCATGCTAAGAGAGAGGGGAGAAGCAACGTCCCAAAATCCTGCCTGACTGAGGGTTCTGGCTTCTCCCATGTATCTGAGACCATGGCCAAGCATCTTGGGTGAGACATGATGGGGAACACTCCCCATGTGTGCACAGAGTGTCACACTGCATCTCCTGGGCTGTGGAGCAGGGAGGGGTGAGACATTGCTTTCTACCCTTTTGGAAGTTTAGCCAGAGAAATGCTGATCCTGATCCAGCCAGCTGCATGCACGGCATCTCTTTTTCTCTACCTTGAAATTTCCTTTGGACTCCCACCCTTCTGGGTCTCCCAAGCCATTTTGGCATCCACTTTTTCTCAGACTCTACATTTTACTCTGGGGACTCCCGCCCTTTTTGGCCTCCAGTCTTCTTTTGGCCTTTCACTCCTTTCCAGCCTCCCACTCCTTTTCAGGCTTTGTGCAGTGAGCTGGCTGAGCAGGAGGAGGAGGAGGTCCAAGCTTGTTTCCACATGTTGGTGTTTGGCTCGGCAGAATTCCTTTCTCTCCTTTCCTGTCACGCTTGGTGTCGGTGCCCGTTCCAGGGGGTTGGTGATGGTGCTCATGGGCCTGGAGGCTCTCAGCTGCATTCAGGTGACCCCTCTTGTTTGCAGACCCACTTTTGAACACCTGCATGTGAAGCATCAGAATCAGCCTGACTTCACATCAGTGAGCCCAGCCTGCGACCCCTCGTTTAGCTGCTGCAGTAACTTACAGTGACTGATCCTTAATATTTTTCTGGGATTAATAAGTTGCTTTTCTCTGTCCTCCCAGGTGCATGGAAAGCAGGTTTTTTAAGCTTTATTTGAGAGCAGTGGTGTGCTGATATCGTCCCTTGAGCCTGCTCTGAGCTGCAGAGGCAGGAGCAGCGTGAGGAGCGGGCAGTGTGTCCGTGGCCCCAGCCTGCTGTGTCTGGCAGCTCCTGCCTCCCTTGCTCTGGGGTTAAAGGCCACTTTTATAGGCCAGTAGGACTCCTTCCGATCAGACTGTACTAATTAGTACCAATTAACCATTATCAGTGACAGACAGTTCTTACAGGCTGCATAAGAGAGTCCTGTGTGCGCGTGTTGCTCTGCGGGGTGCAGAGCTCCCACCCAGCCCGGAATGGCTCAGCTTGCTGGGAACTGGGGAGGATCCGTGTCCTGCAATCCCCTCAGTGTTGCAGGCAGTCACACACTGATGGCTGAGAGAGAACTCATGAGTTGTCTTCTGTTGCAAACTTATTGCTACTTTGTTCTCCTCGCTTGAAAATAAATCTGCTGGGGTGTTGCGCAAGATTTTGGTGTGGCTCTTCCTCTTCAGCACCCCACAACCACTGCCCCCACTGTGGGCATGGGGTGTCAGGAGACCCCGAGCTGTCACCAGGCACGGCAGCATGTGGGGCTCAGCTCTGTGTGTTTGCAGAGGAGACAGAATGTGACAAACAGCCCATCAGTGCCTTGAAGTGCAGAGTGCTGCCCTGGGCCATGGACAGGCAGTCTGGCACTGCTGGATGTGGCAGGGAGGTCTCTGGGGTGGGCTGAGCGATCCCAGAAACTTCTCAAACCTCTGTGAAGCTTTGGCATTGCGAGATCAGGAGAGCAGTCCTGGGGAAGCAGGGGAGAGAGGAACGGGACCTGGTGTGGCAATGTCTGGTGTGGGAAAAGCACGGGGGGTCATCAGCCAGGAGTGGTGGCACCTCTGGTACTGCTGGCCTGTGGAAATGGTGGGAGCAGGAGTCTGCTGGCCACGGGGAGCTCTGCCAGGACGAGTCCCCAGGAGGGGAGCTGGGGTGTGTGTGCAGCCTCAGAGTGGCTCCCATCACTGACAGATCCTTTCTGTTTTTCTTTCAAATGTCTCCAGGCACTGAATGTTTAGGTCGCACCTTTCCAGGTAAACTGGGTAAGTGAAGTATTTCAAGAGTTGCCAAGATCTAATTACGAAGGCTGATTGCATGATTGCAGCTGCTGTACCGTAAACAGCCTGGTTTCTGCTCCACAGAACGGGTGGGACATTGCCTGGCCCCCAGAGCAGCAGGTACCTGCTCTGCTGGTGCACAGGGGGATGCAGTGGTGTCTTCAGAGGCTGCCTGTGCAAACCTGCTGGTTTTTGTCTGTCCATATCTGGCTGCGCTTTGGTAATCCTGGATGGGATTTTTTTTTTTTCTTCTGCTGTTCAATGTAGAAACGTTCAAAAGCTGTCATTTTAAGTATTCCTTCATTTCCTGCTACTCTGACAAACCGATGAGCAGTGTTACATTGAGGAAAGAGACTTGCACTCTATTTTATGAAAGTAAAGTAGTTGACATCCTGAGCCTTTTTAAGCCATGGGATGTGGGACTTCTGCTGAGCGTGGCCAGAGATGTCCATGTTCAGCACAGACAAAACCAGGCATTGGAAGCCCTGTTAGACCAGGCTCCTGGATTTTAGCTGAACCCGTTTGCAAAAGAGCCTTTAAAAAGACACTGTTATAATGTTAATGAGTCTGTCTCTCAGTTTGGAATCGAGTTTATGACATTACCTCGAAACTAAAGTGTCTTTGCTCAAATGTGGTGTCCCAAGACTACTGGGGAAGAACTAGCTAAATACAGTGTTAAAAAGTGGTGAATAAATGATTTTAATAAATGGCAAATCAATTGCTCTAGAGCCTGGAAAGTCAATAGAGCTTATGACCTTGGCTTATAACCACGCTCAGATCCTTAACATGCTTATAATGCCTACAAATCATTCATTAGGCTTTTATCAAGCATCAATTAGTAAAAGTCATAATCTAAAATAAGAGGGGAAAAAAAGAATTACTTCAGTCCCTTTATTTCGAGCCTGGTGGCACAATTTGGTTGCACAGCAGGATAGTCCTTGCTTATGCAAAAAAGCTGTAAGACACCACCGGTCCCCCGGCAGCGTTCTCGTGGTGCAGACATCAGGCAGGGGAACCGTGGGAGCCTGAGGCTGGGATCAGCCCTGGAGCTGGGACACTCACACCAGCCCGTAGGGAATCTGTCCTGCAGCAGTCAATGCTTTATTTACATTTATTTTGTATTAATGCCTTAAGATCTCAGCAGATCAGAGGGAGCCGCGGTGTCCCAGTGCTCTGAGCGCTTCTCGGGGCGTTTTCGCTCCAGCAAAAGGTGTTTGGCTGTTGCTCCATGGTTGTAAAACTCACACCCGTTTTCTTGTGCTGTGATTTGGGAAAGTGTGTGAGCGGGGATGTGCTGGAGCTGTGCTGCTCTTCCTGCTTTCCCTGGTCTTCCCATTCTGTGTGTGTGTGTTTGTGCCTCGGGGAGGGAGGCAGAGATGCAAGTGAAAACATGCGGTTTTCTTAGAATATAAATAACAGAAAATTAAGTATAATTTTTGTTTGTTGTAGAGTCATTCCCTGCAGTCTCCAGTTGTTTGCTCCTTTGCTGCACTCCTGTTCCCTTTGGTTTTTTTTCATCTTACCAGATGGATACTATTTGGAGTGTGCTGCAGGACACTTTAGTGATCTTGCTGCGGGGTTAATTGTGCGCCCAGCGAAGAGCTGTGCTTGCAGACATCAGTGCATGCCCGGGCTTCTGAAAGCCCGGCCTGCCAGACGGGGCTGCCTCTATCAGACGGCTTTTTGCCTCGCCTTTGTTGTCTGGGTCCTTGTCTGCAGCTCCAGCCTGGGCCGGCATTCCCAGACATCGCCACCTCCGCCACCCGCGTCCTCCCGGAGCGTCCTGGTGCTGCCTGCAGAGCCAAAACCCAGGGACAGATGTCTGTACCCATCCCAGGGAGATGTCTGTGCCCATCCCAGAGAGATGCCCGTGCCCATCCCTGTGCCACCTGGGATAAAGCCCTGCACGTGGCGCATCAGAACTCCAAATCTGGGCAGGGAGCAGCACTACCTCCTGCAAGGGAGGTTTGCCTTTCACTGGGCTTTCTTTTCCCTGGGTTTTTAAGGTGTTCCACCATCTCCCTGGTAACTCCTGGGTGTCTGTGGTGTGGATGTCAGACTCTTGGATTCCTGTAAATGGCTTGTGGATCCCTCTGGTGCCTGCTGAGAGGGAACAGTTTGGCTGAGCTGCAGCCTCTGCCCAGATCTGTGCGCTGGGGCACGGTCAGGCACCGCTGTGTCCCCTCCATGGGGAGAAAAAGAAGAGGTGCTGCAGTTTCTGGTGGATTTTCTGTCAGCTCTCCTGCTTCTCACAGAGGGTGGCTTGGAAATGGGTACAGAGGGGGAAGGAGAGAATGCCCTCAACAAATGGCTGATCATCTTGTTTAGGAGGAGATGCATTCCTTGAACTCTGTAAAATCAAAGGGCAGGGTGGAGGGTTTGCACCAAGCAAAATTCACATAGCTCAACATGTAAGTACATGAAAATGTGTGATTTTTTAAAAGTTTGGGTGAATTCTGAGAGCAGCTGGGTCATGCTCTGCATTCACTGCAATGCTCCCCTGTGAAAATGCCAATGTGCACCATTCTTTATTTTATTGTTGTGGGTTTGTGAATTTTGTTATATTAGTCTTAAATGCATTTGTTTCCATAGCTGCGCGCTGCTGATAAAATCCCAGTGTGGGATCTCTCAGTCTCCCTGTGCATGTGCACCAAAAATAAATGCCAGGCAGTTGTCAGGAGATGAGCTGCTGCCATGGCAGGTGCCAGGCTGTGAGGAAGTTCTGGCTGGACCCTGCTGAGGCTGCAGGTGTGGCATCTTGCTCCAGTGCCACCATCCTCTGTCCTGCCACAGCTCCTGGCTCTGTTGGTGCCTCAGCAGTCCCAGGGACCTGGAGCACCTGGGGAAGGAGTTGCCACAGGACTGGTGATGTTTTGGAGGTGGGGAAGGAAGTAACAGAGGCAGGGGGAGAAGAAAGTTTTTGTCCTTCACATTTTTGTTGTGTAAGGTGCGGATGTGGTGAGGTGTGCTGGTGAAGGATTGGCATCTGGTGGCTGCCAGGATACTAAAACTCCTCTCTTGCTCTGAATTCAGTGTATTCACCATCAGCTGTTGATAAATCCCCTCTCATCAGAAGGAGGTGGGGGTTTAATAGCTGTTTAAGTGATCTCAGTTGCTGGGTCTGGTTTTGCTTGGTCTCAGGCTGTAACTCCAGAGCTCCAGCCTGGAGGTGGCAGAAGGAGGGAGGGTTCCCTGCAGCTCCCTGAGGTGGCTGCTGGCTGTGCCCAGGGTTTGCAGGTCCCATGTGAAATGGTGCCACTGGGCCAGTGAGTGTCACCATGAGTCACACTAGTCTTACATCTGTAGCTGGGCTGGAGCACATCTTCCAGGTATTTATCTTTCCTTCAAGAACAGTGAAACTAAAGGGTTTTGTTTTGCCCAGCGTTCTGGTCTGTGGGTTCCCAGGTTTGTGTGCAGCCCCACTCTGTGCTGGGTGTGCTCAGTGCTACTGCTGCTGCCTGTGCTGGCACAGTCAGGCCATGGCTGTGTGTGGAATCACCCCAAAACTTTATCCTGAGGGCACATGGGGGTGGTTGGCCAGGAGTGCTTCCCCTCACTGCTCTGCCAGGGGTGTCCTTAACCCCCCCGGCTGCTCTCTCTCCTTTAATGCATCTTTTTAAGTACTGGGTAATAGTGTTTTCTTTCTGGCAGAGATGAACGAGGGCTTTTAATAGGTCTTTTATTTTCTCTTCGTGCAGTTCCCTGGCAGTAACCTACCATTAGCTCCAGCATTTATTTAGGGTATTTGTATTTTTATATGTGGGGGCCTCAACACTGCAAGCCAAGGGGTATGATCAGGGTCACACAAGAAATACGTGTTAAAGCTGGGACTCTGGCTTTTCCTGAATGTTGGGCTGACCTCTAGGCTTGGCAGAGAGGGAACATCTTGGTTTGTCCCCTTTTAACTGAGCCAGACAGGGAAAACAAAAAATAAAGGCTCTGTGGAAGGAAGCATGTATTTCTTTTTTACTCTTTCCTGTTGGCAATCCGCACGGGGCTGGAACTGCAGGATCGCTGTGCTCAGGAGCGTGAGGATGCTCTGTGCGAAAACACACGGGGCTGGAAATGTGATGGGTTCCTTCACCTGCACGGGCTCCAGCTGTGCTGGGAAGGCTTTGCTGGGGTGGAAGGGCTCGGGGAGGGTTGTACTGTGGTGGAAGGAAGGGTTCGAGGAGGGCAGTGCGGGTCCCCTCCCCCGGCAGCGGCTCTGGCGATGCTGCCGCAGCTGGGGCTGCCTCTGCTCTGCCCCGCAGCGCCTCTGTGCCCGCCTTGTCTGAGCAGCCCCAGCGTGCCGGAGCACAATGCTCCCTTCACTCCCCGGCAGACTGGAGGTCTAGACGCTCTCCCTGCCTTTTGTTGTCAGGGTCACAGGTTAGGGAGCGTTCCCAGCTCCTTTCCCTGCGCTGCTCGGGGATCGCTCCCCGCACGGAGCGCTGCGCCCCTGCCCAGGAGTCACCCCAAACACGCTCAGACTGGAAATTACTGTGGCAGCTCCCAGAAAGAAATGTGCTTTTTGAAAGGCACTCGGGATCACCCCCACTCCAGTTCTTGCCGGCACAGATGCTCAGCTGACACCAGCTAAATAGAAACCTTTTAGCCCTTGCCAGTAAGTCTGGAGCAAACTGCCAAAAAGCATCGAGGACCAAGACACAAAACGAAGTCAGGCCCGAGCAAAGTACTTGCAAATGAAGGATGGAACTGAAGTGTTCTGTCTCTTGATTTTTAGCACACGAGGTGCTTCAGTCTCAGCGTTGTTTTTTTTTTTTTTTTCCCCTAAATACAATGGTGGCATTTTAAAGGTTTCCAGTAGATACAAAGTAAGTCCCCTAGCAACAAAGGGAAGGTTTTTCCCTTAATGTGGGCTTTTCTAACATGAAACATTTGTGAAATTTTCCTTCCCTCTTAAAGACAAGTTTGGCTGAAGGAGACATTTTTAGTGGCTTTTAGACATATTTAGAGATGGGACTTGAACCTGTTTTGTTGGCCCTGCCCCAGCCCAGCCTTGCCCTGGCCAGGAGGTGCCTCTGGGTGCAGCCCCTTGTCTGGAGGAGGGAATGGTTTGATAAAGAAGTTGGGAACAACTTTTTTCTTCTTCCTGACAAGAAGACATAACAAAAAATTGGCAGGTTCATGCTTTTTAATATTGAATTAAAATCTATTAGATAGTCACTGAGAGCCAAAACCTGAAATTGCTGTGAGACATTGCTCTTGGTGAAGTGAAATGCTCCTGAATCTGGCTCACTTCTGCATTTTGTGTGTGTGCATGTGTATCATGTGTGAAGAACGAGTCTATGAAGCTCAAATAGAGTTTTTAAATAGAAATAATGCTGGCAGCTCTTTCTCCCTGAATCCAGGGCTATTATGTGTCTGGCTCTTGCCAACATGAATTGCAGAGGAAGTTCATGTGAGCTCCATGGCTTTGACAGCTGCACAGCCATGGTGGGTTCGGAGCCCAGGCACTGTTGAGCAGAAGTGATGACATTTTTTGGTGGTGGGGGGGGACCAAGGGAGCCTGTTTCACCCCCCAGCCCTGGCACATGCAGGGATGGGCATGTTGAGCAGTGGTGGCCCAACTTCTTCCCCAAAGCTTTATCTGTGATCCCAGATGCTTCCACTCTCAGGGGAGTGATTTGTGCTGCCTGGGGGACACGAGGGGTGCACAGACCACCCCACTGGCAGTGTTGGAAATCACAGAGCCCCCAGAGCTGCCCCTCTGACCCCTGTGGAATCCTCGTGCACCTGTGTGCAGTGGGAGCAGTTTGGGGTTAATCCCTCTGCAGCCCAGAGTGCAGCGAATGATGCTGCTTGGACGGGGTGTGGGGGGAAATAATGTTAAATTAAACTCTCCATAAGGGAAGAAAAGCATCCAGCCCCATTCTTTACTGCTCATTTTAGTAATTCCTTCCAGATAACCTACACATCTGTGTCAGTGCAATTAAAGCAGAAATTCTGTCTAATGAACAGTTGTAGCCCTTGGGCTATTGCGGAATGAACAATGAA
The DNA here is from genome assembly GCF_009819885.2 of Catharus ustulatus. Taxonomy (NCBI): domain Eukaryota; kingdom Metazoa; phylum Chordata; class Aves; order Passeriformes; family Turdidae; genus Catharus; species Catharus ustulatus. The sequence continues at coordinate 3,142,732 of NC_046237.1, read as the reverse complement.
GTTGGAAACAGTCTTATTAAAATAATAATTAAGAAACAAGGGTTGGGAGACAGAGGGAGGTGCAGATGAGGTGGTGGTGGGATGCTATGGGGTGAGGAGCAGAGAAGAACTGAACTCAGGCTGGTTCTGGATTTCCAGGGGTGGCTCTGGGCAGTGGGGCTGGGCCCAGGGTTGGGCACAGGGTCATGCCAGGGCCATGTGCTCATGCCATGGCAAACCAAAGTCTCTCAGGCCAGTCTTGCACTGGGGTGGGAGTGTTGGCCCCATCACAGGCAGAGTTTGTCCTCCTGTTCAGCAGAGCAGTGATTTCACCTGTGTATTTTATTCTCAGTTTTTGCTCTTCAACAATTGATAAAGCTCAGAGAGGGAGAGTGGTTGATTTTTTTTTTTTTTGTGTTAGGCAGAATTGTATTTTGTTTTACTTTTTCTAGAAAACCGTCCTTTCTAAGTTAAAAAAAAAAAAAAAAAAAACACTGCACACCCACACAGTTTGTTTTAACTTTCTTTTCTTTTTTGCATTCCTGAGGACTGGGATTGAGCAGGCTCAACTGTGTCAGTGATGGGGTCTGGCCAGTTTTTCTCATGTGATACAGTTTATTCTTTTGTTTCTAAGTAAATAAAAACAAAAAAATCCCTTTCAGTGTTGTTAACCCTTGGTGTTGTAATAGTGTTTTTCCACGAGTCATCATTTTATGCCAATAAATCAGTTAAAACTTGGAGCTGGCTTTTTTGAACTTAATACACTCCTATTTAGAAATGCATGTGCTGCAGAAAGCTACTGACATCTCAGATTAATAAAATAAATTAAAAAAAAAAAAAAAAAGCAAATGCCATAAAAAAAGAGGCCAGACAAATCCCACTGGAATGATACATTGGAATGATTTTAGTGGGATTTATATCTACGAGCTGTGGGGGTTTTGTGGGTTTTTTTTCCTTTTGAAATGGTTGTGAACCAGAGTGATTACTTATCATTTTCATTTTAACTCCATCTGACAAATCGTTTTAGATGGAGAAAGCAATACTGCGTCTTTAAATGGCTACTCTGTCAGCGCATCTTGCAGGGCTTTAAATGCCCTTTGTTATCGCAGTCTAGACAGGACGCAGGCGGAATATTTGATATGTTATAAGGCAGAGATGTGACAAGGTTGAATTAATTTACTGGGCGTATTTAAAGCTGAATTTCAAAACATTTTTCCTTACAAACTTGTCTTTTTCTCTCTCTATCCTGTATTTTTTTTTTTTTTCCCGAAGTTCGTGCAGTATGTTTCAACTGTTTAGACTGGGAGAGGAGACATTGGCTTACTGCAGCCTGCAGTACTTTAATTGCCCTTTTTATGACTGTCTAGACATCATGCAGATGCATGTTTGTGGTGAGAAGACATTTCCCCCTCTGGTTATACGATAGTCTGAAACCTTTACATTCCCTATCTCCTTACCCCCTCTGCCTCGGAATGCGCTTTGCTCCCTCCATCCCTGAAAATCACTTTTCCCCTCAGTTTTATTTTTTGAAGGACACTTCGGGCCCCGTTTTCCTGCTCTTTCCCGCACGCTGGTGCGCAGACGCTGGGTGGGGATGGAGGTGCGAGGAGGGGATGGCAGCTCCGGGGGTGTCCCCGCAGCCCCGGGTGCGGGTCCCGCTACGGGCGCGCACATCGGCGGCCTTTGAATGGGTGCGGAGTTTTAGTTATGCAAATCGATGCATTAATTAACCCCGTTGCTATAGCTACTGCTTTATTGTTAAATGCAGTGAAAAGGGGACAGGCTGTGTCCGTGGATAATCCTCCCGTCCGTGCTGTGCCCTCTCCCGCCCCGCCGAGCGCCCTGTGCCCGGTGCGGGGCAGCTGCGCCCGCATCCCGCATCCCGGCGGGCAGGTGGCGGGGCAGGACCGGCCCCACCGCGGCCGGGACGGGCCAGCCGGGGCTCCTCCGCCTCCCCCCGAGCCTTTTGTAAGGGCTGACCCGGGGGTCGGCTCCCCGCAGCCCCCCTAGCCCGTGTGTCTGCGGATGGGACGGGGGAGCGGCACAATGGGGCGGCGGGAGGGACGCAGATGGGCCGGGATGGGGATGGGGATGGGGATGGGGATGGGGATGGGGATGGGGATGGGGATGGGGATGGGGATGGGGATGGGGATGGGGATGGATCCCCTGAGTGGGGATGCTCGGGGAAAGGGGCACAGAACCCCGGGATGAGGATGGGGAGGGCAGGGATCCCCTGGATGGGGATGAGGATGGCCGGGGGAGCGAGCAGAGCACCCCAGGATGGAGATGAGGATTCTCGGGCAGGGATCCCCGGGGTGGGGATGCTTGGAGAAGGGGGCAGAGCACCCCAGGATGGGATGCTCGATGAGAGCAGAGATCCCCAGGGTGGGGATACTCGGGGCAGAGCACCCTGGGATGGGGATGCTCGAGGAGGGCAGAGATCCTTTGGATGGGGATGCTCAGGGAAGGGAGCAGAGCACCCCGGGATGGGGATGCTCGAGGAGGGCAGAGATCCCCAGGGTGGAGCACCCCGGGATGGGAATGGTGATTGTGTTGCTTGGGGAGGGCAGGGAACCCCAGTGTGAGGATGTTCAGGAAGGGCAGGTGACCCCAGCCCTGCTCTTGGCCCCAAACCCCATCTGTGCCTGGCCTTCTCTTTGTGTGTGCCCTAAAACCTGCCCATGCAGAACCCCCCAAGAAACAGACTTCCCAGCAGATCTGCTGTGGGAGTTAAAACCTTTCTCAGGCTGTTGCTGCAGCTGAGGTGGAAGTAAATTTATTACCTTTAATTTTGTCAGATTTGAGGCGGTTGTACTCACCTCCCCCATTCACTCTGGTGTGTGTATATATATATATATAAAAAATATACATTTTTTTCACATCTCTGTGAGAGTGTGCACATGCATTGGCTCCCATCTGGTGGTAGCGACCAGTTCAGACCAGTTCAAGAACCGAACTTGAGTCCTGCAGTGACCAGACACAGTGTACCTTGTCTGGGCATTTGCATGCATTTTGCATATTTTTTTTCCCTGCAATGCAAATTTTGCCTGTAACTTAAGATTGTCCTTGTTCCCTGGGAGTAACTTGCCTTGTGAAAGGTCACTCCTCTGGAGCAGGAGCTGTAGAGTGGCACAGATGATAACGGTGCTTGGGAAGAGGCAGAGCAGGGAGTGTTTCCCATTTTTTGGCCCTGGACCGTGCTGAGGAAATCCGGTCGCAGTTCCAACCCTGTCATGACCTGTGTGGCTTTGGCCAGCTTGCTCAATCTGGGTTTCAACACCCGTCTGCGAGCCAGGGCAGCCCCTGTGGCACTGCTGCGTGTCCTGGAGCCCCTGGGGGAGCTGCAGCCTCGGGACAGGGGCACAGCAGCGTCCCCAGCACCATTCCCAAATGTCAAGGGGCACCTCGGGGCTGCGCTGGTTGATAAGTGAGGTGGGTGAGGGAGCCATGCTGCTACAGAGGAGAAATGCTGGAGGATCACAGGTTACCCAGCCACAATTTGGGTGTTTTGTGGGTTTTCTGCACCTCAATCGTGTCCCAGTGCTGGGTGTGAGTTGATGGGTGTCATGCTTGTGGTGGGGAGCACAGGCACTGCTGCTGTGTCTCACTGGAGGTGCCCCTGCATGAGCACAGGTCCCACAGGATTTACTGGGCACTGTGACAGGGCTGGGTGCTGTCCCCAGGGCACCTGGAGCTGCTTTGGGCTCTGGTAGAGAATTTACCAGTGGATGGTTTGATCCCAAGAACAAGTGGAAATGGAAAGTTTCTAGGGGACAGCCAGCGTGGAGAGACACGTGTGAAGCCCGGTGTGTACAGCACTTGTTCAGCTGGGAGAGGCTGTGGCTGATGACATCCACAAACCCCCATCTCCACCCCCACTGCCATCCCTGCCCTGCTGTGTGCACTGCCAGTGCAGCCTGCTGGCTCCTGTGACCTCCAGGGCTCACGGCCTCCTGTTGGGCTGGGCTGGGTGACAAATGAATCCCACATCCCCGGTGTCCCCGCGGAGCAGGAGGAGGGAGGGAGCCGGCTGCTGCACTGCTGGTGATGTGCAGGTGGATGCAGCTGAGGGGGGCTGCAGGTGCCCTGTCAGACTGGGAGACAGGGCTGGGAGGAAGCTGGAATCAGAAATCCAATCCCTGTAATTGCCCCCAGCTTTCTGGAGAGGGGGCAAAGCCCTCCCTGCGTGGAGCACTTGCTCTCCTTGGAGCGTCCGCGTCTGGCAATTTGTCTGTCGAAACAGATGTGGGCAGCGACAAACATCTATTTCTATAACTAGAAACAAATTTGGTAATTGCCTCTTTCAACAGGACTTGCTCAAGCAGGAAATGAAATTCCTAAATGGCAGTTAGCAAAAGTATTTATAGCTAAGTTCATAAATGAGATGTGCTTTCCTTTGTCATGAGTTTCTGCTGGCTGGAAGGGAAAAAAAGCCTCTACAGTAGCAAGCCACATATTGATCAGGAGTGTTTCCAGGCTATAGGAAAATACTTATTTATTAATGTGTTTATTTTTACTGGCTGTTAGAAATACCCCTGACAAACAAAACCTGTTTGGTCTTTCAGGGTCAGCTGGTGGGGTTTGTTCCGGATATTGTGTGCTGTGTTTTTTCACTCATTATTTGATAGAATTTTTTTTTCTGGTTCAGGCTGATTGCAGATGGTGAACGGTTGTTTTTGTGTCCCTCTCTCTTGTTGCTCTTGTTCAAACGGGTGAGTGATGTTCTGCCCTCACCCCTGCCCAGACATCATCCAGGCCTGATGCTGTTGTCAGGAAGCAGGAGATATTTTGGATATTCTCAGCTTGGTGGGGGCCATGAGCCCTGCTCAACATTTTCTAGCGAGCAAGCAAATTTACCTGTCTTTTAAGTGCAAAATCAAAATGACTTTATTCTTTTAATCCAGTTCAGCTGTTCTCACCCTTGGGAGTAACTTCAAAAGCCGTGTGCTCCTTCCAGTCATCTCAGTGGGCTGGGATCAGCCTGACTGTGTGTGAAATACCTTGTCTAAAAATCCTGGAAAAGGGGAGGGTGAGAGAAATAGGTGCAGAAAAGAGACAAAGGGTTGGCATATGCAAGATTTCAGAGAGTCTGTGTGTCCCAAAGAACCTTGTTAGTTCTCATTGCTCTGAGGGAGCTGTTTCATGTCTGCAGGAGTTTCTCTAAACAAGCGTCCAGTTGACAGGTCTCTGCTCAGAGCCAGGCTGACAGAGCTGCTGACCCCAGCTCTCACATTTGCCATTTCCCTGTAAAAGCTGAGTTCTGCCGTGCTGATCCTGCCTCTCTGGCCCTTGGATGTGAGTCCCACTCCCCGAGCTGGGTGAGCTCGAGAAGGGAAGGTCACCTTCTGAAAACCCAGGACAGTTGCTGTGTTTTTTAAGCACTAAAAAATGTTCTGAGCCCCGACCAGTCTGATATTTCTGTGACTATTAACCATGAAATGGGGCTGTTTCCTTTAAAATAAACAAAAATGGGGGTGTGGGGATGAAGCCATAATTTGCCGGTGACTCAGAGGATGTGATGCTTGATTACCTGGGGTGACATCTGAAGAAAAAAGAACTGTATTAAACACAGTTACAGCCCAAGGCTTGGCACTAGGAGCAGGACTTCTTGAGGCCCTATCCCCTGTTTTCCAGCAATGATTTTTTTTTCAGCTGGCTCCTTTTTCTGAGTCTCTCTTGCTCCCTGCCCTCCTGCCCCATCTCAGCCTGTCCTCACTGGCTCACACTGCTCATTTCTGCTCGCTGCACCAGAACTGACTATGCTGAATCCAGAAATGAAGTTTAGCTATTAACTGTACTCATGATGCATGAAGCAGACCCAAAATTATCCCTTCCCAGCTGTTCTGCCTGTTGTCCCAGGCCTGATCCTGGTCCCTTTGATGCCTCAGTGTTGCTGCAGCTCCAGGGTGCTGTCAGTCAGTGCCAGCAGCAGCACTCTCAATATTGAGATCATATTCTGTATCTATCTGCAGTACTTCCTGTGCTGTCTTGTAAACAAACACAACTGTTGACAATCTGATGGGCCCTTCATATCTGGTTTTATGGAGGTATTAGAAGATAAATGTAGCAGATGCTAATACAAAAATAGTGCAGTAATGACTTTGCCTGCTCTGATTGTTTCTAAGATGACCTAGCGGATGAGCGAGGGTGAGTAATCTGCCATCTGAATTTCTTTGTTCTTTCATCTCTGCTGTCCACAGCCTCTGAGAGGGAAATCACTCTTTAATGAGAGTATGTGTGAGTGTGTAGGAATGTGTAAGAGTGTATATGTGAGTTTGTAAGGGGGTGTGTAAGAGAGTGTGTGAGGGTTTTTTAAACTCTTTTCCTTAGGAGTTATGGCCAGTGCAGCTACATTTCTTCATCTTAGCCATGATCTCCTGAGTAATTTCACTTTTCTCCTCACTTCTCACATGATGCACAATTCCAGTACATACAGAAATTGTAATTGAAGCTCAGGGATGACTGGTTTGACCTGCAGATGTGTGTTATATGTGGCTGAAAGCACAGGTCATCTTGGCAGAGACCCTGCCTCTAAGCTGTCCTGTCCCCTGTAAATGATAGGTGGAGTGTCTGGAATGATTGCAGCAAAATACAGGATTTTGTTGTTTTTATACTTGTGGTGGTTTGGAGAGTTTGTCTTCTGCAGAGATACTCTGTGTGGAAGGAAAAGCATCAATAAAGTTTATAGGAAGCATTTTATGAACTGAAATGTAGCTGTAAAAGGCAAGGCAATGCATTTAAAGTGTAACCCAGCCTCACCTCCCCTAAGGCTGTGAGGGTGCCCCCAGCATCACCATTGACTCAAATCACTCTCCCTCCTTGTAAATATATTAATTTGAATCAGTGGGTGCCAGCATTTTGTGGATAAGGACTTGAGGAAGCTCCCAGATGCACTTTCCTGCAGCAGCTTCTGTGGAGCCGTGAGCGTGGTCTGTAGTGGGATGAGCGTGGACCCAATAAATCCATAAATCTCAGGGACTTTATAGTCATGGTGGCTGGGCAGCAGGGTGTGCAACAAGGGCTTCTCTAAATGCAGGAGACTGGAGTGCCCAGGCTTTGGGAAGCAGAATATCTGCATCACCCATTAATATATCTCCATAACCCCCTGCAAGCCCTTGTTCAGGGCCAGGCGTGGTTTGAAGTGGCAAGCCAGCAGTGAATGTGAAGAATGGGAGGTGACAAGTGCTTGTCCCTGGTCACGAATGCCCCGTTTTAGGGTGGGGAGGATCTGGGGAGGGAAATGCTTCCTTGCAGAACAGTTGCACGCACGGTGCCAGGCTCCCGGAGCTGCCGCGTCTAGACAGAAAATACGGAAAAGCAGGTTGTGTCACTTAAATGTGATGTCTGAACCTGTTAGTTTGAAATGTATTCTGGAATAAAAATTATGCAAAATTAAATTAGTGTGACCTTGCCTTGCATTTGGAGGCGGAATATGCCCATCTTGTAAAGCCTAGTGCATTTATAACACTTCCCTTGGGGAAAATTACAGAGAGAAATGGAATGAGGTCTCTTCTAATTGAAAAGTGACAATGATTAGGAAGCCAAATACAAAATGTGTTGAGTATTTTTTTTCTTGTTTTGTTGTGTGTGTGTTTTTAAGAATACCAGTAGAATTATAAATTATGTGCTTTGCAGTTTGGCTTGTTTTTCATTCCCCAAAGGCTTTTTATTAGCATAGCAGCTGAATTGCACTTGTATAATAACATATTAACTCAAACTTTGGGTTTTTAATGATCTTTCTTCATTAGTTTGACTGAGCTGCTTGGATAAAAATCTTACTGAGTATATCCAGCTTTCCAGTGTGTTGGGTTTGTTTTCCCTTCTGCAAAAAAAAAGCCCATGAAGACAAGTTAAAACAGAGGGAGAGTTGGCAGAAACTTTGGTGCCTCGAGTGGGTATGAGTCTCTTGAAACATGAAAAGCACAAATTGAGTGTGTGGGGTGGTTTTTTTTGTTCGGTTTGACTTTTATTTTATTTTTTCCAAAGGCCAGATTGGGCAACCCAAGTGTTCTTTGGATTAAAGCTCATCCCTGCATATGGGATGGGTTTGCTCCTGGGCGTGGTAAGGCTCCTCAGAGCCTGGTCTTGGGGTAGAGATGGGGCAGGAGGAGCATCCCTGCTGGAAAGCAGCATCCCCTTTGTTCTGGTGATCATCCTGTGCCTTCCTGGGGCATCTTTTGGTGAGCATTGTGTAATCCCTGTTAGAGCAGTCCCAGAGTGCTGAGGGATGGAGGAGACACTGGTGTGCTGTCCCAGATGGAATTCCCAGCCTTTCTTCTGCTTCAGGCTCTGCTGGCTCTGTGGCTGTGTGCAGAAAGCCTGGTGTAGATTGTTTGTGAGTGACACATCTTGTGTGTTCCTTCCTGGGAAGGAGTTGGGGCAGCACTTCCCAATGGCCAAAACTCCACCTGGCTCACTGAAGCACCAGGACCAATTTAGCAAGGTTTGGTTCAATTAAGAGACCTCTTGTTCTAGGAAAGGAACTTTACTACTACTTTGGCATTGTTTTTCTTTAGAAATATAACCCCTTTTAACAGAAAAGGAAGTTTTCCATCACCAGCTTCATTTATATTTTTTCTTGTGTTTTCTTGCCGTGGCCAAAGCATGTGCTGCATTTTGAGGCTGAAGTGACTCATCTTCTTAAAAACATTTGGGGTTTTTTTTGCTTAGTTTTTTCTTTTCCATAATGCTTTGTGCAGAAGATGGGCTCTGCACCCAGGGTGGGTGGGTGCTGCCCACGGGGAGAGCAGGCACAGGAGCTGGGATCTGGGTGACCAGGGGAGCACTCAGGGGAGCGCCAAGGGGAGTGCCCTGTGCCAGATTGGGTGCTGTGGCCTCACCCTGCTGGAGGCTGGGGGCTGCTGTGAGTGCTCAGTTACAGCTGGCACCAGGACATGTCTTTGGGATGTGTAGGGACACCTCTGCACAGTGGGGGTGACATGGGAAGAGTAATTGTGCCTTTTCTAAATAATTTTGCATCGTCCCCTCTCCCAACCCTTTGGGTTTTGGTGTGGTGGTGCCTGTGGTCAGTCTGGGCTCTGCTCAGAAGCAATGAGCTCCTGTTCCAGCCAGTTCCTCCAGCAGCTTTTGGGTCCCACAGATGAGCTGTGCTGCTTTGGGGCTGGATCAAATTTATGGGAATATGGTTTTCTTCCTCTCACTGTGGTACTGGGTAACTTGTTGGGGCTGCTGTGAAAGACCCAGAGTTTGTCTTCTACTCTAGCTAAAAAGCATTTTTAAAGTAGAACTCCTGTACAATGGTTGGCTTTTAATCCCTCTCTTCCCACCCCACATCCAACCTCCCTGAGCAGAGGCAGCTGTTTTAGGGGTGCTGGAAGGATGTGGCCTCCAAGTCCCTCATCCATCCAGCTCCAAGTGCCAGATAAGGCTCCTGCTTTCAAGGCATAATTCTGCTTTCTGCAGGCAGTGGGCAGAGCTGGTGGAGCATTTTGGGCAGTGGCAGAAATAGCTGCTGTTTAGCAGAAAGAGCTCCAAGGTAACTGGCAGCGCTCACCACCTGGACTGTTTTCTTGACATTTATTTGCTTTTACTGGCACTCAAATGCCACCTGTCAGGAGAAAACTTTCCATAAAAAAAAAAAACCAAACAAAAAAACCCCAAAACAAAAAACCCCAAACAACAAAAACCTAATAAATTTACCTGACTCAGCAGAAGCCACCCCAGCTGGTGTGAGTGGTGCCCTTTGAGGTCTGATGTGGCTTGCTGTGTGTCTGCAGGTCTGTATGTGTGTGTCTGTATAGATTAAATATAGATGGCAGCATCCATGATAGCTTAGCTTTCCCCAGCTGGATTTTATAGCTGTCACTGCTGAGAGGCAAACAAAGTGCAAATCCCTGGAATGATTGAATTTTCTGTCTGGCCCCTCCTTTATTCTGGGCACTGGAGTTGCTGCTGCCCAGTCCTGGGCACTACTGGCATGAAGGGGCTGGGGGTAGTGACTGAGCAGTTTGGGAATGGCATGTACTCCCTGGGCAGCAAATTCATGGAAATAATGACCCAGCACAATGTTTGCCTCCAGCATTCGATTTTCCTAAGCCTCAGAGAGGTGTGAGGAATTATTTCCTTAGGAAATTTTAGGAGCGACTTCTCGCTGCCTCCTGCCAAGTGTCTGCAGAGTTAACAGGATAGTCTGTTTGCTTGTTCTTGTTTGTTTGGAGGGCTTTTGGCAGTTTTCCTTTCTGCCAGTTCAAGCCACTCAAGCTGCCACTGTCAGCTGGCTGAGCCCCGAGCCGAGGGCTGTCTGGAGCTGCAGGATGTGCCCCCGTGGCAGAGGCATCGCACCCATCTGGTGTCTCACCCAACAGCAGGAGCTCTCCCTGCCTGCTTCCTCTGGTGGGTGGGCAGCTCAGGGATGGGGGGGCTGCCACTGCCTGCTGTGCTGTGCTGTGCTGTGCTGTCCCCTGGCACCCCTGTCTGAGCCCTGGGACAGAGGGGATGTGTGCTTGTGCAGGGATGTGCAAGGAGGGCTCAGTCCTGTCCTCCCTGGAGGAAGGAGTGCTGGTGATGGGAACTGCAGGAATTTAGCTTGCACTTAGTTGAACTGTTTCATTAGGATGAATTATGTTGGTTCACAGCTCTGCAGCCCCAAGAGGGGCACGTGAGGCACTGGGATGCTCCTGGATTTGTGCCCAGCTCTGGGGGAACCCAGGAGGTCTTTGGGAAGTCCGGTCTGTGCTGTAGCTGGGAAACTCTGAAGTGCAGATTGTGTGCAAGGATCCCTCCTGGAGACTGTTCTGTGACACTGAGAAAGTGAATGAATGAGGTTTTTGTGGGCTGAGGGCACACAGAGCCCACGTGGGAAGGCTGCTAGGGAAGGGTGCAGTGCTGTCAGTGTTGTCGCAGTGCTTCAGTTGTTCTTGTGCTCAGTTACCTTGCTGATGGCTCAAAGTCTGTCTGTCTGTCTCTTGCAGCGGAGTTGGAGTTTGTACAGATAATCATAATCGTGGTGGTGATGATGGTGATGGTGGTGGTGATCACGTGTCTGCTGAACCACTACAAGCTCTCTGCACGATCCTTCATCAGCCGGCACAGCCAGGGCAGGCGGCGAGACGAGAACCTCTCCTCAGTAAGTCACACCCTGCTCTTCCAGCCACAGGTGCTGCCTTATGTGTGGCCTTGGCATCATCTGTCTGTGTTATTGGGGGTGGGGGGACATTTTAGGGGTGCCTCTGACTCTTTGGGGTGCTGTGTGTGCTGATGTATGGACAGCCGTAGCCTCTGCCTTTTCCTTGAGCTTTGCAATTCTGATTTTGCATTAGTAAAGTGATGCACGAGGCTGTTCTTGGCATGTCCTGCTCCTGAGACCCCCACCCTCAGCTGGTTCATATGCCTTGGTTTAGCAGTGCCAAACTGTCCAGTCCTTTGGCTCCAGTTAGACTCTCAAGTGAGTGTATAAAAACTTCCTGCCTGCCCTGCAGAGAGCAGGAAATCCTGACTGACTGGCTCCAGTTTTCACCAGTGCTGTGGTGGAAGGGGCAGAAAACACTTGTCAGCCAGACAAGCAGAGACCTCTCCAAGGGGATGTGCTAGAGGCTCTGTGTAACCCAGACTCCTGGCTTCATAAAAGCCTGAGGAGAAACGTGTGTGTTGTACCTCTGACAGGGATTTGAGGGGAAGCCTCGCCAGCCTCGAGGCAGATGTTGGTTCATGCAGTTTCCTCAAATGTCGTGGCTCAGAGAGACTTAGAGGGATGTATAGAGAAAAGGCATCCCATTTTCTTGGAGGGTGAGCACGTATTGTTCACTCTGCCGCTGTCTTCAGTGCAGGGATGTCTTGTACTGGTACTTTTCTTTTTTAGCATTCACCCTGAAGGCTCTTAGAGCCCTTTAATAGGGCTCCCCCAAGGTCCCTGCTGTGTGCCCCCTCCCCTGCAGGCTGCCAGGGCAGGCAGGACACAATGCTGGTGCTGTGGGGTGCCCTGTGTGGGGCTGTGCTCCCCTGAATCAAATCCATACCTGCTGCAGGAAAAAGATCAAATATTGGAATTGCTCTGATTTTTTTCTCCTATTTTTCCATTTTCTTTCTTCTATTTTTTTTTTTTTTTTTTATTTTGGAGAGGGATATCTAAGATCTTTCACCCAGCCAGCCTTCAGTGCAGTTGCAGGGGTGCTGTTTGTGTCACACACCACATGCAGCAGACAGAGATCCCTTCTTGGCCACGTTGGGAAGGAGAGCTGTGCAAACCCCAACCCAATTCCCACCCTTTTTCCATGGAGCCCCTCTCCAGAGGGCAGGGCATGATCCCAGCTCGGGGATGGGAGTGCTGGGAATGCCTGATCCCACAGGACTCCTGATCCTGTTCAAGCAGCTGGCGTGAGGGTGGGGATGGCTCAGGCACCTCCCTGCTTTGGGGATCAGAGCCCAGCTCCCCACACACATCCCAGAAATCTCACGTTCCTCTTATGGTCCCGTGCACCCACTCCCAGCAGCAGTAGAGTGTGGGCATCCAAGCACATGAGTTATTTGAAATAGCAGAAACACTGTTTTCCCATTTTCAGGTTCTTTCACTGCATTATCATGTCCAGAATGTTTTACCTGCACAATGTCAATTGTGTAGTTTTACACTTTCAAAGCAAAGTTCAGATTAAATAATTTTTATTTGAATACAGTGATTTCTGTTTTCTTAAGTGACCTGCTTTTTATTTTCTTTAAAAAGAGTTAAGAAGGCTCACATGGAAAGAAAAGAGAAAATCACATGAAATTTTACCAAAAATTTCAGGTTGAATGAATAATTGACTCTTCAAAGAAACAATTATTTTTCCCCTTTAATATCTTTTTGTATTTTAAATTTTACCAGGCCAAAATTTCCAGCCATTTTTTGGCTCTGTTACTTATTCAACCTTCAGACACATCAGTGATTAAATGACTTTTCAGTAGTGTTTGACATCTGTGCCTCTGCTTGACCCCAGTGAGGATGTGGAGTCTTTTCTGGAGCTAAGGAGAGAAATAGGAATGTATAATTTTGAGTTGATGTTTTTATTTTTTCCATCTTTCTGGTTGTTCCCCATCTCCCTGCCCTGTCCATGCTGTGTGTGCAGCACTGATGGAGTGGCAGCAGAGATTTCCCTGTGGTCCCAGCACTCTCTGATGGGACAGAGAAGCCCCTGGTGCATTAATGAGGGAGAAGCTCATTACAGATCCAGCCTAATAAAGATCTGACAGGCAGCACTGCTCAGGCTCAGCAGTGTCAGTGCAGAACAGCTCCAGTCTGAAGGAGAGCTGCAGCCTGGCAGGCAGAGCCACTCTGGGCTGGATACTGGTTTGTGCAATCCATTAAACTTGCACTGAACTGGTGTTGGGCTTTTTGAATCCCAAACTTCATTTTTGGTGTCATGACCGCAGACGAGCGCTGGAGCTGCATTCACGCTTTTCATCTGCTGAAATATTAAAGCAGTTCATCCCATGGTCAGGATGCTGCTGGGTCTGCTGGAGTTGTCCTTTTTTGTTGCTGCAGCTCAAAAATTACAGCTGAAGGAGAAATTAATTTCCCTAAAGGGTTTTTTAATGCGGCTCTCGGTGGCAAGCAGTTTTTATATTACTTCATGCGTTTCTCCATCACTGTTCTCTCTGTACTTAAACTCTTGTCTCCTCATGACAAGTACCTTTTATTCTCCAGAACTAAGAATATATAATAAATGCTACTGATAACATTTTTGCTATAAGAGTGGCACTGTCCCTGCACCTTTGGAACAGTGGTACCCCACTCCCCCAGGAAAAAGTAGTGTAAGTGCAATTTCCAAGCACACCTTTGTCCCCCAAAATAGAAAATGAGTCTTCCTGAAGACTCAGAGACTTAATCTGCACAATGCAGCTTTACAGAGAAAATTCTCTGACATCACTAGAACAAGTAGTTCTAAAAAAGTTGAAGATTGATGTCTAAAAAGAAATTTAAAAGTAATTTTAGGTTCTGCAGCAAGTCCTGCAATACTTGTGGAGGCTTTTACAACTGTGTTACTCATGAGACAGCAGAATCTCACCTTTCATTTCAGAAACCCATGGCTTTCTAGACTGTTCATTGTTGAGATGGATTCAAGTCCTAAGTATTCTGAAAGTCAGAGGTGGGTGAGGAAAGGTTGAGGGTTTGCAGTGATGTTGCTCCTGCAGTTTTGCTTGGCTCAGTGTGGCCATGGAGCCATCCCAGGGCCAAAGTGAAGGCTAAAGCAGGGATGTATTCTGTTCCTGAGGTTTTACCCTCCTCTGACTATTGATTTCCAGCAGTTTTAATCTTGCTATGCAGTTTTTAGGGGCGTTGAGCTGCTCCCCAGAGGGTTTCATGGCAGTGTGTGTGGCAGGGTCTGTGTTGCGAGCACTGGGTGCCTGTGGTCAGTCAGCCGTGGGCACAGGAGCATGGCCAGGCCCTGGAGTCCTGGAATCCTGGTTAATAATGTCTGCAGAGATCCAGCTCCTACTGAAAATGGATCTCCTGCCTGCTCTTCCTCTCTCTCTCTGAGCATCCCATTTTAATGCTGTTTCTACTATTTGCTACTCTTGCATCCACGTGTTGCCCAGGGCATCATTCCTGGACCTCATCTGTACAAACAGATGAACGGTGTGTGAGCCAGAGCTTTGATTCCAAACACATGGGCAGGATCTTGGTGCAGGGTGAGTGGGCACTCAGGGGTAGGGCACGTTTTGGGTGGAGCAGCCCTGCCCATCAGCTGCCACAGCAGGATGCTGTCCCAGCTGAGCCTGGCAGGGCTGGGGAGCACCAGGCTGCAGCCACCCTCGTGGGAGCTGGCTGACATCACTCCCGGGGAAGGGGGGAGCAGATGGGATATTGCCATGGCACTGCCCACTGCCAAGTTAAATATAAAGCATCTAGCAGAAGGCAGCAGGGTACTCGCTGCTCAGGAAGTCTGCCACGGGGGCATGGCAAAATAAACACAATTTTGGGAGTGCTTCCCGCTCCTGCCCACTGCTCTGGTGTCCTTTGGGATGAGGTGACAGGCTGGCAGTGCCTGTGGTGGCACTGGAAGTCCTCCCTGGGCCCCTTGGTGTCAGTGCCTGAGCACAGGGTTGCAGGTGAGGATTTGTCCTGAGGCAGATGAATTCCTCTTGGATCTTTTGGCTGCTGGGGGAGTTTGACTGCAGACTCTCCCTGCAGGCAAGAAATCCATGTAAAATGGACCAGACTAAACAGTGGATGCTTGTGTAAACAGCTACATGTTGGAGTCTCGAGGTCTGGGATGAAACTGGGCTGTCTTGCTCAGGAAGGGCCATGGGGCTGCAGCTCAGCCAGCACATTCCTCAGCTGTGCCCAGGGAAGGCGCTGGCAGTGTGGCACTTCACCTCTGCCCCGAGGAGGTGCTCCTGAAAAAGCCATGGGGAAGGGGGAAGACTCTGGACAGTCTCATTTCCATTTAAATCACCCTTTTCCTTGCACTGGCACCAGCCCTGCCTTGAGGTTTGTGTGCAGGGCTGAGCTTCAGAACCCAGAACCTGATGGATGCTCTCTGTGCCTGATGCCATGTGCTATGCTAAGGAGAAAATATATTCCATCTTTGGGGGAAAATGAGAAAACAGGAGGGTGGGGGATATAATGGGTGGTTTTTCTGGAGATTTTAATGTGCTGCTGGTGCTGTGCTTGGGGCAGGCAGAGAAATAAGAGTTCTTGTAGGAGGAAGGTGTATGGTTTGCTCAGCCAGCCTCTCAGTGCAACACTTTGAGGGAAAGAGGGGGTTTCTTTCTCCCTTGGCATTTTTTTTCCCACTGGTGCTAAATACTTCTGCCTGTGCCTGGCTTACTAGTGCCAGAGCTGGAGATTCACCTGCAAGGAGCTGGGAAGTTCCAAGTTATAATTACAAGCCTGCTGGCTGTTTTCCTCCAGCTCTGCCTGCCAGAGGGATGTTGCTATATGTGAATATTAGCAATATTTAAATATTGCAGATCCTAAGGCAAAAATGTCTGGGGTGAACAGTGCATGCTCAGAGTATCACCAGCAGATGGGAAGAACCTTTGTTTGTTTGTTTTGTTTTGATCATGAATTGTAAACTAGTCTCAGGGTTCGGGGGAAATTGTGGCTTCACCGTGCCTGGGGTTGTTGGCACTGAGGTTTGGATCTCAGGATCAGGATGATGCTTGCAGTGTAAGAAAACCTCTACACTTCAGTCCCTCAGTCTATTTAAGCCAAGGATTACTTTCTCGTTGGGGAAAAAATACTCTGAAACCTTCCTGTTGCTACAGAGTTTTTTCTTTTTTTTTTTTTAAACCAAATCAAAATTAGGCTTAACATTTGGTTATTCACTTATTATCTTTATTTTCCCATGATGTCCGTGGTTGTGAGCATCAGAGTGTGGGTGTGAGGGGGTTTTTTTGGGTTTGGTTTTTGTTGTTTTTGTTGAATTTTTTTTTTAAATCTTGTCATTATTTCATGGAGCATTTTTTGATGTCTTGTGAATCACCCACGGCTCATGGATCACAAATTGAAAAATACTGCTCTGGCATGTTTGAACCAGGAAAGAGCTGTGCTGGGGGTGGGAGGGGGGAAGTCTGCAAACGGGAGAGGGTTGTTTGCTGGTGCTGTTCTCATCATTCATTCTGCAAATTGCCCATTAAATGCAGATGGAGGTGCAAGGGGAGGGAAGTTTTGATTGAAGGGGTGATGTGGTAACCCTGGAGCCTGTATCCATCCACATGATGCCCAGCACACGCGGCTGTACTGGAGATCTGGTTGGTGTTGGTGCCAGGGGACTGGAACATGGTGGCAGTGGCATCTCGAGGTGACACCAGGCACGAGCTGTTTGCAGAAGGACAGTCAGACTCACCCTGCCCTCTCCTCTCCTTTGCCTTGCAGGAGGGAAGCCTGTGGCCTTCAGAAAGCACCGTGTCGGGGACCGGCATCACCGAGGTGAGGACACCGCGGGTGCCATCGCCCGTCCCCTGCCCATGTGCCAGCACCCCTCACCCCTCACCCCTCTGACCCTTTCCCTCTGCTCTCCCTCCAGCAGCACATCTACACCCCACGGCCCAGCGAGCGCCTGGCAGTGCCCTCCTTCCTGCAGCGGGACCGCTTCAACCGCTTCCAGCCCACGTACCCGTACCTGCAGCACGAGATCGACCTGCCGCCCACCATCTCGCTGTCCGACGGCGAGGAGCCCCCGCCCTACCAGGGACCCTGCACGCTGCAGCTGCGCGACCCCGAGCAGCAGATGGAGCTCAACAGGGAGTCCGTGCGGGCGCCCCCCAACAGAACCATCTTCGACAGTGACTTGATAGATAACTCCGTGTTCGGGGGGCCGTGCCCCCCCAGCAGTAACTCTGGCATCAGCGCCACCTGCTACGGCAGCAGCGGCAGGATGGAGGGGCCGCCGCCCACCTACAGTGAGGTGATCGGGCACTACCCCGGCTCCACCTTCTACCAGCACCAGCAGAACAACAACGGGATGCCCCCCATGCTGGAGGGCAGCAGACTCCATCCCTCACAGATCAATGGCCTTGAGAGCACAACGACGACGACGACGACGACGACGGCGTGGAACAAAGAGAAAGAGAAGCAAAAAGGGCACCCCTTTTAAAAAATAGAAAAATTTTAAAAAAGGAAAAAAAGTGGAAAAAAAAAAGGCAAGAAAGTAAATGAAACACTCTGCACTTCTCATTAAAAGAAAAAGGAGAGAGAGAGAGAGAGTTGAGGAAGATGAGCAAAGAAAAAAAAAAAAAAGAAGCCCTTCCCCATCTCTCCGTGTATAAATATTTACTTGTTATGTCTGGTCTGAATGCACAAGCCTACCAAGCTTGCAAAAACATTTCTTTATTGAGCTGTGTCTAGACGTTTAAAAAGGAAAAAAAAAATCAACTGTAGTCTTTTTTTTTTTGTTTGTTTCTAGTTGGGCTGTGTGTGAATGCTTTTTTTTTTTTGTTTGATTATTTCACTTATCTTTAAAAACAAAATATTTGCACAAAAACCATTTTGTTTAAAGATCTGCAATATAAATATATAAATATATATTAAAAATAAGAGAAAGTGTATGTGTAAGGAGCAGGAGTATTTTTGTATTAGAAGAGGCCTATTCAAAAAAAAAAGTTGTTTTCTGAACTAGAAGAAAAAATGGCAATTTTTTGAGTGCCAACTCAAAAAGCATGTATTACATTGTAAAAAAACAAAAAACAAAAAAAAAATCAAAAGCAGGGGTTTAGAGTTATTTATATAAATGTTGAAATTTTGCACTATTTTTTAATATAAATATGTCAGTGCTTGTGTTGGTCAAAGCCTCTATCATGTCTACCATGAAGCTGTTAAGGGATCTATGTGGAAGTGAAGAACAAAGTAGCTGGAAGGGAGGAGGATCGCTGGAGTGGAGATGCCAGCCCTGGCAGGAGCGGTGAGCGAGACTGCAGCTTATGCAAATCCTTAATTTCCAGAGTCCCTGCGCGTGGCCGCCGACAACCACGGCTTTTATACATTCCCTACAAAGCAAGAGGAGTTGGTGTGTGTGTTTGTCATCCGGTAGGATTATTGGAGTAACAAGGTAAAATGAAAACTCCCTGCTTCCTGCAGTCAGGAATGACTGAAGCAGGCAAAAATTACTTGATTTTTCTTTTTTTTTTTTTTTTTAAACTTTTTTTTTTTTTTTTTTTTTTTGGACAACCTCTAACTTTTCGGAGGGGAGGGTGGTGGGGGTTGAGAATAAACTTCTGTGTCTGAAGGAACAAAAGTGTTTTTCGGTTTATTTCTTTCCATGCTCTGAACTGAAGGGCCCTGTTGGAGCCGAAGCAGTGGTTGTGAAAGTCGATGTGAGGAACTGGTAACGCACCCTTCAGCTGGGTTTAAATGTCTCGTTGAAAGGACGAGCTGGAAGGTGTGGTGGTGGTGAACATCATTTTCATTTTGTTTCAACCTCCCAAACCTCAATTTGGGACAAGCGGGCGCAGCCGCCCCTGGTTGTCGCTATTTTTTACATTTGTTATCCAGCTAAAGAGGCACCAGGTACAGTCGATGGGAATGAATCTGCTCCTGTGTTGTATTAATTAAAGGCTACAAAAATAATGCTTAAGGCTTTAGAAGCAACCCCCCTTTAGCTCTTCTGGGATGTCCATCCCCCCCAGATCCCGCTGCCCTCCCGCCGCCGCGCGTGGTTAATTTATCTTGGTTTCGGAAACGTTTTGTCTTGCTCTGCTCTTGTTGACATTTTCTGTCACCTCGGTGTCTGGTAGGGGCCTCACCCTCGTGGTGAATTTGTGAGTGAGTGAGTGGGAAGCCTGAGAGAGCGAGGGGGGGAAGGCAAAAGGGAAAATCCCATCCCGGTCCCGTCTGTCCGAGCGCGAGGAGGGGTCACAGAGTGAGGATTCTACGAGGGGGTGTGATTTGATTTCCTGCAGGATGCTATCTAGTAGAGTGACATAAATGAAAGATATAAAGGCAATAACTATTGTTTTTAAGCAACTTTTTTATTACTTGAAAAAGAAAAAAAAACATAACCATGAGAACGGTTTTGAAGTTCTGACCATTTGAACAATATTTATATATATTTTAAAGAAGATGATGAATAGCTGAACTTGAAGTTTGATCACTATTTCTTTTTTTTTGCTTTTTTGCTTTTTTATTTTATCTCTGCCTAGAAATAGTCCTGTACCTTCTCAGCTTTTCCACAGCTCTTGAAATCTTCATAGTTTTGCAGTCACGTAACCTAAATTTTGATGACCTAAAAGAAAAGAAAAAAAAAAGAAAAAAAAAGAAAAAGAAAAAAAGAAAAAAAAGCCAGAAAAAAAAGTAATGCAAAGGAATAAATCTAGTTTGTCATGAAAGGTACAAAACCGATGAATTTGTACGAGTTTTTAAAATGTATCTTTCCTTTATGTAACATGTCTATTTAGTGCCTTATTAAAAAACAGTAACCCTCCCTTCTTAGAGAGGGGGACACAAAATCATCCTTGGCGTTACAAGTAACCAGCGTCTGGTCTCCTGCTCCTTTGGACCTTGCATTCACTTTTCCAGTCCCTTTTTCCCGGAGCAGCTCCCTGTGCCTGGCCACACCTGCTGCTCCCTTGGCCGCTGCTCTGCTCCGACTGTTCTTAGGGAACTTGAACATGTTTTATGCACATTATCCTACCCGGGGAGGTAGGAATCTGTGGTGGATATTGTAAATGAGATACCAACCAAAAGAGAAAGCGAAATATAATATCTACTGCCCTCTTGAGCCAAAATGCGTGAATAGTGTTGTTGGGGTTGGGTGTTTGTTTTTTTTCTTTTTTGGTTTGTTTTTTTGGGGAGGGAGGGGGGTGTTGTTCAGTGATCTGAACTAGTTTTGTTTGCTATTAAAAAAAAATACGGTTACCTCAGCAGATTTTGGGTGGAATATGCATCACATGTTTAAAACTGAGCAGTGAGGAAAGAGGTTGGTGTGGGGACCAGAGATTGTTACGGAACGAGATTGTCTTGTCACAGGGTGTCACCTGCCACCAAACCCCATGGGAAAGTCAGGGACGTGGGCAGGGGCTGGATAGGCACAGAGGGTAGTGGGAGAGGGTCTGAAGATGCAGTGCAATTGAACCCAGCTCTCATGCTTGAAAGTCCTCAAAATTTCAACCAATTCTCTTTTTCTTTCCCCCCTATTTTTCTTCCTCCCTCCCCAGTCCTCTCCCAGTGTGAGCTTTTATTTGTCAGGTGTCAGCTCTGCAGTTGAGTGATCAGTTTGTTGAGTTCCTGGGTCCAGTTTCATTTACCTCTTTCTCTAGTTTGTGGAGCTTAATGAGTGTGAAACAGGGTGGCTCATCAACACCAAATTTCTGTTGCAAACGATGCCTTTCAGCCCATCCATGCTCCAACCCCAAGCTCCCACCTTTCCCTGGTCTGCTGCAGCTCCAGTGGGGAGAGCCCCAGCTCCCAGGCAGTGGGTGCAGCTCCTCAGCAGAGCTCAGCTGTTATCTTTTGTCTTTCCTCTGTCCATCCCTCTCTTTGCAGTCCTGAGAACTGTGTATTTCAAGTGCAGATACCAGATCTGGGGCCCAGATCAACTCCAAGTTCTGAATGGGTGTTTAGAAATAATGGTCTGTTCTTTTTTTTTTTAATTATTATTATTATTGTTGTTGTTATTGTTGTTATTATTATTATTACTACTATTTAATGTTACTTTTTGCCTCGGGGTCCATTTGTTCCCCATTCCCACGTCCTGAATTGCCACCAAGGCAGGGAATTTGCTTTGCACACCCTCGCTGATGCCCTGTTCCCTCTGGCCTTGGTGCAGCTCAGTGGAGAGTGGTGCTAGAGTGTCCTGCAGCTGCCAGCACAGAGATTCAGGCCCCTTAAAGTGATTTATTTTTAAAGAAATACAGAAGAATCAAGGCATTGCTAATGCTTAGCAACCTCATGTCCTTAGCCTGCCTTTTTGCTCGGAGTTTTAAGTGGCGTTAGCTTTAAAAGGGGTTGTTCATCTTACAGAGTTTCTTAGCTTACAGTACGGCAAACAGCATCCTTAAAGTGCCCCAAACCCTCCTGGCCTGCAATGGGAACGTGGCTGTGTTGATTCTGGAGGGGAGGAAGGATGGGTTTCATGTGGGGCTGACACTGGTCAAACACGTGTTCCCTTCACAACCCTTGGGTACACCGGTTTGAAGATTCAGCTTTACCAATCCAGCGTGTTGTTTCCATGTTACAAAATTCATTCTGTCTTAAGTGGGGTCTAAGGAAATCCAATTGCTTTCTGGAGAATCACCCTTTTGTATGTGTATTGAATTATAAAATTGCACTAACTGCTATATTAAACAAAATAAAGAAATCAAAGCCCAATGTTTTTCCTAAGGCTTGGGAAAAGACTGAATCAGATGTGTAGCATTAACAGTGCTAGGCCAGAACAGAATGAATTTTAATCTCTTCTGTCTCTGTACTGCTCACAGATTTTCTGTGTACAACACAAAGCTAAAAAAAAAAAAACAAACAAAAAGAAGTTTTCCAGAAACCGCGCTTCAAATTTTTGCTGTACTATAGAAGCTCATGAAGGACAACATTAAAGTCCTAATTTGCCTGCCTTATAGACACATTTCATTGTATTAATATTTTCTTAAACTTCCAGTTGCATTGTGTTGGCTTTGGAGTTTGTTATAGGCAGTCCTGTATCCTGAGTTCTGTTCAATTTAAACTTATGTAAACTATTGACAGCACATGCAATGCAGTACTTATCTATATTTTGCTGTTTTAGTATGAATATGTACTCTGATGCCAATTTACAAAAATCTGTTGTAAACGCTTCTTGTGTACCAGTAACCGATAGTGGCAATTATATGTCATTCTAAAAGCTGCAATACTTATACAATAAATTTTACAATACTTTGGAAAATTTGCCTTCACCTTTTGCTTTGTTACCCAAAAAAAAAAAAAAAAGAAAGAAAAAAATCAGGGTTTGTCAACACAATGTAATTTCGATTTTCCTATTTTCTTCTGGAATGTTGGAAAATGAATCTGCTCAGTTTTGGATATTTGTGTGGGCTCCCCCTTTCCTCGTTCTGAACCACGGCCCCAGCTCTGTATTGGCACCTTTGTCCTTCCTGTGGAGCTGTAGCTGGTTCCTGGTGCTTTTGCATGCTCCGTGTGTGTGTGTGCATGTCCAAGAGTTCCCTTTGGAGCAGAGCAGGTGGCACAGCTCTAATCCCAGAAGAAGCATTCCTGGTTTGCACCACTCTGTCCAACCCTCGCTCCTCCTGCCTTTCAGCCGAGAACGTCACTGATGGTCAGAAGGTCTTAACTTGAATAACGTCAATCAACAAGAACTGCGTAGATTGACTCAAATCCTAAGCACAGAGAATTTGTGGGACTTTTATTTCCTTTCTGAAACTGTGGTCAGATTGCAGTGATCACATTAAAGCGATTGAAAACTTGACTGTTTGCAGGGGGTTTTCTTTTGTGTGTGGGAAGGGTGGATGTGCTGTAGGCTCACCCAGACCCTGGGTTCCCTCCTGGGGCTGAGGGATGTGTGGTGATTAACCCCTGGGATTTTCTGCCAGCTCTGCCCAAGCCCTCGGTGTGCCCAGCCCTTCTCTCTGTTTCTCACTGTTGAAGTGGCCCCTGGCTTTGACAGACAGCTTCTCCAGCCAAGGACACTTGGCTTTGATTTGGGCTTCAGCAGGATGCTGGGATGCTCTGCCTGTCCAGTTATTTGAGCACAGCCCCAGGCTGATGGTCAGTTGGGAGAAATCTCTGGTGAGGGGTAAAAGCAGCTTTATTGAACCCCAGGAAGAGAACCCCAAATCCACCCCTCTGGTTCTGATTCTGGAACTGGGCACTCCCCTCCTGATTGTGGTTTGTTTTGTGGGATTCCTGGTGTCCTCTGTGCATTGCTGCTGGAAAGACAACCCAGGGTGATCCAGTGCTGGAAAGCAGCTGGCCTCGCTTGGAACACTTTCCCTGTGGTAGGAAGTCAGATGATTTTAATGCTGTGCCAATGCTGTGACCCCAGCTCCAAACCCTCTTTTCCATCTCATGCCCAAAGAAATGCCAAAACACAAAATTTCTGAGAGCAGGAAATGCCCCTGCCCCAAGGCCAGGATCACAAATATCCAAGTGGAATAAATCCACCTTGCCCCAGGCATGGTGAGGCAGGGAATGGGCAGGGTTTGGTTCGAATCAGTTTCAAAATTACATTTTTGGAATCACAGCTGAAACCAACATCTTCCCACAGAAAAAGAGAACTCAGCTGAAACCACATTTTCCAAAAGGGAATTTTTTTAAATGACAAAAAAAAAAGAAAAAGAAATCAAGTTCAACCAGTGCAGTGCGTGGGAATGGGCAGAGGTAGCTGTTACTAAGCTACCTTTCCATGTCTGCTGAGGATATCTGGGGACACTGCAGCAGCACTGATTGGCAAAACATTATTTTTAAACTTTTGGGTTTTGATTTTTTTTTTTTTCAGCTCAATGAAAGAAACAATTTTGTGACTTTTGGAAACCACAGATGGCAAAGCCTTTGATTTCAAACAAATTTCTGTGCTGCAAATGGAATGTGAGTTAAGAAATCAGGTTCAGATTTTCCCTGTCCTTCCAAGCCCTTCTTGCAGCTCTTGTGGGCCTGGCTCCTGCTTTTTAACCTGCTCAAGCTGCATTTCCCTGGGTTGATTTATTGGAGGTTTTTCCATCCATGCTGTGCAGGCAGAGTCCTGTCTCACCACGGAGGGAGGGGAAGCCTTGACCAGGGATAGAAACCCAGAATAAAGTGGTTGGAAACAGATTCTCCCTGCAGTGATGGGTTTCACTGAGATTTGTTAAGAAAGCAACGTGTTCTCATAGGGATCCTGCTGTTGACTCTCCCAACTGTAGTGGGAATTTACTCCAAACACTTGCTGCTATGCCTTTTTATAAAATAAAAACTAAAAAAGTGTAGAAATTCCCACTGCTTCAGTATAAAACAGGACTGTGTAACAGTATTATCAGGAAAAGCAAAAGACCAGATGGAGAGAAGGGGAAATAATTCCTGCCTTGGGCTTCTAGACATGCTCAGGTTGGAAAAATACTGCCCAAGGGTCCCTTCATTTAAGGTGTGATGGGGTCAAAATTGGTTCCCCCTCCCTCTTTCCCCTGCTCAGGAGCCCTGCAGACAGCTGTCCCCTCTTCTTGGAACACTCAGGGAGCAGGCAGGGACAGGCAGGGACAGGCAGGAATGGGCAGGGACAGGCAGGAATGGGCAGGGACAGGCAGGGACAGGCAGGAATGAGCAGGGACAGGCAGGAATGGGCAGGGACAGGCAGGGACAGGCAGGGACAGGCAGGGACAGGCAGGAATGGGCAGGACAGGCAGGAATGGACATCTGGCCCAGCTGGGGAATGTGTCCAGATGTTCACGATCTTGCCATGGCCCAGAAGGCAAATTGAAGCAGCTCCAGGGAAGGTGCTGGTTTGCTCTGGGGGTTTCTCTGCTCTACTGCTGAGTCACAGCTATAGGAGGTTTTGCAGAGTCTTTAGTGACCAAGTTTCTGAAACTGCCTGGATGATGTGAAGTAAAGAGAAACCCTCCAAAACAGCAGCCACTTTTTTTTTTTTTTTTTTTTTTTTTTTTCAGGTGAGATAAGGCATTTTTAAGGGTACCCAAAAGTGGGTTTCACACACTGCCAGAGCTGTAGGTGCATTTTTAGTTCCTCTGTGGCTGAAAGCCCATTGATCATGGCAGCTCCAGGGCCTCCTTGTCTGCCTTCTGCCCTGGAGAACCAGTCCTGCTCCTGAGTGAGCAGGGCTTGCTGCCTGCTGGAGATTATCCCCACGTTGCACAGCAGGTCAGGTTGCTGGCTGCATCACTTTTGAGTTTTCTCCCTGTCTTCTGCCCACAGAGAGCCTGTTGTCAGCTAAGATTGAAAGCTGCATAAATGAAATTTAGAGCTTTGGCTGACCAGACTGATGGCTCTGCACCAGGCAGAGGAGAGGGGACATGGAGCTCTCCATGCAGTGAGCTCGGAGTGGGGATTGCAATGCAGAAATGGGGGAGAGCACTGACTGCAGGATTCATCACTTGTGAGCCCCTGGTGGGTGTTCATTCCCCCCTTGCTCAATCCTGAATGAGTTCAAATGCACACAGTTGGCCTGGGATTGATTGTTATCAGCAGCAATAAATCACAATCACAGCAGCCAGTGCTGAGTTTTGGATGCCAGTCAAAATGCAGCTCCTCAGAGTATTTATCTCTGCGAAGGCAGGGAACCTGGACATTGAACAATTAGATCAGCGTGGCTCTGTAAAGCTGCATTTGATTAAGAGAGTAACTGCAGTACAAAGTTATTGCTTGGTGTTGCTGTGCATTGCTAATAAGCAGCCTGGCTTTAAAAACAGAGAGACTGGAGATGGGACCACAAAACTCCTCTGTGCATCGCTCTCCAAGCAGCACCAGGACCCCACCTTGTCCTTCCTGCCGTGCCCTCGCTGCTGTTCAGGCACAGAAAGGGGAGAAGAGGTGGCTTTTGTGTGGCACACATGTCCTGCCTTGTTTCCTCACACCACAGAAGCCACTGGGCCACCTCAAGGACCTTTGAGACGGGTGCACCCGACCCTGAGTCCGTGGGCAGGGCATGGGGCAGTGGCTCCGTGTCCCAGACAGTCCCAGCAGTGCCACACCTGGGAATTCCCAGTTTGCCACGCTGTGTCCCCTTTGTGTTCCCAGAAAGGGATGGGCCTGGCACAGCTCCAGCTCCAAGGCATCACCACTGAATCCACATCTCCAGGAGCAGGAGCAGCCAGCTGCCTTTCTGCAGGAAGACTTTCCAGATTTCTAATATTTGGGCTCATTAAGGCGGGAATTAAGCACCCAAAACACTCCAGCTCTAAAATAGCCATGCAAGTATGCAGCCCTGCAAGACCAGCCCCTTCTGGGTGCTTTGTGGAGTCTTAGGAAGGGTCTCTGCAGGCCTGGGGTGATCAGCAGAGCTGGTGTGAGTGTGAGAAGGGAGCTGGGTTAGGTTCTAACTCGGGATCAGTGCACACCAAGGCCTTACCCAGGGCTCTGAGCACAGGTTTGCCCCAGATGATTTATTAATGTGCACACACAGATTTTTTATTTCCTTGAATCTCAAAGCCAGGCTCTGCATGGTTCAGATGAGCAGAACCACGTTAACAAACAAATGTTGAATGACCTGGTGGGCCCCACTGCCTATCTCATCTCTGTTTTTCTCTTGAGAGCTGCTGTTTCTCTCTGCTCTGCTGAGCAGGTCTGCTGATTTTCTGTTTTGAGGAGGAAAGCCTGAGGTTCACCAAGAGCCTGGCCCTGGAGCTTTGCCTCCCTGCTCCCAGGGCAGCCCTTCCATGGGCTGAGGTAAATACAAGCTGTAGATGGGAAAATAGGGGGAGTTGGAGGAGAGGATCTGTTTATTTTCCCTCTGATCTCTGAGCCCTGTTATGTTTTATTGCTTTGCAAACAGGAGGTCTGGAATGCTTCCTTCCCTCCTGTGCCAGTGCAAGGTCAGCTGGGTGCATAATTCCTGCCCTTGAAGGAAGAAATACCAACTATTTACAGTAATGTTTTATGAGTGGCATGAAACTGGAACTCTATTTACTTTCTCCAGGCCAGGTTTTACTGTAAATGCCTAAATAAGCTATTTATAGAAACAATTTCTGCTTATTTGCTCAGTGTCTGGATGCACTTCCACCCTGCTGCTGAGAATTTAGATCTGATGAGTAACCTGTGGCAGAAGAGCAACTTTGCAGAAAACCCCTCTGGAAGGTGATGCAGGCTGGTGCTTTATGGGCAGTGGATCTCAAGGAAGGTGAGGAACCTCCAGCAGGATTGTTCCTTCCATCTGCAGAAGGATGTGGTGCCCATAGCCTGGCAATGCTTCAAAAGAAACTCGTTTTGGGGTGCGTGGTGTTTGAGCAGCTGTGTCAGAGAGTAAAGGGGCAGCACCAAGGAATGCAACTGAGATTCCTCATGCTGTAGAAAAGGCTGGTATGAGGTAAGGTTTTAAGGAAGCAGAGTAGCTAAAAAAAATGTGTTCAAGTTTAATCAGCTCTTCCCATTCGTCAGAACATGCCCAAGGCCTCAGTGAGGTTTCAGCTCGGAACCGAGATCTGGGACTGAGTCACGAGCAAATGAAAGTGATTGTGAGTAATTGTTGGAACCAAATGTCAGCTTGGAAAACGGGCTTGGTGTCTTCTCTAAAAGTTCTGCTTTATGGAAAAAGACAGAGGTTTTCCTTTCATGCTGTGGCTTTCAGTTCCCTGTGTGGGTAAAAGCACAGCCACGAGTCGCTGCCTCTGCGTGTGCTGCGTGGGAGTTTGGCACCCCAGGACACTGCTCATGGCTCCTTCTGTCTTGGTCCTCAGCTTCTGGGCTGCCTTTAGGCCTTGGGAAAATGGGACAAATGTCATCCAGCACAGGTACACGTTGCTTCTAAAGAAATGCTGCATTTTCAGCCTTACACAGAAGCAATCCCCCTGAGCCCTGAGGCACTGCGTCCTGCTCTCCTCCATCCCATGAGCTCCCTCTGTGCTCTCTGCTCCTGGGTCCCTGCTAGCCCAGGGCTTGTCCATGCCAGCTGGTCCAGCTGCCCAAACAGCCCAGTGCCCCAGTCCTGTTCCCCAGTGCCCCAGCCCTGCCCCCAGTGCACCCCAAGGTCTCCATGGCAAACCCAGGGGTGACACTTCCCACCGCTGTGATCCCTGACCTGCCTTTCCTGGATTTCATCATTTCTTCCCCAGATCTGGCTGAGATACAGGGTGACAGGCTAGAACTCGAGTGGAATCAAAATTTCATTTTAATTGCAAACATTTGTCCAGAAATTAATGTTTCTGAACTAATGTTTCTCTCCGACCAGTGTGTTCAGAAACAAATGACTCTCACTAATTGATTTTCCCCCATATAGAGGGAATTGTACATGTAGAAATTCAACCATGCATAATTGAAAATCCCCCTCTTTCAGCAGGTATCCACATAATCACTCAACTGATGTGTTTGCTTGTCCTCTGGCTGATATCACCTAGGGGTCACATGGCTGGCTGGGGGGAGCTAATTTCTCCAATTTTTGTTCCTTGTGCTGGATTAAATATTGGAAATCACTACAAACAGGCTTCCCTATCTAATAAATTTGTTTATAATCCCAAACGTCCCCATGTTTGGGATTATGTTATTGATGGTTTCCTCCTTTGGAAAGGTGTATTTTGTACCTTTACACCTCTGAGATCAGTAATCCCTTTTGTCCCAATATATAAAACAGTTTTGAGCAGCTCCCAGGAGCCTTTCAGCAGCTGATGGGCAGCTCCTCTGGAGTGAAGGCTCGAAGGATTTGGCTCTGCTGTGCCAAAACCAACTGCCCCAAACCCCCACGACCCTCCCAGAGAGCTGGGAGGGGTGGGAGCAGAGGAGAGAAATAAGTGTAAAACCAGTTGTGAAAGGGAAAAGCTGTGACTCACTGCTCCTTGTAAGAGGCAGGTGAGATCTTGCCCTGCTGCAAACCAGGTCTTGAGGGTGACAACAGATTCCAGTCACTCCAGGAGGGTTAGGAGCAAGTCCTGCATGCAGCTGGTGTGTAAATGGGTGTGTAAATGGGTGGGTTTGGGGGAGCTGTGGGGTCACTGTCATGGTGTTAATCAATTTTTCCTTTTCCAGTAACACCCATGGTGGTCCCAGCATGGTGCAGCGCTCTACAGGAGTTTCCCCAAGGTGCTTTGACCTCTCTTACCATCATCCTGAACAGGCAAAACTCATCAAGCTTTGTTCAAAAGTAGTTTTGCATTGCAGCTTCTGTTGAAGAGCGGATAATCAGGTTTTATTTATTTATTTGTTTGTTAATAAAGCTGTATAACAAAGGATTTCATCATTCCAGCCGTACTGAATGTAATGTGCTTGCAATAATTAATGTCACTACTAATGGAGGATTGGAATTTTGCCTTAATTATATCATTAAGACACATTTCATGCATTTAATTGTTTCTGTAAAATGATAACCAAGCTCTCCTGCCGCATATTTCCCATTTCCAGATTCAATTACTTCCCAAGCAAGGGCAACCTGCTAGTAATGGCCTCTCACAGTTTTTGCTTTCCAGGGGAAATCAAGTGGGTTTTGGTGAGAGATGCCAATTCTTTTCAGGTTAGCAAAGCTTTTTTACATGTTGTTTGTCAATGTTAGTGATGAGCAGATGCACTGAGCTCTCCCTTCCTCCTTGCTGGCCTGGATTTAATGAAAAATAGGTGTGGGGGGAAGGGGAAAATGTGTCAAGACAGAACAAGAAGGTTAAAAATCAGTCACAGGCTTTATCACATGTATTGCTGCACCTGTGGGAGGTTGAGTTTGGCTAAAACAAACCATGTCTGATCCAAAAGCAGGAGCCTTGGAATCAGAACTGCAGCCTCAGAGGGATGGTGCTGTGATCATTCCCATGGGACACCACCAGGCAGGAGGCTCAGGGCTTCCTCTGCAGAGTTTCCTGCTTGTTCTTTGGAACTAAACTGTGTTGTAAGGCCAGAATCAGTGACCCACAGCAAGCCCAGGCTCCTGGAGAGGCATCTCAGAGGTGTGTGAAACAGTCAGGTCCATTGTACTCCAACCAGGACCCAGAGCCCTCGGCAGGGGTGACATTCATGGATTTGTTTGGGATGAGTAAATACAGTTTTCACAGGACAGGAATTTATAGTTATGGCTGCAGCTCCCAGCTACTCAGGAGGATGGGAATTTTTTTTTTTCTTTTTTTTTGCCTTCTCTGACTGCAGCTCTTTCCCAAATCTGTAATTGTTGCTGCATAACTACATAAAGGCAGAATTCAGGGTGAGGATGGGAGGAAATGGAATCTCTGCTGCAATACAGAAAGTATTAATTTGCCTTGAGGGTCATCACTGCTGGATTTTGGACCATCTGAGATAAGCCAAAACCTCCCCAAATGCCATCCAGGGGGCTACTGCTGTTTGCAAGCCAGGAGTGCAGGGATGGAGAAACAAAATGCAGGTAAAGCAAGTGGATTGTGCAGACAGCAGAGTGGGAACTCCCACGCCAGGCAGCAGCCCCAGCAACTGGTGAAAACCTTTCTGAGCTGTTCCTGCAGCACTGACTGTGGGAAGCATTTGGGAGCAGGGTTTGTTCTCAGACTGTGACCACACTGCTGACTTGATGAATCCTTGACCTCAGTTAGCTCAGTTGGTTACTTGGAGCCCAGTGGGAATGGAATCAAGAGCGCTTTCCTTCTCTTCTTTCTTCCCATCCTTTCTTGATTGGTGTGTGAAGGAGCTGAAACTTGGCCAAGGCACAAATCCCGTTCAGCCCTGGCTGGGTTTTGCCCTGGGGGATCTGCAGGACCCTGTGAGCTGTGCAGACACAGACAGAGAGGAATCCACCCTGCTGGATGTGCTGCACGTCTGCTTCACCACTGTCCTGCTGGAAACCTTGAGCAAGAAGCTTCACCTGTCTCTCACTTGTCTTAAAAGTGATGAGGGGCATTCAGGCATCATGTCCTGGCTGCATGAAGCCCACTGGGGAAAATAACTGAGACACCAAATACAAAAAACCTAAATAAGAGGTGTGAGAAGCACTGATTTCCACTGTACAAAGCAGTGCAATGCCATCTCACTTCTTTCTACAAGGAAACTGAATTTCCAGTTCCATTTTGCTTATAGATTCTGTGTCTGGAGTATTTAATCAATAAATACCTTCCCCCCTCAGCCCCCTCCTTACTGTGATTGTTAGTAGCAAATTTATGTTGTGTTTCATTTCAGGTTGTCCAACAAATTTTGGAACAAAACTGAGCACCAATAATTGTCATTCTCAGAATAAACCAACAACATAATTTATCAATGTGGCAATAACATTAATGTTTGTATTTCCCAGTCTTGAAATACTTGGATTGGAGATGACATCATTATAATTGGAAATTATGGTAATTATGTGTCTGCAAACATGTTTTGTAGCTATGCTCAGTATCTTCTTTGAAACCAGTCATGAACAGAAGTCACCATAAGCAACAATAAACTAAAAAGTCATTTTCCTAGAGATTGGTGCATTGCATCTGTTGTGTGGGAAATAACTCTGATTTTTCTTTTGTTTAGGATTCCAAAATGGTCTGTGGATGGAGAACTTCAAATCAATACCATCAGGAAAAATCAACTACTTCTATTTAGCTGAATTTGAAATGTTATATGATAATAAGAGTGTTTTTAATATATGGATATATATGTATGTGCACCTTGAGAGCATTCATATGGAAACAGGACACCTGCTGTATCGAGATGAGAAGGAAACATCAACACAATTCTTCATGCTTTCCTAGTGAAAATCTCATATATATGTTGTCAGACTGTGGGCAGCCTATGGAGTTGGGTGTGAGCTGGCACTGCCTGAGCCCAAGGACAGCATTTCCTCCTGGGATCAGGGCTCTGCTCCCACCCACCCTGTGCTCCAGGACCCTGGCCAGGGGCTCAGCCAGCCCCAGCAAATTTTGATTGGATGGTTTTTCTGGAGCAGGCTTAAACTTGAATACTAAAATATATTCAGAGTCCTTCCCTGGAAAATAATCGAGCATGGGAGGGTAGGGATGTTTTAGGGTGTGTTTTGTACACATTCCCTTTTTTATTGCTGATTTCAAGTAACATCCCCCTTCTGCATTGCCAGTGCCAGCAGGTGGGACAGGGCAGGGACCCCCAGCTGGAGAGGGAACCATGGAGCAGCATCTCTGCAGAGCTTCACCAATGCAAGCAAGAACCAAAAGAGAATTTTGGAGCAGGTGAGAGCTTTGAAGGTGCCACCCCACAGCTGGACTCAGGGAGGGACATGGTGTCAGGGGTCCAGCAGCAGCTCCACAAATCCATTCAACATCTTCTCCTTGGACCCTGAATTCACTGTAAGCTTTTGAAATTATTCCCTTATGAACTAGTTTCTGTTGTCCTTATTAACCAAGGATTAATTAATTATTAATTAAGCAACCCAAGCTACTTATTAATTCAACTTGTTAATTAAGTATAGGATGCTAATGAGGCGGTTTGTTAATTGAGTTGTCAGGGGGAAGTGAGGATGGAGAGGAGGATTTTTTCTGCCCAGCTCCTGTAGCAGAGCCAGAAATGTGGCTCCATGTGGGGACATTGGTCGTGGGAGCTTCCTGAGTGGGGTCAGGCAGTCACAGCTCGGGAGAAGCTTTATTTACATTTATTCCTCTTTATTGCCAGCCCAAAACAACCTTTCAAGAAGAGAGTCCAGGACTTGCAGCCCAATATTTCAGTGTGCAGGACCAGGTGGGGTGAGCATGGGGACAGGACCAGATGACCTGGAGCTGTGGGGGATGATGGCTAGCAGTGGCCTCCTGCTTTTCTCAGTCTCAATGAGATGCACAAATGGGAATTTTGCTCCTTGAAACGCCTTTAGCCCAAGACAAGAAATTTCTGCAATTTACAGTCGACAAGAGCAAGAGGTGAGGAGCTCTCCAGAGCCTTTGCAGGGAGTGAGAGCCACATCTCTCTGGTATATTGGAGCTACCTTGGGTCTGCCCCAGCCCTGCTCTTCTGTTTGCAGGGTCAGGCCAGGACCCACTGAGGATGGAGCTGCTGAGTGTCCCTGAGCTCTGAGGACAAGCTCCTCCAGCACTGAGGATTTTTGGGAGAGCCCCACACAGCCTCTTGCTGTGTGTTAGTGCCAGGAGGTCGGGACTGGTGCAGTAATTTCAGGATGTTTTCTCTGGAAAGTTTTGCTGATGGCCATTTCTTGTTGCCAGCAAGACTCCAGCATCAGTGGTTTGTTCCACTGCAAATGCCATTCCCCAGGCGAGCTGAAAATAAAACCATTTCTAATCACTTCTGAAAGTTTCTGAAAAGAACTGGGGGAGGGGGAAAGTTAATGAGGAAAACACACAGCTTTAGAAACAGGAGAGCATTCCCTGAAGTCAACAGAATAAAAAAAATTCTTTTTGAATATTCATTTCTACAGAGATTTTCTATCGTTATAATTAATTTGTCACAAATACCCTGACAAAGCATTTCTGGTGGAGTGATGAAGGCTACAGGCAGAGGTTTACTTAGTCTCTTTTGAAGGAAAATAACTAGCTATCAAATAACTTTAAACTCCTAAAGCTTCTCTGGCTTGATCCTGCTTTCATTAAAGAATGCTGCTTGGCTTTGAAGACATTTAAAGCTTTTGAAAAATTGTTATATGGATTTATTTTTGGGTTATTCGGTCCCCTTCTGGTGTGTTGGTGTATTATTCATGGACACTTTGAGAGGCATTGGCTGTTTGTTTTCTCTTCATGGAGAGGGGCACAACAAAGCCTTTAAAGCACCCATGGAGCCATTCAGGCTCAGTTCTGCTGATTTTCCCCTCCCCTCCTGCACCAACTTGGGATCCTTGGCACCTTTACCCAAAATAAAAGATTTCTGACAGCAGCCCAACAGCAAATCAATGCTGGATTGTCTTGAGTGGTTGATATGTAAAGATTTAGACTGGATCAGGATCCCTGCTCATGTCAGATCAGATCCCTGCTGGGCCAGCCGTGGTCAGTGTGGGCAATTCAAGGTGTCCTGCTTTGTCTTTCGACTCCCAAATTTCTGCACAATGACAGGACATCCTTGCAGGACCCAGCAACTGACTCAGAGCAGCAAAAAATATTTGTGTGATGGGAGAAGGATGAGGCTGATTCTGCAATCATTCCTCACCCCAAGGAGCACCAGTTCAATCAGATTGCTCATGTAAGGAAGCTTCACTGACGTGAGTAATCGTGGCAGATTCTGGCCCTGAGTTATTACATGAAACCATCTCAAGCTCAGGAGAAAGCTGCATGACTCAGACCTAGCTTTAAAAAATAAAAGTTTTAAATCCCAAGTTAGGATGTGCCATTTGGCTCCTGCTGAAGTTGGTCTAAAAAGGCAGCACTGAATAATAAAAAAGATCAAGCTTTTGATGTTAAATTGCATGTTCAAGCATAAAATCCAGCCTTGATGATGAAGCTTAGCCTGGCTTATTTCACTCGGGCAAAGACACTAAACAAGAGCCTTACACTCTTTCTCACTTAGAGGAAATGTCTGTGCATTTAAAAAAAGCAAAAATAAAAAAAGTTTTGACAGATAAGTAATTAGGAAACATCTGGCCAAACTGAAGGCAACAGAAGTGATTCCAGTCAGAGGTGGTTCAGTGAAAGCTTTTCATCTCGACTCCAACAGAAACAGCGAATTTAGCACTTAAAAAAATATATATAAAATTCCAGCTTCTGATGAAGTGTTAAAAAGTGAGAGAGCGAGAAGTGCAGAGACATCCACCCAGCCCAGGAGGACGAGGAGGAGGAGGAGGCAGAACCCTGGCTGTGCACAGCATGAGGAGTGTGGAAGGGACCAGAGGCAGGTCCAGGTGGGGAGGCTCATGCCACTGGGTCTGTGTGAGTGGCAGAGGGGACACTGCTGTCCTGGCACTGCTGTCCTGGCAGCCCTTGGCTCATCCCTGCTCCTCCCAAGCTCTGTGGGAGCTGTGCACAGTGCACTGAAATATCCTTATTGGATGTTTCTGGGATTTGGGCTGAGGGATGCTCCCTTTCTGCTTTCACCCTGCACGTTTTGAAGCACTTTTCCCACATTTAGTGAATGCTGGTGGTTTGGAGGTGCCATTCAATAAACCCCAGGGTTCTGTGTGTGCTTCCTCACCTCCCTGGAAGGACACAGCGAGCTCCCTCAGAGCTGATGTGCTCTCGTGGTGCTCTGGCTGCAAATGGTCCTCCAGACAGCTTCCAAACGAGCTTCATTCTGAGTTTTTGGGGAAGGTTTCAGACATTTCTCTTTCTTCAAGCTGTTGGATTTACACATCCTGTCCGACCTCTTCAGCCCCCGTGTCCTCTCCTCTGTGTTCACAGCAGTGTCTCAGCAGGGTGAGCAGGACAGCCACCTCCCCTCTTTGCAGCGCTCACAATCAAACCCTGGTGGTTGCTGCTTTAAGTGCCCATTTCTGTGATTTAAACACACCAGACCACAAGCCCAGAGCAGAGCTCAGTGCTCAGCATCCAGCTGCAGCCTGGGCTCTGCCAGGCAGGGCAGGAGGGATGGCAGCACCCAGCACAGGGACAGCAGTGGGGGAGATTTGAGGTGTCCCTTTGCTGTCCTGGCCTGAAGGGAAGGAGAGGAAGGAGAGGAAGGAGAGGATCCTGGATCCAGCACAGCAGCCATTTTAAGATGCTTCTTGCACAGCTGGAAATCGTGGTGATAGCTCCAGCTGCCAAGGGGAGTTAGGAGGTTTGGCAGGACTCAGAGGGAAAGGAGTAGCAGTTAAACCATTTGTGAAGAGTAAATGCTTCAAGGCAGAGCTGGGAGCCCTGGCTCACTGCAGTGCCAGCGTGGTCCTGCCCTGCCCTAGGCAGGGATGGAGCAGGACCAGCACCAGCAGGGCACCCACAGCCCTTGAGCTGTCCTGATCTTTGTTCCACAAGCCTGTCCCCATCACAGACAGCTGGAATTATTGCTGACTAAGGAAATATGTGCTCTGTAACCTCACCACAAAAAACCTCTGTAAAGCACGAACAGGAAGTGTACAATATATCCCTTCCCAAATTAATTGCTATTATTCTGATTAAAACACATTATCATATAAATATTTGATTAAGAATGTGATTAAATCTTTCTTGCTCATGAACTGTGACAACTTTAAAGTCAAACCTTTTATAGCTTGGCATCACATCATTATTTTTCTCATTAGCTATGTTTAATAATTCGATCTCATAATATGCTTTGCCATTTGGAACCTTCCTTTGTGTGCCAAGTTCAAATCGATGCTGTTAGTTATTTGTGCCACTGCAGATAATTAAACAGAAATTAACAGCAATTTAACCCTGCAGACTGGGTATGGGAAGAGGAGTGTTTGAGATGGGGAGTAGACCACAGAGCACGAGTCAAAGGGATTCTTCTGCCATTGTGATGGTGCAAATCTGGCCAGGAGCAGTGTGGGAAACTGGAGGTGTCTCCTGGAGGATCCAGTAATTCAGAAAGTCCCTTCCCACCAGGTAAAGCCTCTGGGCATCACTGAGCAAACTTGCTGTGGACTCTGGTGAATGATGTGACAGGGTAAAGTGAGGAGCAGCTGGGTCTGGGCTGTGTGGGGAGGAGAACAGGGAGCTCTACCTGAGCCTGGCCAGGGGTCACTCTGAGCAGAGCAGTCTCCTCTCCCCCAGGACACACATCCCTGGGGTTCAGCTGCTGCCCTGGCTCCTTCCCCTGGCTCCATTACTTGGGGGGGCTCAATGTGCTGCAGCCTCCCCCTGCCCCTCAGCAGGACCAGGCCCTCTCAGGCTGTCTGCAGGCAGGAGGATGCCTCCATCTCTCCCAGCTCACTGCAAACAGCCAGAGCCCACTTTCCTAATTTAAACCTCACACAAAAGCTTGCCTTACATGGTCACGGATGCTATTTTTAGGCCCGCCAATTAATCCAGCTCCGTTTGAGCTGGATTAGAGATCACATACCCCCTTAATTATAGGTGTATAAACTCCAGACTGGCAGCTGTTTTGACATTCTCAGCTGGGAAATTTGCCCTAAACAGCCGTCCCCTCCCTGGTGCAGCAGGATTGAGGCCTGGGGCTGCTGCCTTCGTGCCCATCTGCTGCCGTGGCACCGCGCCTGCTCCAGCCTTGGCCGCCTGCCCCGGGACACAGGTGCCAGGCAGCAGTGAGCAGCCATGGGCAGCTCCCTCTTTCTTCTTTCTCTTTTTTTTTTTCCTTTATCTTTTTATTTTTGTTTGGTTTTTTTATCCCCTCTGTAGGAAAATCTCTCCTGGTTCCCCCAGGCTTTTTCTATCTCTGAGGACATCTGCCAGGAATGAGAAGGAGAAGAGGCACTTCCAAGGTGGGGTGTCCATGGGGGGCTGCTGGATGTGCCTGCCCCACACCATGGGCAGTGGGGGCAGCTCCTGGCACTGCCAGAACTGAGCCTCTGTGCAGGGATGCTGGCCTGGCACAGTCTGAGCTCCCACACCAGTGGCACTGCCCTGTGCCCAAGGCTTGTGTGGCAGCCCTCAGACCATGCAGGGCAGTTTTGGACACCGTGGGTGACCCCACAGGTGCTGCTGTATGCTCCAAGGGTGGCACATTGCCCTTTCCCTGCCAGGGCTCCTCTCTGGGGACAGGGACACCCAATGAGGAGCTGCCTTTTTTATTTCCATAGGGGTAGAGGAGATTTTAAAGCTGAACATCCACAGAATTGCCCATTTCTAACCCCACTGACTGGTGCCTTTCTGGCAGGAGCCCACTGACACCTAAAGCAAAGAGGAAACTCCAGAGAGAGTTCCATGGGAACCCTCCCTGGGATGGGGCTGTATCCAGCCCAGAGGCAGGAGCTGCCACTGGACACCACCCTGTGGCACCTGCAAGTGTCCCACGAGTAGAGCAGGGCAGGACTCGAGGGTCAGACCCTGTGTCACTGTCCTGATCCCAGCCAGGGACGCTCCCAGTGCAGCTGCTGGAGCATTGCTGCTGATGGTGCTAATTGTGCTAATTGTGGCTGTGGCCAGGGCTGAGCCATACCTGAGCACTGAGATAATGGATGTGGGACCCTGAGGGAGGGTCCCCACGGGTCCTGCTCCAGCTCTCTGTGAGTTTAATGCCCAGCGGCCATCTCAGTTCTTTTCCTCTTTCCCGGGAGCTGGAGGCTGGACAATAACTGGCACAAACGCTGTTTGATCCCAACAAATACTCTTTTGTTTCAGTGTGATATCAAATGCTTGTGAGCCCAGTGAACAAAGTACCCTCTCACAGAGCTGCCCCCTCCCTGTCTGGCAGTGTCAGCAGCACCAGCACAGGACAACCCTCTGTCCTTTTACTGAGAGTCTCACTGCACCTCTTGGATCACATTTAATTCTGTGTTTATGTTGAAGCCTGGCACACTGCATCCCACGGGACAGCTCGACCACCAGGCAAAGCTCCCAAAGGAGTTTTCATGGAAGCTGCAGCCATAGACATTTACTCCTCATGTTTTCCACTGCCCATTGGGAAAAAAGCCAGTGCTGCCAGTGCTGCCCTCGGGGGGAGAGAGGTTCAGTGCTGTGTTGGTGTGTCTGGCTGCTGCCTTCAAGCAAAGGTCTTCCCTGGCACAAGGACATGGAGGGCTCAGTGGGGAACCCCCTGCCACAGGGCTATTTAGGGTGGGTTATGTTTAGGGTGAGTGGTGAGGGTGGAATGAGCTCATTTCCCAAGTCAGCTCTGCAGCTGCCCAGGACAGGCCAGCTCTCCCAGCTGGCAGTGACATCCCAGGGGTGCCAGAGGAGCCCTGGGACACTCTGGGGCCCAAGCAGGAGGCACAGGGACAGGCACACACTGCTGCCAGCTCTGCTCCTCAGCAGAGAGCTGGAAAGGAAACACGAGGATTTCCTGAGCTTTGCTCCTGCTGCTCCGACCATCAATGCCCTGGCAGAGCATCAATCCCACCTGGGTCTTTACAGAGCTCTTTGAAAAGAAACACATGTCTGGCAGGGGTCAAGAAAGGGAAAGTGGGGTACCTGCTTTTGTGGGCTTTGGGAACTCGTGAAAGCTTTGGTGGAGTTCTGGGACAAGGCTTCTAGGCTGTTCTGATCCAACCCCATGGTTCTGAGTTGCAGGGGCTGCTTCCTTCCCTGCCTTGCTGCAACTCTTTGGTAGGTACAGGGTTTTCACTGCCACCAGCAGCTGAGCAAGAACGCAGCAAGGTTGGAGCAGGAAAGTTGGGGCAGGAAGGCTGGGGCAGGAAAGTTTCATGTGTGACAGGTTTCCCAGAGTGACTCACAGGGCAGAAATTCTGCCCATCCTCATCCCACCTCGAGGACATACCTGTGGTGAATTCCTGAGGCACCAAAACCATCCCCCAGAGAGAGAGTACTGTGAGATATTGCTGTGAATCACCCCAGGGTGTGAGGGGTTGTCTCAGTGTCCCTGTCCCCACACCCAGGGCTGGACCACCTGTAGAACAGCTCTGCTAGCTGAGAATTGAGCAATGAGGTGGCAAAGCAGAGGCTCAGACCTTGCTGCCCCTGTGCCATCCATCCTTTAGCACAGCCCATGGCTGCTCTGTGCTAGTAATGAGAAAACCAAGTGGTGGAAGTGAATTTACAAATCTCTGCAGTGGGAACTGTACAAAAACCTAATTTATTTCATCATAGTGACCAGAACTGGCCAATCCCAATCAGGTCTAGCTCCTGGGACAGGAGCACTCAGAACCATCCAAATTCCTCTTTTCCACTGCCAGCACAGTGGAGAAACCCCCTTCGAGGTGAGAGGGGCCCTGCCAGCCCACTCTGATACCTTCAAGTTCTCTCAATAGCCAGCAGGAACCACAATTAACGTCTGCTGCAATTTCTTCATTATCATAATGACAGTGCTCAGCAAAATAGATGGGAGACGTTGAGGGTGATGCCCAGATGCTGGAACCATACGATGCCACATGGAAAATCACGGCGTGGCATAAAAACCCCGCTTTTATAGGGTACAGCTGCCTCTACATAATGCCCTTGTAATTTATCAGGGGATGGCATCTGGTTCTTTCCTGTCATTCTTCGACTTCCAGACAACCATAATCTCAAGTGTCTTAATAATAACACAGACCTGCCAGACAGGGGAGGAGGGAGGATGGAAAGGGAGTGGGGAGCAAAATTGCTCCTTTTGTGCTGTTCTACCCAAATTAGAGGGGAAAACCAGAAAAAGGGAAGCCTGGTGGGGGACTGGGAGTGCTAGAGGGGGGGCTGGTGTGGCACAGCAGGTCCTGGGGGAATCTGCATGAGGGACACCTTGCAGAAGCCATTGCTTCCAGGTCTGGAGGGGATTCTGCTCTTCCTGGGGTAGATTTCCCTGTGTTGGTTAGAGAAAACCATTTGTCTGAGGGTGAAATTTGAGTGTGTGCACGGCAGTGGTGCAGGGCTCACAGGGCTGCACAGGGTCCTGCAGTGACTCCACAGAAAAAAAGCGTTAAAAAGGGTTGGAGATGGGAACTTTGCCTTTGGAGCTCTTCAGCCATGCTGCTGGATCCTGCAAAGCTGTGCCAGTGCCAAGCTGCTCTGGTGTCCCTGTTACAGAGAGCTCTCCTGGCACTTCCTTCCCTCTCTCTGGGGCTCACAGGAGTGCCTGGGCTGTGACACCACAGTAATTTTGGGGAGCCTGAGGGTGGGCAGTGTGCTGGGGGTGAGAGGAGCCAAACCTTTACAGCCTGTCACAACTCTGGGAACATGAAATATCTGCATGTCCAACACATGTGTGTTAATATCCTGGTGTATCTCCCTGGGAATTGGGGGAAATTCCTGGGGTAGGACTGAGCTCTGTATGTGAGTGACTCTGCAGGGCCAAATCTTTACCTGGGTTACACAGGGGTGAACTCACTGACTGGGATGGGGATTTGGGCAGGTGGGATGGGGGATGCGGGATGCGGGATGTGGATGCGGGATGCGGGATGGAGGATGCGGGATGCAGGATGAAGGATGTGGGATGAAAGAATGGAGGATGTGGATGTGGATGCGGGATGCAGGATGCGGGATGTGGATGCGGGATATGGATGCGGGATGCAGGATGTGGGATGAAGGATGTGGGATGGAGGATGCGGGATGAGGACGCAGGATGCGGGATGGAGGATGCGGGATGCGGGATGCGGGATGCGGGATGTGGATGTGGATGCAGGATGGAGGATGCGGGATGTGGATGCGGGATGTGGATGCGGGATGTGGATGCGGGATGCGGGATGCGGGATGCGGGATGCAGGATGCGGGATGTGGATGTGGATGCGGGATGTGGATGCGGGATGCGGGATGCAGGATGCGGGATGCAGGATGCGGGATGTGGATGTGGATGCGGGATGTGGATGCGGGATGCGGGATGCAGGATGCGGGATGTGGATGTGGATGCGGGATGTGGATGCGGGATGCGGGATGCAGGATGCGGGATGTGGATGTGGATGCGGGATGGAGGATGCAGGCTCCGGGATGTGGATGTGGATGTGGATGCGGGATGGAGGATGCAGGATGCAGGATGAAGGATGCGGGATGTGGATGCGGGATGTGGATGTGGATGCGGGATGTGGATGCGGGATGCAGGATGCGGGATGTGGATGCAGGATGCGGGATGCGGCCCCGGGCCGTGGCAGGCTGCCTGCTGCCACCACGAGATGGCGAGCGAAGGAGCCTCTTGGCAGGGCTGTCCCGGGGAAAGGGGCTCGGCTCTCGGAGGCTCGGGATGGCTCAGCCTGGCTTCCTGTGGCCGGGTGAGAGGAGGGTGGGGAGCATGAGGGCCAGGCTGGGCGAGAACAAGGACCCTTGAAGTTATCCAAGCAGGATTCGGGCTGTTCGAAGCCCCTGACCACCCCCTTTTCCTGACATGCTGAATCTCCAAGGGAACTGCCTGGTCCCCTCTCCATCCCTTTTGCAGCCAGGATAACCCACTGCTCCCAGCAGCTGTGGGGAGTGGGGCAGAGCCAGGGAGGGGGTGAATAGCACAGGAGGGGCACTGGAGGGTGGGCAGGCCCTGAGGTGAGGAGCAGGGCAGGAGTCCTGGCTGGGAGCTGCGTGGGGAGCAGGAGGAAGGGATTTTCCTGGCTGTGATGGAGAGTGCTGCTGCATGGAGGTGATGTTGGGGCTGTCTCTGCCTGGGATGGGGAGCTCTGGGTGAGCCCTGCTGTAGGGAGGGGGGGATGATGAGCAGGATGATGGATTCTTGCTCATCTGATTATTTTCTGTGACTCCTTCCTGCCCTGTCCTCTGGGTGCTCCTGTGCATGCACACAAGTCCCAGCCTTTGGGATGTGTGGCTTCTGTTCCTGCCTGGATTTGACCTGGCAGGAGGGTTTGTGCCATCCCTGACAGCGGTTCCCATCTGTCCCAGTCTGCAAAGGGGTCAGTAAAGCCGTTTTCCCTGGATATTTCTGCTGGAAAATTTTCCTGTGGAAGCCAGCTCAGAGCTCCATGGGGAAAGAAATCTGCAGGAACTGAAAGGGCTTCTGGTTAAATATGTGCACACAGAAACTGTGAGCTGTGTGAACACTCTGCAGTGCTGGGGATGGGTGGCATTGGCACAGCTGCCATTCAGCAGGGTCTGGCTGCTCTGAGAGCTCCAGAGCCAAACCTGGGCCAGCTGAGAGGGCAGCAGGGTCCCCTTACCCTGCAGGGGCACAGCAATTCCTCTGCTGCTCCATTGAGACAAGTTGTGAGAACCACTTTGTAGAGGTGATTTGTGCTCCAACAACACAGCCAGTGCCCCTTCTAGGGCACCCTGTCCTGCAGACACGTTTTCACAATCTGTGTCAGTCCAGAGTATCTCGATTTCATTTTTTTTGGTTGTTTGTTTTGTTTTGTGGTTTTGCTTTTTTTTTTTTTTTTTTTTTTTTTTTTGTGTGCACAGAATTTCTGGTTGATTTGTCCTTTTGAGATAGGAGTAGAGAGAAATGTTATTTTGCCCTGCTTTCTCTGTTTGTACAGTAAGAGATAAGTCCCATATTATGTAAAAAATCAGACAATATTGGTACTAACTGGGGCAGCTTTATCTTGGGAGGGTGCCTGGGTGGGAGGTGTTCCCTGGCTGGAATGAGTGCAAATGATGCCAACCTCACCTTGGAGGTGAAATTTGCTCAAGCTTGCATCAAACTCTTGGGCAGGAATTCAGAGGTGAGGCACCTCTCTGTGTCCCACGAGGTTCCTGGGGTTTAACATCAATTCAAGAAGGGCTCCAGTGCATGAGCAGGGCCTGGCAGCTCCTGTGAAGGAGGCTCAGGTTTATGCAGACTGTGCCAAAAGCAGATTTGTGACCTGACACAGCAGTGTGCTCCCTCCTGAGTGGGTGCACACACAGGGGAACTTCTGGACCCTCGTTGGACTTGTCTTCAGTGGTTGTCTCTGAAACAAGATGTACCTGTAAAACAAACCAAGCTGGCAGTTACAGAGCCCCCAAATCCTGCTTGCTTTTGTGCAAAGCTGAGGTGAAGTGACCCAAGCCAGCCTGCCCTGTGCTGATGCAGAGTCTGTCCCGGCTGGGTGGGCACCCAGCTCCTGTGAAGGGACTTTGTGCTGCTTTGTGCCTCAGTTGCTGGCCTGGACTCGAGGCTGTTTTGGTCTCTGTTGGAGGCACAGGTCTCCTTGCAGCCTTTTGAAATCCTGCACAGCCCTGTGCACCACCAAACACACCTGGGGCAGTGTGGGCAGTGTTTGGGTCAGGTCTCTTTTGGGATGCACTCCCTAAATTCTGTGCCACCCCTCAGCACACAGGCAGCAATCCTGGCAAGGATCTGATGGATTAGGAAGCATTTCCCAATGTCTCTTCAGTGTGTGGACTAACAAATGCTTGCAGGTTCTGCTTGTATTTCTTTCTTCCCAAGAAGTTTCAGGGCTGCCTGTCCCTGCCTCTTCCCTTCTCCCTGGCGCCCTCCAAACCCAAACCATGACTAAAATCCTCTGCTTTTGCTCTGCAGTGGTGCTGTGATGCTTTGCACCTCCACCCTCACCAGGATTGCTCTGCAGCCCCCTCCTCACACTGCAAAGCCCTCCAGGCCACACAACCCCTCTGATTTCTGCAAAACTGGCACAGTCTGCCTGGGCAATTTGCAGGAAAGGCTGAACACAAACAAAGTCGATGTGTCCGTGGGTTTGCTTAACAAATGGTGTGTGCTGCCCTCTGAGAGGAGTGTTTACCTTGCTTGCAGTGCAGGTGAAATGTTCCTGGACCAAAGTGCAGCCTGGACAGCAGGAATCCAGCAGTGGGACAACAAACAGGTTACGCCAGCGGGTGAGCTGGAGCTGCATTCCTCAGTGTTTTTGTTGGTGTGGGTGTCCCTGGCTGGAGGGGGAGCTGCCAAGGGGGGCCCTTCTCTTAATTAAAAATAAAGTGTAGCTAGGCTTTACCAGGTTCGTGGTTAATTAACTTCAGGGATAAAGCCACTTGTTTTAGAGCTGCCTCTTTTCTGGGGCTGCTGGTTGAATTTTGGGGGTCAGTCTTGTATTCACCTCTTTTTGCACTGATTTCCCAAACTGTTGATGAAGTGAGAGGGACCTTGGGGGGGCTCTGCTCTGCTCTCTGAGCTGTTGCCAGGGCTGTTTTGGGTCAGCTGTGCCTCAGCCTGGCTGTGTCCCGGGACAGAGGCTCCTTGGCTCTCAGGCAGTCTCACTGCACTGCACCAACCCTCCGGGAGGAACTTTCCTGCTGCTCACCCTGAGCTCCCCTGCACATCCCTGACACATCCCTGGCACATCCCTGGCACATCCCTGCACATCCCTGCACATCCCTGACACATCCCTGGCACATCCCTGCACATCCCTGGCACCATGGCACATCCCTGGCACATCCCTGGCACATCCCTGCACATCCCTGCACATCCCTGGCACATTCCTGGCAC
Source organism: Catharus ustulatus (assembly GCF_009819885.2). Classification (NCBI taxonomy): domain Eukaryota; kingdom Metazoa; phylum Chordata; class Aves; order Passeriformes; family Turdidae; genus Catharus; species Catharus ustulatus. The sequence goes on along the minus strand of NC_046237.1, from coordinate 3,098,070 downwards.
CATGGCATATCTCTGCACATCCCTGCACATCCCTGCACATCCCTGCACATCCCTGGCATCTTGGCACATCCCTGCACATCCCTGGCACATCCCTGGCACATCCCTGGCACATCCCCAGCACATCCCCAGCACATCCCTGGCACCATGGCACATCCCTGGCACATTCCTGGCACATCCCTGGCACCATGGCACATCCCTACACATCCCTACACATCCCTGGCACATCCCTGCACATCCCTGGCACACCCCTGGCACCATGGCACATCCCTGCACATCCTTGGCACCATGGCAATGGAGCTCTGCTCTTCCAGCCCTGCCAGTCCCCTCTGCCTCTCCCACCTCAGCCTGGCAGGCTCTTCCTTCTATTCCAAAGAAATCCATATTTCCATAAAAAACAAACACTGCTCTCCTGGGTCAGCCCTGAGGTCTGCCCAGCCCTTCCTCACAGGTAGAGGCTGCAGATGTCCCATGGCTCGGAAATGAAGCCTGCCCTGGGAGGAAATGCCTTCCTGCTGCCCAGCTGGGAAACCTGAGCTTTGCTGTCCTTTTCTGAAACATTTGTTTTATAAAAGGTGGCTTATCCACCATTTTGGCTGAAGCTGGACTGCTGAATGCTGCTGGGAAGTGGAGTTTGGATCTGAACATTTCCCCTGTGAGCTCTGGAGGGGTGGTGGATCTTTATCTCTCCTCAGTCTCCCTTGGCAACATCTATTTACATGGCTGAACAAGCTGCTGAAATAGTTACTTCACCCTTGTCTTCTGTTTTGTTTCATTGGAAACCAATATTTTGGCCATGTCAAGGCTTGAATTCTTTTGTGGCACATTTAATCCAGGTTTGATGGCTTGCTCAGCTCCCAGAGGTAGAAAACCAAATAGAAATAAATATGGGGAAGGAACTGATGAGATGTAAAAGAAACTGGGTGGGAGAAAAAATCCCCAAAAACGTGAAGTATCAGCAATTTGTCAGAAAGCCTTTAAATTATTTTTTATATTTTTTTTTTAATATGGATTATGAAACTTCATGAATCTCATTTTAAAAAGGATGGAGTTGGTGTTGAAGTCTTTGGTGACGCAGCCAGAACATTAAGAAAGTTTGGGGAGGAAGGAATTGGGGGTTTCTGTGCACAGCTGACAGGGATTAATCCATCCTGCAGGCTGGGGATGCTCCTGACTGCTTTTCCTGTGGCTGGGGCAGCAGCATGGCACAGTTTGATGGGAATTGTCACCTTCAGCCTCAGTGGTGGTGCTGGCCTGGGACTGGCTTGGGGTGCTCACATCTCTCTTACCTCTGTATTTCCTGAACCAACAGCATCCTCACCTTGCACAGAGCCAGCCTGGGGTGGGGTCCTGGGCTGGGTCTCCCACCTGTCCCCAAGCTCCAAGCAGAACTCTGGGTGCCTCTTTTTCTTCCCAGTTGTCCTGTCTCATCTGTTTTGAGCCTAAGTTCTCTGGACAAGCAGCTTTTGATGGAGCAGGGAGGTTATGGCTCTATTTGTGCCTGGGGGTGCTGCTGTTTCAAACAACCAGAGCAGAATTTCTGCTGCAGCTGAGCAGCCTCTGCCCAAGTAGGTGTTTATTTGTATGGGAGCCTGGAGGGGAATTTCACTTGCAGCCTTATCAGCCTTATCTGCTTCTGCCCTGAAGCCAAAGCAGTGATGAGTGTTTTCTTCTCATTTATCTGTGTACCTGCCCTAGCGATTGGCCAGAAGGGATGGGGGATACTGGAGATCTCCAAACAAATCACTTTCTTCCAATATGCATAATTTACCAAGTTATACAAGGAATCAATGCTACCAGATTGTTTATCAGCCTGGATAGGGCACTGCTGCTCCCGTTGCAACGTTCACACACAAATCTGAGCAGGATCTCTTGGAGAGCTTTTATCTAGGATTGATTTTCCGCTAAGATAGGCATTATCTGCACAAAATAAATGTTTTTTTGCCCTGTTACCCATGGTGATATTACAGACAGGGTGCCAAAACAAAGCCAGGCAGAGGGCCAGGTTGCATTTGCCTCTGGGGCTGGGCTGTGCAGGCTGCAGTGCAGGGTCTGGGAGCCAAACCGAGCTGGGTCCTGCTGGGCTGCTCAAACCTGCCCTCCACGGTGTCTCACTCCCTGCCACTGCCCTGCCACCTCCCAGCCCTCAGCCCACCTGGGAAGGGGTTGTTTTCCTCTTCTCCTTCCCCCAAACCCACATGGGTGCAGCCCCAGGAGGCTCAGGAGAGTTTCTCATATTCCTGTTCCCCCTTCCTGCTGATGCCAAGGGCTGGGGGAGTCTGACCCTCATCCCAGGGACCCCATCTCACCTCCACCTTGCCTTGAGCCTGGCAGCACCTCCTTGGCCCTGACACAGGATAACCTGGCCTAAATAATGGATTACAAGAGCTGATCTCACTGTGCAGATCATTTTGCTGGCTTTGTAAAGTTAATCAGTTTACATGTTGCCATTAGGTCAGGAAAGCTCCGTTTACCTTAAATAATTAATCAAGATCAATTAAACACAGGGTAATTGTGAAGAACAGCAAAAGGCAGAATGACCCTCATTTCTTCCCCTCCTTTATCATGTTTAGACAACCCAGTGAGCAGCACATCTTGCAGAGCCTGGGCAGTGAGAGAGTAACTTACATTTATGTCTGTGATGACAGCTCTATCCCGAAGGTTTGACCTAATTACTGTGTCTTGTCTCGACTTCTGTCTGGGAGTTATTGTTGCTGTCATTGTGGCAAATGCAGCTAATGAAAACATCCAGTGGTTCCATTAAAATATCAGCCTGGTGGGTTGGCTCTGCTGTGCAAGTGCAAATGAATGTTTCTGAATTTCTGAATTTTTTGGTGATTTATCACATCAGTTTGAAATTATCCTCCAAGAGTTGCAATGAGTATTGTGTTTGGGTGATACATGGTAAGACCAAAGAAGAAACTTCTTGAAAATAAGTCTATCATGTACTTATTAATTATTAAAACTCAATACTCCTTAAGAGGAAACTGAAATGTCTCTCACATAGGAGAACTTTACAGAGTTTTGGCCCTTTTCGTTGAACTTGGAGCTGCTTGGACATAATTCACATATAGATATTTCTTGAGTTGTTTATTGCATAAATAGGTTGGTTGAACAGGGGAGCAGCCAGTAGAGAAACTGGTAGAAAGGGGCATGGCATGTCCCAGTGACAGAGCTTCAAAAAACCCTTTGGAGGGAGGTGGGGGCTGCAGGGCCATGCAGGATGTTCCTGGAAAGAACTCGTTTCCTTCACTTCCACTGAGTTACAAAACTTGTTTTTCTATTCTGAGAACCATCAGCACAAAGGGACTATAAAGAGTTTTAAAGGACTTCCCTTGGCTCGTTTTTAAGGAAGCTCTTTGCAGTGAGCTGGCAAATACCTGCTGGTGGCTGGCTGGGCTCCTCCCAGAGCTGCAGCAGGATCAGGGGAGGGTTCCCAGCCCTCTCACCTGGTGTAAGAATGACTTTAGGATGGTAATCTCGTGGCTCTGACTTCCAGGAAGAACAGCAACTCCCTGAGCCACGGGGAACTCAGTGATCTTAAAGATCTTTTCCAACCTGAATGATTCTATGGTAGGATTTTAGAGCAACACAGACTTACACCACACTGTAAAATGGGGTCTTTGTTCCAAAATGGGAGACTCTTACCCCAAAGAAGTGAAACCAGATTATTTACTCAGGAGGGTGTGCTCAGAGTTGAACAGGCTAGACATGAATTACTGCTCTAAAACAAACTCTTCTTCCACCCTTCACTCTCATGGAGCCTGACTGTGGTCTGTTGTGACAGTTTTGCTTATTGTTTGTCCTCAGAAATGGCATTTTTATATGGATACATCTACAGATGATACATTATGAAAAGAATTCTGCAGTGATAGCTCGGTGTTCTTTCTGCTTCTGACAGGGAAATTGCAGAGGGTGTTTTTGGCCGTAATTCCTGGAGATCAACACATTAATGAAGTAGCCAATGAACTTTGGGCTGGATGTTGCAATGTCCTTGGGCTGTAGCACTTATCTGGATTACTCTTCAGAGGACCCATGTCCTGTCTGCTCCACAGGGAGGTTCACAGAACAGTCCATAAATCCTCAGCAATGCACACAATGGATTTTGTTTTAATTTATCATTCACCCCAAGGCACTGCAGGCTGCTAACTTGTTGATGTGGTGCCTGCTGCTCTGACATAACCTGTGTGCAGTGGACACTGAGCTCTCTCCAGGCAATTGTGGCTCCCCTTCAGTCTGAACCCCCCTTCCCAGCACAGCAGTCTAACATGCCCAGGGGCTGGAAATATTTCTGGACTCCTGGGTGAGCGTGGCTGCTGTTTGTCCCTGTGTTTTGTACACTGTGCAACAGCAACAAACCCTGAATTTCAGGAGTGTCAGCACTGGGAGGAATCTGGTTCTACACACAGGCAGGCTGCAAACCTTCTGTTAACAACAAAACCTCCTCAGTCACTGACCCACTTTGTTCAGAGGGATTGCATTCCTTCTCTGAGGTGCTTGGGAGGTTCAGGGATGTGGGAGTATTTAGCATTATAGCCAGGAGCTTGGGGGAGGAGAAGAGGCAGTGCTGGGAGCCCTGGATGAGAGCAAAGAGTTAACTTGCACCACTGGTTGCATGACAGCCCCCAGCTGTCTGTGCCTTCCCCTCCAGCACTTTTCTCCATTATTTCATCAAAGCAACAGGCATGGTTTTAATCTTCCATGACTTGCTTATGAAATACGATCCTTGCTGTAATAAAGAAATGATTTGGTTTGTAATGGATACATAAGAAATCAATTTCCTATTTTTAAATTAGGTGGGATTAACAATGAAGCAAACAATAAGCAGAGCAATGGGGGGAGAAGGATGGGAGAGAGACCCAGCAGCCCCCAGCCAGGGCTGGCTGCACTTGGACGTGTTAAACTGAATTTGTTAATGGCTTCACCAAGGCAGCCACAGCTGTAGGGCTTCTTCCAGTGTATATTCATTTTATGCTTTAAAGTCACAATGTTGGGAGTATTGCTGGAGATTCATTACTCCCCTTCTGCCTGGCAGTGACATTTAGGGTGCAACATGATTTCTGTTCAAGTTCATAGTTTAAAAAAACTGGCACCATCATAAATATCTTGGGAGCAGGGCCTGCTGTACCAGCAGCATCCAGCAAACACCCTCACCTGGACCAGGAGACTGGGAGATGCTCTCCAGCAACTGGAGCAGAAGAATCTCCCAGCTTCCACTGTCTAAGGGTGTAGCTGTATGTGAGAGCTGCTTGTTTGGAGATAGAGCAGCAGTGTGACACAGCCTGCAGGGAGTTTTGTAGCTGTCATTGCTAGAAACCATCTGGTCCCCCTCCTTCACCTTCCTCCTCCAGCACTGAGCAGTGCTGCTTGGGGACCCTCAGGCCAGGCAGTTGTCAGCAGTCCCACAGCCCTGCACAAAACTAATCAGTCCAGTCACCTTCCTGGCAGCTCTGTGTCCCTGAAAAGAGAGCACTTCCCAGTCCTTGCTGCAGTGAATATTCCCAGTGCCTGGCAGTGCTGTGCTGGTGTGCTCCACCTCTGCTGGCAGAGCAGCCCATCTGCTCAGCTCCACTGGAGGGTCTGAGGGGCACAGGATTAACCTCCAGCCTCTCAAGATGCTCTGTGTGCTGTTTCATGCCCTGGGTTCCCTGGGAAATTCGCCTCCTGTGCAGCACTGGGGCACTGGGGGTGAGCAGGGGGCTTTGGGCTGCCCAGGCACAGATATTTGCTGCAGGACACGGCTCCCTGGAGCTGCAGCAGTCCTGGAAGGCAGATTGCCCTTTAGACCTTGGACTCAGACGGCTGATCCAGGCTCCTGCCAAGCTGCTCCGAGCACGGCCGGCGTGTTTTTGTGTTGTTGACAGCTCTGCTTTCCTACATGTGCAGGGAGCTCAGGGATCACAGTGTCCCTGGAGCTGTCAGCTTGGGGAGGGTTTGGGGGTGGGGAGTGGTCCTGGGGGTACCCAGCCTGTCTGAGCCTGTCCCCCTCAGCAAATCACCAAATTGCAGCAGGGACTTGCCAGAGCTGCTCTTCTGGTGCCAGCAGCTCCTCCTGGCCCAGCTCCACACTTGTGCTAAGTGGCTTTGGAGCTGCCCCAGGGGTCTGTCACGGGTTGGAATTAAGAGTTGCATTTGGCTGGCTGGTCTGTCTTTCCTTCCTGGATGCAATTGCTTTTTTTAGCTTATCTTGGTTCTGCATGGGTTTGTGAGTTCCTGCTGAAGTCTCTAACAAGATTTGTATGGTGGCTTCTTTTTCCTCCAAGCAATCATAATTTGGCCAGAAATAAATGTCTGCAAAAATCTTTTTAAAGTCTCTCCCTCATGTAGGTTTCTGCAGCCTTCTTGAGAGACAAGCCGTAAAAACTGATGGGACTTTTGGAAATGGTTGGTGGGACTTCTAGGACTGGGCAGAAGTCCAAACAATTTCTTGTAATCTTCTCCACATAGATCTGTTATTGCTGGGGCAGGTACCAGATGCATTATCACTACTAATCTCCTTCAAGGGTGGAGGGGTGCCTGAGTGTAGATAACTATGATGAAATAGAGCCAGATTTCTGTCTTTATAGAATAAAGACCAAGAAAACTCCACGGAATCCAAGGCTTGCTTCTACTTATTAGTGTCAGAAGGCTATTGTTTTTGTACTCTAAGACCACCACTCAACCCACAACTCTCAAGCAGCCTCCCCCTCCCTTTCCCAACTCTTGTCCTAGTTTAAATTTGCAGCTAATTTTTATAGCTTTTTTCCCCCCTTATTGGTTACCTCTGGAGCTTAATATAGCTGTTGGTAGTACCACTTTGATAGACAAAACCAGGCTGAATGTGGGGTTTTTGCTGGGGTTTGTTTTTGTGCAGATTCTTTTGGTCACCACCAAAACCAGAGGGGCTCTGCTGTCCAGCTCCACTCTCCTGGCTCTGTGGCTCTCATGAAGTTGTTATTTAAGAAATCCAGGGACTGAGGTGGAACAGAAGTCCAGACACACTTACCTTAGCCTAGGCAGACCTGAATGAACAACTGGGAGGGGAGCAGGGGAGTCAAGGTGCTCAGTGAGGGTCAAGGCAGAAGCTTCCTGTGGGTCTCAGCACCTTTCTGGCTCCTGCCAGCAGGAATAACTCCTGTACCCCTCATGATTCCACTCATCCAAAGTCACCCCACTTCTGCAGCATTACTGGACATGGATGGTAATGTTGTTCACCCTGTGGGTGGGAATTTATCTCCATGCCCCTTGCTGACTTCCCAGCCTGCTGAACTGCCATCATCTTCTAGCTTTAGGTTTCAGTCTCTTCCCAACCTTGGATAAATTTAAAGCTGCTATTCATAGCTGCTCTCAGGATCTGGAGCTCCAGAACACCATGGGAAGTTTCTCATCTGTTCAGGAAGACACAGATAAATATAGTGATGGTTTCCAGTGGGTAAAACGAGGTTTTGTTGTTCTATTCACGTTCAGAGCTGGCATTTGTGCTGTTGCTGTGCCAGCCCCCACCATGGTGACTGACAGGCCCTCTCTAGGATTTCTGATGAGATGAGAAGGATGACAAGTTCAGACTATCAGTTTAGTTTAAAGCCCACAAATCTATACACAGCAGGGGTAAGATCTATTTATTGTGAGCCTGGGAGCTATTTTCTGTGGAGGATGATCTTAGTTTGTGCTGGAGAACAGCTGTTTATCAGGATCAAGTTTCTGGGAGGGACTGTTCCTTGGCCATCTCAACCTGGGAAATGGCCTTGTGATGCTTTACAAGAAAAGGAACAGAAACTACGTTCTTGGTTCAAAAAAGAACAAAACCAACAAAAATGAAATGCAGCAGTTTATAAAGGGATTTTTTAGCTGAATAAAAGGCCTTGAGGCTGCATAAAAAACAGCACAAAAACTTTGATATGTTCCTTAGGGAGGATTAAACCAGATGTTTTCCCTTTTCCAATGGCCAACATCTGACATTTCCAAAGAAGACACAAAGAACATTTCTGGGATGTGTATTAGAAAAAGTTCTGCTTGCAGCTTATCAGCTCGAAGGAAAGCTGAAGGCAGAATCATCTCAGAACCTCTGTCTGGTCACATCTACACTGGAGAAAAGGCATGGCAAGAAGCACCAGTGTGAGCAGGAGCAAAAAAAATTCCGAGGTGTTGTCACTGATGGCATCAAAGGCAGAACAAAGCTCTCCATGCTGGGTAGGGACAGCTCAGAGTCTTTGAAAGGTCTCCTACAGCAAAGGCACCATAACCATGTTTTTGTTTGCCAGGATCTGACACAGCCTGGATTTTCCATACTAATAGATGTGAATTTCTGCAGTTTGCTCACAAAATCCTTCTCTGGTAAAGTTTTGCAGCCAAATATCCATCATGGCTGCAGAATGCAGTAAAGGAATACAATAGCAATTAGGGTGGTTTTTTTTTTTTTTCTTTATTTTCCCCACCTAGCTGTTTTGCATAAGGACACACAGATGGGGCAGGATGTGGTTTGGAATCTCAGTGAGGGGGATTTGCCAACACTCATTTGACCAACGTGCCCTTCCGTACTGCTGGGGTTAAACCTCTGCCAGAAATGTCCTCCATGATCAACACTAACAATTACTGATTTGGAGTTTAGAGTGCTCTGCTTTGCCATCCACAGCAGCATTCCCACAGTCTTCCAGCCAGGTACATCTCCAGTTACAATAATTGTCTTTCAGTTGGGGAGCTGACTGACTGTACTGCTGCAAGTATGGAATAAATCATGTTACTATGGTAGCCAAGGTTTTTGGAAAACAGCATTTCCCAGAGCACAAATGCCATTTCTCTGAATTTTGCTTCTTTTCCTGAAAATATTGTCCCAGAATTGTGAGAGGTTTGAAGTTGGGTTTCACCATTTTCCGACACGAGTTCTGCAGCAAGCTGGACGCTGCTTTTCAGGTTTATTTATTTATTTGGTTTAACCTTCATGATGTTGACACAATCCAGGTGCGTGGATATCTTATATACTCAAGTTAATTACTGCTGAGACTGACATCTGAGAAGGGGATTTGAAGGAACAAGACAAAACACAGTTAAAACTTGACCTTGAAATATGAGAAATGAGTCCAAAGGATGGCATCAGGCTTGGAGGCTTCTCAACCTGTGCAAGGATTGGGCCAAGGTCTAGGTCTGAGCTCTGGATTTATCTGTGCTATCAGCAGCACTTGGCACTCAGACCAGACTTTTTGCCCAAGGGGCTGAGCTAAATTTGAGGTATTGAGCTCAGCCTTCCCTGGATGTGGTGCACCCATCACAGTTTGTCCAGGGAATCACGGCACAAACAAGGTGCCAGAGATCACATCCTCAAGAGCATTCATGGTTAAACTGTGATTTTAATTTTGTCTCTCTTCTTCTAAGCCACCGGTACATCCACAAGTGTTTTAACAAAGTATTTTGTTTCTCACTTCCCAGAATACCAAGTGCATTTCATAACACAGCTGTTGCAAATGTTATGGCTCTGTACACTTCATGTGTTAGTCTTGCCTGTGCTTCCCTTCTCTGAATCACATTTAATAGGCCAAGTTTTAGATTTCTCTGCTAATTTGTTGAAATTTATTGCATTTGTTGCCTTCCCCTCTTTCTTCTGAAAATCAGGGGAACTTCCAAATTTCAATTTAAAAGCATTTTGTTTTTATGGAGCATAGTATTTGTTGGAGGGAAAAGAATTGAGATCATAATCTGGCACAGTTGACTAAGTTTCTAAATTTTAAACCACCGCCTTCTCTCTTTTTAAACATTTTCTCTGCCAATACTAAACATTTTGATCATTCAAAATGTAAATTGTACTCCCCATAGATGCTGATGGGTTGAGGATATATTTACATACAAAGGAGCTGTTGAATGACTCATGCAAACTCATTTTCTTGTTCTCATTCTTAACAGTGCAGAAGGTTTTTTCCCCCCATTTTCTGGTTTCTGGAATGATCTGTGTCTCTGAGCAGTGTTTGAAAAGGTGCATGTGGTTAAAATGTGTGCAGTGGGAGAACCACAAATGGTTTAAATATTTTTTTTGCCAGAAGAGCTCGTGATAGGCACTGTCCACGTGTTGTGTTACGTGGAAAAAACATCCAGAGCAGAACCTGAGTGGTGCTCAAAGAAAGGAAAATTCCCTGATTTCTTGGGGTGAGGAGCAGAAAGCAGGGATTTAGTCAGAATATGAAATCCAGAGTTTTGGGCTGGGTAAGATGTTCTCAAGGCAGTTAGCCCTTTATAGCACCAGTATTGCTGGAGCTGGGTGTGTGCTGTAAGACCTCAGAGATGGTATCTATAGCTCCTCACAGAGCAGCATTTTATGGGAGAAGTGACACTTGGTGTTCCCATGTCCATATGCCTGCTGGGCTTGGGCCCCTGGCACAGATTCCTCTGGCAGGAAGTTTCTTTGGATCCCTCCTTTGAGCCTGGTTGTGTTTGGGGAGGCAGAGCAGCACACTGGAGTGCTCAGAGAGCTCTGGAAAGCCCCAAGCTTCTGTACATCTCCTGGGCAGCATTTCAAGCTGTGCCTGGAACAATTTTGCACTGCTCAGGGCTGGGATCCTCTCCCAAGGTCCACAGGAAACCCTGAGGCTGTAACCGGCCACGACTCTCTGATATCACCAGGACAGATTGTCTCAGCTCTCCTTAGACATATCCAAATCCCAGACCAGTACTGCCACAGCTTTGAATGGCCCAGGCTTTTCATCAGCTATTTATAGAATTACTTTATTAACAACTTTATTTTATACACTTGACAGTAATGCTTGAATCTGAGGAGTGCATTTTCCAGTCTTCCTCAGCTCACTCCCTCTCTGAATTCCACCTTGATTTTCCTGTTGATTTGGAGCCCACTCAAGAGGACACATATGGGTGACCCCATAGGAGAGGCAGATGAGTTTTTGATCATCTCCACAGAGGCTGCACCACTGTCCTCCACTTCCATCACAGCTTTCCATTATCTGTTCTTTGTGTGACCTCTGCATTGACTTGAGCTCTATTATTCACTTCAGAGCTGATAATGTTTGTGTTAAGTCTTAAACGTGGGGTCAGGGGGTAGTTAGAGCCTTTTCAGATTATGTGACCTCTCCTAGCAAACTTTGAAGGGCAGTTGTTGACCAGCCCTGGCGCTGTTTGCTCTGCAAGGAAGCAGGGTCTGTAAAAAAGCTTATTACACAATGTAAGTGATTTTCTTTTTGCTAAGCAAATATTTGCAATATGTTTTGGGAGATCAAGCATTCAAAGTGAAAAAGCAGGATACCTGCCAGGGATGTGGGAAGCACATAAATGACACCTCTAATTGGGAGAACATGGGCTGGTTTTAGTGTCTTGGCTCTACAAGGAAGCCAACAGGTTCCTACTCTGATTTTCATTGAGCTCTAAGGCTTTAGGCATCCCGACAAATCTGGAAAACTTTTTTCCCAAATTTTCTTTACTTCAACAGCTGCACTCATTACTCTTGAAAAAGCCAAGGTACTGTGGAACAGGGACAAATCTATGACTTTAACAAATGAGCAAGGTCCTAACATGGGGCTTTCTTAGGGGGTAGTTTATTTTATAAATGCCTGCAGTAACTAACAATGCCCAGCTATGGAGAGTGTGTCACCATCTGGGTGACTGCTCACAGCTGGTATCATAATTTTTGGATCATTCCTTTGGCTTGAATTGAAGTTGCAAAGACAGTATGTGGCTTAAGCTAGTTGGCTCAGGAGTAGCACATCAACTCCAGTCAACATCTAACTTCCACATGTGCATCTCTCCCTGTGCTGTGGTATTGACAGGAGTCTCAAGTTATATGCATGCAATTTATAAACAGCAAGAATACTGGAAATGAGGTAATATTTTGTATAAACATTTATTTTATAGTTTAAGAACAAGCCATTCAAAACATCTGGAAATCACAGGAACATGAGTAATATATAATAGCAATATCTTAAATATGCATTAGTAATATAAAGTCATCTTTCACTCTGATAGAAGTTACAACTTCATTTTTCTAAAAAGTGTTTAAGACATGAAATATGTTTAGGTAATACATATATACAGCATCTAATTTTCTCTCCTCTTCCCAGTGGAGTCTGAGACTCCAGAGGTTTCTGTGATGGAAACAACGTGCTACAACTTGAAGGCTGGATTGGTTTGGATTGTGTATGCAGAACTAGGCAAATAATTTACACCCATCATGGCTCTGTGTGCATGTAAGTGACAGAGCAGGGGTTTCAGTCCCTGTGCACGTGCACTCCCAGAGCTGCTCACCTATTCACAACAACCGATGTAGTTATAAATCATTAGGTCTGGAGTTATTTCTAGAATGTCTCTGTATCTATATCCTAAGCTATGACCTACTTTCATTATAACCCCTGCCCATCAGTGTGCTGCTATGCTTCCAGTGGTGATTTGGTAAAATGTGTTTGCCCTGTCTTAGTATGTGCGAATTGATAAATAATCGTGGGTTTGATCCGCTTACAGCTGTTTTATCCTCATCTCTAAGGCAAGCAATTCCCTCTCTATTTCATAGGGAAGGTCTGCATTAACTTGCACTTCAAAGTATTGCTTGATTTCTTCTACCTCCTTTTCCCAGAACTCTTTGGAGATATCAAACAGTTCGGTCAGGTTGATATCTTCTAACCCCTTCAAGTTCAAAGCAGCCTCTGTAGGGATGTAACCTATGGCAGTTGGTTTGGCAGAGGCTTTCCCTTCAATTCTGTTGAACATCCACTCCAGCACACGGGAATTCTCTCCAAAGCCAGGCCACAGGAATTTCCCTTGGCTGTCTTTCCTGAACCAGTTAACGTGGAAGATCCTGGGCAGTTTTGCAGCTGGACGATGGGCCATGCTCAGCCAGTGGGCCAAGTATTTGCCAAAGTTGTAGCCAAAGAAAGGCCTCATGGCAAATGGATCATGCATAATGATTTTGCCTGTTTGAAACACAGATGGAGAAGGTAAGGGAATGAATAGCACATTTATTCTGAAGCACAAAGATTCAGATCCTCCCAGGGTTTAGTACCCGTGATCCCTTCACCACCCTTCTGAACCAAAGAGCTTTAAGAAACAACAGAGCATTATCCTCGATGCACAAAAGGTACAAATTAAATTAATTTTTGTTATTAAATTTCTTAAATCTCAGGTCAAGCAGCTTAAATGAAGATCCTCAAGAGATGGGTATCATTCATGCATTTATGTTGAGCTCTATTAGAAGAGAAAATTTAAATTTGTTTATCCCAGACTGTAACAAGAACTCCCTGTCAAGGCATCTGGCAACCCTGTGTCTGTATCCTGTTCTGTATGCTTGCCACCTAAGGGATTATTTTGCTTAATTTGACTTTTACAGAGAATTTGGCTGTTAATTCCAATACAAATATTTTCTATTGTGAAAATGCACAGGTTGCAAAATTAGCTGCCAAGACTGAAATGTGAAAGAGCAGGGGGAAGGAGAGGGCAGGCAGTCCAGAGGGGCCTGCTTTTAATACAGGTAGCAGATTAAATTTTGATTTACCTTTGTGCTCAGCAGCTGCTGTTGCTTCAGATCTCATGGCTGCTCCTACAAATACTCCATGCTTCCAGTTAAAGGCCTCATACACAAGAGGGACACCTATAAAGAACAAAATCACTTCAGTAATTAGAGGTCCAGAAACATTTTTGTGACAAGTTTTGCTATCTGAAATAGTGCTGAATGTATGTTACTATATAATGCATTCTAATTTTTCCTGGTTTTTTAAAATCAGTTCATTTCCTGCTTTCTTACAGCAAAGAAGTTTAAATGGATGTTTTCAAAACTGGCCACTGATTACTGAACATCCAGTGGGAGATGTCTGGGACATCAGAATCTCCAGCAGATTTTAGTGGAAATAGAATCTGGTCCTGTGGTGATATTAGACTCAGACCTAGCATTACTTCTATTCCTTTTCCAACTTTAGGTGACCTTTAGCAGAACAATTAATTTTACTTCCTTTTCTTTAAACTATCTAAAACTGCTTAATTTCTCTAACCATTTGCTAAATGAACTACTTAAACTACAGGCAAATTGAGATCAATACAGCAATTTTTTATGTGTCTACTACCCACATTAGTGGGTCCTGATCTCCCTCCAACCCTTTATTATTATTACTTGTTTTGTATTAACATCAGACAACTCAGACACTGAAGCACCAGTGGCTGGAAGCGTGTGTGCCAAGGGCTAACACAGAGAAATTGGACTAACGTGGTTATTTCCTTGCTTTTGCAGCTGTGAAAGCAAAACCTGTGTCTGTGCCCAGCTGTGTGTCAACCCTTCTGTGGCCAGCATTCAGCCTGGAAACGTGGCTGCTGCATCTCTTACCAGCTGGTCTGCGGCCCCCAAAAATGATGCCCTCGATGGGAACGCCCTCGGGAGACTCCCACGCAGGATCCATGATGGGGCACTGCCTGGCTGGGGAGCAGAACCTGGAGTTGGGGTGAGCACAAGGTTCTCCTGCACAGGAACACGACAAAAAGGTCATGATGGCAGAATTAACTTAAATTTATTCATTAGTTTCAAAGAAAGCCAGGAGAGGGGCACGGTGTGGGTTGGGTACCGTTGTCTGGGGTCCAATCCTTGTTCTTCCAGGAGGTCACTGTAACTCCAGCTGGCAGGGGCTCATCAATGCCTTCCCAGTAAACTCCTCCATCACTGGTTTCTGCCACGTTGGTAAAGATGGTGTTCTTGAATATGGTTTTAATGGCATTGGGGTTTGTTTTGACTGAGGTTCCGGGGGCGACACCAAAAAAGCCATTTTCAGGATTGATTGCCCTTAAGTTGCCTGGAAGTTAAATGACAGAATGTAAATAAATCATACTGATTTAATTCTATCCAGAAGTTTATAGCATGTCTTACTGCACCTACAGCAACCTGTAAAACATTCCAATTTAATTTCCATACCTTGTTCATCAAATTTCATCCAGGCAATATCATCACCCACACACTCAATTTTCCATCCTGGCAGGCTTGGGTTCATCATGGCCAAGTTAGTTTTTCCACATGCACTAGGGAATGCTGCAGCAAAGTACTTCTTTTTACCTTCTGGATTGGTAATTCCCAGGATCTATTGAAAAATTAATGCAACTGTTAAACACAGTCTTTTCTTCTTGCACTTTTCATTTTGGAGATTGTCTCCCAGCAAGTGGAAATGATAAAATATTTAATTATGCACATTTGTTCCTACAGAAGAAGCACCACATATTATTGTTGACAAATAACTCAAGCTGTGTTTTTTAAATCAGAGAGTAAACTCTTCTTGTCATTAGAATACCTGTGAGAAATTCTTATATATTTTTTTAAATGCTAGATCTGTTTATCATAAACATTTATTTTTATTTTGCTGGTTAAAGACCATACATATCTGTGTTTCTCTGTCAGGAAAGAAGAAAACCAGGCAATATTCTTTTGGCTGCACAAGTGGAGTGAAGGGAAAGCACTTTGTGCATGGATACTTCTGCTCTTCTCAAGGACTACAGATATTTTTTCTAAGGCTGCTCTCTTATGCACTTTGAAATTCTTTTTTTTGGTGGTATTTTATGGTGGTAGAATGTTTAAAGGACAGCAGAAATTAAAGCCAGTAATGTTACAGAGCCAAACTCCCTTATAAAATCTGATATATGCAGGTTTTTGAGTGCATAAACCTCTTTATAATTTGGTCCAGTGGTGATGCTCAGGCTCTGCTCAGGGTCTGCCTACAAGAAGTCACTCTCAGAAGTTCCAAACCTTGCTTGTTTTATGCCATTACAGATGATATTTTAAATGTTTAGTACTTGACCTTGCAAGCAGTTTTTTCTTCCTGAGGAGCCTGGCACGTGACAGATTCCTATCCACAGTTACAGGACTATCCATGTGAGACTAATTCCACTGATGGCAGCCGGGTGATGGATTTACCTGGCTCTAATTTGGGGTTTAATGGCTGCTCAAACACACAAGATTTAACAGCTCTTACCAGCATGTGCTCTGCGAGCCAGCCCTCCTCTTTGGCCAGTCTGCTGGCAATCCTGAGAGCAAAGCATTTCTTCCCCAGCAAGGAGTTTCCTCCGTAGCCGCTGCCAAACGAAATGATCTCCCTGCGATCCGGGAGATGAGCAATCAGCGTCAGCTCCGGGTTGCACGGCCAGTTGTTGATTAATGGCTCTGCAGAACAGAATGTTGTACTCATGAATGCAGCAATTTCCATGCTTGATCACGCTGTTGTTTCATCATCATTGTGCCTCTGACAGCAACCCGCGGCAGATGCTTCAAGGAAATCCCTGCTAAGTATGGGGATAATAATCTCCTTTCCATCAAACTCTTCTTGGGCTTTGATTCCTTTAACTGAGATTTGATCCCAGTGCTGTTTCAGAACCACCCTGGTCTTCTGTAGTGGGGGTGTCCCACCAGCTCCAAAACACAGCCCTGGGGAATGCCCCAGGGGTTTTTAATGGCTCCAGGGGTTTTTAACGGCTCATGGGGTTTTTAATGACTCCAGGGGTTTTTAATGGCTCCAGGGGTTTTTAATGGCTCCAGGGGTTTTTAACGGCTCTTACCTTTCAGTGGCAGAGGGCATCCAACTGAGTGAAGGCATTTTACAAACTCTCCATTGCCCAGGGCTTTCAAAACATCTGTTCCTATCCGTGTCATGATCCTCATGCTGGCCACTACATAGGGTGAATCCGTCAGCTCGATCCCAATCTTGGACAAAGGTGACCCAATAGGTCCCATGCTGAAGGGGATGACATACATTGTACGTCCTGGAAAACAGGGAGGAGCAAGATGTGACCAAGAGCAAAAGAAGGAACTTTTGAAGTACCTTTATAACCATGGAGGTTGTTTCTCAGTGCTTTAAAAGCTGTTTGTCTTGTGAGAGCTTCTGATGATGTTTAAAGAGGTGGAGCTTTCTGTTTGTTTAATTGTGTAGCAAGAAGTTTTATCTTAAGTGCTGCAAGCAGCAGTTCAGACAGTTTGTCTAGCCAGGAGTAAAAGGAGTGAAGGCCAAGTTCTCTGTCAGTGTAAATCCCTGAATCTGAAATTATTGCTGTGGATGGGGGGTCCTTCATTCTCATCTCACTTCCTATCTTCTCCTCAGCTGCTGTGTGACTTCCTGAACCAAATTACACAAATTTTTGTACTTTGCCACTCTTCAGAAAAACAAGAATGCTGGAAAGAGACTGAGGACTGTCCTGGGTATTTGGGTCTATGGTAAAGATCTGCATGAAACCAGTGAAATCACTATTGGGGGTATAAACCTAAATCTTCAGCTCAAATGGTTCTTTAAAGATTACAGTAACTTGCAACAATATAAGTGTCTCAGCAACGCTGAAATTTCAGTGTCAATCATCTTTTTCTTGCCTACCTTGCATGCAGCCTGGGAACCTGGTGTTGAAGGCTTTCTCAAAATCTTCCTCAGACATCCAGCGCCCCAGCTGGCTTGTTCCAGTTTTAGGTATTGGAGTGGTATCTCTCTGCTCTTGAGTGATGATGACAGTTTTGCTCTCAATTCTTGCCACATCTCTTGGATCAGTGAGAGCCAACCAGCTGCATTTCACCAAAAACCAGGAAATTAGACTTTAATTATCAATATAGCATTTTTAGTCTTCTGTGAGGCCACTTCAGCACAAAAGGTTACTAAAACAGTGCTTTGTAAGGCAAACATTAGTGACAAAGCAGTATAGCAGATAATCTCAAAAATCAGTCAGATACATCCTCTCATACAAATTGTTTTAAGACTTTCCAGTAATAATAGCAAATTAAATGGCCTAGGAAATTCTTGTTACGTGTTAATACTTCTTTGCCTCTTATCTCAGCCTTATTGTCTACTGCTAACTTTCAAGGAAAAGTTAATCTTGTTTAATTCTCATTCTCATCAGTGTGAAGTTGTTTTGTATGGGGACCACAAAATGATGCCTCAAACCAAGTGGATGCCAAGGAAAGTAGTTTAAGTGTTGGTATAAGTGCCAGAGGGATCAGAACCCAGTTTAATGGATTGGCATAGTGTCTTAAGTTGGAGGCATCACAAAGGAAATACTGAGTATAAGCACAATCATTAAAAGTGAAGGAGTTTATTAAAGGGGAGTTTTTTCCTCTCTAAGGAATTTTTGCCATCTATTTACAATAGAGGGGATTGTTTTACATTTTCACCTTTGTGCATGGAAATTTTCCACGAGTATAAAAATGTTCTAGCTGGGCTGTCATAACCATCATCACTACAGCTAAGCATATAATTAACAATGAATAATTTATCTGGTGAATCTTGCCCTTTTCTCTCCCAAATAGTCTGCAAACAGATTGCCAAATTCCTGCACTTTAGTTATTCAAAAGTCCTTGCAGATTTCTCCCATGAAGATCTCGTGGTTGGCACGTAATTCTTGAGTATGCACTTGTTGTTAATATTCTCCTTTCATGTTCAGTTAGTTGGGAGAAATTAGGAAATATTTGAAAAAACTATTTGCAGAATACATTAGAGTCAAAGCTCATCGGCATGATATGAATAACGCCTGTACTGAATAATATTTGAACACCCACAGACCTATTTGAATGCCACAAAAAAGTATGTGATGAATAAAGTAATTGGCTAAAATAGTAGAATTCTTCAAAAGAAGATCTGCTCAATCATATTTAGCCATTGCTAATGATAAGTTACGTAAGTCTCATGTCATTATATCAGTTCCCTGATGTAACTAATCAATAGAGAAAAAGTACAGTTGATAGTCCAGTTGAATAATATGCTTTATGCTAATTTTTAGAGGAAAAAGTTTGCTTTTCCTGAGTATTTCACCTATGTAAGCTAAAGTTCCAAAATGTTCATGGAAAGCAAATATTGGAGAGTTATAAGATGTTTTTTGAGTAAACAGGATAGAAAATGAATTTTCCAATTCTGAGATGATACTTGACTTCATTTAGGTTACTCACCAGTTCTCATACTTGTTCAACTTCTTGATCATGCCTTGTTCTACCATGATGTCCAGAAGTTTTTTGTTCTCTTCTTCCGAGCCATCGCAGATGTGGATGCACTCAGGCTGGCACAGCTTGGCGTTGGTTTCGATGAAATCCCTCGCTTCTGGAGACAGACTCTCCAAATCCCCCTGGACAACCTTGGGCATGACGTTCATCTCAGCTTTCAGCTGTGGGGGCATTATTGAAGCTGTTGTGGACCTTGTGGATGGCTATAAAATACTGACCACAATCTAAAATCAAATAGATTAGGTGTGTTAGCATATTTTACATTCTAACCAGCATCACAAAGCCTAATGTGCAACACAAAGAATTTGCAGTGGACTTGATTATGTACTGCTTTAAAATCAAGGCAGTGAATTTGGATCACTGCTAATTTCAAGGTGGGAAAAATAGAGGCCATTCTAAAAATTTAAGGTGGAAAAATCAGAGGCCATTCTACTTACTGTCTATGTAAGGTGGAGCTGGATGCCAGAGAGGATTTTGCTGCACCTTTCAGTTGAGCCCGTTTCACTTGCCTTGGAGCTCTCTTGAAATCGCTGCTTTCCAAGGATGCACCTCCTTCCTTAAATATTCTTCATGGTAGTGTCCATCCCACCAATTAAGGTGAGGGAGGGCTTGTCCTTTACATCAGCACTGGATGTGTCTTGGGACAGTGCCACTGACATTGTCATCATGCAGAGTTGTCAACAAAGCTGTCCTGGCGGGGTAATCATTTAACAGGCTTGATTAATGAATGCTGAAAGCGGAGGTTCTTAGCCCCTGGGTTTGGTGTTTTGAAGCAGTTACAAAATCTATCAGTTTAACCAAACTTTGATCCAATTTGGCTTTGAAATCAAAAACGTCATAACTTCTCGGTGTGTGGGAAAGGTTGAGTACAAAGAGTTTCTGGAGCCAGGAACACAGAGGTCATGCACGGAGGCAAAGTGCAGCTGGCACATTTGGTAGGCAGATGGTCACTCGTTGGCTGTGAAGTGGAGGCTCGTCCAAGGGGTGTTTACTCACCTTGGGAACACTGCCTGATCTGGGTATAAAGTTCAGCAGTGAGCACTGACAGGCCTGAATAACCATGACATACACAAGGCCCACAGCTCTTATTTCTGTCTGTGTGATTCTAAAAAAATCCCAAGCAATATAAATCTTAGTGTTGGGGTTCCTTCAGTACAGGCAAGGAAATTTTTGCTTCTGGCTTGTTTTAGGCTCTTGCAAACTAAACAGTTATTTTCTATTGCTACACCTCAGAAGAGGCAAAGCAGCAAGTGTCTCAATAATTAACCTCCTCTTTCAAATATTACGTTTTATTTTACTGGGAGTTCTGTGGGGTGGAGGTGTCATAAAATATTAACCCACCCTTTAATTAGTACTCAGAGCAAACTACAGAAGTGGGCAGGACTGGGGCTGCACGCTGTTGTCCTGTGGGTGAACTGCACTGTGTGCATGTGAACATACACAGACTTGAGTCTCTATATGTGTCATTTGTGGCAGTATCTGATATCAACAGCCACTACTGCTCATAATTCTGAGTCTTATCTCAGTGTGATATTAGACACTTGAGTGTGATCTCGGACTCTTTGAACTCTTGTCTCTGTTTCTGCAGGCCTGTCTCTAGCTTCCCCTATTCCATTTCAGACCATTGTGACCATAAAGAAAGGTCATGTCTATTTGTCCATGCAGTCTGGGTGTGGGAAGATTGAAGTATTTCAGACAAACAGAACTGTAGAAATAACCCTGCTGCCATTTCCTCTCACTCTATTTATACCCAGTCTTAGCAAAGCATGTGGAGCCTGGATAAGGTAATGTTTTTGTGCCAGCTTGTGACTTTTTTGTATTGATGGAGCTTTTACCATGATTGTCATTGGTAGTTTGCAGAACAGGAATTCTGGGATTCCCAGCTAAGTTTCATGGGGTTCCATAAAGCAAAAAAATTGACTTATCTTGTATAAAGGGTGTTCACAACCCAGCTGTTGCTCAGGTTTGTGAGGATGTTCCCAGCAAGGTTCTTGCTGGGTCAGCCCGCAGTGACTTGCAACCCCCAAAAAGCCAGGCTGGCAGAGCAGCAGGGATCAGACTGCAGCTCACCTTCCCATCCTGCAAGTCTAAAACACTGCAGTTCCCACTGCAGGAACAGCCCCTGGGACTGTACTCTCTATCTCCCCTGCAAAGCCTTTTATAATGTTTTGTAAATAAGGGAAGAAAACAGTGAGGTAACAGGGGCTGTCCTTGATGCATGGCAAGGCCAAACATTCCTGAAAAGGAAAACAAAAATCTGGTGGGATAAGAGGTGCTAAAGACTGCTCCTGATAGGGTTGTGATGTAAGCAAAGATAAAATCCAAAACCAATTTAATGATGGCAAAGCTGGTGTTTGTCTTCAGAGTCCACATACTGTGTTGCTGGTGGAGCTGATCAGAAATATTTTGTTTTTAAAACATGCTATAAAGTACCTTCATTAAAAATAAAATGGAGTGTGATCTTTTGTAGTACTAAACAGAACCCTTTTTCAGAGAAGTATAAAAATACTGAGTGCTTTTTGCTGGCCAGGTAAGTCAGTGTACATAGAAATAACAGAGTAAGCCAGCAATGCTCAGTTGTCAGGAAGACAGTAGACCAGGAAATGATCATATTGCAGCACAAGTAAAATCAGAGTAAAAACTTACATACAACAGTGTAAAACAGCAGAATCAGTCATGATGTCTCTAGGTTTTTAAAGGAGGAAAAAAATTCCCAAACCCAGAGCATTAATTTCTGCCAATTAAATTACAGTCAGGCAGGTGTTGTGCAAATTTTCTAACACTGCAATCCTAACCTCCCACAATCTTGCTATACAAACTGTGGGCTTCTCTTGAGAAGACACTAAATATGCCAAATTGGTGGCACTGTGTTATGAACATATGTCCATTAAAAATCACATTAAGGATTCCAAATGTTTTTCATTTGTGATGGCAGCAGGGCTCGAGTACAGATGTCCACTGGGAATTCTAGACACTTCAGCATCAAATTACTTGTATTTAGGTAACACCTCCCATCAGAGGATCTCAAAGCATATCACAAACACACAGTAAGCCTCAAGCCCCTATATAAAACACACATAGTATTTGGTGCAATGAAATAACTGGAGCATATGCAAATCAAGGCCAGGGTTTTTTTTTCAAGAATCTTCTCATTTAGAGATTCATCTTTCAGACAGCCAACAGAAGGCATTAAAGGTTTTATGTGAAGATAGTGAATTCTCATAACACCCACTGTGTCCCACACAAAAACCCAGATGTAGCACTTCCAATGGCTCAGTGACAGTGGTCTTGAGGTGTTCACCCAGTACCAGTGGGTGCTGCTGTCTGGATTCAGTTTCTGGAAGATTTCACGAATGGCAAACATGGATTGTGGTACAAGGAAATGTAAGAGCCTTAAAAAAAGAGCTGTCTTGAGCGTAAAGTTTATTTTCCATTTAAATGAGAAACCTTTTTTAGTAGTAACTGCATTATAATGCTCATCTAATAGCTGATACAATTTTTTCTGATTGAACTTTTTTTGGCACTTTTTCTCTGTGCTTCTTGACACTTGAATGTGATGCTTATCAGGTGCCTTCTTGGAAGCTGTCAAATCATTTAAACGTGTGTGAATCTGACATTTCAAGATGATTGTGTTCAACAAGTGCCTTGAAAGGAGGGGTTTTAGGATGTTTGCTTTGATGGACACTTTTCAGGTTGTTCAAAACAGAATTTTTGGAGCGCCTCAGGTTTTATAGACTTAGTAGAACTCAAAAAAATGTGAAGGTTTTTTAGATGCTCAGAGAACTGTCATTTGAAAGCTTAACTCATCACTACAAACCAGGGTGCAACAAAGCACTCTCAACGACATCTGAAAGTTGTTAATGGCATGTAATAATACTCAGAAATCCTACTTCCCTCCCATTGCTAATTCTCCTACATATTGTCACCTCCAAAGAGTTTGTCACTTGGGTATTTTGCTGTAAAATTGTAGGTTTTTTTAAGATGCTCTGAGCTGTTCTACTAATGGAAGAGCACAGCCTCTGGGTTGTTATTTGGTGGAGTTGCGCTCTGCTGACACTGAGCACACTCCAACAGCTGCTGGTGCCACCGAGCCCAGATCCAAGGGCAGCCCTTGCAAGCTCACAGAGAGCAGGGCAGGGATCGTTCTCTCCATTTCCAAATGAAAACGTGAACCGTGCAGGCTGCCTGCAGTTGCAAAAGAGTCTGTGAGTGAGCCAAGTGCTTGTTCCAGAGCCGGGCGGTGTTTCCGCCTCACAGCCCTCTCCCTGCACGCAGTTCTTCATCACTGACCCCTCTGCAGGAGCTCTGGGGCCCTACCACACATGCTGCACACTCCTCTCCACGTGTGCTGCATGAGCTGTGAGACCGAGCTGTACCACAGGAGATGGAGCCTCTGCCATCAGCTACAACAGGTAGCAGCAACTCTTTCCTCCCTTTTACCTCCTTTCCAACCCCAATCAATCAATACAGGGTTGGGTGGATTGCAAGATATGATGTCTGTGGAACTCTGCAAAACGTGATGTAAGTTTTTTGGCCCGTGTTCAAAATGAAGTGGCTTGTTCTGATGGCGGAGGAGTGGAAAAAAATGCTGGGATTTATCACGATTAGACTGTACCTCCATTAGGCTGTCCAGCATTTTCAACTTGACAACAGACATTTCTCAAAACAAATGGAAGCAAATTTCAGCAGCCAGGAAGATGCACTGGTGCATGTTTAAGGCCTTGAAACAAAGTCACCAAGCTTTGATGTTTAGTTTAGTATCAGCTCAAGTGCTCAATCCTGAGCAATGTTTTAGGGAAAGTCCTGGTTGTGCCACAGTACATGCCAAGGCTGACATTGCACCATGGGCACACTGGTTTCTTGCTTGTTGTGCTGCTTTGACAGATAAAATAGTTATTATTGTCATTATTGTTACTTTTTTTTAAGCTCACTTTTACAGGCCCAGCTCTGGAGATGGGATTGAGACATGTAATTTTAATTTTGATAAGCATTTAGTCCTCTGGAGCTGTTTCTTGAACTGTGACTCCAACCTGGGGACTCTTCCCTAAAGGAGTATTGTCCTTTTTAAAAAAAAACCCAACTCTGTCAAAGATCAGTGTGAATATGTGAGTAATGGGCTCTGTAGCTACTGGTACCTGACCAGTGGCCAGGTATGTGCAATTCTGTTAGCTTGGGAGCTCTTCTCCTCTGCTCCAGAAGGTCTCAGTCATGTGGAGAGTCTGGGCCCACCAAGACTTGACTGACTTTACCCTAGCCACAACAGAATTATGATTTCTGCATGGTTACTGCAGGTCATTTTTTGCTGGATGAAGAGCAGAACCACAGCCAGGAGGAAAGTGGACAAACCATACTAAGCAGAGTGAAAACCAGTCAGCCACAGGTTTGTGTTTCCCTCTACATTCCAGCATCTGTCTGCTCAGTCACACAAAGCCCAGATGGCTCCAAATCCAATTTTCAAATAAAAATGGTTACCCTTGCTGGAGTGAAATTTCTTTACCACAGAGATGTGTGTTTGCATTTGTCAAGGACTTCCTGCTTTCTTCTTGGGTAGGGAACAGACAAATCCTTGCACATGAGTTCAAGCACCTCTTGGTCAAGAATTTCTGTCTTCCTGTGGATCACTGGTGTTCTGCTAATGGTGCACTTTTACAGAGACCTCTCCTCCTCAGGCCTAAAGAAATGACATGGAAGCACTTTTTCTATTCTAAATGTGTTAATTTTTTCTAGGATGAGACACCTCTGGCTCCCCTTGCTCCTTCCTCTTGCACACCATTCATTTCTCTGCGATGCTTTGCCTGCTGGCAGTGCTGGCAGTTGTCCTTTCGGGGTTACCCAGTTCTATCTGTACGATAGGCTTTTTCTCTTCTCTTTAAATCCTCCCATATACCTTTGTCTTCTCTCAACATTTCAGTCCCTTGTTACATGTAGTCTGACCCACTGGTCACAGCTCTGTGCATTCTTCTTGAGCCAAGTCCTTTGAAGAAGGATGGCTTTAACTGGTAAGAGTCAGGGCAGACTGAAGGTTTAGTTTCTGTTTCTTCCTCTGCTATGGATTCCCCATTTGACTTTGGACATGTAACTACATCCCCAAGCCTTTATCAGCTCCTAGGAAGGGCGTTGGGAGGTGATAATGCCAATATCTCTTTACACTTTTGAATTCTCCTAGTTTGGTTGATAGTTTCCAGCTAGAGGAGAGTAAAACCTAATTAGACGTGATCATTATCTCTTCTCATTTTTGTCTGTGCCACAGACAGTCCCTGCTGGGTTCTCTCTAGGTTACTGTAAAGCAAATAGTAAGTTCTGACTTGAAATGAAAAGCATTTACTTACATATAAACTGTTTTCTCCTTCAATAGCAACACAAAAGCAGCAGCTTGGGCTGAACTGAGTTTTCTGTTTCAAGTAAGATTTGTTCTATACTTTTTCCCCAGGAAAACAGCTTTGATTAATATTTCAAGCATTTTATAAAACGAAAAGCCAACCAACAGGATAGAGCAGCTGACTATGCAGAAATGAAAGCCAAGCTACATCTAAAGGTCAGAAGGCAAATGTGCCTATGTCAAGCACTACATGCCTCTTGGTTCTTGAACCTGGCAGCTGGAGGAAAATCAACATTGCACAAAAACCAATAATCTCTGTAACGAGTCCTCTGTTTACTGGAAAACTCTTATGTAAGTGTTAACAGGTCAGGTGAAATCCTACATACTGTACATTTCTGCTAGCAACGTTCTAACAGGAATAGACAACATCAGTGGACCACAATGGGATTTTTTTCAATGTAAAGGCACTTTTGTTTGGTCAATGTAAATGGTTCCTATGAGACAAATGCCACAATTACGATTATTTCTACAAACAACACTCAGTAAAGAGACCAGGAGTTCAATTGAACCCTGGAAATCATGACTTTTTTTTCTTATGCTTTTAGGAAGACAGGATTCTGACTGCTATATGTGCACCTTTCACTGACTACCTGTAACTATCTCCAAGTTTACTGAATCAGGATGATACATATGCATATGAACAGTGTTTATGTAAAGAAAAGCTTCTTATGTGTGTGCTTAAACCACTGTGTACAAATGAACAGCAATCAACTTGCAGACAAAAGACCCCATGCATTTCCTAACCTTGTAGAGCCCAGGTATTTGCTCTAGATAGCACTAAATACCTTTTTATTTTGGGTGAAGCATAAATGCCCAGAAGATCTTAAAAGATGGGTATGAATGACAGATCAAGAGATTTTCAGTTTGTAGAGGTAGCTCTGAAAGGAGTAACAACCATGATTCACAAAACCCAGGTATTCTCATCTGCTTTCTAGACATTTGGTGTTTAAGATTACCAGGTCTATAAGATTGACTTTATTTCTTCTTACAGGTGTAGAAAAGATGTGCAACTAAGCCTGCTATACCATATTTCCAAAACCAGTTCCCAATGGAGAGGCCTGGGGATATCTGGTTGTGGACTTTAAGTGATGGTTCAACATTGTAGCAGTGCAGAAAACAAAGATTTAAGGTATTTCTGCCAATAAATATCACAGGTTACATCACCTACTGTTCAGTTAAGTGACGTTAATACACAAGTTGTTAAATATTCCCTTAAATTTTCTTGATTTCTTGATTTCTTTAGATTTTTGAATTAAGAAGTTGATTTGCACTCCTCAGAAAGTTTAGAGGATTTGTTATCTGAGCTGGAAAAAAGGTGCACAGGAACCCACTGCTCTTCTGAACCTACCAACCACCTCCTTACTGCTGATTTTGCAAGGTTTAACATGTGCTTGCTACACATCCACGTGGAAGCAGAATTTGAACTCCTCTGGGTTTGTACATCTCACTCACAGATTTATTAGGATAACCATTTAATAGTCTCATTCTTCAGTGATCCTTTTAACTTCCAGTTTTGGTGTCTGTTCAGCTGTGCACGAAGAGCTGTTCTCAGAACTGTTTTCCTGATTAAAGATTAACAATGCGATAAAAGAAGGAAACATGGGCATCCTTGGAGTTTGTTTCTTACATCAGCTGGGTTAAACCTTTACCATATTTTCTCACTGTGTATCTTCTCTCTGTGTTTGGCAATCAATTTCTGCACAGCTCCAGCACGTTTCCCCCGGTTTAGTCAAAACAAGAGGAAAACTTTCTGCCTTTTAAATTTTTAACTCTTCCACCCTTGCACAAACAGCAACAGAAACCTGTAATAACTAACTAAGGGGAGTTGAATTAAAAACTTTCCTTGTTATCTGTTGGATTAAAGAGTATTCTGTAAAAACAGTGGAAGTCACTGAGGTGTAGTTAACTGTATAACCACACTAATGTCTTCTGAAATGGAAGAAGTGATATACCTCCCAATAAACATCCTTCTTCCAAACAGACCCAGGCACGCAGCTCTGCTGTTTGCCACCAGCAGCAAATTGTGTATTAGTGGATGACAGGATTGTTTCTAAATATATCATAATGTTGGATGAAAGAGTTAATAGACAAATTACAATTATGGTTAATAATTTTTAGACCACTTCCCTGACTTGTGTCTAAGCAATCAATCATCCCTGGTACTTTCAGCTCCAATAAGCTTATGTTAAATGCTTCCCCTTTTATATATCCCACATCTGTACTCTATTAGGTCTTGGTTTTTTGTCATGTTATATAATTATAAGTATTTACAGTATGAAGTAGCATTTTAAGAACATAGACAATACTTGAAAGCTCTGAGTCTTTTAACTTAATAGGAACTGGTTTTGTTCTGCTGCAAGAACCACTCATATTTAAAGAGATGATTTGTCTCCTCAAAGTCAAGATGAGCATTGGAGAGAGAGCAAAGCCTGGCTTTCCCTGTGCCTTAGGCACAACCCCAATTTAGCTGATCCTCTATGAACAGCACAGTCCAAGCACTGTGCCCTGAGACAGCTCTGCAGCTCTGCTCACCCTCCTCTTTGCATGAGAAGTGGTAATTTATAGCCTGCCTAGACACTAGTCAATCAATACCCTCCAGCATGATTTCCATCTGGCTTTGCTTTGCTGTGCTCCCATCTTCTCTCTGCTTTGGGGATTCAGCAAGGAAACAAGTAGGACTGTATGTTCTGATGTTTCTGGGTCTGAGGTCTGACTAGTTTTTGTATGACTGTTGCAATAGGGAGCAGAGACTCGTGTTCTTTGGGGCAGGCAAGAAATCCAAGTCAGATCTGAATCCTAAGTGATGTCTGCTAAAATAAACTGGAGCTTCCATCTCCCAACCAGAGGTCTGGGGGAAAAAATAAAAAATTAATAATATTCGTCTTTCCAAGTGATCAAACTGTATATTTTCTCCTGAGAATATTCCAGGCCAGCACTGAAGCACTGATTTAATTCTGAATCTGCAAGATTCAGTTGCTTAGAACAGCATCAAAAGGAACATAACTTTTTATCTCACTCATTAGCTGACGTGCTTTCTTTTATTTTTTTTTAATTAAGGTTTTTGGTGGTCTCTGAAGAAATGCTCCATATTTGTGAAAGTGGGACACCAAAAGAATGAGGAGCACCAGAAAATACAGCAAAAAGGCTTCAACCAATTAGTGACAGCTTCAAGACCTGAGCAACATTTAAAGGAGCCAGATGAATTAGAAGATTGTAAAAGCATCTCCGCTTTCTCTGAAGCAGGTGAGGGTGTGAAGGAGGTTATCTGGTGCTGTCATTATTAAGAGGGGCAATATCTCACTGCAAAAGAGGTGCTGAAGGTAGTGATTGTCCCTGGGGTAGCAGCAAAGGGAAGGCGTGCGTGTTTGCAGCCCGGTGCTGAGGCACACACACCGCTGACAGGTGCGGTGTGAACACGACACATACTTGGAAACAAAAGTGAGACATTGGTGGAAAGTGAAAATGGAAAACTTTCCAGATGCCAGGTGGAAAATGATATTAAAGCTGTCAAAATAAGTCACAACAAAGACTGGGTTTTCTCCTAGACTAACAGGAGTCATGTTCTGGAGAAGAATGGAGGTTTCAACTACAAGGTGGAGTGTCATAAATGAAACAATTATGAGTATTGGAGGTTAAACTGGAACCTGTTTGTTTGGGGGGTTTATGCTTTGGTCTCTATATTTTTTTGTTTTTCTCCTTCAATTGCACTTCAGCATTCTTGATTTACTCTACAGTTTGTGGACAGGTCAAAAATGTGTAAATAAATCCCACTTCATTGCTTCACATAGTTATCTATTCTGGGCCTAATTCCAAGCCCTGTTAAATTGATGGCAATCCTTCCATTGGCATCAGAGGACTGCAGCTAAAAACCTGTGATGGAGGTGCAAAGCATCACCAGAGAGGATGGATAAACAGCCTCTGCAGTCATCCAAAGTGAGTTTCTGAAACACAGTTAGGAAAGCAAACCTTGAACTGCGTTCAAGGTCAAATGTGCTTTATGTGTATGGTGATGGAGCTTTTAAAAAAGTCAGCTCCACCTAACACACATTAAACACTTTAAATAGTATAAAAGACATTATTCAGATTTAAGATAGACAATCTGAACAGATAAACCAGTATTTTATTCTTTAAAAAGTCAGTTGCACTGTTTATACTTGGGTGGAAAACCACAGATCAGAACAAAGTTTGCTGTGTTTCCTTAGAGCAGCCAAGGAAATTTACTCTGCTGATTGAGGATTTTACTTGTCCATGTATCCACTTTCATGCACTGCTAGATTCTTATCAGCAATTTATTTGCAATTTATCTGCAATTTTGTGGCTGAATTTTGTTTCTTTATGTCACATTACTTAGCACAAGAAAATGTGCCTACATTAAATTCCTTGTACTCCTTTTGAAATACTCCTAACAAACAATAATTCATTTTGAACGTTTACCCCCCAAAGTATAATTATGATTTAAAATATAAAACAGCTCTCTATTCTTTTTGTGATAGACTTTTCATGCAGGCTGTTGATGTGTTAGAAAGAGCCAGACTCCCAGAGGAGTGGGTAGAAGCTTGATTGCAGCTAGAGATAGACAATGCAGCAGCAGCAGTAACTGGAGACTGTACACACAACACACCATAATGGCCATTATGGAGCTGTTAACCTCTAGTGTGTCAAAACCCACTCAGAAACTGGTTGAATTCATAGATTGCTGATCCAAGTGGTTCCTTTAAATTCAGCAAAAAAATGAACTGAAGGGCCATTCTGTGTTTGAGCCATAAATCCTTGGAAATATCAGTTAATAATGGCAGACCTTTGCTATAGCTGCATGCATGGTGCTGATATTAATAATGCAGAAGTGCAAGGCAGGACAGCTCTTAGAAGTTGATGACTGCTGAAGTGCAGAAAACCTCATTAAAATAACCTAAAGGATGGTGTATTATTCTAGCAGCTTTTTTCCTACAGCACCCTTCAACTATCATAATTGCACAGTATATGGAGCAACTTGAAAAGATTTAGAAAATGTGTAAGAAGTAAAATCTCTGGCCATAGTTACTGGCAGCCTAATTATGTGAATATATTGTGTACCCGGCATCCTGTTCTTTAGTTTGGAGAGCCCATGGATTCATGGATGATGAATAATGTGGTGTCTAACCAAAATATCAGCACTAAATTGCTGGAATAAATATTCAGCCTTAAATAATTGCTTTGGATTTATGTTGATTCCAAGCAGTAGAAAAGTTATGACTAACTTGCAGTTGTTAAATGTAAACATGTTGTATTATTTTTGCATTTAAGATTTTACAGAACTGTGGATAGGAGTGGTTGTTGTCAAGGGATTTTCAGTCGATGTCTCTGAAGATGAAGTCCAATAACCCCACCTCTGAAAGGCCAGTGGTGTGGGCTGCTATTTGTACTACAGATATTTCACAAATGCCAGTTGTACTGGGTTACTTCCACAGACAAGGAAAGCCACTTGGTTTGGGGCTTTGATTGGTGTTTGGTAATTCAGTTTAACAGGATAACACACTGGGCTTCAGTCCCTGTGCAATGTATTGTACCCTGCAATGCACCAAGCTAATATTTAGAGGTAAAGCTCCAAATCTACCCTCTGCACTGGCATATAATAGAGTATTCGAAGTAAATGGGTTTTATAAAATGTTTGATGGCTGGAAATTGCTAGTCTAGAAGGGTACACAAGATTAAATGTTAAGTCACTCAAACTGTGCAAGTTTACCTCAAAGACATTTTCACAATGCCTTTGGAGAAGTCTTTCAACTTGTTCTCACTGAATAACCAATCCTGTCCTAAGGTACAGTGTAATGATGCTCACACATCGCTCCACTGCCTCTGCAAAGCCACTTGAGCCAATTTTGTACAACACTTGTGTGGCGGCAGCGTCAGGCGGCCCTTCAGCGACACTCCAGCGCTGGGCTCACGGCTGGAGGCTTTCTGTCACTGAAACCTGGCAAGTGCTTCAGATATTTCCCAAGTGCAGAAACCAGTTGAGCTCAGCCCCGTGGTCTCCAGCCAAGTGGGAGCAGAAGGTTAAGGGGCCTTTAATTAAAGCCAAGAGATCTTCGTCTTTGCTTAGAGGGTGAGAAAATGGCAGCTGCTCTGACAGGACTTGGGGACCAAGGAGCACTGGGCACCTGGTGCATTGGGAGGGAACGCTTCGCAGGTTTGGGGCTTCATGTTTTGTAGGGAATTAAGAGCAGGTGCTGAGCCCCTTCCCTGCCGCCTTCCCTCAAGGGGTGGCCCAGGCACAATGGCCCAACAGCCCGCAGGGACCCATCTCCCCATGGGGGAACGGCCCGCAGTGGCCATGAGGGGCCTTGGGCCAGGGCAGACCAAGGCAAGGAGCTCTGAGGGGGTGAGGCAGGGCCAGGGCTGATCCTGAACGCCCATGGTTTGCCCTCGTTTAACCTCGAACAGGATCGTGCAGTAGCGTGTGGGGCCTTAGGGCTGCAGGACAACCAAGGCCGGCAGCGGAAGGGTGGTGAGGCCAGGCTGAGAGCGCAGTGCGGACAAGTTCCCGAGGAGGGTGAAGAAGGCCAAGGCTACACTCGGTGTGTGTAAAGGGGAACCCGCTGACCCCTGCCTGTTCTTCTGAAGAAGGTGAAGAAGGTCAAAGCTACGTTCGGTGTGCGTGAAGGGGAACGGGACAAGGACAGAACCCACAGGACCCTGCCCTGTGTCCTGAGGAGGGTGAAGAAGGCCAAGCCTACGCTCAGTGTGGCGAAAGTAAAAGGGAAAAGGACAGAACCCGCAGGGCCCTGCCTGTTCTCCTCAGGAGGGTGAAGAAGGCCAAGGCTGCGCTCAGTGTGTGTGAAAAGGAACGGACAAGGACAGAACCGCAGGGCCCTGCTGCCCTGGCCGGGCGGGTAGCGCTGCCAGGGCCAGGCCAGGCTGTGCTGTCCCCGAGCATGGCCCTGAGCCTGCAGGAGGGCATCTGCGTGTTCTATGACTTGGAGCTGGCACAGATCCATATTTTGCAAGAAGAAGGGCAAGAAAAGAGTGCAGAGAGCAAGGTGACAGAGAAACCACCAGACGCAATCCTGATGGAGGTAAAAGTTCTGGATAAGGTGAAATTAGAGATATGGTGTTCCATGTTAGCTTCAACTCGCACACTGAATTGGTTCTGACTGAGGCACTAGTATTATTTATTCAGATTTGTTGGGCTTAAGTATCCAGACCCCTGTACGTCTTTTTATAATTTCATCTCATTTTTAAAAGGACAAACAAGAAGTTTAGACTTTCTAGATTCAGAGAATATTCTGAGTTGAAAGAGACCCAGATTATCAAAATTATATTGAGATGATATTTAACGGTTGAAATTTCAACAAATTTTGAATTTAGTTCACCAGTTTAGTACTATTTGGTTTGATAGCCCCCATCTCTGAAGTGGCACTACAGAATTTCCATTTTTCTCCTTAATTCAATTAGTTCAATCCTGCAGTTGTTGTCAAAGCTGGGTATGCAATACAACCCCATTTGAAATGAACTTTATTCAAAAGGGCATGCAAACATTACTGTTTGTTCTGTGCTAGATATTATATTGGCTTTACAATAAAATACTATTTTTTCTTATAAAATTCATGCATCACTAGATAATTTCTGAGGTAGGTAATATTGCCATATTTTAATCTGGGTAATGCAAGAAGTATCACAACCTGATTAGTTGATATTTGGCAAAGAAGGCATTCCAATTAGCCTGCAGAAATCCTATATTTGTTAAAAACCAGAGCATACTTCTCATTTTCTTTTAAAAGGTAAACAAACTGAAATGAAATTTTAAATCTTTTCTTCAAAAAATAAATATATGAGTTTCTGTATTCTCAGTGCTGCAATCTTAAAATGATGGTCTGAAATTTTATATAAGATTTTGAAGAGGAAGGGCACAATTTTAGTAATTATTCTTACTTAATTGTAACTAACCAGTTAGGCTGCTGTATGCTAAATGCAAAGTTTTTGTTGCAGTTTTGTCTATCACATGTAAGACTGAAAATCAGAATGAATTGGAGGTTTGCATTTTGTTGACTGCTCAGTTGATTTGCCACTAGCGACTGCCTTTAATTGAGAAAGTTGTAAAACACATTCTTTTTTGAAATAGATTGACAGAGATAATGATGCCATTGCATTTGAAAATAACATCCAGCAACTGAGCCCATCTGAAGAGGGGGAAGGAAAGGAAGTTTTTTCCACTGTTGGGGAAACAAAGAGTCAGAGCTGCAAAGGGGGTGATGATTTGCCAGACTTATTCAATGAAAGTAAAGAGCAGGAATATCCAACTGCAGGAATATCAGAACAAACAGTTGTAAGGAATCTCAAGAATCTAAAATTTGAGGCTTGTGCTGCCCATCAAGAAAAAGGTAAAAAAGTTAATAATCTTTGTAGCTCATTTTTAGATAGGGCATGTTAAGTAAGGTTTTGAATGGAGGTTGAAGTTTTACATTAAATACTCACAGTAGTAATTGTTAAGTCTAGATTAGGTTAAGTCTTAACATTCTGTGGATATCTGGAAGAAAAAATAATACCTTCAACCCTAAGTGCCTGAAGATCTTGTTCAGGCTGATGTCATCTGCCTTGAGTTTAGGAGAGACATTTTGGATGGCATTTAGAAATTAATGGTCTTTTGAACTGTGTGTGGTATTTGAAACCTCCAGGGAGATTTCAAAGTTAATATTGTATAAGTGCCTTTGAATAAACCTAGTAATTTATTTAGTGCCTTGATTCGCTCATTCAACTTCAAATTGTGCTTGTTTGAGGGTTTATGGTTGAGCTTAGAGTGGTTCCACGTTGCCAGCAGAGGTTGGTGGGCAATTATCAACCAATACCTGTCAGTAAAGCCTTTCCCAGAATCTAAATAAGAGTAACAGAAAATGGCTGATTTATGATGTTAGGAACCTAAAAGTATTTTACAGAAGTTAAGAACTGACTCAGAAGAGAACAGATAAGCATCTGTTTCCCTAGAAACTGTGTGTGTACTGTAAAAATTGGATGACATCAATGATGTTGAGTCTGTAAATGCATGTTGTATCTGGAAGTTAAGGTATCTTGGCTGAGGTTCTCTGTGGATGCTATACAAATTGTTAACGTCCTCTGTTTCAGTTACAGCCTTTATAGGAAGCACATTTGAGCAGTTTTAACAAAGCTAACAATGTTTCTTTGTGTGGGCATGAATCCACAATGAATAAATGACAATAAAGTGGTTTTGTTTGCTGTTACTGAAGTGAAGTGTTATCTGCACATCTCTGTGTGGTATAAAGCATTGTATAAAATGCATTTTGGTCTCAGCATGAAAATCATTACAGAGAGCACACTTGGGAGCTGAGACAACTGTTCTGGAAAGACTCTTAAAATGTGACGTATTTGCCATTTCACAGTTTCAAATCTTCTTCATAACTGAAAGTGTTGCACATTTAATCTTAACTTGTTACTCTCAAAAGAAATTCATTACTCCATGACTTCTCCAATGAACTGATTTTTTCCTCTCAAATTCAACCGGTAATTTTAAAGAGGCTTTCACATCATGATTTTTTAATATGCACTTTACAGATTCAGGAGCATCAGAAAGCTGGGAATAGCTTAACCTTCCATTTCCAAATCTTTTCATAACCTTTCTTAGTGCTAATTACACAGTTGTTGTCAAGAAGTTTGTTGCACAGGTTGTAAGTCTTAATGATGGTATTGAGAGAGGGATTCTCATGTTGTCTTGGGGGTGACAGCAAGGGTAGGAGTTGGGTTTCCTGGGATTAGATTCTAAACTGTATCACTAACAAATAACTCAATTTTGGGGGCAAATCATTTAAGTCTTAATGAATCCATTGATGTAGAAGTTTGAAGCAGTTTTACCCAGACTAGAGGGACTCTTTAGAAATTGGTTTTTTGAAAAAGTGAAGCCATTATTTTGTGGCATGTACAGTGTAAATGCGTCTTTGTTCCAACAGGAGAAAAACAGTGTTTCAACTGTTTTTTCTGCACATTCACCTCAGTCAAGTTATCAAGTCTCAGGCGTCATTTGAAAACCCATTCAGATGAGAAACGTCACATGTGTCACCTTTGCCCAAAGGCGTTCCGTACAGCAACTCTGCTGCACAACCATGTGAACACACACACAGGTACCTCATGCTTGAAAATGCTCCATGTCACATGCATTCTTCAAAACTGAATTAACAGGCAAGTGGCTTTGCCTTAGAGCTGTGTTCTGTGATCATTTTATGCTCAGAAATTCCTCTGATTTTCTCTGGCGCTCCACAATGAAAAGACATGGTCTGTAGGAAATCTCTATGTATGTATCTATTTATTTTGTTAAGAACCATTCTAACAATTCTTGTCAGCTGAACAGTGACTTCAGCTGTGCTTCAATCCTACATGCAGAATAGAATTTTCTGTGATGTTTTCATTTTGCTAAATAAACATATGGAGCAAAGTGATAAATTGTGTTTATAACAAACTTTTTGTGTGCATATATGTGGAAGAAATTCTTTCCTGGGAGGGTGGTGAGGCTCTGGCACAGGCTGCCCAGAGAGGCTGTGGCTGCCCCATCCCTGGAAGTGACAAGGACAGGTTGACCAGGGCTTGGAGCAACTGGATTAATGGAAAGTGTCCCTGCCCATGGCAGGACAAAATGGAACTTTATGGTCCTTTGCAACCCAAATCATCTTATGATTTATTGTATGTAAAAAAATCAG
Organism: Catharus ustulatus; assembly: GCF_009819885.2. Classification (NCBI taxonomy): domain Eukaryota; kingdom Metazoa; phylum Chordata; class Aves; order Passeriformes; family Turdidae; genus Catharus; species Catharus ustulatus. The sequence continues at coordinate 3,062,117 of NC_046237.1, read as the reverse complement.
AATATCAGAAAACATTATATTAAAAAATGTTGATTTAAGGCAGAAAAATCCCATTGCTGGAGTGCTGAATAAAAATCTCATGGTGTGTTGTTTCAGGGAACAAACCCCATAAATGCAGTGAGTGTGACACAGCCTTTGTGACCCGAGGGGAGCTTTCACGACACAGGAGGTACAAACACACTCTGGAGAGGCCTTTCAAGTGCACAATATGTGAATACTCCAGTGTAGAAGTAAGTACAGTCTTATGAGTCTTTTGGGAGGATTTCAATGTACATACAATTTTTTATCCAGATTTTTAACCATGAGAAAGCCAAGCTCCACTGATGGCCTCAGACACACTGATGGATTGTGTTTATCTGTTATGTTACTGCAAGGTGGCTGATGGCTGCAGCTTGTGGTGCCATGCATTTCATTTCATTTCATATTTCATATTTAATTTAATTTAATTTCTATTCATTTCATTAAAATCCACATCTTTTCATCCCGTCATCCTGAAAAGAAGGAACAAATAACCTGAATTCCTGGAACCCTTACTTTGTCCATTTAGTATTTGCAAATATGTTGCTCCAAATTAATATTCAAACAACTATTTAGGGCTTTTTTTAGCTAGTTGCATTTTAAGAGCTTTTTGTCTCTTGTTATGCTAAAATTGCTGCTTGACAATGTGTTTGTGTGATTTTGGTCCTACTAAAGCTTTCTTGGTCTATATACTCTACATTCCATGTACTGTAGGACAATACCAGCTAATATCTAAAAAGTTCATGTATTGTGTTTATATACTTGATGATGTTTGGGGTTTTTTCCCAGGACTAGAATGTTCTTCATCAAGAACAAAATACCTTAGAGTTTGCTTAGGGTACACTTGGAAATTGCAACTGATTTGGGTGCACAGGCTTTCAGAAATGCACCTGTGATTGAATAACTGTCACAATTTAGTGGATGTTCAATATCTGAATTTGTGCTGTGTCCAGATCTAAAGCTGTAAGCAATCCTGAATTTTATTCCATGCACCTTATCTTAATAATTAGATTTTTCATAGCTTACATCTTTAAAAACCCTGACAGCTGGTATTAAATTACCCTCTTATTTCCCTTGTTTCAATAAAGAGCTACTCAGCACTCACTGCTGTTACAGAACTCTCATCCCTGTAAGCTTTACCTGAATGAAGAAAGCGAAAGGAGCTCTCCAGTACTGCCATGCACATTATTTGACTTTTGTGTAGCAAAGGTTGACAGTCATATTTAATTTTATTTAAGTGAATAGTGGTGTAGATTTGAAGGAATCTAGCTGTGAATTCATTCATTGTGTTCATAAATGGATGAACTGAACATTTGATAACTCCTAATCACATACCTAAAATATTTATGTAGAACATATCAGAAAAGCAGCATAAAAAAGTAGGATTGAATTAAACTTTGTAACTAAGGGGTTCATTGGGATTTGAAGGTGAAGAGACTCTGGATAATGAGTTTGGTCTTTCATTTATTTTCCTGAGTGTTTGCAAAGAATTTTATGTTTGGCAAATCCAAGTAGCTTGACAGTAATAGGTAACTTCTCTTTAAAAATTTATCTTTTTTGTTCTTATTATAAAATTTAATGTTTTGCTAATGTGAGCACTAAATATGGAAGTAAGATAATATGGGGAAAGAGTACAGAAGTGTCCAAAAACCAAACCAGGCTGATTGTGCAGGGAAAACACGGATGGGAGAGTGCTAATTCTGGGATTAATGCAATGTTTTAAATTGCAGTAGGTATAGTACATAAAATTGCTTATATTTTAATTAAATATGTCTCTAATGTAGATGTTACTTTAGAAAATCTCTCTCATTTTTGTCTGAGGCCAGCAAGATGAGACGCCACGTTCGCTCGCACACGGGAGAGCGGCCCTACCCCTGTCACCTGTGCAGCTATGCAAGCAAAGATGCCTACAAACTGAAAAGGCACATGTTAACTCACACTGGTAGGATTCTGGGGTAGGGAGCAAGTCCAGGGCCTCTGCTCCTCAGTATTCATAGGGTTAGAGCAATCTCCTTTCAGCCTCAGAATTAGCCCTTTTTTTATTTGTGATTTGGAGTAAAAACATGTTCTCCTTCAGTGTTCTGGATTTGGCAGTTGGAAGCCCAGTTTTGCTGTTTCTCCTAAACTTCTTTTATATTAGAAAAATATTTCATTTTCTGTGGGTGAAATTGTCACTTTTATTTGTCAATTAGTTCATTCTACATGGAGAGGTATCTATGAGAGATTTTTAAATATCTGTTCAGAACATGGATATTGTTGTGACCCCAGATTCCCAGTAACTGATTTGGTCAACAAAGAATTAAATTGCTTTAATATTGAAAGCAGTGTGTTCTTGTCATAGTTTTGTAACATGCAAGTCACCTCAGGGGCAGTGGGTGTCAATCCTATACTTCAGGGTTGAACTTGGCTCAGTTATGATGAGTAATTTGTGCTCTGATTAATGTTTTACGTTGAATCAGAGTGTGACAGTGTGGTTTGAATCAAATTTTCCAAATATCTCCACTTGTCATGCATTGGTTCATACCTTGAGACAGTTTGGTGCAATTAAATGGAATTAATTATATCGAAGTGAACCACAAGAGTCCAACTGGAAGAGTTCAAGAGTGTTACCCAATACTGGCAGGGACTTCTTCCACAGAACCAGTCTGGGGCTGGTTCAAAGCTGTGCCAGGTGCCAGTGTTTATGTAATTTTTAATGACAGTCACACCTGATGTGGCTTTTGAGGGAAGAAAAGCAAGAAAATAATTTCCTTATTTCCCTTCCCACCATTATCAATGGCTGCTGGTGTGTAACTCTTATAATGACTTACTTCTGTTGACTTTCTCTCCTTGCATATTTGAAGATAATTCTGCATTTTTGTACATGAAGTATTCAAGGAAGAACAGATGATAATTAAAATAATTCCTGATTCCTAGTTTAGAATTATATGAATGGCTTTATGCTTCAGCAGTTTGACTTGTGGACTCAGGAAAGCCAAGATTTTGTGTTGCAATCATTTATGTAAACTTCTGGAGACTTGTTTGTCCTTTCGTGCACTGTCAACTAATATTAACTTTTGGTTGATCTGGAAACGTGCTGCTAGAACATGGATGTTGAATTCTGTGGGAATTTGAGTTTATATCAAATAAGTAGAGTTTCTAAGCATATGTTATTTTAATTTCTTTTTAATAGGTGAAAAACGCTATGAATGTTACGTTTGCCAAGCCAGATTCACTCAAAGTGGTACCATGAAAATCCACATGTTACAGAAGCATGGAGAAAATGTGCCAAAACACCAATGTCCCCACTGTAGTACTTTCCTTTCCAGAAAAAGTGATTTGGGTGAGTTTAAAGGAAAACACTGAAAATGAAATATAGGGATAAGTAGAGGTGAAATCTCTAATTTTCACAAAATATGTCATAGCTGACTTGATATTATCACCGAGTATTTTAAGTAAAATGTATTTGTAGTTTTACAAGTAAGTTCCTCCTGCAAGGAGATGTGGTGACATCTTGTGGTTGATGCTTTAATTTGTTTAAAATGAAAAGTAGCAAATACTTAGCTTTTTCCTTTTTTTTTTTCCATTTGCTTGTGACCTGTGGCACTGTGACCTTCTGTTTTTTCAGAAGTTGGCAGCAACAGAGCTGACCAGTAACAACAAAATTATATAGAATTTTAAGTTTCCAGAAATACATGAAAATGCTGCATTAAAACTGGATTTTTTCTAAGTATTTGATTTGTTAAACGATTTCTACTGAAATCAGTAAGATTCAGGCTTATAACTGCATGATTTATTTGGGAAGTTACAATATCTTGCTGCAGCTTTTGTTTAATCTTAAACTAATTTTCTATTTTACTCCTACTGCAGAGAGCACGGAGTTTTCCTCTACAAGATTTGCCGTACTCAGGGTTATACACAATCCAGCTCTTGCTCAAAACTCTGAAAATAAAAAGCTTGACACTAAAATGAATTGTTTTAAATAACTGTCCAGGTGTCCACCTGAGGAATCTGCATTCCTACATGGAAGAGGCAGTGAAGTGCAGGGACTGTGAGGCAGCTTTCCACGAGCGCTACGCTTTCCTCCAGCACAGGAAGACTCACAGGAATGAGAAAAGATTCAGATGTGCTCAGTGCAGCTGCACATGTAGCCAGGTATTTCAGTTCCTGGGAAGTGCTGCTTCCTCTGGTGGTGTTGGCGAGGCACAGTTGGCTTTGGGGTTGTATTTACCTTAAGAAAATAAAAACTTTTGTGAGTGCAGTCCAACTAAAATAGTGTAGTGGTGCTTATTTCCAGGGTAAATCCTTCACAAATAAACAGTGACATTGAAATGCTGGAAGGATGAGTCTGTCTTCTTGATAAATCTTTTGTACGTGGACTGCTTAGAAGTAAAAAGTAAGAGCAGTCACTTTCAGGGATGCTGTGATACAGAACAAAATTTAGTATTTGAGCCTGAAATGTGATTTTCTGCAATGATGCAGAATAAATTTGGTCTGAACTTAAAAATTTCTTTTAAAGAGTACTTTTAGGATAGCTAGGACCAGTTCAGCAAAGAAAGTAAGAAATTATTATTCACTTCAAAACCATATGCAATGAGAACATTTTCTCATTTTGGGTTAACTGTGCACACTCTAAAGTAAATGTGACCCTTTTCCCACATACAGATTTTACATGTAAAAATTTATTGCTTATCCAGGAACCAGAAAATGATAAATTTTATTTTATACACACCAAATGGCAATGTTCTTTTAAAGCAGAATTTTAATATATATTCTGGAAAATCTTCAGGAGTTTTATGGAAGTTGTTAACTAAGTCAGTCTTCCACTTAGTGTTCCAGAATTTATCTGTCAAACCATATTTGCTTTACGTGTGTTAAATTGCTTACATAGATTAATAATTGATTGATATATTTGTTCTTCATTATGCTAACAGAGTAATATGTGTAAGCATGCTGAAAATTGTGGATTGGTGAGGGCAAAAACTGCTACACCCAGAAAAGGAAGCAAAGGCAAAAATAAAATCCATGAGAACCCGAAGCGTGCTAAGCCAGAAGGTAATCAGTGACTAAGTCAGAATTTAATCATGTAAATTAGAATCAAGACTAAAAGGCTAAGGCAGTGAATCTTCCCTGCTGCCTAATTACTGTTTCACAGTGAAGCTAATAGTGGAGGAAAACTTCAGAATAGGCTTTATTGTGTGTCCTAAATTCTTGTCATGTGAGTTGGGTCACTGCACAGGTACCAGCCTGGGCTGTTCCCTGCTCCTGCAATCGAGTTCCTAAACTCCCTTTTTAGCAGTGCTTTCAGATGATTTTGTTGAAGTGAGAGACAAGAATAGAGATGCATCTTAGGCCCAGGTGTCCCTAAACCTTCACCTTTTGGTGTATCAGATTGTATCTGCGCTGAGAAAACTTGATGTGGTGAAAAGAAGAAATGTTGGAGCTACTCTGAATCTGATGAATATATATCAGCAGCTGAGTTTACATTAGCATTGACACTTCTGTTTTCACTGGTGAGGCTGTAATGGTATGGTTAGAGAGAAGTGTCTCAGCTGCAGTGTTTATGTTTTTGCAGTAATTAGATTTTGCTGCTTATTAATGTTTTCCTACATGCAAACAATTTCTTTTTGTTGTAAATACCTTCATCTGAAAGCTTGTTTTTCTAGAGCTGTGATAATGTATCCTCAGATGTTGTTCATGCAAATATTCAGTTCATTAATTGACTCACACAAAACCTAGAAATTTCTCTGCTGTTCCAGGTTTTCCCCCAAAACTGACATTTGCAAGTATTTATATATCACTGTCCACTTGCACAACTTGAAGGGGCCTGTGGGATCCTCAGTGTGGCTTTGCAGATGATGACTTGTGAAACTGGGACTGTCAATGACTTGCTGTTGCTAATAATTAAAAAAAGAAAAAGGATGCATATGATAATTAAATTTCCAGTTTAAAAATGCTTAGTTTTGCTCTGATGAGAATACCAACCTCAGTAACATGGCTTATAATGTAATATTCAACTGAAGATGTATTCATTCCCCAAGTAAAGTGCAGGATAAAAGATGTGCTGTAGTTACATACTGGCAGCATTTTCTCCACTAAATTAAATTGCATACTTGTTAAATTTATTGAGATATTTACTTGTCTTTCTGGTTAATCATCCCAACATTTAATTTATTTTTTTTTTCAAAGTTGCCCTGAAATCATTCCAAGATGACTCTACTGTGAAAAATGAACATTGTGCCAGTGAGATTGCTCCTGTTTTAGGTGGGACAGAAACAGCAACTCTGAGGGAGCACAGAACAGAAGCAACTCATTAAGTGGATCCTGGACATGATGGACAAATAATGCTCAAACAGACTGATCCTCCTTGTTCCCTTGTAACTGAGCAGTTCAAAGTGTGGAACTTCAATTAGAAAGGTGGAAAAGCTGCTGGTTGGAAGCTGCTGAAGCCCTTCTGTGCTCATGTTTCTTCTTGCTGAAGTTTCTACTGTGTAACTTAAAAATACCTTTGCAAAGTGGGAGAGTTAGAGGCAACTTTCACCTGGTTTATTACATGCATGTAATAACAGAATGGGGAAAAGCAGCTAACTTCAGAGTCTTTTTTTAAAGTATGGATGGGTTGTTTCCCCTTGCATTTGCTTGTCTCCACTTTACTCACAGAATTGCAAACTGATCTGAGGCAAATTTATCCCTCAGTATGACTGAGAGCTGCCTGAATTTCAGTGTTCATGCTTTGCTGAGGTCAGCACATGAAAGGCAATGATTTTTTAGTCCAAGGTACATTTACTAAATCTCCTTTCTGCAAACACTGTAATTTCTAATCAAATTCATGATGCAATAGAATGCATGACACAATTCTGTGGAAAAGCACCATTTTTATGCCTCATACTACTGGTAATTAGAAATTAATCTTTTGTCTGAGTTTTTCTCAGCTCAGGTAGCTGGGCAGACAGAACTGTGTGACAAAAATGGAACAGGGTGACAGAGAAGTGTGGAGGACCCCTTCATTCTGGGAATGTAAAACCTTCTGTGACCTTAAACTGACTCTCTTTGAATGCAAGTGGGATTTGTTTTCTTTATCCTTCCTTTAACCAGCCTTGCAAATGTTCCCTTCTAAGTTTGTGATCCTCCATTTAGCACCAGATCCAAACCACTCCCACGACTTTGATTTTAATTAGCTCTTCAATAAAGCCCAACTATGTTTTCTTAGTAAAGTTCATGTTTATAGTATACTTAAAAATCAGAAAAAAATTTAACTGTCAAATTTTCTAACTTTCCTTAGGTTATAAGAACTACTGGGTTTAACTCTTAAAAATTACTAGAGTCATTACAGTAAGTGCTATTAATTTTTATGATTCATTACAATGATCACAATTGCCATTTATGCACTGTTCACACAATTTTTTTTGTCATTTATAATTAATACTTAGAAGCCTGCTCATAAAATCTTAAATACTTTTTAAATATTCATCTTTAATGCTGCTATTCTTATGTTACATTTCATTATAAATAAGCACCAGCATAAATAACAGATATTAATAATATTAGGTCATGTAACAACTAAATTTAAATGAAATGCCTCATCCCAATTTCGAGATTAACATCTATGTTTGACTTCATGATGGTGTGGAATTTACCAGTGTTAAACAGTTTGGGTTGGCACGTTGGGCAGGCTGTGGTTGCTGGTCCTGCTGTGGTCAGGGACAGAATTCCTGTGCTGTGCACCCCAGGTGAGCTGCAGCCTCACAGCAATTGCCACTTTAACTTTTTTTTACTTGGAATGGCCTCCTAAAAGTGAAACTTTAAGTTTTTGCCAGTTATTTTATTGACATAACATCTTTATCCAGTACCTGGCTGTTCTAGGATAATTTCTTTAACTGAGCAGCTCTTCTGTGACCCCAAGCAGTGCCAGGAGCTTTAAGTGTCCCCAGGATCTCTGTGTCCCCAGGATCTCCGTGCTCACGGGGAACAGATAGGGGAGGATGTTGGGATGTTGGGATCTGCAGGAGATGACTGCAGTCTTACAGTAAATAATCCCATTTATAGGGACCACACCAACGGCCTCACCAAAACCTTCATCAGTCATCTCAGTCAAACACATGAACAGGAATTACCACTTTGGTGACAGAAACCTCCTTCGGTTTTGTAGCAAACCCTGAGAAGGCAGAGGGCTTGACTTCATTGAAATTCCTCATTGGTTTTGTCCCTCCATTACAGAGCTGTTACTTCAGTGTTTATAAAGTTTCATATTGATTGCTCTGTGTCTGTTTTCATGCTGGTAAAATTTCAGTAAGTTCATTTGTTCTCACCAATGACAGGACTGAAGAATACTTTTGTTCATGATAATTGCTTAAATAATATTGTTACCTTTATTCTTGTTGTGCTGTTTCCATTTGTGTTACAAATTCTAAGCAGCAGATTGCTTTGTTAAAATTAATTTTAGAAGTTGTTTAAATTCCTTGATCAATTTGCTGAATATATATTGTTCATTTGAATTGTTAATAACAAAGCTGACTCATTCTGTGCTGACATCTAAAAATCAGACTGCATAGAGTAGAATGTGAATGTAGTAATAAAAGATATTTTTATCTCTGAACTTTCAAATTATTATTTCAGTAGTTAGAAGCTATAAATGTGTCATTTTGGAAATCAAGAAAGAATGCTTTGACCTCCTCAGGACCCATTCCTAGTGGTTATAGGCTTTTTAACAGCAGTGATTGTTCTTCATGATTAAGAGTTTGCATAACTATGCAAATGCAAATATTTGCATCACTATTCTGATTTATATTTTATGAAGATAATTTCATTATATTACTTTTTTAGACCAGTAGATATGTATTAATATCTTTTAAAGCAATACATATTCTGAACGGATGCCAAATTTAAAACATTTTAATTTACTAATTGTGGAGGAGTTGTTAAATACACAGGAATTATTCATGTCTGAAACAGATAATACTGGAGTGTTCTGTAGCATTATGTAACAGCGTTCTGAGATAATTCAGTTATTTGGGAAAGAAGAGGAAGCTTGAATTCCCAGTTTCCTCTGCAAACCGAAATTGTCTATGCTTCAAATAGTTAATGTGTGAGGAAATATGGTTTTGCACAGACCCAGCAGATAAAAAGCAGAGAAAGAGTAAAACCAGGCCTTTGGAAATTTTTTTTTTTACTATTTAGGCTCTGTAATAAAACAGACTTGACACAGGCATAGCTCCAGTGCTGCTAAAATGTGACGTGGTGTTGTAGAAGCGTCAATTAGAATGAATTGCTCCTGAAATTCAGAAGAATTGACCTCAAAATTGACCACGACTCTGCCAAGGGGATGAGAAGAAGGAGCCGAGACTGGAATTTGGCTCTGGTTTTCCTGTAGGAACTCAGGGGCACTGCTGGTCCGGAGCAGTCATTCCTGGCCGCGGTCACTCCCTGTACCGGGTCCGGGAGCAGTCATTGCCGGTACCGGGTCCAGGAGCAGTCACTGCCGGTGCTGGTCCTGGTTATTCATTGTACTGATCCCGGTAATTCCCAGCTCTGGTCCCGCTCATTCCCGGTGCTGTCCCGGCCATTCCCGGTGCTGCCCGCAGGTGGCAGCGCGGAGCCGCCGCCGTGGCACCCGAGGGAAGCCGTTCCCAAGTGCTGGAATTGCTGCCTCAGTTTCCATCGCTCCCTCCATCCCTTTGGCCGTGTCCAGGCGATACACAAAGAGCTCTTTCTTTCTTAGCAGGTTCCTAAATCCTGAAGTCACAACAGAGTGTTGTCACCCCAGCCAGGAGAGAGGGTGGGGAGTGCACTGCTGCCTTCTGCTGAAGCTGGGATGGGATGGGATAATGGGATGGGATGGGATGGGATGGGATGGGATGGGATGGGATGGGATGGGATGGGATGGGATGGGATGGGATGGGGCTGCCTTGTGCCTGGAATGGGAATTTTCTCCCAGTGGGGCTGGCAGAGGCTCAGCTGGCCCCTCCAAGTTCATGGACCGTGACACCTCTTCAGCCCTGCTCGTGCCTTTGCTGTGTTTATGTTTTCCCTTTGGCTGATTGGCTCCAAGGAAGGTCAGACCAGTGGCACCGGTGCAAGGCAGGTGCAGGGAACGTGCACTAGGGTATCTTAATATATTTTCTGTTACTAATAAATCTTTTTGACATATAAAAAGTTACTGGTTTTTGGTAATTTAAGCAGCTTATCTAAGAAATCTTTACTTAAAGTGATGCTAGGGCTTTTAACAAGCAGCACATTTGTTAGGCAAATTTTGAAGTCTTTTAAGGTGAGGTGAAGTGGGCACACAGGCCATGAGGAATGACCTGGCCCTTTGATAAAGGAGGAGCTTGTCAAATCCAGGAGATTTCTTTTTTACCTTCTCCAAGTTAAGTGTTGACACAACAATGTGGAAAGGGTGCCCAGTCAGCATCACCACAAGGACTGGGAGTTCTCATGTTGTGATGTAACACTTTACCATGGGATGGTCTTTACTCACTGTCTAAGCATTATTCTTGTACAGTACACCAGGAATGGTGGATTTCCAGATGATTTCCATTTTTGTGACTGTTCCAAGAAATTTTCTTGAATTGTCATTTTAACGTTCCTGCCATCCTCTCCTTTGTATCCAAACTAGTCTCTTTTCTGTCTTTCAAATCTTTTTGCTGACTGCTGAGTCTGGATCAGGGAAACATGTCTGCTGTCTGTCTGCACATTCCTGGAGATCCTTGCCATGAGTACTTTTTTGTTACTTACACAAATTTGGCTATTTAACAATCTCACAACTGTACTGCAAAGATGACTGATGAAAAAATTAACAGATGGAAGTGTAATTGTTGTTGTGAGGAAGCCTCTCTGTCTCTCAGCCATAGCTGTGTTCTCTCCATTGTACAGATGAGAAAGATGACACACAGCACAAAATGAATCTCTGATTTAATCCCCTTGTTTTCAGGAGCAATGAAACCCACTGATGGTACAGTGTGCTCTGCTTATTACTACTTCAATCTCACTGAACCAGAAATAGAAACCTGGGGTGCTGCAGCATGTGATGATTAAGTTACATTAGCAGAAGGTGGTGAGCAAACAGGCAAGGACCTAAAGACATAAAGCTAGTGCTGTTAATCACTTCCAGAGACATTAATATCAGAATATTAAAGCCGAAATAACATTTATAACTTCTTAAAGGTCAGTGCTTGAGCTGATGGGAAGGCACTGTGGCAGCATGACTAACAGCCGTGGGCACGAGTGGAGGGAGCAGACACAGAGTTTCAGCTGGTGGTAGTTGGAAGGTCCAAAAAGGAGACACAGATCTTGTCTTGAGGCCTTTCTAAAGTAGGAAGAGTGAAATGAAGAGCATTTTCCTTTGTTACAGAGGCCCCTTTTCTATGTTTCTCCCTGATCCATGCAGCCCATAAAGGGAGACTGAATTGTGGCTGACAGGTTGTGTATGGCTCTCACAGTAACTTCCACTCAGTTTAATATCTCCTTTTTGTTTTGCTTGAGAAACTGGATGTGCATTTGAAAGCAATTTGCATTAATATGGTATGTCTTCAGGCAGACATCATTCCCTGTTTTAAACAGCTTTTATACTTTTAAACAGCCCAGCTATTGTTTGAAGTCGGTGGCAGAAACAGCTGGGCCCTGTCTGGCGTTAGGGGTGTGAGCATTACAAAATGGGAAAGCATTTTTGGACAGTTCTGGTTCAATCTGTTTTCACTTTGAATTGGCACTCGACAATGAAGAATTTCGTTTCTATCTCCTTTGGTAGCTGACTGTTTGAGTTGTCTCTCTAAATTATTTTATTTTTAGCTTTTGGGGTTGTTTTTTTTCCCCCAGATTGAACTATTACTGATTCTATCCTTGCCCTGTCCACTAAACAACATCTGCAGCTCGTGGAAGGAATGCAAAGGAGTGACACTGCTGATCGATTTGATAAGAAAGAGACTTGCTTTTATTACCAACTAATTAAATTGTAGGTAGCAGCTAATGGTGATCATAATTAAGCCTGGAACTGACATCCTTTTTCTGGAAGGGCTGTAGGCTGACAGAACTAAGCTAAATTCCCTTTATGGCAAAGGTGATTTTTTGTTCTGTTACAGGAACTGATCAGCTGTTTCACTGCAAAGTGAAAGTTGTAAAGCTGTTTATAGTTTGCCAATCCCATTTTAAATGTCCTGCTGCTTGAAGAGAGTTGTTTATCCTTTCACCATTTGGCTTCACTGACTGTGAATTGAAATAGTTTAATTTTACATGAGCTGTACCCTCCAGGCCAGGCCCTCTGACAAAACTTTTACCACTTTGCTTCAGTGGAATTTGTGGGATAATAAATGTCATAATAGTGTTAAAGTAAGACTGTGCTGTACCTTTGCAGAGGTGTAACTTTATAGTAAATTCAGAGAGATAGTGAACTCATTCTAGTTAGATGCAAAGTGACACAGCTGTGTCTTCTTTTGGGACAAACTTCCAAAAAGTGATGCACAACCAGCACCCCCCACTTTTACCATTAGGAAATGCACCTATACTTTGGATACAAAGGGGTTTTTTGTTTTCTGGCAGAGAGGGCTGCAGGGGTGTGCTGCTGCTCCATGCTGCCAGCAGAGCTCCTGCCAGGGCTGCCCCTCTGCTCTCTGGCTGCAGGAGGGCACCGGGGGCTCCTCCCTCTCACGGGCAGCTGATGAGGGCAGACAATAAATCTGCTCTCCCCATCTGGTGATGAAGACTGGCAGCTCGTAGGGGATGAGTCAAAGGTCGCTGATGAGAAGATCCATCCAGATAATTGCTGTAATTGCACCCTGAGGATGCAGCTCCTCTCTCAGAGCATCAGGCAGGGACTGTTGCTAAATCTATACTTGGCAGTGAACTTCATCCTATGCCTTAAATCAAAAAAGTTCCTTCACAAGATATCAATGGAGAAAACTATTTTGATTTTCTTTTTTGTCCTCAATCCAGTCATGTTTTCTCCTGTTGACAGGTGAATAGGAAATAGTTGCATTCTCAAACAGGGAAGTAAATGTGATTTAAACATAAAATTACCATTTAGTGTTAAACCCTTTGATGAATACACAAGCTGTTGTTACTTCACAACAAATATCAATAAGCAGCATGAGTGAGTATCCATAATTCATAATATTTAACTTGAAAGTGCATCTTTTTTTTACAGTGATTGATTAATTTTCCTTGAGTTTGTCCAGTGACTTCATCACAATTTAACACAAAAAGCTTTTCTGTCAGAGGGTGAACAGTAACAGGACACAAGCAGCAGCCCTGCCACAAAATTTAGCTCTTTTCCCCTCCCCTTCACAAGGCCCAGAAATCCAAAAGCTTTGTGGTTGCATTGCTGAGTGAAACCAGGGAAATAACACCATTATCAATTATTCAGCACTTAGCACTTAGGACTTTATAATATGAAGAATGAGAAATGTTCAATAGAGGTTGTGCTCAGTAAGAAGGAATTGAAAAGGCAGGAACTATCTCAAATACAATCAGATTGTGTTTTCTTACCTCAAACTGTTTGAATGTTGTGAGTAACACACAGCACTTCCTATTTGAATAGATTGTTTCCTGCCCATAGGGGAATTTTTCTTTCACCCGAGAGGCCCAAGGGTAGGGAAGCAAAATGTTAATTTTTGAATTAAGAAGTTGTAGTGCTTGTTTTCTGTCAAAGCTCCACAAAGGATCACGATTTCCCAGGCACTGGTGGGGAAGGTGAGTGTCCAGCCTTCCACAGGAGCCTGGTCCTGAGCAGGCATTTCCACATTTCCACTCCCCTCTCAGGCTGTGTGTCCTGGATCAGTTTTCTGTGGTTGCAGAAGCTGACAGGATGAAGAAGTGCAGCTCTGAACAAAGGCAGGTTCCTCTCTGATGCTCTCTGGGGCTGGTTTGCAGGTTCAGGCATGTTCCTTTACTGACACAAGGCAGGGGCAGAAGAACATTTTCTGGAAGCTGCTTTAGTGGTTTTTAATCTGCTGTTATTTCCTCCTTCCTGGATTTTTCTGTATGGACTCCAAGCAGGTGTGACAGGGAAGAGCTGTCTCTAAACTACACCCCAGTGCAGGGATAACAACAATTTATCCACTCAGGTTCCCTTTTTATTCTGTAGAATTGCTGGGATTTTCCCCCTCTGATAAAAGCTGTGCTGTCAGAGACATAATGGTTTTACATCATTTGCCTCTCATGCAAGTATTAATTTAAACTTCCCTTTACTATTATGAAATAAGTAGGTAGTAGCATGGTCTTGTGCCAGCACAGATTAGTACATTTATAATTAGATTAGTACAAATTGTTTATAGGCTCCACTTAGCCTAGTAGAACATGCATGAAGTCTGTAAAATTGCTTTCTTTGCTGGAAATTCCTTTGAAAGTCTGGCTCAGAATAGAATTTTACATTTTTTACATAGTTCAATAACAACTATAATCTGATTCTATGGCCATTTGGTTAATGCCTTTTGCCACTTATTCACCAATGCAGAAAGCAATATTTTGTGCCTCTCAGAGATCTTGGTGTTTATTTATAATTCATTCAGTGTCTATAATTCAAATATATTGTTGAAAGTCCCCCTGAAGCCCTTGCTCGTGGGAAACCACCAGGCTTACACCAAACATATCTGTCACTACTAAAAGCTATTTGATAAGAGACTTGGGAAAAAAATCTTCTTAAAATACAGCAGAAGAGAACTGCAAAAACCAGAGTTCTTGAGTCAACTGCTGCACAGGAGCTCTGGCAGCTATTTTTGCTGGGAGTGCTTTGGGTGGAAGACAAACATGGTCAAATTAGCTAAAATGCTGGAAGTTCAGTCAAGGATACTGCCTTAAATAGTTCACCCAGAAAAGGACAAGGCTTTCTTAGGGCAGCCCCTTCAGAATTCCAATGGCAGTTGCAATTTCTAATATGTAAATATCAAATATAGCAATTTTTCTGTGAATTTGTTTTATGAAAGATTATTGGAATGTTTTGAGGTCAAATCCAAGCCTTCTAACTATGAAATACTCACTAGGAAAAGCATCTATCTGAGAGCTCACCTTGATTAATATTGTCGTTCTCCTATTCTTGGTTATATTTTTTTGCTATTCATGGCTATAGGTCACATAACTGGAGGAAAAAAATATGATAACAAGATGCTAAAATTTAAAGGAAAACGTGTTCACTGTCAGCCTCCATTTACTGTGCAGTGGTTTTTACTTCTTGCCAAATATCTGCTGTTTGACCTCTCTGGGCTATGCTAATATTGACCCAATGAGCACAGGAGATTATCTTTCAATGTAGGAATAAATTCAATATTTACTCATAAATATTTTTCATAGAGCCACAGAATGCCAGGTTGGAAAGGACCTCAGGGATCATATGAGTGAACCTTTTAGGCAAAATCACAGCCTTGAAAGGATGGCCCAGCATCCAGCCCAGATGAACCTTAAATGGGTCCAGCACTGGGGAGTCCCCTGGGGAGATTTTCCTGTAAAATATATTCGTTGTAAAAAGGGAATTTCTATCTTCTTTGTAGCCTGGGACATGGTGAGGTCTCCCTAAACCTTCTTTTCTCAAGTCTGAACTCAGCTCTCTCAACCTTTCCTCACAGGGCATCTTCCCAGTTTTTTGATCATCTTTGTGGTCATTCTCTGGACTACCTCCAGCCTTTCCTTTTTTTTTTTTTTTTTTTTTTTTTTTTTTTTTTTTTTGCATAGCAGGGACCAAAACTGACCCCAGCATTTCAGGTGAGGCCTGACAAGTGCTGGATTGAGTGGGATGATGATTTTATCTCTTCTGGTGACCCCCTTGTTGGAGCAGCTCCCTGGTCACTCACATGGAACTTTTTGGTCCCCAGATCCCTTTCCACAGAGAGTGGCTCAGTTGCTGGTTTATCCTGATTCTCACATCCACATTTCAATTTGCACCAGCACTGCAGCCCCCTGACACTGCAGATACCCAGCCCTTCACTTGACCACCCCCCTTCTCTCATCTCAGATCCCTTCAGCTGCCACAAAAGCTTCGTGGAAGTTCCAGTCACTCCCCAAATGCCATATGTGTGGGTGTGACCCCTCCCATCTGTTAATTAACATTTTCCAATTTCTGATCATGTGGGTAGAGGGTGGCTGAACTCATCCCACTTGTAGGGAAGATTAATTCCAAATGCCAGAAGTAGAAAGAGTGGACTGGGGTTGTGGGATTGTGGTGGTCTCAGCAAAGGGTTAACAGGGCTGTGCACAGCCAGCCCCTCACTGCCTTGCTGAAGGAACATTAATTATAGAGAGCCCGAAGGATTCAGGGCTAAAAAGCCTAGAAAGCCTGAGCAGTATTTAAAACCAAGACAGTCAAATAACTGGTTGGATTTGATCTCTAATAAATTACTATGTTCTGATGGTGAAATTCAGCAAGAGGGTGACAGTCAGATGGGGAGGTTGGCAGCAAAAGTTTTAAAAATAAATAGTCTTAAATTGCAGGAAATTATAGCAAGCAGCTCCTTGGAGTTGTTTTTCTGTGTGCATTGTGTGTCTGAGGAGGCAGGCAGCCTGCTGGCAAGCTTTTGACCTTTTGTGTGAGAAATGAAATATGCAGGTGCAATAGTGTGAGTGCACAACAGGGGACAGTGACTTTCAGCCGTGGGTTTGAGCACTGGGGGCCCTGCAGGGTGGCCAGGAGTGCTCCAGATCTGCTCCACAAACCTGAGAGCAGCACAGGGAGAGGCTGTGGCTGTGAAGGATTGCAGAATTTGTGTGTTTCCTACAAATATCCTCCAAATCTGTAAATCTAGAATAGCTGTGTTAAATGATCTTACTGAGAACTGATCTGCTTCTCCTATTGCCCTGTTTATATTTCATATATTTTATATTCCTAAATCCTCTAAGTAAATATGGATGAGAAGTGATAATTTTCAATGTGATGAAGGTGCTGTAGGTAAAAAGGTGACAGTAGTGCTGGGAATGTCAGCTCTGCAGTGGCTGGAGGAACAAGTCCTCTCAATGTTCCTTGTGCAACACAAGTGATGAATCCTGGATCTCCTCGGACAAAAGGAGTTACTCCTCTCAGATATTCAGTGTTTATCAGGTCAGTGTTCATGCAGACAAAACTGAGGGGTTCCAGTCATCCAGCTCTCACAGTTTAATGTTGCTGTTACTGCTCCAATATTTTTCAGTTGTTTGGGCATGAAAAGTCACCAGTTTTTACCATGGGAAAAGCCCCCAGTGCCAAACACTTCCCTGTCTTTATTAATCCTAGAGGAACATACACTGAGGATTATGAATCCAAAGTTTTATCTACTAATAGATCACACTTAGAACCAATTTTTATTTCCATGTTCTTATCAAAATATTACTTTTAAAAAATTAAAGGATATGCTCTTAGAAGCTGAAATAACTCCACAGAGAAATTTGTATCCATGTAAGTTTTACAACTAAACCCAATTCTAACTATTATCTGCTGGTGGCACCATTTCACCAGAGGAATTTATTATCCAAGTCTTAAATGAAAAGCTGCTAGACTACACCTCTCAATCTGATTTAATGGGAATTTTTTTATTTATTTCCTCATAGTTTGGTGTCAGTTAAACCAATTTGTTGTCATGGGGCCTCTGTGGTGAGTTTTACAGAAATGAGCTTCATAAGGAGCCTAAGGTGATGTACCAGGGAAGAAAATTGTCTGACAGTGTCACCTGAAGTGAGTGATCCTTTATGCAATCACACCCAGGTTTTTTTTCTCTGCATCAGAGGCAGCTCCCCTCACCTTTTTTTTTTTTTTCTTTCATAAATCTTGACTAATTAAATTAAAAAGCCAACTTAGATTATGTTTCATCCTCCAGATGCTGAGGATTAATCTTTGAAGTTGATTTTTCTAATTGCAAGAGGTACATTTGTTTTTTGTCTGTGGGGTAACCACACAGACAAACCCATTATTTTAGTTGGCAGCTAAATATAGTTTATTTTGTTTTCTTCAACCTTATATTGTCCTAATCCTTCATGTAATTTCCTAGACCTTTCCATTATTGATATATATTGCTACATAACTGTGTGAGCCACTCATATCCCACAGAACATAGTGCAGTTTGATTTTTCCTGTGGGTAGGGGAGCAATCACTTCCAACAGTATTCTTCCACATAGATTTCTTCTAATTTTAGTTTTTACCTTAAAGTTATGAAGATTGAAAATTTTGACTAGTTACCTAAATTATCTTTGTCTTCCCTGGAAGACACAAGAACTTCTAATTAAATATATTATTAATAGATATTATATTAATATATAATTAATTAATTATATATAATTATATATAATTAATATATAATATTAATATATTAATATATTGATTTTGTTAATTCTGTTTTTCTTGCAAGGAACTCATTGCTGCAGTCTTCTTTACTCAAAAACAGGAGAATCACCCTGCACTTCAGTTATTTTGAATGCCTTTATCCACGGCCCACAATCCTGTAAAATTCAGTTTAAAAATCCTCTTATAAAACCTGGTGCTTTTCTGTTTTTCCCAATTTTAGAAAACACAAATTCCCTCCCATGTTTCCCTCTCCCTCCCCTGGTTAATGTTGCTTTATATCTGGGCAGAAGTAATTTGTGCAAGACACATTACTTATAGGACAGTGCCTAAAAATACCTCAAAAGGTCACTGCACAGCAGACAGAAGGCAGCACTTGTTCCAGCCACTCGCACTGAGAACGACAGGTCTTTGTTAATATTAATTATGCATCTTTTAAACAGTGCCTGCTTTAAAAATACATTGCACAGGCACGCAGCAATGAGCATTTTGTGAGCCCTGGGACTGGATAACGGGGGTCAGTTCTTCACTGATGGTTTTAGACATAAATGTTTGCTGTTCTTATGGGCTTCCAGGTTTGTGAATTGTGCATCTGCTTCCAGGAAAGTGGGGTGTGTTCCCAGGGGTGCATTTCCAAAAATACAAGTGAAATTAAGAATAGTAGCAAGGATGTATAAAATACCAAGAAGATTCAGAGCTGGTGATTTGCACAAAGGTTCACCCTGATTGTGCTTATAATAGTAAACATGTCCAGAGAACATGGGAAAAGCTGTGCTGGGAGAGCAGGGCTGGATTCCCTCTGTCCTGCTGCTCCCACACAGTCCAGCTGCCTTCCCACAGCTCCTGGCCCTTTCCTGGCTCCCTCAGCACCTGGAAATGTTCCTCCAAAGGCAGTGGTGGTGGCTGCTCCGTGGGCTGACCTTAGATCCACCAGGGCATTATCCCCAGGGGCATCTTCTTCCTTCCAGCTGGGGATGTGGCACTGGAAAGTCGCTCCCAAAACACAATCAACACTCCATCGCCTCTTGTGCCATCCCTTCTTCTGAGCCCAGGCAAAATCAAAGGGTGTGAGTCTCTCCTCAGGTGGGCATTATCCAGGAATGATGTTTTCACTAAAACTGCAGATTCTGAGTCTTTCTGCGTCTCCAGAGAAAGGCTGAAATGTTTGAAAGGCTCTATCAACATCAAACAAAGGAACCTTGGCACCTGGACACTGTTCCCATCAAGGCCCTCTCACTCCAGCACGCTTGGTTTGTTTTGTAATTTATCCTTAATAAGAAAATGTTGAAAAGATCTGATTCTGGCTGGGCATCAAAGGCAGTGGAGCTGTACATGGACAGCATTGTTTATAAAGCCACTGTGCTGTGGGGCAATTTACAACCCAAATTTATGTTGCTATTGAGTATGGCCTTTTTTTTTTCCTATTGAAAACTGGTATATAAGTGTGTTTACAATGTAATTATTCACACAGTTAGAAGCAAAAAAAGAGAATGCAAATGTGGTGAAAGCAACAGCAGCACGAGGAAGGTGATGCTGTGTAGGTAAAGTCATTTCAGAACTTCCTCAAATGTTAAGCTGATGAAGATGAACATTAATTCTCTTTTGGAAGAAAGATTGAGGTAGAACAGATGGGTTGGTTGCCAAGAAAATGGTTTGAAAGGAAGTAATGTGCATGCTGACATTTCCTGCTTTTACATAATTATTTTTTAAATAACTGATGTAATTGCCTTGAGTGGAATCATTGTGTTCATTAGTGGGATATGAAGACAAGCATTTCCAGCATCTCAGAAGGGCTGTCTTGTGCTGTGCCTCTATTCTGTTGCATTTGCCCATCCCAACACATGCTTTTATTTTCTTTCTGACAAAGCAAAATGCCATGACTTGAACAAAAATCAAGCAGCATCTTCTTCTTGCCCTGTGTGCAGCTTGTTCCACCTGGAGGGGTTAAATGTGAGCTGGAATTTGTTCACCTTCCCGTGGCTGCCCAGTTGGGGTGGGAAATCATGGACCTTGCCCACCCAGGGCACGAGGTTCATCTCCCTCTTCTCTGAGCACAATTAGAATTTGTTGGCTCATCCCACTCTCCCTCCCTGAGAATCAAATCCACCAAGCAGGTCTTGGAGCAGAGGATGTTGGTAGGTCGAAGGCCAAGGAATATTTTCCTCCCTGGCCCCTCTGAGTATCTGTCCATGCCCTTTGTGCTGGGTATTTTCTCTCTGCCCCCAGATTTTCCCTGTGAAAATCCCAATTTCCTCCCTGACCCCACATTCCCCTCACCCCATCCCAAGTGAACAGTATTCTGCTGCCTTGTTTTCGAGTTCCACTGGAGCATTTGCTGTGTGTGGAGCTGCTGATGGGTGGCAGTGCCTGCTGCTGTGTGCCCAGTTTGGAGGGTAATTGCTGTGAGCCGTGCCCTGTGCTTGCCCACTCTCTGTTCCTGTCAGGATTTTGCCTTCCACAACCTGCCCATTTTGTGGTGGTGATAATTACAGTAATTTCACGATTATAAGTTGCACATTACAATACAGGGTGTGATAAAAGGTATCTGTTCTATCACCATCTCTTGAGGATGGAGGCAGTGATCCTTATCTCAACGGCAGATATTCTGCTAATGGGCCATCCATTGAAACCAGGCAGGGCATTGTTCTTTATCTTTTCACAGCCCATCCTTCCTCCAGCCAGTCATTTTCTGCTCATGGCCATTGAGTCCCACTGTGGGACTGATAAAATTACTGCATCCCATTGGGAGTTGCTCCAGCCAGGGGGAAGAGCCCAACATTTCTTACCAAGATAAAAACAGAGGTTTTGGGACACTAAGGGAGCCCCTTTCTCCACTGGACTCCAGAGGAAAACCGGATTTCTCCACATCCCCACTGGAGCTTTAGAGGGAAACTGCACCTTGTACAGGAGCACTGCTCCAGCTGAGCCACATCTGTCACTGCAGGAGGATGCAGCCACCATGGGATGGGACTGCTGCCAACACCCTGCCTGACGGGTGTCAGGCTGTACTCTGACTGTGTCAGGGTTTGGGGTTTGTTCTTTGTAGTACTGTATTTCTATTTTAATTTCCCTAGTAAAGAACTGTTATTCCTAATTCCCATATCTTTGCCTGAAAACCCCTTGATTTCAAAATTATAATAATTTGGAGGGAGGGGGTTTACATTCTCCATTTCAAAGAGAAGCTCCTGCCTTTCTCAGCAGACACCTGTCCTCCAAACTAAAACAGCAACTTTTCCTTCTCTGTCCATATATAAGCCACACCTGATTATAAGCTGCTCTTTGGGTTCGGACCAAAATTTTAGTCAAAATGCTGCAGCTTATAATGGTGAAATTACTGTAAATCTCCCCTGCACCAGGCAGGTCTGAGCAGTGCACCGAGAGCCCTCCTTGTGCAGCTGCCAAGGAAGGTGCAGCCCCTAAGGATGCTGTGATCACCTCCACAATGCCCTGCACCACCTATTTGTTCCCAACAAGCTCTTTGAGCAGCTGTCAGATGCTAATGAAATGTTTCAGCTGCTGAAACAACCTGTGCCCTGTGCAAACTGGGGGGCACGTCATGGAAATGGAGACATAAATATTCATAGCTGTTCATAATGGCACTAACAAAACCAAAAGTGCAGTGTGGTTATCAGAGCTGCTGTGTGGATATGTTGTGATGGGTTTGGAGTGATGAATGGTTGGAAACAATGCTATTATTTTACAACTGTGAGAAAAAAAAACACTAAAGGTAGTGGGATTGCAGGGGCACGTGTGTAAGAGCTTGGGCAGTGCTGTCTGTTGGGGTGATGCTCTGAAACTTGTTCCTGGAAGAAAGGAGTTGCTGTGTTTGCTCATTCTGTTTGCATCTCTCTTCTGAGCCTGCTCATGAAGAATGGAAAGTTTCTCACCAGATCTGTGCTAGATGCTTATGGGACATAAATCCCACAGTTTGAGTTCAGTGTTTTACTTCCTAAAATAAAGTCAAGAATAGCAATGTATGTGATTCAGTCAAGAGTTGATAATTTCCCACCTTTCAGCACCCCAAAGCCCCAGATCCTTGACATCAGAATAGAAATGTCAGTCAGCCTCTTTAGGCAGACAGACTGCTTTACAAATTAATTCTGTCGATGTGTCTTCATTGAGTTTTTTAAAAAATAATTTTGTTTATTATGTGCTTTTACCTTTTTCTTCATATTCAGGATAGTTCTGCTGAGAGGGGACAAGGGTGATGCTCCCCTTGAAACCCTTTTTTGGCAGGTCTCCCTAAGGTCACCCATTTGCTCATGATTCTCTGCCTTATCAAAAACTTGCACTAACTTTCAAAATCTGTGAAGTGTTTTGAATCAGTGTTCTGTAAAAGAAATTGATTTGGCGTGGTCTAATAATGTGTCTTTATGCATCCCTTACCTCTTCTGCCCAGAGTGAAGTTTACCATTAAAATTCACTGCTTTAGGATTGCACAAAAAGGTGCAGAGCTGGGCAGGGATTAAACGACCAACCCTGAAAACTGTTGGAATGCAACTGATTTTACCTATGAGAGCTTCAGTGGGAAAAACTCCCGCTGTGGTCTGATTCTTACATGCAGTGACTCTAATAAATACTGCTAGAATCAGATAGGATTCAATCTTGAGTGAGTTTGACCATATGAGAAATATTTATTGAGTGTGTGGGAACAAGATAGGTTCCATGAATGTATCCAGCTGATAAGCTTCATCTGAATCTGAAAATAATCATAAATTGGTGGTGGTACCTTCATTACCCTGAACTATTATCCATATAGCCTGGGTTTGTGTATTTTTCTGGGGAAGAAGTCATGTGAAAATAAAGTTAATTCAGTGTGTCAGATAAAGAATGGTATTTTAGTTGGAAATTGTTGTCATAACAGTTGCACAAAAGGCTTCAAATATTCTGCAGCTTGGTATGAATAAGATGTTCAAAGGTACAGGTGCTGTTCCTGAGCCATCAAAGAGTTTTCCACCGCCACCACGGTGTTTTATTAAAAAGAAAATAAGTGAAAAGATAAAAACCAAAGCTTCTGTGCTAATCTTTAGCTTTGTTGCTTAAGGGACATTTCAGTATAAAGTAGCAATTTCCATATCATTTGAATAGCAGTTGCAACCCATTGATGTTTAAAGTAAAATGTGCAACTCCTGTAATCAGCAAAACAGATGCAAATGCCTCGTCTGTCTCCGAGTGCAGCTCCCTGCCTGCTGCCTCAATTAGATTTAGAGTGGAAAACACGATCAGATAATGGAGATCATGGGAGCTCCTCTTTCATCTCTTGGCTGCTGATGGTTTGTTCTAAAGCCCTGAGTGAGCCTGGTTGGATGCACAGGGGGGTCCCTGCAGTGTCACCTCCCTCCTGAGCTTTGGGGTGGGACAGGGACACCTCTCCCCCTCTGTCCCCTCCCCTACCCTGCCCCTGGGGACAGGAATGGCCTCTCAGCTCTGTTTGTGGTGCCATCCCAGTGCAATCACAAAAATAAATGACATTTAGAACTCAGATCCAGGGGTTTTGGCTGGATAAAACCCTGCTGAGCTCCCTGAGTTCTGCCATGCCAGGCTTTAGGTGGCTGGAGCTGTTCCTCAGAGGGTTTTTTTAATCTAAAAATAACCTGTGATGGTATGAGGGGAGAGTTTACTTTATCCTTCACATTTCCAAATGTGACACTGAGCACTTCCATGGTGCTTTCCTGTGCCTGCTGTGTCTGAGCTGCTGGCACAGTGACTGCAGAGGGGTTTCCATCAGAACCATTTCTGCCCTTCCCAGGAAAGGAAAAACTTCCCAGGAAAAGGCTTGGGTTTGATCAAATTAAAATTAAATTAAATTAAAATCGATGCAGCCTCCAAAACAGGTTGCTGATGGGATGAGAATCCTCCTTTGCTTTCTCTAAAACATTTTCCTGGAAAGAGGTTGTTGTGTTTTTTTGTCTCATTAGTACTTTTCCTAATCAGGAGACATCTTATGGAAAAGGATTTCCATCTTGTGGTCAGCTGTGGTAATAAAAAACTCCAGCTGAACTTTTTTTTCATGGCAAACCAAACTGGTTTCAATAAGAAATAATCTGTTGTAATAATCTGCAAATCTGTTGTGAAGGTAAATGCTGGGGCTTCACAAAGTCTGCTTGTACAGAAGGTAAAACTGTTTCAGTCCTATCCCCCTTCATCTTTAGAACTGAAATAATTGGGAAAGGTGTAATATAAAAGATTCATGATGGAATATTTAATTTTGACACATTTTACAGCATTTTGTCCTCAGGAGCCATGCTCAGGAGCCCAGACAGAATTACTTGGGCCTTTAACAGGAAGGAGGCAATTCCTGCACTTCTGGGAAAGTTTCTACCCACAGCCAAATGTTGTTGCTTGGATTGTTTTCTATTCCAGGATGACTCTGAGTCTCAGTGCAACGCCACCATAACTTCATGCAGATATTTGTTGTTCAGGACAAACTTTGAAACCCGTGCTCTAATCTTGAAATAGAAAAATGCTTCAGGGTTAAGTGCTGGAGTTCACTGCAAAATCTACCCACTTCAGTGGGAAAGACTTTTTAAGATATTAAAACCAAAACAAATTTGGAAAGGTAATTTTAAATATTGAGGACTGTGGCTGAAGGGCAGGGCTGTGTGTGCTGACTTTAGAGCTCAGGTCTGGTGGAGGTGCTCTGTAAATGACCTCAGTTGTACAACCCTGCATGGAAAGGTGAGGCTGTTAAAAAGAATAATTAATTTCTGAAGTTTAATTACTGCCTTGTCCAGCTGTGCACTGTGATGCTCATGAAAACTGCACTGAAAATCTTCTGACTTCAGCAAGAGCTGGACCAGCCCTGAATATTTACAAGGAGAGTTAAATAAGATCTCAGATCAAATTCTTAGAGATAAATGTAAGAACTTTGTAAGTATTTTTTATTTTGAGGGCTTGTAACTGAAGGAGATGCTCAGTGTGTTCCTTAGTGGTGCCAAAATGTTTATTTTCAGAAGTGTTTGAACTTCAGTGAAAGTCAATAACGGCTATATTTAATCTGAAGTCAATGCAATTGCTGCTGAAATCCATCTATATTCTTTCTGTATGAATAATAAGGGAAAAAATGCAGCATGTATATGAAAAATCAGGTAAATGTGTATGACTTACACAACATAGCATTGTAGAGTTCAAAAATCCAATTCAACGACATGTCTGAGGTTGTGCTGTAAATATCACTGAAAGGAAAGGAGAAAATGAGAAGATATTTGTGAACTCTTGGCAGTATTTGGTAAATAGTTTCTGAAAATCTTATATCCAAAGTTTGTACATGGGCCTTGCTCTGTTGGAACTGCAGCCAGTGGGAGTTTTTGCCGTGGTCTCTATTGAAACAGGAACCAGATTATTTCTTTATTTCTTGTGTGGAGGGATGAATCTTGGACCTTAATTGCAAGAACACTTAAGGAGGAAAACATTTTCTCTTTTTATTAAAAAAATGATAGCTAGTTCATTAAAAGCATTTAAAAATACTTGAGGAAAGGCTTCCTTAAATCAAAAAAATCTCTTATTTCGCTTTTAGATCATCCTGGAGGGTGCTGGGTTCAGAAACAGCAAAGCATGTGCTGGGCTCCTGGAGCATCCCTGACCTCCCCATGGCTGAAGGGAATTCTGCACCAGCAGCCCAGGCTGGCTCAGCCCCCACAGATCCAAATCCCCAGGTCTGGGATATTCTGTGAGTTGTGTGCATGGATGGGCATTTCCTCCTGCAAAGTTTGGGGAGCTCGTGCAGGTGGTGCCTTGCCCACAGTAACTCCAAACAGAGGGGCTTGGAGCTGCTGAGGATGAAGAACTTCTTTCTTCAATTTATGGACAGTGCTTCTTTCTCTGCTTCAAACTGCTCAGTGATTCCATCCTTTGAAAAGTGTTTCACTTATTTACTTCTTTGGACTGGTAATGCCACCCAGTGCACTGTGTGCTGGTGAAAAAGTGTTTTATTTGTCTGAAATTTTGTAGATAGATGTCCCCTTGCTTGTGTGGAGCTCCTAATTTCAAAGCAATTGCTCTGTTCAAGTAACACCTCGTGTGCCATCCTGACCACAGGGAGTGGGCACCACCCTCCCTGCTCCTGCTGCTCCCAGCCTTGGAAAGGACAATTCTGTGCAGGTTTTGGTTCCCACATCCCCAGCTCTTCAAACTGTGAGGAGGAAAGTCAGTACAGGTGCTGTGGGGAGAGCTGGCTGACCAAATGGACTGGGTTTTTTTTTATTGTTTTTATTACCAGTTCCTAAGAAATGTCTGCAGGAAGCTGCCATGTGGGGTTGTTTCCCTGTAAATCACTGCCAGGGTCACCCCAGTGTGGGCTCAGAGGAGAGAGGTGAAGGTGAGCAGCAGCAGGGAGGTGTTTCAGTGACAGGGAGCCTCTCCTGGGCATGGTCTGTGCTGGGACATCATGGAGAATTTCCCTTGGAAGGGGCTCCCCACCTGCAGCTGGGAAGTCCCAGGTTGTGCCCTCCCAGTGGATGGAATTCCCAGTGAGGAATCTGGATGGGAGATGCAGCTCAGGGTGCCTCAGAGCAGGCTCTGAAACTGCAGCTCTCTGGCCCAGATCCAGAGTGTTTTTCCTTTTGCTTTTGGTTTTTCTGCAGTTCCCAAACTCTGAGCTAGTGCTGTGACACCGGGCTGCAGCTTCCAGCAGCAGCAGCAGCAGCTCACTAACGCTGGTTAATCACTGGTTTATTAGCTCGTGGCCTTAGGCAAACCTGAAATCATTAACAGCCCATTTGTGGGGCTAATGACTCTTTTTTACTAGATGTATAATTTAATATATGGTAACTTTCATGCTTAATTATGCTCTTCAAAGTTTCTTTTGAAGGAATTTATTTTTCTGTGTGCATGTATATGAGAGGGTTGGGAGCTGGCTGGCTTTGCTTGCATGCTGCTGTGTTAAAATCTGGATAGTTTACGTAAGAAGATTTTAATTTAGATATGGGTATTTCTCCTGTTGCTTCTTCTTTCAATATTTTTATCTTTGAAAAATAAATAATGATGAATTACCAACAGGTTTAAAATAGAATCATTTCATACCCCACTGTAGGTTGCCACATTGTTTTGGACAAGACGTAAACCCCAAGTCCAGATCAATAAGACCATTGTGCCAGCAGCTTCCAAATGAATGCAAGTCTTGATCTCAGTGTCCTGGCTCTTTTCCAGCCTGGTTCACATTTTACTCAGCAGCAAGTCCCACTTCTATTCCCTCTAACCTCAGCGGGAACAGAGGCACACCACTGCAAAGTGCTGCTAATCCCACGTGCCATTTGCATGCAGCACTTGTAAAGCATCCTGGGATCAGTTGGGATGAAAAAAGAAAAAAGGCTGTGCATGTAAGATGCTTGTCATTGGCACCCCAAATCCGCTGCTATATCACTGAAAGGAGGGTATGACTTTTTTTTTAATTTTTTTTTTTTTTTTTTAGCGAGGCAGCTGATTGTGAAGGATAATAAAGATGAATTTGATTTTCTTTCTGTGAGCTCTAGTGTCCCCTTCATGGAGATTAAAAATTTCCCGGTGCTGTTTTCAGCTCCACAGAGCAAGCAAAAGCTAATCTCCTGCTTGGCTATACCCACAGCCCTGCCATCCACTAACAGGATCGCCATACAGTTGTGACTTAACAGGCACTGGGAGAGCATAATCCTGTTTATTCGGTCATCCAAAACACTGATCTGAGATAATCAGCGGGCTGGGAGCAGGGGAGGAGGAGGGATGAGGTTTGCTTTGCCATGTGGTTCTGGGCAGGCACAGAGTGCCAGGGAATGGCTGGATCCCGTCACAGAGCATGGGAAGGGACCAAAAACATCCCCCAAAGGCAGCCCGGAGAGCCAGCCTGATAAAACAGCAGCCTTGGCAGTGTCTGATCCAGATGTTGTGCTCCACCATTCTGAATTGTTCTCTTTATGACTGATTTAACATAGAAATAGTATCTGAGTGGCCACATGAGGCACCTGGTGCAAAATGCTTTGGCACAGACTGTGTGAGTGGGTCATGTCACATTTGGGAACCTACCCCTACCTTCTACTTGGATCTAAATTTACTAAAATTACAATTATTATTACATTTTTCTAGGCATGAGAACAACTTTTCATAGGGCACTGAATATTTGTAAGCAGCCTCTGGACCTGTGGGGATGTAGGAGCACATTCTGCAGAGCTCCTCCCAAGAAATTCAATCTGTGAGACTTTCCCCAGTGACCCAGAGCCCTGAACTGGGCTGTATCAAATCTCTGGAGAGGGCACAGTAGTGAGCTTTTAAATGACTTTCTTTTCTTGTTCCTGTGATCATTAAAGCTTTCACACTTCATATTCTATCCCATTAATTCATTGGCTCGGGTTTCAGTGAAAGGCCCCATCTTCCCTTTGATTTTATCTCAGTCCATGTGTGTTTAGCAGTCAATACTTCCCTGTTGAAGATATTCCAGTGTTTGTAACCTAAACTTTTGCAGCTGGCATGAGCCATGGATTAACTTCAGACAGTGATGCTGATTTTGAAGCCTCATTTTATGTTCTCTGAGCTGTCCTAGTCCAGCTGACAGGTTTATAGTTTGGGAAGCCAGTAGCAATGATCTTTATAACTAAAGCACTGTCGTTAGGTGCAGCTCCTCACCATGGTGACCCTGCAAATATTAAACACACAGTGATTCATGGGACCCAATATAAAGCTTACTTTAATTAATATTTTACAAGATAACTTGCTTTATTTAACTTTTCAAACGTGAGTGGGTTGGGAAGGACAGAATGTTGCTATGTCTAATTTATGGGCACTCATATTCGTGTGCTTGTTTTAAAAATTAAATTTAAAAAGTATTGTTTGTTTTCTCCTCTCCCTGCTGGCGGATGTTCAGGCCCTTGCAGGGCTCCAGGGGATTTTCTGTGTGTGAGTGTTGAATGATGAGCTCTGAAAAGTGATGTTCTTGCTCTCCTGCCTCCCTCCCCTCGTGTTCCATGCAGCCAGCAGGGCTGTGTCCTTCCTGGAAGTGCTTTGTGGTACCCTGAGTGCTGTGACCCCCTGGTGCACCCTGAACCTCAGACCTGAAATGATGTTTTGGGTAAGTAACACCAGACTCTTCCCTAGAGCAGGCAGGAAGTGAAGGAATGTGGCAGTTGCAGAGCTTTGGGGCAATACAGGAAATTGGTAATTAGGAAATTAGCCCCAGGGTTGTACTTCTGGAGTGCTGTGATGAGCATATTCCAGATTTCCATGCACTTGGACTGGAATTTATTGCACCTAAAAATCAGTCTATAGGCTAAGAGAGAGGATGCATCAACACATCTACTGAAGTGGTGGCCACAGCATCCTTAGAAGTGAAGAAGTGATGCTGTGAAGGGTTTGTGCCCTGGATATGTCCCTGTGGAGGGTTTGTCCCCTGGGTATGTCCCTGTGAAGGGTTTGTCCCCTGGGTGTGTCCCTGTGGAGGGTTTGTCCCCTGGGTATGTCCCTGTGGAGGGTTTGTCCCCTGGATATGTCCCTGTGGAGGGTTTGTCCCCTGGGTATGTCCCAGTAATGTCAGATCACATCCATGAGCTCTCACAGCAGTGCCCAACACGGGGGAGGCTTGTGAGGACAACCCTCTGAAGAAAAACTTTCTCAGTGCTTAGGCTTTTCTATAAATTTCCCTCTTACAACTAAGATTTCCTTTTGTAATTTTTACAAGCATAACTGTAAATAAGCAAACATTATAAAATCTGTTAAATTCACCCACATTCTTCTGCAAGCAGGGGGAAAAATGCCCATTATTAACTCCTGTTTTCCACAAAGAAGTGCCCATTAGTGTGTGTCCAACCCCTTTCTATAAAACTGAGAGCAATGAAGTCACTGACAGGGCTTTTATTTGTCTATGTTGAGTCCTGCAGAGATGGCAGAGAAAAAAAAAATCCTGCATTAATAAAAGAATAAATTTCTCTTCACGTTAACATAAAATGCTTCTACAGTGATGAAAAGATTTGGGTTTGCTCCAGTGTGGTTTTCCCCTTGTGGTTGGTTTTTGCATTTCTTTCAACTTGCTCTTTGTAATCCATTTCCAGTTGGGTTTTTTCCCCTTTCCAATCTGACATATAGCGTGATGTTACAAACCCTGGCCTGTGACAACTTGAGGAATATTTATGTGTTTGGACAAAATATCTTCCCTTCCAAGTCAATTTTACATGCCATGGAAACGTTTTACTCCTGAGGTTTTGTTTGTCATTGTTGGTTATTAAAAACCTCTGCCCAAGGTCAGCAGTGACACAACAATCCTTTGCAGGAGGCATTTTCAGGGATTTTGCCTGGAAGTCAGGAGGGGTGATGGAGAGGAGAGGAAGATAGAGATAGCACCTTTTTCTGTACTATTTAAAAGGTTTCTCTTTTTTTGCAAAGTGTGCAGCCAGAAGTAACCATGGGGCAGGAGCTGGAGGCTGAAACTCTGGTCCCAGCCTGATGTCAGGGAGCAACCTCTGGTGATCTTTGTTTCTTTCCCTGTCCTCACAGCTGGGAATACACATGATTTAAAAGCAGTGTAGCACTAACTGCCCCATTACACACACAGAAAACTGACCTCCTCTGCCAGAACAAGTGTTTTAACGCTGCCCAAAGTCCAAATCAATCAGCAGGCCAAACTTGTTTAAGGCAGGGAGTGATAAGAGGGGTGATGGAAGCACAGGAAGCTCATTCCTTGTTGGAATTAAAATTGGAAACTTGTTGGAATTAAACCAGCCTGACTTAAGGAAAATCTCCAGATAGGATGAGCCCTGGAGAACAGTGATGGATGAGAAACCCAGGGCTGAGCCTCCCCTTACTCGAGACAGAGAATTCCCATTAAATGGAGCTGGAAAACAGATCCTGGTGAGTGGACTTCAGGTCATTCTCCTGGCAAAGCCTGCTCAGGAGAGAACTCCCAGTGCCTTGATGTTGGTGAAGTTTTTGGGCAGGTGATGGAATGGGCTGTGAGAAGGAAAGGGGATTTTCAGCCAGAGAGGTTTTTCCCTGTGAAGGAGGGAAATCTGAGGTTACTTTTGTAGTCCAGAGTGCTCAGAGCAGCTCTGGGGAGCAGCTGGTCCTGGGGCACCTCTGCCAGCGTGGGCGAGGTGGGATGTGCAAAACTTCTGCTCAGGTTTGAGGGAAGTGGCATCTTTATTTTATCCCCTTTGGGGAGGAAGGTGGAGCTCACACCTTGCTCAGCTGAGACTGCAACAGAACTTTTTCTCTTTCCAAAGGCAGAGTTCTTCCTTCTCAGTGTTTCCTTCTGTGCAGGGGAGAACATGGAAGGTTTCTCTGTGGAAAACCCTCCTGCTGGTTCTGTGGGGTAGCTACTCAGCACCCTCAGCAGCTGTTTGGAAAACTCTCTCCATAGTTTGTAATGACTGCTTTTTCAAGGGTCTAATGGCTTTATTTAAAAAAAAAAAAAAAACCCAAAAACCAAAAAAACACACAAAAAAACCACCAAACAAGCAAACAAAAGACCAAAAAAACCCCCAAAAAACAAAATAAATAAAAAATCCCCCCCCTCCCAAAAAAAAAAAAAAGAGAAGAGAGACTGAGGAA
The DNA here is from genome assembly GCF_009819885.2 of Catharus ustulatus. NCBI lineage: Eukaryota > Metazoa > Chordata > Aves > Passeriformes > Turdidae > Catharus > Catharus ustulatus. The sequence goes on along the minus strand of NC_046237.1, from coordinate 3,030,387 downwards.
CTTCTTAGAGTCTGTTCCTGCCATTTGAATTATGATGGGGAGCCCATTAGCCTCAGTGGCACGTGGCCATGCTTTCATAAGCTTGCAAGAGATGGAGTTTTTCTATACAGTTTTGTTTTTTTAGTTTTGTTTTTTATTTTTGGTCAAAGAAAGCATTCTCCAAGGGCTGACTACAGACAAAATCCCTGGTCTTTTTGGCAGAATTCCCTGGTACTTACACAGCCAGGTTTTCTGTGCTCCAGCTCTGGTGTGTGACCCATGCTTTCAACACATCCAGGGCCCAACGAGGATCTTTTGATTCAGGGCTGAATCTGACTTTTTTTTTTTTTTCTATGGGAAAGATGTAAATTATTTTATGAGTGGGGGAAGAAAGGTGATATTCAGGATGAGGAGAGGTGGCCAAGCCTGCTGACCTGGCTCTGTGAGGACCAAATCTAGACCTGCTGTGCCAAAATTCCAGCTCCAGACTGCTCAGCCCATCCTGTCCCTCCAGCCCCTGGGCTCAGGTCTGTGCAGCTTTTAACCAGAAATCTGCAACAGAGAATGGGGATTTTTCCGAGCTCTTGTTCATCACACCAGATGTGCCTGTGCTTTTTTTTTCAAGCTCATTTGAATGTATGTAATGGACTTCTGGCTTTGAAAAATCATCAGTTACCAGATGTCTTTTTAAATGCTCTACCTTGCAAAGTCGTCCGTTACCAGATGTCTTTTAAATTGCAAACCCCTGCAGCCAGAGGTTAAAGCTGTGTCAAAACAGTCACTGATATGAATTCATATTACACTTTAAATGTTCTATGATTTCCTCCAACTCTTCCCCCTTAAAAGTCCTCCCATGGTAATTTTATGGCTCACCCAAGATTTGCCACCCACCCATGGCTGGAGATTCAGTGATAAATGCTTTTAATAATTAACAGTGGCAGGGGCTTTGTACCCCTGCCTCATGGATATCTCACCTCTCAGGCAGCAGGAATAAAAGCCTGTTGTAACAGGAAGAGTGATGATGCTGGTGGAAGGCTCCTGCAGCTGCACCACCAGTGCAGATCTACAGCTGGAGTTGTTTGCAAGCAGGATTTTGTCCTGGGCCCATCTTGGAGCTCGGGGCAGCTGGGGAAGCAGCTGTGCTTGCAGAGTTCCTAAGGTAAAGGAGCTTTGGGGGCTGGGAAGAGGCTGAGCAAGTCAAAAGGACAAGGAGGTTGGGTGAGACTTTCCTTCTTAGCCCGACTCCCCAGGGTCCCATCCAGCCTCTGTGCTGGCTGCCAAAAGCTCAGGCTGAGTGGCTATTTTGGGACACAGCAAACACCAAGTGTTACTTCAGAGATGTTTGGAGAGAGATTTAATAAAATCAACTAATAAGGTTTGACGTGCTGAAGATTAGGAAAAGTCATTCCGAGCGTCTGAAGTGACCCAGGGGTGGGAGGCTCAGGGCAGTCCTGTTATCCTGAGGATGGATGTCTGCTGGGACAGCAGCAGCTCAACTTTTTGTGAAACCATCTCTGAGCTGTGAGGGCAGACCAGCAGGGCAGCCTGGCACTGCATATTGGCCTGAAAATTAAAAAAAAATAAGGAAGGGAAAAGGCAGCTCGAAGCTGCTGCGTGCTCTGGGGATGGGAGCAGCCCCTGTCCCTGCAGCTGGGGGGGCTGCAGCAGCTGTCCCCTGGTAAATCAGCCTGTCCCCGTGTAAATCAGCCTGTCCCAGTGTAAATCAGCCTGTCCCCGTGTAAATCAGCCTGTCCCCAGCCAGCAGGGTCCCCACTCCCAGCCCAGCACTGCCCTCACACTTGGTGCCAACTGCTCGGGGCTGTCAGCTTCTGGTTTTGTTTTGATGGTTTAGGGTTTTCTTTTTCCCCTTTTTTTTTTTTGTCACAGCCCAGAATAGAATCACGAGATGGGTGTTTATTACTTTCCAAATAATCTATAGCCCAGTTTTAGTGCTGACACCGTTTGAAAGGCGGTGTCACCGCTGTGCTCATGTTTCCATGTGACACCGCTGCTCGCTGGTTTTTCCCATTTCATAACTAATAAGTGAAGTGAGTTTGACAGCCTTGGTTTCAGCTTCAGCCTGTTGGTTCCCATGTCACAGACAGGCTCTGCTAGCAGCAAATTCTTGTCAGGAGAAGAGAATTACAGCTGAAGCTTGAAATGTGCTGGTGTTCAGTGCAAAGCTTTAAATTCTTGACCAAAGTTAGATAAAGCCAGCTAAAAGTGTGACGTTTCAAGTACACTATCTATTTATCTTTTCCTCCTGACCAAAAATACCTAGAGTGGAAGTATGTGTCGTTGCATCCAAGCTGAGAACAGTTGAGCTCCTCTAAAAAATAAAGGATAAACACAGCATTTTAAATATTCTGGGTTTTAAAATCTGTGCAGCTGTCCCTCTCCCTAGCTATGTATAGATTATCTGCATTGAAAGAAAAAGATATGTATGGACATTTCATTAAGGAAAAGGGAATGATTAGTTTTCAAGGTGTGGGAAGCTTATTTAACTGGTAATAAGATAAAAATGTTAGTTCTCCCCCAGCAGTCATTAATAGCTCTGAGCTCCAGCCTGAGTACAGATGGAGCTTTGATATGATCACACTTTTGCAGGGAGTATGTGCTGTATATCCTGCTGCTAATCCTGGGGTGGAAATCAGCTCCTCCTGACACCTGCTGCCAGGACCTGATTTCAGATGCAGCATTTGCAGCCTCCTGGGCTGGATTTTGGATTTGGGCATATCCCAGCTGGACAAGTCAGTGCTGGGCACTTTCTTTGCCTGGTGCTCCTGTAAAACCTCCCTGCAGAGCCCTCCTGGGTCCCCTTCAGCCCAACCATTCCTTGAAGAAGCCCCATTTCTCTCTGCTGGATGGGGCTGCTCCTCCCCTCAGGGCACAGCAGGGGTTTGTGTTCAGATGATGCTTTTGGTTATGGTTTCCAGCAGGATGAGCTGTCCCACATCCCAGCCTGGAACAGCCTGTGAGACACAGCAGCTTCTGGGGTCAGATGAGGAGAAATTGCCTGTGGAGCTGGGAGCTCCATGCCCTCAGGCTGCAGCTGAAAACTGGAGTCAGACGTGGATCCTGATGGTTTTGGCCTCTTTGTTAACATTTGGCAATCAGATCTTGTTATTGAGAAGCTTTCTAGTAGCTGAGTGGAAGACTGGAAGAAGTTTTGGAGGGGCTTTTTTGGTAATGGTTTGCAAAATTTATGGTTTAGATCTGAAGGGACCCTTAGCCTGACCCCTGGTGTGTAACAGAGTATTGAATTTCCTGCACTTAACTCCCACAGTCTGTCCAAGAACTGCCTGACCACAGTGCTTTCCTAGGGAAATAAAGCTCTGAAATGCACTCATTTCAGTGTGGCAGAAATGTTTCTTATCCCTGATAGGAACAAACAGGATTTTCCACAAGGCTCTGGGATGAAGAACTTCTCACCTAGGCTCTCTCTGTTTTCCCCTGACCTCATCCCACTCCCCAGACCCTGTGATCTGTTTGTGTCCTCTCCTGGCTGTGCTGGAAGCTGGGGAGACATTAAATGAGCCAAAGGGGCAGAGGGGGAAGAAGTACCCACTTGGGAATAAAGAAGGGGCAGGGACAGGGTTAATGTCACCTTGTCCCACATTTGGGTGGGAAATTTTCAGCTCCAAACAAGTATTTATTACTCCACACAGATGTTTGCAATGACACACGAGCCACCACTGCTGCTCTTTTGCCCAAACCCTGTCGGGCCAGGCACTGCACTGGCCAGAACAAAAAGCTGTCCCTGCCCTGAAGAGATCTCAGCCTCACAAGGTAATTACTTCTCTTTGCCCATTAATTTCCCCTCCCAGATTTTAAGCATAATAACAAATAAATGATTTTAAGTGACCTCTTGAGATAGATGTGCTGCCAGCAGGCGCTGACCTGCCGTGGGTAATGGAAGGCTGGGGGATTCACAGATTTAAAAAGCTTTGCTAAAATGACACAGATTAAGATATTCTAGAGATTATCTTCCAAAAACATGGTGGTCAAGGACTTAATGACTTAAATTGTGGTCAAATGTCTGCTTGTTATCAATTGTCTATTGCCAGTTAAACTGCATTAATGAAAGTCTCTTGATAAAAGCTGCCTTATCACCCGGAACTGAGATACCCAGCTAATGTGCTGCAGCCAGGCTGGAGGAAATCCTCCTTTCAGCAGCAAAGGAGACGAGGTGTCGCTTTCCTGAATTAGCCTGACTCAAATGGATGCTCAGGCCCTCCAGAAAGAAGCAATTGCTTTCACCTTTTGTGTGAAGGGCTGCTGTATCCATGTGTCAGGAAGGATTCTGGCTCTTGCAGGAGGAGGGTCCGGGCAATCACCTTGCTGGGGCTGGAGGCAGCATCACTGCACCCTGAGGGGATGGCACAGCACATCCCTCTGCCAGAACCACTTCCTTCCTTGGAGAAAATGGGCTGGAAATGGTATTTAACATTGTTGATGACAATTTTCCCAGATTTATTACCTGTTTTTTGTTCACTGTTTGGCTGCCTGCTCCCTTTCCATCTGCCAGCCCTGTAATCCACCTCCTCTTATCTCAGCACAGTTCTCTCCACCTCTTGCTCATTTTCATTTTATTGCCTAGCTAATCTCATCCTCCTGCTTTTCCTGACACCGCTCCCTCCTCCCCATCTGTGGAGATTAAATCACTGCTCCTTTTGTCTGATGCCACTCAACATTCCCCCATTTCACTCAGGCTTTGGGACGCTTCCAGGCACTTTTGCTGTTGTTGCACACATCCGTTTTCCTGGCACAAAAAGGCCCATCAGCATCTGATGGGAGCGTTAGCGAGTCCTCCTTTCAACCAGTTCTGAGATGTCCTGAATGTGAAATGGAGCCGAGCTCAGCCTGCCCAGTGCAGCAGGGCCAGGTGTGGGTCTGGAGCACCAGGACCATCAGCAGGATGCTCAGGGCAGCTCTGCAGTGGTGACAGAGCCTGAACATCAGCTCAGAAAATTCTAGGAAATCTCCAAGCTCTCCAAATGTGAAGTTTTGGAAGTGGTTTCTCATTTTGTTGGTGGTGCATCAGTGTAGTTAGCCACCTTCCCTATTTACAACCTGCTCATGGGTTCAGCACTTTTATTCTAATTGCTGCTGAGAGCTGCTGAGGGTTTTGGGACAAGCTTGAGCAGCCTCCCTGTTCAAGGGGGTTTAGTGCATCCTGGTTTGGGGTCACAACCATGGATAGGGACGCTGGATTTTCGTGTCATGTGTTTCTGGCATCCTTCCACCTTCCTGCAGTGCTGGAGACTCTCAGCAGAATTTCCTCCACCTGTGTGATTGTGCAAGGCCACTGAAGGCAGTGCTGCTCACGTGGGCTCAGAACTGGGACCAGCAGAGCCTTCAGCTCCCTGGCAAGCCCCAGACTATTTCAAACTGTGTTTCAGGGACTGCATTCCCTCACAGGACTCCTGGCAGCTGCCACCCCGCTCCTCCCTGCTGGGAGCACCCCAGTGTGTTTGCTGCCAGAACAAACCCTAAAGTCTTGGTTCAAATAACCCCACTCCAAATAGATGGGAGAGGGTCCTCTCAGCAAGGACTCCTGCTGCCTGGCCCTAATCACTGAATTTACATGTTCATTTTTATGCTGTTTGCGTTGCACCTCTTGCCTTAATCTCAACTTGAAATGCCAACCATGCTGTATCTCCCCTCACTACCTTTATCTGCCAGCGTGTTTTAAATTAGTTTAAAGACTATGGGAGCTAAAAAAAAACCCCAACAAGCCAGGCAGCTTCAGATGAAAGCCAGCAGCATGCCTTTAAAAATAGAGCAGCAGCCCTGTGCGAGGTGCCGAGCGAGTGGGTGCCCGGGCAGGGAGCTGCAGAGGCTCTGTTTAAACACAAGGTAAATAAGTGGCTGGGGGAGCTGCAGTTCATCTTGTTCCCTTACGTGTTGCCCAGATAATGCAGCAGATCTTGAGGCAGGCTGGTTCTAAAAATGGGCTCAGCTCTTGGGTTTCACGGGGTGAGGCTCAGGCTCCCTGTCCGGCTCCGTGGGAGCAGCGAGGGCTCGCCAGGGAATTGGCATCTGCTGCTCCAAAACCAGCTCAGCTCCTGGCACTGCTGCTTTAGGGAGAAGATTTCTGCAGTGAAGATTTTGTGACTTTACACAGTGGTGCCTGATGCAAACGTTGCTGCCTGTAAATCCCTGGGGTCAGGCAGTGTTTGGTTAAAATTCCCTTTCCTGCTGTGGTTGACCTGTGAAAACAGCAATCATCTGACAGCAGCGCTTAATTAGTAATTCAGGATTGAAGTGGGCTGTCCAGTGAGTAATTTCACAGGAGCAGAGTTTAGGATTGAAGCTAGTTTAATATAACAATTGTCTTGAAAGCCTCCTTGGCATTTTAATGGTGTTTTTCTTTGGTCTAAATATATATGAGAAGCTGAGAGGATGTTTAAATCTGAGCAGGGTATAAAAGGGGACAAGAGAAAGACTGAAAGGTCTTGTCCAAACTCCACCCAGTTGTGTGAGCCCCTGGCTTCCCCAGGGCAGGGCATCATCCCAGGGAGCTGCACCATCACCATTCCTCTCACTGCTCCAGGATGAGCATTAGTGTCCTTGCCCTCCTTGTCACCCTCCTCTCTCCTGCCTAGTTGAGCTCAGCTCAGCTGTGCAAAGGACAAGTGTTTGTCACCCTTCAGTGGCTGCAGCAATACCCAACCAGCCCTTCCCTGCTCCCAAGGAGACTGTGTTTGGATTGAGCATATGTTGCTCACTGGAATGGAGAATTCTCCACTTTTTTCTAAATGAGTTTTCTCAGGCTGTCCCCGTTCAGCAAATTCAGGGGAGAAAGGGCAGCAGTGCCCCTTGGCCAGGCTGTGGCAAGCACTTCTGTTCTGCTACAGGAGAAGGCAGAGTGCAGCCTTCCCCATGGCAATAGAGTGATCCTCTGTTGGGTGAATTGTTGCTTACAAGGTTAATTAGCTGTAGAAAATGAGCTAGAATACTTGGGAGTAATGAATTATAATGAGTCATTATATTTGAGGAGTGACAAATTAAATTCATGCATGTTTTGGACTACTTGTTTTAGTCAGAATGGAAAATAGTGCTATGCTTTCTTCTGCTGCTCTGCTTTCGTGTCAAGATGTCAGGAGATAAATCAGTATGGCCAGAGCTTGTTAAAGTCTGGCAGTGCTTGATTGCAAGATGTTTAATCTCTCTCCTGGGTCCTTGAGCTGGGCTAGGAGCAGGAGCTCCTCTGGAATCAATTCTCCCACCTTCAACAAGAGGGATTTTGATCTGCTGCTGAGTAAACATGAAGCTTCTCCTAAGCTAAAAGAGAAAAAAAAGTTGTGATGTCCTCATTCCATCAGGGGTAGTGTCCTCTGGCAGCTCTGATCGAGGTGCAGCTCCCTCATCCAGGGAAGTTCATCAAATTATTGCTCCACCTCCCACACCAAGGTGAGTCAAGGTAGCAAAAGTCATGAGATCCTTCAGCTCCTGCTGCCCCAGAAGAATCTCTGGAGTTTTTCTGTGGAATTAGACCAAGCAACACAGCAAAGCAAGGAGCAGACACTGTAAACCCTGAAATACATGGAAAGCAAGGATAAGGAGACTACCTGGAAGAGAGCTACTGGAATCTCAATGAAGGACACTGTGAAAAAGAGGATCTTGATGAGAAGAATTCATTCTTACTTCCCTTCAAGAGTTATAATATGTCCCTGGGTGAGCTGAAGCCTGGCACAAGCTGCTGTGCTTGATTGGGGTTTTTTGGTGTGGTACCAAGGTTCAGCAGGTTCAAGGCTGGGGGAGCTGTGAGCAGTGGGAGGATTTGAATTCACAGCCTTCCCTTTAAATAGATCAGTGGTTCCAGGAGGGCAAGTGGGGCTGCTGCTGATTAAATTCTTTGCTGGATTGGTGCCTCTGGAAGTGTTTGGAGAAATTTGACAAATTTTTCTGTCTGTTGAAGGCTCCCATGGCGTTAGCTGTGTGTCACCACTGGGAGAAAACACTTTCTCCTTCCCAGAACAAAGAGCACTTTGGGGTTCAAAGACAGAAGATACCAACTGGCACTCAGTTTTGCTAGTAATTTTATGTCAAAATCTGATATGTTAGGCCCAAATTAGTGCATTTCTCCAGATGTTTTCACAGTTACACTCCCTGCAGCCCTGTGGGTTATGTTCTGAGTTTTCAAGCACTCATTTGGGTCCTTCTCACCTCCACTGACGTGGTTGGTCCTGCCATGGTCAGGGGCAAACTCCCACTTACACTGGAAGGCATCACTGACATAAAGTGGAAATTTCTCCTTGGGGTGCAGAGCTCTTTCAGGAGGCAGCCAGTGGGGTGACAGCTTCTAGAGCAGACCCTGTGCTTGGAGATGTGGAGTCATACACAATATCTTCTGTGAAAGCAGCTATTCTTGCTCTTGCCAGGCTGCTCTGAAGACCCATACAATGATGTCAATTGTGAGCCACAAGCTGGCTCTTATCTTCAAATTGTTTCTCTCTGACAATTTTAAGAAGAGCTCAGCATGTTCTCAGTAGGAGCTGATGGATGGTGAGCGCTTCTGAAATCCTGCCAACTTCATTTAGGTTCCTAAACAGGAAGGGAGTGCTTTTGAACATATGATCCTAAGGGTGCATTTCATAACTCTGCAGCTCTGTCCATGTCGTTTCTTTCCTCTCTCCCTGTCCTCAGAATGCTCCTGGCAGCAGCAATAACACCAGGAGCACCAGGATAGTCAAGGCTTGAGTGATGTCTCAGTTAAGATGTCAGCTCAAGCCACACTGAGCAGAATTAAGTGACAGCAGTTAGAAGGTGCCTGTCTGCATCCTGTGTGCAGCATGGATATATTTGAGATAGCTGTAATGGACTTTATATATGTACACAAAAACAGTAATCTAGTCTTGATTTTCAGAGTATTTCATTCCATGTTTCAGGCCATGTACACTTCACTTGACAATGCTCTCAATTTCATGATTCAATTTTTTTCCTAAGCAGATTCTTGGGGCAGATGTAATGAATGTTTTGCAGTGTTCATGGGACAGAGGAGGAGGGCAGACAGGCCTTTATCTGAAGCTTTTCCAGCAGAATTAGTGCATGGACAGCATCTGTTTTGGTGCTGTGAGGCTGACATCCTCTCCCAGCAGACTTGGCAGCGAGCGGAAGGACCACATGTCAAAAAATCTGGGGGGCCCGAACGCTGTGGACAAAAGTACGGCAAAGAATTTAAACATCAGTGAGTGGAGTGATGCTGGAGGGCTGGCGGGGAGCGATTAGCACAGTGCTCTGGAATGCGGCGTTTCAATAGCGCTCCAGAAGGCTCTGCAGCCCCATTGACTTGTGCAGCGTCAGGAACGGCAACGTGCGGGGCTGTGTGTGCAGCTCTGCCCACAGGGCTTTCCATTTCTCCTCGGCAGTCAGGTGCACACGAGGTGAGCTGCCAGAACCCCCTTGGCAGTCTGCAGAGTGTCAGCTGTTCGCTTGCCCTGGGCCAGTGCAGCAAAAGCCAGCTGTGGCCACGATCCAGCTGTTGCCAGCTGTGCAGTGGGGTGGGGTTTGCAGGTTTTTCTCACGTTTGCCAGTGTGGGGTTTGGGTGGTTTTGGTCTGTCTGGGAATGCACCCAGCAGGACTGAGCATGAGCCTGTGGTCACATCCACTTGTCTCGTTTTGTTTTCTTTAAATTTTCCTTCCCCCCGCTTCGGATTTCTAGGTACATAAATCCGAGTGTGGAATGAATTAAAAACAAAGCTGGGTGGAAGGGCTGGCTGATGTGAACACATACTTTTTTAGTTGAGGTGGGAGAAGAAGGCACTCATTCAAGCCCTCATCTAGGGCAGGGAATTCCCTGGCTTTTGTCTAAATATGGCATGAGAGAGTGCAGCACAGGCAATGCAATGCTTCACTGAGCATTGTTTAAAAGGGAGCTTGGCACCAACCAGCAAGTAGGATTCTTGTGAAAACATGGCACAAGGAGTTGTTTGACAGATTCTGACATAGCAAAGTATTTACAAGAGGAAAAGAAAAAAAAAATTTAAAAATGAGAAGGAAAAGAGAGAAAACACGGAGTGCTTGAAGCCACGAGCATGTTGATAAAAGGTGCTGAGCACTGAGTCATGCCCTGCACGCTCTGTGAGCCTGATCCCATCAGTGATCCACGGCACTGAGTTAAAGAGAGTTAAAATTCCACTCCTAAATGATTGCCTCTCTCATCAGGAGAGGATAAAGAACAGTGAGAGCTGGGGAAGAGGCTGCCATGGCTTGAACCCCTGGCCAGAGTCTCTATCCCAGACTTGCCAGGTTGGATGGACGTGTCCTCTGCCACGTGCTGTTCCACCCTGCAGGCAGTGGCACTTCACCAGCAGATCTTTGGATGCAGAACTCAGTCCCAAGCAATCCTGTGGTCTGTGTAGGTGTCTCCTTTTTGCAAAGCTTATGCTGAGCTGTGGCTTTGAATCCTTGTTGCAGCAACGGTCCCTGCCTGGAAGGAAACCCTTCTGCCTCTGCTGCATCTGGAGACACTGTGAGAACCTTGGAGCACAAAGGCCTTTGGACATCTCAGCAATGGAGAACTTTGTCTCCAGAACTCCTGGTCTATTTTTGAAACAGGACCATCATGTGAGTGTGTTTTGAGGGATGAAAAACTTATCTGGATCTCAGCACTTCTGGAGGTCTCAGATGAGGACAGGACACTCAGTGATCCTTCTACAGCTACTGAGCAGTCTGTGTAGCTCATACAGAGGAGGACTTGGCTCAGCCTTCCCTAAATTTGCCTGGAATGCAACATCCATGCTTGATCATAGCTGGAGCTTCCTCTCATCAAAGGTAAGTCACTCTTGCTCTGGTTGGTTGATGGAATGGTGTCTTGCAATGTAAACTGGAATGATAGGAGCAGTCTGTAATTAGCACATTCCCTCAGGCAGATCCCTTGTTCCTGAAATGCAAGGCCTAAATTGTTCTGCTGCCACAGGGTTGGTTTGGTTTTGATTGCTTTAACTGCTCTGCATTTGTACTGTGCCAGTGAAAGCTGCTCCCTAAGAGTGGATCAGAAACCAGGAGTCCAGATCCCCTCCTATGGGCATCTTGCAGTGAAACCAGAGGTTAAACCATGGTGTTGCCCATGAGAGGCACTCCATGGCAAAGCAGCAAAGCCCAGGAATTTCTGTGTCATCTTGGCAAAGATGCTGAGATATTTGTTCTTTGGGAGCGCTCCCCCGCCTTTTTTGAGCATTTCAGCTGATGTTGTTAATTGTAGTGGAGCTGCTTTCAGAAAGCAAATATTTGGTGTCCCCATCCAGCAGAAAATAAGTAGAAGAACCAACCACCTGCCACTCACTTGGTCACCTCGACAAAGCCAGGCTGGAGAATCAATAGCAACGACACCGAGCTTTTGTGGTGAGCTCTCCCTGAACAAGAGCTGTGCTGGGAGAGCAAACAACACCTGGAGGGGCTGGGCATGGGCTGAAAGGGAGCAGGGGCGGTGGGCAGAGGCTGTTTGTGCTGCAGGGTGGGGCTGGATGCCTCCACCAGCCCTTGGTGATGCGGGAGGTGAGTGGACAAGCCCTGGATGGGCAGGGGCAGCTCCCATGGGCACATGGACAGCTCTGCATGCACAGCTCCCCTCTGGAGCAAAGTTCTGCAGTGGAACTGCCCCTCCTGCTCCTGGCTGGGCTGGGGTCACACCACGGGGCAAATGGAGGGGCTGGCACTGGGAAATCCCTTGTGTGCAGAGGCACAGCTCCATCACACTCACACCTCTGCCCCAGCTGAGTTCCTGAAGGAAAACAGCGTCCCTGTCCCTCAGTGGGATGGCACATTACCCACTCTGGCTGGGCACAAATATCCAAAGTCCAAGCAATTTGCTTTTGGCTGGTGCAAGTTTTTTCCTTTATCTTATTTTTTTTGTTGTTGTTGTTTTTAGCCTTCTAAAAACAAACTCCAGATTCGTCAGCTGGAAGTGATCTCATCGCATTACAGATTTGCTTTCCTGGGAATCTAAACTCTTCTGGTGTAACGATGGGAAAGTCTCACCTTCTCTTTTTTAATATTCCTTTAACCAAGGTTCTATTGAAATTAGCTTGGCAGTGCAACAGATCAGAAACAAAGGCACAAAAGAAAACCTTTTGTTACTATTAGGTTTTTTTATTCTATTTATTTTCTTACCCATCTGATGATTTTGGGGAGATGGCAAGTGATTTTTGAATCTTTATTGACACATATCCAGATCTATAGAGAAGGATACATTTTACTAATACAGGAGCCTGTTTGTCCCACTGACAGCAAAAAAATAGAAGCAAACCCCAGTAATTAATTACTGCACTGTCTTCTGTAGTTTTCTTTGAGCTGCAACACTGTCTGCTCACTCCTACTCCTTTCTCTGCCTCTTACAAATTCTTTGCCCAAGCTCAGAGAACCCAGTGCAGCATCACTGTACTCAAGTGGGGATGGGCTTGGCTCCTCTTCAAAGGGAGCTTTTATCGAGTGTTTAGTGTGATGTGACAAAGCAGGGAAGTGTGCCATGGATGCGGTGCTTCCAAATCCCTTCCTTCTACCTTGATTAAACTCGAGGGCAATTACCCTTGCCAGGGTGATGAGTGCTGCCAATGTGCATCTTGTTTACAGCTGTGCTCATTTTTTAACCTGTTTTTCCCATTTTGCACTCTTCTGCTTTATGCCATGGATAAAATCCAATTTAAATACCAAGTTTCTCCTGTTTTGTCACAGGAGCCATGGGATCCAGAACGTTGTGTTTCAGGCTGGCACAGTTGCTCACATGTGCAAAGTGATGCCCAAGCCCCCAGAGACCTGCAGGGTGTTGCTGTCAGTGCAAGGGAGCTCTGGATGGGGCCAACAGAAACTAAAAATATTTATTCTAGGACTATTTTATTGTGCTAGGAACAAGAATTTGCTGTCTGGTGTGAGTGGGCTTTAGATGCTGCTGTAAATTTGCCATCCCATTTTGCCCTATTTTATTTTCTGTGTTTCGTTTTCATTTCTAGATTCTGCTTTATTCTGAATTCTGATAAATTTAGAAAGTCTTATTTAAACAAACAAACAACCAACCACGCCGCATTTTGGCAAAAAATATTTGGGTAAACATTTTTTATTTCACCTGTTTGCCAATTGCCTATAGCAGTCACTTTAAAAAATGGCTGCATCTAGCTAATTTTACTTGAAAATATCCCGTTTCTTTTTTTCTATGTTTTTTTTCCCTTCCCTCACAAAAAGCAGGCCAGATTTCAGAGAAACTTTAACAGGAAAAACGCACATCAGCACCCTGAGATATTTCCATGTTTGGCTTTGAATCTGTCAGTTTTACGTGGAGAAAAAAAATATGTTGTGAATTTTCTAGTCCAGAGACTTTGCAGTTTGGTGGTTTGGGCACAATGCAGCGAGCACAGGAGCTTTTCTCCCTGGTCATTGCTGTGTTTCACCATCACTCTGTGCCCTGGCATCCTGCTGGCTGCCTCCTTTTTTCTCTGGATAATCTTCTTCCCTCTTCTTTTATTTTTTACTAAAATGACATGAAAGTCTGTTTCAGTTGATGATGACACGATGCTGAACTTTTCTTTTTTGAGGACTCGCTGGTTGTTCTGTAGCCATTGGTGGCCAATGGTGGGACCCCAAATCAGCTCCTTGTTGCCCTTGGCTCTGTGCTGATTCCAGTAAAATTTGGGATTGCAGGAATGATGTGGGATTCCTGGAGTGATGGGGGATTCCAGGAGTGATGTGGGATTCCAGGACCAATATGAGATTCCAGGGCTGATGTGGGATTCCAAGACTGATGTAGGATTCCAGGGTTGATGGGGGATCCCAGGAGTGATGTGGAATTCCAGGAGTGATGTGGGATTCCAAGAGCAATGTGGGATTCCAGGAACGACATGAGACTGCAGGAGCAATTTGGGATTCCAGGAGCAATGTGGGATTCCAGGAGCAATGTGGGATTCCAGGAACGACATGAGACTCCAGGAGCAATGTGGGATTCCAGGAGCAATTTGGGATTCCAAGAGAGATGTGGGATTCCAGGGCTGATGTGGGATTCCAGGGCTGATGTGGGATTCCAGGACCAATATGGGATTCCACTTGGCACGTTCCTGGGAGGGCTGGCCCTGCAGGCAGAGCCAGGGTGAGGCTGCTCCCATTCCTGCAGCAGCCCAGCCGTTCTCTGCCATGCTGGAATATCAGCCAGAGCCTTGGCTCTGCTGCTCCAGGCTGCGAGGGGTGGTGTTTAATCCCTCTATTCAGAGTGTTTGGAGGAACAGGAGGAGAAGCATTCGGCATATGCTCACCTCGGCTCCCAGGAGGGGTGGGGGAGTGTCCCAGCAGCTGCTGGGGTGATCCTTGTCCTTCTGTCCTTCCTCAGCCACGTCCCAAAGGTGTGCTCAGAGTGCAGGGGGTGTCCCTTGCTCCCCTCTGCAGCCAACAGGGCATGGACAAGGGTGTCACAGGGCACAGGCACTGCAGGAGGGACTCCATCCTCTCCTGGTTTTCCTTCAGTTGGATCAGCTCCACAGCAGGGCTGGGAGCCCCTCAAGGACACAGGTTCTCCTTCATGGCCACAGTGGGGGTTTTGGGGTATGGGTGCTTGGGTGTTGGGAAGTTTGTTGGATTAAGGACTCACATTTGAGCAAAGCAGGTCTCTGGTGAGATCTGGGTGCAGCTTTGGCCTCACTCCACACGAGATATCTGCAGCAGTGGAGCAGGGGGAGCAGGCTGAGTGCTGAGCTCCTGGATCCTGCACCTCCCCACGTCTGTCCTTGTCACCAAATCCCCAGCACGTCCATCCTTGCTGTCCTGTAATGACATCAGTCTCATTGCCTGACCCTCATGCTGGCCCAGCTGCAGCCAACAGGAGCACTGGCATAACTGGAACCTCATCTTCTCCCTGCACTTGTTCCCTGTGTCCCCTCCTGCCCACCCTGCTCTGGGCACCATCTGCTGAGTTTGGGGCTGTCTCATCTCACCAACTGTCGTTTGTCCTGGCTGGGGATGAAATGTGCTCACGTTTTGCATCAAAGGACCCTCAAGCCCTCTCTTTGTGGACCAGCCGGGCTGTCGGAGAGGAGCCAAGCAGTTGGCACTCAATAAGCACCGAGCATTAATAAAAGCATTACAGTGAGGTTAGAGCCTCATTAAAGTACTGCTAACGAACCGTCTGCCTTCCAGAAGTACGAAATTTTAGCTAACACTTCCTCCTTCTAATTTTATGTATATTTAAATCTTTCTGGGCAGGCAATATTCGTTTCTCCAGGCTGCTACAGCATAAACAAAGCCCATTTCAGAGGAGCTGCTCTGGAAGCGCCTTTGGGTGCTGCAGTCTGATCAGAACCTCTGGGCAGCCCCTCTGTGTGATCCTGGAGCTGCCTGGACATAAACCCCATCACTGGGGCTGTGGGATGGAGGCAAGCCCTGGACACACCTCTACCCCCCTCTCCCAGCCCTTTGCCGGGTGTGTTTTGGGGGACAGAGATCCGGGTCTGCAAGCATCACCTGAGCTGTGTTTGCTGATGGTTGGGCTGGGGATTGGCATTGCTGCATCCCCCAGGAGCCAGCAGGGATGGGGACACGAGGGGCAGTGCTGGGTGTCCCCCCAGCCTGCCCAGCACCCTCGGGGCTGGCTCCAGGTGCTGCTCCTGGCTCGCCACGCTCCCCAGACACCGCCTGCCCATTGTAAAGCAAATTAATTCTCCGCCTCGCCAGGGAATAGCCGTGCTCTGGGGGAGGCTTGGCAGCGGCAGGGAGGGAAGCAGCTGCTCCGGGGCTCATAGCTCCTTTTTATTCGGTTTTAGCAGCATGTGAGGGGCACATCTCGCCGGTGGGGATGCTGAGCCTGCCCGGGCTGGGCGCACAGCTTTCCTCCTCTCACCTCAGACAGCTTTTTATTCTCCTGCTCCCTCTGAAACCCACCGTCAAAGGACAGCGTTTGATGGATGGATCCATCTCTTTTACCTTCAGGTTAAACATGGTGTTTTTGGTGTAAATGCCGTTTTGTTGAATGGAAATAACCAGTCCGAGTGGTTTCTGCTAGGTTTAGCAGGCTGTTCGGAGGGTCTGCCCTGGGGAGAGGGGTGTCCTGAGAATAAACTCGGTGTCACACTGCTGCTCGGTGCTGCACAGGCTCAGAGCTCCGTGCAGTGCAGGTCTGTGCTAAGGATGCTCCCCTCTGCATCCCGAATTTTGTGGGGTTGCAGTTTTGGGTGTCCTGCCTGGGGCTGGCAGTGTCTCAGCCTGGGGGAGTTAATGACTCACTGCAAAATTTCCTCTCTGTTTCAGCAGTTACAACACGCATTTTCCTCTTGCAAAGGCTCCAGCTCTGCAGGCAGGCACACTACCCTCACTGCGGGGAAATTAGTGGGATGTCTCGGGGCAAAGGTAAAACTAAAGTACATCAGTAAATGTTTGCAGGATCAGGACCTTATTCAGGCATAAATCAAGTAGTTCCAGCCAACAATAGAATTACCTAAGTATAAAATCCCATGTAAGCCAGTAAGATCAGCTCCAAACCTGCTATGAATTTGCTTTTTGTTTCCATGCCAAGAATATATCACTTCTAACTGCTGCAATCAGGGCTGGTCCTTTCAGGTTTTTTTGAAGTGCTTTCGGGCACGTTTATTTCCCGTCCCCAGCAGATCCACACGGAGCCTGGCCCTCCTTCCCTGGGGCATGTCCCAGCCTGCTTCACCCACAATAAATTGTCGCTATCAGAGAATTTTTATTTTTTCTTTCCTGGCTGTTTTTTGCTATTGCATTCGGTAAACAAAGGGACAGCAGTGACGATCCAAACCCATTCTTTTTTATTTGCCTGGGAACAGAGTCAACTATTTGTCGGTTTTTGTTGCTGTTTTTGTTCTCTTTTTAGCCAGTGACCGTTGAAGCAGCTACTGGTACCTGCGGGGAGCACGTTCTGGGGCTGCAGGATTTGTCACCTGTGCCACCAGCTCAGGGAGGGGACAGTGAGGAGCACAAGGAGCTGCTGGGGGAAGGCACCAGGTCAAACTAAAGGTCCAGGGCACAGCTGTCCTTTCTGTCCCCCCCAAACAACATGAGAACAGCCTGCAGCATGTTCCTGGTGGTTGTACGTGCCTCAGTTTCCCCAGTTGTCAGTGCACTGTTTTGGGATGTGCCCCAAGATGAGAAGTCTGGTGGTGCCCAGGATGAGACCAGTTCTTGGGAATGAGTTTCTCCAAACCCCTGGGAGAAGGAAGGCAGGGAGGGATGGGAGCTAGAGAAGGAAGCTGGAGGCTCTTTTGGCCTGAGGGCAAACTTCTCCTGGCCTCTCCATCTCTGGGGCTGTGCAGCAGCTCAGGCAGCCCAGGCAGCTCCCAGGCTGCTCTCTTTTAGCAGACACCAAGAGAAGCATCCTGGCTCCCTCTGCCATCCCCACCTGTCCCTCCCAGCCACCACAGAGCTCTCCAAAAACCCAGGCAGAGCTTCCCTGCCCCACTGGGACACGGCAGTCCCTGGGGCTGGAGCAGGGATGCATTTTCCATGCTTTGGGCACCGGTGTGAGCCATTTGTCACCCCAGGCCACTCAGGAACAGGGTGGGGGGAGCTGCTCTGCTGCCTCTGCCAGGCAGAACTCCTGTGCTGCAAAGCAAATCCTGCAGAGAAACATCCCCGGGAGCCATATGGTGTCTCTGAGGCTTTGATGGAGCTGAACAAAGCCCAGAGCAGCCCAGCAGGTTGGTCTGTGAGCCACGGTGAGCCCGGGGGACCTGTCCTGCCCTGCTCAGGGCTGCCAGCCCGGTGCTCAGGAGCGTGTTGGTGCCTCCTGGAGCTGCTGAGATTGGGGGGTGTGCACAGAAAGGAGGATGGTTTTGTGGGGAAATGAAACAAGTGGCATCTCAGAGCAGCATCCCAAATTCTAATCAGACAGCAGATGGGTCAGGGGAGCTTGGGGATGTGTGGTGATTGCTCTGAGCCACAATTCAAACCTGTTCTCAGGGCTGGGGGCAGCACAGCCAAGGCTCCAAGGATTGCTGGAGAGCTCTGCTCCTTCTGGGGGGGATAAACACACAGGACAGCAGCACACAGGAGGGGTACACGTGGCTCTAGCCTGATAGGATCCACCCAAACAGTCCCAAACCCACAGAGAAATGACTCAGAATTCCTCTGGGATTTTACCTTGCTTTGTGATGCTCTGAATTTGCTGTGACACAGCCCAGGTTGGTTGAATCTCGAAATTTATATCAAGTATTTGCTGTCTGGTCTCCAGGAGCTGTGAGCATGCTGGAAAACAGGCTGGAGGAGGGATGTGTGCCCTCCACCTGGAGCTGTGGGGGCTGCAGTGACTCACTGATATCAGAGGGCTGCCCAGGAAGGACCTGTGGATGTTTAATGTTGAAAAGCTTCTGGAGGTTTGCTTTACAATTACAGTTATGTAAAAAAAAAGGCAGATTTCAGAGTTTGCTCCAAATGAAAAAGGGAGGGATGATTGTTTTCTGACTGGTCATAGATTAATTTTTTAATTGTGTACCCACAATGTGTTGTCATGCAAGAAAAATCTAATCCTTAGAAAAACTCATTTCAGAATGAGTTACTGCAACATTTTTTCAGTCATTGTCTAAGAAGGCTGCAGGACTGCTGGGACTTCCCTCCTCCCCAGAATGATATTCTGCTATAATTAATGAGGCATTTGGAGTCTGATAGCATTTTCTTCCATCCAGTTTCACATGAAAACCCTCCTGATGCCTCTCAGAAGGTATGTAAGCTTTACTGCCCCACTTTCTCCCTCCCAGAAGGAAAATGGGGACTGGAAAACTCCCCCAGTTCCTTGGCAGAGAGGCTGAGGTGATGTGGTTCTGCACAAAGCAGGCCTGGCCATGGACTCTGGCAGCAGTTTTATCTTCTTGCTGGGCTGGAAATGGTGACCTCAGCCATTGCAGCAGGTGTTCTCTGGAACGTTCTGCGAGGAAATTGGTTTAAATAGCAATAACATAATTTATCCAACCGAACTAGCAAAGTGTTAATCTGTCTCAGGGGTGAAACAAAAATTCTGTAAAACTTTCAGGGCTTTGCTTGGTTTTTCTGCACCCAAACAGGCACTCAGAGCTGTGCCTTGTGCTTGTCCATCACTGCCTGCAGAATGCCCAGCACAGAGAGGCCGTTTCTGCTGATAGCAGGAAAGCCAGTGTTTGGTCCTGCTGTCAACAGGTTTAAGCTTGGAGAGAAACCTCCACTAATCAGCTGCTTTGTGGCATTTTTACAGCAAGATAAAAGACGCCTGGAATTATTTGTTGGTCACCAAGCAAATGTTTTACTGGTGAAATGTTCCAGAGGCTGCTTAGAGTCTTGATTGACAAAAGTGCCAAAAATTTACAACCCTCTCCTTGCCCTGCCCAGATTCACGGCTGAGATGGGAGATGGAGATGATGGAGATGATGCAGATGATGGAGATGATGGAGCTGTAGATAAAGAAGGAGCTGGAGCCACCTCGTGCAAGAGCAGCAGGGGTAACCCGGGGTTGAAGTGTGCAGAGAAGCTCATTTGTTATGCAAATGTCTGCTTAAGGCTGGCGTAGACAGTGGAAAGCTCGAATTATTTTAAGCAGAGGACAAAAGTTCTCTCCATCCCCCTATCATCTTGGATCCTTGAAAAAACAAAACACAACAGAAACCTCTGAGTGAACCATCTGACAACGATCAGCACTTGGCTTTTCTGGCACGAGCTGGGTGTGCACAGGCACATGGAAATAGAAAATTAAAGGGAAAAATAATGGTATTGGAAGGCAGGCTTTATGTTGTCTTGATGACAGCATGAAGTGATCATCCTCCAGCCTTATCTCTCAGAGCCTGCCAGGGACAGCAGAGCTGCAGGGCTGGGGGCTCTCCCTGGGTGACAGAGGAGCTTCCCTGCTGCCTTGTTGAGGGCTGTGGCTCAGGCTGGGCTCTCTGGGCAAGGAGAGGAGCCAGGGTGGCTGTTTTGGATGCAGGAAGTCCCTTCAGGCCCAAAATGGGAGGCTGGTCCATGCAGGGGAGGCACCCGTGCATGGCAGTGACCTTCCTGCCCGCAGCTTTGCATGAGCAGATGTGCATTTCGTGCTGCTAAGAAAATCCTGTCGGTATTTACATAGCATCCAGGGGCACCAAGGGCACAAAGCTGAGCCTCTCCCACGTGGGCAGTGCTGCCACTCTGCTTTTTCCATGGGGAGAGCCAAACCTGTGCCAGCTGCTGTGTAAGGCACTGGTGCTGCCTGTATCTGCCCACTGCAGCTGTGGTTAATCCCTGTTTTCCAGACCTTTTCCAGCTGTTTTCCAGACAGGTTGCATCTCTCCAGGGTGGTTTTCCCCTGAGTTGAGCTCTCCCCTGGTCTCAGCATCCTTATCCTGAGAAGGCCCAGTGGGCTGATGCACTCTGGTGTACAGAGGGCTGGTTGAAGCTGGGGGTGAATCAGCTTTTTAAAAAGGGCTCCAGACAAGCCCTTGACCTGCACCAGAAAGATTCCCTCTGTGTTCAAATGGGGGCACAGCCTTTCTGCCTCACTGGGTGCTGGCACAGTTTGGCCCCTGCTGAGGGAACCTCCCTTTTCCCATGCATGTCCCACAGGGTCACTTCCAATGGTTCCTGTTTGGGGTTTCCTCCCAGCCCTGTCCCAAACACATCAGGGCACGAGCTGTGCTGCATCACTGCTCCCCGAGCACGTGGGTCCCTGGGGCTTTGCTGGTGTCCCTGAGGGAGGGCAGCAGGGCCATGGAGGCTGGGGAAAACCCTTAACAAGTCTAAACAACCCCCCAAAAGCCCCATCCAGCCTGCAGAGTCGAGTTCAAGTTGTTGTGGGCTCTGCTGGCTCCTCAGCTAAGAGCCTCCTGCACCCCAGGACATCCCTGTGAGCTCAGCACTCACCTGGTGTGCCACAACAGTCCACACTGAAGGTGACCCTGAGCTGGGGAGCTTCATGAGCCCCTGCCAAGTACAGGGCAGAGAAAATGGAATTATTTTCCTTGGCATGGCCAGGAGATGCTGGCAGGACTTCCCCAGTAACCCCAAGGTGTCTCTGCAGGGCCACCTGCCCCAGCCAGGTGTGAGCCAGGTGCAGTGGAAGGAGCAGTGGCTTGTGGTGCAGTGACACCTGGACCATGGTTTCCCCTCTGTATAAAATGCTTTGCTTCCTTAGAGCCATGTCTGCACTGCAAAGTCTTCACTGTCACTCTTCAACACTTAAAAGCAGTTGCTCTCATGGGCATTTTTGACATTGTTTGAAAAATCTGTGTGGGCATTACAGTGTTTGTTTTCTCTGATTACTATTTTTAATCTTGTTTTTCATTAAAAAGAAATACGTCAACACAGATATGAATTGAAACTGTGCCTTTAAAAATGACGTGACGTTGGCTGCCCGAAACTAAACACAAAATAAGGGAGAGTTGGAGCATGTGCCCAAAAGCTGGGAAAGGCTAAAGCTTTGAATGCCACTCTCTTGGCAGCAGTGTGAGAGCAGAGCCCAGGAACCACGGCCAGGGCACGGTGCTGGCCAGCTGGCACCACAGGGGTTAAAGGAGCGGGTTCAACCTGCAAGGAAAGAGCTGGAAGTGGCCTTTCCAGGAGGAATGCTGTCACCCCACTCTTCCCCTTGGCACCCAGCCTGAGACAGCCACCAGAGCAGTCCCAAAAGGCACAGGGAGCTGGATGAGAGCAACCCTGTGCAGCACCAGGAGTGACAAAGGCAGCGAGGGGATGGTTCCCTTCTGTGCCCCGCTGGTTTGCAGAGCTGGAGAGGAGCTGTGCAGGGAGCTGCACCCTCCCCCAGCTCCCTGGCCCATGGCTGGGGCTCTCTGCTTTTGTTCCTGTGCTGGGGACTTGACCAAGTGGTGCTTGGCCAGAGCCAGAGGCTGCGAGAGGCCGGGAGGGCACGGCGCTCCTGCAGCAGCCAGGGATGGGATGGGGGCCCTGCAGCGGGGCTGGGGGACTGGGGACCCCCAGAGCACAGGCACAGTCCTGGCTGCAGTGCTGGCAGTGCCATGGCACACTCAGTGTGTGTCACACTCAGTGCTGTGTCACACTCAGTGCTGTCACACTCAGTGTTGTCACACTCAGTGCCATGCCACACTCAGTGCCATGGCACACTGAGTGTGTGTCACACTCAGTGCCGTGTCACACTCAGTGCCATGTCACACTCAGTACTGTCCCACTCAGTGCCATGTCACACTCAGTGCTGTGTCACACTCAGTGCTGTGTCAGTGCCATGCCACAGTTCCATGTCACACTCAGAGCCGTGTCACACTCAGTGCTGTGTCACACTCAGTGCCATGTCACACTCAGTGCTGTGTCAGTGCCATGTCACACTCAGCACCGTGTCACACTCAGAGCCCTGTCACACTCAGTGCTGTGTCAGTGCCATGCCACAGTTCCATGTCACACTCAGTGCTGTGTCACACTCAGTACTGTGTCACACTCAGTGCTGTGTCACACTCAGTGCCGTGTCACACTCAGTGCTGTGTCAGTGCCATGTCACACTCAGTGCCATGTCACACTCAGTGCCGTGTCACACTCAGTGCTGTGTCACACTCAGTGCTGTGTCAGTGCCATGTCACACTCAGTGCTGTGTCAGTGCCGTGCCACAGTTCCATGCCATGTTCAGTCCCACCCTGCCTGGAGACCACGATGCTCCAGGACAGGATCAGCTCTGCATGTCCTACCCTGTATTTCAGGAGCCCAGCCTTCCTGCAGGGATGTTCCTGGCTGAAGCCAGGGAGGGAGGACGGCAGCATGTGGGAAATGCAGTGGCACAGACCCTGACGGATGTCATGGTGAGCTATTTTAAGATTTTATCTCGCTAGCCTCTGACAAAAATGTGCTGTGGAGCAGAGCTTATCATGTGCAGTTTGGCACAGTGAGGGTCAGTGCAGCTGGCCCCTGGAGTGGGGGCAGGTGACACTGGAGCACAGTGGTGGGTGCTGCTGGTGTAGATGTGAGTGTGTGCCACAGGAGATGGGCATGGGCAGGGTAAAAGCCAGCAAAAACCAGGTATCTGAGGCAAAATGCCAGCCCAGGTCTGAATCAGGGGAGTGCCAGCTTTGCAGTGCTCCTGGCTTCCTGGTGTCACCCAGAGCATGAGCATGGACTTCAGCTGGGACATTCCTTACCTCCAGTTTCTAAACTTTGGATCTTCCTAAACAAAGTGGATTGGTCAGAGGAATGATGAAAGCACCCTTTCCCCATGGCTGTGCCCCAGGAGCTCAAGGCAGTGAGAGCACAGGAGGTGAGTGGGCAAGGCTGTGAGCCCTGGGGCTCCCCCAGGGAGGGCAAGGGGGTGCTGGGCTGGGCCAAGGTGAGGAGGTGCAGCTCTGCAAACACTCAAACTGACAGCAGCACCCTGCTCTGCTGGGACCCAGGGGCTCTGGAGTTATCACCCTCGCCCTTTTGGCTGCTGGGACTGGAGATTAGGGAGCTGCTCCTTATCAGCCCCCAGTCCTGCCCCTGTGGGGCTCCCCTTTCAGTCTTACTCACTGGAGAAATGAGTAAGCCTGTTGTAACCACCATGCTGTGCTCCATGGGTTGGGGTGGGGGTTTTTAAAGCATCTCTGCAGCAGCCAGGACACGCTGCAGGCACCCACCAGAGCTGGGGCTGTGCTGGAGCTCAGGGCCCTGCACATCAGAGCTCACTGTGTCTGATGAGGATGGGAGGAGTTAATTCTGTGTGTGTGCAAAGAAAGGAGGGGAAACCCAAGGTCCTCACAATCTCCAGTGTCTCACTTGCACACAGACCCCCACACCTGCCCCTAAAACCCCCCAAAACCTAAGCACAGAGTTCTTAGCCCAGCCTCTGAACTTGGGCCCAATTCCTGTGTGTATCAATCCATCCATCCATCCATCCATCATCCATCCATCCATCCATCCATCCATCCATCATCCATCCATCATCCATCCATCCATCCATCCCTCCCTCCATCCATCCATCCATCCATCATCCATCCATCATCCATCCATCCATCCATCCATCCATCATCCATCCATCCATCCATCATCCATCCATCATCCATCATCCATCCATCATCCATCCATCCATCCATCATCCATCCATCATCCATCCATCCATCATCCATCCATCCATCCATCATCCATCCATCATCCATCCATCCATCCATCCATCCATCATCCATCCATCATCCATCCATCCATCCATCCATCCATCATCCATCCATCCATCCATCATCCATCCATCATCCATCCATCCATCCATCCATCCATCATCCATCCATCCATCCATCATCCATCATCCATCCATCCATCCATCCATCCATCCATCCATCCATCCATCCATCCATCCTTCCATCCATCCATCCATCCATCCATCCATCCATTCCTCCCTCCCTCCATCCATCCAAGCAGATCTCAGCCCCTGCCTCCTCCAGGATCTCTACACAGTGACCATTTCCAGCAGTTTATTCGACAGCTACAAGAAAATATTCCTGCACTCTCCAGCTCCATGAGGCACATGACCTGGACAGTGCCAATGGAATAAACATTTGGATTTAATTTATTATCTTTCCTGCAGGCTCTATCTTGGCTGGCGGCTGCAGAGGGGCCAGGGCTGCTCCCTGCCTTCAGGACAGGGGCTGGGGCAGCCTGGCAGCCTTTACCCAACTCCATGGGATATTTTTATTTTTTTTCCATTCAAGCCTGTGCAGAGTTCCTGGCAGGACTGGAGCTTTCGTCCAGATTGCAGATACCCAAAATATCTGTATCTGTAGACTGAGGCTGAAGTGCCCATGGTTGGCTGATTGAAGAGGACAAAGGGGAAGGCAGGAAGACAGACAGACAGACAGATGGAGGAAAAGCACCTGAGCATGTGTGGCAGAAGGGATGGGGTCTGCCCCATCTCCAGGCATGGCTCTCATACCTGCATGGGATATTTTTAGTGTTTTTCCCCGTCTGCTGAAGCCTGAGTTCAATCCAGAACATGGTTTTACCCCAGATTAGCTTGTGCTACCAGCCATTAAATTTGGTTACATTGCTGTTATGTTATGTTTCTCATTTTAAATTATCTTCTAAACTGTGGTTCACCTGGCATCTTCAGGAGAAGAAGGTGAAATAAGAGTTAAAATCCCAGTTGAAATAAAGCATTTATATGCATATATCACATACACACATGAATGCACACAGCTACTGATAAAAACCACGTGTTTGTTCATACATACATGTTTCTAATCAGATTTATAATGTATGTAATATAAATGTTTTTCTACATATAAAATTCATTGGAAACAGGAAACCAAATTAGTTTGCCTTGCTAAAGTGGCATGAAATAAAGAGCAGGGTACACTGTTGGAAAGGAGGTAGGATGTGGTTTTTGGAGGGCTTTTCTTCCCCTCAGGGCTCGTTCTACCATGTTTATGTCTAGAACCTGCTAATTTTAAAGCCAGCTCACAGGAGACTAATGGCATGACTTATTTATTTCATTTCACTTTCGTTTTGCAGAGCTCAGGGATTGTTTAAGGTGCTCACATGTCAGCAGCTCATGCAAACACAGCAGTGGATGCTACAGGAGACCACAAATGGCCCTGGGTGTCTGCACACACTGACCCCCCTGTTTATCCATGAACAGGAGCCACTCCAATGAGCTGAGTCTGATTTTAAAGGATCTTTTGAGTGTTAAACATGTAATAAGATGCTCAGTGCTATTTTCAAACCAAGACATATTCCTGGCTGATTTACAAAAGGCCACAGTCTCCACTTTTATGCGGGCAAATGCTTTTAAAAATTGGCTCCTGGGATTTTGGGTGCTCATCGATTCATCCTCTGACAAGCCTCCATCTCTGACCTTTCCATTACCAACTTTTCCATCTCCAACTGCTTCATCATCCTCCTGAGCATGGGCACACAGCTAATAAATCTGAGTCTTTAATTGCCCTCCCACACTGTGTGGCTTTATCTGAGCCATCATTCCTGTCGCTGTGCCTTCTCACATCTCTCTGCTTCCAGCTTTGTGCTGCTGGAGTCAGCAAAAGGATAAAGCTGTTATTTAGGTTTGGGTTTAGGTACAAATCCCTGCAGTAACACACTCCATGGCTGCATGGCCCCACACGATGTGTCTGACATGGCTGAGCTGGCTCTGCCTGGGGGAGGTACAAACACCCTCTGCTTTTATCTCATTCAAGGTCCTGTTTTTTGATTCTTCATGCAGCTGAAACTATGCGGAAAATTGCGTAGGAAAAAAAAAACCACAAAAAAATTTAAATTTTAGCAAATTCCCTTGCTAAAGACATCAGTAAGGGTGGAGAGTCCTGTTGGCCCAGTGGCGCTGGGACCACTAGGGTGGAAAAGCCTCAGGTCTCAAGAACACCCAACACCTCTGGTACCCAAGGGAGATTTATTTATTTATTTATTCCCCCCAATTTATCCCCCTGCCAGGAAGGTTCCCACAGCCCTGCAGGAGTGGGTGCAGCAGTATCAGCAGGCACAGGTCTATCAGGCTGAGCAGAAGCTTTTCCAGGAACTCTCCAGTGCCACACGTGACCGTGCCCGGCCGAGGGGCGATACGTGACAGGCATTCACCGGCTTCCCGGCCAGTCAGTTGACTTTGTTATTCAAACTATTTTAGTGATGGTTTTTAATCCCAGGCTTAAGTTTTTCTTTTTCTATTTTTCTTTTTTTTTTTTTTTTTCCCTCCCTCTTCTTTTTTTACTCTCTGAACAAGGGAATCTCTACGCTGGCAGGATTCAGAGAGGCACAAAGGAGGGAAAAACAAGTTTCAGCCAGAAGAGAGAGAGGGAAAAAAAAAAAAGGATGCTGTTAGCATTCCCTGTATTAGAGGGGGTAAAAACATTTTGCTGTCAATTCTATTTTAAAGGGTAAGTGCCAACAGCAACCCAGTTACTATGCAAATAAATCCTGTGCTCAGCCTTTCCCTCTCAGTGCAAAGTTTTGGTGCTGGGGGTTGTTAGTCAGGGGAGTTGGGTCATGGGGGCTGGCAGTGCCCCCCATGTCCCCAGTGCTCCCCATCCCCATCCTGGGCATGGTCTCTGGCTGGGGCTGCCACTGCAAAGCTCTGGACCTTGACAGGAGCCCGTGGGGGTGCCCAAGTGTCCCCCAGATAATGTGGGACAGCGAGGGGAGCACTGCAGAGGTGAGGGCTGGGTACCCCTGCTCCTTATCAAAAGCAGATTCAGGCAGCTGCTGGCAGCAGAGCCCTTGGTTGTGCCTCTGTGACAGGGGACACCCTAGGGAGAGGGAGTGCCTGGAAGGGCAGAAATCTCACCCAAGACATTCCCTCTCATAGCTGGCAAGTGGTGAGGCTCTGGCAGCAGCTCCTGGGGTACAGGGCTGTCCCTCACTCACTGCTGCCAGGTGCAAAGGGAGGTGATGCCAGGCCATGGTGCCAGACTGTGGCTGGGTTCACCAGGTGATGACCAGCACCCACCACTGGTATTTTTGGTGACACTTCCCCACCACAGCAGAGGGGCTGCACATGCCCCAGCCCACACAAGCCAAACCTCCCCTGACAGTCCCAGTGTGATGGTTTCCTATAAAAAAGATTTGAATTTGTCGTGCAGATGACTGGGCACAGCTGCTGAGGGGTGGCCTGGCTGGGTCAGCTGCCAGCATGGCCACAGGGATGTGCCCAGGACAAGGTCTGGCCCCTCAAAGCTGGTCCCACCCCTGGAACGTGCCAAGCAGATGGTGCTGCCAGCACTGTGCTGCCAAAACCACCCAGCCCTTGCCATTCCTCCTGGTCCTTGTGGCTCACTGAAGCTTTTAAAACAAGCATTGTGACCCCCCTGCTTGTCCCCTTGGCTTGTCTCTTGGCTCAGCTGCCCAGGATGAACTTGCTTTGTGCTGGGACAACATAAGGAGGTAGAAGAGGATGCTCTATCAAGCAATGAACTTAAAAAAAAAAAAAAAAATCATACTTGTAAACAATTTCAAAATTATTTAAGCACTTGCCCTGTGCCACCCTGGGAGCCAGGCAGTCACTGCCACTCCCCCACACCCCACAGCTCACACTCTGCAGTTTATCTCTTGTCCTTCTAACACAGCAGCCCTTTGAGCTCTTCCCTCTTTCCCAGTGGGAAGGAGCAGGCACAGCTCATCCTTCTGCCCCTCTGCAATCTCACAGCCAGGATTTTGCCACAGGAAGGCAGCAGGTCGGGCTGGTGTTTTCATGTTTGTCAAAATGAGCCCAGAGAAAAGTGAGCAGGATCCAGGAATGGAGCTGGGTGCTGGGAGGGCCTGCGCCCTCGTTTCCTGGCAGTTTGGCCACCTTTCAGGAAATCAGACAGCTAAATGTAAAATCATCACTCTTTTCACTTCATGGCGCACTGCACACGTGGGTTTTTCGACAACAGATTGGGTTTTCAGCAGCCTTGTTGTCCCCATGGAGCAGGGATGTGCATCCCCAGCAAAGCCAAATCCCAGCAGCGCCTCTGGGGATGGGCACCCGGGCTGGGGCTCCCCAGCAGCTCCCAGCACCCCCAGCCAAAAATCCTGCCCTCCCTTCTCCTCAGAACTCCTGACAGGGAGGAAGAAGAATTGCTGAACAATCTCCAGCCCTGATAGCACTTCAAAGGCAGGGCCCGGGCCAGGCCGCGCTCGCTGGATGCAGCACTCGGCTCTCACTGCTCTGGCAGCCCCACAGTGCATCCAGAAAGTAATTACTTAAAAAGGAAATAAATGTCACCCACATGGTTGTAAGCAAAACCCCGGGCAGCATGAACAGAGCCCCACAGGATCTGCATTCTCACGCAACACGAGCGAGGCAGGAGAGTTGTTTCCATTCATCGAGAGGGGCTGTTTGCTCTGAGGGCTACCACTGACATTAGACATGCCCACCACGGGCATTTAAGTTCCCCAGAGTAATCACAGTGCTGAGCTGCCTCTGTTTTCATCCCAGGGCATCCTAGGATGGCTTCAGGCATCACCACCTGAACCAGCAGCAAAGGTTGGTGCCAGAAACGCGGCCCTTGCTGGCACCAGGATGCTGTGCCCTTTATGGAGATGAACCAGATAACTGGCATGATCACAGAGTAATTTTATTTACTTTTACAGACTGATTCTTGAAGTTTCTAATTGTCAAAGCCTGAACACCAAACTTTTAAAGCAAGTTGGTCGGGGGAAGTCAAACGCAGCATCAGGGCAGCAAATGAGGCTCGAGGGTGAGAATCTCACTGCTGCTGGCACCTGCCTGGCTCTGCTGGATCGGAGACACCCTCAGCAAATCCCCTTAACCAGGACAGGGCTCTGGTAGACTGTTCTCTTTCAGAGAAATTCAATTTTAGAAAAATAACCCCCCCAACTTATTTTAAGCAAATACCAGAAGGAAAGCGATGTTCCAAAAACTCTGGGATGAGATCCCCCCTGCCCCTGCTGCCGCTGGAGCTGCAGCAGCACCTCCCACCCTCTGCTCCACAGTGTGAGCAAGCACTTGGGACCAGCCACAGGGTTCTGTGAGCCCAGAAACCCCGAGGTGCCTTGGGAGATGCAGAGCAAGGGCAGTTTGGGATGCTGCAGGATGGGGACATCAGGATAGCAGCAGGGGCTCTCCCCACAGGACACACTGCCAGCCCACCCTGGCTCCCTCCAGGGTGAAGCCCAGCATGGCCAGACCAGGTGGGTTGGGAAATACTCCCTAAGGCACTGCAGCCAAGCAAACAGGGCACCATACAGCATCAAATCATTTTAAAAGTTAAAATAGTTTATTGCTGTCTTTGTAGAAATGCACTTACATCGCCTGTTCTCTTCCTTTATTTGGCTGTTGGATTACAGGCATAAAAAGGTTACATTTACCTATTTGTTCAGTGACATAACACCTTTCTCTCTATTGCTCCACTCATGATATTCTCCTAAACCTTGCTGGCCAACAGCCCCAAATCTCTTTTACATAAATACTGTAAATGTCTCCATAGGTTGCAGCATTGTAACAAAAGATCTACCAAAGTAGACAAAATGTTCAGTATTCTTGGTTGGTTTTTTGCATTTAAAAATATACCTAAATTTGAGATAATCTTAACAGAGTAACAATTACAATAAGAAAATAGTACAGTGCGTTGACTAAAGGAATATTCTGCTCTCCTTCAAGCCAATATTCCCTTTTGCATGTTGAAGTGATTCAGCAATTACTTAAGAACTTTTACCTACATACAATAATTTAGTAAAATGAGAATTAAACAAGGCAGATACTTACTACTATTCTTCTGTCTGCAATTCACAGCTCATGCGAATAAAATCGCAATAAATATTAAAAAATAGTTTTTCTTTTGCTTTTTTTTTTTCTTTTCTGTAAGGCATCTCTGAGTATTACAAAGTTTTTGTACAACCAAAAAATAAGATTGCTTTTTTTCCGTGTTCTCCGAGTACCTCTGTACCTCACCAGTAAATAAGAGGATTGTAGGCTGGATGAGGAAGGAAGGAAGGGGGCAGAAAGAAGACCACAGGTGATGGAAGCAGACCGTGATGTGTGCAACAATCTGTAGTTTTCCTGTGAAACATTTTCAGCCGCTTTCAGAACATCTTCAAGACAGTATCTGTCCAGATTGAAGGAGAAAAAAAAACCAAAAAAAGGGAAAAAATAAAAAATAAACTTACCAGAAGTCCACTTCCATAAGCACAATCAGACTGCAAGGATTTACGTTCGCCCTCAACACTATAAATAGCTCAGGTATCAATATGCACCTATAAGGGGGATAAAGGGACGGGGGGTGATATATATTTTTTTTTTTTTGCTCGTTTTGTCTCTTTTATTGTTTTTTTTTTGTCGCTTTGCTGTCCTAGTGGTATCCTTGCAGGGCAGAGATTGTCCCGGGGGGCTCACTGCATGCGGTCGGGCTGCAGCTGCTGCGGCTGGTACTGCACGAAGGCGGCGGCGGGCGCCGCGGGCGTGCTGGCGCTGAGCGGCGGCTGCACCGTGCCCGTGTAGCCGTAGCCCACGAAGCCAGCGGCAGGGGAGGCAGCGTAGGGGTACTGGTCGTAGGCAGCTGTGGTGTACTGGGAGTAGGCTTGGCTGGCGGCCGTGTAGTCGATGTAGGGAGACGTGATGGACTGCACGGGGGTAGGGATCACCACGCTGGGCTGGATGATGGCTTGGGGGTAAACATAGTGAGGTGTCAGTCTGTGGAGGTAAAGGGGGAGAGTCAGTGAGGGGTTGGGTTATCCCCGGGCTCAAATCCCCCCTCAGATTCACGTGCGTCAGCCACGGGAATGGTGCTGCCCAGCGGTGCTGCCCTCGAGCGAGGGGAGGGAAAGCAAACACTCCTAGACCCCGAGGGTGGGAGTAGTGCAAGGTGAAGCATGGGCTGCTGTAATACACACACCCTGGTCCTCATGGTTTGTATCTCCCACCATCCAGGCTGCTGCAATCCACAATGAGCTCCCTGGAGGGCTGTGACACAGCCTCTGGCTCACCTCATTTCCCTGCCAGCCTTTTTGCCTCCTGTATTCTCCATCCAAACTTGGGTGCAGGGTCCTGAGGACCCACAGTCCCTGTGGGGCACCTCCTGCCACCAGGGATGTGTCACTCTCACTTGTCCCACCAGGAATGACCACTGTCCCCAAGCACAGCCCCAGTCCCTCCAGCCTGCCAGGTGTTATCAGTTACTACACACTTACACCGTGTTTCCACAACACTGGATGTTTAGGGAATGCTACAGGGTGTTTGTTGTAAAACAGGAGATATTAGTGCTGCTTTCTTCCCCCCAGCAGCACTGCCCAGGAGCTGGCAGGGCAGTGACACTGCTGTGCCCATGAGCTGTCACATCTGCCCTTTCCAAAAGTGCTGCTTCTCCCAGGCTTGCCCTGCCCGGAGGTAGTTGTGCTGCTGAGAGGAACTTAACAACGTCACAGTCAATTAAAGTCCATAGGTGGAAAGATCCTGGAGGTGATTAATGCAGGAGTGCCTACTAATTTGCTAGAAACTGCTAATGAGGAGGAAAGGGGAAGTATCAAAATGAAAGGGCTGCGTTTTCCAAAGGGCCCACATCAAGTCAGGTCTCAAACAAGGGCAAAAACTGTGCAAACCTGAAGGTTTAGATACATCTACATATGTTGCCATGGGCCAGGCAAAAATGGGGAATTGCATGTGGCCTGAAGAGTGTGGAAAGGTAACACCAAAAAGGGCACCCTGGGGAAGAAGGTCCCTTTGGCCACTGCTTGCTGAGCCACACAAGGCCACAGAATGAAGCAAAGCCATCCCCTGAAAGCTTGTGCCTCCAAACCCAAATCATTTTGGCAAATTAAAAAAAAAAAGAAAAAAAACAAGGCAAAACTCTGCAGAGAGATTATGCAGATTCGAATATTTTGGGGATTTTTGTGTGGATGTGTGTGACAACACATTTTCAAACACAACCACTTTTAAAAGCCTCCCACGGGCTCTTCACAAGGCACAGGGCTGTACATATCTACGCTCATTCCACCTGAGCATTCCAAAATCTCAGCCACCACCTGCAGCGTGCTGGGGTCCCCTTGGGGCTGGTCCCTCCTGCCCAGCCCATCACCTGCTTTACAACCAGCACTGCAAGGTTTAATCTGCTCTTCAGACAGGAGAAATGCTTCTCACAAACAAGTGCGCATCTGAACCGAGTTTTTTCTCCTTTTCCCACTCCCATATGCAGTTTGTTTTTGCTTGAGACAATTTGCATGACAAGAGAATGACTGCTCTCCTCTCCCTCCCCACACAGCAACACAGCCTCCAAAATCAGGGTCCTTCCATATGGCCAGGGAGGATGAGTGATGGTGAGCAGCACCTCAGCCTTTGATTCAGTGCAGACCTTCTCCTGAGAACACCAAGCACCCCTGGACAGCAAGAGGGACCTCACAGCCCTTCAGTCTATCAGCACACCATACCCAGCATCACCCTGTGGGTAACAAGAATGAGATGAGGCAGCAGAAATGCACAGAATCCCTTTTTGTTCAGCTCTGATCTAAACTGAGGCCAGCACAGCTGAATCAGAGCTGCAGCTCAGGCACCAGCTCGGCCCAAGGGCACTTCGTGTCACACTCCCAGCAGGACTGAGTCCCACCCAGAGATTCCTCACATCTGTCACTGGGGGATTTTCCCTTTCATTTTGTTTTAGATAACTCAGAGGTGCAGTGCTGCTCTCTGGGGCTGCCAGGGCTTGGGGAAAGGCTCTGCAGAGGCACTGAGCCTTGGGCATGACATGAGCAGGCTGTGTCCACACTCACTGTTCTACCCCCTGGCAGATCAGCAGCTCAGCCAAAATCCTGCATCCCAGACTGGGGATGGATGCTCTGCCTGCCCATCACTCCTCCCTGCATGTCACACCCTGCCACAAGGGCCCAACAAAGTTAAAATCACTCCACAGATGCAACAAAAAATGCACTGAAAACGAGGTGGTGGCAGTAGCAGAGGAGGGCCCTGCACTTTCCCTGCACCCACACATTCCACCTGAGCTCACCAAATGACCAGGACAGTCTCCTGAGCATCACCCTGTCTGAGAAGCTCCTCCATGTCCCCTGCTGCCACCCAACTGCTCTCCAGAGCTGGCACAGCCCATGTGGGGAACATGGTGCCATCAGGGTGAGTGGACATTCCCAGCTCATCCCAAGAAACTCTGCATTGTTGGCTTTGCTTTCATGCACGGAGCTTGGAGAGAGCAAATCTGCAACATCCTGCAGATGGAAATGTAAAACATCCTATGTTTTTCCTTCAGCAAGGAAAAATCCCAGCTTTTCAGTGCTACTTGGAATAAAAGCACCATTAGTTTGGAAGGCAGAAAGCACTCCTGTACCCCACTTCCAGAATTCCATCCCACCAGCCCAGTGCATACACAAGCACACATCATTCACAATAGCTGGTACTGCACTAAAAAATCACACTCAGCAACTCAGCTCCTAAAGGGAATGTAAATGTAAAAGGGAAGGTCCTTTTGGTCTGTAGGATTTCAATAATTCAGCTAGAAATTTCAATCAAGATATCATGCAGCTTGGTCTTCTAAATTAGGTGGACAGATGGCAATTCATCAATCAAAACAAAACACACAACCCAAAGTAAGGGCACTTTGATGACTTGCAGCTACAAACAAAACAAACCAGTGCAGTAGGATGAAGTTCTCTGCTGGCTACATTTAGCATCCACAGAAAATCTGAAAATATTTCCCCCTTTTCCATTATTTCTGAAGATGATCTTTCAGGAAATAAATTTTAAAAAAGCAAGCCGTTCTGGAGTTCTCTTTCTAGAAAACAGCAAACTCTAATCTGAATTTCTAGAGGATGAGTCACATCTGTGTTTTAAGATGCCTTTCCCTTCCTCCCTCCCTGCAGTTTTCCTCCATCCCCCACCATGGGTCCTGCCAGCCAGAAGAGAACTTCATCAAAAAACACACACGGTGTGATTATAAAACATCAACCAAGTGATCAGCCGTGGCCACCACACACCAAGGTCATCCTGGGAGCAGCAGATGGACAAGATGCTGCTGGAACCATGGAAAAAGGCCACCCAGCATGGGCAAACCTGAGCCCAGAGGCACTGATGGCACAGGAGGGACAGCAGGAGGGACAGCAGGGACTTGTGGTGCCAGCCCACACTCCTGACCAGCCAGCCACGCTGCCAGAACTGAACCAGAACAAAGGAGATGGCCACAGAGCCACTGGCAGAGGGGACACAGCTCTGTCCTGCTTTGGCTGGGGGACAGAATAAAAGGGGCCCCTTTTTGGTGCAGGCCTGGCTGGAGATGTTCAAACACGTCAGGGGAGGCACCAGGCAGATGAAAAAGTCCCTTTCAAAACCTGCCATCACCCACCACAGCAGCAGGGCAGGGCTGGCTGGGGAAGAAAAAAGGCACAAGTCAGGAGGAAATGAGTCCCACACCTCTCCTCAAACACTAAGTGGAACAAGCTCTCATCAGCAGCTCTCCCACCAGAGCTCGTTTCAGAGACACTTCATATATTTGACTATTTTGTATCAGATTTACACCTAAAATGTGCTTTAGCTGCACTTTCTCTCTGCCATCCTGCAGGACTTCCTACACATGAGCCATGAGCTGCTCCTGCAAGCTGCACCAGTTTGGGAGAGCAGCAAGGTGGGAGCTCCTGACCCCCTGGATCTCTGGCAGCCCTGCTGGGAGCTGGTTTTGTCAGTTCTGAAGAGGTGGAGACAGCTGCAGCCCTCTGTCAGGAGGGACACGGCATCACACAAACATTTGGGAAACAAGGAGGGGCACAGGGCTCTTGGCAGCCTCACAGAGAGCAGCACACAAATGCCACCACCACGACCAGCCTTTTATTCCTTGAAGAATAAAAGAAACAGAGCCCTTTGTGCTGCCAGTGAAGGCACAAATTCTGGCATTTGACCCCAGGAATTTGGCCTCCATTTCCACTAGAGCTGACCCACTGGCTGCCCCAGGGACACCCACACTGCCCCAGCATGTGATGGCAGGAGGTGCTGGGGGTGCTGAGACCCAGCTGAGCACAGCCCCTGGTGATGTGACACCTCCAGCCCCTGCCTGCACGGTGTGCTGGATCCAGAGGTCTATTTTGAAGTGGGCTCCTGAGTGCAAAGCTGCTCTGGGAAGCACACCCCACACTTGCACCACGGCAGAGCTGGAGATGCAGGCACACATCCTGGTGTAATTCACACTCCAAGGAATCGTTCCTGGGACACTCCCAAGCCAGCAAGCACTCACCTCGAGGAGACACTCAGTAAACGTGTGTGGAGTGCAGGCAGGGTTGGCCACAGGTATCATAGGGGCCCCAGCCACGAAGACAGGCTGTGGAAATGTGAGAAATTCAGGTGCTGTTCTCAATCCAGACATGAGCAGGAGGCTGGAGGATGGCTGGGGGGTCCTGCCTGTCCCCCAGGACTCACTCCAGGAGGGGATCACAGTTTATCCAACACTTGGGTGCAGGTCAGGACATTGTCTGTGCCCCCGTCACTCCACAATCCCTCCACCATTCACTGCCAGGACTGGGCTTCAACCACAACATGACAAACCTCCAACTCCTGAAATGTCCCTACTAAAGCTGATTTAAACATGCCCTGAAATGTCAACAGCTTCTGCCTCATCAGCCAGCTATCCCAGCCAGCTCAAAGTCACACAAGGATGAACTCTGCAGCTCCATGGGATTTATCATCACCTGCTGCAATACGACACAAACACAAAATAAGCAAAGCAATCAACACAATTTCTGCTCCTCTTGTAACTAATTTGTCTGTCTGTCTTCTTCTCATCCTTCTCTGTCCCTCTGGGAAGATTTACACAGCAGCCTGTGCAAACAGGTACAGGACTGAGCTTCCTGCTTCCCTGCTGGGAGCAGATGTCACCACACCAGTGGCAATCACCAAGGCATGACATGCCACAACAGACTGTCCACACTGCAGTCAGTGGGGAAAAAAAAAACAGAAAGAAGAAAAAAACCAGGCTGCAGACCAAAGATAGGAGTACATCTCACAAAGATCTCATCATTTTCTCAACTCAACCAAAACAGATCAACATGCTGAGCTCCACCATGAGTTATAGCCAGGCTCAAAAGTTTTATCCTCTGCATCTTGCTTCCCCCACGCCCAAAGGAAGAAGGAAAAAAAAAAACCCTTGATCCCAAACAAAGGCATACTGGGCCAGACCAAAAATAGTTTTGGAGAGAAGCAGGCTGAAAAACACTCAGGTAGCAGGAGATAACATCTGCCTGAAACAAGAGCCATCTGGCACCAAGGAAAAAGCCACATGGAAGTTTATCCACAGCTAGTCAGCTCTCCAGAGAAGGAAAAACCCCTCCCCCTTCCAGTTATCAGCACAGCCAAACCAGAAATTAACTGACAGCAGAAACAGGGACTGTTCCACACCAGTGCAGGAACCTGAGTCCTTCAACATCCTTGTGAGGAACCTGTAGGATGGTAGGGAAAACCAAGGTCTCCAACAGATGAACCCAGGAAGCCCCAGAATTCTGCCTTTGACTGAGTTCTCCAATTTTCTTCTGCAATTTAGAGAGAATCAATGGCAGAAACATCTCTAAGGTCTTCTGAAGTACCTGACAAGTTTTAGAATAATACACATTAGTGACTACTTTCAACTGGTTCCATTTTTAACAGACTTTCTTTCCTTACACATGATCCCTTCCAGTGACCTTTAATTAAGACTGTCCACTCATTTGATTTATCAAAACTCCTTTCTTGGAGAGATGAAGAATTTTGAAGTAGAATGCTCCAGCTATGGAAGAAGCAATGAAAGTATCTCTTTTACATAGAAGAAAGCCTGCACTGATAAAACAAGTAATTAAGTAACTTCTTAGTCAAGAAAGAAATTCCATTTTAAGAGTGTGTGATCTCTGCTACCAGCTGTGCCTTTGCGGTAGCAGAACATTTAAGACATCTCAATCTAAAACCCCAACACCTTCCTGCAAGCTGGAATCACGGGGGATGCTGGATCCAGCCTGGCTTTCCCAGAAAGCTGCTTTGGCCAGAGCAGCTCAACTCTGACACAGGAAAGTTAAAATGCTCAAAGCTGGTGACAGGGAAATTGCAGGGGACAGCACAACTCTGTTTACAGCACTTGGAGACTGAGAAACAGGAGACTGAGTTTTAACTCCGAGGTCCAGGACTTTTCATCTTTTGTGATCATGGAGTATATTTAGCCCTGGTATGCAGTTTGCTCCCATCCGTGGGGAACAAGCTCTTCATAAAAGTCGTATTTAGAAGTGACCCGGTGTCCTTGCTACCAAATTATCAGCACAACAACTGTCTGGTTCCCTGGCTGGTGCCCTCAGAGCTGGGGCAGGATGCCCAGGGCTGCATTCATCATTCGAATTACTGGGCATGTGCTTAATACTACGAGTTGGGGCCCATATGCCAACAGCTGCTCAAAGGAAACATGAGATCAAGCACAGGCTGGGCTGCTCTGGAGATTCAGACATGTGCATCAATCTGCCACACTGGGACCCTGTGGTACCACAGAGCAACACAGGTGAATTTTGGATCTGCCACTCCCCAGCTCCTGCACCAATGGGAAAGGACTCAGGTCTCTCTGCTGGGGAGGATGAACTCCACCAGAGGCAGTGGAATCACACACAGAAGATGGCACAACTCAAGCCATGTGCTGTAAAAACAAAGCTAGAGCCAGCTCAGGCTGTCTCTCCATCTCACACAAGCCTGTGTCCAGACTGCCCAGGAAAGGCTCAATCCTTCCCCCAGAGTTGTCCCTCGCCACAGGTCTGAGCTTGGCACATCATTCCCATAGCCACTGTATCAGACCATGTTTTGGTATTGTTTTACAGGCAGAACATGAGTAAATTGTGCCCCAAACCCAAAAAACAGGCACACCAAACCCTTGGGTCTGACACCAGCATTCGCCAACTTGAAGTAGATCTTCAAAAAAATTCTCAGAACAGTCTGATCTGCTTATAAACACGTCTGTGTTTAAAAAACACAAAATAAAATAACTAAAAAATCAGAAAGGGATTTCTTTCCAACTGGCAAGCATTTGGTCTGAACAGCAGTCACCATGCACGAGAACCAGCAGCTGAAGCAGTTTGGAAAACGGATTTGGACATTTCTTAGGAAATGTCCCCTTTTCCCCCCAAGCTTTCATGTTCCTGGCACAGGATAACACCAGGTGCCAGGGGTTCCATCCACATGAGCCTGGCAGAGTGGGATGGGCTCCTGCAGCCTCCAGCTCCACTGGGCAGTGGGAAGCTGGAGCAGGGGGATGCCAGCTGACAGAGGCTGGGCACAGCACGTGCTCTTTTGTAAGCATAACCACAGAAAAGATAAAAGTTTGTTGCCTTTTATTTTTAACCCAATAGGGAAATTTTAAGGATAAAACAGCTGCAAGGGAGGCTGGGCTGACA
Organism: Catharus ustulatus; assembly: GCF_009819885.2. Classification (NCBI taxonomy): domain Eukaryota; kingdom Metazoa; phylum Chordata; class Aves; order Passeriformes; family Turdidae; genus Catharus; species Catharus ustulatus. The sequence continues at coordinate 2,991,728 of NC_046237.1, read as the reverse complement.
CAAAGACTTTCTTCACTTCCTAACTGCAGCAGCATCAACACATGAAATTTTAAACTCAAAGAGATTTAACTCTTTCTGACATTACTGGAGACCAAATGTGGGCCAGAGGCAAGGGGCCACCAAAACAAGTAACTACACATGGATGGGGTCTCTGGAGCAATGACATCCAACGTGCAGCTATGGAAAGAGCTGGATCCTGCCACAAGAGACAGCTTTATGTTTGCAAGAGCTCAGTCACTTACTCAGTCACTGGTAGATCTCCCACACAGATATCTCCTTCGCTGAGGCACAGCCACAGGAATGCATCTGCCATATGCTGCCCGTGTCCAGAGCAGCAAGCAGAGAGGAGAACCAGGGAATGAATCCATTCCCTGCACAGACTCAAACCTGCCTCCAGCTCCAGAGCCCCAGAGCAGGGAACCACGAGGTGGGACCAAGCAGCTCTGCCACCTCACCTGACCACATGAAGCATGGCAGCTGCAGGGACAGCCTGGCACTGCCAGGTGCCTCCAAGCAAAGCACAGTCTGCAAGCTCCAGGCTGAGCCCCGGGCCCAAAGCTGCTTCCCTAAACTCAGCAGCTGGATCTCCAAGTCACCCTGCCACACACACATCCTTTGCCTTGCATTACTGTTAAGATCTCTGGCTACAAGAAGCTAGAAACTTCTTTTCCAAACAGGATTTACTACTGACTCCGTGCTGTCTGCTGTGCTAGTGCCTCCCCTGCCAGGACAGCAGGAGGAAGGAGAGAGGCTCCTCGTGGTTTCTCTTTCTGTTCCGCATAGCCCTGGCAATATTTACAGCTGCATTGAGGTGTCTGGGGCTGGAGGGGGGAAGCCTTCAGTTTATAAATAATCCTCTCTGGTGTTTGGGTAATTTTCATAGTTTCCATTCATTTCAGGTTTCACCCAAACCTGCGTGTTGTGGCTTGATAGCTGGGCCATGACTGGCTGCTTGCTCTTCCTTAACTGCCCAGGAGTTAACGGCTGCTCATTCATTCCTGCCCTGCCAAGGCCACCTCCAGCACCCTGCGCCCCTGACAATCATCTTTTGGAAATCACAACACCAACCCCTGTGCACAAACACTTTGCAGAGACAGAACTGCAGGAGGGAGAGCCAGGCAACATCTCACACCAGGGGCAAAGCAGCCGAGGCACGGAGCTTCCTTTGGGAAAGGCCAGGATCCATGGTGCAAACAGACAACAGCAATTCAGGGACAGACCCTGACAAACTCCTCATCTACCCTCAAAAACCCTGAGGGTTAATTATTAATAATTATTTTTGTTATTGCTTATAATTACTTATAATTATTAATTACTATTTTTATATTGTTATATTATTAATAGCCCAACATCCCACTGAGGGTCAAGGAAATAGTGGGTTCAAGGGAATGCAAGAGTGGAGTTTGGCAGGCTCTGAATTTTGTTGGTCTACTGAGAAGACAAAAGAGGGAACTGGCAGCCAAGCTCTGCTGCTCAACTGAGCACCTGAGGCTTTGCCCAGAAGCCACAGAGCAGCCCCAGTTGTGTGCTCAGGTAAAGGTGGTGCTCAGGTAAACACATTCTGCAAAACCCACACTTCCAGTGATTCTGCTGCAGCAATGACTGAATTCAATGAAATTCTTGTTTACTGATGCTTGCAAATGATGATATATAATCCCCTGCCTCCAGCCCTCCATTCTCCTGGTTCCTGTCTCTTGGCAACTGATAAATAATTTATGATGTTCTCCACTGTATGTGCTAACTGCAGTTCTGCTGGTTTAATGATGAAACCAATGCCTAAGAACTGCAACAGGAACTGTCTAGATCACAAGGAACATGTAATCAGTCGATCCCACACTCCTCTGGATGTGAAACCAAAAGCAAACTGTTGGAAAAAAAAATGTTTTCAAGAGCTGTGGCTGCGGGGTAGGAAGGGCACTCAGAAAACTGCAGATAATCTGCAAGGTGCTCCTGCCAACAAGAGGAGTTTTAACACTCTTCACCATTTTGCTCTTCTCTGTTCCCATGCGTGGCAGGACTCGCCAGAGGCTGCTTTTATTGGCAGCTTCTCTCCTGCACTCCCATGCAAAAGTCTCTGGGTTTGCATCTCAAAGGTGCTGCTGCTGCTGCTTTGGGGGCTGTGAAAGCTGTTGCAGCTCCTATGCACGCTGTTAAAAAGCAGCATTGTTCCATGCAGACTAATGCAGCTCTTGCCCCCCAAAAAAGGGGACACTCTTCATTTCATGGCAGATGTTCTTCCAGGCTTTCCAGCAGAGCTGTAACTGCTCGTGAAGAGGGGAGTGTTTGAACTGCACACAGCACACGGACACTGGGTGTGCACTATTGTGGCAACACAGCCTCTCACATCCATAAACTCAGTGCAATGAGATTATCCAGGCAGTTGGCAACTGCGGCCATAAGGGCAGAGGAATGAAAGTTTTATTGTTAGCAGATTTTTTTTTCCTTAAAAAAAAAAAAAAAGAAACAAAACACCCCCAAAAAATGAGCAGAGAGCAGGGAAGGAATGAAGCCTTGCTGCTGACAAAGGCCAAAATCCCATCTATTTATATTAGAGTCACACAAAAACCACACCAGGGCAGTGCTCAAAAGCTTTAAAAAAATGCACCTACTTTCTTAATGCTCTTAGAAAATAATAATAAAAAACCTTATCAATATTCACTTTCTGAAATGGTGTAAAAAAAGAGCTGCATCAATCATTAAACAGTTAAATGAGGGCAGTATGACAGTCACTATTGTTCTCGTGAAGCACACTTGTCTTTTGCCGAGCAGCTGCCAGATCCTATTAGATGTATAAAAAGAGGACTTTTCTAACCGAGTAGGGATGGTATAAGCTATTGAAAACAGCAGACAAAAGCCCACTTTTGCAGACTATTCAAGCCTTGTATAACATCTGTCCAAAATCAATTTTTGACCTAATGTTACTTTCATTAAGTAACAGACTTTGTTTCCAATGCAATTTGTTTTCTAGGATAAAACTGTATCCTAAGCGTTATTACGTGGGAAACGGCACAGAGGAAGCAGAGGATCTTATTTGAGAAACATGAGAACAGAATTTGCTTAATTGTTTTGACACCTTAAATACTATAATAGAGAAACTATTTTCCATTTACTTGAATTCCTGTGAATTCTTGGAGTTGGCAAAGCAGCGAGCAATGCACTGGGTTTATTATGACTAAGATTTACTGAGGATAAAGAAGGATCTTTGGGAATTACATTAAAGCTGACAAATGCACAAAACTTCTGAAATCTCAACCAGGAATAAAGTACTCTGAACATTAACAACAGCTGTTGAAACTGTCCACTCTTGACGGCGGAGGTTTTTTTCACACATTTTAAATAACGAGGAAGTTGATTTGTGAATTTGATTTCAAACAGACCGTTAGGAAACATTTCCACTTACCCAAAGGGTCTCTGAATGAAGGCTGGATGTAACTGCTGCACACCTATGGTAAAACCTAAAAAAAAAGGTTCAGAAAAAAAAAGAAATATTAATGAATGGCATCCATTGTACCATTCAACTCGTAACACACAGGCAGAATTACACCACACGTCTTTGCATTTGATCTGCAATGCATGTGAGCAAATTCAGAGCCCCATTTAGAAACAAGTTAAATTTAACATGCATATGTGATATGCACGAGGAGCAGATGGGAATTCATGATGAAAGCCCAGTGTGAAAGTGCTGCTATCGAACAGACAATGGGGCATAAAGCCTTATTTTACACACTGGGTACTGCGGTCATTAAAGCCAAGGGAGAAATGAGAGTGGATCTTACTGTTAATTCTCACATAACAAAGAGGTTAACGGGCAAACATTTCAGCGTGGAAAGAAACAGCTTTAACACAGTTATATGAACTTTGGTGAGTAACACTAGTGCAGCAGGGCTGAGTAAGAAGATACAGCAGAGAGTAACTGGACTACGCAGCGTCCTCAGCCAACAATCAGAACTATGGGGGACAGATAAATGTGCATCGTCAGATCAGATGATTCCAGCCCGAGGAACTCGCTTCCTCGTCTTACAAGTTATTCTAATACAGAGAGATGGGATCTCCTGGATGCCTCACCAGTTTGAATACTCCTTGGTTTTGCTCCCAAATACGCCAGGTTCACATTTGCTTTCCTGCCGTCAATGATGGGGTTCGGGTCTTTGCAAGCTCTTTCAGCAGCAGCTCTGTCTGCCATGGTCACCTGGAACGGAGCACAGCCTTGTTTGTAGCAACAGCGCTTTGTAAACACTCCAGCAACAGGCACTAAGCGGAGTTTATTTATTGTTCTATTTTGAATCGGGAGCTGCGCTCCCTCCGTGCAGCCTGCCTTGCACGGCGGGATGGGCAGGGCTGGGACGCGATGGCAAAGCCGCCGCTCCCCCCGCGCCCGGTTTCCCCGCTGGGTCGGTGCCAGCTGTTTTCCCCTGCCCTTCCACCTCCTGCCAGAGCCTTTTTTAAGAAACTGCCGGAGCCCTTCCCAAAACCCCGGCGCAGAGGAGCCCAGGGCAGCTGCGGGCGGGACGCGGGGACCGCACGGGCATGGCGAGGGGGGAGCAGGTGCTGAAACGAGCGGCACGGCCTTAACGGGGGCTCCTCCCGACCCCAGCCCGGCATCTGTGCTGGTCGATCCCGCAGCGGGCACAAACTCGGCGGCAGCGACGGGACGGGACGAGACGGGACGGGACGGGACGGGACGGGCGGCGGCTCCGCAGCGCCCGGCACCGAGGGGTGCGCCCGAGCACACCGGGATCCGTGCGGCCACACCGGGATCCGTGCGGCCACACCGGGAATGCGCTCCCGGCCACACCAGGAGTCCGTGCGGCCACACCGGGCGTTTGTGGCCGCTCCCAGCCCGCGGCTCCGCTGCCGGCCGTTCCCCGTTCCCCGGCGCGCACACACCGGGGGCAGCGCCCGTCCCGCAGCGCGGAGCAGCGGCACTTACAAAGCCGTATCCCCGGGATTTGCCGGTCTGCCGGTCCGTGATCACCACCGCCTCCTCGATGTCCCCGAAGACCTCGAAGTACTTCCTGAGGGAGGAGTCGGTGGTGTGGTAGGGCAGCCCCCCGACGAAGATCTTGGTGAAGGTGGTGTCCTTCTGCACGGTGTGCATGGTGCCGGGAGCGGCCGGCCCCGGCCGGCATCCACCCCGAGCACAGCCGCGCCCCCGCCGAGCCCCCCGCGGCGGCCGAAGGCAGCGGAGCGGCGGCGGGTCCCGGGGCCTTACAGCCGCCTCATGGCCGCGCCTGGAGCCGGAGCGCGGCCCCGCAGCGCCCGCCGGTGCCGGTGAGTAGCGGCCGCCCCGCCGCCGCCGCCGCCTTTGTAGGGCCGCGCGGCCCCGCCCCGCCCGCGCCGCGCAGGGGCGCTCGGGGCGCGTAGTCCGGCCCCGCCCGGGGGTACCCGCACCGAGCCCTGCCCCGCACCGAGCCCGGCACCGAGCCCTGCCCCGCCCGGGTGTACCCGCACAGAGCCCTGCCCCGCCCGGGGGTACCCGCACCGAGCCCGGCCCCGCCCGGGGGTACCCGCACCGAGCCCGGCACCGAGCCCTGCCCCGCCCGGGGGTACCCGCACCGAGCCCGGCCCCGCACCGAGCCCTGCCCCGCCCGGGGGTACCCGCACCAAGCCCTGCCCCGCACCGAGCCCCCCCCGCGCCCCGCACACCGCGGGCGTCCCCCCGGGCTGGGCTCTGCCCGCACGGCGAGTCCCGGGGAGCGGGGCCGGGCAGCGCAGCGGGGGGAGCCCGCCCGAGATCCCGCCCGGCTGTCCCAGGTGTTCCGGGTGTCCCACACCCCCAGCCGCGCTCTTGCCCAAGCAGCAGCGGGCAGCGCTCGGGCCCCGTGCCGGGCACACAGTGCCCTCCCACAGCCTTTGTGGCACGCACGGTGGCGAAGGTGTGGTGGAAGCCAGGCAGGAGGAAGGGATGGTGTTGAACTGAGTCTCCAAGGAGGAGGTGAAGGAGTGAACAAAGGTTCAGAACATCTTTCTCAAGCAGGTTCTTAAGGCTCCTGCTTCTCCGCTGGGCAGCTGGATGTGTACCTGTGCCGCCTCTCTCTGCGAACAGGGATGCACCATTCTCATTTCCTCTGGCAGGCAGCAGTGGGGCTCTCCACCGTCCTCCTTTTGCATTTTGTTCCATGAAAGGAAGGCAGTTCCTCCTGTGAACTACGAGGCTGTGAAGTGCCTTGGATGGGACCTGCAGGCTTCTGCCCTCACCTGTGATTCCAGGCTGGGAGAATTGTTACTCTAGCACAGCCCTGTATTTGTTGTATGGACCACTTGGTCCATAACTACAGGAAAAGCAAAGCTGAAAAGCTGCTTGGTACTTCAGAACCCACCACTGGGGAATTCCAATGGTCGGGTGCTTGCAATGCTTTAATCCTCCTCTCCAGCATCAGTTGGAGTTTCAGGTATGAGAGAGGATCCCCAAAATAATTTTTCATTCATAGTTTCCATCACTCAGAATCTCAAGAACTGCCCCTGTGCCTTAGGTTTATCATTTCTCAGAGAAAGAGATTTTTTGCAACATGATAAATGCAGAGATAACATTTTAGGGGGAAAAAAAAAAAGCCAGTGAAGTTCTAAATCATCATCTACTTTGGCTTCTATACAGCAGGTTCAGACTCTGCAGACACTTTTTTTGTTACAGACCCCACAGAGAAAAGCCGGTTATTTCAAGAGAAAGGAATGCATTAATGTCTGCACTCCATAGTTATTCATTAATATTTTTCTTGCACTGCTTCCATAGTTCTAAACACCCTATGCTTCATAAAAGAGAGAGAGGGGGAAAAAAAAAAAAAAGCCAAGGAAAGCCATTAAGCTTTTCAGTCCTGAAGCACCAGACTTCAAGACTAGGGCACATTTCCTTTGATTACTGTGGAAGAAAGATGGAGCTGGGCCAGCAGCACCCAACATCAGTGAAGAATTGTCAGCCTTGTGCAAGTGGATAGTCCATGGAGCCTTTGTGAAGCCACCAGCTGTCCCTGGCCCATCCCAACAAGCCTGGAACACACCTTTGGGGCCAGGGCTGGGGCCTCTCCACCCCTGAGTCACCCCTTCTGTCTGCATGACTTCCACCACAAACTGCACATCAGCTGCTTCCTGGGCTGCCCGAGCTAATGACAGCCCAGTTGGCATTCAGTCACTGTCCTTTTACAGAGCTTCATTCTGCTCCAAATGATGGCAAAGGTTCAAACCATCCAACCAGACTCTGGCTCCTCTGCAGGGCAGGCAGGGCTGGCAAAGTTTTCCAAAGGGACCAGCAGCATCTCTGTTCCCAGAGCTGGTGCTGCTCAGGGGGGGAAAAACAGCACAGGCTTTTTTCTTCTTCAAACATGAGCCCCACATCTCTCAAGGGAGAAATCCCAGCTCCCTTTTCCCTCGAGGCAGGAACAGGAGTTCTCTTACAGGAAGGAGTTAAGGCTAAACCTGAGCTCGGTGAGCAGCACAAAGCCCCTGGTACCTGGGGGAGGCGGCCTCGGTTCTGCCACGTCCTGGAAAGCAGGACGGGAAATGAAATCTCCTGTCTCATGGTGCAGCTATTGCAAACAGGCTCTAATGAGCTGTTACCACAAACACAGCAGGAAAGGGAAGAGAAAGTGAGTAAGGATAACTTTCTGGAAGTCAGTTAATTTGCTTTTATTTTTTCCACCTCGTTCTTGTAAAAAGCATCCTCTAATCACTTACAGATAAAATGCAGCCATCAGATCAAAGCTGCAGGAGCTTGGCAGAGTCAGTTTGATGACACCTCCTTGTGTAACAATACCTGAGAAGAGAAGAATATATTTCAACTTTCTGTGGTCAAAGACATGCCTGTCTTTGCAGGAGTTATCTCAAAGTATGAAGCTGCCTTGGGGAAGGCAGGACATTGCTCAGCACAAATCTGAGAGCAAACTGCAAGCAAGAAGGAGGACACAGACCTGATATAAGCTATTGCAGAGGTGCATTGAGTCCTTTGGAGTTATTAAGAAATAAAACTACACAGGTCAGCCAATAAGGAGGCTGGGAGAAAAGTCATCTTTTGCAGTGGGTGCACAGCTATCCATATCCTTTAATGTACAGGATTTGTATTGCAAATCCAGAGCATCCTATTCTCATTCAGATTGGGAAGATTAATATTATGGTAATTCAACACAGTTAGGAAGACTCATTAAGTTTTTACTTACATGTTTATACATTCCTTGAGGCTTATGCAAAATTGATACACAAAGGCTCCTTCTGGTGGACTTCAGCAGTGTTACCCAAGGGGTGGAATGAACAGCTGCAGATCACCATACCAACGTGCTGAAAAATCCCAGAGACTGCAGGAGTATCCAGGTACAGAATCATATAGAAATGGCCCCTGCCTAAAGGGTGAAAAACAAATTATAGGAGGGAGTTATACCTTTGGGAGCACAAGAACAGGACAGAGGAGGGGAAAGAGCAGCAGGGAAAGTGTTCCCTGTTCTTCTGCAAAGCCCCAAAGTCCCTCCTGTTCTTGTCCCTCCCTTGGCAGCGAAGCTCTGTGGAGCTCTCCTTGTAGACTTGTCTGAGCATTTTCCTTCCTTCCCCCAGTACCTTTGGGAAAATCTGAGACACCCCAGGTCTGCTCTGCAAGCCATTGATGAACCTGCCTCATTTCTCAGCAAACTGATTTGCTTTATTTTTAAAATGGAGCAGGGCTGCTGTGGAGCTCTGACCTTTTCCAGTTCCTGCTGCTGCTTAGCCAAGACTTCATTGCTGTAGGGCAGTGCCCTTGGGTTTTGCCATGGATACCCGCTTACTGCAACAACAGCAGATGAAACATCCCCCTTAGAAGCTCCACAGTTAAATAAGTTAACTGGAGAGCAAGGGACCTACTGTGGGAACTGTTTGGTTTGTTGGTTTTACTAATGCTCAGTCTGGATGCTGGCCACCAGCGAGGCTGTGAACAGGGAGATCTTGAGGGGAGCTGCATGCAGTGGCACTTGGTTTAGGTTAGTGCAGGAAATTCTGCATCTGGGCCCTCTGGCTCAGATTTTCTGGTTTGGTGCCCTGAGCACTCCATAACCATTGCTTAACCCAGAGCTGCTGCTGCGACAAGAATTGAAAAATTAAAATCAGTTTTCTTTGGGCCACTTGTAACAAAATAGTTGAGCAGAGGAGGTTCCCAATCAGGGCTGCTTTTTGGCTTGGGTTTCTGTAGGAATTTTCTAATAGGACTATTTCTACTGAATATTTCAGAACTGGGGATGCTGAGTGAGCTCTGTTTCCTTTTGCTGGCTACACTGGCTGCACAAACAGACTCTAATGGACATCTAGAGTGATCTGGTTTAATGTTCCAGGAACCTGCATGGAAAAAAGACATGGATATGGACATTGGTAACTGAGAGAACAACAAATGGGACACCTCACTCAGTTCTGCTGGACCACAAGCATATGTTGGAGTGTGGCTAAAGGAAATGTCATTAAAAATCTAATTATAATTCCCCAAACTTTCCTGCCCTCCCATTTTGTCCCTTCACAAAATGAAAGTTGCCTACCTGTGCCATAGCAAAGGACAAGCAGAATCCTGGTAATTGCAAACAGGATTCCTGAAAAAGAAGAGGCTTGGAGGAGACATTGCAGAGCTCATAACTGCTTGGAGGATCTTGCCACAGGAAGTGGAGCAAGCCTTGGATATAAGTCTAGATGAAAATAAAGACATAAAACATGGCCAAGGAAACTGAGAGGCTGTGCCATCACATTGCTCATACCTCTGCAGCTGCCAGCAGGCAGAACATGTAACATTCAGGAACCTTGTGCTCTGCTCTTTGTGCCACCATCACCATTTCCCAGGAGTTTCTCAGAGCACAGCCTGGCACTTTTCCTTCCACATGCCCCTGTGCCAGTCTGGTGTGCCAGGGGAAGGGGGAAGCTCCTGTTTGGGACCAGGAAGGACAAGGCCAGCAAGGCAAGGTGCTTCAGGGACCCTGTGGTGATGTGCTGCAGCCACCCTGAGCGGTCACACCTGCATCTCTTGGTGTTTATCACTCTGCCCTTGGGGAGTTTCTCCTCCACCATGCCCAGCTCACTGTTTATCCTGGTACAGCTCCTGGGAGCTGTGTGTACAGAGTCTCCCCAGCCCTGGCAAAGCACCGTGGGGAGCTGGAATGACACTGGGCTGGGGATTGTCACAGTGTGACAGCAGGGAGCTGGGCTGGCTTCTGAGCAATCAAAATACTGCCCTGGATGAGGATGGTGGCTTGTTTTCTGGCATTGTTGGCATCTCTGCCAAAGAGTTTTGTCACCATCAGTATTGTAATGTCTTGGCCTAGAGCATGGTAACCCTTGCCTTTCCTGCGACCCTGGGGATGATCTCTCTCTGGCCTCTTAGTGAAGGACTGATGAAAAGTGCAGATCTTCATATTGCAACTAAATTATGCAACAAATCCAGGAAATCCTTCACTAGCTGGTCTTAGTTTCTCCTTACTCCACAGAAGGCAGGGAAGGGATGGTAAAGGGTTAGAAGCAGAAAAGGAACAGGACAAAGCAAACAGCTCATGGTGGTTTCTGGGACAGAAGTTTCTCTCCAGATTTTCTACCACAACTCCTCTGTTGGCAGTAAGCACTGGGGAACAGGAGCTGTAAGATGGATCCAGGAAATGTTTTCCTGCTATGACAGCATCTATCTCAGCAGAACTTTAAATATCTAGGCCAAAATATTGTCCATTTATTCTAGTTTGCCTTTGGTGATGTCATGGAGGAAGAGTCTCTCCAAGAACTGGCTCAGGTGTCCCCAAATCTGCACAGGGAGAAGGGAGAGAAGGATGAGGAGATGAAACCACCTGCTAAGCACAGCCTCCAATAAAGATACTGCTCCTTTCCTGAATTCCTGCACAGAAACTCTGTCTAATGGAAATATTGTCCCATCTCTCTCAGGCTGGGATTTCATTATCAGAAGGGTTTTCCTCCCTGAAAAAGTTTTTTAGAAAAAAACATTCCATTTGAGTCAAACATGCAAACTACATCTCAAAATAGTTAAACAAATATTTTTGCTATTTCCATTTTATGTTGTACTTTGGGAAAATATTAATTGTAACTTCATACTTTTGAAGTTTGAAAACCATAAAACTACATTTTAAAATGAACAAGAAATCATTTAATATTCTTTACAGGAAGGAAGCAGAAAAAGTAAGGCCTTTTGAAACAGCATTAATAATTTTTCTTAAGTATTTATGGAGTTATGTTAAAACTAAGTGGTATTTTCTGATTTAAAAAAAGAAAATGCCAGAAGGCTTCTAACAATCTCTGCCAAAGCTGCCAGGGCCACATCTCATGACCTTTTCATGGGAGTGCATGTGACACTGGCAGCACAAACTGAGCAGGAACTGCCCACCCACTCCAACCAGGGAATAGTCAGGACACAGAAGAACATTAAACAAGATATCTCAGCTCTGGGATGTAGAGCACAGCAGTATGGACTCAACAGATATTTTTAACAGTAAAAGACAAGTGACTCCAGAGCTGGAGCACATCCAGAGCATTGGGGCAGACCCAGTTCTCACAGGTGAGCACAGCCAGGTCTGTATTTTCTCCATGTTCTGTATTTTAGTCCTCACTAATCCAGACTCCTGTCACATCCCATCCAATGAGATAAATAATCCATCTACTCTGCCATCACTTTTCCAGCTGTGATACTTTTAGGAGGTATTGAATGCCCACAACGAACCTGGCCAGGTGCAGAAGAACATATACAAAAAGAAAAGAAAAATATTAACATGGCAGTTAACCTTCCTTAAAGGTTTTGTTTGAAACTGTTAGAGCCTTGTAGTTACCATGTCTACTCTATTTAAACACAAGGCAGCAAAGTTCGTTGCAGTGGCTCTGGACAGGATGTAAACACAATTGGAATGTCAAGACAACAAACCAACATATCAGCACTGGATACAGAGGCTTTATCCATGGAGCCTGGAAAGGTATTTAAAAAGAAAAACAGGGTTACCTGCACTGAAATCTGGGCAGGATGATTGCAGCTTCTACATGATTTCAAAAAGCCCCAAATTGGCCTTTCACATAGAGAATCAGTCTGGGTGGTGCCACAGCACAGTCACTGACTGGGAGGGTCAAAGCTCACTTGGGCAATGCCAGCCACTCCTGACAGTCCAACATCCACATCCAGGCTGCTGCAGCAGTGATTCCTGATGAGGAAAAGCCATCCACAGCTCAACAGGCAGTCACCAGCAGCACAATGTCCCCAGCATTGCAGCAGGACAATGACATCAGCTGAACATGACAAGTGAAACAAAGGCAGGCTCAATCACACGGCCCAGTTAGTGCCCATCGTGCCTCTAGCTGGTGGGGAAGCACATAAAGGAAAGTGCAAGACAATGGAGAGGGCAGGTTTTACATGCATTCTCAGGGGGACACAAAGGCTGGCACATCAGCTGATCTGTATTTTGAAGTCAGGCTCGTGAATGAAGTGCATGGATCAGTACAAAATCAGGAAATCCATTCTGCTGCCTGGAGCATGGTTTGGTTTTCCTTTTGCCAGCCCTGGGGTGCCAGGGCCAGTCTTACCTCAAAGGGCATTTTCCTACAAGGAGAAAAAACCACTCTTGTGTTTCCTTACCAGAAGTGTGGCTGTGACAGCCTGTTAAGTAGCAGGTAGGTCACTGGTGGGGAATGTTACCCTGGGCCAAGCCACATCCAGAATAGTTTAATCACCTTCTCTCTCATCTCCCTGCTGCTGTTTGCAGGACCACCAAAGCAAGGTGCTCAGATGATGATCTGGATGAGCTCAGCCATTGTGACAGACACAGATCAGCTCTGCAGATCCAACTGCATCACTCAGCCAAACAAAAGCTAGAAGGGTTCAGTGACAAGGTTTTGCTAAGCTGTTCTCTTTAAACAGACATTTGCCATCTTTCTGTGCTATTTTGAAAAGCTGTTTCAGCCCAGTGAAAGTGTTTCTGAAATGCTACATAATTGTGTTTGAAGTCAATGTTCCACAAATGTAGATGATGTTCTTTCCAATTATATAGATCCTGCTCCATAAATTAAACATTAATGCCTAAACAACCAACTGCTGTCTGCAGCCCTGCTGCTACAGACCAAGAATGAGCATTACTTAGGAAAGGGAGACCTCCAAGGAAAAGAGTCAGGTATCTGCAGAGAGCAATTACCTGTCAGTAAGTGATACCTGACTCCATATAAATCCCACTGCTACAGCAGGAGCATGGCAGACAGCTGTCCTTCCAAAGAAAAAAAAGGTTGTAAAGATTGTATTTGAACTCCACTTTAGTCATTTGAGAGTAGTTTGAGCTACTGCATTATCTCTGCCCTTTACTGAGTGCAATAATCATGGCATGTTCTAAACAAATGGATCTCACTTTGCTGTAGATGAGCAGTGAGCTGCATTTTATAGGCAAGGAAAGGAAGGTGATTGAATCAGTTGGCAGTGGGTCAGAAAAAGGCATTTGGGCTTACACCTTTCTGGGAGATGATAGAACTGTGAGGAGGTACCTTGGGAAGGGTGGAAGAAAATCAGTTACTTGAGTTTTATTTCATAGTGGTCCCAGGAACTGAACATTGCCCCTCTCCTCGTCTGGCCCAGCAAACCAACAATCAGCATTTAAAAAACATGAATGACAGACAGCATTCCCTGTCAAACTACAAAGCATTCATTAATACACCCCCAAGGACAGGCTTAGCTGACCTGGGTATTTAATGTGCAGTTTGCAGCATTCTTCTATTCCTACAACAAACCCATTGCTGGATCTCAGCACATCCACACCTCACAAATACAGAGCAGTTCCTGCCTGCAAAAGACACCCTGGGCAGCAAAGGGTAAACTTTCCCTGTGCCCAGGGAAGAGCATTACCTTCATCTCTTATCTAGGCCTGCTCTTCTGTGGCACTTGATACAGGAGCTGTACCAAACACTTCCTTGAATACATAAGCCAGGGATTGGGTTACACATGATTCAAGATCTGTGCCACCAGTAAGACAAAAGCTCCTGTATTACCTGGCACATGCCTGCTAAATTATTGAAGTGTCCCTTCAAACTGAATATATTCACTGGATAATTAGTCAACAGAAGAAAACGGTCTCTCTTTACAAAGCTGATGCTGGCAGGTATTGTATCTTTTATGCACTGTAACAAAAAGCATTTGCAGAACTGATGCAACACAAACATTTGGAATTTCTCTGTCCATGCATGAGTGTTCCCAAGGCACATGGTCCCCTTTGTGATGCTGCCTGTCTCATATTACCTTACAACCATGACCTAAAAATGTGAATCACCATCCCCATTTCAGAAGCAGGTAAATGGTGCAAACACCTGGTGGTTTGCTTTGCCCCTGAGGAGGGAGTGAGATCAAACTGGCCCAGGTACCAGCCTGACCCCCTGGTTCTGCACCAGGTGGGACCTGCCTGGGGCTGTGCCCTCAGTGCCACTCTGAGCTCACACTGCTTGCTGCTGATGTCCCAGTGCCACTCCAGAGGCTCTGCTCTCCTGGGCTTGCTCCCTGCTGCAGATTCTGGGGAGCTCAGGCTGCTCCATGTGCACACAGAGCACAGTGGCAGCCCCAGCATGTCTGCTGAAAGCAGCACAGCCAGCCAGCTGCTGCTGCTGCATTTATTCTCACCTGGCAAGGGAAGAAGAGCAGCAGTTTCCTCTCATGGAATGTCTGTCCTGAGAGCAGGATGGGCCCTGCACTGCTGGATATAACCTAGGCTTACCTGGAAATGCAAATGGATGGCTTCCAGTTGTTTGAACACCAGCTGCAGGATGAAATACAATTCTACCAACTCCAACTCACAGCCCAAGGTGTGCAAAGAAACATTCTGTCAGTGCAAATATTACTGGTTTTTTTTTCTTTTGAATGACACCTGTTACACCTGACACTAAGGGGACAGATGGGTTATTTTGGGGGTCTTTGGTAGAATAAAGATAACATTAAACTGTAGTTACAATCAAAGTTTTCTCAGCAGGATGTTCTGATTAGCATAGCACTGAATTTATGATTAGTATGGCACAGGACTTCTAGAGGTAGCATCAATAAGGTACAATCTGAAAGTAGCACAATACAGAATTTATAATTTCTTATAGCCTGGACCCCCTGCAGGTCTGAGGACATTAACACAGGGTTCAGTGTATCAATGTAACAATCATATGGAATTATGTCACAGAATGAGTCACCAGCCCTGAGGAGGCAGAGGACAGTGGAGGTCCCATGGCCATGAGGGTCACAGGTCACTGTCCAGCAGCACTTTGGGTCCCAGCTCTCCACTGAGGAATCTAACTCTGTAATTCTACAGAGCCCTGGGTGCTGTTACACTTCCCTGGCTGTGCTGGCCAGAAGGAAGGGAGGAATCAGCCTGGAGCCCAGAAATCAGGTGGCCAGCAGTGAGGGGAAAAGAAATTTGTTTGGTTGATTTGGTTCAGGGGACCTTCATGGCCTGACAGTGAGAGAAGTGGAACAAATACACGACCTGCTTGGTCAGATACTCACTGAGCAGCTGAAAGAGCATTGCATGGTTAGCTCTAAAAACTTGGTTTATGTTTATGGATACCAGGTACACTCCTGAAAAACTAAAAAATAGAAATTATTTCCATCTTCTTCTGGTTCCCTGAGTATTTTGGGATTTCTTGTTTTTACAAATAACTATAGCTCGTGTTCCAGCAGCACTCCAGCTCCGTGCCGAACCCTGGCTGCAGGGCAAGCTCAGCTCAGGAGCCATCAGCACTGCCATCACCTGGCACCACAGCAGAGTTACAGCAAGGGCTCCAAACTGCAGCACTCTGTGCATCCTGCAGCTGCCGGGGTAGAGAAAGTTATGGGGGAATTGTTGTTGTTCTGAATTTGTTCCAGTCATCACTGTGTGCTGCAGCTCCTGATGATGATCATCACCTGGCTGGTAAAGCTGAATAACCCAGGGGAAATGCTTTACACACTGAATCTGCATCAGAGGTTTTTGGAATAAATCTGTTTTACCCAAATGACTGCACGTGGTACTTAGCTAGTCTGGAGACTTAAAAATTAACAGGCATTTCATTTTGCTCAAGTTCATCTCAAAAAGCAAACAAATTGGACATCAGTGGTTTCTATCGTTTCAAAGGCTGGATAAAATCCTGTGATAATGATCTGACACAATTCCTTATCGTGGGCAGCTGCTCAGACACTCACCTGCTAACAGCTCTTCTTCACCATTAAACTGAGCTGTGAAGCAACAGTTTTATTGAAATATCCCACATACACCTAATCCCACCTCCATCTCAAACCCACACCTCTCTGCAGAACAACTCAGTGACCAACTTTTCTGGCCTCAGAGCTGAACTGGAGTACTCACCAATTCAGGATTGCATTTCCTGTGGCAGATGGTAAATCAATACTCTGCCTGCCTGCATTGTGCAAACATGTCTTGTTTCATCTGTGAAAGGCTTTAGCAGACAAACTTGGCCAATTATTTCGTTTTCTGAATTACATTTCATTAAACCAATGTGCAAAACCACTGACATGTGAGAGCAGCAGCAGGAAACTCATCTGAAAATGCAAAATGTTCCCATTTTCAGGGCTGCTCTTTATGCCAAAGATTATTTTCCTGCAATAAAATACATCGACAGCAAACTTTCAGAAAACTAAATAAGTTAATTTATAAATCAAGCATTCCTATGGTTAGCTTTGGGTGTGTTAGAATCTTACATCCTTCACTCAGTTTTTTTTGACAGGTAACTGCTATAGAATAGTAAATTAATACATTTCCAGAAATGCACTAACACTTTAAAGGGTGTGAATAAACTCTCATTTTTGATGCTTGAAGGGTCCACAGCTGTGTGTATTTTACAACAGAGCCTCACATCAGTTCCAGGGAAGAGCAAATTGCTAATGTGTTCTCTGAACTTGGGTAATGGAAAACAATTCAGCTCAAAGCCTGCCTCTCCTCCCAGCTGAACACATCTAATGTGCACAGCAACATAATGGAAACTATGCCCTCCTAAAATTAGTCTGAACAAGTAGCAAGTGATGACTAAATAATTCTGAAGCCTCACTGACAAAGAAATTCAGTCCAGCAGAGTTAAGTTCTCAACATATTAACACAGAATGTGTTATGAAACAGGACTCACCCGTGCTGGCCCCTGGAGGAGGTGCAGCTCCACTGGATCCCAGAGAAATGCACCTGCTCAAATCATCTATTTTCTCTCACTCATTCTCATTGTTTCTTGCTTTTAAAAAATCTCCTTTTGTTTAAATACCTAACAATGACACATTCCACTCTTCCCTGTTTATACCAGTGGGAGTTCTGCACACTTCAGTGATCACATGCACCTAATCTTGAGCCTGCAGTTGCTTGGTGGCATTCAGTTAACTGGGAACTCCGGAAAAATGTGCTAACAACCAAAGATTGCTGCATAACAATCACAACCTTAGGGGAAAAAATCAACAGAAACCAAAGAAATGTTTGAGCAAGTGACCAGCTACCGATGGAAGTGCTGGGAATTCTTTCCTACCTTAAAGAAAATAAAGTGTGCATGAATGTGAAATCCAAAACTGTGTAAAACATAGAGGTAGCAGGAAAAAAACCAAAAACCCTATCTTAAGAAATAAAACAGAAAAAGATAATCCCTCAACAAAGCAGAGTTGGGTGTATTTAAAGGATTTTCCTCTATACCAAACAAGAAATATCCATCCAGCAAGATCTGATGAACACAGGGAAGAGTCTGGAGTGAAAAGACAGTGGGCTGGAGAGTTTGAAGAGTCTGATTCATTTGTACTCACGTTGTCAGGTGTTTGGCTGCTGAAATAGCAATGAACTTGATTCATCTCACAGAACAAAAGGCCTTTCACACCAGTTCTCCCCATTCTTTGAGGCAAACCCACAGGAATCATCCGTAGTGGAATAAAGTTGGAAATACATTGGATTCTCAGCTCAAGCAGCTGGAGGAAAAGGACCTGACTTCAGCAAATGTCCCTGAGTTACAGTGAAAGGCCAAGAAGCTGCCTTCAAACATGAAGCACTTTGCCTTGCTCACATTATTATAACAGAACTTCTGAATATAAAAAAGCATTTAGTAAAAATTTTATTTGAAATGTAGCATGAATCCGTAACCATCAGCATGAAACCATAACAGGTTCACAGAGAATTTGTACAATGTGCCATGTAATTCTATACATGCTCCCCCCTCCCCTTTTTATTCAGTCATTATCAAACAAACAATAGTTAGACAGGAATAGTAAGCATTCACTTCCAAAAAGAAAACTTTGGCATGTATACAACCGGCTAGTTAAAAGTAAACAGTGGTAGATTCAAGTCAGAAAGCCCCACTCATTTTGTTTCACAGCATTTTTGCTCAGGATGAAGCTCACCAGCACTACTTTCTAGTTAATATAAAAATGAGGATTTTTTTCAGTCCTGAACACCCTGTTACAGGAGAAAACATGTTAAGAGAGATGTGAAACAATCAACTTAAAACTTTAAAAGGTGTCAGCTTCAAACAAGTTTAGGTCAAAGGGATTTTGCACACATTGGTTTGGTCATGAATAAAACTTTAAAAGGTTTGCTCATGTTCCTGAACTCTGAGCTATTCACCACTTGGCACCACTGAACTAGAAAAAGCAGTTTGCTCAGAAGTCATGTCCACTGCAGGAGTGTCAGAAAAATGTAAAGTTTGCACTGGGCCCATCTTCTGTCTTGAGTTTCTGTCACTGCTCTTGGCCCCTCACATACCTTCCTAGTCATCTAAAAAAGGAGGGAAAACTATTTGCAAGGCATTTCTTCCTGGCATACAGCAGACAATGCTTCCATTTCAAAAACCAGAAAGCAATGAAAGAACCCTGAATTATTAATAAGAAAAAAAACAAGCCTCCTTTGAGAAGAATTACTGGTGATTCTCCAAGTACTTACAAAAAATACAGTATTTATACAACTTCTCCAGAACTATTATAATTAACATATTTTAATGTAATACTAACAAAATAAATCCAGAGATACAAATGGTTGCACTTCAAAGCAGGAATATCTACCCCAGATGTTGATTTTGCTGCAATTTCATTATTGCTGTGGAACAGAGGGTGGTTAAGTCATGTCAATAGGAGCCTCTCTTTCTTATACACATCAGAGTATTTAATTTGGAAAATGTTCTCCAGCAAGTTAGAATACATTTAGTGTAATTTTTACAGTTCCTGCTAAATGTTTGTGATCCAAAGTTGACTGAACCATGGTGCAACAGGGCACAAATGGCAGAAGAGCAGAACAAGTAGAGGAGCTCAAGGCAGACTCACTACTTCTTATTCCTGGGCTTCAGCTCTTCTGCTGCATTTCGCAGAAAAATGTAGTTTTTCTTCTGTGGATTATAGAATTCATGACCCTAAAAATAAAAATAATCTACATTTACTCTCTTCAAAGATAAAAATATCATTCTCATTTAAAATGTAAGAATATGAATATTCCATCAGTTTGGTTTATTAAGATTTAGTCTTAAATCCTTTAAGACCAGATATTGGGCCACACTGGTGGAGGAGGAACAGCTTACTTGAACAACCAATTACAAGAACTATAAAATAAAATTTAAGAGACTCTTACTCATTTTTGAAGTATAAAATATTTTAAATTTAAAAATAACCATGTATCTCTAAGTTCTACTTTAGAGATTTAGCCTAAGAACTCACTATGATTGCTTTTAAATGTCATTCAAGGCAGAGAAAAACTAAACCTTTAATGGCCAGCCAGCCTCACTTTATATTTTCTATCTTTTAAAGACATATGGTCACATTTTTACAAAGTGAGGCCCAAGTTCTACAGGCAACTGCAGAGTTTTCTGTTTCCCAGCTACATATGCAAATGTCCTGTTTTGCATATCATTTACATACACATTACCAAATTAATACCCAAGTATCCAACTCAGGGAGAGCAAACACCAATAAAGCTACTGAGGTCCAACATCAAGTTGGAAATTACCAACGCTGTGGACAAGAAATGGTTCTGGGAAGGAAGGTCAGTGCTTAGCACCAACTGGTTTTACTACTCAATACTGGTTTTACAGATCTGAAAAGTGACACTGCAGGCTGCCCAGGCATCAGGACTGAAGAATTCATCTGCCCTGGCACCAACAAATATTTTAATGTGGGCAGAGGACTAAACGCAATGCAGTGAATTAAAATTTAGCTCTCTGTGGCATGCAGTTGAGTTGATCTATGTGATTTCTGCACTCATTCCATTCAAAACCACAAGGAATATCCTCCAAGCACCATGAAAATTAGTTACATTTCAAGCTTGCTGCCCTCCCTCCTTAAGCTATCAGGAAGAATTGATTTTCCACAGATCATGGCTTGCTGTGGTTCTGCTGCATCTGTATTGTTAAGTGTGGAAGAGAAATACATAAATAAGCACTATCAAATGTCTCACTAAGTGGCAGTGAAAATTTAATACAGAGCATTCAAACACTGGGATAAGTGTTTATAATCACAGTCACAGCTTTTCTCCCTGCACAAGCAGCAGAGATGTGCATTTCCCAAGCTCTGTGGGAAGCTGTTACGGTGTCACTGCCCTGTGACACTGCCCACAGCACAAGGTGTGTGAGCAATCAGAGCAATCTCTGAATCAGGGAATTTACATTTTGCTCATCCACATTTGTAAACCAGCATCGTTTAGCAACCTTGTCCAACTGAAGCTGAAACACCACAAATTCCCAGTTTCAATGTTACACTTCATCAGGAAGCCAAAAAGGCCATTTTAAGTTCTCTTAGAAATCAGAAAGATTCACCCACTACTTATAAAAAACAGCAAAAGCCTCACAAAAAGAAGAGTTTTAGTTGTTAATTCAAAGTATAACCATGAGTCCAAGCCCTTCTTACCTTTGACCAATCATAGCTGGAAGCATAAGCAAATATATTGCCATTGTGGTTGAAACAACAAGCAGATATTGGCTGGTCCAGCTGCTCTGAGGTTTTTAGCTTTGTCCGTGCATCTTTATCCCAAAAGCTGAATCTGCCATCAGAGCCCACTGTGGCCAGAGTGCCATGGACAGGGTGGAATGCAATCCCATTGACCTGCAGAACCACAGAGAACATCCTGTAAAACACCATGTGAAACACCACCCATGGCAACAGGTGATGGCAACACTCACAGAAGATGTGCTGAAGTCTACAAGAGTAAATACACTCAATTTCAACTAGATACAGCTCTTAATTTTTAACATTTTTTTGGAGAAAAAAAAAAAACCAAACCAACCAAAGAAAAACCACCAAAGCAACAAAAAACCACCATCATTTTGGCCTAGTAGCTAATAATTCAATGCATAATGCCATTACACAATTATTGTTTCAATATCTGCAAAATTAACAAGTGTCAACACTACTTGTTGCCAAGCAGATTCAGTGAAAGGTTGATCTAGTGCTTGTTTTATGGGAAGTTTTAAAATTTGCCTTTCCTCTTTGACTATGGCAGGTTTTTAAATGTGTCAAAGACAGCCTTGGGCAAGATGAAAGGTCAAGGAGAACAAGCAACTCAGAGCCAATTTTACATGAGGAGGGTACAGTGCCTATGTGACACTTGTTGGATACTCACAGCATAGATGTCCTGAGGTGCTGATGTGTTTGTTCCATTGGAGCGATGGCATTTAAAAGTGAAATTATCTTTTGCACTGGAAAGGAAATTTAAAAGATTTTTTAAAAAAAGGCTTTTTAATTTCATCACTGTGAACTGAGCAATAAAGAGAAGATGTTTTATTGAATACTTACGGGTTTGGGGGGTTGATATAATGGATAGCTACTCTGCCTTCAATACTTCCAAGGGCAAATCCAGTTGGTTTGTTCACTTTGTCTTTGAAAATAGCAACACAGCGATGCTGAATTTCAGAAAGACACAAAGGACTTTTAGAGACATCTTTCCCACAAGGACACAAAGCCTCAAAGTCATCAATGCAAGGTAGAGCAAAACCACCAGCAAGGTCAAGAGATAGCTCAAATTACTGTTGTCCAAATTCTCAACAGATTTAAATTTCTACATCCTTGTGAAGATCAGCAACATATCAATGGCAAACCAGGTCACTGCCATGCTAAGATAACTTGGTTTTGAAACACTGCACATTTTTACAAAAAATGTCAAGCCCAGAATGTCAAGGATCTGTATAAATACAATTATTATTTACCTGGTGTTTCAGAGGAGATTCTATCCTTCTAAATTCAGAAGGTTGGTTCTCTAACTGATAGACTATCAAACCCCTTTCTGCAGTGGCCACAGCTGCCATTGGATGAACCTGGATAAGGTTGTAAAACAGGTTGGAAGAGAGACACTTGTGTTAATTGCATGGCAGAATACCCTGAGGAACTTAAGGAATGAGAGGGAGGGAAATAGGAAGCAGATAAAGAAAAAAGTTCATTTATTCACATATCTTCAAATACAACAAGTCAGCTTTTCCCTGCCACTAAGAAATTAAACACACCAAAAATCTTCTAATTAGAGCTGGTTCTTCCAGTGTGAGGTGCAATGGTGGTTTACAAACTTGCCCAGAACTAAGGGTAGGTCAGTCCTCATGCTGAGTTTTATGATGTTAAAGGAACACCAAGTGTGTTTTATATGATGGAAATCCCTATTTTCCAGACCAAGATCAGATTATGTTCTAGTACTACAATCCCACAGACAACAAACACTAACAGTGCTCAAGTCCTGTCCTACAGAAGCTCCCAAAATTCATTCCTACTCCCAGTTACCCAGCTAGCAGCAGTTTACCACATGTCCTGACTTACCACATCTGCACAGTAGCACCTTTCAGGGAGCTGCAGTGTCATCATAGGTGTTGGTGAACGGGTATCCCAGAACTGATGGGAGCAGAGACATAAACAAACTTACACTTGGAGCTCAGGAAACACTTTAAATTACTACAGGAGAAAGAATATAACTGTTTCATTCTTGTCATAGTCAGAAAAGTGCAACTCTCTGAAGTGAGGCCATTCTATTAATTATTAGAGCTCAATAAAATATTTTCACTTCACATAAATATTTTTATACACAAATTACTAAAGCACTTTGTGTCCATTTGTTCAGGTAAATATCATACCTTTAAAGTTTTATCCCAGCTTCCTGTCATCACACAGCTGTAATTTGGTGCTTTAATCCAGTGGATAGTCTTCACAGGAGCATCATGCTGAAGAAAGAAAGGACAAACATGCAAGAAGCAATCATTAAAGGGACTAACTCTTCTTAAATTATAACTAGTAATTAATTTTAATCACTGCAATTACATATTCTACTAACAGACATTAACTTCTAATTTGAGAATGCAAATTGTAATTCTGTTATTGCTGCAGTAGAAAGCTGGTTTTTGTGAATTGAATGACTTTTTAAAAATTTTTTGCCCCTCTAACGCAGCAGGGTGACTTAGTGAGATCACTGCAGCAGTGGGAAGAGCTCTCAAGTAAAACAGAGGAAAGAGGTGCACAGGGTTTCTAAATCACTCTGATCACCTGTTCAGGTGCACTTCACTATCTAAAAAGTATAAACATTAGAAAGATAGCTTTTAATAAAAATAGAAAAAAATACATTTAGTACTTTGGGGTTTACTTACTTGTGCAATCTGAATTGCTTGATTACTGTTGAGATCCCACATTTTAGCAGTTTTATCACAGGAAGCAGTAAATACTTTACTCCCATCCTAAAACATAAGAATAAAACCAAGAGATTAACAGGCCCTATGGGAAAACTGTCAAGTGTTATTCTCTTCTAGCAACACTGTAACATCAATGTAACATATGCAGGAATTGCAAGAAAAAGAAGAAACATAAACCCAAATTTATTAATAACTATGTCATAAAAGAACAAACAGTGCTAGTTTTATCTAGCTTTTAATACACTTTTACACTCACTTTTAGCCTTCTTATATCCATGCCAGGCTATCCCTCCAGGACACTCTCAGCACACATTTACAGCAATTTAAGTCTATGCAATAGCCATGGGCTGCAGCTACATGAGGCACTCATCTGCCTGCAAACCACACACCAATTTATGTAGATTTTTGGTTAAAAATGTGCATTTGTTTTAAAATAACAACATACATCACTCCAGCAGGCATCTAGTACAGGCCCTGTGTGCATCTGCTGAGCCTTTGGAATTGTCTGTCCATTATCCTGAACTTCCCAGCAGCGAACCTGTAACAGGAGAAACAAATGCAGATAAACCATATTAACAGGAATTTTAAGAGACTTGTCTTGAAGACCCCAGCTTTAGTTTATCCAACAAAAAGTATGGTTATAAATACCAAAATCCTTTTTTTTTCAGAACTAGTGATACCTTATTTTTCCTGTTTATGTTCTTTTCACCTGTAGAGCCAAAACTGAATCCCACAACTTCAATTCCACCTTTAGAGTGCCTTGCAGACCTGTAACCCCTCACCACACTGTCCTGGAGAACCCTTAACCCTCAGCTAGGCAGAACACAACACTTAGAAAACATGTCCACATTTGTCTTCCCTCCCTGGGAAGGGATCTCTTCCTTCAAACCAAAATAACCTGTTATGATAACTTATCAACAACTTAATCTTTCTGCGTTTGCGCTGTCAAAGTGGATGAGTTGTCAACTATGTTAGACTCAGTGCCTTGGCACCAGACATAAATTCTGCAGTGTTTCAGCACGTTAGGTTTTCAGGTGCCCTGCACGAGTTTTTAAGATCCCATTTTGCAGTTTAGACACTTTATTCATCTGCATGTCTAACTGAGAATACTCACATCATTTGCCCACGATCCTGCAATGAGGAAATTACCCGGCAGCGTTGGTGGACTAAACGCTAAACAAGAGATGCTGTCATCAGGTGGAGATGTTACTTCAATATCCTACAAAGGACAGGAGACAACTTTTGAAAACTGTGAACTGAGCTCTTATTACTTCTATAAAATGAGTCAGTAGGTCCCGCTGAGACAAACTGCCACGCACAGCAGCACAGGGGGCTGACACACGTACCTTCATGGGGTTGTGGTTATCTGCTGTCGTGCTGCCAAACATGCTGGTACCTCCGGTACCAAACCCCGACGTGGCTCCGAACAGACTCATCCTTGCCCTGCGGAGAGTCACAGGCTGAGCCCTGCAAGGCCCTCCAGCGTGCTCGGGGCGTCTCACCGCAGCCACCACACCAGCACGCCGGGCTGCCTCCCAGGGATACACCAATATACCGAACAAAATACAGTGAAATAAAATAAATACATAAAAGGATACTTGTCGTTGCTGCTGGATCCCCCACACCCCACGGCTGCCCGCCCTGCCGCGGATCCCTGGCAGCCCGAGCCCGGCCAGGGTGCCGTTCCTGCGGCGCACACCCACCCGGAGCTCCTCGCACACCCCACCCGGAGCTCCCCGCCCACCCCCGAGGCCGCGGCTCCGCGAGGCTCCCTCAGGCCGGCGGGCGGCAGCCGGGGCGGCCCCTCGGGCGCTGCTGCGGAGCCCCCTCACGGGCCGGGCCGCCCTCACGCACCGGTGCGGGGCCCGCTCGGGCCCGGGCGCTGCGACGCGGGGCGGTGAGCGCGGGACGGGCCGCGCGTGCTGCGCAGGCGCCGCGGGGCGGGGCCGCGGCTGCGCCCTGGCGGGGGGGCCCGGGAGGCTCCGGCGGGGCCCGGTCCTGCCCCGCCCCGCACGGACACGGGCGGGCCGCGTTTGCTGGAGCGGGGAAATAGTTTCGTGTTCTTGGTGCTGCTTGTGGCAATGTACCTGAGCCACAGGTGACATCAGCGTCCTGTGGTGCGGCGGCTGCTGGAGCAGCGCTGGGTTTACAGTGCCTGTTGTAACTCTGCCGCTGTACTGTCAATAAAAAGGACGTTTCGTTCACGTTTAATACTGGTGGAACAGTCGTAGAAAAACTCAGCTAAATAAATCTACTGAAAATAGCATCTGTAAGATCCATGCTGATGACTGTGGAGATCAGTTTTGGAGGAATTTCTATGCAGTCAGACTCCCTCACATATAAATTAATGTACACTTCAATCACCACGGTTTTCTGCTTCTCTTTACTGTTTTATAGCCGACTCAATAAATAAAATGGACAAGGGATTCTGTTATGATGTGCATTATTAACAGGATTGTTTATTAAATTCTTAATCAGAAACATCCACTTTCTTATTTGTTCATCGAAGACAAATATTAATTTGATTGCTGGAAGATTTATAGCTTCTTGAGATATCTGGCTTTTAGATCTGAATTTACAGTGAACACAAAACCCCACACTGCTGTACCTAAAATAATTTCCAAAAAGAGGCATGTACAATAAATCCTTAAGCAAGTCTTTCACTCCCTTCAAATATAAAGAGCTTGGTACAGCATCATGCAGTACTCTAAGACAGAAAGCAATTCCTGGATACATTTTTGAACTTCACGTTTTTCTGGCCAGAAAGAACATATTTCATTATCTTTTCTATGTGTACTATTGCATTTGGCACTGTTTCACAGCAGAAAACACAGAATGGAAGTAGCAGTAGTCTGCAAAAATCATAATTACTCTTATAGTTTGAACAAAGAAAAAGAGAAAATGATACTCTAGGTACAGAGGTAAAGAAACTGAACAAGAAACTGAAAGATACTCCTTTGTCTCTGCACTTTTTTTCCTGAAGTGCAGTCAAATTAAATCAATTTGTAGAAAACATTTCATTTGCAGAGCAGCATTCACAGCCATCCACCAAACTGCAGCTTGTTTGGTAAATAGACTCTGGACAGGTAATCTGATGAGAGAGAAGTTAAAACTTGAATTTCAGCCTTCAGTTTAGACGCTGCCATAATTTCCAGCTAAAAGAGGAAAAAGGAAAAAAAAGAGAAAAATTAATGCGTGCAGGAAGTTAAGTAAAATTCTATCCACTCATTGTATGTGCATGTAGAGCTGTACAGATGTTCAGAGAGACATCCCAGGCTTTCTCTAACTTGCCTTCTTTTAGGGCTAAAAAAACTTTATCTGGTTCTGCTAAGAGAATCCTAAGAGCTTGTCAGATGTAGGATTTGTCCTTGAGGAGTAAGAAATAGAAAACAGTAAAGTTGATACAAACCTCTTTTTTCCACAGTGGCTGACAAGCAATGTAAGGTCTCTTTTGAATGCTTGCTAATTTATTTTCATCTTGCTTTGTAAATGGAATCAAGGCATCTTTGCATATGTTTAATCTGCAATGAAAATAAAATTCTTACATTTTCTCACACACTTAAAAATATATTTGTCTATCTTATTTGCTTATAATAAACCAAAATAATGCAGAAGAGTTAATTTAAATGGGTTTTTGTGCAGTAAGTCACATTTCCTGTCTGTGAAGCAGAAGGATACTTCTTTTTCTCCTGAGGTAACAACTCACCTCTCGAGATCAGATGGAAGGAGACCAAGCCACTTGACAGAGGGAACAGTGAGGTGATGGGCCTCAAAGGACATTGACTGAAAGAAGAAAGGTCAGCTAGAACATTCTGTGATCTTTAGATTAATTTAGGATTTCCTTGTTCCATTTCTCTGCTGGACAGTTCCCCCATCTGCTCCTGCCCTCTGCCTTCACCTGTACCTGCCTGCCTTCCACTTCCTTGCTGCTCTTCCATGATGTTCCACACTAACACAAGTATCCCTAAGCAAATTCTCACTCCAGAATAAAATCTTTACCAGCATCACATAATTTTGTGGAGAATCTCCCATCTCACCATTAGGTTCTCCTCCTCCCAAGGTCCCTCCAGCCTTTGTTCCTCTTCTAAGGCAGAGACAAATCTAAATGGTGAACCCTTTTCTATTTGGACTGTCTGAAAACTGCCTGTGCAGCAGAGAAAAACTGTGAAATATGAAACACCTGCCATTACTATCCAGTTTCTTTTTATTGCAGGAAGAAGCTGTTTCTGCAGATACACAAGGCCTAAAAATCACCTCTTTGTGTTGAAGCAAAATGGTGAAAGGCAGCACCCATTGTGACAAAGGCTGTAGCATTTCATGCATTCCAGCTTCCAGGCTGGGCTACAAAACAATGTATTTGAAGGGGAAAAAATATACTCACCACAGATCCATATTTGTAGACACACATTATTTCTACACCTGGGTTGCAGAATAGCAAAAGTCAAGTGTCTGTTTGGCTGCACAATGGGCATGTTTAAAGAGACTCTAAAAAATTAGTTTTATGGCACAACAGTTATAGCTTTATGATTAGTGAGGTTCTTATGGTTTACATATATATTTTAGATTATGTCAAAACAATCAGAATCTCAGCATGTGAGATATAGTTAAATGTTTCACACTATTTGTGTGCAGGCAATTCAAACCTAAGGATAATCAGCTCTTTTACACATTGTCCAACATCTCTTATTAAAAGTGTCTTTCTCTATCCTGTGTAATTAATATCTCTTAGTACTATTTCTTTGAGCTGCTGCTTGTCACTTTGCAGTAATCTCCCTAATTTCAGGTGGGATCAATGTAGAGACATCGCCTCCTGATTGTGTTGGATTTCTGAGCTCTCAGAACCTTCCCATAAAAATGGGAAAGGACATTCTAAACAAATTTTGCTTTCCTTTCATGCCTTTGAACCTCTACAGATTTACCATGTGGATCTGCATCCATAAGGGTGAAAATAGGAATTTGAAAAGAATCCCACAGCTTCCTGACCAAAAGTCGTGTATTAAGATCTGGTATGCCTCTTCCCTAAAGAAATAAAAGAAAAGCAGACGGTTTTAAATTAACTGAAACAACATCTGGCTGCATATGTGTTTACATTTGCCATTTAAAAGCAAGCAAACAAACAAAATGCTGGCAGAAACATTTCTCCAGCAGCTGTTTTGCAGGGAAAGTTCTACGCTGCTATTTTGGCTTTGTGCAGAGGGAGGGCAGGCTGGGAGCAGCTGGGCAGGTGTTCTGGGTTCTGGGCACTGCAGAAACATCAGACAGTCCTCTGTCCAAGGAATTAATTTGTAAGGTCTGGGAGTTGATGTATAGATGTACCCTGGTGTCTGCATAGGCTGGTGTGAGAAGGCCACTTTTTTATCGTAAAAAGTTAGTTATGGCACTAATGGAACAATATAAAACAAGTCCTTGCTGTGCCTGACTGAAGCTGGACCATTTGTGCCATAGCACAGTGGAAGTGCTTATCTCTTGGTGGAATGTTTTTTCCTCATTGTGTGCATATTTCATTTACACATTCCTGTTAATTCCCCTGGCTCCATAGCTCTTTCAGTACAATCCAAGATCAACCAATTCTGTTTCATTTGGGTTTGCAAAACCTCAGGTCCTGAAGGACAAAAGGTCACTCAACAGCTGAGCCTTTCTGAGGCTGAGCAGCAACTTTGCAGCAGCACAGGAAGCTGCTGAGCTACCAAGATCTAAGGAGATGTTTGGAGGAAATCAGTCTTTAGAACATGCATTTCATATTTCTATGAGGATAATTAAATTTTAAAAATGATTTGTTAAATATGTTTCATATTGATTTTATTATGGCCTTTTGCCCATGTTTGAGCAGCTCTACAATGCTAAAGTATTCCTTAAATGAGGTGTAGCTGGAGGGTATGAAATACAAGGTGCATACCGTGATCATGATACATGGGGACACTTTATTGAAGAAGTCATCATCCAGGAGCCTCTGGAAAGTCGCATCTTTTTCTACAATTAATATAAATTTGGCATGTGAAGTTAAATCTTTTGTGTTAAGGCCAGCTGCATGTAAAATGATCCATCACACCAATCAATTAAAACCAACTGCTCTAAAATACCTGTTCTGGAGCCAAGAGCAGTGATCATGACTCAATTTCAGAGCCAACAAGGAAAGCAAAAATTACCAGAACGTTGTTTGGCTTGGAATATTCCTTGTTTTTACTTTCTTTTTTTCCATCTATGATTAGAGTTCATGCTCAAAGGATACTTTTAATTCCTTGAACATTAGATGGCACAGTGACTGCCTAAAACAACAAAAACGAGATTAATCATTTTAAATCAAGAAAATGATATATTTTAAAATAACAACATTAGCTAATGAAGGACACGATTTCATCCTGAAATCACCATTCCTCCTCTGTGTGCAAGATCAGTTCTGACATTTTCACCTCTTTACAAGTGTATTCAACCATTCATATGCACTATTGTGCAGGGGTCTAGGAGTCCTCCTGTCATAACAAGATGCTTTTCAAAAGTATTTGTGCCACTGTTGCAGAAAATTGTTCATCCTAGGGCCATGATGGAAATAATAATACCCTGATTAGTATTTTATCTGTCTTAGCCAGAAAAAAATGTCTGCTTGGTATAAAGATTGCAAATTTAATACAGACGTAAAACATTTAAACATTCTTTTTGTAAGACCATTAAATTCATTCTTTTACTGACCTCTAACCTGGTTTTATGAGTATTCTGGAAAAACAACTTGAAGACATGGTGATGTTTACTTTACATCTTCAATTAGGATTGGCTGAATCTGGCAAGCATATGGATGAGAAAACAGGAACTGGGGGAAGAACTCAGTCAAAGAGAATGTATATATGGAAGTGTGTGGTCTGTTTTAACTCCTGGCTGTAAATCACCCCCAGTGCCAGGGTGGAACAACTCAGCAAATAAAAATATGGAGATCAGTAAAATGGGACTTAATGCTTATGGGCAGCTAAGGTTGCCTTTCAATTTTTGAAATTTTGACCAATTAAGGCTTACAATGAACACATTTTTTTTAGAAAATTATGACAATAGTCAGCAAGTCTGAGTTTTATTTCTGCTTTCACACTCTGGACTGCTGTAGAAAAAACTTTGAGGACTAGTCCAGTTGAATCTCACCTGCTTAAACCAATTTTGTCTTGTTTTCTCTCTCTGTGACAGAAATGCTGTGTTCAGAGTGCCCAGGATTCCTTGCTTCAAGAACACTCATTTGACAGAGCACTGTAATATAAAGCCTAAAATATATAATATATACACCTTCCTCTGCTAGGATCCCATGGCAGAAGGTAGTGCTAAAAACCACATCCAAAGATTTATTCCTGGTGAGTCTAGAGCTAAGCTTCAGAATTACAATACTGTTAAGAATATTTTCATCTGTTTCATTCACCCAGGTTTTAATGCCTCAGTTTGCCACAAGCAGAGGTTTGTGTAATAAATGTGCACTGGAAGCTGAGCTACAGGGAGT
The DNA here is from genome assembly GCF_009819885.2 of Catharus ustulatus. Taxonomy (NCBI): domain Eukaryota; kingdom Metazoa; phylum Chordata; class Aves; order Passeriformes; family Turdidae; genus Catharus; species Catharus ustulatus. The sequence goes on along the minus strand of NC_046237.1, from coordinate 2,960,731 downwards.
GCAGGATACCTTGTACAGGCAGATGCTATGGATTGTGTTTGTGGTTTATGATACCTACTGTTGCACTGCAGGTACAATTCACTTTTGTACCATCTTCCTCTGTGTAACTTAAATTACCAGCAACAAAACCTTTAGTTGTAGCCAGCTGGGAAAAATAAAGTTGTACAGAGTAAATGGGGAGTTACTATATTGCACAGACAAAGCAAGAAATCTCTGAAAAGAATCCTCACTTTTATACACTAAGCAGTGCTTTGTCCTCATGGACATAAGGACTTACTTAAAATAAATTATTTTAGGTATGGAGGAGCCCTTGTTCATGAGATACAAGTCAATTTGATGAGTAATTACATTTTTGATGTACTTTAAGTTTTCATTTAACCCCCAAATTATCAATTCATTTGAGTAGAAACTTGTAAACTGGTGTCTTGCACTCTGAAGTTTAAGCACTGCCTCCACTAGATGATAACAAAAGCCCCTGTGATTTTAGCTGGAAGTTTGTCCCAAACCCTTTGGAAAAAGTAAACTATGAATTTTCTGTGAAGAAAAAAAACCTTTTGAATGCCACAATAAATCATAACCAATGAGACTTTTTATTTTAACTATTCAATTCTAGCTGACAACTTTTTGTGATATTTCCCCTTTCAGTTTAATCAGTTTAATAAATTTGGAAATAATGACAAAAATATTGACAAGAAGCCACTCACTACATGTAGACTTCTCCGAGGTATCTTAAGCATGCAAGAAATGTCATTGATTATTTGGTCCACAACACTCTGGCTTCCAAACAGGACAGTATCTGAATAATATATATCTCTATCAAGACAAAATATTGTATTTGTAATTATAATACTGAAACAGCTGCAGGCTCATGAGCATTTCTTAGTTAAGCAGATAAACTTAAAGCATCCTATGTACAGGAATCCTGCAGGTTTGCATCCTACAGGTTGATTTTCACAAAAAACATACTTAAAACACAGCTTTAGTTGAAATTGCAGAAATTGACTCTGTTACCTTTTAGTTGCATAAGTGTTGCTCTGCACCATCTTATAGATCATTGATAATATTTTGAGCATCAGAGCTGAAAAAAGTATATTTTACAAAATATTCTATCAGTTTTCAGAAATGTATATACAATAATTTGTCTTTATATGAGACCATATTTGTGTCCCATAAATAAAAGTTTGAAATGTACTGTGAAAATACAGAGAGATTGTACTATCCAATAGACTCAGTAATTTCTAGCATAATGAGAAAAAATATGAGGGAATTAAGTGAGAAAATATATGCACTAATATCCAGGCCAAGAAATGAAATGACTGAGTTAGAAAAAGAAATGAGCTTATTGTCTGCATTCCAAGATTCCTTTCCTGGCCAGCTTTTTGAAGAGGGGTGATGTTTTTACATTAAGACTTATTGAATATGCCTTTAGTTGATATCCATTAAGGGAGGGGAGAAACTCTAAGAATATTGTATTAATTTCACTGTCACTATAATTTAATAGAGGAAGAAAGAGAAAAGCTGAAAGGCTGATCATAGTATCAGGTTATATCTGCCACACACTTCCAAATTGTAGTGCATAATATTTTAATTTTTGGGTGTGTTATGAACTTGGAAACTAAGGAAAAAAAAAGAAAATCCCAATAACTCTGATTTTGACTTTTTTTTTTTTTTTTTTTTTTTAACTTACCAAATCTTCTTGCTGATTGAGGGCAGTCACTTCTTATTTGTTTCGTAGTACAACCTGGTATCATCTGCAGACCTACAGAATCTTTATATCTGACATAATGCAAACAACCACAATGAACTGCAAACTCCCTGAGCACAGGTAAATTGTTCTCTGCAAGGTAACTCAGGCTCAGAAACCCCTTTGCTATGGTCAAATACAGCAGTGCCATTTTCAGACTCACACAGAAACCATCAGCTTGGGGTGGCCAAAGGGAAAAGGCAGCAAAGAGTTTCTCAAGAAGATACTTCAGGACTAAGTTAAAGTATAAAGTAGGTAAGTTTCCAGACAAAAATAAAGGCAAGAAAAGTATTTTTAGAACTGTTAATATATCAGTAATTATTTAGTATGAAAACAAAGGAATAAATGAGAAGAAAAAAATCTGAATCATTATTAAAATCAAAATCATCTGACACAAGTGACTTTCTGATGCATAAAAAGGTGTTACTATTTCAGAATATAATAATATTATCGAAATTCCGCCCTTAAATTATTATCAGGATAACTTAGTTCTGTTATTAAATGTTGGAAACAAAAAGGGGGTGTATCCTACTCTCTAAACAGTTGTTTAACCTAAAATGGGCTCCACTATTTCATGCTTCACCATTTCACATCTGAAAGTGCACATTTCACCAAAATAATCAGTTATTTTCTTAAGGACTCTTCATTATTTTACTTAAAATTAATTTAGTGCCTTATGATCCTGCCTATAAAGCATTCTTTTTCATTTCAGAGTTTCGTATGCACTTTTAAAAAGTGCTGGTGGTTTAACATCTTTAATTTTATCCCAAAGCACGTCACGTTTCCAAATTCGTTTGTCCAAGGTTTTGCTCCGTGCGTCCTTTGGGTGGCAGAGCTGCACAAACCTACAGGGACAGCTCGGTGCAGCATCTGCCTGCCAGCTTTAAAGTGACTTTATTGCCTTTGTGTCGCAACATTCTAAAGTTATTTGTGCTTTTCGATTGCCTGCTCCCAACACTGTGGCTGAAAAGGAGGAAAACTGTAATCCAGAGTGTCCTGAAGTAGTCTCAGGTAAAACCTGGATCACTCCCGTTCTTCCCAGGACTGTGCCTACTCCAGCAGAGTCATTTGCTGTTACATTTCTGAGGTTACACTTCTCCACCAGAAATAATAGTTCTGCTCTTTTTGATGTGATTGATGACTCTTATTTTTAACATACTGTGATCTTAACTCCTTTTAATTTGAGCATTTCCCCCCATATGTGTTCAGATGGTAACATTTGTTTTTCTAGCATGGAATGCCATTTCCCCGAAGACTGCCAAAAATTGCAAAACTTTGTAAGAGTATTTTAATTTTACAGACATCTGAGTGAAACATTTTTGTCAAACTATCAAGACACAAACCATTAAATTCCCTGGAACCTACAAGCTTTTCATTTAACTGATTACCTTCAGGCCCCTCAGGTTTTTTGATTGGCAGAAGTTTATTGTTCTCATTAAATGAGTATTCCCCCAGAGTGTTACGCCTGGAGAGTTTGCTGTGCTTCCTCAACCTTAAATGTTTGTAATGTGTGCACTTACAAGCACCTCTCAATTTTATCAATCTGAATATCCTTTAACCCACTGATGTCCAAACCTCTGTTTGTGTCTTCCTTTATTCTTTTGCTTATGTATTGTAGAAATAATCTAATCTCAGGTTTGGGGATTTTCAGTTTAAATGAGCTCCTTGGAAAATTACTGCTGCATAAGGAACTTCTACAAATCACAGAATGTGCTATAAAGGGGACAGGTTTCTTTTTCTCTGATCCTGTCTAGGTCAACTGGTAGAAGATCTGAAATTTAGATAATGTACTGGAAACTGGGTTTGATTTATTTTGTTGGTAATGATCTTAGAACAGCACACAGGTAAGAAACACTGCAGGGAGAGGTGAAGAATAAAAGAAGTTTATCATTATGATTTTAAGAAATATGATACCAAGCAGAAAAAAGGAAAAGAGGATGCACTCAAAGGGTTTGAAGGACAGAATTGTCAGTAATTTCTTCCAGCCTAAACCAGTTTTTTCACTCTTAACACAACCTATCATTTCTGGTTTCTCCTGCTTCCAGAAAAGGATTGTTTATAGGGCCTCCCCTTCCTTTCCAACTCCTATTGCAGTAGTTTTACATTTCCTTTTGTGCTATGGTCTGCTATTACTTAATACATGGTGCCTGTTCAGAGTGGTCACTAAGCAATGCTTTTTATTTGTCCATTACTTTTTAGAATTATTTCTTGATTCTAATGCTTATAGAATGATTATGTATGATTAACTTATCTGGAAGTTACATAATTAAATTCATATTCATGGCATTTATATTAATAGAAGGCAGGACTTAAATATTTGCTACTTACTCTATGTTCCTCCAGTCTGATCTGTTAGCCACTGTGAGAACAGGAGCTTTTTTTTGGGCCAGGCTTTGAAATACACCTTGGATAACATTTTCTATTGCTTCAAGAACCTCAGAACTGAAATAAAGAGAATTAATGACACAGATCATATGACAAAATCTAGTTCTACTTTAAGTTTTATCAACTCTCCCCACTCTTGCAAAAATCATGTGAGCCAAAACTGCTTACAGCATACTTTTTTTTCAGAGATGTGAGGAACACTTTCATTTTTTAATTTTGTTTTGCTCAGTTTCCCTAAAACCTTTGTCTTTCCACTGCAAATGCTTGACTAGAGGACCCAATTTAAAGTATATTTCTATTCAATCCTGTAACCATCAAATTTTTCACCAGCTGAACTTCTAGACCAACTGGCTGGTTTGTGACTAATGATTAATGTTTTACTATAAATGAGGTAATATTGGCTTTGGCCATGATTTTGGCAAAGTTGTTTGTAAATGCTATAAATTTAAAAAGTGTTCAAGAGTACAAATACTTCCTCTTGTACCATTGCACATTAACCTTTTGATCTGCTGCCCTGAACAAACTGTTAAGGATTTTAATTACATGAAGGCTCAGTCTCAACAGATGTACTATGGAAAGAATCAAATCTGTATCTTTCACCTAAAAAGACAAAGTAGCCTTGCAGCAGATCCCTTACAGCGAAACTCCAGGCTGGTTTGAGTGTTATGACAGATGCTTTTTATTTTCATAAGCAATCTGACTCCACCATTTCAGCTGTCCTTAAAATTACAAGTGTATTCTGCACTATCCTGAGTCTAGGTAGGAATTAAAGAATTCGTGGAATTTATTTTAGCTCAAAGTTTTATCAGCAAAAGTCCAATTTTGTCATTAAGTAATATACAGAGAAAAGATGAGTCAATACCAGTGCATGCCACACAGAATGAATTATCTCAAATCAGCAAGAATAATTTTTAAAATGAAGCAGAGTCTCCTTAAGCAATAATGAGCTGTCACTAAAGCTCCCTTCTATCAGCTGTATATGTTTCTTCCATTTTATAGCTCAGCTTCCACACTCTCTCCACTTTGCTGAAACTGGATTATACATTTTTAGAGCAAGTTAAAGTTCCAGCAGATCAAAAAATAGTGTTGAAGACAAAAGAAATCTGCATGGGCAGATGGATGAAAGAACAGATAGGTAGGAATTCTAAATTATGTCATTATTTTGATACTCATGAATATTTTACTAATTAATTTGATCCTGTCCACTTTAATGATCTTAATATTCCAGGTGTACTTCAAAGTTTGCTGCAAGTCCAGGTTTCTGTTCCAATCCCAATCTCCCCACTTGTTAGCCAGCAGAAATTGGAAATGTATGATGTAAAATGCAAAATAGGAGGAAGAGGACAGGAAGTCTCCATGCACCCCGTGCTGATATTCTGTCTCTTTTTGCAGAGATTATCTGAATTTTAACAAGCAAACATATGACACTGGCCAAGGATGCCTGCTTAAAATTCACTGTGGTTTAGTTAACAATGACATCTGAGCAGAGAAAGGGCAGGTGCTGCACAGCTCACAGGGTTGGCCTGATCATTTCTAACAGGTTGCAGCAGAGTGGATATTTGTTTCTATATGGAAGGAGATCAGATCTTCAACATAAATAGCATAAACTATTCATATTATAGCACCTTTAGCAAACTGGCTAGATACACAAAAGAAACAGTTACAAATAAAAATCTGCAATGTAATAAAACAGGACACTACAAATCTTAGAACTGTGCATCGCAAAAGTCATGAGCCAGAGACCAAGAAATCTCCAAATAATAATGTCAATTTTCTTTTCTTTTTAAAATACCTTCACGATGCTCCCAGGCTGTTCTAGCTGCTGAGGCTGATATACTGTGAGCAGAAAGACTCTTTAAAAATCGAGGTTTTTTGTTGGTGTAGTTCAGTATGCTCGTTTTGTCACAGTTTTCTGTATTTCTGTAGCCACAGACTTTGTGGAGAGGTCTGAGGGAATGAAGATGCTGTTTGCAATCCAAGACCCCGTTTGTTTTTGTATTGGATTATGTTTTTGCTTTAGCATGGGCCTGTTTGGTGCAATAGTGCATTACCACAGCAAGAGAGTAGAGGTGCTATTTTTTACGTTTTTTACCTGGGGACGTGGCTCTCCTGACCAGACAGACTTGTTTTCCTGAAGCTGGCCTTGTTCCCAGCTGGAGTTTCAGTGGAACACGGATTGTGCTGCTCCATTAAGCCTGGTGCAGGTCAGTCCAGTTCTCTGGATAAGGAAGAAGCACTGTTAAAAAGAGACTAAAAGGTTATCACAAAAATTGGAGATGGCTCTTCTGCTTGCTGATGTAAAACCCATGACCTGAGCTCAAACCACAGGGTCACGGAGAAAAGGCAGAAATTTGCTGTAGAAACCAAAGTCGAGGTTTTCCCTCCCTTTATAATGAGCACACCTTTCCTGGCCAGCTGAGGGCTTTTCCTGACCGACTTAGAGTTTCTCCCACCCTTCCAGACCAACCAAGGGCTTTTCCGATCCTAACTGCCCAACTGAGAGATTTTTCCAATTTTCTTAACTGACCAAAGGCTTTTCTCACCCTTCCAGACCAACCAAGAGCTTTTCCTGCTCTTCCTAACCAACCAAAGGATTCTCCCACTTTTCTTAATTAACCAAGAACTTCTCCTGCCATTCCAGAATGACTGAAGGCTTTTTCTGGCCTTTCTGATGGACTGAGGGTTTTTCCCTCCCCTCAAGACCAGCTGAGGCTTTTCCCGCCCCTCCTGACCTGCTGAGGGTTTTTCCAATCCTGATTGCGCAACTGAGAGATTTTTCCAATTTTCTTAACTGACCAAAGGCTTTTCCCACCCTTCCTGACCAACTATGAGCTTTTCCTGCTCTTCCTAACCAACCAAAGGATTCTCTCACTCAATTAACCAAGAACTTCTCCTGCCATTCCAGAATGACTGAGGGCTTTTTCTGGCCTTTCTGATGGACTGAGGGTTTTTCCCTCCCCTCATGGCCGGCTGAGGCTTTTTCCGCCCCTCCTGACCTGCTGAGAGCTTTTCCGATCCTGTCTGCCCAACTGAGAGATTTTTCCAATTTTCTTAACTGACCAAAGGCTTTTCCCAGCCTTCCTGACCAACCAAAGGATTCTCCCACTCAATTAACCAAGGCCTTTTCCTGTCATTCCAGAATGACTGAGTGTTTTTCTGGCCTTTCTGACCATCTGAGGCTTTTCCTGCCCTTTCTGCCCTGATTGCCCAACTGAGAGATTTTTCCACTTTTCTTAATCAACCAAGGTCTTTTCCCACCCTTCCTGGCTGACCAAGGGGCTTTTCCCACCTTTCCTGATTTTCCAAGGGTTTTTCCCTCCTTTCCTCACGGACTCCGGCTGCTCCTGGTTCCTGAGGGCTTTTCCCGCCTTTTTTTGATGGACAGCTGGTGGCCCCGCCCACCCTGAGGGGCCGCGGCCTGCGCTGGGCGCTGACCCTCAGGCCTGTCCGGGGTCAATGTCTGACCACAAACCCCAAAGATTTCTACAATAAACCCAACCTGGCTGGCTGGGAGGTGGCCACACAGCCCTTCCTCATTGTCACCATCCGCGCAATGGGGTCATGATGGTTCGTTTGGCCCCAGGGTGCAAAGGACAAATGAGAGGGGACTAAAGTTTTACTCAGTGCCAACAACTCAGTTTGTGATAGAGGGGAGAGAGAGAGAGATAAAGGAAATGAAGTAAAAGGGGAGAGAGAGAGAGAATGGAGGAATAGCTACCAACGGATGGGATGTCGTCCTTGGGTCATCCATCGATGTCTTCCATCCATGGGGGGAATAGATCTCTGAAGTCTCTTCAGAAAGTCATCATTTTATGGTTCTTATCCAAGGCGAGTGGCCTCTGGCCAAAAGGTGGGGAGATGTGTGGACTGTTGTGTGTGGGACCTGTCACTCTGGGAAGCAGATGTAGAAATTTTGGCTCCTCCAGCCCATACCTGCTCCAACGCAGCGTCTGTGACAGTCAAACATCCACCTGGGCCAGGCCAGAACTCCTGTCCAAAGCGAGTGGTGTGGTCCCAGGGTCCCAGAGTCATTTTGTTGGTTGTGAGGCAGCTCAGGCAATCTTCACACTGATCTTTACACTCATCCAGCCATTTTCCTCTTCCCGTAATCTCAGATATCCGTTCCTGACTCTGTTCAGATCTCCTGTCTGTTCTGGGAAGCTGAGGGAGATGGAACTCCAGTGCAGCTCCAGCTGTTGGAAAATCCACCTCCTTCCCCAAAGTAGAATTCAGCTTCTACTGAGGTTAAAGATTTAGCGCTACTTTTTCTCGTTTGCCTTCAGCATTGTGAAGGTTTACGACAGTCTTGCGATGTGTTGTCAAATCTTTCTCAATATGCTGTTAAAGTCTTGTATTCTGAACAAACAATAAACCCCAGTTCTGAGTCATGAATCACTGGCTTCCAGAGAAGCTGAAATTTAAGAAAAGAATGCTAAATTTTGTAAGGGTTATGGCTGAACTGGGATTGTTGCTATTCATGTGGCATCCCCGGCCAGAGGGCAGTGCTGCACAATGGGTGACACAGCCGGACACAGACGGTGAATTTGGGAAGAATCCCCACACTTTATGAGTATTTTGGTGCGTTTAATCTTTAGAACTTCAGCTTTTCCTAAAAAAAAGTCCAGTCTTTCACTCCAGAGTGTTTAAATTCATGGTGATTGCAAAGAGAAAGTTCAGCACTCCTGGCACTCCTGGTCCCCCTGGCACTCCTTGGCACTGTCTGGTTCTGCAGAGTTTTTGTGTGTGCAGATCAGGGCTCCAAATATCACAAACTTAAACTGCTCTTTGCAGTTATCATATGCCAAGGTGTATTTTCAACTCATAACTATGCCATCATAACTGATTCCTCATTAGAAGTCTCTCTAAGAGTGTTAGAAGTTACTTAGGAGATAAATATCTTAAGGCTTGTCCTTTCTAGGGAAAAATTTTCAAAGCTCCCTGTTGATAACATCGTGTTTAGTGCACAGCAGTCAGCAGCATTGGAAGCTGTGCTCAATCCAGCTCACAGCCAGCAGCATTTCAAACATGGTGATGCTTAGACTTGTTAACAACTTAGATAATGTAGCTTTTAAAATGTTGCTCCATTAGCGACTGCCACTGAACCTTTCTTCTTTGGTACTCGTATGAATGAGCAATCCAGATCCAGCCTGGGTAGGAAATTAAAAAATTCATGCATTGATTTATTCAAGGAAAACCTCAGGCTATGAGGATGTGAGTTCAAGGTGCTTCAATTAACTGAGGGAGGCCAAAGAAAGCGGAATTAATAAATTGAAATTTTCAGATCTTTCATCTTAAGTCTTTGGCCTTTAGGTATCTTGAGATCACTCTAGAAATATTTATGCAAAATCTCTGTAGCTCTTTCCAGCAACTCAACATCAAAATCAACAGATTTTTGTTTGATATGGAACTGCCAAAATTATACCATGCCTCCAGCAAGAGATTGCAAGCAAAACTAAGTACACCAACTTATGAGAAGCCAATTTAATGACTTACTTCTTCTTCACAGCATCAAACAGCAATCATAAAAAACGCCAACTAAAATACTTAGTGTTTATATCTGAGTTAACGAAAACAAGTAACAATAACAAAAATTTCCATGCTTCCAACTTAATACTATATATATATGTAAATATAAATATATCTAACCAGATACATTTGTATCCAGAATATGATAAGTAAATGAACTACAGCCAATAAATGGACTAGCAGATTATTTTCCTAGACACCTCTTTATTTATTTATTTTCCCTCTTTTAAATCTTCTTGTCAAAAAAACCACCAAAATTAAATTACAAATATCGACTGCATATATCTAAAAATTATAGAAATAGGTATCTATACATTTATAAATAAATGTATATAAATACATACTAGAGTAGGTATTTATATACATTTTATATGTATAAGGAAAACTACTAGGAAAGCAAACGAGGAACCATTTTTAAATGTTAAGATGGGAAGAAAGGAATGAAGGCAGCAGTGCAGGGATGCAGTTTTCTCGTCCTGCCTCTACCAAGCTGTGCAGTAGGTGGCACCACAGGTGCCAGAGAAAGCGTTACCACTCCGAAACTGTTAAATTTAACACCATGGTGGAACAGGAGCAACATCCATCACCTCCAATTCCGTGAAAAGTTACTGATCTATTTCTAATGAGAAAAGCCCAGAGAAATAGGGGATGAAATGTCATTCACTGCTAAAATCTCACAACTTCAAATGGGATGTCTCCTTCCAAATAACATTGGTGGTTAAAAAGAACAACCCAAAAATAATGCATGTGTGCAGAGTGAGAAACACCTGCAAAATATTTATTCTGTGCTGAGTCAAGTCACTGTAAGAAGAATTGGGGTTTTGTTACTGTATCTTCTTTTGGTATTTTATCTTTCTACCAGAAATAAACTCTACAGACCATTCTGAAAAGGAAAAGTACCTTTCATCTAACCTCTGTCTGTTTTGAGATCCACATTTTCTAACGCTTTTAGGGACAGTAAAATATTTTTGTTGGCAGGGCAAAATAGGTATTTGAGACAAAAAAACCAAAGCAAATTAAGAAAAAGATTACTTTTTAACAATTTAGCATAAATTCCACGTGCACTCATGGTAATTAAGCTGCAAACAGGCAGCACTGTGTGACTGAACCTTTGAACACATAATTTTTACATGCTGAGAAGTTTGAGATTGCCCTGTACTTAGTCACTATTCCTCCCTCTCTCCTGAACTGGTCTCACACTAGGATAGAACACTCCTCCAGCCTATTAGGAGAAATTCTTATTAAAAAAATGTGTTCAAGGGGAAATATGTTGAAATAAACAAATGAAAGATATTTGTACTAAAATATAACTGGAAAGCAAGAATCACTTCTATTCCATGGTCATATGACAGCTTGAAAATAGAAATCTTGAAAACAGCTGCACCATTCCTTCCGGCTTTCAAAAAGTAAAATGTCTTATTTTCTGTTTTCCTTTTGTTGGCAAAATCCTAGAAAGCATGAACACTCAGGTGTGGTTCTTCTCTTTAAACACAAAAATGCCACCTGCTGTACATTAAAACTATTTGAACCTAAGTCTGCTGCATTTATGGGAATGCTGCACTAGTGGTGTCATGATCCCAGATTTCTGCCAACAGGTAAAACTTGGGGGGGACTTCAGACAGTTGTTATTAACTAATTAATAATCCCTGGGGAAAATGAAGTCAGAGGATGATGTAGGAGTTCTGACACTGAGAACTCTGGGCCATATAAATGATGGGTGGGGCAGCTGATTAACATTCCACTTCATTTTTGGAAGTCTAGATTAAAATCAACCTTTTGCAATTCTTTAAAATGCATTTGGTGATTTTAATTAAGCTACTGATGTTAATTGCTCCACACCACAAAAATGCCAGCGGCACTGTGATGTAATTTTGGTGAAATGGCAACCTTTGCTTTTGAGGGTCTTAAGGCTCAGTAAGAAGTATATAAAATAAAAAAATAGCATGAATGTCTTATCTTGTTTTTTTCTTTTTTTTTTTTTTTTTTCCTACTGGAGAAGAGAAAAACCATGATTCAAATATAAACATGAACACAGCCCTAAACATGCCTTACTAAGCTGCTGCACAAGTTCTGGATGCAGTGAAATTGCTGACTAGTCTTCATTGAAGACCCCGTGCTCCTTTTTCAGGATACAATTTTAGCCCATTTTTCAAAGTCTTTCTGCACAGACCACTCTCTTCTCTGTTCCCAGAGCAAACTGAGAAGTGTCAGCTGGCTGTCACTGCTGTGCCCCATCCCCTGTACTCAGGCATGGAGGAAGGGGTGAGTTTTGCCCTGATTTGCCACTGCTGCTGGCCAGGACAGCCACAAACATCTTGGGTTTGGTTTGATGGATCTTCTTCCAGACCCCTTTCTGCCTGTTGCTTTGGGGATCTAGGAGGTTGTGCAACAGAAGAATCACCCAGATGTCCCACAGCCAAAGGTGTGTAGAGCTCACAGCCACAGGAAGGTGTTAATGAAATGTCTGTGTAATAAAACCATGGAGTCTGTGCACATAAATACAAACTGCTATCATGTAAACTTCTCCCTGACTGATCTCATGTATTGTTCCCAAAGGGAGTTCAGTGCAGAATTTGGGCCTTTAAAAATTGAATACAACAAATTTATATTATTCTCTAAAGAGAAAAATGTTCTGGCAGAAACAGGAGTTTGGAGCTGTTGACTAAGGACTTTTCTACACTGGAAAGTGGACTGGAATTGCTATTGCAGGATCAGCTATTCTACAATGACTTATTTGACCCATGACTTTTCCAGACTAGAATATCCACACAGGGAGCTATTATGGATAGTTTATTCAGAATTAACTATTTTGGTCACTTTTCCCACACCGAGAAATGCACAGTATCCATGCATAGCTGTAGTAAGCTTGGTACATGTTTTACAGAAAAATGCTTTTTGTCTGATCTATAACATATGGCAAAATGGGAAAGTAGAAGAGGAATTTTGAATAAGATCATGATGCAATTGATTAATACCCTTTATTTAATTTACTAATATAAGATATATTATTATAATTTACTGTGATTACTTATATACTAAAAACATCTCTACATCTGCAAGTTTGTGTCCATTACAGGATGTTGCATCAGTTTAACTAAATCATTAAAAAACTCCTCATTTCTAATTAAGTCAGTGCAAAAAATATTAACAAAATTACTTGCTGCAGTCTCTGATTGCTGGGTCTCACATCTCAGTCATCAGTCTTGTGGTAACATCATACACATTGTTAGAAATATACAACATTCTGCACTTCTTTTTTGGTGTTAGCACATTCATTTTAATAAACAATAAATGAACAAGAAATAGCAATTTTCTGCTTGCAGTACCTTTGCTAGGTTAAGGATCTGATGTAGTGAAAATTTATTATTTCAATTTTTTTTTTGCATGTCCTCTACTCTGTAATGTTACAGGGTCTCTCATGCATTGCACTGCAATGCTTCCATATTTGGATCCACTCATGAGGAGTTTTGAGTGCCAGGAATGCAAGATTGGGACCCTAACATATAAAGAAGAAATTAAAAAAATAGAAATGACATTGCTGAAGACAACATCAACCATCCATTATCATAAGAAAAGAATATCTAAAGCTTTATTTATAAATTAAACTGGAGGTTATCTTTCAGCCTTTGAGTGAAGTTTGATACTTCATCAGAAGGGAGATGAACATACCCATCAACCAGTCCAGATTCTTAGGTGGTGTGGAGACCTGGATGAGATCATATCCTCAGCAAAATTATGGAATGCTAGGAAGCAAATCAGGAGAGCCAATTCCTAACTCTCATTTTAACGGTGGGGTGCCTCATATTAGTCATGAAATGTAAGCAAGTAATAGGTGTTGCTGGACAGCTGCTCCTACACTGTACTGGCTCTTCACTCTGAAAGATTCAAGCAGGAGAGAACCATTCCTTTCATTTTTAAAGACATTGATTTTCTACATATTTCAGCTGTTTTGTGATGGCAAATGCATCAAAATCTTCATTTCTTGAATGTATTTTGAAGAACAAAGGCATAACCTTCAAATTCAGAGACTGGAGAAGGATGAGTGACTTTTTGTAACACTGCCCTCATTTTTTCATTTCAATGGTGTCTATCCCTCAGGAACTTGTTTCACCTTCATATTTCACTTGCTCTCCTTGTGCAGAGAGGAAAACAACATAACACAAACCAAAGAGGACACTGCCCCTATAAGGGCTTTTAGTCACTGACAATGTAGAACAATTTTTTTTTAATTATGCAAAAACCAGATTCAAACTGATTTGCAATCCTAGTGGAAAACTTCTCTTTTCATAACCTCTATAGTGTCTGCTTTATGAGAAATGTTCTTGCAGAATATCCACTCATTATCCTCGTTCATGTTAATTTTCTGCTGTTACAGGGTAGCAACAACAAGCCTTGATTTTTTTTTTTTTGTGTTGCAGATCATTCCATTTTCTGTTTGAGAGCTAAACCAAAAGTGAACTTTTACTCTGAAATTACACACTCCAGTGTTTTATATGACACATTTGTAATAAACATATTAAATTATATACTGTGATGCTAAAGTACTGTAATAAAAGTACTTACTGATGAGTGCTTGAGAAATTATGAAACAATTGTTTTCAAGTTTTCATAACTGCAAAATCCCCAAATGGAGTTGATGTTTGAGAGACATTTCTGTACAGCACAAATGCATAATTTTCAAAAGAAAAACCTGTAAGTTTTGCCAGCTGACCTCCTAGGTAGAGCCTTGCCCATAAATGCAGCGAGGCAGATTGGTGCTAATGATATGTAAAGTTCATCTTTGTACTCCATTCATTCTCACTTCATTACTGGCAAGATTAGTAATAGCCAATTTGCATTGATTTATACCAGCTATTTACAGTCCCCAGGGCACAGAAGTTATTCATCCATGGAAAAACCTGTCATACTCTCCTTTTTTCTAGTCATGCCTCTATCTATGTGGTAACAGAGGGATGGAGTTTCTGCCTCTGGTGTGTCCTGCACAGAAGCCAATGTCTCCAAAGCCAAGTACAACAGAAAAACATGGCTGTGCCAATAGCAGGGATGGTGACCTAAAGATTACAATGAGAAAAAGGCTGAAGTTCTCAAACCCTCTTTTACACTGATTTCAACAGGCACAAGCAGCTCCCAGACACCTCTGTGCCCCAATTTGACAAGGAAAAAGGCAGTGATGGAGCAGAGCAGGGAAGTGAAGCTGGACAAACTCAGATGGGGCTGGTTATACTGTGCCCATTTTTGACTCCCCCCAGTCCAAGAACAGTGTGGAGAATCAACAGGAGGTTGGGATACTTTGGGTGAAGAGCTCAGGATAGAAATGCAGGGACTGAGGGTGCTGGGCTTGCTTGTCCTGGCAAAACAGAGGCCAGGGACTGGTTTCTGCCTGCACAGCACTGACAGCCAAGTTCAGGGTAGGTAGTGTCATAACACAGAACAAGGAGCCATGGCCATAAATCACAGCGTGGGAGGTTCAGCTGAAAATTAGGAAAAAATGTTACTCATTTTTCAGGCATTCTTTGAAAAGCAAAAACAAAACCCCCTCAAAAACGACAGAAACAACACCCAAGTATGAGTACAGCTGAAAAAGCCAATGGAAAACAAAAAAATTGTCATCCTCTGGTTTCTTCTTATTTCAGATATCTCCTACCTTTAATATTACACAAATTACAGTACTAAACACGTTTAATCATTAGGCATGTTATATACACGTTACCTGATTTTGTTTAAAATTCTTTGTATGCAATTAGCAGCTGACAGAATGCCATTTTTTGTTGAGGAATGAATTCTTTTTCTAAAAACAAACCCAAGTAGTGCTTAATTTGCAATGCAATATTGGCTATCATCTCTGAATCAAAAATCAGCTCTTCACAAAGAATTCATTCAATTGTTTGAGCACTATTGCATCACTGTGTCCAATGGGATTAAAAAGAAATGTTGGAAAAAAACTCAGTTGAAAGGAAACTGCAAAACTCCATTGGCCCAAAAACCATGAGCATGCTAATTAGCCAGAAGCAGTTACTTGAATAATCAAGACAGGTTTTTTCTTGTATTTATTACCTGCACTTCCAGGTATTTGTTACCTCAGCTGTGATATTTATCTAAGCATTGGTTTAGAGCACCACATGTGTGCAGGAGTAAAGGGGTTAATTTTGATCACCCAAACTGCAGATATTCCATTTAAAGAACTTTGTGACACCAGCAAGCTTTCTTTCACCTTTCCCTCAGGATTTTAAATCCACTAGCACTTTCCAGATGGCTTATAGCAATTCTAGAGCTTCCCAAACACAGTTCCAACCATTCAGCTGTTCAGTACCCACTGAGAGAATTGGTTTCCTTCCCTTTGCAACTTTTCAGTTTCCACAGACCAACAGTTAATATTTTCAATACAGACTCTTTATTCAAGAAACACAAAATGTTTACAACATGGGTGACATAATTATCTCTACAGTGGTAAAACCCAAGACATGGATTTGCCTACAGGCAAACTAAGCCTTTCTCCACAGAAAATTTGTAATGGTAAAGATAATGTCTGGAGATATATAAATATAGATTTATGCTTTATTACACTGACTAGTGTTTGAAACTTTTCTTTCTTTAAACCCATTCCTGAGAGTTTACCCCTGTTGTGCTGAGTCCATCAGTTTGGATCTGATTTAACAATGTCTCTGTGCTTCAACATACTGCTGCAAGGACTCATGAGCCCTCACATAAATTTTCTTGATGAGAGAAGCTTTTGTATGAACTTCTTAAAACAGTTGGCAACAAAATATAAGAAACATCTACCACACTTCACTGGATTGGATTAAGGGATGAAAAAGAGGAGAGCAAACACCACAACACTTTGTAGTCCTGTTTGACAACTAAGGGATAAATTGCATCCTGCCTTCTATTCTTAATAAAAAGCATAAGACCTATTATACTTGTTAATCCAAAGTCCACCTAGACTAATATTCTCCTTCTGACAGCAAGAAATAATGGACATCAGAAGAAAAGTACAAAACCAGTGTTCAGTGACATATTCCCAACATGTTTATGACTCAAAGACTTCTGGAATAACTGGTGGGATTTCATATTCAAGGACTTTTGGTGGTGTTTTGTATTCATCAGATTTTTTTTTTTAATGGATTTCATGCACATTTTTAATATAACACTTTCTGTGACAGGGAGTTCCACAGATTAACTACTCATTCTCAAAGATGTGTGTTCTTGAACCTGCCATCTTAGGAGATGAATTCGTTATGATGCTCCTCACTTATGATGTTGGACAAGACACTGAATAATCAGCCTTTTTTCAATTTTGCCATGCCACTAGGTTGAGGTTTTGGTGGGGTTTTTTTCAGAATTTTAACTTATTTACACACTGCTTCCCCTGACTCCTATTGTCATGGATTAGGGAAAGAATGAAAAAAAAAAAAAAAAAAAAAAAAAAAGTGGGTGAAAATTGGAAAAAAGGCAGAATCACTTAGGAGCCTGAAGCAAGATGAAGGGAATTCAGTGCTCAGGATGTTTGCATCTCTGTCTAGGGCAGAGAGTGAGAGCAGGAAAATAGGCTGGGCCCAAACACAGAGGAAGGAGAGTGGAAGTCCCCAAATGCCAGGAACGGGTGACAACTTCAGGCAAAACCCTTTGTCTTGTTTCAATGATACAGGTATTGAGATTCAGAAGGAATTTTGACCAATGGAAATCAGAACTTGGCTGGAAGCCACACATTCCCTATTCCTTTCTTTCCTCCATACTTGTCAGGTCTGCAATCAAATGAAAAAAAATCCAGTTTAAAATTCCTTAACATCTGGGAGTACACAGGCAGGTTTTACCTCCTTTATATCCCTGCAGCCCCACTAATATTTCAGCCCATGAGAACCTGAGATCATAGTTTGGTTTCACAGAAATTCAGTGTGCTGAAGCACACTGAGGAGGCACACCATCTTCTCTCACCACTAGGGAACATTTTTGCCCTAGCTTGACAAAGAACTTGGGTGTCATTAAGATAAAATAGATTATGGAGAATTTGATATACGTGTAAATGCTTCCAGATATTTAATCAATGGGGAAGCAGTGGAACAGGTTTAGGCAGCCTACAGGTTGATGACCTGCTCTGATAAAACCTGGCTGGACTATTGAAGTCATTCAATATCCATCCCTGCTGCAGTTTCTCATGACCAGCTACTTACATGGAACACAGATTCCTGATTTTATTACCTCTTAACTTGCTGCCCTCATACAGGTTATTGGAATAGGATATAAGAAATTAATCTGAAAGCAACCTTGAAGTTTTACCTCTCCAAAAAGACCCTCAACAAACCTCAACAATAAAACACCCTCCCCAAAAAAATGCTCAAAAATCCTCCAACAACACAACCAAACTATTATATATATCAAGATTGGGATGGAGAGGAGGAAACTGGAGGAAATATTGGCTATGAGTCCTATTATATGCATAGACATGAAATCTTGGCTGCCCACTCCATGAGCTAAAAGGTTGGATAGTAACAATGCTCTAGAAAAGATTGAGCCCTGGGGCTTACTGCGAGGCAGTGATGGATTTAATGAGCTGGGTGTGTCTAGAGGGAATGAAGGAGATTCTTCTCAGGACGTGCCTGCACTTGAAACTCTGTGGAGTTTGTGCATCTGTGTTAAATGAGATGAAAAAATCATTGTGTGATCAATGAAACACACACACACCTCCTCAGAACACTGCCCTGCATGCATGATATTCTTATTTCTGTATTACAATCCCTCCTGCAATGCATGATATTCTTATTTCTGTATTACAATCCCTCCTGCAATGCATGATATTCTTATTTCTGTATTACAATCCCTCCTGCAATGCATGATATTCTTATTTCTGTATTACAATCCCTCCTACAATGCATGATATTCTTATTTCTGTATTACAATCCCTCCTGCAATCACAACAGGCTTCTTAGGAGCTTGGTTTAGTTTCTCATCTTGTTTAAACTCCTTTAGTGCTTTATTTCCACATGTTCAGCTGTGAACCATTTCACCCCTTTCCCGGTTACAAATAGAAAGAAACCTGGCAGATTAGCATGAAGCTAAAACAAAAATGCCCAGTGAAAAAGGCTAATGCTATGGTTTTGCCTCTGAGCAGCAGTCTGCATTAAAAAGCACATTTCCATTTACGCAACAGAAGATTTTGTTAGTCAATAAATCCCTGCAATCTCAGAGGAAAGAATTAATCTTACATAATTGGAGTTTTGTTTCAGGAAATGAATTTATACTAAGAGATTCAATCTCTTAATTAAAAAGATTTAGTGTGTTTGTGTTCCACTTAGCAGTTTTATTTGTTCTTTAATTTGCAGGAGTCCATACTGGGAAATAATTGAATGAAAATGCCGAGAGGAAAGGGATGTGCATACCAGGTCTGTGTGCAGACAAGAACCAGGATCTCTTGAACTCTGCTACTAGTTTTGACTTTTAAAGACCTCAGAAAGTCTCTGCACATGTCAGTTGTCTGTCTGTAAAATGAAATTCAGCAGTGGGTTATCTCAAAAAGCTGCTGTTAGTGCTGGAATCCAAAGGAGCAGTTGGTAAATGCACTACTGGTATTACCAATGTAACAAAATCAAAGAGAGCAGGATAAGATTTCACGGATAGGAAATACTCCCTTAACAAGAACCTTTTTCAAATGTCTTCCTCTGCTGACAAAAGATGAGGAAATTACTTGTAAATGCATTAAATTGTATTATACGAGGGGAAAAAAACCCAAGCTGCCAACTTTATATTCTGCCAGGAGGAGAAAACCAGCATTGAGCTGTACTAGGTACAAAAATGTTTGTATATTGAGAGTGATCCTGTGTAGAGTTTGTGTCCCAGTGTGGGAATTTTGTTTGCAAAAGAGCTGCTGGGATTGTTAGAACATCCAAGTCTCTGCACCCCCCTGCCCTTCCCAGGAATTCTGGCTGCTTGGTTTGCTCTTTGTAGCTGGGAAGTCTGAAAAGAGTTCACAGAGGAGCAACAGGATCAGAATTCCCCTCTCACCTTTTGTTGCAGAAAAAGAAAAGGGTTTGATCCAGTCCTCTAAAAACTGAACTGAACCACAAAGAAACTTGTTACACTCACAAAATCATTGCCCTCCTAACTACTGGAATAAAAATTTTTAAACTTGTTGTTTTCAACCAAATACAGCCAAATATCTTTTAGACCTAAGTAAAAACTACTCAGGAACTATCACTTGTTATGACTTAAGTAAGTGTTCCATAGGTTTGACTTTAGCTTCTGTTGCAAAGGGATGTGAGGCACCCTCACCCATGGACACAGGCACATATTTCATCCAACCCACCACTACCAGTTCCAGGTCATGCTGATTAATGCTTTTCACATAAACACACTTCTTATTTCAAATGTTAATGCCTTCTTAGTGCAAGGTGAAAGTCTATCCAACGATAGAATCCCTTAAGAGTGTTAATTAAACAGGACAATAATAATCCACTGGTGATTTATAGTGAGGTGGATTACTAGAGCATAGTGGTTGGTCTGATAGGCATTTATTGCCTACTTAACCATTTAAGTATAACAAAAAAAAATCATTGTGGGACAAAAGGTGATGAATGTTTCTGCTAAAACAGTCCATTAAGATGATTCATTAACATTACAAAGAGGTCTGCAGCCTGTGTGCCACTTGGAGCCTTTAAAAGTCTGGGAAAGTGAGAGGCATTACCATAGGAAATGCTTTATGCTAAAAGTGCGCTGATAGAATCTAAAGTCCACTTTCTGCAGATAACATCACTTTTTACATTTTGCACTACAAGGTCCCAGGACGCTTTGTACTTCTCAATTCCTCGAGAATGTATCTTCCTAAGAGAGGAGAGGAGCAATAAAAGTCCCGATGCTCTGGCATACCCTGGCGTCCCTCGTTTCCCTTTGAACTGATGGGCCTGGAATGCTGAATCGCTGGTTGCACCACTGCGGAATGGCATGGGAGCCGTGAGTTATAGTCACAGCAGCTCCAGCTTTATTAAATGCACACCAAATAAAGCTCCTGTAATGATCTTTTCAGGTCAAATAACAGCAGATGCCTGCTGTGTAACAGCAAGGCGGTGTACCAGCCCTGACTGCTGCAGGAGCTGATGGAGGGTTAAATCAGTGTGTAAAGGTATCCAAAACAGCAAAATAAAGCCTTCAGTATTTTCCTAACAAATTATTCCCTGAAAGTGGAGCTAATGAAGCTTGGTTCTTCATGGGTTTGTGTTGCAGCTCTCACATCTCCCTCCTGGAATAACCCGAGCTGTCCTCCACCATATCCCACCCCAATCCCTCCAGCTCCCTTCATCCCTCACATCCCCCCTGCAAGAACACATGCAGGCTCCCTTATTCCTTGGGGAATACTGCAGCATGCCTTGGCATCTTCTCCCAGCCATGCCTTGACTTTTGTTTTTGATTTGGCAGCTGAACGAAGCAGTGTTTTCACCAAGGAATATCAGAGCAATGTGCAAATCAGTCGAGAGTCTTGCTGCTGTCAAACACAATGAACAATTGCTGAACTCTCCCTTGTCCCTCAGTGGGAGAATTAATAAGGGCTCCTTCCTCTCCTTAGATGCTAATCCTTGCAAAACTGGTAAGGACAACTGGTAAGTGTCTCCAAATCATCTGCATAACCTGTGACAAATGTGTCACCATCTTGGAAACTGGGTCAGACAAATAATTGGATTGTGTAAGTGATTTCCCTAGGGAACCAGACTGAGAGGTGTGATAGGATCTGCACTGACCAGAAGTCAGTAGAATCTTGTTTACAGTGTGTGCAGCACCTGTCCAGACTACCTGCATGGTCTAAAAACAAGCTGGA
This sequence comes from Catharus ustulatus, assembly GCF_009819885.2. NCBI lineage: Eukaryota > Metazoa > Chordata > Aves > Passeriformes > Turdidae > Catharus > Catharus ustulatus. Next base: position 2,939,276 of record NC_046237.1, on the reverse strand, counting down.
CCAGGTTCTAGGAGCACAACAAGACACTTGCACCAGACCTAATAAATTCTGCCTCTCAGTAGATAATTACCCTGCTTTATTTCTCAGTCAGCAAATTAGCACAGCTACACCAAATCCTGGGCTGGAGATGGCTGAGATAGATTTGTTGTGCCTGCATGGCATGAATTTTCACTTCTAGATACTTCAGTTAAAGGTGAAACACTACAGATACTGAATGTGGACAAGGGAGTGGAGCTGAGGGACACATCAAACACATCAAACATAGCTTGCCCCAATACTGTTCAATATCTTCTAACTGCCTGGGGAGTTGGGCAAGCAACATTTCATGTCTGGTGCCAAATACCCTTGATTTTTCTAGGAAACAAATCACTGACTGCATCCATGATCTGTGACCAGGTCTTATTACAGTGTCCTGTACTGCACCAACCTCACCTACAGAAATGGGATAACTGTTTCCAAGCAGGACTATTAACCCAGTAATCCAAAAACCAGTCTCAGACGTGGTAAACATCTCTCAGAGAGCTCTGCTGATGAATGAATGGAGAGTGCTGGTGGAACACACAGTCCCCACCTCTGCAAACTCCTTTGGAGTCCCCTGGGACACTTGCAAGTCTCAGCTCTGAGTCAATAATGCCCAAGGGTGCCCAGCCTGGGGAAGAGCTTTGGTGGGAGGATCAGGCCAGGGTGTCAGACAGACGCAGGGAGGAAGGAATACAAAACAGTGGGAGGCTGGCAGGAGCACAGGCTAAACCAGAAAGAGAAGCTGAACATGTGTGTCCAGTGGCTTGATGAGATTCAGAGTGGGAACAAGGATGAAAAGATTGGATTGGAAGATCTGTGTTTGCAAAGCAAAGGAGGAGGGTTGGAATTTCGACTTTCAATGCATTTTCTGACTTTTTTGCCCCACATACTGAATTTAATTTCAGTAATAACTGAGACACAGTTACCAACATCTTTTTGTATTTTGCTCTATATATTCCTTACAAAGTTTCCACAAATTTACTCACCAGATTTTATCACCCCAGACTGCACTTCACTTATGATCTCTTCTTCACCCTACAAAAATACCAAAGGTAAACACTTCCCATTTGTCAAATACAGAGCAAGATCTCACCTCAGAAAACCTTTTTGGACAAAGTGCTTTTTTCCATCAGAAAATGCTAACTTGCAAAAACATTTATATTTTTGCTGATTTCCATGGAAATATAGTTAGGTAGGTTCAGATATTTCCCTAAGAAAAATCTGTTCTGAATGAGAATGGAGAAGAAATGCGAGGGGTGATTTATTAGACTCCCAAAGTCAGAAGCATACCCAAATACATGCTAGCACCCTACCAAACTCAACAGAATAACAGTCTATTCTCCATGCAGCTCCTTTATTTTTGTTAAAAAAATAAATAAATAAAATTCCCCAGGCTGAAGAGAAACTGCCTGATGAAACAGCTGGTGACTAAGTCTCACCTACAAAGCCCAGGACTCCAAGCAAGCTCTTTTTCAACCCACTGCAGAGCCCAGATTTCAGTCTGACAAAAATAATGTTGAAAACATTATGTCAAATGTCTGCTCCAAATCCCATAAAGCACTCCTTGGACACGGCCCAAGTAAATACCCTAGCCACTGGATGTTGGCTATTCTGGGATGTCTCATTCTTTCTATTCATGTTTTGTTTTTTAAATCATTCTGTGACAAATCTAAAACAAATGTCAAAACCGTTAATTTTTTTATACACTAGATTTTTTTTTCTGTTTCTGGTCAACTCTAATTCTCAGTGCACCACCCTTAACTCTTCAATTCATTTCTTCTCTTCTGACTTGGTCCAACTTGCTGGCCTTTAGAAGAGTGAGAGATACTTAGCTCCTGCACAGGGAAAATTAATTTGATTTGTGCATTCTGTATTGTCCTATATCACTGATTTTTAAAATGACTTCACAGGCCTTTGGGGCCCATGAGCTGCTTTTACAGGGTTCCAAAAAGGTAAATAAGACACATTGCTTTGGCATGACACAAAGAATTGGCTGCCACCAAAGTCTGCAAATTAGAAAACATCAAAGATCGCTGCTTTATACAAATATACCTGTGTCCTACTGCTGTTAGGATAGTTGAAAGCTTGCAATAAGCTTTTATTTGCACTGGGATAAAAAAACTATTAACATTATTAAAAACTAAGTGAATCACAACATTTTTTGGAAGAGAGTAAGAAGAATACTTTGGCTCAGGAGATGCATGTATAACCAGATCCATCACTTTCAAGAGAAAGCAATTTTACAACAGTCAAAGTTAATATAGAGTTCACATTATTACTTTTTCCTCATGTGCCCATATGAAAACTGGATAAAATTACCTTTTGACACTCTTGTTTTTCATTATAAAGTTAGCACATCTCTAATGTGATCCTTAAGCATGAGGGTGGCTAATCAAAACACTAAATAAAATCTAAACACTCAATCTAAAATCTAAACACTAAATAAAATGGCATTAAACAGTTTAAAATCCCTTTAAATTTTTTTTCTGGTTGATTAATTAATTCCCATAACCTTATTCAGATAGATTTTTAAAAAATTGTTTTTTCTTTTGTCTATCCACTTTGACTTCTCCAAGGCAGCAAATTTTAATTAATATCTTGTTCCTATAAATTTTCAGCAAAAACTGTCTTCAAATGTGCATTTTTGAGAAAACTGTGACAAACTGAATACTGCCCTTCATCCTATCACATTGCAGTTACCATATTTAATCCTGAAAACCAGAGCTACCACACTCTGCACCATGCCTACATGCACATAAATAAGAAAAATAAATTCAGATTGATGGAAAACCAGGCATGAGCTGCTGTGCAAACAGCAGTCTCAGCTTGGGAGAGTTCTCCTCCTCAGAACTGTCCCTTAACAGGAGCATTTTCTCTGCTCCCAGCACAGTCAAGAGACAATGAGCTCTGCAGTTTATGAGCTCCCTTGATGGCCAAATGCTCTTCCATACCTACCAAATATAGCAAACAGCAAATGCTCAGCTTTTTGTTCTTGCCTCAAGGCTTAGAAACAACTTGCAAATCCTCTCAATTCGCTTTGCGTCCCCCATTCCTTCCATTAGACTTGCTAACAGCATCTTTCACAAAGATTCTTTTGTTTCTGCTGAAAATCTCTTAAAGATTTCTTTGACGTTTTTCTTTCTCTCGGTATCCTGTCACAGGGTGCTGGACCTTCATCCTGGGACTTACCCAAATCCTTCCTTTTTCCAAGACGCACTAAACCTTCCATCCCTCTCTTTTACAAAGGAGGAGTGCAGGCACTAACCCTGACCAAAAAACAAAAGCTTAGAGCTATGAACTGCTGAACTCCTCCCAAAAATGGCAGAGTGCCCTCAGACCCCCATCACATCGTCAAAGTTTTAAGATGTCCTGAATATTGTTATTTTTCTCCAAGATTTAACCTTTACTCATTATCTACTTTTTGTCTTAATGGATGTTCTCTCGTCTCCTCCCTCAATCTCTCTCTGTTTCCAAATAAAGCAGCAGCCTGTGCTTTAAGTTAGAAATACCTTTATTAAATCCAGTATTAGAACACAAACCCCGACTTCTTTCAAAAGAAACTGGCATTTCTACTTGCAGATGCAGCCAGTGTAATTCCCGAATTGTCCAAATTAGGGACTTGCTGTCTGACTCGTCATCATTTCCCAATTACAGACAGCAAGATGCTCCGTAAACAGGTTTGTGTTGAAGTGGAAGCTCTCCTGTGCTGTTCTCATGTATTCAGGACATGGAAATAGGGACAGGAATAAGCAGGAAGTGATTCAAAATCTCCATAGCCCTCATCTGTGTGAGGACACCCTGCCTGTGCTGCACGTATCCCTCGGTTACTCAGCTGGAAGAACAGGAGCTTGGTCCTGTGTGCCTTCAGTTTATCATCATAACTTCAATTTCTGTAGACATTAAACAACTGAAACCTTTCCCTTGCTCATGATAAACATGTTCACAAAGAGGATTTTTACCCCCCCCAAAATATTTGAGGATCTTTCTGGAATGTAAAAATTTTAACTTCTCTGGATTTTACGTTTTCATGAGTTTAACAGACAGCAACTTACCCCAAGGAAAAAAGTCAAATTTTTATATGCAACTCTAAATAATCTATTTTATAGCTCCATCATTTAAACAAACAAACAAACAAACATATAAACTGCTTCCTTCTGCTCTTCTCCCGACAATCCAAATATTTAGTACTCTTTATAGGATGCTAACTGTGGAAATCCATGCTTTTAAATTATGCTTTTTTGGGTGCCTCGAACAACAAAAACAACAGATTCTCTCTTGCGGTCAGACCACCAGAGCGGAGTAAAGTGCAGTAACTCTGAGAGTTTCTGCCCCATGTTCTGCTCTGCTTGTCCTTTTCAAAGGGGGCTCAATGAAGAGCCTTGTTGAGACCTCCGCTGGTGCCACTGTTTATAGAGGGGGTCATTAGGAACAGTTTAGTCAGAACAAAAGGGGTTTTGTTTCTATTGTCCCGCTTGCAGTTTGACGATGTCTTAACTGAAAAATTATCTTAATAGTCTAACAGTATATATTCGCCTATGGGGCTCAGACAACTGCAGAAAGGGCTTTGGATGAATGCTGAAAAGATGCACTTGACAAAGCCAACTCAGTGCACGCTGAGCACCATTTAGGAAGCACATTTTTTTCTGACTGAAAACTTAGAAGTGCCAGTCTCGGAGAGATAAACTCCTACAGAGCTGCACTTCCAGCTAAACCCCCTCCAGCAAAGGGGCAGCAGTGACACCAGCACTGAGCACTCAGGGAGCTCCTGGATGGGTGTGAGCACGCACACCTTCTGCTCACACACACCAGTAGAGGAATCTGGTTCTTCAGATTTAAAATCCTCCAGATTGATGATTTTGTGCTGCTGAAGGTCTGGGAGATTGGTTCATGCAGCCACTTGTAATGTGGCAAAGCTGGAACAGACCAGGAGCTGGGGCCAAGCCCTGCTACCCTGCTCTGCTTGGGAGGGGATTTTTGTGGTCAGGGAACTTTAGAGAGTCCAGTGAACCTCCAGCTTCCATCTTCTTTCAGACTGGTTCAGAAATGCTGCTGTAAATCACTGCAGATATAAAGAAAGTTATTTTAGAGGGAGAAGCAGAGATGAAAAAATGCACATTGTGTCTCTGCAGCCCCATGCAGCTTGGAATTGGCAGCTCAAAACTTCCAATTGGAGTGGCCCTGATGTGTATTCAAAATAAACTGTGAATATAATTGTTCCTATGGAAATGAAATATAAATAAAAGTGGGAGCTGAGACCATATAAGATAATGTTGGACCAGATTCTGTTTCCTGCTTATTGAAATGCACAAGATAAGCCTCAACAGGAGAGAAGCTGCAGGGTGCAGCTGTTGTATATAATCCTGCTTCCTACAGACCCGTAAAACCAGCAGTCTCCAAAGATCTCTCTGCTCCAGCAACACGAGTTTTATGATTCAGGGGCATGGTACATATGGTTTAGCATACACACCCCAATTTTCCATGCAACCTCCCCTGTTAGGATTACTAATACTTGTGGCATGAGTAGTTTGTACAGCAGCTGTGCAAGGGTTATGCAAGCATTTATGTACACATTGGAATAAAGGCACAAAATAATGGTTCTTTTGAGGTATTACTCTGCACCTGCCTGGAGAGAAAAAGCAAAGCCATCCAAATTCATCCCATTGCATTTACAGGTCAGGATCAGTTATTTTGTTCCCTTTGAAAAAAAAAAAAATGTTTTCTATGCTTTTTGTTCAGTATAAAAATAGCAAACATCTCTGCTTTTAGTGAATGCAAACAGCAGAAAACTGAAAAAGACATAAATATATGTTAATAAGAAGAATCCTGAATGTCTGTAGGAGCAAAGATCACCCATTTGTTGTAAGAAAATGTACCAACTAAGCAGATTTTCAGGGGCACATTTCCAAGGTGCTGCAGCACGGCTCAAATCCGCTCCCAACAGTGACGTCTGAGCTCGTGCCCAGCAAAGCTTTTCACAAATATAAGCCTGAGATCTCAGACTTCAGATTACAATGTTACCCACGAAGGAAATTCCTTGGGCTTGTGCCAAAAGCGTCAACCAAATCAAGTGAGCACACAATAATTTAATAGCACAAAATGAAATTCGGTTTTCTTCGAGCTGCTTTGGCAATATTGGAGCCTACATTAAACAATACTCCCATGTCTGTATCTGTGCTGCAGAAATATTTTGGTTACATAAAGTTTAAAGAGATTATTGAAGTACACTGCTGTATGCTCATACCAATATATAATCATATATAGAAAATATAGCACAGGCCAATACTCAAATTGTATATAAATGTGTGATAAATGTAACACTGCAGAAGTTTCATTGACATGAACTCATTTCTGTTGTTCTCTGAAGTCAATAGCAATAAAAGGATCCCTGTGGCAATCCATTTCTACGAAGTGAAGGGCTGAACTATGAAGGACTGAACTCTGTCCTTACTCAGTTGATGAATATTAAATTCAGTGCCATAGCCCCATTTCATAAATCCTAAAATTCTATTTTAGCTTTCACTGGCATGCTCAGAAGTAATAATGCCTTTTTCACACCCCAAAATGCAGATTTCATTTTTGCCTCTCCTCTGATCAGTAGCATTGAGAATCATCATTTAATTTTTATAACATGATCAGTACTGTCCAACAGAGCACAGCTCAACCCAGATCTGTTCAAATTTCTGGATTAGAGCTAATATAATGGCTTTATCCATAATATGATTAACTTCACGTTGGTGAATATGTTCTCAGCAATAATGCTGGAGAGATAAGTAGAAACTTTTGGTAAGAATGATCCAACGCAGCATAAAAAATTATGTGAGCTAATTATCCTTTCTTATACAAATAATAATGCCATTATTTTTTTGCTGTATAAATGTTGTTCATGCAAAGGGCATAGACAAACAGTTCAAAATTCTCCAAACACATGCTATTTTAGAGGGACTATTTGGAAGGAGAAAAAAGTTTGCTATAATTTAGGACTTGCACTTTGTTCAAGACAAATGAGAGAAGATGCAAAACAGAATGGAAAAGAACCATGGTTAAAGTTAAAAAGGGGACATCAAAGTGGCAAGACAAGGAGCTTGAAACTGAATCAGCAGAAAAGAGGACAAAATGCTTTGTGTCTGATTTTTGAAAAGTCATTAAATGAATTTCTGAGCAGAACCCACACTTTTTACTGCCCATTTGGTAAAACTGAATGCAAATGGCCAAATTCTGCCCCTGCATAAGCCTCAGATGGGCACATGAGGATGGCAAATTCACCAAGCACAAACCTGCACGTTTTTGTGCATTTCAGGTTTTCAAATCAGCCCCTTTATTTTTCTCCAAAATACATGCTTCCAAATATACTGACTTCCACAGAAACAAAACAAACAAAACAAAACTAAACTCGGGTAAGGGCATGCACACAAAGCTAACAGAAGTCAAAAAGTTACTCAGTTGGTAATGTGGCTTGTGCAGAACCCCAGAAACATTGGGAGTTTGTTTTTATAGAAATTGTCTGAAGCAGCAAGTGCCAACAAACAGGGATTACTTCATCACAAGCATTTGGTTTTCCTTCTCAAGAAGAGGAGGATACACAAAAGAGGTAGAGAAGACTAAGAGGAAAAACTGGTTCCTTAATTGATCCAGGAAGGAGGAGGAAAAAGACAGTGACATGAAGGGGCCAATATTTCAGCAACCTGTGTGGAACTGATCCTGCAGGAAGCAGGATTGGGTTTACACAGCAGGCAGGAAAGGAGGGAAGAGAGAGACATCCATGAGAAAAGGTACAAACTGGATTGCCTTTCTGTTTGAAAGGTATTTGAAATTCAAGCTCAGATCTGAGGGCTGAAGCACTGCAGTTTGACCTGCATCTTCCTTTATTGTATCCAGCAGAATAAATGCTGCTCTTTGTTGTGTCCCAAAGCAAGGTGAAGGCAAGAGCTGAGGACTTCACAGCAAAAAGTTATTCTTTAACAAATTCCCTTTCTCATCCCATGCTCTGGCCTGGTTTGTTCTGCTGTTTTAAGTACCCCCCATTACAAACTATCATGCATTTATTAAAAGGTGTACAGGTGCAGCAGGATCATAGAAAATACTGTATAAAAGAGAAAACCTTCCTGTTAGTACTACAGGATATAGTTGCAACATTGCCCCTCTTTCAAGAGTATCCTGCATTCAATCAGAATGTAGCTAAATGTGGCCTAATCCTGACAAAACAAGAAGGAAATAGTTTCAAACATCACTTTTTCAAGGAATTTGTCAAATCAAGGGTTTCAAGGTTCAGTTTTTGTCCTCTGCTCTTTCTCCAATGACACCCACAGCTCCAAGAGCATTTACCTGAGGTGTTAGCGAGTGAGCACAGAAACCTCCCACACTTTTCCTTTTTGTTCTCTCAGAGCATTCCAGAACACAACAGGAACCTGAAGTTTGGTCAGTTTTTAAGTGGGACCTACAAGCAGGTCGAGTACAAGTAATTTAGGCAGCAGAGACACCTGCTCTCCAGCCCACTGTTCCATCCTTGCAGACTTCTTAATCTCATCTCCATGCCAAAGGCAAGGCTCCTTGTCCTTCTGCTGCTTGATGAAAGGCCAACACTCACAACTCTGGAGAAACAGTCTACAAGGAACAGAAAAGGAAGAGAAATCAAGTTGTCTGCAGCTGAAAGGGAGAGCAGAGAGATCCCAAATCATCTGTCTGCTCTTCCTACTGCAGCACGACCCAGACACCCTCTCCTTGCTCCCAGCTGTGCATTCCTGTGGCCTCCCTCCTTCCACCACAACATGGAGTCAGTCAGAACAAGAAGCTGATCTGGCAGAAAATTATTCCAGAAAAAAAAAATTACACAAATGGTTAAAAAAAAAAAAAATTAAAACCAGAATCAGCTTCCTGACCGGTGTGCAAGTGTTGGTACTGTCATTGAGAGGGGTGGGGTTGCACAGCTGAAGGTCCAGGCTGGGGTGGGATGAGAATACAAAGATATTTCTCAGGGGGAGCCTGGCTTTAAATCAGCTTAAATTGATCTAGAAACCACACCCTTGGCAAGGAAAAATTTAGGCAAATATATGCGTGGTGAGGAGCAGGTTAGTGCTGCTCCTCGGGAAGTACAAAAGATGCTGGAGAGTTTGATCTTAACTGGGCAGCCCAAATTCAGCTGCTGGGGTGTTTCCAGCAGTGGGGAGCACTGGCAAGGTGGCTCCAGGGGGGAATTTTGAGCAGCCCCACCAGCACCAGTGAGTGCTCTCATGTCAGCTAAGGTGGGTATAGCTCCACAACCTCTGTCCCCTCCATCCTCCCAGAGTTTGAGCTGTTCCTAAACATGTGTTAGGTCTGAGCTGAGGGTTCCATGCTGGTTCCACCACTATTTCAATAGCACTGTGAGTCATTTCTATGTGATGCCTCAGTTTCCCTGTTATTAAGAGGTGCACATGCATGCATACAAACACATTAAATCATTCATCATGATTCCCATGAAGTTTTTTTGACTGGCTACCTGCCGTTCACGCCAAGATTTGAAACATAAAAACTAAAATAAGTGATAATAATAGTTTCCAAAAGAGTTGGGGGATCTGGTGCTGGATACTACCAGATACTGCTTGTCTGAAAATATTAAATTAACAATCTATCAAAAAACACCCCCAAAAACGCTGACCTCCTTTGTCCTCTTCTCCCTCCTTTGCCCAAGGAATTAATGTCAGGATAAACCTAATGAATATATGTATGGTTTCTGAGGTTACCTCAGGCTGGATTTCGTGACCCAAATAGACCATCCTGGCTTCCCCTTCTTTCCAAGTAGGATTTGGGAGCATTACTTTACATTTGTTATCTGATAGAATCATTATTATTATTAATTGCTGTTGTAGCAGACATCTACCTGGGCTAATTGGTGCTGGGGCTCCATTACTGTGCATGTTGCACCCACGGAGTTTACAAAGTCACTGTTTTAACAAGCTGGCAATGCATTTCAAGGCAGTATCCCAAAAATGGAGCAGGAGGAAAAGGGAAGGCAAGGGTGCAGGGTAATAGAATGGCATAAACCACCCATGTGCACAGGTTGATGGTTTCAAGTAAATGTTCGTGGTTTTACCATTCTTAGAGAATATCTCCTCTTCGGATTTCTAATGCTTCTCCATTAACTCTCCCCACTGCCAGCTGGAAAAAGTGACCCGGGGCTCTGTGCACAGACACACTTACGTGTCTATGTACGTGAATATACAATCATCACGTTTTTAATTATTTAATGGAGTCGGTTTTGTCACGGACAGTCTCTTCTAATCTGTATTTCTTTTAAGAAAAAAAAAGAGTAGGCAGGGGGAAAAAAGTGTGTACGCGTGCTTGTGCAGACAGCCGATGCACTCGCATCTCTAAAGTCTGTGGGAGTTTGGGCCCCTTCCTTGTGCATAAACCGCCCTCCCTCCCTGGGTGTCTTCTCCTTAATGACGTGCACGGTAATTTAGGCGCTCGGGACCGGCTCAGCCTCTCGCCGAGCCCGCAGCCTCCACAAACATCCTGAAAAGCAACCTGAGCAGACGTCCCTCCTCGAGGCAGTTCCAGGGATTTTCTCTCCCGAGCGGTTTGGAGCGGGCGAGCGAGAGAGAGCGCTTGGGTTTAGCCGTGCCTGCTCCTCCCACCAGAGACACCCTCCCGCCGCTCCCTGCCGAGCCGAGCCGCGCCGAGCCGAGCCGAACTGAGCCGCGCTAAGCCGAGCCGCGCAGAGCCGAGCGGAGCCAAGCCAAGCGGAGCCGCGCCGAGCCGAGCCGAGCCGAGCCGCGCCGAGCCGAGCCGAGCCGAGCCGCGCCGCTCACACGGCTCCGTGCGGGACGCGGCCGCAGCGCTCCGCCGCCGCACGGGGGAAGCGCCCGGGGCTCGTCCATGGCCCGGTGCCGCTGATCAGCCCCCGCCGCCGCCGCCGCCTCCTCGGGCCATGAGCGGGCTGCGGCGCCTCCGCGGGGGCTGAGCGCGGGCCCGCCCGTCCATCCGTCCGTCCGTCCGTCCGTCCGTCCGTCCGGCCCCCCGCGCATGCCGGCGGCGGGGCGCGTCCCGCGGCGGGGCAGCCCCGCGCCCCCCGCGCCGCCCCGCAGCCGCCGCCGCCGCGCCGCGATGCCGGTGGCGGGGCGAGGGCAGCCCGCCTCCTGGCTGCTGGTGCTGGGCGCCGCCGCGCCCGCCCTCTGGCTGCGCTGCGTGCTCGCCGACTTCACGGTGGACAACGAGGTGCACTCCAGCTTCATCCACCGGCGGCTGCGCGGCCCCGAGCGCCGCGAGATGCAGCGGGAGATCCTCTCCATCCTCGGCCTGCCGCACCGCCCGCGGCCGCACCTCCACGGCAAGCACAACTCGGCGCCCATGTTCATGCTGGACCTCTACAATGCTATGTCCGTGGAGGAGGGGGCGGCGGGGGCCGCCGCCGAGGACGGCGAGGGCTTCTCTTACCCCTACAAGCCCATCTTCAGCACCCAGGGGCCGCCTCTGGCCAGCCTGCAGGACAGCAACTTCCTCACCGAGGCTGACATGGTCATGAGCTTCGTCAACTTGGGTGAGTGCCGGTCTCGGCGGGGCTGGGTCCGGGACAAGCGGGCAGGGAACCGTGCCGGGGGGAGGCTGGAGCGGGGACGCGGCCACCGACGGCAGGACGGGGGCTGGTGGCACAGGTGGCCCCGTTGGGAGCTGTTTCCCAGCGGCTCAGGTGAGTGACAGCCCACCTGGGTAAGGAAGGGCAGGTAGCGGCCCTCGGTGACTGCTTTGCCAGGCAAATTGAGTGGCACCGACGGGCAGAGGGCTCTGATGTCCCATCACAGCATTTGGACAGCACGGGCTCTCCCCACGCTCCACACACGCCGACACACCGAGGGCTTTGTCATCTCCCTTTGATAGCTGCTGCATGTCAGAAATGGGATTTGCAGGTAGGAGTTAAAAAGAACGATTGGCAGGTCTGCTCCACATCCCACAGCGCCGAGGAAGGCAGGAGAGCCCGGCAGGAGCCGGACACGGGTCCCGCACCGCTCCCGGGGCCGCGCTGTGCCCGTGCGGGATGCGGAGCCCCCGGCGCTGCGGGGATGGATGGATGGATGGGACTGTTCCCTGCGGCATCCCAGCGCTGCAGGGATGGGTGCATGGCTGGGATGGTTCCCTGTGGGGATGGATGGCTGGGACGGGTCCCTGCAGCATCCCGGCACTGTGGGGATGGATGGATGGCTGGGACGGTTGCGGGGATGGATGGCTGGGACGGGTCCCTGCAGCATCCCAGCGCTGCGGGGATGGATGGATGTGTAATAAGGGTAAAACATAGTTTGTGATGGCTGGGACGGTTCCCTGCAGAATCCCAGCGCTGTGGGGATGAATGGATGGGACGGTTCCCTGCAGCATCCCAGCGCCGCGCTGCTCCCTCGGCCGGAGGGGCTGAGCTGCTCGCACATGTTCTCCTAATGGCTTGGGAGGGATTCCACAGTAAATCCTTATTTACTCCTGGAGCTTTTCCTGTTGACCCCAGTTTGTGCCGCTAACTCGCCTCTTTTCACAAGCACATGTGGATGGGTTTATGCAAACGATAGCAGAGTTGGCACGCTTTGTGTGCGCCTCGCTAGGCCTCTCTAATTGGATGCCACGGCCCAATCTGATTTCTATTTGCTCGCTGTAGATTGCACACCCGTGTGGACTGACTTGGCCGGATTTGAGTAAAACATTGTCAGGGTGCGTGTTCTATTTTAAATGTATAATTATAGACCTGGCTGGCTCTATCCGTTTTTAGACCTCATCATGTGCGGCTCTTAAACCACACACGTACAGATTGGGTGCCTGCAAGTTCAAGGCAGAACCTGAATTGTATTTCCAAAACAAGATCAGCTCAGACTTTATCCCAAACAAAGGGAAATGCCAAGTGCAAGAGGAGCACACCTCTGGCACAAAACCTGCTAGGAATTACAGACCCCCATCTCCAATAAATCCATTAACACCTTTAGGGATGTCACTGTTCTGGACACTTCCACTGTCTGGAACTTCAGAGGCAGCAAAGATTAAATCACCACCTAAACCACCACCTCTCTAATCCCAGCACTTTAACTAACTTGAAAAGATCAGCAGCTGTAAAGGCTCTGTGACACACGTTAATAATTATTAGACACGGTAGCCATCCCGGCACAATTCCTGCATGATAAGGAGCCACGGGACGCTGTGGGAGAGCTCCAGTTTGCATGGGCTGCACCTCCTTATTAACTGCCATAAGCTTCCCAGTGGGAAGCTGGGAATTACATCTGGCCTGGGGGCTGTGCTCTAGGAGGGCTGGTGCTTTCCATTTGGAATTACAGTGTTTGTCTAGTCACTGCTGGATACTTCAGCCGATGAGCAATGATACATTTAAAATCAAATATTTGAGCAGTCAAAAGTAGCAATGGCAGTCAAATATTTGACTTTAAAGATAAGGGTGACCTTGCTAACACTGTTCTCTGTGGTTCTCTGGTCCTACATGGAGTGCAAGGAGAGCCCTGAACAGAAGACAAAAGATGTTGAAATAACAATAGCGAAATTCACTCTTCGCTTTCCATTTCGGTAGAGAGAGGAAAGAACCTTATGAAACATGTAAGTACATAATGGGAGGGAGCTTAGCTCTGCTCCTCAGGTGCAGTAATTTACTGAATCATCAGTGAAACTGCAGCGCTCCTGTCCCACACTGCCGGTGCGAGGAAGAGGCTCCTTGTCAGCTCATGAAAGAGTTATAAGAAAGAATTTCCATAAATGTGAAATAAGTTACATTTTGGCTATGTCTGTGTCTATGTGAGAATTTATTTGGAGCAGATTTCACCTGTATAAGCCATAACCCCGATAATCAACATCCCAATGCACTTTGGTGACTGCAGTGGATATATTCATTCATTTCAACCTGTTTGTTGTCAGCTGAGCGTTCTTTATACAAAACCCTAAATGATTATTTTATTTCATTGCTGTCAGCATGGTCAGGGAGCAGTAGGAGCACAAGGAAAAGGCAGTAGTTTAAGGACAGGTGGAATTACGAGCAGCAAGGCACATTTGGGAGGTTTATCTGTGCTGTTTTGTTCCCTTGTCAACAGTGCATGCCAGGACGAGTTTAAAAAGGACACAGATCTATAATAGCTTTCTTCATCGCTGTGCACACCTTTCATCCCATTATAGTCATTGCTCTTTCATCTTTATGGGACAAAGGCAGGCTTGTTTATGGAGGTTTTAATGAATTAGAGCAGCCACTCACTCCATATATAATCAAACACAACACCTGCTTTGAGACGTACAGTTTTCTATGACGTTCAGGGAAAATTAGAAGATCTATTGTAGAACTGAATTTTTTTGGAGACTTTCTACAATGATCCCTTTTAAAGCAGAGCTGAATTCCTAAATGCAGACTGTAGTAAACTGTGTCCTACTTTTGTAAGAGATACTCTGTGAGCATTGCATTTCACAGGTAGGCTTTTATTACTATACCAGAGCCATCACAATGAGGAAGTGTCACAGCATAATAAAGTTTCATTTTAGCATGGAGGAAGTAAAAGCAGGTAAAGAAATAATACTTTGAAATTTCAGTCAATAAAAAACGTTAATTACAGGCTTCCTACAAAAGCACTTTTTTTGCCTTATTCATAGTCTTCCTCCATCTAGTTGTACAACTTTGGAGGGAATAATATTTTTTAAAAACTACATTGCAAAATTTACTGGGCTAAGCAGTAAAAAGCCCAGCAACAAACCCCACACACATTGATTTCTATGGAGATTCTGTGTGTATTTATTCCAGAGAATTTATGCTGGGTATTGGTAGGGAGGAACCAGAATACAGGTGCTCCTTTTTAGGGAGCTTTGTACTAAGCAAAGTTTTACTTACTGTAAATTCCTGACAACTAATTAGATTTAGATTTATAACCAGTTAATTTACAGGCTACATTTTGTCTTAGCTTACACCTGTGCTAAGATGAATGGGGAATGGAGTTGTGTCAAGAATGAAGTTATATGTAAATTAAAAGAGAATTTAGCCACACTGGTCTGACTAAGTTAGCCAGTTAATTACTGGCTAATTTTGTAAAATTTATTACTGCAATTTTAGCATTTGGAATTTAATTTCAGGTCCTGTCCAGCACAGTTTACAAACAGATCCATTTTAGGAACTGAAAAAACGCCAAGCATTTTCTGCACAAGTAAATTTCAAGTTTATAAAGAGCAACTAAGGAGTAAACATCCTCTAGATGACTTGGACCTTCTCTTCTAAAAATAATTGCGTTGTCCTTACGCTGGTAAACTTGCCTTGGTAAACAGACTTGCTTAGAATATTTTTAAGAGAGTCGGCACAAGTGATACGCAATTTGTTAATTTGTCTCGTGGTTGATTATAAAATGAGCAACATTGTTTAATCCTGGCAAAAAGGAAGGGGGGGGGAATTAGTCATTCTTGGAAGGAGCACTTGAAAGTGGCTTTTGTTAATATAAATCAAGAAGCTGAAGAGCCCCCAAGTTTCCTTTTATTTCATACCATCTGGCTGTCCTTTTTGTTGACAAGTGTTTGGCATACAGCACCATCTCTTTGCCCTTTAATAACAGGCTTTAACACTGTAGGGTATTAGAAAAAGATTCTATAACAGTTAAAAAATTTCCTTCGGGGAATACTTTATAAAGTGAGCACGGGCTGCAGGCATTTGCAGCTGTAACCTGGCTTGTGTTAAAATTTGGAAGGGGCTGCCTTGCATTCCAGCTCACTACAGGCCTTCATTGGTGTACAGCCAAAGGTTAATATAGATGTCACACAGTTTTTCTTTGGAGAGCCTCAGATATAAGAGTATGCGTACAGCTGTGTTTTTAGTAACCCTTTCATAATCACTTCTTTTAAACCTCATTTTCCTGCTTATATAAATCAAAGATTTTCAAGGATATTTGACCTGGATTTGAACTTATTTGATCTTCACATATTTCCCACTTGAAACAAAGCAGATTAAAAGTTAGCCCTGGATGCCTGGTCCCGATCACATGGCTTGTCCATACATTAGGCCAAGCCCTCGCTTTTTTTTTTTCCTCCCTTCCACCTAATGCTGTTAAAAGCTCTCAAGCCTGAACAGGTACATCCCATAATTGTTCTGGGCAGTGTGGATATGTGCAGCACTTGGTGGTGTAACCCTGGCTGAGGCAGAAAGCTCGCACCAGTAAAGGTGTGAAGGACACCGACCGTGCAGCGAGTGACCAGCAGGTATTCTTTGAATGTACAGAACTCAATTAATTTTCTAATTTCCAGGTGTAAAATGGCAGAGCAGGACAGGAATTATTTACCTCTGCCATGTGCTGGTAGCAGAGAAACGAGCAGCCAAGGACAGATGTCCTTACACAAGGAAAAAGGACCTGGAAGTTTTCCCCATGGGCTCACACAGAGCAGATTTATCCCAGAGCAGGGTCTTTCCTCTGTTCCCACACAGGCTGCCCTGGGGGGGTGAATCCCCCTCTGTGAGCTGCAGTTTAGAAGCCAAAACACAACAGCTCTTGAAGGGCTTTGAAGGAGACAAGCCTTGATGGCCAGGTCTTGTGATGCCGGTAACAGGAGCTGGGCACCAGTGGAGCGTGCAGGACCTGCTCCCAGTGCTCCCAGTGCTCCCCGTTGTGCCATGCCTGTGTCACTGGGAGTGTGTGTGTGTGTGTCCCAGCACTCCCCCTGCAAAGGAGCTTTAATGGCCTCTGGACAGGCAGCACAAACCCAGGCACCACATTCCCTGGAAATAAGCCTGAAACACATTTTCGGGTCGGCGGGGAGAGACGTGTGAGAGAAGGTTACACAAGTGGTTGGAAACATTAATTAAAAAAAAAGATTATAACTATTAAAGCCCAGTCAGAGCAGTTGACAGGCTCCTTTTAAATAGGACACTGTGATGTTTTAGTTTAATACATTCTGGCAGTGTCACTGGGGTTAAGGCTAATACTGGGATGTGTGGATCCTGTCATGTTATTGTCAGGAGGAATGCAGGGATTAGGTCTGAGAGTGGTGGTGGGTGAGTGCTGCAGCTGTGTACACTTATTAGAAAAGATTTAAGTCCCACTGGTAAAATCAATATATTAAATTGCAAGAGCCCCTGTTTTTAATTAGTTTAAATCAAATATATGGTTAGTGCCATTAGGGCTGCTATCCTTGAACCAAGTGAGGAAATGCTAATATTTATATGGAAACTGTTAATTTGTGGTTAAAATGATAACACATTTAGTTTTATGCCTCTAAATTGTCCTAACTGGGTGAATACCAGTGAGAAGAAGCAATGAGGGATGAAGTCTTCTGAGCAAGAACACAAGTAAGCAAATCTTGATAGCATGCCAGATAAAAGGACTACCTGTTGATATACAGCATTAGGAGACCATGATATTTTAAACCCTTTCCAGTCCTCCTCTCTAGGGCCTACATCAAAGTACTTTTATGAATTAACTACATATATATATATATCAAAAATACATACCATTACTACATATAAATAAAAAATGCTATTTTATATATCCTTATTTCTTCTCTAAATGGAAGAAACTTCTAAAGAAATGAGAGAGCCGTTTAAATTAGTTTCAGGATGAAGATTTTTCCTTCTCAACTGTTCAAAATAAACGAGACTACACACAAGGACTAATCACATGGATAAAGTTCTGCACATGCTTAAGTTTGGAAAAATGGAAACCCAAGAGAAAATTCTTGGCTAGGTATTCATTGGTGTAAATTGTCAAATTTCTACTGAAGCTGGCCCTGTGGTCTCATTTATACAACTCTACGTCCAAAGTAATTCCCATAAACTCCCTCTTGATTTACACGAGCACCACTGAGAGCAGAATTGGGCCAAAGAAATGCCCCTGTGTTGAAATAATGAGCATGCAGTAGTTTCTGCTAGAGCTTCAGAGAGTTTTCTCTCCCAATCTTGAAATTGTTTCTGAGGGAAGTTGCCTTTGCTGCAAACAATCAAAACATGAACCAGCTCCTATTAGTCACTGCTTATCATTATTAGCCTGTTCCATGTTGTTGAACTACAGCTGAATTCCCATCCTTGCAACAAACAGAATTCAGCAAATAATGTTTGGCAAAAATGTGAAACTGATATTTCTTAATACAAGACATATTTCATATGGAGAAACTTCAGTGCTGAAAGACTCCTGGTATCAAAATATCTGAATCATAGTACAAATAAACAGCGCCTTGTAAAGGCTGCGGGGCCAAATTCCGTGCTGGAGTAATTCCACTGAAACTGGTGGAATTGTGCCAGGAGATAAACTGCCATCTAGATGTTTTTGGTGTTGAAGATTTTGTCAGTAAAAATCTTTGCTGCACAAAAGGTTGCAGGTAGCAAAGATTGAATTGATTCTAATTCAAGAAGCCCCTTTGGAAATCTTTGTTTTATTGATGAGGACAACAAAGTTTGCTGAGCCCCCCCCTTTATTTGGGTGTATGTTCTACAATTCCATTATTTATACATAAATATAGCTGATTTCCAGCAGGTAACAGAGAAGGTAACACATTATGGGGTGTAATCCCCACCACACTGTGCCTTACCCTTTCTTTTAAACATTTGTGTCATCTACATCTCAGAGTCGGTGAAAATCCTGCAGAGATCCAGACTGAGTGGATTGAATTAATGGCAACTTGGAGACTACAAGTTTGAGTGTAATTGCTTTATTGTTTTGGAACCAAGATGCTTACAATCCAGTTCCTGTGCAAACATGTTTAACGTGTGTTAATGTGTTTCAAAACCAGACCCTCTCCACAAAATTCTGCTTTTCATTAATTGACATCAGTAGCATGGTACAGTATTTCAAAGCACTGGCCAAATATAAACTGTGTTTCTAATTTCCTTACTTTCCTGTGTTTGGAATGCCAATGTTAATTTGTTCCCATGGAAGAGTGAGAGCTGCCAGCCACAGTTTTATATAAATGGCTTTACAGTGCAGGGCTGCCAACATTAAATGATACTTAGGAATTTTCATGACATTTTGTATTTAATGCTGAGTGTGTGAGAGAGAGAAATTGAGGGAGATGTATGGCATGTTGAACAGCACGAGCTCTGATGATCAAGGGAAATGTTTGAAGAAGTTTATCCTTTGAGGAGCTGTTACTTAATGTTTCTACTCATTTAGGATTTTTAAATAATCTCTCAGATATTATATAGCATATTCCTGTGCCTAGAAAAAAGTTGTTTTGCAGGGAACTTTGTTGTTAACGATCTAAACAATTCCCCCCAATAATTTTAGTTATTTATTAATAGATGAGCAGGTGGACTTTAGTTTATGTTGTTGCTCTGATCATTCTGAGCTAGACTGCAAGAATGTGACATTACTCAACATGAGAAAATGCAAAAGCAAAAAAAGCTGCCACAACTAAGGAACAGGGGAATTAACTGATTCTGGTTAAACTGCCAACAGGTAATTTTTCTTTAGAAGAATAAGAGCAGCTTGATAAAATCTTTGCCTTTCTTAAAGAAAATCAAGCATTATCACAGTTTCTTTAGTGGTATGTCTGCCTTTGTACATAAACCAAATATGAAGTTCCCTTTAAACAGAGTTTATTTTAAACTGATAATGCTAAAAACAAAGTCTGTTTATGTATTTCTCCTTTTATTCCTGGAAGATATTCAAAATACAAATTGTTCATGTTTCAGTGGATTCCCCTTAATGAGTGCTATGGTTTATCTCTCCTTTTCCCCAGTTTATTGGAACAGGTGCAGTGTCTGCCATCTGTGCCAGCCCCGTGCTATACCAAACAAACAAAGTGTTGTTTTGCTTCACTGGATTTAAAAGTCTCCTGAGAGTAAAGAAATGAAAGAGAAAGAATTTAGAAAGTGCCTAGTGAAGGAAAGGCACTTCAAGTAATGTGCTTTGTCACTCAAGTCTTCCCATAAATTACCTTAAACTATTTCTAAACGGTTTGAAAAATATTGTCCGTGGGGGATTAAGTTTCTGTTGCATCTCGGAGGTTCCACACTATTCTTTATCATCTTTATCCTACCACAGTAGCTTCCAAGTTAGAGTCTTTTGTTGTCAGGTTGAATTAAATTTTGCACTAGTAAAAACTCTTATTTTCCTTCTTTTAAAGTGGAAGAACTGTGAATTTTTTTTTTTTTTTTTTCCCCCTCAGTGTTTCTGCTTCCACCTCATTTAAGAGATACTGCAAATAACCATCCAAGTTTAAACAAGATTATGTTGTAATTAGACAGACAAACTCATAATTATTTAAGGGCTAAACCAACAACAACAACCCTTTCAGGTTCATTTTGACAGTGTTTATCCAGTGTATCTGGAAAGGCTTACAATTAAAGTGCCTGAAGGGTGGGGATGAGATTTTTCAGCATGCAGTCAGTGCTATCGGGTCCACCTGGCCTGGGAAACTATGCAGGCTTTGTAGTAGAGAAAATCCCTTAACTTAGATCTTCATGGCAAGCTCTTAAAAGCTACCTTCCTTTAAAAAAAAAAAAAAAAAAAAAAACAACACAAGGAAAAGGAGGGGAGAGGAAGGCAGCGTCCCCCTGAGCAATAATTAAAGCGAGCAGGAGCTCTGTGGTGGGGGTGAGCTGACAATCAGGCAGAACATCGCTCTGCAAGGTTTTCCCTGTTGAGCACAAGCCTTTCAAATGAGCACAGAGTTTCCTCTGCTTGTCCCAGCGCTGAGTGATGCTGGGCTGAATCACACCTCTGCACAGCCCCACTGATGTCACCCCATCCCTCCGCTCCAGCCTGGCCCCAGGCCACCCCAGCAGTGAAGTCACCAGCCCTGACACCAGCCCAGGAGCTGGCACTGAGCTGTGCCCAGCCTGGGGGCTGGAAATCAGTCTGGGGGCTGGAAATCAGCCTGGGGGGTGGAAATCAGCCTGGGGGCTGGAAATCAGCCTGGGGGGTGGAAATCAGCCTGGGCTTTGGTTCTGGCACTGCAGCCCCTGGGACAAATCCTGCCTGGCCTTGGCACTGCTGGGGCTTTACCAATTGTTCTTTTAAAAAGAGAGCAGAGGAGCTCTGGGAGAAGTACTAAAAAATGCTCATGAAATAATGCAGTATCTGTAATGGGGAGTTTTAATTCTGATGGAGAGAAGGGTTTTTTCCTGGGAATGGAGCTGGTTGTGTTTCCCAATGTTGGTACCTTGAACACCCATTGACTGCAGTGAGTCCTTTGGCACCACCAGGAAAAGCCAATTCAGCTCTGCCATTTAAATGGAAGATTAAAAATTACTGTAATTTAGAAATTATGGTGCTTACATTTGAGTATTGTTCTTTTGTATCCATATTTTAACAATTTATTTACATAAGACAATTATCTGCAATGCCATGAATGATAACCAGTCATCACTAAGAGGAATCCATTCCTAATTGTATTTGTTCTTCCCACAAGCTGCTCTTCCCTTGGTTCCCAAGGTTAAAACTTATTGCTTCTTCCATCACTAAAAATATTCTGAACAATTTAATCTTGCTACTTTTATTTGTTTATTACTCTGCAGTCATTATAATCCCGCAGGGACTTTTTAGATGTTAATAAAGAGCACTGCACATCACTTTTCCTGAAGCTTGTGTGGCACTATAAACATCATGCTGAGTTTAAGTTCCCCTTTCTGACCATATCCTTAAAAAATCCAGCAATTGTTAAGAGTATGGAGGGGAGTTTTTTTTCTTTTCTTTTTAACAAAAAGAAATAAAAAGGGGGAAAAAAAAAAGGAGTAACTTTAGCCTCAATCTGCTAGGTACATAAAACAGTAAATGTTCAGTTGAGGCAGGGAAAAACCAGAACTGCTAGAGACTGGTTGTTTCCTTTTGGAGGAAACAATAAATGTGCCCACTTGTATTTTAACAACATTACTACTGGGCCCCTTAATTACACAAATATACTTGTAATAAACTGCAGGAGAGAAGAACTGGAAAAGAATCATTTATCACAGATCTTTCTCCTCAGCTCAAAAAGAAACTTTTGGGTAACCACTCTTAAATCTTGGCCCAAATCAGAAGATGAAGATATTTCAGCACTATGTGATGAATCATTTGTCTCCTGAGACAGGTGAAAAGGAGCAGCAAATCAGACATGTGGTGTAAAACTCCTCTCATTGGTGTGGACACAACTCTGACCTCTGAATACAATAGCTCCTGCAATCCATGGCATGCACTGTAATCAAATTACCAGAATATCAGAGTCCACATCCCCAGAAATCTCTGACTGCTGCACTACATTGAATCCTAACACAAGGAACACAGAAATACATGAGAGAATCCAGAACGATGCAGAAATGCATTCGAGCAAACCCCAAATATTTCTTCAGCAAACAGGAACTGTCACTCTGCTCATTAGTGAGAGGAGAGCTGCTTTACTGAAAATCCTGCAGAGGAGGGAGGAAAATCTCAGCCTAAATATAAGCCAGTCTGATACACTGAGTCTTTCCTCCCTGGGCTGGCAGCTACAGTCCAACAAGTGAGCAGTGCCTGGGAGGTAGAGAAGAGTGCTCTGAGCTCCTGCTCCTCCAGAGATGCTTTCACAAACCCCACACTCTGATTTCTGTGCTGTTTTTGCCATTGCACACAGCAGGACGAGAGCTGCTCTCTGTTCACACCAGACCCATGCGAGGACACCAGGGTGTATTTCAACAGCTGATCTTTCACCCCAGAACTGCAATTGCAAAATTGCTTTTGAAGACACAGAAAAACCAAAACAAAACAGAAAATGCTGTTGTTAGGGGCTGACTCAGGGGCTGGATGGCCCAGCCCTAGCAGAGGCTCAGAGTCAGGAATTCAGCAGGGCTATGGTATGCAGGGCTAGGTGCTGCTGATGTCACTGATGGGCTTATCTTGTACCAAAAGAAAATTCCTCTTGTATAATAGGGATCGTGGGTGGGAATTAAACTGCAAATAAATCTCTGCCTCACCTTCAGATGCCGTTATGCCTGGGGCATGGGCCACCAACGTTTAAGGGGGACAGACACACGCACATGCTCTGTATGTGAATGCACCGTGTTTATCTTCCTGAGGACATTCCTGAAATAACAGTTCGAACTTGCCATCACTCTGAGACACTAACACTTTACATCTGCAAACAGGAGTGCATGTGGATGTCAGCAGCTCACAGGTCTTTAATATTCATAGCTCTCAGGGCTGTATAGAGGTAATAAAAAACAAACAGCCGCCTGCCTATTTCTCAATAAAATAAATGTGTTGCACAGCAAATATTCCTAGAAAGCAAAAATTTCCTATGCATAAGCTGTGAGCCCCATGACAGGCTGAGGAGCAGAGAGAGGATGTGTGGAGCTGGCAGGGAGGGTCATTCCAGGCAGTGACCTCCTCTCCAGGTCTGTGTCCCAAACCCAGTGCCCCACCTGAGCTCACCTCCCTTGGCAGCACAGAGGAAACATGATGATCTCCAAGAAAAATGTGAACTAGGTCACCAAGCCACACTTG
Organism: Catharus ustulatus; assembly: GCF_009819885.2. Classification (NCBI taxonomy): domain Eukaryota; kingdom Metazoa; phylum Chordata; class Aves; order Passeriformes; family Turdidae; genus Catharus; species Catharus ustulatus. The sequence continues at coordinate 2,915,895 of NC_046237.1, read as the reverse complement.
CACGAGGAAGGGCACTCCACAGTGAGCAGCAACTGAAGTTTCTAATGGTTATTTTCCAAAACATCCCTCCAAATACTTCATTTCTGTCTAATAATTATAAACTGTGTTAACACCACTGGACCTCCCACATGCAGAACACCTGAGAGAGAGGAATGGCTGTAACAGCCTGGGTGCAAGGAGAGCACTGCTCTGCAGGGATTTCCCCTCTGGGCCAGCAGGACCTTTCCCCTCCATAGTTTGTTGTCCCCTAATCTCCCTGGCCCAGAGCTGCAGATGTTTGTTAGTGCTCACACAAGCTCCAAAAGCCCAGCTGGTCTTGGGGCACAGCTCAGTGTGTACATTCCAGGCTGAGATTTTGCTGATCACAATCAAAGGCTGAGATCCTTATCTGATGGCCTGATGTGCCTGATATCTTATTTTGTAATATCCCACAAACTGCTCTTTCTACAGCAGCAGAATCTGGGATTTCAGCTGAGAAATCCAGCAAGTAGTATGGCTTCAAACCTGGGAAACTGGTTTTTCATAATTTTCCTTTTATCCCAGTAAACCACAAGAAAGGCTGGATTCCCTGAACTCCTGCCCTGCTCCTGCCAGAGCCTGTGCAGGTGTAGGCCCACACTCTGCAGTGTTTGGGGGGATGCTGGAGCTGTTGTGGCAATACAAAATTAAAGGATTAATTAGATTTATGCCATTTATTTGGGCAGCTGTTCAGTAGATGAAAGGAAGTCTAATGCAAATGAAATGAATAAGCCTTAAGAGGCCAGTGTCCATTCACTTCTCCACTCGTGTCCCTCAGCACAGCTGGTGCAGAAATGGGCACATTCCCCTGGCAAAAATGAGGCATTTGAAGATTCCATCAGCTGAGCTTTCTCTTTCAAGTGTTGCCAGTAGATGCACAATATATACATGTGCTTTAAAAAGACTTTTATTTTGAACTCAAGATGTGAATCTATGGCATTAAGAAAAGCAGAACAATCCTTTATTTTGCTGCACCTGCACCTTAATGCCTAATGAGTTTAGTCTGATGGAATCCAGACCTCAGGAAGGATTATAAATTCTCATTTGATTTCATTTACTTCTAAAATACCTTAAACCAGCTGTACCAGTCCAGAATCCAGTCCTTCTTTCTCTATCAGTTTTCCAAGTGTTGAATCTTTTGCTGTCTTAAGTAACTTTATGCTATATAATGATACTGCAGTAGTAATAAAAAACAGAGAGCAGCTTGAAAAAAGTCATGTAGTAGAATTTAATTAGATATAAGCTTAAAAGCATCAGATGATGAGCACGACTTTCATAAAATTCTTTTGGCCCTGGAGGGAAAATTTGGAACTACCTCTCCAGACACCAGAGGTGCCTTTAGTCATTTCTGTCTGTCCTGTGTAAACACATCAGAGATGCTCAGGCAGTGACCTTCCCAAAATTACTGACTCAGGCCATTTATTATTAATAGTATCTCATTTATAAATACATTTAAAGACTCTTTACTTTGCCCCAGTGTAGGTACTGGAATGCAAGGGGAAAATTTGATCTCTGCATGATCAAATCATGGCATTGAAGAGTTAGTATAACATGATTTGATTTAAATTTGCATGTCCTCTGCACATGCCAGCTGCAGATTGAGGTGTTTGTGCTCCCATCTTCCTGCAAATCCTTTCCTTGTGGGCTTTTTTCACCCATTTTAGGTTTGCCTCTAGCAATCTCTCACACTGTCTCTTATCTCCCCTGGCTGAATACTCATTATTTCTGACCAGATCTGCTCAGCCTCTTGTCTCCCCTTCCCTGGGCCTGGGGATGTTTCCATTTGCTCAGTGCTGTGTGCACAAGCAGTCAGGGCAGGCTGCTGGTTTTTGCATCAGTGATATTTTGAGACCTGCTCAGTCTCAGAGCAGGTTGCAGGAAGCACCTTGGGCCCCATTTGTCGAGTGTCTGGACTGGGGGATTATTTTTCTCAAAAAAAAAAATTACTGCCACTTAACTTTTCTCCCTCTTTGTGCTCAGCAACCTCTCCCCCCTTGAGACACTCATCACCCTCCTGCTTTCCCCTCCTCCAGACCTGCCCTTTTCTGTGCTGTGGCTGCCACCTCAACCTGATCCTCATCACAATTCCTCCCCTGGCTGCCACTATCTCTGTGACCCCTGGATGCCCTGGCAGAATGTGTGACTCTCAATTCACACCTGGGCTGGCACAGCTTTCCTGGGAAGTTGGGCTGGCCAGATGCAGCTCCCTGATTCCACAGCCTCAGGGAAGGAGCCTGGCTGTCCCCTGAGTCACAGAGAGCCCTGAGCAGTGTGCTGTAGCTCAAAGGGGAAAAGAAGAATGTGCTCCTGCATCTCCACATCCTCGCACAGCTGCGCCCAGAGGATCTGGGGGATGTGTCAGACAGCAGCGTGCCTCTGCTCTCTGGCATTCCACCCTGTGCACAGAAAGAAAGCAGGAGCAGTGATGAGCTTCTGCCTGTCATTTGGCTCACTGCTGGGTTTGGCTGCAGGGACATTTCTAGAGCAGGGTGTGGAGCAGAGCTGGGTGCTGTGCATCAATCAGCTTGCCCTGAGCACCCACAGTCCCTGCAGGAGCCCCTGGAGCTGCTGCCCAGGAGCTTCCCAGCTCCCAGGTACACCCAGACACAACAGCCCTGCTCTGGCAGGGGTAAACACCAGCCTTGGCTACATGAACCCTGCTCCCAGTGCCAGCAGGAGAGCTTGAGACATCTGTGATGGCCACAGCACTGGCCAGCTGGGAGGACACAGGAGCAGCCACAATTCACAGCACCAGCACAGTCACAGCCTGCCTCTCTGTAAAACAGCCACCCCCAGGGTTTGGGAGTGGGAGAGCTGCTGGGGTGAATCCCCAGCTCAGCACTGTCCCCTTTGCTGTGGAAGGAGGAACAAGATCTGAGAGCCTGGACAGGGAGGCCCTGCAGGAGATTTCCTTATAGTGGATTCCAGCAGGATGAAGGTAGAAATAGAGGGAGTCTGTCAAAAGGAATAACTTCATGAACTCCCATTTTTTTTCTTTTCCCTGTCACCCCTCCCTAATTCTCCATTCCCTCACACCACTGAAATCCCACAGCAATGCTCAGTGTGTTACAGCAGCTGCAGATGGATTGCAGCTCCATGTGCTGCTGTGTTTCACGTGACAGGGCTGTGAATAAGGTATTCTGCAGAAACACAACTCTTCCCTGCTTATTTAACTTTGCTTTCCCCAGATACACATGCAGACACAGCAAGCAGCACCAGGAGTCACACCACTGTTGGTCTGTTTACTATTAGGAGAGTTTTGTGTTCGCAGAGCAGTCCCACGTGTAAATTTTTCACAATACCTTTCATCTGCTCTGGCTCTGCTTTCAGCAGAGAAACCACAGCCTAAGCGGGCACCCATCAGGGCACACTAGGGAAGGAAAATGGATTACCTGTGCATAACCTGCCCAGATACCTCATGGATGTTCTTTAAAAAGAAATGGTTTTACCATCCAGCATTGCCTTAGAGTGTCTGCAGAGAAATCCCAGCAGGGAATGGCTCTGAATTCAGACTGCAGCACGCACAATTCTCTCCGTCCTTTCCTTCCCAATTTCCTCCTTTGCCATCTACCATACTTGGGAATTTTGACTTAAAAGGCTCCTGGGTGACACATGGGGCGGGAGGATGTGGTGACTCACAGCATCCTCTGGTCCCCACACACATTCCAAGCTGGGATGTGGCTCCTGGGGGAGCAGGTGGCTCCTGCACTGCGCTCCAGAGCGTGGGCACAACACCAACCCCAGCACCGGGAGAACCCCAATCCAGCAACACCAGGAAGGCAGAAACACCAATTTCTGTCCTGAGCAGCCCTTGCTAGCTGGAGTTTGACTTAGTCAGGAAGAGCTTGCTGCTGTTTGGGAGATAATTAAACCCATCTTCCCTCGCCCGGCTGTTTGCACACGCACAATGATACCATTGTTCAGAGTCATGCAACACATATGCTGACATTAAAGTGTTTAATCTTGTAGTACAGTATTCCATTATTTTTTGGACATCTGTACATGATAGAAAGGCTACGTATTAAGGGATTTGTTGACAAAGAAATGGCTAATGCTGATACATGTGTGGACTGAAAGGATCTTTCCAAGTTGTGCTCTGCAGCAGGGAGGCTGCTGCTTCCCAGGCTGAAGCCTGGCACAGATGTGATATGCACTGTTGCTATTACCACTTTTCAATTTATAACAAGGAGTCAGTGTTTAGAAGAATTTTGGAAGCTCCCTGCTGGGTTTGTGGCTAGGTGGTCTTGCTGGCAATACCAGCTCCATGCTGAAAGCTGAAAAAATGAAGTGATGGCTAAAGGGAGAATATTAACTCCAGAGGGTTTTTTTTTTCCCCTTTCGAAGCAAAAATGCTTAGCCCAGATCACTTTGCAGAGTGAGCACTGAAGAATTTCCAACCTCTGGGTTTGGGAATCAGGATTTATGGAGCCTGGTTTTCATCTTTGAAATTAGTGCATTAGCCCTGCTCTCCACCCATGGATGGGGCAGGACTTTGCCCTGGCACACACTGAATTTACCATGCAAGAAACAGTTTTATCACCTTCTCCTCCCTCCACCTGGCTGTAAAATGGGTCCATGAGCAGGGAGCAGCTGGGGGCAGGTTCCCTTCTGCTGAGCTCTGCCTTGGCTCAGAGCAACCCCTTCAGCAAAGGGCACTTGGGGACAAGGACATCAGGCAGGGCTTGGGCAGATGAGCCCAGAGCCCCCCAGATACCTGGGGGTGCTGAGCCTGTGCCTCAAGGACAGGCTATGTGTTTGGAAGTGGCAGGATGGCAGCAATCCCCGGTGATGGGATGCTTTAATGAGTTATAGAAAAACCACAGGTTATTTTTCTAGTAAGCTTATCTCACAGATCAAAATGTAGGCTGTATTTGTTTTTCCTTAGGTTTCTCCAAAAACCTGCACTAGCTTCTAGATGACTTGGAGAGCAAATATTCCATGTAAGAAGTCCTCCAAATACTGTTTTTATCACTCTTTAAAAAAAAAAAAATATATATATCCCATCACACACCCCAGGACATTTGCTCTACTCCATTTATAGAACTCCCAATTTATATTCTTCAGCTATTTCTTCAAATATTTCTGTAACTGCTGCTTTAGCTGCAGCATGTAAATCATGAAGCCGAGAGAATGAAACAAATGAAAACCAATCACAGAACTTTGCATTCCCAAATTCTTGCCATTATAAATTTCCTGTAACTCTTGCTGTCAAGCACACTGAGGAGGGAAACATGTGCCTTTGCAGGCTGTGGCCTGGCATGACATTATTGCAATAATCTTTATTATAGTCCCCCTTCTCCTCAGAAAAATATAAGGACTGACCTCACATTTCTTGCTCAATCAGGCATCCTGCTGAGCCCAGTAGGCTCTTTCAGCTGCACAGACCACTGGATCCTCCCCCTAATTGCTTTCCTCCTTCTTGAACCTCAGCAACATAAGGAGAAAAGGCCTATATTTCATAAGTGCCATGGTTTTATCCACCAATTTAGAGACAAAGAAGCGCGATTTATAGAGGGAGCTTTTAATGCCTGCTAATTAGAAGCCCATCAAGAGGTCTGGGGTTTGGCATCCCGAAAATTTACAGCCCAAGGGGTGGCCCTGGCCTCTCTCCTGCCCTGCTGGGAGGTCCCTGCTGCTCCTGCCACGCTGCCCTGGGAGCTGGGAGAGCACAGCATCCACCCAGAGCTCCTCTGGGGAAGGAAAAATCGGTTTTTGCAGTTGAATACACATCCCAAGGGGGACAGGAGGGCGAGGCAGGAGAGGGGAGTGCAGCAGTGAAGACAGGGCTGGTGGGGCCAGGTGGAGCTGGTGCCAGGGATTTTGGGGATCTCTGCACTGAAGTGATGCAACAGAGCTCCTGAAGCTTTGGCTTCCACTTCAGGGGGTGATGATGGACAGAAATAAAGGTGAATTCTCAGAAAATTAAAATGAGATTTTGCACTGCTGGGTGCACATGTGTCAGTCAGAGTTTGGTGTCTGATGGAAGCACTGAGGCTGAGATCCATCCCCTGATCTCAGGACAATCCTTGCCCCCTCTGGAGAGGCAGTGCCCATTTTCTGTAGCTTGCAGCCGTTGGAGAAAAAGCAGATAAATACTTTCCTACTCTCTAAACTCACCACACAGGTAGACTCTGAGAACCTGTTAGAGCTTAATGCCAGAGTGGGGCAGATTTTTTTGGCATCCAAATCTCTGAGGGGTTTCTCAGGCAAGTGCTGATGGCTCAGCAGCAGCCTGGCTGAGAGGCTGAGGCAGGGGGTGTTGTCTTTTGGAATCTATTTTCCTTTGACTTATCTTTCAGTCTCAGGAATTCAGGACCTTTAATCTATTTGAGATTAAAGCCCTTTAGAAATCCCTTCTGGCCTTTTTTGGGAGTGAAGAAGTTACAGACACCCTACTGCACATTCCTTCTGCTGCCTTTTTCCATTGTAAATGAGAAACAAGTAGCTCTAATTGTTCTAAGCACTGCAATAAATGAGACAACTGCTCTCAAAGTGCCTTATAAAAACAATTAACATATTATCAGGTGAAAGCGTGAACAAGAAAATTTAAGTTTTTACTTGTTTATATATTCAAAGTATATTCTAAGTGCATCACCCAAATGTGCCAAGGGAGGGAGAGGAGTGGAATTACCAAAGGTTTCCTGGTTTGGCGACCTGAGAACAGAGTCTATTCATCTGATGTTGAATTTCTTTCTGAAAAGCATTTTTTTGCATCTTCAGAAAACAAGAGAGTAAAAACACCTAACCAGGGAGATTGACCTCCCATGAAATCCATTGAAATTAATGAAAATATTTCTGTTGACTTCCCTGGCATTTAGATAACCTCTTTAATGCTTCGGTAATAATTACTTTTTAGCACAGTCATTCTTGGGGAAAAAAACAATCTTGCTAACAACAGTGCAAGCTGTGCCTCAGCAGAGTCCTCGCTGTCCTGTGTCAGATTTTGCCACCAGCAATCCCTGACACCAACAGAGCCCCAGCCAGGGCTGGCAGATTTAGCTCAGGCTGCCTTTGCTCTTGCCAGCAAGGATTTACAAAGGAGCTGCAAACAGCTGGGGTGCTTGTTTCTAATCTCAACATATTTTGCTGTGAAAATGGCCAAAGGTGGGATCAGTTTAAGTTTCCAGCTTTTTGCTTTGGAAATTTGGGCACCTGGGGTGCTAAATCCGGACCACAAGGTTTTGTGTCCAGCATTATATTTTTGGTACTGGCTTTACCTGCATTGCTCCAAGTTCTAAATATCAACAGCCACACTTTTCCATCCCTGCCTGCTAATGTTTTTGAGTTCTGTATCTCCAGCACACGTCAGAACAAGCAGCCAGTATTTGTTGACATTTCATCCCCAGCTTTCCCATATTTTTGGATCTGATACCTGGCTACTTCACACCTGAGCACATGGATCCATCCTGTTTTCTTTTAACCATCCCTGCCAGTTGCACAACCGTGTCCTGCCCCCTCTTGCATCACCAGCAGGCCACAACAGAGGCTTGGAGAGACAAAGGACTTGAGAGAGCTGGGAGCCCTCTCTGTATCTGATAGAGCAGCCTCAGATCCTGCTGATTGCAGGGCCAGGCTTTCAAAGGTGCAGATCTGACTTGCATATTTGAGACAGGTGTGGCTGAGTCACTGATAACCACCAGCCTGAGATATTCCTTGTTTTGGCTGCATCACCTTAATTGTCCCCCCACGATTTTTGGTGTCCTGCTTGTTTTCTCACGCTGGTGTCCTCCTCCATCCCACAGCTCCCAGCTCTGCACCTTTCCCAAGGACTGTGCCAGAGGGAGTGTCTGATGATCCTCATCCACCGTCCTCCAGTTAACTGCCACACTCACCATGCCAAAGGTTACTTTACACCAGCAAATTCTGAGCCCTGTGTTAAATTAGAATTTTTCTGCAGTGGTTGTGCCCCCAAAATGCAACACTGCTTCTCAGAATGAGGAGAGGCTCCTGTTGACACGTGCATCACCTGCGAGTGACTTGGGATTGTTTTGTAAGGAGAGGAAATGCACTGTTTTCCCACAGTTGAGGCACACAGCCTGTTTCACAGCAGAGTTATTTTTCAAGGGTGTTCTTCCTTTTCCTATTTTACAACCTTTGATTGCACATCCAGAGCTTTGGCTTCCTCTCCAAGCAGCTGCCTTGCCAAGGCATTTGAATTGTGAGCTGGAATTTCCAATGTTTGAAATTAGCATCTGGGCTAAAACCATTCACCAAAGCCTTTGGGTAGTAGATTTGTGAGAACTATGAGCCTGGGACAGAGATGAGTTGAAGTTCTGTGGGCAGAAGGGCTATGAAGCATATCCAGCAAATATTCAAAATGCTTGATGTCTTTAAAGGGAGCATTTAACATTAATTTAACATTAATGGCTAAAACCCAGCTGAGACTAAGTCCTTCAAGAATGACCAAAAGGTTCTTATGGTCATTGTGGCAATAGGGATCATGGATTTTATAAATCTAATGAATAAACTACAGTCACATCCAAAGAGCTGCAGCAATTCTCCAGTTTCAGCGAACATTTAAAATACCATTATTCCCCCCTGCCCTTTTTTTTTAAGCTCTCCCCCCTCTCCCCCTTCCAGCTCCTCAGGTAATTAAGTGGAAATGACCCAGATGCAGCATTGTCAAAGGTCTAACACCCATCAAACCCAGGAAACTCAGGCTCCTTGAATGCTCCCCTGCTCACCCCGTGCTGTTGTGCTTAAGGTATTACAGGGCTCTGCAAAAAGTGCTTGATCAGATCTACTGTACCATATGTTCCCAAATACCAGCACACAGCAGCATGACTTAGGGATAGGATTTCAGCCTTCATAATGAAGAGTCTTGCTTTTATGAGTTGGAGTCAGACCCTTGACGTTATTTTAACATAGATTTTGGTGTTTAATTATGTAATAAGATTTACTGCAGTCATCTAACAGATGTTGATTCAGGGTCAGTGTTTCTCATAAATTAGTTCTGAAAGGATTTGTTACTTCTGGGTCAGCAGATAGGTCCAGAGTGCAAAGAAAAAGGGGAAAAACAATAAACACTGAGTTGAAGGGTTTCTTGGGATTCTTTCTTCAGTTACATATCCACATATTTTCATGATCTTAATGACTATAGCCACAGGAATGTTTGCTTTAACACTAAAGATGGCTCAGGCCAAAACCCTATATCCAAACATCTGCAAAGCATGGGAAAGTTCAAACTTTGGGGCTCTTTATTTTATGACCCTGGCCGTTAATTTTTCATACTAACACGACACATTTTTTCTAGGGCTCAGCAGTGGGAATTGCTGCTGTGAACTTTAGCAGCACCCCAAAAAGTTTCATTGTCATGTGCTTGTTGTCAGACCTTGTGTATAAAGTGCAGCTAAAGGCCAGTGTTGGTTGATGTAGTTGTCATCACACACACACACTGAAAAACTGCACCCACCTTCCTCTGGAAATTCAGCCTTCCCATGTCTTTGTACAAATCACATTTGTACATCCTGCTGCTAACAGCTGCAGCTGAACCCACCCAGCATTATATTCATTCTTCTACATTTGTGGTTAAAGGACTGATGCCATATTAAAGTATTTTTTCATTCCCTTTTAGTTTAGGTGCGGATAAATTCCTTTAAAACTGAAATTATTCTCTTTATATCTTATTCTATTAGGAGTACTTTGGAGGAAAGGGATTGAGGCACGTTTTATAGTGTTGCTAGCACGTCCAGGGCAGTTGTAGCCTGCCAAGTCTTTTACAAACACTGGTGAATATTCACAATATTCCTCCACATCAGGGTATGAGACACTAAATGTTGTCCCTGAGATGTTTCAGTAGAGGTGCGACAGAGACTGCTCAACATATAAAACCATTTGCTAAACTTAATCACCTTTGTCTTGGAAAGTTTAGAGGTTTCATACCTAAAAAACTCCTCTAAGATGAATCCCAGCTATGAGTAAGAGCTCTGAAGCATTTCCCTGAGCAGCAATCACACAGTGGCAAACTGGACTCCTCACAGAAGGGATGTGAGAGAGGAGGAAGAGTCCATGGCCAGCGCTGAGCCTCGGCCAGCAGAGCTTTCCTGGACACAGCCCTGCTGCCAGAGCCTCCCCAGCTCTGTCCCTGCCATGGGGACACCCTGGCCAGCGCTGATCTGTGTTTGTACCACGCAGAGCTGTAAATTTAAACAGCACTTCCCAGAGCCGGGCTTGGAACTCCTCTTTTTCAGGAGTAATTCCCTTTAAGTCAATGGATTTACACAATGGATTTGCTGCTGCCAGAAGAAAATCAGGCCTGTAGAAAGACACACATTCTTTGCCAAGGAAATCTCAGAGCTAACTACTTGAATTGTGCAGTCAAGCTGCAGAGAGGTCAAGTGGACAGACGACAGGACTGTCCATATAGGAAGTCCCTGGTTCAAGCCTCAGCTCTTAAAATGTCGTGTGTTGTGACCTTGGGCGAGTCAGTTCATCCCCTCATACCTCCTTTTCCTCCTTCCCCTTTGTCTGACTTGTCTGTTTAATTTGGAATTTGTTCCCAGAAGGGTGCCTTGCCTCCTGTGTTGGGCTGGGGCACTGACACCTCTCCTCCCCCTTGCTGGAGGACTGGCTTGAAGCCTTTGTTTCCTGCCAACACTGAGCCCCCATTTCCGTCCCCACGAGCAGGGTTACAGGGACCACCAGCTGTCCATCAGGGGACAGCCAGACCTGTCACCAGACTGACCTGGGAGGCTCTGGCACTTGTTATTTCACAGTCAGGGCTGGGAGGTGGAAGGAAGTCCTCACTTTGAACAGTTGCTTCACAGCCCTGATCACTAAAGGTTTTTTAAATGAAAGTTTTGACCCTACGGAGAGGAGCCACGAGCTTGTGATGAGTTCAGCTGGCACCAAACGTGGGTCACTGGCATGAAAAGCCTCAAGGGCTGGCATTTGTGTCTGGAGTGTGTGGGTATGTGTGTGATTGTCAGAAGCTCAGCCAGGACAAGGAGCAGCACTCCTGAAAAGCCCCATCTGTTTGTCCCAGCTCCTTCCCACAGCAGCTCGGTCCTTATCGGTGGCAAATGTCCAGAGTCACTTGTCGAGCACAAAGCTGCCAAAAACCATTAAAACACAATGGCCCCCTGTACCAGCCAACTGTAAAACTGTTCCAAAGGGAGCCTGATAAACACATATATGCTATAATAGCCCAGATAGAGGCAGGCATTTCCTATGTGCTTTAATGATCTGGGCAGCCCCTGATGCTGCAATCAGATATTCCTGCCCTTTTCTGTTGTGGCAACTCGCGAGCGTGTTTGAAGGCGAGGGGAAGGGGAACAAAGCAGGTGGCTAATGGGCTGTTTTCTGTTCCAGTGGAGCATGACAGAGAGTTCCACCATCAGCGCTGCCACTACCGAGAGTTCAGGTTTGATCTGTCGCGGATCCCGGAGGGGGAGGCGGTGACGGCGGCCGAGTTCAGGATTTACAAGGATTACATCCGCGAGCGCTTCGACAACGAGACCTTCCAGATCAGCGTCTACCAGGTCCTGCAGGAGCACCCTGGAAGGTGAGGGAAAGGCCACAGGTGGTTTGTTCCTCCAGGGAGTTACACCCAGTTGTCCCATGGCTGGGTTTGGCACTGGGGCTGTGCAGGGAGTCCCAGCCAGTGCTGCTGTGGTGCTGTGTGCTGGGACATGGGGACAGTGTCCTGTGTGCTGGGACATGGGGACAGGTGTCCTGAGAGCACACAGCTCCTGTGTGCTGGGACATGGGGACAGGTGTCCTGTGTGCTATGACATGGGGACAGGTGTCCTGTGTACTGGGACAGGGGGACAGGTGTCCTGTGTGCTGGGACATGGGGACAGTGTCCTGTGTGCTGGGACATGGGGACAGGTGTCCTGTGTGCTGTGACATGGGGACAGGTGCCCTGGGAGCAGCAGGCACACAGGAGCTGTGTGCTGTGACATGGGGACAGTGTCCTGTGTGCTGTGACATGGGGACAGTGTCCTGGGGGCAGCAGGAACACAGGAGCTGTGTGCTGGGACATGGGGACAGGTGTCCTGGGAGCAGCAGGCACACAGCTCCTGTGTGCTGTGACATGGGGACAGGTGTCCTGTGTGCTGTGGCATGGGGACAGTGTCCTGGGAGCAGCAGGCACACAGGAGCTGTGTGCTGTGACATGGGGACAGTGTTCTGTGTGCTGTGACATGGGGACAGTGTCCTGGGGGCAGCAGGAACACAGGAGCTGTGTGCTGGGACATGGGGACAGGTGTCCTGTGTGCTGGGACATGGGGACAGGTCTCCTGTGTGCTGGGACATGGGGACAGGTGTCCTGGGAACACACAGCTCCTGTGTGCTGTGACATGGGGACAAGTGTCCTGGGAGCAGCAGGCACACAGCTCCTGTGTGCTGTGACATGGGGACAGTGTCCTGTCTGCTGGGACATGGGGACAGTGTCCTGAGAGCCTCCCCATGCCCCAGGGAGCATCCCCAGCACTCCTGCTCTGCCTCTGGCAGCACTCAGTAGCCTGGCCATGTGCTAGTGCACACAAACTATCATGAACCAGGAATATTTCAATATTTCTGGAAGTCCTCCCCCCTTCCTCCTGCCTCTGATGGACCCTGATGTGGCAAACCCAAATGCTTCCTTTGGAATTGTAGCTTAATTACTAGCCCTTATTATCAAAGGCATTCGAGCTCCCTAATTAACAAAGACAGATGACACCATGCTTTTTATATTGACTGATTGTTCTGCATGTGCAAAACTACAAGATGAGCTATTAAATCCCTTCCAAGCAATTATTAATGTATGCCAAGCTCCCTGACAAATCCTCCAGGGAACTTGAATAAGAACATATGTTCAATTTTCTCATCTGGTTTTAGTTCCAATTAATCAGCAATCCCAAACCACTTATCAAAGGCACTTAGTTTCATTTGCACATATTTCTTTCACATACAAATCCTACCAAAAGTGAGATTGCATTTATTTACGTGGAAAGTATTTACAGTCACATTCTAGTCAGAAGTTATTCTTCAGGACTACTAAAAATGGGCTAATAATACTACAGTCCTAATTTAGGTTTATGAAAAGAGAAACTCTAGGGATTTAAAAAGCAAAAAGTCCAAAAGGGTAAGAAAAAAAAGTATAATCAGGACTCTGGCTTTATAGTTTTATAAGAGCTAATAAAAATGCAGAAAAAAAAATTGAAATATGTCAACTTTTTTTTAATGGTGAGAATTTCTACCGGCTTTGCTGGATGGTAAAAATATTTAATCACTGGTGTGTTTTCTTCCACATCTAAAATTCTGATTTTATAGCTTAAAACTCACAGTTCTCCTGGCATTTCTGGCAATTATTTGCAGTGTTTGGGGACTGTACTAAAATTAATCTATTTCTATCAAACAGTGGTAATTCAAACTGTGCATTTTAACCAGGTCTTCCTTAAAGGAGAAGCAGAAATGTGCACAGGACCCATCAGATGTCCTATTTACCCTAAGCATTTCAGTTTATTCCCTCTTAGGCCATTCCAGAGGCAGCAGCCTCCCTTTGCTGTATTTCTCCAGTAGATTATTTGGGTACAAGCTTGCAGGGATGACTCTCTGCTCTTGGGAAGAGCAGAAACTGTAGAAGTGTTGGCAGAGGGGGAGGCACCAAGCTGTGTGCCAGGGCACTGGGGAACTGCCAGGAGCTCTGCAGTAAATGCCCTTCCCCATCAGGTGCCAGGGAAGTTTTCCCTCAGATCTGATGAGTGAGGTGCCCACTAGGAATCTCACAGAGTCAGAATGAGAGCTGATATCTCAGTTTTGCAGTGGTGCATTCAGAAGTTTGTTACAGCTTTGTTTAGAGGGGATGGGAAGGTGCTGCTGGGGATAGCTCTGTGTGCAGCAGCAAATGCTTCTGCAAACTCCTCCACTAATTCCTATTCCTAAAGGAAAAAAAATGTATGCAAAGGGCAGGCCTATACATCAAACTGTCTGGAAGAGGTGAGGGATCTTGCTAATTATACAGATGTTCCAGCCACAAGATTAGATGCAATTTTACTGTATCATATTCACCACAGGAACACTCATTAAAAATGAATGTTCATGCACATTCCCCCTTTGCATACATTTTGGCACAGGCTACGGTGAGTTTTGAACAGTTTGTCCTGAAAAAATATTCCTGTTGGTTTGGGTTGACCAAAGGTAAAAATATTGTCACTAACATTTGTAAAAATATTTGCTCTTTTTCTGCATTTTTCCACTGACATTTTCCACCCGGCTCTGTCACGGCCCAGCCATCCAAGTCAGTGTGTCATTGGGCAAGTGGAGAAAGAAAACAAACTCTGTGCAGTGTTGATCAAAAAACACCCATTGACTTTGATGCTTCCTTGGCTGTTTGTCTCATCCTGAGCCTGGAAAGTCAGCCCCATCTGACGTTGTTAGCAACGAGGGCAAAACAAAGCCAAACCCCCCCACGCAGCTGGGGAACCTCTGCTGCCTTTGGGTTTCCTTCTCCAGGGCTCTTCTGCTGACACAGAAGCACAAAAGGTTGGGATTGCCTTTGGAGACCTGGACCATGAGGGGTTCTCCAGGCTGGGGCTGCTCCTGTATAGTGCCCAAGGCTCCAGGGACAGCTCAGCATCATCTCACCCTCAGCACAGAGCAGCACAGAGAGAGCTGCAGAGCTCAAGCTGAGGGTGGCTGCAGGGATTTTGCTCTGTGAGATGTGCTGAAGGCAGGATTTTCAGTTAAACCACAGGGGAGGGAGTGATGGTGCCCTCAGTTCACTTGGAGCAGAGGTATGAGCAGTTCAGCACTTAATGACTGCACGAGTTCAGACAGGTTGGAGGTGTCTAACCAGCAACATCTTCATTGTCAGTGAGGAATACAGGCTTAGTGCTTCCAGAGCAGCAGCTGCACCCCCAGCACACCATTCCTGAAATCCTCAACAGCACCAATGTTTGCAGGGCAGAAACTCTGCCCCATCCACCCACCCAACCTAACAACCCTGGCAGTGAAAATCAGAGCCCAGCCCTGCCCTTTGCAGCAGAGGAGAATTTTGAACTACTAGAAATTATATCTGTCAGGCTGGAGGTATTATTACAGGTGTTTGTAGGAAATTAGGCTAAATGATCAAATATTCTTTCTAACTTTTCCAAATCATTGCAAGGCAAGCCCTTCAGACTGGCAACATCTCCTTGAGGAAAAGGCATGCACAGCATTCTTCAGGCACACAGCATCACTTACTCACTTTAGGCAAACAAGTACATTCATGAACAAAAATGTCCCAAATATCACAAATACTGACCATGTTTTAACTGCTATAACATGTCTCAAAGCTTCCAAGTGCATAGCTCAAAGTCCAGTGACTCATGTCCAACCTGTGTTTGGACTCTGTGGCTCGCTCACCCAAAGCCTGGGACAGGGTTTTACAAAGCCAGGGACTGCCTTGAGAAGGGTGTTTGGTGCAGTGTGTGTTTGTGGTGACAAGCCCTTGTCACTGGGAGCTGCAGGTGGCCTTTGGGGAGCCAGGGGCTGCTCAAGTCTCCTCCCTCCTGGAAAAGGAGGGAGAGCAAAGCAGATCCCAGTGCTCAGAGCATCCCCCTGTTTATTAACCTGGAGCTGAAGGAGAATTCAGACTTTAGAGCTGCCCTAAAGCTCAGAGCTCGATCCTGCTTTTCTGTCTGCACCTTTTGAAGCTGAAATACCTCATCCCAGAGTTACATCTCCTATTTCCTTGCACCCAGCACTTGCACTGCAGAGTGAATCCCAATCCCTTTGAAGTCCATGGGAGTTTTGTTACTGGAGGGAATAAAACCAGGTACTTGACCAGCCTTTGGAAATTGAAATGTAGTTGTTACATGTTCACTTTGTGGCCATTATGGATTTCAGGGCTTCAAAGGCAGTGATTTGAATGCTCATGTTACCAGCCCTACAGAAAAATCAGATCTTGCAGGATGCATTCCTGGCTTTGACTTGCAGCTGGAACGCTTTAGCCTGAGCTTCAAACTACACCACTGCTGCAGCAGATCAAACCTGAGCCCCTCTCCAGACCCCTTTCTGCCCTTCACTGGAGTCTGGTTCCATGCTGTGGGTTGAAACATGTAATTCTAGTACCAAAGAAAGGCCCACCCAGCCCATAAAGCAGATGTGCCTCCTTTCTGGAGCTTTTTTAAATACCAGTGTGATCCTTCTGAGGATGGCACAGCACAGTTTGATTTAATGGTGTGCCCCAGCACCATGACAGCATCTACAAACACTGACAATAACTTTGATTATAAATTTTTGGTGACTTATCTCAGTTGATAACCACATTTATCTCTCAGCAAGCAGCAAGGGAAGTTGAACACAGAGATCCTGCAGCTCTCCAATAATAGAGCTGTATCTGGTTTTCTCCTAAAAGCCAGTGCAGCCTGCAAAACCTCTGACAAATCTTGAACTTAGCAAGGCACAGCTCTTCACAGGCACTTGAGGAGCTGCAGGAGGCATTTTGCATACCCCAGTGGGTCCTTGCTGGGTAAGTGATGCACTAATGAACAGCCCTTCAATGCTGAGCAGAAACAGCTGTATAGAAAGTGTCTGAGATATGTGTACAGCCTCATTTCTCTCAGCACTGTTTTTACAAGAGGCTTCATATTTAGGAAACATATTGCATCTCTAACAAACTCCCATTGCCACTTTTAATCAGCATTTGAGATCTAGATCTCTCCCTTCTCCAACACTTTGGGAAAGGCAGCCCAGCCACTAAAAGCACACAAAGCAGAATTAAGAATCTGCTTCAATTTTAAAGTGAATTTAATTTTTCCCTAGATTCAACCGAATTTACACAGATGTTTCACTACCAGTACAGCAAATTTTCAGGCTGATCCTTGGAAAACACCTCCAGCAAACTGAATTCCTGCTGCGGACATCCCTTCACCTGGCAGAGCCCCTGGGCATGGGGAGAGGTTTTTTCAGTGGGCAGAGTTTTTATCAGTGGGGAGAGTGAGCTCATTTATCAGTGGGGAGAGTTTTTATCAGTGGGGAGGGAGAGGGAAGCATAAGCAGGGGATCCCAGGCACAGGGAAGGGAAGGTGTAGGAGGAGGGCTGCACCAGGTCTGTGTACAGAGGGTGTTGCAAACGTGCCAGGGAGAGGCCCAGGGAGATCCTGGGGCCCTCTCAAAGTAGGAAAGTCTGAAAAATATTTTCCTAAGCTTGTCTTTGGACAGCTGCAGCTGACTTTAAGCAATGACACCAAGCAAACTGGAATCTGGATACGGCAGGTTTTTAATCCAAACAGATGTCTCCTAACCCCACATCTCCTCTCACCCTCCCAGGATGCCCTTTCTGCCTTCTCCTCCCTCCACCTGCTCAAACCTGGAGGTGAAAAATCCCCTTCCCCCCATGCCAGCTCTGTCCTTGGGCTGCCTGCTGGAAAACTTGCAGTGCCTGTGACCCAAACAGCCCCTCTAGGGTTAGAATATGAGTCAAGAGGAGAGGATTGTGCTCCTGGCTTGGACGCCGTGGTTCACATGCTGAATCAATAAGAATTCAACATATCCATGCCTCAAGTGTTTCCTACTTTAAAACAGAAGCAGAAGGGCTTACCCACATTTGTGAAGCCATTCAAAGGCTGTTGCAAGGTGCCACTGTGTGGTTAGTGTTTAAAACTGAGAGGTTTGTGATTGCTGCAGGCAGCAGGGAGGGATCAGGACAGCCCAGCTGCCAGGTGTGCTCTTTGGGCTGAGGTTTTACCTGTCCCTGCTGCTGTCAGGACAGAGCCAGGGCTCTGGGGCTGCTCCCAGCACCTTGTCTTACTGTGTAATGGAAATCACCTTGTCTTACAGTGTAATGGAAATTGCCAAGAGTCACCTTCACTGCTGCTGCCTTTTCCCTTTTATTTTTATCCCACTTGGAAGTGCTCATTAGTGTTTACTACCACTTGTCAACCAGCAGCTTGAAATAACAGGGCTGACGAGAGGGATGGGACAGTGAGTGAAGAAAACAGACATAAAAGCAGGGACTGTTTGGCAAGAGGGCTGTCCTAAAATAATGTAGACCTTACAGCATTATAGTCTAGAAGTGCAGAGTTTTATCTCCTGTTCCCTTGCTAATGCAGAATTTCTGTCTCTCATGTTTTCATCCATGTTCTCCTCACGCCCCAACTCACCAGGCAGGTGATTGGGGCAGATGCAGCACTTCTCATTTTTGTATATATTTCTAGTCTTTATGGCTTCAAACCAAACTGCATGCCAGGGACTGAAAAAGTACCCCAGCAAAAAGCAAAGAATCCATACATACTGTTTTCACCAGGCTTCATGGTTGTTAATCCTTTCTCTTATTTTAGAATTGCCATGTTGCAACAATTTCCTTTATCCCACACCCTCCCTTCCCTGCCTTTTCTGTACTCGTGTTCTCTAATTTCTGTGCTCATCCCTGCAATCCTCACTTCTTCCAGCCCTTTTCTCTTTCACTAAATATTTGTGATCCCTTTCCTTACCACCATCTGCCCTTTGGCAGGTCAGCCCTTCCACCTCCAAAGCTCCAGCTGCTTCCCAGACACGATCTCACATGCATCCTGCCCAGCCACCCTCCACTGCAGTGCTTGTTACTCACCCTGAGCCCAGAAAACAAGTTCACTAAGGAAGTCTCATAGACCACACAGCACTTCTGTGACCTGTGGACAAGTTTTTGGGAGTGCTTTCTAACGGGAGGTGACTCTCAAAGACATCAGCAGGCAAATGCCAACCTCCTGTCTTCATCTCAGGCTCCACTGAGAGCCTGATGCTTGAGAAAACTGAGCAGAAAGCCCCAAATTTTATCATTGCTAAAAGCTCTGACACTCCCACTGATGTCAGTTCTTTGAACGCTGAGCCATTTTGATGTGGTCTCAACAGAACATACTTGTGGTCTGGATCCAGACTTTGTAATTTATGTAACTCTAATCTAGACATTAACGTTTCCATGTCCCAGCTTAATTTTTTTGTAAAAGGAGGACCATGTGCCTTTCCTATCTCTTGCTCTGGAAAAAGGCACAGTACAGTTTCTTGCATGCACTGAAAGGAATTGAATGCAGGGCCAAGGAACCAAAGGGGTTTTTGCCTCCTTGCTGCAGAGCCATCATTCACAGGGCTCCAGGAACATGCTCACAGGTGGAAGGTGAGGTGCAGGAGTGAGATGTGCACTAGAAACCTTTTCTCTTTGGGCTCAGATCAGTATCTGACAGCTAAAACCCAAAGCAGCCACATTAGTTAGATTTAACCAGCACTAGCTTCTGTGAGAAGTCATTAGATGGGAGCCCTCAGAATAAATGTTGTTTAAGTCTTAGCAGAACAACATTTCTTTGCTGTGTTTACTGTGTCTTGTCCAAAAAGGCTATCTCAAGGGCTGGCTGCCTATTAGCTGGTGATTTAATGCTGCTTGCCTGTCTTTGGAGAGCAGGATATTCCACTTAGAAGAGGTTGTTTTTTTTGAAAAGGAGAGGGTTTTTTTCATCAGAACAGGAGCCACAATCTCAGGAGCTTCTGCTTGCAACACCAGTGAGGTTTTACATCCCAGCCCTGGCCACTGCTGGTGGGCCAGGGCAGAGAGAATAATCCAGGAGTGCTTGAACTCCTCCAAAGTGCATCTGATACAGGGCTTTTTTGGGGTCCAAATGTTCCAAGTGTGTGTGGGAAGGACATTTCCCTTCAGTGGGTCCCTTTGATCTCTCTCACTTCGGGCTTCCCCTCCAGGCCTATTGTTTGCACATTGCTGTAACTACAGGAAAACAAACGCATTATACAATTTCCCAGACTGACTCACCCTGGTACTTGATGCCTCATGTTGTCTGCTTACCCTGATTGCATCATGTCAGCATGGGAAGCTTAAAACTGCTTTTTTTTTTTTTTTTCTGAGTAATACTCTTGCACTGCAGATGAGCAGGAGCTAAAAACAAAAAAATTATTATGGTTGCTACTATCATCAACCTGCAGAGTAGAAGGGGAGAAAACCAAGCAAGCCAAGTCCCTGTTAACTAAACCTTGTGTGAATCATGAGTTCCAGTCTGGGGCCATGCTTGAATAATGTACTGTGTGAATATGACAACTCTTTACTCCTGGAAACTTGGCCTCAGCCCCTGGAAAGGGCCAATCCATGCAACTCCCTCGTCCCTGGCTCCTCTGGGATGTGTTTGGGTCAGTGTGTTGTAAACAGGGAAGGGTGGGAGGTGTCCTGAGCTGTGGGAACTGCTCCTGGGTGGGGATGAAACCCCAGGAAATTGGGGAGAGTTCAGGGATCTTGCTGTAACTCATGTGAGAGGGGTTGCCCATCCTGTTTGGCTCCAGTTTCCCTGGGAGCACTCAGCAAAGCTGAGCTCCCAACACCTGCATGGAGGCTCTGCCTTGCTGCACCTCAGCCCTTCCTGAGCCAAACCCCACTGCAATATTGCCAGAGGATCCTCTGCCTTAGCAAGGAGTGCTGCAGCATTTCTGATTTAGGGCTTCTCCACAAACCAAACTTTGATTAAGAGCAAGCACTGATTGCACCCTCAGCAGCACCAGCTGAGTATTTGCCCATGGGGTATCCAAACCTGTCCTGCTTCAGGGGGGAAACACAGAACACACATTTTAGAAAACACATTTTAGTGCTCTGCTTGCACACCCTGGGCTGTGTGCTCACATGCTGGGCAGGAACTCGTTTCAGAAATTTAATTTTATGTAAGCCAGCACAGCCAGAGGTGGGTCTCAGCTCACAGAAGAAAGCATCACCTCTTACACACTCTAACCCACTAAGGTTGAAAGGAAAGCTAAATAAATAAAGTAAAAAAATGCAAAAACCCCTCCATTCCTGTTCTGTGTGGGACAAAAGTTTCTAATTTCTTGGTATGTCAAAGGGAAAGGAATCACTAAAAGCTGTGAGTCAAAAGCCCTTATGCCAACAGCTCAGATTCATTTCTGATCACTTGATGTTTCCTGCAAACAAGAGGCACTGTGCAAGCTAAGCTAAATAGATATATTTGCACTGACAAATCCATAGTGACCAAATTTATAAGGCCTTTTAAAGCTTTGAGGATGTGATTAAAGGGTTTTTCAAGGATAGTTCTTCATTCAAAAGGATATAATTACACTTGAACAAGTTATCATGTTTGTTCACTGTAGGTACAAAAGCAGCTTTTACAGGACTTGTCTAGACATTTCCACCATGTGTCTTTGTTCTTCTTTTAAAGTATTTTTTTATAAAAGAACTGCAACAGAATCCATTTTTTACATCTGAGTTTTATCTCCTTTTCTGATAAGACTCCTTCCTTTACAGAACCTATGTTTTCTCAAATTTTAAATTTTCAGAAATTTTCCAGGAAACATCTTGTAAATCTGAAATAATGTCGCCTTTTTTCAAAATAACAGAATTTCTCTATTTAGGATCCTTTAAATGTTCTATTATCATTTCTTCAGCTAGAATAACCCAGCAGTGCCCTTTAAAAATAAAATCCCAAACAATTGAATTGAAAAAAGTTTGTGACCCACAGTAGTGAGACCTGTGAGGGTTATTGCCTCAATCTGTAACCTCAGATGAGCAAATTAAAAAAATCCCTATTACATATGTTAATGTATGCACACCAGTGTTCCAGCTGGCTTGCACCAACACTACAGTTAAGCATAAAAGTCAGGAAATTATGTGTGGAAAGGCTAATGAGCAGCATTGTCTGCCCAATTACCAGGTTTGCATATGCAAACAGCAATTCTGCAAATCTGTGCCTGGCAAGCACTTTTTGGGAGTTGCATCAGGAGGTCAAGGTTAACTGTAACAGAGAAATAACCCCAAAAAAGAGAAATAATCCCAAAAAAGAGAAGGGAAGGGGAAGGGGAAGGGGAAGGGGAAGGGGAAGGGGAAGGGGAAGGGGAAGGGGAAGGGGAAGGGACTGCAGTGGGAATCCTGGCTGACTGGCAATTCTGCTCCTTTGTTCCAGGGATTCAGATTTGTTCCTGCTGGACTCCAGGACGATCTGGGCTGCAGAGGAAGGGTGGCTGGTGTTTGACATCACTGCCACCAGTAACCACTGGGTGGTGAATCCCCAGCACAACCTTGGCCTGCAGCTCTCAGTGGAAGGGGTTGATGGTGAGTGTCACACTGAACAGAAATCAGGGAATGTCACACTGAGCAGGAATCAGGGAATGTCACACTGAGCAGGAATCAGGGAATGTCTGTGGAAGGGGTTGATGGTGTCACACTGAACAGAAATCAGGGAATGTCACACTGAGCAGGAATCAGGCAATGTCTGTGGAAGGGGTTGATGGTGTCACACTGAGCAGGAATCAGGGACTCTGTCTCAGGTACACGATTCCCAGCCAGGGCAAGCACTAAGCATTCAGCAATCATATGCTGTAAACACAGCAGGATGTTGATGCAATGCTTTATGCTTGGGCAATCCTCAAGGCTTTGAGTGAAGTAAAAATCAAGATAAATCAACCCCCAGTCTTTCTTTGTAGCTGCTGTTACAAAAAAAAAAAAAAAATCATCCAAAATAAGTGAACTGAGAGCCCTTTTCCCACTCTCCTGGCCAGGCTGCCTTGCAGGGCTTCTCCAGGAAAGTGTCAGCTGTCCTTTAGCAGATTTGATTTGTGGCTGACAAGACCCTTAGCAAAAGGATCACAAAGCCATTAACATAACTTGGATTTAGCAGCAGCACTCAGCAGCTTGGGACAGAATAATCCTGGATATCACCTCTGCATTTCACAGCAGCACCCAGACATCCCTTGACAGCAACAGGGAGAAATATTAAATTTCCCACTCCTTGCCTTTTTTACAAATAATTGATTTATTTACAGAGAAACTAATTATCTTTTACCAAAAATGAAATTATTTTAAAGCCCAAAATGGAGGTGATAGTCAAAGTTTTCTATGAAGTAACCAGGTATGGTAGTGGCAGGATGCAGCAATAAGCAAAATGTCTCTAAATATTTGTTTCTCTCAGCTAAGGTATATCTGGAACTCTGTCAGCATTTCATAGAAGGCATTTTTATTTTAAGCTAATAACCTTCCAGTGGGAATTTAGTGTTCCTATGGGCTGAGTTTTATGGTTACTTTTATAGCATCACTTCAAATTATAGGTTGGTGAACTTGAGGAAACCCCTCTAAAGAATGCAGGAAAAGTCAATGCTAAGCGGATTTGGGGTAAAATAATTATAAGTAGGACTATTTAATATAACTTTTACACACAGATATAAACTGAGGTTAGCTGTGCTGCTGTCAGAAGCAGCTTTGCCCATGAAGTCCAGGTCTTTGGAGGGGGTGACCCTGACCAGCAGCTGCAGGAGTGATGGTGAGCAGGATGGTCAGGACAGGCAGAGAGATCTCTAAAGCCAGGTTTTGGAACTTGTGTTTATTACAAAAGGTGTGGGTGAGAGGGCCCTGCCTGGAGCTGCAGCCACAGCTCAGAGCAGGGCAGTGAGAGAGTGAGGAGTGCTAGAGCGAGGGGTGAGAGAAAGAGCTCAGAGAGCAAAGTTCCTGTTAAAATACAATAAATTTTCTTCTGTGTTGAATATTGTAATTTTCACTAACCAATCTAATACAAGATACAAATCCTACAGCATTTACATACAGCCTGTAAGAATTATTGCATTACCAGACTGTGTTACACTTTAAACTTCTCTTTGGACCCCTTCTGCTAAGCCAGCAGGGTCTTCTCTGACCCTTGGACCTGTCTGCAAGCAGAGGGAATTGTTCAGTCATGGGGGGATTACTTTCAGCTGGCCATTCTATTGTTTTCCAGTTATTTAGTAACTAAGGTTTGATATCTCAATGATGATTTTCATTTTAATCTTGCTTGTAGTTTCCATATTCTCAAAATCTTTTGCCAGGCAATCATATTTATAAAGTTTTCCTGTTTCACCCTCCCTAACAAGCAGCAGCTCTGCCCTGTGTCACCCTGGCAAAGCTGCTGCAGGCTCTCTGATGGCTGTGTGTGGTGTTTGCAGGGCAGAGCATCAACCCCAAGCTGGCAGGGCTGATTGGGAGGCACGGCCCCCAGAACAAGCAGCCCTTCACCGTGGCCTTCTTCAAAGCCACCGAGGTTCACCTGCGCAGCATCCGCTCCACGGGGGGCAAGCAGAGGAGCCAGAACCGCTCCAAAAGCCCCAAGAACCAGGAGGCATTCCGGGTGTCCAACATTGCAGGTGCACACAGGGGGCTGGGGATGCTTTCCTGGGCTTTGGGATGGTTTTTCTCAACTTTTCTGTTTGTTTTGTTCCTCTCGTCCGTCGCTGGTTTGAAGCGGTGGGGGGATTATTCCAAAAATGAATGGTTCTTTGAGGCAATATTAAATTGTGCTATTTCTTAAGCCAAATTTTAAAAATACCCCAAGAAGCTAAGCAGAAAAACTCATTTTCTCCCATATGAAATGAACTCTCATTTTGAAATGGAAGATAATTACATTAAAGCAATGAGGAAGTGATCAGTGGATCTGAATCCGAATGCTGTTCATTTTCAGGGCTTGTGATTTTAAGTTTAGCCCCTAAAAAGCACAGTAGTCCCAAAATTCTTGCATAGAAGAGGAAAACCCATTAATTCTCAGGATAACCATGGCTATTCTGGGGATAGCTGTGCTTCCTAATTTGGAAGAAAACTCCATCAGGTATTTGAAATAGAAATGTGGCTTAATTATGTGATACCTGAGAGTAATGGGCCCTTGGTGCTGGTCCCAGCAGGAGCCACAGCTCAGGGCTCAGCAAATTCCAGCTGCCAGTGGGAGTGCCTCTCTGAGTGGAAGGAGGTTGTGAGGAGGAGAAGGAAAAAGAGAACTGAGCTTCCAATCATATTTTTATAGAATCATTAAGGTTGGAAAAGACCTCCAGGATCATCAAGTCCAAACTTTGACCAATTCCCACCTTGTCAGCAATCCCTTGAGCACCCTTGGGGACCCCTCTGCCTTCCTGGCAGCTCCTTCCAATGCCTGACCACCCTTTCAGTGAAGAAATTCTTCCTGAACCGTTCTTTCTTCTTGAGTCTTCAGCTCAGGCTACATGTCCAGGGTGGACAAAACTTTAAAACTGCACTGATTCTCCTTTTAGGCAATAATCAGAGTGATCTGTGTGTTGCTATTAGGAGGTCAGATGAAGTCCAGGGGAAAGAAAAATAAAGATAAAAACCTACTTTCCCAGGCCTCTTATGGCTTTGCACAAAATATCCAGGAGTGCATTTCATCTATGTTGAACCCAGCCATTATAATGTGACTAAAACAGCTGAAAACAAAAGCTCTAAGTGCACCAGGTGAGCAGCAATGCCTCTCTCCCTGCTGGGGCAGCTCAGACTCACGGCCACCATTGTCCCCAACAGAGAACAGCAGCAGTGACCAGCGACAGGCCTGCAAGAAACACGAGCTCTACGTCAGCTTCAGGGACCTGGGGTGGCAGGTAAGGGCTGGGGGTGACAGGCTGGGATCATTCATCAAGTGCAGCAGTGAGATTTTTTATTTTAAATCCTAGGGAAAAAGATTATGCTGCCTTTAGCATTCTTCTATAAAGCTGGGTATGGAAATATTCAGTGTGAGGCTGGCTGGAAGCTCAACACACTCAGGTCATTCTGAGGACCTGCAGAGTCCTCTGGCAGTGCTGAAAGCTCTCCCATTTTCATCTGCCCAGTCTTTAAACCTGGTTAAAGGCATTTTCCTTTCTGAAAGCTTGTGTCTGCGTTGTGTTGCTGGGTGAAGTGATCCTTGTGGACAGCCAGGAGGACACTGCTGAAAGGATAAACAACTGAACCCAGATGTTCACTCTGTGGGCAGATGTGCAGTGTGGGATGTGTCCCTCCAGGAAGAGCAGGCACTTTGGAGACATGTAAGAGAGCTTTAGAAAGGCCAGGGGGCCAGATTTTTATTTTGCAGGTCACTGTAAGTGTGCATGGATGTATGAATGTTTAGATTTATGTGCTGGCTGGCTTTTTTGTTTCACTGCATTTCTGTCTCCACAATCTGATGGCTTCAATTCAACCAAGGACTGGATCATCGCTCCGGAGGGCTACGCTGCCTATTACTGTGAAGGAGAATGTGCTTTCCCCCTGAATTCCTACATGAATGCTACAAACCATGCCATTGTACAGACACTGGTAGGTGCACCCCATCTCCTGACACAGGCTCACATCTGACAGGGGCTCAGAAATAAATTTATACACAAAACTCACGGGGGAAGGAAGATCTGCTGTAGCTCTCGAGGTGCCTGCAGCACCTGGCTCCACGTGTCTGGCTGAGTACCTGGCCAGAAATGAGCCTGTCTCTGGTTTGGAAGGGTTTGATAGACTTTGTAATGGGGGTTTAGTCCCACTGCATGGGAAGGGAGGAGCAAGACTGTCAGCATCCCTTGGGAAAACTAAGATCCACTCTGTGCTGCCACCAGAAGTGGATTTGTGGTCAGGCTGAGGAAGGATCAGTGAATCCCAAAGTTACACAGCTCAGCTACTCTGAGTGAGGCTATGGGACAGGCAGAAGGTTGCTCAGGAAGGAAGAATATGTGGGAGGAGAGGGGAACAGTAAATCTTAACGCTCCTGTATTTTCATTCCCCAGGTTCACTTTATAAACCCAGAGACTGTGCCGAAGCCCTGCTGTGCTCCTACACAACTCAATGCCATCTCAGTGCTCTATTTTGATGACAGCTCCAATGTCATCTTAAAAAAATACAGGAACATGGTGGTACGAGCATGTGGCTGCCACTAGGTTTGTAGGAAAGAGAAAGAAGGAAGAAAAAGAAGTTATTTGTAAAGAGTGGGTTTGTGTGGCTGTGTGGGGGAGGGGGAAAGGTTGGTGCTCCAGCCATGGGTTTAAAAAAGTCCCAAACCATTTTAGGACCAGGCCTCTGAAAGTTCAGACAATGGAACAGTTTCTGGATCTGAGGAGGCATTTGAACACATTTTGTTTTAGTTTATTACAGACAATGAGCTTGTAAACTGAAACAAGCCAGAGAAACCGTTTAAAACCAAATCTGCTTACAAAATTGGCTCCTACAGTACATATTTTTGCAAATGAGTCTTTCTGGAGATTGCAAACTCACCAGTGTTGATTGTGAGCAAAACAGTAATAATCTATCCAAGGTGAGACTGTGCTGTGACTAATTAAGTGTGTGTAGTTCCTGTAACACGGTTTGCAATAAAATAAGTGAACAAAATATACCTGGAGTGAACAGGTATTTTGTTAGAGAATTATTGCTTCCATCCCTCTGCTTCAATTTCATAAGCAAAACCAAGGATGAGTTAAATGCAACTTCCAGTTTTAAACTACAGTAGCAAAAGCTGGATGTGGATTGACACAAATTCAAAGGACAGATTAGGCTAAGAAAAAAAATCAATTGGCAAGCAGAAGAACACAAGAAAAGTGCTTCAAAGAGTGAGAATTTTGGGGTGTACTTTTTTCTATCAACAAGGAAGGAAATTTCCTCTTGTAACCAGAAAGTATTTAGATTTGCTATGAATTTGAAAGAGGAAAGCAGCAAAATGCTGAGAAACAGGGATTGAACCTGACATTTAGCTGGGGTGTCCTAAGCAGTTACAGAGCTGTAAGTAAAGATCCTGAAATCCTGGATTTCCCTGAGTGAGGGAACAAATTCCAGCACTTTTTCAAGGACATGGAGACTCAAGTGCAGAAGGTGCTGTGAGCTGGGATGTACACCCAGCCCCAGATTGGGAACAAGCTGGGAAACCCTTCCTGGGACCAGTGCTTCTGATAAACCCCCTGCTCTCTTGGCTTCACCTCAAAAAATCCCAGAACAATCCCCTTCAAGGGCCACCAAGAAGCTGGAACCAGAAGCAAGAAAATGTCCCCTCAAGGCTTTTATTTTTAACTTCTTTTAAAGTCACAGGTTACACAAACATCACACTCGAGTAATTAAGGCTTAATTAAAGCTGTTGCAAAGAAGAATACAGAGTTGCAGAAACCAATCACAAACCAATTCCCCACTTTGGCACGCACCAAAGTAGGACTGGCATAAATTTCACCAGGGAGATAAAAAGAAAATAATGCCCAATAAAACACCCTGTCCAGCACACCCAGCTCTAAATCTCCAAACTTCAAAAAGCTGAACCTCCAGCAGTTGGGTCCAGGACATCATAAATCCCTGGAGATGGGTCTCTGCTCAGTGAGCAGATGGGGCCATGCAGCTGCAGTGGGGACTTGGCTCCATGGCTTGCCTTAGAGGAGAGTTAGAGAAAGAAGATAAATGAAATTCTGGACTTCACTCACTGCTCTTCTCCCTTTAAGTCACAGATCAAATCCAGACCAGATGCCCCACTTTAAAAAGAATAAGCAAAGGAAGGAAAGAAAACCCGACTGCCTATGAAATAAATTGGAAACTTGTTTCTGAGGGCCTAATTCTCATCTCATTTAAGTCAACTGGTGTTTTCCCAGCAGTTTTCTCAGTAGCAGGACTAGGCTGATGGGAAAGGGGAATTCCATCCAGTGGTAGGTTTTGGATGGGGGCCCTGGTGAGCAGCTGCTGTGTCCAGATGTGCCTGGCACCCCCCAGGCTCTCCAACATCTGCAGGGCTGCAGCAGGTACACTCCCCAGGCAGCAAACCCCACGGGGAGGCTTTGGGCAAACACAGCCAGCCACATGGCAGGACAGCAGCTGAAAACAAAAAGTCCAGCTCTCCTGGAGCCTGCAGGCAGCACCATCCACCACAAACAGCCAGACCTGCCCTGGCTGCAGCCCTGGGCAGAGCGAGGAACTGAAATCACACAGGGAAAGCATCCTGTGAGATTATAACATATATACACCAGTGCTTCTGTAACCTCCTAAGGGAAGTGAAGGTGCTGCCCAGAATTTAAAAAGCTAATCATGCCTGAACTTCCACTATTTAGTAGTCAAGGATTAGTTTTCTCTTGCGGGTGTCTCAGTGTTGGTGGTTACTGCGGTGGTGTATTGCATTTTTAACTTGGACCACGGTATCTTGCTGTATAGGATTCATATATTAAATATTATGTGGGGATTGTTTCTGTTTTGGGTTTTTTTGTTGTTGTTTTTAAGCATAATAGCAGGATTTCTGTTGCTAGGCTCAACATCAGCTTCACTGTTTGTACATTTTTATGTAAATAGTTGTCACAAGCGGAAGAAGAATTATTTATTTCCATCTCTGAATTCCTTTTCAATCACATGCAGGAAAAATGATTCTGGGTTCCTAAACACATTTGTTTCCTTATTTAAGAAGATATTTATTAACAGTTGGCAAAAATGCATACACATTTCTGGTTCTTTTCATAGAGCAGTTGTCAGAAGCCTTTTTGTACAAACTAGTAAAATAAATCATTGCAACTTTACAAAAGATATCCCAACGACACTGTGTATCTGTGTGGTTATTCTCCTTTTGTTCAAAGAACCTTTTTGGCTGGACAAGGTTTCATCTTGAGCCTCTGTTTTCATGCAGCTCAGTCTCTATGTACGGTCAAAACTGTCACATGTCATTATTTGCTGCAGCTCCTTCGGTCCAAATACAACAGGGAGGGAAGAATAGCAAAAATATGGATGTGTTTTGCAGTCTGTGCTGCAAAATCCATGATTGAATTATAGTGCAGCTGTCAGCAGCTGTTTCAAAGAAGCAGGGGGTAAATTAGTTCTGTTTACTGCTAACATAGTTCAGAGATTTAGTCATCCCAATAAAATTATAGAGGCACAAGAAAGGAAGAAAGAAACTCCAAAGGAACATCAGCCAAGAAGCTGACATTTTCTAATTTAGATTGTTTTAGCATATTTGAGAGATGCTGCTGGCATGAGGTTTCCTACTGTGGATACCACACTGCATTGCTATGGAGGCAGCTGAAAAAAATAATGGTCTAAATGTCTCTATTAACTGAGCATTGTACCTTTGGGCACAGTGGCAGTTTTGGGGTTCTTCTTTGAGCTCTGAGCAGAGTTGTGCTGGTTTATGTAGATAGATTTGCTGGCCCAGAGGATTAAATCATCAGCATTTGGGAGTTAAGCTGCCATCTTCCATGAGCAATTACAAATTCACAAGTAAATTTGCTTTGTGCACTGCTCTGACAGTCCAGTAAAGCATCAGTGGAAAGAACTTTATTGATGTGAAACAAGACCTACTCAGCTTCTGTAGGCCTGGACTAATTTTAGAAGGAGGATCCTCTGGTATTTCCCATTATGGTCCCAGCTCTCTTCATTTAGGTGTAAGGCAGGGGTGGTGGCAACAAGGGGTGAAAGAATAAAATAAATATTTTTGCTTTGCAGGGCCAGCCCTGCAGCCAGCAGCAGCTTTACCACTGACTTCAACACATCCAGCCTTATATCATGAAATATCTGCTGGTTTCCAGCTCTGCCACAAATACACACAAACTTGCTGGATGTACTTTGGAGCAGCTTTCCCAGCCTGGGAGCCAAAACTCCATTCCCAAGCTGGTTGCAGCCTCCCCTTGGTCTGCAGCCCTCCTGTGGCTTTGTCTCCTCATCTACTGTTCTGGAAGAGGAATTCTTGACATGAATACATCCTCTGCCATAAACTGGCAGGGCCATAAAACCCTGGAGAAACGAGCTTCCAAACAGCCAGATTTATCTGAGTAATGACATTTTAAAGCACATTTAAAACATTTTATAGAACAGTTATTTTAACTTCCTTTCAGGCCAAACTTTGAGGATGTTATGTTTGCTTAATTGAGCTGTTTCAGATCTGTTCCAGTACTGACAATAAGATCCTTTTGTCCCCATGCAGGAAACTGCCTCTGTGGCTGCCAGTGTTCATATAATAAAAAATAATGATTTAAATAAGCCTTAGTGCAATTTTAAGATTCCTGATTGCTGTGGAAGTGTCAGCTGTAAAGCCTAAAACCAGAGAGGGACAGCAGAGCTTGCACAAGCACAGCTCAGGGCATGGCTGGGGGCTGCAGGATTCCCTCTGCTGCTGGATTCAGTCCCTCAGCTCTGCCTGCAATGGGAACTGATACTTCTGCACAAAAAACCCCAAACACTCATCTTTTGAGTTCAGAATTCACATCCTCTGCACCTTCCACCCAAATACCCTGCCTGCTGACTTCCACTGCTGCCACAAACACATTATTCTCTGTATTCAACCTTCCTTCTGAAAAATTCTACCCAATTAAGCTAAAAGGAGCCAGTTTGAAGTTTTTATTTATCAGGTAATGATTGACAAGACCTCGAGGCAAAAACTAGGAGCACTTTATACTGCAGTCATTCATTACCCAAGTACAAAAGCAACACAAATGGGTTATTATGGCCACTTTGAGTTACTCTGTTTTAAATAAAAATATATATTCCCTTTTCCTTCTTAATGCTGTGGAATTTGTATTCCTAAATCTGCAGCTGAGAAAGATCATAAGTTTAGGATAACAGGTTTAACACACTGATTTGTTTCCTAGCTGGTTTGCCAGGGGTCCGTTTAGCAGGCAATAGGAACAGATTCTTAATTTTAATACTTGGAAAGTTGTTTCTTGGTATTGTGAGGTTTACCACTTTGGGATAAATCTGCTGTTTTCTCCAAGAGAATCCTCATGTATGAATTAATTCCATAAGTGAAGACAGCACAATCTTAGAACAGCTTCAGTTTGGCTTTGCATTTAAGAGGAAAAATGGACAAGCCTTGGACAGATTCATCAGCCTCACACTTTTCCCCCCAGTGAAAGGTGCTGGGGAATGTTGGGGGGAAAAAGGGGGGAAATCCTGGGCAAGACAACTTTGCACTTGACCAGTTTCTGCAGGCATGTTTAAGCATTTAACCATTTGCAGGCTAAAGCTCTACATGGGGCTGCTCGAATTAACCTCACCCTCAAAGAATTGCCTTGCTTGTCTGCAATAAAACCCAATCCCAGGCCAGTCAGCAGTCATTTGGGGAATGGAGCATTTGTGTCTGGGGCTGGGTGAGTGGCTGGATCCACTGCAGCCTCTGTGCCTGTAATTAAAACCACGCTCAGACCTTTCCCCAGGAGCTGAAGTGACTCCTGAGAGAGCAGCTCTGTGCTGCTGATAACTTGGGGCTAATGGTCTTATTTTAAGAAGCTCTTAAGGAGAAAGGAGGGGATGCCAGGAGCTCAGAGGGTCTGTTGTGCTTTAGTGTGTCAGCACCTGGGGCTCCAGCCCAGGACGTTGGGGTTGTGCTGAATTTCCAGAGCAGCACTAGAGCTTTGGGATGGCACTGTGGTTGTGCAGGGCTAAAAGGGCCACAGAACCTTTTCCGACCTGGTTCCCCACCTCCCTTTCCATTCATGATCTCTCCTCTGAGGTCCAGAGAGGACAACAGCCCCAGTAGTGGCCAGACACTGATGGTGACACCAGCAAGGTGACCTTTGCCTTGGCTAATGAAGGAGAACTGCTGGATTTATTCCCATGCTATTTGCTGCTGCTGTGTCAGGTGCTTCATATAAAATATGTGGAAGCAGAGACATTGAGTGTCTGGATTCAGTTATGAAGGGTCAGAGCTCAAAGATATCATTTCTCAGGTCCCAACAATTTATGCCATTTTGCTCAGTGTTTAAAACAAGCTGTAGACAAGAGCAGAGCAGCCAGTGGCTCTACATCTCCCTGCCTCAGGCAGAAGCACTACTCAGATTCTTTAAAAAAAGAGATTTGGGCAATTGCTGAATGAGAATAAATCCCTCATTTTAGCTTCTATCTCAGGATACATACCAAGCACACAAGGAAGGAGAACAAATCAGCTGATCCAAAACTGACTTGTGAGGAGTTTTCTCCCAGTTTGTTGATACATTTCTCACAGTGATCTGCTGTCACTGCTGACCTGTATTTGGCTCCTGAAGTGAGAAACCATCTCCTAAATCCATTGAAATGAGTTCAGGGAATGACCTGGCTGAACTGCAGTTTTAGGAGTTGGTTAATTACTCCAAGGATGCATTTCATGACACCTCAGGGCTGAGTTTTAGAGCAGACAGCAAGTAGAGGTAGGGCCAGGCCTTTGTGAGAAGAAGGAATGCAGCTACTGCCTCTGCAATTGTACAATTCTGAAATGCTTCTTGCAGGGTTCCCTGGAAACCCAGCCAGTGGTTTTGGGGAGAAGGAACCCAACACTCACAGAGGTTGGGCCACCACCAACTTGGAGCAACTTAAATCAGGAGATCTTTTTCCCTAACACCAAGGCAGGCTTTTTTTTTATTCTAAATCAGAAAAATGCATGAGTGATTCCAAGCTCAGCCCATCAGTTGTTTTGGTTTCACATGACTACTGAGAAATCAACTGTAAAGGCTGGTGCAGTTATATACACACATACCATGCACAGAATGTGAACTGTAAATACTGGCAGGGAGTCTGGTTTAAGAAGCTGCAGTTAATGTTGTGTCAGAAGAGCCCTTGGAACCCCCATTTCCAGAGACTTACAGTGCAGGGGGTGGGGAGGGAATAAATCTGATTTTGCTGGAGCTTTGCCTACAACTTCTCAGCCATAAAGCTTTTATTTATGGCTGTTACACAGCGTGAAGGATTCAATTTGTCCTTTGTTATGAATTTCAGTGGATCATGTAACTGTTTATTTCCAGATATTTAAAAAAAAATAAAAAGAGTTGGTATTTTTGGTTTGCAGGAAAAAAACAAAGCTCCTCACAGTCTACATTAGTGGGGATGTGCTTAGACCACACTTGATAGAGACAGGGGGTCCCAAAGCACTGAAATTTCTCCCTTGGTCAGGAATGGCAGCAGCCCCCTCCAAGAGCTGCTGGAGGCAATTCTTCACAGGAGTAGGTGGAAAAGCACAACCAGTTCAAGGCACAGACTGGATCAGCTCTTCACAGCTTTGAGAGATTTCCTGCTCCTAGTAGCAGCTGAGAACAAGATGCTCAATAAAGAGAAATCCCAGCCAGAAAGAGATGTGTGTCTCCATGACTCAGTGCACTCTGCAGTGGCAATGGGGAGCACAGTGACAGTCCTGTTCATTAACACTTGCTGAGCATTCCCTCTTCAAAGAGTTTTTATTGATGTCACTTAGAAAGGAAGACGCTTGTGTCTTGCATTCATTCATTGCATGTTTCTCATCTGGCTCTAGAGCAAGCCTTGAGAAACCTGTTTTTTGGGCAAGAGGTAACAGCCTCAAGCTGAAAAGAGGTGGAGGCTCCTTCCTGGGAGCTGGGGGAGACTGACAGCAAATGAAGCCCACGGGTCAGATATTGTGTTCTCCAGATGGGAGTGGCACTCTTTGAGGAAGCAGATCTGGTTTTCTGCTGCAGCACCTCCCAGAAAATGAAAAGAAAAACACCTCCTCTGGCTCTGCAGGGTGCTGGAGTGGCTTTTGCTTCATTTGCAGCCCATGTGTCAGACATGCCCTGGTGTCTCCTCAAGTGTCCTCGTTCCCTTTGTCCACAGAGGGAGGAGAACAGGGAGGCACCAAGTCTGTGATTCACCTGCCTCCTCTTGAATATTCTCAGCAAATGGAGAGCTGGACACATCACAAGGAGTGTCACCATCTAGGTCACACCCTGGAGCATCACAGACTGCTTTTACTGCTCCTACAGCTTAAAAAACAAATGATTTGGGGTGATTTATTGCCAGTATGAGAATGGTGATCTCAAGGACATGTTCTAGGCTCAGGATTCCCCAGTTTTGTCAGGCTTTGGTTGAAAATAAACAGGTTGATTGGATAGAAGCATGGCAAACCCTCCCCAGCTCTATTCCCTGCCTCTGAGGGGAGTGTAAATGCACAACATGCCAGGGGTCACACACACATTTGCAGAGAAGTTTACATTTAATCAACATCTGTCCCTCCCACCTGGCACATATGAGGATCTTCTGGGAAAAATAACAGTTAATCAATTTACAAAAATACTGAGCTGCAGCTCTTCCCTCCTCAAATTAAAGACCTTTTCTGTGCAGTGACAGCTGACAAACACTGTGCCCTGTACTTTAGGTCCTCGTTGCTGGTGTCTACCTTAATTGCTGCTTCCCATTTGCTTTGGCCCCTTCTCAAAGGAGGCAGCACATCTAATTGCACACACAAGGAGATGTCTGCCTCTGATCTGGCTGAGCAGTTTCTCCCTCAAGTAATTTAGAAGTGTCTCTGTTACTCTAAACCAGTAAATGAGAGCAGCTTTGGGATTCAGCCATCTTCCCCAAACTAAAGGATTTTCCCTGTTCAATAGGATGTTGTCACATTTGGCTGCCAAATCTGCTTATTGTGCTGTGAGTTGTCAGCCAAGATGAAGCTCCAGTGCTGCCTGAAGTTGTATTTGTTGAGGTCTCCTCATCTTTGAGAGGAAACTGCCATTTCCCCCTCCCACCCCATTTTTTTCTACCATTTACTCAATTGCATTAACAGCAGCAGCAACATCAGAAAGTTTGTGGCTGTGGGACTGGAATTCCTCAGTGGAGTTTGTTTTCACACATCTACAGCACCAGATATCTACTGAGCTATATATAGAGATAGCCCTACATCTCTGAAGAATTAAAAAAAAAAAGGCCTATACTTCTGAAAGCCACAAGGCCACAAAGATAGATTATGTGAATTACTGTCATTACCAAAATTGCTGGTTAAAGAAGAACTTCTAAGCACCCTGCATTGCTCCAGCAGTTTGACTATAGGAACCACTGTAATTACAAAGTATTTTAAATCATGCCAGTACAAACACGATCTGGAAATGGAAAATACCGTGCTAGTCATTGCATCTGGAAATTAATGGCTGGCATGGAAATGCGTGGAACTGGTTACTCATGCTGAGCAGTGGGCACAGTGAAGTCATGTCCACCACCACTCCTGACTACCTTTGACTGCAGGCAAAGGTTATTTCCAGTCTCACCCACTCTCCTGGCAGCCCCCAGATCCAAGGGCTGCTGCTGCAGAGAGCTGGCATCGCTGACAGGGGGCTGAGCTGGCAGCTCACAATGTCCCCAAGGGTCCAGAGAGGTGACACACAAAGGCCAAAGGGCTACACAAGCCACATCAACCTCTGTCTTAAGAACAAATCAACATTAAAGTCAGGTCATGCACAGAGAAGCATTTCAGTGAGTCTATTTGGAATAATAAATGATAGGAACTTCTTACTAAAAACCTGTGAGAGAGGAGTTTGTAACCAAGCAATTTCCACTAAAGAGAGTGAAAAAACAACCAACCAAAAAAAAAAAAAATCTTTACAGCAACTTCCAGATCCAGCTCACAGGTTTTACTGGCAGGAACAGCTTTTCTCCCCAGCCTCTGCACAAGGAAGGAGCTGTGGGTGGACAGAAGCTCATCCTTGTACATCACACCTGAGCCCTGGTACTCAGCAGACAGGGCCCTTCCCCAACACCCTGTCCCAGCTGCAGGTGGGAGACCTGGCCTCTTGCACAACATCCTGGGGACTAATCTCCAAACACCATCAGCCTGGAGAGCCCTGTCCTCATCCACTGCAGAGCAGCTGTTGTGGGCTTCTGTCTGCCAGATCAAAGGAGAGCCTGTTCCAATAATCCAGCATTGCTCAGAGAGCTGGAGCCAGCCTGCCCTGGGATGGAGCTCACCCAGGGCTGGGTGCAGAGCAGCAGCATCCCTGAGCCAGAGCTGCAGGCTGAGCTCTGCTGCCCTGAGAACAAGACCAGCCCAGATTTCAAAGGCAGAGCATCTCTTCATCCTTTGTTTCTGCAGCCCTGGCTCCCAGCACTGTTTTTGGCCCCCTACATGGATAGAGCGACATCCCCTCTTCCCTACAGCAGCAAAATTCACAATTTCAACATTATTTTGTCTGCAAAGTGTGAAGGACTTGCAGGAACTGCCCCCAGCTCTGTGCTGGACTCACCCCTGTCAGTGTGGAGCAGAGAGAGCAGCAACAGAACAAGGCACAGCACAAAGAGTTAACAGAGAAATTTTGCCAGCTACAGCAAGTGAGACCACTGCCTAAATTGCTTCAACCAGCCCCAGCCCTCATCAGGACCAAAAAGAAGGTGAAACCAGAGCAAATAAATCATTGGAATATTAATTTAAATAACATTACTCTAAAAATGCTACAAAGAACCCCCTGCAGCAGGATTCACACACTATTTCAAGCTGCAGCCTGTTCAGTGATAATCCAAACACCTGTTTCTCAGTCACTGCAAGCTAGTGCATCGTTTTATTTAGGAGTACAAAATAGAAATCTTTCCTCTCCAGTATCAGGGCCACCTTTTCCATTTCCTCCATGCACTCTTCTCAAGAGAAGCAGGCTGTGGCATTGAGGTAGCCCCAGCACTTTGTCCTTGAACTCACATCTTTCTGAAGTGACCAAAACACCAGAGCCCACAAGAGCTTTCCCTCCTTAGGACAACCTCTGACCTCTGTAACCAAGCTCCCAGCTCAACTTCTCAGTGTCTGCTTCAAAACCCTGCAACTCAGTCCTCTCTGGGAACTTCTGATTTTCACCTCATTCTGTGATAGTTTACACATCAGTTTTTTCACTTAGGAGGCACCATGGTCTCTCCCTGAAGGGTTAAGTATGGAGAAGCCTCTCTGCCCTTCTCCCAGGCTCTAATCCCAAAACCCTCACTAATTAATCAATCACCTTCACCCCATGTTCTCACACAGCCTCTCAGAGTCCTTTGCTGGCCACAAGAAGCCACCCACACACCTGGCCCCTCTGCCAGGGACTCCCTCCCCTCTGTCCCTGCAGGAAGAACCTGCCTCTGTCCTGTCTCCCTCTCCCTGGGCTCCCACAGCCAGGCTGAGAGATAATCAGGATGTCCAAGCATGTTTTGGGCTGTTGTACACATCCAGCTGGCCGGTGGGGAGCTCCCAGTGAAATCACTGCTTCCCTGGAAAGCCTGCTGGAACAAAGGCAAATTTTTCACATCTCATGGCTCATTTTAGCAAGGGTTGCTCCCCAAAGAGTTCTCTCCCAAGCTGGTCTCAGAGGTTGGGGGGCCCCACATCTGCAGAGGGGTTGGGAGCCCTGCCCACGTGTGTGGGTGTGCAGGCATGTCTCAGTGCCCAAGGCTGCACACAAGGAGGTTTGCTGGAGGCACAGGAACCTTTTCCCCCTCACATGTGCCTTGCAAAAGCGATTTCAGGCTGTGCTATCTGTCCCCAGCCCTGTGTCAGCCTCCCAGGCACTTCTGCATCTTCCTCAGAGCCACAGCTCGCTGATCAGCACCACTTTCATGTGGTCTTTGTTCTTTCTGCATCTGGGGCCCACATTTAGGAATCCAGCACTCTGCAATGCAGCAGGGATTGAGTGACAGTGCCCCAGCCACTTAACTGGTTGTTTACCAGTTCCCCCATTCTCTGCAGAGCCCTTCCTCCAGTTCAGATGGGTGGGCAGCACTTCCCACACCTGCTCAGGGCTGCCTTAACAGGGGAGTGAGTCTTAACATTGTGAGTCTAAGGATTGCAGCAAGGTCTTAACACAGCCCTTGCTGCAACTTGAGTGATTTACACACCAGAGAATCTCAGCAAAGTTCCTGTATTGAATATTGATAATTTCCACTCTATTTTCTGTCTTTTAACTCAGCACAATGTGGAAGGAGCTGGACCTGGAGTCCTGATTTCTGTTTCACATCATCCACTGCACAACTCTGTGCAGGAGACCTCACCCATCAGTGTCGCAGTCTCCCCATCTGTAAAATTTGAGTTTTGCAGAATTTTGGAAGGAATGGCTACGATGGGATGGGATGTAAAGGATATCAAGCTGTGCATGCAGGGGGCAGAGGTTGTGGTGAGGAGTCTGGAGTGACCACAATGAGGAATGAGGGCAAGCAGAGTGGCCACAGGTCCTGCCTGGAATGGGTCCCTTCCAAAGCAGCAACTGGGAAATCACACAGCAAGTCAAAAAATTGGGAAATGTCCGACCCCCACCTGTCCTCATGCAGGCAATACAGGGCATTCTCTGGTACTTTATTCAATGGAAACTTCATCCTCTCCTCATATTTGTGATGTGTCACATCTCTGCACAGGCAGATCTGCCAGCTGAGGGTTTTATAGGCCCTGCAGGGAGAGGAACAGAGCGAGCTGATCCCATCGCCATGGAGAAATAATTAAGAGGTTTTGTTGAGTAAGGCTTGGAAAAGAAAAAACACTGGAAATGACTAAGGGTCTTAATTGAAATGTATTTCAAATTTACAGTTTTATCAATGATTTCCTTTTTCTCCACTGAAACCGTGTCTGGAATAATAATTAACAAACCTCTATGAAAAAAGGTGTTGTATAAATAATGTGCAGATGTCAGACATGGGGAAGAATTATTTTAGGTTTAAACTTGCAGCAGAATTTGAAGGAAAGCTGTGTGAAGAA
This sequence comes from Catharus ustulatus, assembly GCF_009819885.2. NCBI lineage: Eukaryota > Metazoa > Chordata > Aves > Passeriformes > Turdidae > Catharus > Catharus ustulatus. Next base: position 2,876,836 of record NC_046237.1, on the reverse strand, counting down.
TTTTTAGAAATACATTCATTTTTATTAGAACTTTATGTTTGACATTTTTCAGCCTGTTCCTCATAAAAAAAGCAAATTTGAACTTCTCTAGAGCTGTGGTTTCCATAAGCCAGGTTTAAGTGTAGGCACGAGGCAATCCCTACAAGGGGAGGGAGCTGGGAAAGGCTCACACAGCACCTCTTGCAAACTAAGGTCAGTTTAACACCAAAATGCGTATTTGTCTGACTTTAGGGATGGAGATTTTGGCTCTGTCATGAGCTGTTTAAAGCATCCACAGAAAATATTGGATCTGCATGGCTCAGAAAATTGGGAATTGTGGGTATTTCTGCTGGCTGTGGGCACAGCTCTGAAGGTGGAGCTGGAATATTTAACAAAATTAGGAGCAAGGATGGCTAAGGAGGTTGTAGGGCGCTGCTGGGGACATCTGAGCATCCAAGGGATTTCTCTGTGCTCCTTTCTGTGTTGTACCTGAAGTATTTAACAAAATTAGGAGTAAGGATGGCTTGTAAGGTGCTGCTGGGGACATCTGGGGATCTCTGTGTTCCTTTCTGGTTTGCACACCAGGCACCTGGGACAGACCTCGCCCATCCACGTGGATTCCGTCGATTCTGTGCCCTGCAGTTCACGTTTCTCAAAGAAACTTGAGGCTCCTTTGAAAGCTCATCTTGTTTTCCCTAATTCAATCCGGAAAAGAGTCGTATTAATACCAACAGATACCGCCCACACACAAATCAGAAAAATTAAAGGGCATTGCAAAAGTGCCTGTTTCCAGTGGTCAGATTAGCTGCAGACGGAAGCAATTGGAGCTGCATTAAAACTAACAGGCTGTAATTGTCCAGAGGCATTGTCTCTGTGCAACACTTCTCTTTGGCTCTTCGCAGAGATTTCTTGGAATTTTTTCAATCGTTTTTCTGCTTGAAGTATATGCTGCATTTCGGATCTTTCCTTTCCGTGTCACAAGAGAATGAGCTAAAAGTTCATCGACAGCCTATGGCAACATCTCAGCAGAGAAAGTTGAAGTCATTTCTTAATGCCATTTCTTATTAGCTATCATCATTGTGTAAATGCTGCAAGTACAAGAGCACAGGAGGTCTGCTGTTAATCATTATGAACCTTGGTTTCTCCCTGCCTAGCAGTTAAACCTTCAGAATCATTTCATTTCTTTAAAATATACAGAAAACTGGCTTCCCCCAGACCCTTGGGTGTTCTAGTGAATAATACTGTGGACTTAGTTCCCAACCAGCTTTCTGTAGTTAGTTAGTTAGATAGATCTTCTATTTAAAGATAAGTTCCATCCCACCCCTCTGCAATCTGGTTATGATTACTGGTTACTGCCACCCGCAGACTGATAAACTTATAACAGCTGCATTGCAGGAAATCACCTCCAATTCAACCCTGATGTTGTAGGGATGTCTTTAGTTAGCTTAAATAGGCTTTTAACATTCATTTTTTTGTGTGCAAAACACCTATCATTAATTTTGACTCGAGAGATCAAACAGTTAACAACGTGTTGATCCTAGCTTACTTTTAAGTGATGTATTGTATCATTTCTGAGAGTTATGAGGGGTTGATATTTTCTTTTACTAATGCATCAAAGTCGATAAGTGAGCGGGGCAGCCCCACGTCCTGGGAAAGGAAGCTATTAACAGCTCTGCTCGGAAGGTTCTGAGGGCCACATTGCGTCATAGCCCTCCAGTTTATTGAATGTTAACTCTTTTTTTTTTTTTTTTCCCCCTAACCAAAGGAAATGAGTTTCTATAATCCTCTGCTTTGAGCTGCATCCTCAGTGGGGTAATGAAAAATGACCCACGCCATCCGATAGCGCGCTGCTTTGCACACAATAGATCTTCACAAGGGCAGGCACAATGCTGCTCCAGCTCCAGCTCTTTCTCCTTGTTGAAATGCACAATGAATTTATTTACTGCTGATCTAAAAGGCGCTCGAACAGAACGGGCACAGCGGGGCAATCGCCCGAGTTTGACTTGGCACGGTGAGGGAGCAGCCCCAGAGAAAAGGAGCTGCGGGATGGGGAGAGCAGAACATTTTTATAAAGGGAAAAGGACCAATGTGCAGGCACATTTTTATAAAGAGAAAAGGACCAATGTGCAGGCTGGGGAGAGCAGAACATTTTTATAAAGGGTTCTTGAAGCGGTGGGATGGCGCACACGCAGAGAGCGAGGCAGATTGGTTCCACGAACAAGGCATCTGCTTCCTTGGAAACTTTTTTTTTTTTTTGGCAGAATTTGTATGCGAGTTGGGCATGTTGAGTGATTTATGGGGCCATTAAACATACACTAAATCAATCTCTATTAGGGGGGAAAAAAAAAAAAAGCGCCATGTACTTAAAAAAGGCCCTGGAGCGAGATTGCTGAACCCGAGGTCTGATGTTGCGAGGCAGAATGGTCACTGGCAATTTGGAGATGTAACATGAACTCAGTCAGTCAATTTGGATATGATAGTTTTTAATGTTCCATGAATCCAGCAAAATGTGTGTCCAATTAACTACTACTAAAGGACCTTATTTATAAAATAATACTTCTGCGGTCAGGTTGTGCTTTTTCCACTCATTTCTGCCCGCAGTTCAGGTTGCACATTTTGTGTGTTTGATTAACACAGACAAACATCCGTTTTGGGCTGGCTGCTGCTGGCAGGGCTGGGCAGAGAAGAGGCTTTGTCCCCATTATCACAGATTTAGGCTGGGAGCAGAGGCAGGACAAGGATTTTCTGCTGGAACTAAGCAGCAAGAATTAAAGCAAGGAGTTGTCCTTTGCTGAGGGATCTCTCCAATGGGAAGATCCAAGTGCTGGAAACACTGAGCTGGCAAAACCCTGAGCTGTTTACTCAGGGCTGTTTTGAAGCTGAAGAAATTTGTAGGTGGTACAAACGTGGCCTTCAGTGCATAGGAAAAACATCCTCCTTAGAAAACACATCTGAGCTATTTAAAGGACATGTGCAAAATGTATGCATCCCAAACCAGCCCCTTTTCCAACATAATTTCATTTTAAGACCGTGCAGTGGGCAGAGATTCACAAATTCAGGCCAAACAAGGTTTTATGAACTCCCCTCTGAATTGCCTATGCAAACAAGCACAACGTTCAAATGGAAACAAGCCAAAAGTGTTTTGTGAATAGAGCATTAAGATATTTTCTTCTTGACGTGGTAAGGGATGGAAAATCTGCAGCAAAGCCCTACAGCTTGTCAGAGAAAATTCTCCTGTGGATGTGTGTGTAGGTGCAGGAGAGTGACATGTGAAGTTTCTGACATGCTGCAAGATGGGAAGGGGGAGCTCAGGAATGCTCCACGAATCCAAGAGCATTTCTCACCCAAGTTCAGCATTTTATCGCCAGCTTTTCTCCAGTATTGTTCCCAGTCAAATTATTCCTCTGATTTCAAAATGAAAATATTTTAAGTGTGAAATGTTTGAGTTTCAAAAATGAATAAACAGCTTTGTTTAAAAATTAAAAAAAAAATAAGCAGTCCAAAGTGCCCAGGAAGAACAGAATGAAATGAGATTGTACCAGAAGCTGACATAGATACAAGAGAGGATGTGGAAGTGAGGAGGCTTTGACTTGCACCAGAGCTCTGTTCCTCCACAAGAAACCCTTGAGCTCCACCAAGCCCAGCACCTCCTGCAGCTCAGGGGTCATCTGGGAGAGGTGTCTGGAACAGAGAATCAATTTTTTTGTGGAAAAGAGGCAATGGGATTTAAGTTTTGGATCCCACTCTCATGCTCTAGGGTTCAAAGGCAGTGACAGCTGAAGACACAATTAATAGAACAAATCTAAACCAGGTAATGATTTTGGTGATACAGACTAATTACAAAGAAAACAGGTGAACACTGGATTTCCCTGAGCACAGGGAGATCATATGCAGCGTTCTCCAGTATTCTGGCATTCAAGTGCACACTCATGAGGCTCATTTGCAGAAAATCCAGAAGTAGATCTTCTCTCTAAAGACCAGGAAAACTGCAACAGCAACAAGATTTGACAAAAGACACCCCAGAGGCAGGTTGGTGATTACAGGGATGTACCTGAGGGCTCTCCCCAAAGCAGAGCTGACAAATCCTGCAGCAGAGATGGAGCAGCCCTTGCTCAGAGCTCACCTTGGTGGGGACAGGAGCCCTGGGGTGTCCTTGGCTCAGGGATCTGCCCTGCTCAGAGCCAACACCTGCAGCTTCAGGGTCTCCTTTGCTGCCCCTGCACTTCAGCTTATCCTGGAGGATTTTTCATCCAAACATAATTTTTTCCCTGCTTGCACAGCTGGAGAAATGAAATACCTAAACCTGCCTTGTGCATCCTCCTTGGCTTTTCTCCTCTTTTTCATTTGCATTAAAAAGAAACAAAACAAAGCTTCTCCCTCCAACCCAAAACAAATCCCTTCTCTTCCTTTCTTTCACGGCAAAAGAAAAACCAAAATAAACAAAGAAACAACTGCCTTCCCTCCTCCTTCCTCCAGCCCTCGGGGGCAGTGTGGAGGTAGAATGCCCTTTCTAATTTCATTGACAGTGCCGTTGATATATAGGGTAATTTTATCTTAACAACCTGTAACAAAGGATAAGACAGTAGTCGTCTTGCATTCCAGACAGTAGGAGATGTTTACTCATTCTCCCAGCAGACTCTCTCATCATTCATCTAGACTTTATTAGGATGCCAGGAAATGGGAAACCTATAATTTAAGAAATGTATCACGCAGAGAAACTTCTTCTGTTTGGTAAATAAAAGGTAGCTGAGGATCTGAGGTTAATTTTCTTTTTAAAAAACTCACCAGTTTTCTCATTTCTTCCCGAAACTTTACTTTGGGCCAAACCTTTACAGGCTGTGGTATTGAGGAAAAACATCACTGGGCACCTCAGGAAGGACTGGGATGTGTCTGTGTCTGGAATTCTATGATGTTTTTTGGGGCTGTGCTGGCAGCAGTGGCTCAGCCTTCAGAGCTGAAACGTGGCTGTGGCAGGGATGGTTTTGTCTTTATCTTTGGAGGCATCAATTGTCCAGGCTGGAAACACACTGAGCAATCTCCTTCCTGGGGCCAAGAGGAGGGGAAGGGAGGGAGAAGAAAGCACATATGTTGCAGCAAACAATCTTACAGGTTTTTGCTTCCTAAGTGATTTTCACGAGTGTTTATTCCTGTTTACGTAGCCTGAATGCCTGGCTTTGATTTGAGGACAAACTGCCCCATAAACTCACGAATGTCTGAATTTAACCTTCACCTTTCCCCCCTAACCTTCACTCTTGCTTTCCCCCTCATAATTGGTGACATTCTCACAGCCAAATTTAATAAAATGCGTGTTACTGAGAGTGAGCTGGACTGTGAGCACAGATGGAGGGATGGTGTGTGATGCTGGTCAGTGCAGGGCAGAAAACTCCTGCTAAAATAAGTGCTAGGACAGAATTCCTGCTGTTTGAGACCAAGACTCCCAGTGCCCAGAAAACCATTAGCAAATGAATAAGCCCAGTCCTCCTCTACCCATCAACCACAGCTTGGCTTCTCCCTCTGACAAGTCAAATTCATCAGTTCTGAGCTCTCTAAGTGCCACTGCCTGTGGATCAGGGCTCCTGCCATCCATTCATCCATCCATCCATCCATCCATCCATCATCCATCCAACATCCATCCATCCATCATCCATCCATCCATCCATCCATCCATCCATCCATCCATCCATCCCTTCATCCATCCATCATCCATCCATCCCTTCATCCATCCATCATCCATCCATCATCCATGCATCCCTTCATCCATCCATCATCCATCCATCATCCATCCATCCATCCATCCATCCATCCATCCATCCATCCATCCATCATCCATCCATCCATCCATCATCCATCATCCATCATCTATCCATCCATCCATCCATCCATCCATGCTGACTGCAGGGCTGCTGGGGGAGCTGAGCAGCATCTCCCAGGCACAGCAGGCTCGTCCTGGGAGGAAGCAGGCACCCATTCTGGATATCCATCAAAGAAACATTTCTCCTTTCAGCTGTGTTCAGCCTCTCTGCCCTGCAGTTGTCAGCCAGGAGCAGGGCTTGCTCTGGCAGCCTCCTGACAGCTGCCCCTGCAGTTGTGTGGGCTGCACAGACTTCATCTCTGCTGGGATTTGGCCCTGTGGTTTTGAGGCTTCTCACCCCATGACAGATTCCCAAAGAGTGTGGTCGTTGTCATCTTCCAAGTAGCCATTAAAAGCAGAGTTGAAGTCAAGGTTATGTTGTGCCACAAACCTTTGAAGAATTTCTTTGCGTGCTCTGCAAAGCAAACCCAAAAGACCACTGATGTTCTTTCCTGGGTCAAATCCATCTCTGCTGTGAGCTCCACCTAGTCCTGGGAGGGACTGGAGGGGTGAATGTGGTCAGCCCTGTGATCATTAAAGGCCTCTCACACTGGGACATATCTGATCAGAGCTGTTCAACTGCATGGCACAGAAAAGAGATTTTTTTTTTTCTCAATTTATAAATGAAGTCCACTTGGAAATGGACCTCAGCAGCTGCAGCTTGCTGGAGGCAGTAATGGATGGAGGTAATTTATCCTGTGTATTTTTTTCCTTGAAAGGAAATTTAGTTTTAAAATGTAGTCATTGTGGGGTAAGAAGAGAAGGAGGAGGGAATTGAGAGAGGATAAGAGGCGTGCCTTTAATGACAGGAAAAGAAAAATCTGTGAGCTCAAACTAATGCAACTTCCAAACTCAAATAGATGTCACCATGGTGACAAAGCCTCAGACTTCATAAATTTTTTCCTCTTCCCATTTGTGGTGAGCTCTGGTACCCTGTTAAATGCATCCAAAGCCTTTTAAAGACTCATTGGAAGCATCTGATCCAGTAGAAGATTTCCTCGTAATAACACTCGTTAGATATGGGGAGAAACCACATCTCAAGCTGCCTTCCTGTCTCTGAACACCAAAGACATGAACTTTGGAGTTAAAATTCATCACTGTATGAGACTCACTTGCATAAACGTCATTTCCAGCACAAAAATTCCAGGGGGGAGTCTGTGGTAGGGTAATAATCCCCAAGATCTCCTTCACCTCAAGTTCTGTTAATCAAAACCCAGGGACTTACACACGTGTCTGTAAATAATGATTGATTTAATACCAATCCAGTGATGGAATTTGAGTCAGGCTGGTTTGTAGATCTCCAGCCCATCTGACCTTTTCAGACAGATTTAACTCATCACACAGATGTCCTCACACCTCAGCTAAAGCACATCTGAGTGCTCCAGAGCCATCACAGCTCAGAACTGTCTGGAGACCAGTGTAAAACCTCTTGGCAATCACTGCAGACAGCAGCAAATCAAACCAGCATTTCAGCATCTGACCTGAAAGATGTCTTCAATTCATCTGATGCCACCCAAACCTGAGACTCACAGCAGGTTCTTCTGTGAAATCCAACCACTTTTGGGCCCCAGTGTTGACCAGATATGCCTCACTCAGCATTTGCCAGCTACAAAAATGTCATGGGCCTGAATATTTCAGGATTTACAGCTGCAGAAACTCTCCAGTGTCACCTTTCTCCCCTTTTATGGCTCAGTCATAATCTTAAATTCAGCTGAATACAAAGAGCTGCCTGTAGACAGCTAATCCTAAAGACAGAGCTTTGTGTGAAACTTGGAGGGAAAAAAAAGAGAAGGAAAAAGAAAGAAATCACTGAGAGGGATTGGCAGGAAAGACAAATACTTTTGGCTAATTTTTGCTGGTATTCTTCCACCCTGGTTTGGGGCTGCCCATCCTCACACCAGGTGCTCAGCACAGCAGATAACTCAGCACACAGCAGTGGGGTGGGAGGGGTGGCTGAGCCCGGGGAGGAGCAGCAGCCCTTGCTGTCACACGGGGCAGGATTATCCTGGGGATCAGCACTGAAATCCCAGGCTGATAATGCTGAGGTAATGCTGATAATTACACAGCAAAGCCAGCCTGTAACCCAAGTCCTAATTGCATTTAAAGAGCTCTTCTTGTCTCCAGGGAGGTGCTGGGTTTGGATTTTCCTTGGGATGTCCTGGCTGTCCCAGACCTCCCCAGACCTGCTCCTGTCTCACAGCTGCAGCAATATCTGCCCAAGCTGCTCAACTTTTTACAGAATTTCCAGCTGTGCTGACCTCAGTTTATACAGGCTGTGATCCAATTCTCTGTCAGAGTAGCCTGAGGTACATCAGGTCCTTCCACCTTTTGGTCTTTCCACCAGGGCCAGCAGAGTTATTCCAAGTACCTTGAAAGCCACCTGACATTTTCCCTGCTGTGCCTCTCCTAAACACAGAATAAACAGGCACCAATAGATTCCCACAGGTATTGAGAGGCAGAGGAATAAATTGAACCTTAAAAAATAATTCTGTGAGCACCACTGAATTTCACAGAGTAACAAAAACCCCTGCCCTCCATAAATAGAGACCATCCTGCACATGGGAAGTCAGGACCCCCATTCCAGTTTGGAAAACCACCAAACAAGGGAAATCTCCATGGAAAATACACTGCATGTTCTTCCTGCCTGCAGGGAATCGTCTCCTGACGTTGCTGCTCACCTACAACAGGAATTAAAATGTGAAGGATCCTGAAAACAAGCTAAAACAGTTGAAAGCTAGATAAATACATTTTAAAATAGCATTTTTCTCTCCTATTATGTTACTACAGTGTGTGGACATAAACAAAAACGGGGTGTATTGGGGCTTTCTTCACTTCATGTGTTAATCAGTCAGCAATAGGCTGCATTTCTGTTTGTGAGCTCTGGGTAGAAAGCACAGAGAGGCTGGCACAGGAGGGATTCCTGCTCTCCTGGATCCCAGGGACACTCACAGATGTGCTGCAGCATGACTCCAGTCTCCTTTTGATGCTTACAACTCAATTGGGCAATCAGTGCCCAGGACAGCTTGTGAAACCAAAGAGGGATGATCCAGCTTTTATTGGGAGGCTTTTTACCCACTGCCAGCTGCAGGATGCTGTTTTACAGTCTGTGCCTCTTTGATATCTGACACAAGCTGCTGTGTGGCTGCTTACCTGCTAAAACTGTTTTGATTTGTCCTGGTTCTTTCTTGTCTGCATATGGTTTGTGTCTAGGTATACTTTGCTAATCTCTCATGGCAGTTTTTAAGTAGCCCAACTGTTTTTGCTGTGCTATTTTTGGTATGTTGAGTCTAATTGGTACCTTGCAATAAAAAAGAATTTTAGTTTCAAGGGAAAAAGATATTCCTTACTTTAGTTATGATTAAGTCTTTAACACAGAATTTAAAATATTAACACACAACACAGAGCTCTCTGCAGTTGTTACTAAAGTACTTCTGAGAGAGTAAATGAGTGTTTTGTTAAAATACTTACCTAAATGCATCAAAGTAATACACAAATCTGACATTGAAACCTTTAAGACAGAATCTGCAAATTTCATAATATCATACAATTGGATAATCTTAAATTAATAAAAAACCAGTACATTTCAATATCCTTCCACAAAAAGTAATTGTGTCCCCATGCTAAAGACAAGGATCTAAGACACAGTACCAGATTCCCAGGAAATAAATGCCTTACCCAGGAGGCAGCTGAACTGTGCTCATTTATATCCCCTGAGAATGTGCATTGATTAAAACACTTGGTCAATGTTACAGGGCAGAGAGGAAACAGGAAAAGATGTTCAGTGCTGCTTTTGTGATTTATCCATCACACAATGTTCCCTCCCTTCACATGGAGATGGGCAGGGCAGCACACTCGACCTGAGAGGAGAAAAATCATTAATTTTTAAGTGTGGCTTCAGTTTCTCTGAAGGGATCAGCCTCGCCAACAGGTGCCAACAAACACAGCCTCACTCAGCTCACCCAGCTGTCCAGGTGGGACCTGTGGCAGCAGCTGGGATCTGGGGCAGAGCCCTGGCCCTGCACACGAGGGAAGGGCTCTGGATGTCCAGTGTGGCTGAGAAGAGGCTGAGGAATGCCCAGCACAGCCCTGTGCCAGGGGCAGGCTGGGGACAGCTTACACCAGCGCCACTGCCAGAGCCTGCTAAGCCCTGGCCTCGGGAAATCCTGATTTCCAGGAATAAAAGTCTCTTTCATCTTATGGGCCAGTCCTTCCCCGTGGTTTAAACTGAGAGGGTCACATAATCCTGTTTTTCTGTGGGGATGTTTGTAACCCAGGCACAACGTGTAATCGTGCTGCAATCAGTCCAAAACCCTTGGGGGAGAATCAAGGGATGCTGTTATTTGTTATTTGTTATTCCCAAAGGAGTGGCTGGTGAGCAGTGTCCCAGAGGGCTGAGTGAGAATCTCCCCTGGGGGGAATGTGACCTATTCAGTCAAGAATAGTGGACCTCCTTCATGGGCTGGTGAACCCCAGATTGGTTTTTGCTGAGCTGTGCCTTATGTTCAGACTCTGGCAATACAGGGTTAAAAAATTACTGCATCTGGTTATTAAGGAATAAATGATTATCTATGCTTAAAAGCCCTGGGCTCTCCTCTGCGTGTCCCCAGCCCTGCTGTCCCTGTGTGCAGGGGACACCACCCCTGTTCCTCCTTACATCACCTTTCATTTCAGAAATCAAGCAGGAATAAGTGTTCAGACTCCCTGGTGTTGTGATCTAAATTTCTTCCCTGCAGTACAAGTCTTTATCTCTGTTGAACTTTTCCAAACCAAAATTGGTTATTCCAATTGCCAGAGCTGGACCTAAATTAGAGACAGAGAAAATTTGGGGCATCAGAATTCCACTTTTCACTGAGGAATCATTGTGGGTGAAAAGAGGAAGAAGCTACTGATTGTGCCACTCACTAGGTAATACCAGAAATTGTTCTGCTGAGGTAAAATCATTTCACCCATTAGGCTAAGTATGTTTTTACTGATTGTCTTAACAAATTGCATTGAGCCAAACTGTTCTCACCTCCTGGAGATGTGACTGGAATGGAATAATTTCACACTGCTCACAGGGTGAGGCTGCAGGAGATGAAGATCCATAATTTCAGTCAAATTTAAATAGCTTTTAAATTATATATATTAATTAATAACTGAAGCCAGAAGAATTTGCCGCCCATGGACAGGAGTGAATTACCCTGGAATGGATGAGAATTTTATAGTGGGTAAAAGCAATAACGTAAAAAGAAGAGCAGGAGGAAGAGAGCATTAAGTGTGCTGTAGAAAGAACGGTACTGGAGGGATTTTGGCAGCACCGGGATGTCCCGGGGGAGAGGTTCCGAGATGTCGGGATGTCCCGGGACGTACCGGGGAGGATTCCGGGGTGTACCAGGAGGATTCCGGGATGTCCCGGCAGTACGGGGATGTCCTGGGATGTATCGGGATGGATTCCAGGATGTACCGGGGTGGATTCCAGGGTGTCCCGGCAGTACGGGGATGTCCTGGGATGTACTGGGATGGGTTCCAGGGTGTCCCGGCAGTACGGGGATGTCCCGGGATGTCCCAGCAGCGATGGAAATCCCCGCCCGCTCTCTGGCGGCCGAGCAGCGGAACCGCAGCATCCCCCGATGGCAAATCCCGAGCTCAGAGCGGTGACACGGATCGGGAAACGGGGGATGCTCGGATCCTTGTTCCCAGCCCCAAAGCCGAGAGCTCTCGGGGAGAACAAGCAAGGTAGGAATAGGTGAGGAAGGGTGAGAAATGGAACACCAGCTCAAGGCACCTCTCTGGTGTCCTGCAGCACTGCCCGGCTCCTCCATCCCCTCCCTCGGCTCACACGCTGCGACAAAACAAAGGTCTGGACTCCTGTCACAGGTGCTCGCTGAGCTCCTCAGTGACACCAGGCTCTGTAAGTCACCCTACAACAGAAAGTCACCCCAAACCCTGCTCTGTGTGCTGCGGACTGAGGAGATGGGGTTGGGGGTACAACCTCAGCGCTCTGAGCTGTGCGGGGTCAGCTCTGCTCCCGGGAGGCAAAACCCCACGGACACAGCCAGTGCAGGCAGGAACAGGGGTCTCTGCACACCCTGGGATCGCTGCTTTCTGGATTGTGCACAAAGCAAAGCCACACCCGGGCTGCCAGGGAGGGAACCTGTCCCAGCCAGGTGTGTTTGGTACCTTCCTCGTAAGAACATTTCCCAACTATTCCGCTTTATCAGCCCGAGCTAACTTCTGTGACATTTCTGTACTGCACGCAGCACTGGAGTGGAAGCTATTCCTGTGTTCCTAAACTGCATGGGAGCTGCACATGCCAGTCCTCCTGCATTGGCAGAGGATAGTCAGAAACACTTACAGAGCCAAAAACCTACCTAGCCTCACCATAAATGATCCTGCTTTAACTTAAAAATACATATTTAATCACATTTTGTCTGGGTGATGGATTTCTTTTACCTTGCCATCCAACACAGTATCTGACATCACTCAGGGCAGCAGGACCAGTCTGGTCCACAAATCCTCTCCAGGTTACTTGTTATTCCAGATACAGTATGTTTTATGTTTCCATTTATACATCTATCTATCTATCTATCTATCTGTCTATCATCTATCTATCAATCAATCTATCTATCAATCTATCAATCTATCATCTATTTATCTATCTATCTATTATCTATCTATCTATCTATCTATCTATTATCTATCTATCTATCTATCTATCTATCTATCTATCTATCTATCTATCTATCTATCTATCTATAATCTATCTATCTCTATATATATATTTATATGATTTTTCTGTTGACAATATGCTGTCAGCCCCCTCCTCTCAACAAGAGGATCCCGAGCCACTCCTGAGCTGTGCCTCTGTCCTCACCCACCTTCCAGTGGGAGCCCACAAACCTTTCCCCTCACTGAAACGCCCTTCCTGGATAAATATTTTTATATTTATGTGTATCAGGCAAGATGCTCCGGATGCCGATGGCATTTTCTGATGGTGTCATTGCTGAGGCGGCTTCGGGAGGCTGCGGCACTCGGACAGGATTGTCCTCAGCCACCCGTCCCCTCCTCAGAGCGATCTGTGCTCGCTGCACCTAAAAAAGTCCCGAAGAGCTGCGCTGGTGCCGAGGTTTGCTGTGAGCGGGCAGGGAGTGCCGCGGGAGGACGGGAGGCGGCGCTGGAGCCGCGCCGGGAACGGGAACGGGAACGGGAACGGGAACGGGGATGGGAATGGGGATGGGGATAGGGATGGGGATGGGGATGGGGATGGGGATAGGGATGGGGATGGGAACGGGAACGGGAACGGGAACGGGAACGGGAACGGGAACGGGAACCGGGATGGGAATGGGGATGGGGATGGGAACGGGAATGGGAACGGGGATGGGGACGGGGATGGGAATGGGGATGGGGATGGGGACGGGAACGGGAACGGGGATAGGAATGGGAATGGGAATGGGAACAGGGATGGGAATGGGGATGGGGATGGGAATGGGAATGAGATGGGACGGGAATGAGGCTGGGAAGGGGAACGGGAACAGGAACGAGGACGGGAACGGGAACGGGGATGGGGATGGGAACGGGAATGGGGATGGGGATGTGAACGGGAATGGGAATGGGAACGGGAATGGGGATGGGGATGGGAACGAGATGGGATGGGGATGGGAACGGGATGGGAATGGGATGGGATGGGATGAGGATGGGAATGGGGCTGGGAATGGGGATGGGAATGAGGATGGGGCAGGGAACGGGGATGGGAATGGGAACGAGGATGGGAACGGGAACAGGAATGGGGATGGGGCTGGGAAGGGGAATGGGAATGGGAATGGGGCTGGGAAGGGGAATGAGAACGGGAACGAGGACGGGAATGGGAATGGGAATGGGGATGGGGATGGGGATGGGAATAGGGATGGAGATGGGGATCTAGCAGATCTCTGATGTACTGCATGGCAGCCTGTGGATCATCCCCCACAAACACCTCCATCCCTGGCAAAACAGCACCACAAAGCTCTCAAATATGCTCGGTTTCCCCATCAAATCTTGCACATGTTTAGCAGAGCTTTCCCTCCTCATTTCCAAAGCTCTGCAAAACTTTATGCCAGGTTTCCCCTCTCTTATTTCCCCGTCTTATCCCTGCCTGCTGCTGCTGCCTGTGCTGCACTTCCCCGTTTTTACACTATTCCAGTTGCCTGGGATAACCTTCTTATCAAAATGCAAGAAGCTGTCTCCAGCTCCTTTGCAAACCATATGAACATCCACCTGTTCCCCTGACAGTAACCATATGCCTCTGGATTTGTTCTGGAGCTTGGGAGGCTGCTTTGTGCCATTTGGGCAAGATCCAGCTCCCACTGAAATTAAGGAAAAAATTCCTATTGATTCCATGGCTCTTGTACCAAAGCCTCAGATTGGAAATTCCATGGGATGCTTTCCTTGTGTTTTAATTACTGCAGCACACTGGGCACATTTAGGATTCTGGATGCCAGCAGTGATTATCACAATTGTAGTGATGTAACACCAGGCAAAGAGGTAAGGCTGGGTTTGCCATCTCAGAGGAGCAGCACAAAATCAAAGTGATTTACACAAAACCCCTTCACATGGCAGAGTTTTAAACACAGCACACAAGGAATTAGAGGCACCTAAAAACCCAGACTCAGCTGGGGGCAAATCCTCCCAAGTGCAGCTCTCCTGGGCGATGTGAGCACACAAACTATCTCTGTACCAAAAGAACTCTGTCAACACTATTTGTGCAGAATCATAAACATAATAAATCTTGCCAACTCCTCTGTGAGCTGGCTATTTATTGCACTCATCTCCAAGGCTTTCTGATACCGGAGCTGGAGGCTGCAAACATAAATACTGAAATGATGTGTTGCATATGCTGTGGCTTAATTTGCTGTGTTTGATTTGAGGCTGTTTTGGAAGCCCCTCAGTGTGTAGCCTGCAGTGCTCCCTGCCCAGGCTGAGAGATAACAGAGATAACAGAGCCCAACAAACCTCATCAGCCTGCTGACAGCTGCAGGAGCCCAAGTGATGGCAGCACAGCCAAACTGTGAACTGCCACAGCTGGAGCAGGGCAAAGAGAGAAAACCCAACCCAGAACCACATCCTGAGAGCAGAGAAGGTGGCCAGGCCTGTGTCACCCTCTCCAGCTGTCACTGGTGCTGCTGGGACACCCCCAGTGTGGGATTCTCTCTGCCCTGCAGGTGTGCTCAGCACTTTTCTTCAACCCTGACACCAAACCCAGCAGCTGATTTGATGTAAGAACTAGAACCAGGCATTCCCCTTTTCTCTCTAAAAATGCCATTTCTGCAATTCCAAACAAAAGAAGTCCTGCCAGGAGGGGTGTCCCCCACCAGGGAGATGATTCCCTGGTCCTGGAGATCAGTGATTAGAGCAGGCACAAGGCAGGGGCAGGTCCAGCCTCAGAGTGCTGGGGGATGCTGAAATCCACATTTTATCATCTCCCCCCGATTCAGTGACCATTCAAGGAAAGGATTTAGTGGAACAGTTCCAACAGGAGCTGTTGGGACTCCTGGAAAAGACAGAAATAATCTGATGATAGGGGTGGTTTCTGAGGTCCAGCGTTTTGTTCGCTCATTAATTTGTTTCCTAAAGAGAACAGCAGAGATGAGGCTGAATGCAGCTTTCCAGCATCTCTCTTACCCTGAATTTTGGAGCAGAGAAGAACAGCTCCAGCTGTGGGCCAGCCATTCCTGATGCTGGGCTTACATTTCTTTTCTTATAGAAGATTCTGCATTAAAAATCTTGTCTCAAGTTGCTAACAAATTTCAGCAAGAACAGAATTACCAGATACCTGCTTCCAGTGAGAAAATAAATACATTTACCCTGATTTTATCTGAAAAGCCCTTCTTTCTCCCTCCTTTAACCTGAATAAAATGCTACAAAACTGAAGCAGTATTTCCTTATATATCTTATAATGCCCACAGAAATTCTAGGATGGACTTTGTATGAAGTCTCTTGTACAGTTTTATGTCGACTTACATGATGCATCCAACTGGAAGTTAAATGCCAGCTAAGGACATTGAGGAGGATGATGCAAGTTGAATTTATCCTCATAACCCTGGGATCCAGGAAGTGATGATCAGTCTGATAAACCTGAAAGAAGAACAGATAAATCCATCCAGCATTCTGGGGGGGATTGGTCTGCACACCTCTTGCAGTGCTGTTCTTTTAATGTAAAATCCTTCCCTGCTTTTTGCTGCTGCTGTCTGGCATCTTCTGTGCTTGAAGGACAGGGAGAGATTTTAGGAAAGCAGAGGGAGGTTGTTTGAATGAGGCCCAGGGTGTTGATGCTGCCCAGTTTTAACAAAAGTCACTCATGATTTCAGGTGCTGGGTCTGACATATCCAAAGAGGCTGCATGTGCAATAAGGTGAAGGCTGGATGCACTCTTTGGGATAAAACAAGGAATGACTTCAACTTTTATGGCAACTGAAATCAAACCTGACAGCACATTTAAACACTCTGTTAATTTAGAAGAGAAAAAAAGGCAAAACTAAAATCCACATTAGTGTGATCTTTTCCCTGGGCATGATGGAAAACCAAACCCTACCACAAGCTGTGTGATGGTTAAACCTTCCCCTCTGAGAGTCAGGGATCTGTGCACTGCTGGGCCTGGAAAGCTCAGAGCTCAGGGGCAACCCTGCCTTGTGCATCTGGGCTGAACAAATCATTGTGGACTCAACTTCTGCCCCCCATCCGAGGGAAATTATTCACCAAAAACATCAGCAGGCAGACTCCTGTGCAGGGTTGGCTTTTCCTCTGCTCCCCATCCCATCCAGCACATCCATTCACTCAGCACATCAAAACCTGCCAGATTATTCACTTTTATATCTATATATGTATGTATTAACATCCATGCAGAAACCTCCCCTCTAGCTGCAATAAAGTGCTTAAGCAGAATGAAAACTGTCATTAGCATAACATGAGATTCTCTATAAAAATCTGGAAAAGGATGTATAGTACCTCAAATATATTTTATTAGGTTTTTTGAGTGTTGTTTCCAAATCTGAACAAATTAAGAGATTTGTCATATGTAATTGGTGTAATTGGTACCTTAAAATACAGCCTAGTGCAGAATTATCTGCTTTTTATCTCTGACAATTTCTGTGTTACAGGAGCTCAATCTGTATATTACCTTTTCATGAAATCATTCATCACTTCCTGATCTATATTAGATCTTCCTAAAAGTTAAAAAAAACTGGATCTAAAATTATGAACTTTCCAAAGATATTTTGTGATCAGTTCAATTCCACCTGTGGACAAAGCAGAGGGCTGGGAGTCACGAGTACCTAAAGCCTAAATCAGAGCTCTGCCAGTAATTTACTGAATTACAGTTGGTTTAAATCCTTCAATTTGTGCTAAACTTTGAGTCCCAACATCCCTGAGCAGCCTGATGGAAGACACCAAGGCTGAAACCAAGCCCTGGAGGAAGAAGATTTGCCACTGACCTGGCTGGGGTCAGGATTTCCCCCACAGGGCTGGCCTGGAGATGTGTGGTTTTGGAACACAGAAGGATGCTCAGCAGCACTGAGGCACCCCAGGATGCTGAACTCATCCTCCTGTCTCCAGAATGAACAGCCAGTTCCCTGCACTGTGCAAAGCCTCTGCATTTTTCAAACACTGGAGGAATTTGTCATTTTGTGAGATGCAAAAAGTGCACAAACTGCTGATGCTTTCACAATTTTTAAAAATGAAATTAACTGAGTCCAAAAGCAGAAGATCTCACAGTCTGACTGACCTTTTGGTCCACTTTAAATGACATCTCTGCCATTTGATCACAAGGGCACATCTTGACTCCTCTGCCTTTCAAAATGCTCACTAATCTCCTTGCCACTGCTGTTTCCCTTTTTTTTTTTTTTTTCTTCCCTGACAGCCAAAGGGCTGTTCCTGGGCTCAGACCACATGAGGAAACATCAGCTCCAAGGAAGATTTCCAGACAGAGGAACTGTCTTCCTGTCCAAAGGCAGATCTGTGAGGACACATTCCCAATCAGAAGAGGCACATCCTCCCTCTCCCAGCCCAGAGAACACACACAGCATCCGAATCTCCCACCCTGAGCTCTGCTTTAGGATTCATTCAGTGCCTCCAAGTAAGATGTCAGTGTTATTTTATCAACAAACTCCAAGCACAGCTCCCCTACAGACCTGGTGTTACAGAGGGAGGCTGGAGATGGATTTTACACAAAACTCTGCAGCTTTGCCTCGTCCAGCTCTGCCCATCCCCAGTGCCTGAGGATGGGTGGCAATAGGAATGGTTTTAACAAGAAGAAGACGACATTAAACATCAAACATCCCTTTGCTTCTGCCAATTAATTGGGAAGAGAAGCTCATAATCAGTTGCAGGCTGGTCTCTGTCGTTCGCGTGACTCCGCTCGGTTGCTGCTTTGGTCGTCATCCTTGTGCCACGCGAGGATGGGAGGCAGCAGGCAGAGCTGGGAGGTTAAAGGTGGCAGGAGGAGGTCACCAAGGGTGCCACCATCCCTGAGTTAGCCATAAATAATAGGAAGCAGTGTGGGCTTTGGTTTATAGCCCAGCTTTAACTCCTCGCTGCCAGGGAGGGGCTGGGCACAGAGCTGGGACACGTCCCAAGGAGGAGCTGCCCAGGGAAATTTGGATCTCCCATCCCTGGGAGGTTCCAAGGTCAGGCTGGACAGGGCTTTGAGCAACCTGGCCTAGTGAAGCTGTGCCCCAGTCTGTAGGTTGTGTTTGCTTTCACCTGAAAGAAAAAACCTTACAAGGAAGCAACGCTCTAATCTCTCAGGACAGCACTTGCATAAAAGCAAGTGTTTATATAAATGATGCCACTCACTTCAGGCTGATTTTAATCATCAAAGGAGAAAAAGCACATTTTGTTTGGTCTTTTACTAGTCAAAAATGGCTGGTATTTAATAAGCCCTGGAGCCAGATCTCAGTAGGACAGGCTTTTTATGGGCCAGAGGCACCCACCATCCAGTCCTGTGCACACACAGCCACTGACCTATGTCCAGCTGATTTGAATTTACTTCCTAAATCTGATGCTTCACCCAGTTAGATCAAAAAAAAAGAAGAGAAACATGGCATTTCTAGACCACAGTTCTTGGTGTCACTACACATTACTGATAATTTAGGAATGCTACAGAACATCTCAAGTTTAAAGTACTTTCATGGTTCCAACGGAGAGCTAAAACAGATGGGGTTTCAGCATGACCTTTCAACCTAGCAGACACTGCTGACCCAGATTATAGCTCGACAGAGCTGCTCCTGGACTCATGTTACATTTTGGGAGGGTTGCAGTGAGAATGGATATGCTGCCCAGAGGCAGCTCAGGGAGCCAGGATGGGAATGGTGTGTCAGTCCTGCTCCCTGTGCAGATATCTTTACATCTCATTTGGGGAGAGCCTCTGCTCCCTGCCACAAAATGCTGGGAAAATAATTCAGGAATGGGAGAAAGCACAGTGAGAGATTTCACTGCAAAGTCAAAGAGAGGATTAAAAAAATGAGTAAAATGGGCAAAGTGCTCCAGCTGAAAACACTCTTTTCCCAAGCTCAGGCTTCACAGCAGAAAGCTGGAGCTGAAGAGGTGGTGGTGGTCAAAGGATTGCTGCTCCTGCCCACCCAGGATCCCCTGGACTCTGAGTTCAGCCAGTTGGGAACTGGAGGGGAACCATAAACCACCAAGCACTGTGGCTTCCTGTTGCCACTGATGGAGTTCCTGTCAATGTGCTATTATTTTAGACATTGCAGCACTAAAAATAGAGCCTGTAATTTTTTTTAGCAAGCTTGTTGTTTTCAGGAGCTCTGAAAATATAAAGGGTTCCATAAGTGCTCAGAACAAGCTTGTGAAATAGTCTCTCTGGAATACAAAACCACTTGAAAATGCTGTTTGTTACATTTCCCTATGAGCTCAACAATAAGATGATGCAGACCATTTTGCTAAAACACTGGGCTCTTACTTAAAATTTATTTTACTGGAAGAAAATCTGGGATATCTAACTCGTTTTTCTCTATTCCATATAGCAGCAAAAAATCTGGATTCTCACAAAACCTTTCCAAAATGCTATCACCGTGCCAAAAGCCTCTTCCATCTCCTTGCCCCCATGACAAAATGTTGATGATCCAGACCTTAATGATGTCTGCTTGTATCAACAAAACCACACAAACAAACCTGGTGTCCTGCAATGGAGATCAGCTGCACGAGAAGGACCAGGCTTAATCCCCTAAAGACTGACATCTGTCCTAATTGTGAAATCCAAACAGAATTTTTAAAGCAGCTTTAGAAAACGTGCTGCCCACGTGTGTTGGAGTTTGGTGGAGCTCTGCTGGAGCCCTGGGATGGGGGCAGTGCCCATCCCTCCTGTCCAGCACAAACCCTTGGGACAAAACCTCAGGTACCAGTGGGGAATTTCCCAATGCATCATCCCAGCAGGGCTGGATGCTGAACGAGCAGGAGCTCATCACCAGATCACTGCTCTGTGCCTGAGATGGGATGATGATTTGCTGCTGACCTGCCAGCATTTGGTGGTGCAATGTTTTTACAGATTATCCCCTGTGATAAAGCTGCTGTGTTTAATGAGTTTTGCCAGCTCGGTTATGGTTTGCACATCGTGCAAAGGGAGTTTTGGGCTGGACTTAGCAGCTCCTTTTAACCAAAAATTTCAGAGTGATGTGTCCATATTAGTCAGGTCTTGTGGAATCCCTGTTTGGGCTCCCTCAGAGCATCAGGAATGGGTGTAGGGATCCCAGCTGAAGGTCCCTGGAGCAGTCCCTGGCAGTGGCAGCTGCCCTGCCTGCTGGGGAGCCTGGGAATGCTGTTGGATGATTTTAATTTGCTGCATTTTGAACCCACCTCGAATTTCAGCGTTCAGAGTGTCCCCTAGCAGGAGTTCTACAGGTTAAATACAGAACATGGTGAGAAAAATCTCACTCTCCTAACTCTGAATCTGCCACCTGCTCATTTAATTTTGATACCCTCTTGTTGCTTTTTTGGAAGAGACATCCAAGAATATAAAAAACTTTTTAGGACTGACTCAGAAGTGTCTTACACTCAATACTCACCATGCATTTATCTGAGCTACTCCTCCCTGCTTTGACCCACACACACTTGCACAGAAATCAGATCTTCTGTGGCAAAGCAATAATCTGTTCAGGTTGTGTGACATGAATTAATAAAACTGACACTAATTGCTGGATTTGTTGCTTCTCCAGGCCTGCACTGCCCTGTTGCCAGGGGACATGGAAGGATGGGGAGAGGCAGAGATCAGCATCCAAAACCAGAAGAGGTTTGTATTTAGAGATCTGTGAATATACACAGGTACTCCTTGCTCATCTTTCACTGCTTATTTTCTGTCTTTAATTACTTAAAAAACCCTGATTTTAGAAGATCACCATTTTCCAACCAATCTTTTCCTTGCATCCCCAAACACAGGTTTGAAGTTACAACTCCAGAGGAGACAGATTTTCTGTCCCCACCCATGAAGAGCAGTTGATTCACTCCAAGCCTTGCCAAGGCCATATGCAAATTGTGCTAACAGGAGCAGCTGCTGGCTGCACAGCCCAGGGGATAAACACGAGTTCTGCTCATGCTGCTGCCCCAGGATCTCACTGGGTGGAAAGCACCATCCTGGGAGCTCTCCTCAGCCCTGGCAGGTAACTGGAGGAGAGATGCTGTGCTGTGGATGCAGCTCAGGCAGCAGCAAGGAACCCTGAGCAGGAAAATGTGCAGGAAAATGTGTCTGGGCTCTGCCACAGCAAACTGGCACTGTCCTCGTGTGGCTGTGCCAGTCTGCAGCACATTAAGGTTTGGCTTGTGTTTTGTGTGGAGAAAAAACCTCTCCATCTGGATTTCATCCTCCTGAGCCCCACGAGTGCATGTTATTTGTGTATATTCTGGAACTGACAGAACATATACGATATATTTGTATATATTCTGCAGCTGACAGTTTAGGGTAAGCAGGAGGATGATACCTGGTGAAACTGTTCTGTATTAAACACAAATGACAGACTTTCTGCTTTGCTCTTTTAAAACTCATCTGGTACAAATATCTGAATGAAGCTAAAACAGGGAAAGACTAGGCTGGTGAAAAATGGGAGAACCTGGATGAGCTGAGGGTCCATTTCTCACTTTTCCCCTTCCAAGAGCTCCCTGTCCCTGCTGCTGCTGCCCCACAGAACTCCAGGGCATGAGTCCAGCTTGTCACTCTTAAACAGTGATCTGCTTTTAAGAAATCCTCTTAAAAATCCTGTATTAGGAAATTGTCTTAGTACTTCTGTGTCCCTTTGGTGGAAATCAAATGCCCCTGCTTTGTTAGGGCAGCAAAGAGTGATTCCATTTTGTCATTTAGAAAATGTCATTAAGATGGCCAAGGGACATCTCTGCACTGCCTTTTCCTGCCCTCCAGTTCTCAATTTTAAACTGGTTATCCATGCTCCTCATTACTTACATAAGTCTGGATTTTTGTGTTGTGTTTTGCTGTGGTCACTTTGATTTATTTCTTTACTTGGATCAGAAACCAGAGGCAGATCAGGCTCCTGTGCCCTCTGATCTCACACAGCCCACGAAGCAAAGGCAGCCTGAGAGAACAGGGCTGAGAGCATCCCATGCTGTACCTGGTGCACATTCCCAGAGCTTCTCCAGGTCCTGGAGGAGGCAGCAATGCCCATCACCCCCTGTGGCTGCAGCTGCCCAGCTCAGCAAGGAAAACTCACATTGTCCAGCCCACCTGGAGCCTGGTGGAGCTTTGGAAAATTCTTCCTCTGTAGTGGTTAAAAAAAAAAATCAAAATAGAGAGAGAGATTTCCTGAGATTTTCAAGATTTCAGAGCTACTTCAAGGAACAGGACTTCAATGATTGTGTGATACACAGCTGGAGTAAGGGTGAGGTAGAATTTCTTGGAAAATAAATAAACTTTTTAGCTCTGGAGACAACAACAACAAAAAAAGAAGCATGTGCCTTTACTTTTCTCACATAAATTTGGGGAAGAATATTATCAGTGTGAGACACAGTGAGTAGTGAATGTACAAATGCTCAGAATGGACAATTTATTTGGGAATAATCTCCCCTCAAACCCCTTCAATCTGCTGCCTGAGTAATGGTTTGCACCCATGGGTCCAGTAGGTCTCCACATTTGAGGCTGAATTTAACATTCCACTTTGGGTGCAATTTTTCATTCCCCTAGATGCTTGAGAGGAAAACAAATACTTAACTTTATTTTTCCTCCTCAAGATTCCTGTGTTTGGCTCATTTTAGGGCTCTTCTGACCATCACTCTGGACTTCATCTGAGACTCAGGGCTCCAGAGTTCTGTCCAATTTCAGATTTTATAATAAAAGTTTTACCAGATTTACATTCAACTTCAGAAGATGCAAATTATTACTCTCAATTTAATGAACAACCATCAGCCAAAGAAACTGTCTTCCCACCTCAAGAAATTACATTGTTTAAATGGAAAAAGCCCTGTTTTTAATTAATAATGGAGCATGAAACACATATAATTTACAGCAAGGGCCCTGGAGAAAAACTCTACTGCTGTCAAATTATTTCAGCACGATGATCCATAGAATCAAAATCCCAGTCACAGCAACTTGAGCTGTTCTAGACAGTAATCAAGAAAATTAAAATGGCTCCACCTACTCAGCAGTGAAAACAATATATCCCCTGAAAGAAATCCTCCAACTTTCAGTCCTTCTGGGTCTTGTGCAATATTTTGTGGCTTTTCCTAGCACTGTTTTTATGATGTTGACAATCAGATCTTCAAGTGACACCAACACTGGTGGGACAAAACCAGAAACAAAATGAACTGGTTAGAGCATGGATGTTCTGTAAAGTCAAAGCAAAGAATAAATTAAAAAATGCACTGAAAAATCCCCATAGTGGATCTTAATGAAGAGTCTGCCTTTATTATGACAAAGGCAAAAATCATCAACAGCTTGTGTTCAAATTTCTGTCAATATTTCCTTTTCAAACAGGAGTGTAGGCAACAAAATAAAGTGTGGCCACACACAAGATAAATGCCATCTTAACTGGACCAAAGTGCCTTAATGTCCTCTAGCTCAATGCCAGCAAAAGTCCACCAAAAAATAGCCACATAATTCACCATCCAAACGTCAGCTCCTCCCTTAGCACCAACCAGAGAATCCTAAAATTGCTCCCAAGTGGCAAAACCACAAGCATGGAAGTAAATGAACCATGATAAGAGTCTCTCATATTAAAAGCATCATAAAAGCCCGAGCACAAAGCCCAGCAAGAAATGTTCTTCTCTGTCCTTCTGCACCCGGGCCAGCTCTGTGCCCACCCCCCGGTGCCGCCTGCGCTGGAATTCAGCTCCGTGACAATATTCCAGACACGGAATTAACACTTCTGAAAGCTTGCAGGGATCAAAGGTTGCCCCCTTCGCAAGTTTTTTCATACCAGGGACGTGATGAAGTAGTCTGGCTCTAGCTGGAAAAATAGTCGGGATGGCACCGGGGGGCTGCGGTGCGAGGAGCGGGGAGTGGGGCTGGCAGCAGCGCTCACTGCCGGGCTCAGCATCCCTGAATCTGCTCCCCAGTTTGGGCTCAGCATCCCTGAATCTGCTCCCCATCCTCCGTGCTCAGCATCCCTGAATCTGCTCCCCAGCTCGGGGCTCAGCATCCCTGAATCTGCTCCCCAGCTCAGGGCTCAGCATCCCTGAATCTGCTCCCCAGCTCGAGGCTCAGCATCCCTGAATCTGCTCCCCATCCTCGGGGCTCAGCATCCCTGAATCTGCTCCCCAGCTCGGGGCTCAGCATCTCTGAATCTGCTCCCCAGCTCCGGGCTCAGCATCCCTGCCTCTGCTCCCCAGCTCAGGGCTCAGCATCCCTGAATCTGCTCCCCAGCTCAGGGCTCAGCATCCCTGAATCTGCTCCCCATCCTCGGGGCTCAGCATCTCTGAATCTGCTCCCCAGCTCGGGGCTCAGCATCCCTGCCTCTCGGGGCTCAGCATCCCTGAATCTGCTCCCCATTCTCGGGGCTCAGCATCCCTGCCTCTGCTCCCCATCCTCGGGGCTCAGCATCCCTGAATATGCTCCCCATCCTCCGGGCTCAGCATCCCTGGATCTGCTCCCCAGCTCGGGGCTCAGCATCCCTGGATCTGCTCCCCAGCTCGGGGCTCAGCATCCCTGAATCTGCTCCCCATCCTCGGGGCTCAGCATCCCTGGATCTGCTCCCCAGCTCGGGGCTCAGCATCTCTGAATCTGCTCCCCAGCTCGGGGCTCAGCATCTCTGAATCTGCTCCCCAGCTCGGGGCTCAGCATCCCTGCCTCTGCTCCCCAGCCCCGGGGAGGGCTGCTAGAGCTGCCGTGGGGTCTGTGCATGGAGCCCCAAACACGGGAAAACTCCTGTTTGCTCTGGCAAACTCGGGCTGCGCAATTCCCGATGAACTTGGAGCTGCGCAGAGGAGGCGGTTCGGGGACACCAGCGCTGCCTGGGCGAGGGGAGGGCAGCCTGTCCCCGGACCGCCACCGAGCCCGC
This sequence comes from Catharus ustulatus, assembly GCF_009819885.2. Lineage (NCBI taxonomy): Eukaryota > Metazoa > Chordata > Aves > Passeriformes > Turdidae > Catharus > Catharus ustulatus. The sequence continues at coordinate 2,851,547 of NC_046237.1, read as the reverse complement.
TGTGCACTCGGGCAGTGGCGATTTTATCGCTGTCACAGCCAGAGCTGACGCTTCACTCGGTCCGTGCGACAAAACGCGCTCGGCACCGCTCTGTCCCTGCGGGATGGAGAGAGCTGAGATCTGCTTGGGCTGGGAATGTGCATTCCTGTTCCTGAGCTGGGAATGTGCATTCCTGTTCTTGGGCTGGGAATGTGCATGCCTGTTCTTGGGCTGGGAATGTGCATTCCTGTTCTTGGGCTGGGAATGTGCACTCCTGTTCTCTCTGAGCTGGGAATGTGCATTCCTGTTCTCTCTGAGCTGGGAATGTGCATTCCTGTTCTCTCTGAGCTGGGAATGTGCATTCCTGTTCTTGAGCTGGGAATGTGCATTCCTGTTCTCCTTGTGCTGGGAATGTGCATTCCTGTTCTTGAGCTGGGAATGTGCATTCCTGTTCCTGAGCTGGGAATGTGCATTCCTGTTCTCCTTGTCCTTGGAATGCTGCATTCCTGTTCTCCTTGAGCTGGGAATGTGCATTCCTGTTCTTGAGCTGGGAATGTGCATTCCTGTTCTCCCTGAGCTGGGAATGTGCATTCCTGTTCTTGGGCTGGGAATGTGCATTCCTGTTCTTGAGCTGGGAATGTGCATTCCTGTTCTCCTTGAGCTGGGAATGTGCATTCGTGTTCTTGAGCTGGGAATGTGCATTCCTGTTCCTGCCCTGGGAATGTGCATTCCTGTTCTCCTTGTCCTGGGAATGTGCATTCCTGTTCTCCTTGTGCTGGGAATGCTGCATTCCCATTCTCCTTCACTGGGAATGCTGCATTCCCATTCTCCAGCTGCTGGGAATGCTGCATTCCTGTTCTCCTTCACTGGGAATGTGCATTCCTGTTCTCCTTGTGCTGGGAATGCTGCATTCCCATTCTCCTTCACTGGGAATGCTGCATTCCCATTCTCCAGCTGCTGGGAATGCTGCATTCCTGTTCTCCTTCACTGGGAATGTGCATTCCCGTCTCCTTGCTCTGGGAATTCCATCCTCAGCACAGCATTTTCGAGACCCCCAATGACTCAGCCCTCAGGGCCACATTGGCAGCGCTTTTTCAGGAGTTTCAAAGACAATTTGTGCCCAATTCCTTTAGGCACTATCAGAAATGCTGCCTCCCCTGGGGACGGCTGGCCAAACAGAAGTCTGAACATTCGTGTCATAAATATCTGGAGACAAGCCTGTTGATTCAGTGAAATGTGTGGTTGGCTCCTATTGTAAATGCATTCACAGAAAACCTCACAGTGCGCTGCCACTTGGGACTGCTTGTGAGCAAAATAAATGACAAACATTTTGGGGGGTTTTTTAAATAACATTTTGATACATTACAAAGTGGCTTTTCTTTTAATTTTACACCACATCGTTTAAGATGACATGAAGCAACATAATTTGCTGAGACAAGATACACACAAATAAATAAATAAAAAGGGATTAAAAGGAAAGCCAGTTCTGAAAGTCTGTGAGTTGGAAAAGGCTGTAATTTAAACCAGAAGGGTCTGGATTAGATTATCCTGACAAGCTAAAAGGAGACAAAATTATGCTGTGCATTTATGAAGCAGAAATGAAATGGAGGGGAAGCAATGGCTTCAAAGTGAAAGAGTAGCTAACAAAACCATCTAAATTGGGATTGACCCCAGATCTGATCATGTTTGGTAGCTCCAAGCAAGCCATGGACCTTCAGAGCTGAGTCAGTGATGGGCCAGGCCAGGGACCAGCAGGACAACCACATCCCTCTGTGGGACACTCAAACCATTTCAGATGATCTTTCCATGGAATAATACCTTGGACATCAGGAGGCAAAAGCAGCCATTGATCACCTTTAGGAAATTCAAAGAATTCCACAATTGTCTTTGCTGTAACTGCAAAGCCACAGCAGTGGTGGGACTGATTTACTTCAGTGAAAATACAAACCAGCATCTCTGACACCAGCTGATCCATCAGAAATCAAATTGAGTCAAAGATCTGAATTCTAGCAGAGAACAAAGTTGAATATTTCCAACCAGAGCAGGGCAGATCCAGCTCATCTGATAGCTCAAGAAACACCTTATTTTACAGAGTGCCAGATTCTAGAGCCTCAGTTGAAGGTTGTAGGCAGAGGTTGAACCAGAGACCTTCACCCATCCCTCACCTGCACTGGCTGGGATCTGTATCCCAATTTTTTTCCTGAAATTTTCCAAAATTTTACTATGATGAATAGAAGTGTCACTGGAACAAATATTTTAAAAGGAAAATTACACATTTCTCAGGGTCCATATTTCCCACTAGAAACTTTTTTTTAAAAATAATAAAATTAATTATAATAGGGATTTTGTGGAGTAATTTGAAGAAAAAATGGCATTATTAAAACAATACTCATCTAATACAAATAATTACTATAATAAAAACTTCAAGGAATAGATTACTGTATTTACATTATTCTATACTTTATGTCTGAAGGTGTCCTACACAAATTTGAAAAAGAAAGTACTAGAGAAGTACAGTAACTTCTGGATCATAGCAGCTCTGTTAACCTCTCTGGGCCAAGTGTCAGCTTAAAAAATAAATCTTTAACTTCCTAGAGGCCTAAAAGTGTACAGACCCAGTTTTTCATAACTGCAGCCTCTTTGCATTTGTATAATCTGGTTTTATGGATAAATGCAGAATAATGGCACTGGCACTTCAGCCAGGACAGCCCTGTGCTGGGAACAGCCACAAATCCAAACTCTTGGGCAACACTTCAGCAAATTCAGCTCCAAATCTTCTCCCAGACAGGGGAGAGAGTCCCTGGTTGGTCATTCCCAGGAAAATGGAAATGGAGCTCCTACTTGCTGAGGTTTTAATGTCATATTCTTGATAATCTCAATAGACTGAGCCTGAGACTCAGCCTCCTGCCCCAAGCCCTTCAGCCCATGCAATGCCTCTCTTTATAGCTTGCTTACAGATATATTTCAATTGGCAATATTCAAAATTTCCAAATGGAAAATAGCTCCTGGTGTGTGAATACGGCCAAATCACAGGATAATTTTATTCCCAGCAGTTGTTGCCACGCAGTATGAAATTACAGCTCCTATTACTCCATACCATGGCTTGCAGAAATTTGGACCAAAACTTTGAAAATATTAATGTGTATGCAAATGGAGTCTTGCACATAAATCAAGCACACACACTTCATAATCTGGTGCTTTGGCTTTATGAAATGATAGATCAAAGCAGAACAAATGAGAAGATGGAACACAAATTAACACATTAACTGAAACAGAGCCCTCTCAGATCCTGGAAACCACTCTCTGTCTGGGTGTCACATATCCAATTACATTCCTCGTAACTCAAATGACAGAACAGACTGAGAGAAGCGAGGATGCCTATTCCTACTCATCACCAGCTACTCATAGTAATTTTTTTCAGAGTACTAGTAATTATCCTTAAAGGAGAACAATTAAAATCCAGTGTAATTGGAAGTCTGGTTATGATTAGGGATGAGTCAAAGTGCTTTGGAAAACGAACACAGAACTGTTTGGAGCTCCATTGGTATTTTATTAATCATGTCATTAAAATGGATACATAAAGTGGGTGTAGCTATACAGAGGGATTTTCAAAAGCTCTCAGCACTAGCCCCACTCTGCTCCTAGTAAAGTTGGTAGGAATTTTATTCCTTGAGTTTAATGGGAGCAGGGTCACGCCAGAACAGGGAATTTTTATGGCATCCAAACCTTATTGTTCATAAGCAGCCAATTCTCTTGGCATTTCTTTAATTCTTTCTGGTGATCCCATAATCCTGACACTATTTCCCTGTCCCAGTGGCAGCCCCAGGACTGGAGGTGCTGCAATACCTGGAGCCTGGGGCAATATGGGCAGATGTGCTCCCTTTCCTCCCCACAAGGATGAGGACTTTGGGGAGCTTTGGGGATGGGGGGATTTGGCCTGAGTTTGCTGCTGGGGGCAGAGTGCACAGGCTTGGCCTTACAAATCTCAAGAGTAACACAGCAATTGGGAGCAGATGGTTGGCATCAGAGAGCAGCTTAAAGAGACAGCACTGAGAGTGGAGAGCTGAAAAATAACATAACAGGAGATTTATTTGTGGCCTCTGGTCCAGGGCTGTCTAAGAAATATAACGAGTGGTTGGCACTTTCTGCTTGTCACAGCTAACGTGGGACCTTGAACCAAACAGATTTTGGCTTTCTGTTCAGCAAAACCAAAGCCTGATCTGGTAAGGATAAGTCTAAACAAAGCATGACCCTCTCACACTGTCCCTCTCATGTGGCTCCTCCAAGCACCAAAACTCCAAAGCAGGCCCTTAAGGAAGAGTGGGAACATATCTCAGAACACAAACTCCAGACATGAACACTTTCCAGGATTTTGCTCATGGATCTGTTTGCTGACACTGGAAGCTGGGCTGACCCATGTTGGAAAGATGAGCAATCATCTGTGCAAACCTAAGGTCTAGGGGAAGCAGTGGGGATGCAGGAGTCTGCTCTGCCCACTGCTTCAGCCAGCTCTGGAGAAATCCCTCTGCATGCATGGACAGCCTGGACAGACCCTAACAACACAGGTAACTTGAAAATATGACTTCATTCACTAAATCTTCATTCTAATAACCCACCTACTGAGATATGATTTATACCAGTCATATAAATGGTATTTGAAAGGTATCAAAGGCTCTCAGACAAAATCCAAAGGATACACTGAAATGCTGCTCTAACAATTGAGAAGATTCCCTCCATAAGATGCTAAGATCTAAATTTTCATTTTGTAATTAAAAGGAAAAAAAAGTCTGCTTGTAATCCTCTTGAAAAGTGATCCCCTTGGAATGAATTGTCTTAATGCTTTACATCTGAAGGAAGCAAGGTAAGGCAGTACTACACTGCAGCTTGTTCTATCTGAGGGAAGCTGGAAATAATCTGGAGAAAAGATTATTTCCAACTTTCCAGCTCTTTTTCTATAATTAACAGGATGTAAGACATAACAAACAGAGGCTGAAGAAAACCACAAACTCTCCATATGGAGTTCAGTTCCTGTTTACTGGTATCCTGTTTACAGCACAGCCTTTGATGGTCAGATAATCAGGCCTCTCATGTTCCCAGAATGACCACACTTATTCTGTACTTATTTAGGACTGGGAAGACTTTTTAATAAAAAAATATGTCGAGGAAACAAAGCAGAGAGATCATAACAATATGCATCACTACGGAAATACCAGCCTCATTGTTATAGAATACAAAATTACCAAATACCCTTTTGTGTGAAAACAGAAGGATGATGAGAGCTGTCAGTTCAAAGGGAGGAGAGGAACAAAGTCCTCCCATCTTGCTGCTGCCCTGGTCCATGTCTGGGTCACAGAGTTCAGGTGAGGAAGGAGAAATTCCCATTTCCAGGCCAGTTCCCATTGCTGGGTGCCCCTGCTTCCCACCCTGCCCTCAGCTCCAGCAGCAAGGAGCACAAAGGGTTAACTGCACTTTGGCTGCTCCCCTTCAACACAGGGACTAGTTCAGATCATGGCCAGTCCAGCACAGGCTGGGGATAAACCTGAGTGCCACCAGAATAAACCCAAACCATTCCTGGACCTGGCAGAACCAATTCCCACCAGAATAAACAAACCCAAACCATTCCTGGACCTGGCAGAACCAATTCCCACCAGAATAAACAAACCCAAACCATTCCTGGACCTGGCAGAACCAATTCCCACCAGAATAAACAAACCCAAACCATTCCTGGACCTGGCAGAACCAATTCACACCAGAACAAAAAACCCAAACCATTCCTGGACCTGGCAGAACCAATTCCCACCAGAATAAACAAACCCAAACCATTCCTGGATCTGGCAGAACCAATTCCCACCAGAATAAACAAACCCAAACCATTCCTGGACCTGGCAGAACCAATTCCCACCCTGCAGTGCCCAACTCTCTTCTGGCTGAGCAGTGAAGTGCCCACAGAACCCATCCCAAATAACAAAAATTTACAATATCAGCTCCTCCTGTGATATTTCTGTGCCCCTGGGCATAAAGCTGGGCTTTGGAGACAGTTGTTTTCCAGTGGAGCACAGCTGTATGTATTCTGTACCTCTTGCTAGGATGTCATCTTCCTCTGCCTTCTCCACCAAAGAATATTCCCTCTTTTCTGCACAGCTTCCTCCCGTTCTTTGTAGCACACAGCTTTTAGAAACTTTGTTCTGCTTGGCACAGACCGGATTTTTGTCGTGCTTTTGTCACAAATTGAACACCAATAATTTAATTGCAAACTTTTTTTGACACTGTTGGTTGTGTACACAGTGTATAGAATGTACAAAAATGGGAATTTATAATTTTTTTAGTTGAAAGGAGAGTTTAAGAGTGGAGAGGCCTCCTGTAGGAAAGCTTCCTATTTTCATTTCTTCTTTTGAACTTGTGTTATGAGAGCAATAATTTAGAGAAATTACACTTGGCAATCAAGATTTTCTCATCACTTGCATGTGCTAAGAAAAGTTGCAAGTGTTTAAGTAAATAAAATTAAGAATGATTACTAGATAGTCACTGAGAAAACATTGTATAACAGCTTTTATCTCAAAGAGAACTAAGGTTTTGTTATGAATAAAACTGCTGAAATTATGCCTTGCAAATAAATAAGGTTTTGCTTATTTAGATTTTTCTTCTGATAATTTTTTTTTCATAAATACCTTTTCATTTTGCTTTTAAATCTGTTGAGTGTTTTAAATGGTTTACATCCTAAGCCATGTTGCTATACCAGATTTACTGATGTCATCTCTTTGCTTTATACACTGAATGTATAAAAGCACAGCTCATCAGAAAGTCAGGGCAATTAATCTATTGAGATCATCTGAAAGTCCAACCCTTACAGGGTTCTGCCTGTATCAGCTAAAATCAGGTGAATTTATAGGCTATCATCCCTCCAGCCCATTAGTAACACTCTTTGAATTCTTTATTTATTTATTCTCCCCAAAGAGCATCACTCATATCTAATGAAAGAAGAGGAAAGTCCCTGTGACTCATAGAAACACCTTAATTAGTGAAGCTGGAAAGGAGTGCTGGTCAGGATACATTTCCTCGGGGATGTGGTCCCCTGGGAAAATGGCCAGTGCTTAAATATTTCTTGGAAAAAAGATGGAAAACAGATGGAAACTTTTCCAACACTACTGTTTTGGTATGTAAATTATTTCAGTGCTCCCAAAGAGGTTGAGATTAAAAGCTTCAGAACACAGTTAATTAACGGTGATAATCTTAATATAGTTTGCACCATAAATATACCTGGCCTTTAACCCAAGAATAAAAGAGATGTTTGGAGGGGTATCAAGGGTGTGGGAGATTTCAATCTTGTTTAGCCTGAGGTTTATCTGAAGAACTGTCTTGGGCCAAGATCTCCTTTCAGTCTCCTGCTTCATACCACTATAAACGAGGCAAGAATCTGGCCCAAAAATTTTATCAGGTTTAATATCATCATAATTACAAACAGCCCATTACTGTCAGTAATTACACCACAGAGATGGAGTTTAACTCCATCCTTACTCAGATGTTACACTTCTAGGTGATGCCTGTGGCACATCCATCTGTTCATCCATGTATTCCACACAATATTCCTCAGGACAAAAGAGACTTTAAGTCATGTTAAGGACATTCCTGTGGAGCAGAGCCCCTTCAGACAGGGACTTGGAAAAGCAAATTTTCAGGAAGAGTTAATAAAGCTGCTTTAGAACCCATACCTGAGAGCCAGGAAGCTCCATCATCAAATAACATTCCCAAGGCTTTTCCCTTCACAGGAAAATGATTTAATTTCACTCAATTCCTCCCTCAGAATGAGAAAGCCTTAATGATGTGTTGGTCAAACACTGTCACTGGTTCAGCATAGTGACAGGTCAAACACAGGTACAATTTCATGAACCTGGCTCAGGGCTCAGTGAGCTCAGCAAACAAATAAAGGCACTTTCTGCACCACAAACACACCACAGCTCAGAAACCCCTTACCAGGTATTAGGACAAAGCTGTGATTGCTAAGAAAACACAGTTATTTTTGGGATATTTTATTCTGGGGCTCGGAACACCAAAGATCTCTCATTATTTTTAAAGGACAAAGAATTTGACTTTGCTGTTCTGAGCTCTGTAGAATCCTACAAGAATCTTACAAGTTCAGCCATCTGCCTGCCACGGGCCATGAGCAGCTCCCTTTTAGCAGAAAGTGAGGATTGGTCATTGTTTTATTATTATTGAGCACCCTTTATGTTGATAATAAATCACTTTAACAACTTTGTCACTGGAAGGCTCCGCTGTTGCACAAGCCCACGTTCCACCCTCTCAATCCCAGTGTTCTGGGGACACCCCTGCCCCAATTTCAGCTCACTGGGTTATCTACATCCTTTGACAGCACGATCCCCTGACCAGGAGCTTCCAGGAGCTACAAAAATCTGCTCAGTGCTCATTTCCTGAGGTGCCAAAAGGCCAGGTCTTCAGCTGAGACATTCATCACAGAGCCATGATTCCCTCAGTCAAACTGCTCTCCAAGAAATCCTGCTCGTGGTGCCTTGCTGAGAAGATTTTTCTATTCTCTTCAGTTATCAAAGAACAATAAATATTAAGTGGAATTGGTCAATACTTTTTCATGTGGTTTCTTTTTATTGCTGGAATATGCTGCTTTGCCTAAACAGATATAAATGGGAGGGGTGGGATGGCTTCAGTAGATTTTTTTTTTCATTTCAATTATTCTTCTAAAAACAATGGCTTTGAAATGGTCAAAGAAGCTTTCTTTGACATTTTCAGAACTGAATAAAATCTTCTTTATTTGAAGCAGCTTTTCATTTTCAAATATAAGATGACTTATCAGCAAAAATAATCTAAAGACAGAGTGGTTTTCTGTTGTGGTATGGGAAAAAATATCTGAAATCTTAAAAGGTCTTAAGGTATAAGGAACCCATTTTTTTCTGAATTCTGAGACTAGATATAAACTGTGGATTAACTGACAGAACTATGTTTTCTAGAGTACACCAACAAACCAAAATCTAATCTACTAACTATGAGACATATTGACAATAATTGCATTAAAGGAAAAGAGCCACTGGGTTGAATCTGATCTGATTCTGCTCCCACCATCATTTATGGTTCCTCCACTCTGGCTGAGACAATTTCACCTCTAAAAACCCCAAAGAGAAAATCTCCAATTGTGCTGAGATGATTTCAAGACTTTGGGGTTAGAACTGGAAAATGGGCACTTTTTGATTGAGAGTGTGACCAAGGAGAGAAATTAGGAGAAAGAAAAAAAAAACCCACAAAGTGAGTGGTGTTTAAATATCAACCTCTGCTCATCAGTGGTGCATCATGGCCCACTCAAGTAGTGCAAATATGTCTTTTAGTAAAGTATTAACTCTCCTAGAAGGGTTTACAACAGAGAAGTGGTCAATCAAACTCTCTGCTCAGATAACAGCTCTCCACCCTTGGGACAAGCTCCTGAACAACACATCCCATCTCCTAGGTAACTGCAGCACCAGATGAGAGCTGTTTTATTAGCTCCCTAATTAAATTTCACAAACTTCATAGCAGTGACAGACTCCTGGTTATCTGTGCTGCAGAAATTCAGATGGGATGCCAGAGGGAAAGGATGGGGCCGCTCCTCTTATTGCCTGCCAAGATTTTGTGCTACCGGTTCCACTCGTCAATCTCTATCTGCAGCAGTTAAGAGCTATAAAGAATTCATTAAAAGGGCTGAGATTTATTAGAGGCTCCTCAAGCTCATTAAGGATGCTGATGAAATGTGAAGCCCTTGGATCCACACACCATCTAAGAAAGTCTCAAGAAGAGCCTATCGTGTTTTGGCAGAGAGGGAAAGCAATTTTTTTTTTTTTTTTTTTCAGAATTTATCCCTCAGAAAATAAAATCTATGCCATAGTTCTAATTTTTGTTATCATTGCTAGAAATTATACTTTTCAGCTGTCTGCTTCCTCCACCCCCTCCATGAATACAAAATGACAGCAAGATTTGGGTGTTGCACAGCCAGAAAGACAGGAGGAGGGTGAGAAATATTAGAATTTGGTATAAAATGTGGGAAAAGCAATAAAAAGAGGGAATTAGAGGACTCAAGTAGCAAATGCTGTGGGAAAACCAACCTTCTCCTCAAAATACTTCCAGTGAAATACAGGAATAACTAAAAATAATGAAAATATATTTGATTTCCCTCCATTCTCTGCAGGAACTTCAACTGTTCAAACATTTCAGTTACACTCAAAGCTCAGAGGTTTTTGGACTCTACAATGTTTTTTATTTTCAACTAAACTGTTTTAATTTTCACTTTTTTATGGGGAAAATAAAAAAGGCAGGTACTTTCTACTTTCTGCAGAATTATTTTGTCACTGAAAAAATCCCCAAAAACATTTACTTCCAAAAATGCCAAATATAAGAAAGGAGAGGAGCAGACAGATGAAAGGAAGGAAAGGGTAAAAAAAAGAAAGGAAATGTAGAAAATTTCCAGCCCATTTGAGCTGCACAGAATGATGCAGAGGAGGTGCCAGGTGTGGACTTGCCTTTAGTCCATCCCCAAAGCTGAGCACACTCAGCTCATCCCTCCTGCACATTACTCAGCTCAGTCAATAAAGGCAGCTCAAACCCCAAAAAAGCTGCTGAAAGGAAGGAAAAAAAATCCCCAAGCTGTTCTCAAGCATTGGCAGAGTTCAGCCCAGCAGTGACCTCCAGTCCAGCTTGGTGTGAGATATTTTCTACAGGGTCTTGTAAATGCAGCAGCTCTGCCTCAGATGGATTTTCCTCTGCCTGTAAAGACTGAGATGCCAAAGGCACAGCGAGTTTCTGTGGCCACATGAAATTAATTTTGTGCACAAGGCCTTCCCCCCAGGGAGGGATTATAGCCCAGGTAATGAGAGAAATTCTCTAACGAGTATGCGTGTGAGAAAAAGCAGAATCAGTGCAGGGTGCTGGGTTTGGGGAGCGCTGTCACCCCATGCAGGGGCAGCCCAGCCCAGGGTGGCACGTGCAGGGCTGGAGACGAGAATGCAAAGCTCAGAGACTTCCCTGAGTGCCCAAGGTTGGAGTTTGCTGCGTTTTGTACATCCCAGAATGCAAATAGGGTTGAGAAAATGATGCTTTGCATCCAGCTGGAGATTGAAATCTGAGGTTCCCACAGGTTTAGAGGTGTTCTCATTCAGGCCACTCTGGAGAGATATGGAAATACCCCACAAACTTATGCTGTAACAGGAGGAATGTCAACAGAAACCTTTCCAAACACATCACAACAAGAGTCTACAATGCCTTCTTTTCTTAGTCCTCCCCCACCTTTTATGTTGAAATAAATGCTTATTCCTCTATTTACGTAAATACTGCTTTTTTTTTAAATTAAATCAGTATCAGCAGAACAAATCACCTCCCTGACCAACCCCAACAGGTCAACCCCTATTTCAGGAGGATTTATTCTGACCACCAGCAGCAACCACAGAGGAGTTTTTTGTGTGTTGAGAGAAGGAGCCTTGTCCACATAACCCACAGAGCAAAGTCAGGGCTGACCCGAGCAGATCAGCACCCAAACAAAGCCAGAAAACATTTGCAGAGATTCACAAACTCCCAGTAACCAGTGCTGGTGTGTGAATCTCCCTTGGCACGGCAAACACGTGTCCCTGCAATCCACACACAGCAACACGGGAAGGGACCGTGCCAAACAAAACCCCAACAAGTTTTTGCAATGCCAGTGACTAAGACTTAGCTTAGATAAGGCAGGGAAGCCTAATTTGGACTTCAAACCCACCTGAGGAAGGGATGGGTTTGTGCTGCTCTGGCTGCTGTTTCCAGGTGCAGAGCTGCACGTCCTGCCCCTCTCCCTGCTTGCAGAATTTCAGGTGATCGAGTCCCACAGCACAGACCCCTCAGTGCCCATCAGTGATGCTGTTCCAAGGGGAGATGGAGCAGGAGCAGCTGGGAAATGCTGGGAATCACTCCAGAGCTGGGGCACACATCCTGCTGTCCCACCAGTGGCCCTACAGACACACAACACTCACACACAGATGCAGGAATGAGCTACCTGAGGTGTGTTCTGCCCTGCTTTGCCTGGACCACAGAGCCCAGCACTCTGTGAAGTGCAGATGCTAACAAATACCTGAACTGTAGATGCTAATAAATACCAAACTTGCTTCCTGAGCAAGGGTTTATGTAACAGGTCACTGCAGAGTGGCCCTTTCCAACCCTCACAGTGACAAAGTCAGCCCAGAGAGCTCTCATTTTGTAATTCTGTGCTTAAACTGCAGAAGAACTCGTGCAGCAGAGTGGGTGGCTCACTCACAGATATTTATGCATTTCCTTATGGTTTTTTTAAGTGTGTGTGCCTTTCTTAGAAAGAGTGTGATGGAAAAGCCACTGGTTCATCTCCCCATGTCTCACTGCTGAAGAAAAACAGTGGCAGTGCATTAAACACTAAGCTCAGTTGCACTGGGGACCCAGAAACCCTTAAGCAATCAGGAAAACTCTTTGTGGTTTTGTGCCTTCAAGTAATACCAGCACCAAAACTTTTCTGCACTTGTCTAAAAAAGAGTGGAACTCCAAACTCTGGGCTCACTTCTCTACAAGGTTCAAGACTTTTGTGCTCTAGGACCACCTGGGAAAAAATGCCTGTGAGTTACATCTGTGCTTTCCTCAGGAAAATAGACACCAGCCTTTATCCTGCATTTCTCTTTAGCAATATCACTGATCTAGGTGAAGACATTGTTATTCCAGCATGGATTAGTTACACAATCACTGCTTGGGGAGGGTGTGGGAAGCTCGTTACATCCCTAAAACAGAGAGCAAAAAGATACAGAGGAGGTTTTCTAATCCACAAGGCTCCAAACAGTAATAAATACAGCCAGTCCTGGAGCCCACCAAGCAAGCAGGTGAAAATACATTAACACCAGCATTTACTCTAACAAGTCTCTTTTTTCCCCTCAGGACATTTCTGCTCATTCAAAATGTGCAGCGATAAATCAAATTAGATCAAATACAACAGTCTGAAAGGAAGCCACACAATAATCAGTTTTGAATTTTCCCACCCTTCTCCCATTAAAAAAACCAGTGCAGAATTACAGAAAGTTAATATGTGCATCTTGCCCATTATATCTGGCTTGAAACTGTATAAAATGACATCTGATAGCAGCTTGTATGGACAAGCTCTTATTAAACATAATTACTCACAAGGTCTATCCTAAATCAGTTAATGATGGGCAACAGACAGAAATTCACTGCTATTCCCTGACTTTGCATATTATGGGAGTAGTTTTTAATATTAAAACACTCCTATCATTCCTGCTAGGCTTTGATTTACTACTGATGAAGTGAATGCAAAATCTGATTACGTTAATTGAGCGTGTTGTCAGATTGTCACTTTTCTCCTTTTTAATTGCCTCCCTTCTCCTTCATTATCCCTGACAAGCCACATTTTCAGCCCAGCATCCCGCTTTGCAAGCCTGCTTTTCCCACATGCAGTGCCACAGAACTGGTTGCTGCCCGAGTTTTCCCTGCAGGATCTCAGGATGCCAGGTGGAGCTCCCTGGGAACACCTCACAAATGTTTGTATTTCCTGCTGCAGGGGCACAGAAATGCAAAAGTAGGGGACTGTTAGGAAGGGCAGCGTTTCTGAGCCTGTGTGTGATGGTTTGTGCTGTCACAGGGGTTATATCCTAATGGGAGGAATTAATAATGTGTGTGTGTGCTTCAGCTCTCTAATACAAAACAGTATAAAAACCATCTCCAGGCTCTGGGTGGCAATTCAAAGGGTGGTTTTACATTCTCAGGAGTTATTTAGAGCTGCTCTTTCCAAGCTGCTGAGCAGCTTTTCCCTCCTCTGAGGAATGCTCTGTGTGTTTTACTGGGAGCTTGCTGCTGCAAAGTGGGAATGGGAGGAGAGCAAAAAGCAGGAGCAGATCCAAACCCTTCACCTCACGCTTTCCTTCCTCTCTGAATCCCAAACCCCACAGAAAGAATTCTCCCAGTAATTGAATTTTATTCTAAACTTGCACAACACAGTTTTAAGTTTCTTGAGACCTCCTAGATTTCCAAAAAACTGTAATCTGCCTGAGAGTTAATCAAGGGGTTAATTAGTTAGGTAGTCCCCTTACACCCCCGCTGTATTCATTTGTTTTAGGTGAAGTTACACCTAGTTTTAAACTGCCACTGTAGGAGAGTCCCAACTTGTTTTGCTATCAGTTGGCTTTGATAATTTGCCAGGGAGTTAATCCTGCCTGACATGCAGCTCACAAGATCCAGCTCACCTGTGCTTTATCAAAGCAGCTCCCCTCTGCCTCCAGAGCGGGGAGTGCAGCCCTGGAAAACGCGTTCTGTAATGATTCTGCACGCGCTTTTAAATTATTTCATTTTTTTCTTTCCCTTCAGGAGTTTTGTCTCTCACATTACAGCTCTTGCTGTGTTTATGGAGTCACCTTCTGTCCTAGAAATTTGCCCTGTTGTGATGCAGCTGTGGGACTTGGAGGGGTGACTTCACTGCGAACACAAACACATTTGCTGACAGTGTAATTACTCCCTTCCCCAGATTTTTTTCCTTGCTTTCTTAAATGCAGGACACCTACAGTCACAACAGCAATATATCACTTGCCTGTAGCACAGCTTTCTTTCCCCTGTAAAGTGTTAATGAAGTTCCTGTCCTTGTTCCTCAGTAATTGTAAAAGCATGTTGGGTAATACACTCGCCACACTTTATTAAAGCACTGGCCACACTTTATTAAAACCTAACAAGCCAGTCCCGTGCTCCCTGCTAAGGAGACTAACTCCAGCTTCATTTGGAGCTCATTCCAGCCTGCTCAGATCACACACTTGGTTTTAATTCTTGCAGGGCCTGATCTGAAGACAATGTGCCCGGCTGCAGCGTTTGCAGCTGGTTCACATTTGGCTGTGTCTGCACGACTTTCTAACGCAGGGCCTGATGCTGGGAGGTGCTGAGGGCTCCTGGAGATGTCCAAGGGACACTGAGACACCTCTGGGCTCCTCAGGATGGGTCAGGCAGGTCCATGCAGACCTCTCAGGATGCTTTGGTGACTCAGCAGGGCAGTGATTTGAAGGGGACAATGGAGCGGGTGGTGGCAGATAATTATTTCTGTTGAATAATTCTTCCAAGGAGCAAGGAGGGGGATGAGTCTCAAGTGCCTGCCTTTTTTTGTTGTTTTTGTTTTTTTCCTTTCTCGTTTATTCTTTTCTCATGATCCCAACATCTTGCACAGACAGAGGTGGAGAATTCCAAGGGCTCGTTGGGGTTGTGTTTCTCCAGTTGGCACTGCCATGGTAGGGGAATATCAGGAGCAGGTGTCCACAGCCCTGCTCATCCAGAGGCCTTGGGTGAGTCAGTTCAATCACCACCATCTTTCCTGCAAGGAAACTGAGGCACTTGGTGTTACAGAGGTGGAACTTCCCTAATTAACTGTCCTTGAGACTTTGAGTGTGCAAGTCTCTGCCAAGAACAACTACAAATCTGGTGTAGCTGTTAGCCACATAATTTAATCTCTGTGAAAAATACAGTTTCTTCATTCTCTTTTGTTCTTTCTACCTATAAAATCATCACAAACTGAGTGTGGAAGCACATATGTGTCTGTGTACAGGGAATATCTTCTTTACGAGATGCAAAGTACATTGTTGTATTAATTATGGTGTAGAGGTAACCAGGCCATCAAACCCTTGGGTTTTATGGCACAAGGAGGAGAGAAGCTGAGTTTGAAATCTCAGAATAAAAAAGCATCAGTGCATGTTAGAGATGCAAAGTGCAGACTGAAGTGCTGTGACTGGGACAGGCACAGAGAGCACACGAGGCAGAACCCCTTGGCCTCTCATCTCGAGGCATCACCTCTACAAATAATGCACAACATTATCTCATGCCTTCCCTGATGACAAGGCTCTTTGATTTTCTGAAGGAAACATCATTGAAAAAATGTGTGGTTCCTCCTGCGTGTGATTAAGCCATTAAAAGGATGGCCACAGTGTACAGAATCACTCACAAATGTCATGGCAGACGAGCAACCAAATTCTTCTTTGGCAGAAAGTGATTAGCTCAGCTGGATTTCCTGGTTAAATACAAGGTTAGATAAATACTTGAATAAACTTCTTTCAGCAAAGACAGGATTAAGGAGAATGTCTTATTCTTGTGCTGACAAAGTTTTGCTGCTTGCAGACTGATTGTATCTTTAATTTAAGATGATTATTTTCCATTTTTAGTGATTCACAAGGGGAGAGATTCCCTGACTGTTTGTACTGCTCCAGCCATCAGGAACAACCCCTGGAGGCTGTGGGGAGGTGGTGAGTGAGGAGTGGAGGGGTTCAGGTGGCTCTGGTGCTGTTTTGGGGATGCTCACCTGCAGAGGTGCAAGGATTGCTGGCAGCTCTCTCTCTAGGCAGCCCTGCTAGATCACAGTGCCTCCTCCTTTGCCCATCCCTGTTGTAGGGATGCCCTGATGTGGAGCAGGGAGCCAAACCTCCCACCAGGGGTGCTCCAGATTGTCCAGACCACGAGCAAGCTCAGTATTAAAGCAACTTTCTTATTTTAGCTTCTCCTGAGGTTGTGGTCCACAGGCAATGCAGCAGCTGACAGTGATGCACTTTGTGTTAGTTACAAAATATTATTAGTATCTAACTTTAAATTAGGAGCCCTGCCATGGCAAATAAAAAAAAAATAAAAAAAAATTTTTTTGTTCTCACTTAGTGGAATGAGAAAGATTCATGCAACATTTTCATTTTCCTGCACACTCACTGCAAAAACAAATGGAAGTGTTTGTGCAAATACTCGTGCAGTGAGTGTGTGTGGTTAATGAGTGCTGGCAAATGGGCACCACCATAAAAGAGCCATAGAAACACAGAATCACTGAGGCTGGGAAAGAGCTCCAGACCTCCCAGACCATCCAGTCCAGCTTGTGCCTGGTCCCCACCTTGTCCCCAGCCCAGAGCACTGAGTGCCACCTCCAGTTTTTCCTTGGACACCTCCAGGGATGGGGACTCCACCACCATCCCCAACAGCCCCCTGCAATGCCTGACCCCCCTTTCAGTGAACAAATTCCTCCTGCTGTCCCACCTGAAGCCCCCAAGAGCTCAGTGCTGTTTTTTTACTCTCTCTCATCCCAATGGTCCAACCCAGAGCAGCTGGCCTGGACAGTCTGGGACATGGGACAGATCCCTGGTTCTATCCCTAATCTTTGAACTTAGAGGTCAGGAATCTACATTCTGCCATCAAATGAAAGGTGCCATGAAGGAGAATGCTGGGAAGGCTGAAGGGCAGTTTGGATTTGCTCACAGACAATCCTAGACTGGCAGATTTCCCTGGTTTATGGGACCTGCAGTTAAAAAATGTTATAGCTTCAGCATGTAAGGAGTTATTCAGCATCCAAGGCGAGGAAATGGCACAGAATGAAGCCTAGGATGCGAGTGAGAAATAAAGCAAAAACACTGCCATAAAAATAGAAGGCACAATAATCTTCCACATCGTGTCTTTGGAGAAGATTAATTGTTTTGGCTGCTGTTGTGAAAGCTCCAACACAGCACAAGGCTCCAGCCAACTTCTGAACTCAACGGAGCCACACAAGGGCTGGGTGCTGAATAACTTTGAAGAGCTCAACATCAAACCAGCCTCAACTTGAATCTGAGAAACATCCCAAACCAAACCCAAACAATGCTGCTGAGTGGATGATTCAGGGCATTGCTACGACCCTCCACATTTCATGTGCAGGATAAAGGCTCATGATGAAGTGCAGTGGAATACCTCTTCCCAGGCCAGAGCAGAATCACAGAAAATAAACATGGAAAAAAACATATTTGTCCCTGGTTAGGCAGTTTAAAACCACCCTCTTTGAGGCAGGTACACTTTGCTGTCTCTGTTTCATTAATGAAAATCTTCACCAGGGTGTTTAAGAGGTTGTGAATCACAGCCTGACACTGGGAGGGACCTCATGGAAGGAACAAACTTCTTCCTGATATGAAAAAACTCAGACAGGCAAAGAACTTGGCCATTTGCTCCTTTGCTTCACCATCTGTCTATTGTCCCAAAGGTTTAAATCCTTGGACAACCTTTCTTCCAACACAGAAAGCCTTTACAACAACTGAAGATTGCATCCAGCCTTGCTGATTCTGGGCCTGTGCAGCAGCCAGCAGTTCCCAGGCAAAGGTAAATGTTTGGCTGGGAGAATATTTACTTAAAATTGGCACTACTGATACAGGACAGCTTTTTCTCCAAGTGCCTTGGGATGTTTGATTAAATGAGAAGTGTTGCAACAAAGCAAACAGTGCTCATAAGAGTGCTAATAATAGCAGGACCTGGAGTCACTGCTCCCATAAATAGAGACCAGCAGGAGATAACTCCATGCATTTACATCAGATCACCAGAATGTACCTTTGCCTTAAGCACAAGTGATATCATGAATATTTTATCGTTATCAATTCCTGCAAGCACAGGCCGTGTGTGAGGTGTTCAGGAAGATGTGCAGCTGTTCCAGCTGTCAGGAGCAGCACAGTGGATTACTGGCTCACGTGGAGGAAGGCAGAGATAACACTCACCTCCTCCCCATTGTCTCAGCTGGAAAAGATCAGATCCAGTCCTGTGATTATGATCATATTGTGGAGCTACCAAAGATAATGAAACAGCTCACTCAGGAAGTGGCATTGTGCATTAATCTCTTCTTTCTCTATTAATCCTACATCAAAGAGCAGTCTGCCCTGGCTAATTATGAGATTCAGTCCCAGAAGATCACTACTACACCCAGGCTGTTCTGGCTTTTCCCTCCAAGCCCTTTTCCTTCTCTCAGCATCTCTGGGCTGTGAGCTGCTCACTGAAGGGAGGTGATGGTGCTGGGCACCTTTGCTGCTGTCACTTGCAATGATGTGGCACACATTTTAGGGTGGGAACACTGTGTATTTATTTATTGTGCTCTGTGGCTCACTCAGGAACCAAAATTACAAGCTACTGAAAGAGCAAACATAGAACAGCAAAAAAGATTTGATCCAAAGGATGGACTGGAAAGAGTGAGGATGAGTGAGATGTAGGTTTGGATTTTACTGGCCATAGAAAAGAGAACGAAGAGATTGAACAGATGGATTGAAAGACACTCCAGTGCTGTTGGGTGTTGATAGACCAGTTTGTTCTCCCAGAGTCCCTGATTCCCAGCTAAGCCAGGCTGCCAGCACACCCCAGGGTTTCCTTGTGCCCACCAACACTCCAGCTGGGGGACTTTGTCCTTATGGAAATTCTGTCTGGGTTTTCCCAGATGCTGTGGTGGTACACTTGGCAGCCAAGGGATGGAAAGGGCTCTTTTGGCCTAAAAACTTCCCTTAGTTCTGCATTCATTGATAGTATTGCTATGACCAGACCCTAAACTCTTCTTTCTTTAAGAGTGACTGCTGTAGTGAAGTGAAGGAAGAAAGAAATAAGATTTATTTGACCTGAGGCTCAAGCTCTTTTGTTTTAGCATGTCCCAGTCAATGTAAAGTACCACAGGTTTGCTGATTTTTTCACTACTTTACCTTTCCTCCCTCCTTTCCCATCCCTTTTACCTCCTTTCTTCTTCCTTTCCATATTTCCTCCAGGCTTTCTTTCCATTGCCTATTTCTCCCCACTGCACTTCTGCCCTCCAACCTCACAGCAACCCAAACTCTCAGAGAAGTCCCTAATCCTCTCCTAATCTGAGGCATACAACCATTAGCTGAAAATAGATGTTTTTGCTGCTCTGTGCTGGCACAGAAGCAGGGAAAGCTCCGTGTCTGCCCTGCTGGGGGAGCAGCCACTGCAGCTCAGCCGCTTTGGAGAAACTCCAGATTTATGGATTAGCTGCTGCAAAACACTGGGTGGATGAAAAGCTCTGCTGGGAAGTGGGGAAAGAAGGAGTAATCTGCCTTCCCAGCTGAGTTCAAGGCTCCTCTTTGGGATCTACCACAATGTCAGGACAGGAGGGCTCAGCTAATCCTTGGTCCAGCTGCTGCCTCCAGGTAGATGAAGATGAGTGAGGGTGCCAGAAGAGGCTCCTGTGCTTCTTTCCCGTCCTTTATCACCTGGAAGTTGTGTGTGGTGGGGCTGAGAGGGGGCTCAGGGGGTCTCAGCTGGGAGTTGGGATGTGTGGGGTGAGCACAGCCAGGCACAGGCACTGCAGAATTCAATATTCCTGCAGAAAAGGCTTGGGAAGAAACCACTGCATGTGAAAGGAAGAGAGCCGCTCACTCAGTTCAAAATCACTTTTTTCAGGAAGAGATGGGGAACTTTCACAGTGACCAAAGCACAGAATAAACAGCTCATTCACTAAAAAACAAAAACAATCTTCATGTTTGTATTCCCTCATTAGAGTTTTTCCTTACTGCTACTACTGATTCATTAACAAATTAACATGTTTTGATTCCACTGTGAAAGTCTTGAGATAATTGTTGCAGCTATGGTCCTGGGGCTGAAGAACTGTACTTCTAAAATGCTTTTATAGACTACAAATTGGATGCTTTTCATGCAGGTTATCTAATTTTAATTACAATTTCCCCTCTGGCAAGTCTTTATTTGCTTTGAAGTTGTTAGAGTTTTGTCATCCTTGGGGAGTGAGCAGTTTCAGATTATCATCATGTCAGATTTTATGTCCATAGAAACACTTTTTCAACAGTTCTTTTACTGAGGCAAGCTTTCATCCGTGGGAGTTTTATTGGTCTGAAAGGTATGACAAGCAACTTCAGAGTAAGTGATGCCCTGTTTGTAATGTGAAAAAAAATCACTCTAAGCATACACTCAGCCACTAAAATAAACAGCAATTACTGTCCCTACAGACACAATTATAGAATGTAAAAATAAGACATTCTTTTCAATTTACTATTTTTTTCTCAAGTAATCATTTGCCATTTCCAAACAATATTTTGTCTGCCTGAGTCATGGAGGGCTGGGAAGAGGAGAAGGGGAAGCAAAGCAACACTGAAATGAGATAACCTCTCACAAAACAACCCAGCCAAGGCACAACATCTGTCCACCAAGCCCTGACGAGACACCCTGAGCTCCAATGAGGGTTTTGACCAGCAGGCTGCTGCTGGGTGCATTTCACATGACTGATTGCACAACACTGAGCGTTCTGCTTTCATCAGGAGCAGATATGGTCCCTCCCTGGCTGCAGCAGAGACCTGCCATCTATAACATGTAATCTCTTGCTCTTTATTGCCAAGATGTTTATTGATGCTTGCCAAAGCCAAGGAAAAGAAGGATTTAGCACATAAGCATCTCCTTATGAAGGGTTGATTTGTTTGTGTTTGGAGCCTGGGGCACTGGGTCCAAGGGACGAGATGTTGGATTCTAAGTGGATGAGCCACGTCTGTGTCAGTGATTTTTTATTTTTTTTTTTGGCAGAAATTTCTTGATGAAGCTGTCTGGGTTTGCAGAGCCAACAGCAGTGCTGGCATTGCAAGGTTCTGCATCCCCAGTTTGAAGGGCTGCCAGCATGTTTACTGCTGCAATGCTCTCACAACTGCAATAAAACAACCAGCAAATCAAGGATGCTTAGACCAAGCTGAGCATTCAGACCTTTAGCCTGCATAGTTTTGAGGCAGTAAGAGATACAAGAGCAAATAGTTAATAAAAATAAACAAGCAAACACAAAGCTTGAGGAGTTTGCTGGGGAACATGAAAACAAAGTGGATGGGGGAGTGGGAGATGTGTGCAGGTTCTTCTCTCATCTCTGACATTCCTGAGCTAACAAACAACAGCCAGCCCAAGCAGAGCCCAGGAGTGGAGAGGAGAAAAATGTTCTGCAGGATCATTGCTCAAATACAAAATTGCCATTGTCTTCATGGGGATTTCTGATGTAAGATCATACAAAAATTTCAGGATTGGCTTCCCTGTCTTCACCCCCAAGGACCCTTTCTTCACACAAGAGATCTTAGATCCTGTTCACTGGAATTAAGTTAGGCATTTTCAGTTGAAGAAGACCAGAGGAATTAGCCTGAGTTGATTGAAATCCCTCATAAATTTATGTAGTGCTTTAAAATCACTTGAATTCAAGTTGCAGCTTCAGTCCATTTTGCAGGTAAAAAAAATTATGGTTTTGCTGTCAAAAACAGGACCTGCTGTCCTGAAATGCTGGATATTGGTCAGATGGTTGCAAATTAACAAGATCTCCTAGCAACAACAACAACAACAACAAAAGTTTAAATAAAATTAATAAATGGAATTGATATTTGCTGGTCTTTCTCATCTGATACTATTTTAGGTAACTGCTGACATTAAAGAACTATTCTAAATTTATTCCTGGAGCTCAATTTGCAATTTGGTTTTTGATTTTTAATACTAAAGAAGTCATAAAGAAGACATAGCTCTTTGTGACCACCAATGATTCGAGGGATTCCCCAGTTTTCAGGAAGGCAAATTGGAAGAATTGGTTGTGGAGCTGCAAGAGGAGTCACCAGAAAAACAGGTTCAGTTGCTTTGGGCTAAGTCTGTGAAAGAGAATGTGATGTGGCCAAAATGCCTCAATTCTTCCAAAGAGTGTTTCTTGCCTTTCAGCAGCTGCTTCAAGTGTCTCCAGAGCTGGTTCCCTGTGGTTGGGGATGTCTGTGGAGCCTGAGCTGATCCCCTGTGTTATTTTAGAGTCTCTGTGTCCCAGCCCCAGCACCAGAGAGAGTCAGGAGACTCTCCTGTAGTTTCCAGAGCTGTTTATTTTATCTGATCTAAAAGTTCTTTCCCTGCCCAGCCCAGGTCCGTTCAGCAGCTCAGCCCCAGGCACTGCCCACCCTGGGCTGGGATTATCTTTTTATACTATAAACCACATAAACATTATTTACAGTTATCTTCCAACACCTATCACTTCTATTGTACAGTCTGGTTCTACTCTAAAAGTGCCAACATCACCCAAAAGGTGGATGCAGGAAGGAGGAGAAAGAAGGACAGAACACACCCAGGTTCCTCCATCCTGACCCCAGACCCTTATTATAAACAACCTTAAAAACTTACTTTTTCACCCTATAATAATCTAACTTACACTCTGCTTATTTTTTGTGACTTGTAATTCTTCATGTAAGAGTGGTAATTTTTCCCAGAGAGAGAAATCAAAGGCACAGGGGTTCTGAGCCCCCTGCCTGGGTCTGGAACCATCCAGGGCACCCAGAGGGATGTTTTGGATTCCCACAGTTTCCGTTCCAGGGGAAGGTCTGGCAGAGCCTGATGAGCTTCCAGAGGGAGATGAAGGCTTTCAAACACCCAAGTACAGCTCACCTGTTAAACTGTGTGAGTTTATCAGACTTTTCATGAGGAGGATCTAAATGACACAGAGTCTTTGCAGGTTTGACCACAGTGTTCTCCTTTTAACCCTTTCCTCTGTGTGGAGAAATACACTTAATTTTGAATCTCAGCATCAGCTTCCTAACAGAGATCCCTGACAGATAAACTGCTACTAAACTCCTAATTATGAACCCAATTAACTGTATCCACACCATGGCTGTGCCAAAAACACAGCAGCAAAAAAAAAAAAAAAAAAAAAAAAAAAAAAAAAATCCTCTGCCCATCCTTCAGCATCTACACTGAGAATTGTGTCCTGCACTTCTCCACCCACTGCCACTGAAGTAAAGAGAACACAAAAAAAATCCTGTACAGTCAATCCTCCCTGCATTTGTTCATTAAAATATGGTCAGCCTCCATGAGAGTTTTATTTGGAACAAAAGGACTGTTAGAGAATTAGTCACAGCCTGGGAGGCAGGAGAGGGCATTGTTTTATGGAGACAAGAAAGGCTTTGGGAAGCAGATGATTCTAATTTACCTTCTTGACTTTATTCAGCCACTTTTAAATAGATTTCTCTTCATGTGGACTGCAGTGTTTATAGCTGTAAGGAGGAGGGAGGCTCAATTTAACCCCTGCAAAAGAACAAGGCAAAGAATGAAATTCTGCTTCTTGCTCCATTAGCAAAGATTTCAGCTCAGGTGACCTTTTCCAGGGAACACCAACTAACATCAAGAATTCTCTGTGAAACCCAAGTGGGGTGTTCTTGCACTTAAAATGAAATCAAAAGATCTCTGCTTCAAAATTAAATTCTTCTAATTTAGGTATTTAATTAAACTATACTATTAAAATTACTCAATCTAAAGCTTTCATGTATGAAAATATTCTCATTTACTTCTATTTATAGCTTTCTGTTCTGTTCTAAGATGCAAAATTTTGGGTGATAGAGTTTGAAGTTTTCAGGCTATTTCTGAGATATGCCTAACATATCATGGAAAGATTTCAGGGTAGGGAAAATAGCTTTTGATGTTTTGGTCATTTTTTCAAATGACAGTTGTACTTAAAAAAGATCTTTGGAAAAACCTTCTGGATTTAATTTATAGCTTAAAATTCAACTCTGAAAGGAGAAGTGGAAAAGAAAAAAAAATCACCTTTATTCTTTCATTTATTAAAATTGTGATATAAAACCTTTCTGTATTTACATGTGTACATATTTATTTAATGTGCATTTTCCTTAGTTTCTGTCTCAGTTTCCTTAGATTCTTTTTGTTTCCTTAGGTCCTAACTTGAAAGAAAATGGTAAAAGAAAAACTCCCTGAACAGTGACCTCTCATAATCTCACTTTTTAAAAGAGGAAAGCTGAACAAGCAGAAGAAAAGGTGTTTTACTCTGTTTTCAAAGCTTTGTTTTGGCAACCTCCTGTGAAACTCAGATGCCTGAAGAAATGTTTGAATAAGAGAGACCTTTGCTGAAATGCAGCAGTTACATTGAAGTTGTTCTTTGCCTACCAAAACATTTTATGTAAGACCTTCCCAGAGATAAATCCCACACCTTTCATTTCCATACATTAAAAAAAAAAAAATTACTTAAGTAAATATTCCTACTTTAAAATTTCATAGAAGGATGAAAAAGTAAAAAAGCAATTCTGCTTGGTGCACATGTAAATGGATTTCACAGAAACACATCCCTCATGCAAACACAGATTTGGATTGGCTCTGTCCTTCATCCCTTCCCAATCACCAAAGCCACCACTCCTCCCAATGCAATCAAAGGCAGGAGCACAATTGCTGCCATGGAGAAACAATTTAATAAAAACACGTGAATATATTTTTAGAGCCTCATAATACAATTTCTCAACTGGAATTGAGGGGTGGGAGGGGGAAAGCATCTCATGACCGTGGGTTTGATCAAGCCCACCAAAAAATGCTCTGCAGAGCATAATGGGAGAGCCATTGTATCATACTTGGATCCACTGGGAACCAGCAAACCAAATGTAACAAATTAAAGCAAAGCAATTTAGAAGGGCAAAAAATATCACTCCTTGTTAGTGCAGTACTGATGGAGTCCTCAGTGATGAGCTAAATAAGCACACACACAATCACTTTAGTTTCCTGTAATGTCATTCAAATCAGATTGTTCAGGGATGCTCTAAAGCAGTGCTGGAGTATTGGCTTGTGCTGCTGCTTTTGAAATGACTGAAGGAGCAGATAAATGGAGTTCACAATATTTTTTTCTAAAGATTTAGGGAAAAGACTGAGCTACTCTATTTTTTTTTTTTTTTGTCATTTGGAAATGAAGAGCAGTTACACATTTTGCTGAGTTTTTGCCATTTTACCTGTGACCCACCTCAGTTATGTTTGAACCCTTCCTAATCAAATGTGACAGAAGGTCAGATAAACAACAATTTAAATTCCTTCAGTTTTTGTGAAAACAGTTGGGTAGGAGGAAGGCCCCTGCAAATACCCAAGTCCAACAAGAGGAAAAGCTTCATTTAGAGCTTCCCTTTTGCAGATACAAAATTAAATCAGTCGTGAAATACAAACTCAGAAAATAAAATCTTCGTTAGTCCTGGTGCTTGTGCAATATTTTGTGTTTTTCTTCCATTTTCTCCCAGATTTCTGCCTTGGCTACAGTTGTCAGCTCAGCACTGGGGTTTGTGCTGGGAATTATTTGAAATGGATGCAATTGCTGCTGCTGTGATCCTGAACCCAAACATTTCCCATGTACATCCTCCCCCAAAGGAAGCATTGCTGGGATTTTCACACTGCATCACTCCAGCTGCTTAAAAATCCCCAAATCCTTCATTTGAAATGGAAACCCAGACATCCCTGCAGACTGCTTTTGGACCAATATTCAACACCTGGTGCCTTGCCCTTTCCATGCAGCATGGGCTTGGTGACCTCCCATCTGCACATGCCAGGGAAGGCCCTTCTGACACCAAAACATTACTCAAGAAAATTCCTTTCAACAGCAGGTACTTTACTGACCTAGATTAAGTTGCTTGAGACGTCAAAGCCCTGGGAAAAAAAAAAAAAAAAAAAAAAAAAAGCTAAAATTGGCCTAAATGACTTCAGGCATAAAATCTGACCAAAGGAATTATGTCAGATGCTATAAACAGAGGGGGAAGCATGTAGGGAATATGAGGGATCAAAGGGAAAAGCAAGTTAGTGTGATTTTTTGTTTTCTCCCAACTAAAACAAAATGCTCCTACTTGTTCTGATGTGGAAGGAAGCAACGGCTGTTGGCTGCCACACAGCTGGCTACAGAACGCTTTTATGAATGTTTTAAGAAGGAAAACCAAAAATGTGTTGACTGGAACACTCCATGCAATTCTGGGCTTCATTTAAACTCCTGAGTCTCTCAGTAACAGGAATTCCAGATTTACTCTGCGGGGCTTTCTTGGAAGCAAGGCTTTGGAAAAGCACGTGAGCAAATCCCAGAGAGGTGCAAGGGATGGGACAGACCTGGCCCACACTGCTGTGCTTCCAAAACTCCCTCCTGCCTTCAAACCACAGGTGAGGAGGGCAGAAGGATCTGTAAAGGGCAAATACCTCTCAAAAGACAAACTGGTGCCATGCCTTGAGTTTCAATCTTGAATTAACTCATTTGTCCACAGCCATGCAGCCTCTAAGGAAAACCTTCCTTGCTGGAATCCAGGCTGGCTTTTGACCTCTCCACTACAATCTATTCCAGCAGCAAAAGCAGTGTGCTGACTCTTGCAGGCACTGAGCAGCTGAAGCACATTATCCCTTCCAAGTGCTCCCTGCCTGCCCTGCACAGCCTGGGCAGGTGTCGAGTCCAATCCCTTCACTGGGACAGGGAGGGGTTTGCTGCCCTGCAGATTCACATCCAGGCACTTTTGAGAAAGGTCACGTTTGCTCCATCCTCCCGTGTCAGAGCTGCAGCAGCAGGGGCACAGCTTCATTTTGAGACAGCCAGCACAAATGTGAAGCTGTATTTGCACTGGCACCTCTGCCATGAACCCAGGCAAGCCAAACACTGGAACAGGTCCAGCTAATAAATGATAGAACTCCTAGAAAGTGTAAAAGTGCATGGCTTTCTGAAGAGTGCTGTAAAGTTCATTTTTTGGGTGTATTTGGCCAGCAGTGCCAGTGCCTGCAGTTTCCCCAAATGGGCACTTTAACACAGCTTTGCAAAATAAGGTTTTTTAATTGGTTATTCATGATGAAAATGTTACAGTGAGCTAAGAGTGCCCCACAAGATGGATACTTAGAAACCCAGTTATTTTTGTAATGGACATAAATAATCCTCTCTGCAGTACCCTGGAAAACTCTCCCAGCTTGGTTTGCTGGCTCTCCAAGTCTTGCCACCAGAGGATACAGAGACTGGAGAGGAAAACAATGAAACTGTGCATGTCCTAGAATAAAAGGGGCATCACCCTTTCTAAAATGCAGAACTTAAGAAATTGTGGAGAGGGAAGCAGGAAAATCTAATGGAGTATCAGCTAATACACAAAACCAGGGCTCCTTGATTGAAGCTGGAGTGCTGGAGAGCCCTGTGCCAGTGCAGAGCCCCTGGCAGGGGGTTTGTAAAGTCTCCAGGTGCAAAAGAGCAGAAAAATGAGAAATGAGAGCTGGGTGGTAGCAAGGCTGTACTCAGCCAGGAGAGTGAGTGAGCCATGAGCCAGCACAGTGCTGGATGGCTGCAGAGGAAATGACAGGAGCAGAAAGGAAAAATGTGACTCCTAACAGCTCTCCTGGAGCTTTAGAAAGTTCACAAAGACATGGGATGGAAGCACCTCTGCACTGAATTCTGACTTACAGTGTCTGTAGATCTTTGTATGTCCTAAACCCCCTCAAAAGTGAATGCAAGCATCACTCCTTTCCTTGGGGATGAGCAGAGTGGATGATGGATTTGCAGTGACCTGCACAGGTGACACCAAGGCTGGGCTGATCAGAGCCATGCCTGGGGTCACTGAAATCACCAAACAACAGCAAGGCCCAGAGCTCAGCCTGAGGAGCAAAAGGATTTTCTGCTTTCCAGTTTCCAGTTGCTGAGCTCATTCCTAACTCTTGCAGAGTCACAGAGCTGCTCCCATTGGAAAGAAAACAAATGGATTCACTTAACTCGGAATACAAAATCCTTCCCTCGACATTGTTGCTTGTGCTGCCCTCTTTGACTGAATTATTTCCCAGTCTCCTGACAGTCCTTAAGGAAGTGCTTAGAGCCTGAGTCTGTAACACCCACTGTGAGGAAGGGGTCACTCAAACTCCTATCTCCTACTGCTCAACTTAGTTAAGAAGAAAAAGCCTGTGCTCATATTCCAACACATGTTTCTGCTTTTAGATCTCTGGGAACTTTATGTGGGTTTGGATTTTTTTTTAAAATCTGTTCTCAGAGCAAATGTCAGTGCATTCAGAGCCCAGTGAGGTCCTTATGGCCACAGAGAATCCCCAGACCTGCCTGTGGGGACAGTGCTGGGGGTGGCTGTGCAGGACTGCCCCAGAGCCCCACTCCTGCAGAGCCAGGACTAATTCCAGCTCAGCTTAACTGCTGGCTTAGCTCCCAGCTCTGCTGGCAGGTTTTGGACACAGGTAATGACTGCCCAGGCAGTGCCAGCAGCACTGTGCCAGCAGCTGCCTCTGCAGACCCCGAGGGGTGAGCACAGGGTGAGCTGGTGGCACTGCCACCAAAGCTGAGGGACATTTCCATCCCCAGGCTGCTCCCCACACCTGCACACTCAGCACCCACAGCAGATGAGAGCAGGTTTTCCCCTGCATGGATTCAATCCTTAGATGTGTGTGAATTTGTTTAGTTCTGCCTTTATAGAGATTGTGACAGAGGAGTGGAAATTGCTGCCTGCTGATGATGCAGATCAATATGGTCTCAATTTTTCCTCAATTTTCTTTTATTCACCTGCTGTCTGGGATCTGCCTCTGGGGTGGGAAGAATCTTTCTGTTCTATATGTTGTCCAGCTCTCTCAAAGAGAGTTTCTAAATGTTATAATGAATATATGATCCAGATTAATTAATTTGGAGTGTAGACCTTTGTATGAGCTGGAGCACCTCTGACATGGGCTGATATTTTGTTTTTGATGAATGACAGAGATGGGCAAGTTCCTTCAGAAGCTGTTACACTCTGCTGGCACTGAAACCATATATAATTTAAGGCTGCCTAAAGCCTCTATATTCAGTTTTCATCTACTTCTGCCCCAAGCATGGACAAACTTTTTAAAATGGACATGAAAACATCCACAGCTGCTTCATCTGGAGCAGCATCCAGTGCTTTTTGTGTCACCCAAATGGCATAAAACCAATATAAACAGGAATAGGAAAATACTTTCGAGTGTTCTGCATTTTACAGCTTCCATTAAAATTAATGAAAATGAGATCTAAGGGTTCCAGAAGCAAATCAGCACTAGAGTGCTTGGAAATGACACCTTAAAAATTAAAATACCCAAAGCACATGAGAAAATAATTTTTTTTTTCAAAGGAGATTTAATGAACTCTGACAGTTATTTGTATAATGTTTGTTATGTGGCATCACTAAGATTTTTCTACTGGTGAAGGTTAGATGAAAGTGTTTTGACAGCTCTCACTAGAGGGATGATATTTAATATAGAACAGTTTGCAAAACAGTATCACGACCTGGGAATACCTTTTTGGTTAGTCATGGTCACCCCCAGCCCTGTGAAGAAAAAAAAAAAAAATCCTAAATTCTGTGATTTCTGGTTTTAGCAGCTCATCTCACAAAGTAAAAATGACCAGAGATTTTTAAAAATACCTCTTGATGGCAAAATGGTGTGACCAAACATTAATTTTCGTGGCTTACATGAATTGAGGTCTTGAAAATGAGAAAGCCCAGAATGGAATCTGAGCTTGGCTTTCCAGGGAAAAGGGAAAAATCTTTGCAATTTGGGAAACCCTGAAGTCTCACCCTCAGCCCTGCACAGAGAAAATACAGAACACAACTGCTGTGATCCAAACTCCAGCTGTGGAATTTGAGGCTCTGCATTCATTTTCACCCCTCCTGAAGAGCCCCAATCCCCAAATAAAGAAACCCCAATGGCAGCTGCTTTGGACAAGAAAGCAGAGTGGACATAAGGAAAAGTGGGAAAACAGCACTGCTGTTCTCAAAAATTCCTTCTGGAAGGTTCTCCACACACAAAGATCAACCCCACAAATTTATACCCTTTCTAACAAGTTTGGGATTTTTTTCTTCACACTCAGATGTTGGAGATGTCTCAACAGCCTGATTGTGATTTTCCTTCTAGGAATTCTGTCCCTATAGAATAAATAAATAAATAATAAAAAAATAAGGCTCAGTCACACAGAGGTTTTAGACATACAGCTCCAGGTGGGAACTGTTTGTCCATGTTGATCCCACAGGGAACACAAGGATGTGTTTGTGTGTTTTGAGCAATCCCATGGAATACAGTGCCAGTTTCAAAACTGTTCTTTGGAATTTTTTTACAAAAAACCCATATATTTAATAAAATTGCTTTGTAACAAAATCAAGTTTTTTTCCCACACAAGTAGGCAGCTAAAGCTCTAAAAGAATTTTAGATTTCCCCATGGGGAAAAAAAAAATTGTGTTTGCTGAAGAAAAATTGTGAAAGAAAATTCTTAGAAGAATTCATTTTTAACTGAAAGCACAGATTTCAGCCAACAAGAAATTTCTATGATAACCTGCACGTGCTAACTCCAGCCTTCAATACACTTAATTTTTTGTGCTTCAAGACTTAAAGTTTGGAAGATTTTCAATTTTTGGTGCTTCAAGCCTTGATGTATGGAAGATTTTCAATTTTTGGTGCTTCAAGCCTTGATGTTGGGA
Source organism: Catharus ustulatus (assembly GCF_009819885.2). NCBI lineage: Eukaryota > Metazoa > Chordata > Aves > Passeriformes > Turdidae > Catharus > Catharus ustulatus. The sequence continues at coordinate 2,820,600 of NC_046237.1, read as the reverse complement.
AGGTTTCCACCTCAGTTTTGCCTCTGTGACTGTCTGGGGACAGAGGGCAGGAGGGAGCTGAGTCCTCATCTGCTCCTGGTTCTGGCACCCACTGCAGCCTCCATGGGCTCCCCCCACATTTCATTTTTCACACCCTCCAACAGCATTGAAGATGACAAGACATAAGAAAAACAGAGTGAGAATAACAATAGCAATCAAACTTGTGAAAAATCAGGAGGTGACAGTTTGAAAATTATTAATAACTGCAGGCTTGTTTTGTTACAGGCTGTGTACAGAAGGTGGGAGAGGAGAATAACAACGTTTAGAAAAAAAATATATATTTGTCATTGGGAGCTAGTCTTCGACTTCAAAGCACCTTTAGTCTCTTAAAAGGATTTACATTTGAGCTGAAGGGAATTTAGGTAATGGGCAGCTCTGAGAGACATCCCCTCTAGCAGAGTTTTCACATATCACACAGCAAAGGAAACAATTCCTATTGAGTTTCAGGGGATGATTTATCATCGCGCCTCTCCAGGCTCTCACTGGCTCTTTAACATTCACTGCACACTTTGGGAAAGTGTCTGGAAATGAGAGAGCTGACAAATGGTCCCTCTGTCCTGGCTGGAGCTCACACCACTCTTCCAAAACCAAACTCAAACCAAGTAATTCCCAGTTTCCCAAGAAGTTACACCAAGGCTTTTGGTGCCATTTCCCAAGGACAGGAGCAAGGAAAGGAGTTTGTAGGAACTGGAGGAAAAGGTACAGGGATTTTAGGACACTGGGATGTTCCAAGGAAGGAAACAAGCCACTGAGAAATACTTTTCAAAACAGAAATGCAGACTTTTTGCTAAAAGGAAAGTTTCAGTCAAAGCTCAGATTTCTGCCAGCTAAACTACATCTCAACAAAGCTGAATTACTCAACATGGATCCCTATTAGATATTCAATATTAGAGGGGATCTCAAAATAAAACATGGAGCCAAACTTATCCATTGGAAAGGAAATCTGTAGGATGCAGCTCCCCAACCTCACATCCAGACTTCTGATCTTGGCTTGTGCCACAAAAGTGTTGAATCAGAATGAAACTCCCCCAAAGCACCACAAAACCAAGTGGCACAATGTCACAAACCCAAAAAGCTGCTTTTAAAAACACCACTGTGAGGATATTCTTGGTTTTGAATGGAGAGTAATCATCCTTATAAGAAAGGATTTTTTAGGCTAGTGGCCAGATGCTGACCCGGTGTAAATTCAGGATGTCTTCACTTCAAAGACATCCAGGTTACAATCCTCAATATAAAATTAGAATCAGTGTGATTTGTGGTTAATCATTTCACCTCTGAGTGCTTTTTGTGCAACAATGTCATTCTTCTGCCTCACAGAGTTTATGGATCAGATAAAAGCTGCTATAAAAATACATTTCAGAAGATTTACTGCTGTGATACACAATTTTGTGCCAACTCTTTCTTCTCAGTTGACAGAACTCGCTTTACTTTCTTAGCAAAAAGTCACCTGGAGAGAAGTGTCTAAAGTAGAAAATATTCCCAGTTTCAGCTAAAACCTGAAGATATGTGTGTACTGATCGTTTTATCCCAATCTTGGAGCCATTTTATTGGCTTGGAATTTTCTGGCTGGAGCACAAGGGGCTCTCTCAGCACTTGGAGCTGCTCTGCAGTGGTGTCTGTGCCTGTCCCTGCCCCATGCCAAAACTGGGCAATTTGGGGTGGATTTTTCTCCCATCCCTTCTCATGGGAGGACCATAACTTAGTATGGGTTTCTTTAATATCTCATGTGCCCCGACACAAAGTTTTAAAACGCTTTACAAGCTCAAATGGAGGCTCATTATGTAAAGTAAGGAGAGAGTAAATTAAAAAGTAAATCGGTATTTTTCCTACTTTTATAGAACCACCGATTCCCTGATGCCTGATTAACTTCAGGGTTTTCAGTGGCTCTGGGAAGGGTCAGAAACTTTCCAGGAAACTCAAAATTCGGTGAATTCTTAACCAGAAATGTAGCAAGCATTTTCAGCCCCCAATTTCTCCCGAAGGAATACCAAAAGGAAATTTCTTCCCAGCTACTGTTTCCACCAGCACCCACAATTATTTCTGTGAAGCACTCGGAAAAAAAAAAAACCAGCGAGCTTTAATGTGACTTAAATACTTAAGTGTTTAAATATTGCAGATTAATTCTTGTGGCTTAATACCAGATTAAAAATAAATGTGCTCTTTGTGGTATTCCTTGTGTGCGACAAAGACTGGTTCGAGTCTTTCTCGGCTCTTTTGTTTCTCGTTGCTTGTAGATAGCGCTTAGGAAAACACATTCCCAGTGGCCCCACAGACTTAAATATCCTTTTGAAACAGAGGATTCCCTCCTCCTTTTCAGCCTGGGGCAAATCTAGGTGATAATGTGAAATACCTGCACAGAAACTGGCATCTCTGCTCTCGCTAAACTGCGCGCTGCGCCCCGGGGCAAAACAGAGGTGTGTGCGCAAAGCGGGGCTTTGGCACGGGCTTGGGCTTTCAGCTCATCATGTGAGGACAGTATTGATTCACCACGGCAAATTAACCCCCTCCGCTCCACACGGGCATCTCTGAGCCAATTCTGGGGTTAGGATCGGGGTTGGATGGACAGAGAAGCTCCTGAGCTAATTCTGGGTTTAGAATCGGGGCTGGATGGACAGGGAAGCTCCTGAGCTAATTCTGGGTTTAGGATTGGGCTGGATGAACAGGGAAGCTCCTGAGCTAAATCTGGATTTAGGATCGGGTTGGATGGACAGGGAAGCTCCTGAGCTAATTCTGGGTTTAGGATTGGGCTGGATGGACAGGGAAGCTCCTGAGCTAATTCTGGGTTTATGACCAGGGCTGGATGGACAGGGAAGCTCCTGAGTTAATTCTGGGTTTAGGACCAGGGCTGGATGGACAGGGAAGCTCCAGAGGTGATTCTGGATTTAGGGCCAGGCTGGATGGACAGGGAAGCTCCTGAGCCAATTCTGGGTTTAGGATTGGGCTGGATGAACAGGGAAGCTCCTGAGCTAATTCTGGATTTAGGATTGGGCTGGATGAACAGGGAAGCTCCTGAGCTAATTCTGGGTTTAGGATCAGGGTTGGATGGATAGGGAAGTTCCTGAGCTAAATCTGGGTTTAGATCGGGCTGTGTGGAGGGATTGACAGGGAAGTTCCTGAGCTAATTCTGGATTTAGGACCAGGTTGGATGGTCAGGGAAGCTCCTGAGCCAATTCTGGGTTTAGGATTGGGCTGGATGGACAGGGAAGCTCCTGAGCTAATTCTGGGTTTATGACCAGGGCTGGATGGACAGGGAAGCTCCTGAGTTAATTCTGGGTTTAGGATTGGGCTGGATGGACAGGGAAGCTCCTGAGCTAATTCTGGGTTTAGGATTGGGTTGGATGGACAGGGAAGCTCCTGAGCCAATTCTGGGTTTAGGATTGGGTTGGATGGACAGGGAAGCTCCTGAGCTAATTCTGGGTTTAGGATTGGGCTGGACGGACAGGGAAACTGCTGAGCCAATTCTGGGTTTATGACCAGGCTGGATGGACAGGGAAGCTCCTGAGGTCGCCCCCAGGTTCTGGAAAGTGGGAGAGGGGCTCTTCTGCACATCCCTGGGGGTTGTGCTGAATTCTCATCTGGGACAGAGCGTGGAAACAGCGTTTAATTGGAATTCAGAGCCAGATCCTGTCCTGCATTGCCATGTGTGTGCCCAGGGTGGTGGTGGCACAACTGGGGCTGTGAAATGGGGATTTACAGGGGAAAATCACCTTGGGCAGCTCCATGCCCTCCTCCCCACGACTGCAAATGTTTCTGGCACAGGTTTGGTTTAGCTCAGGGGAAAAACCCAACGAAACAACGGCATGGAGTGAAAATTGAGAAATAACGAGAGCCTGGGGTAAGACCTGCACCCCAAATCTTTGGGGGCTGTGTAAGACTCCTGCAAGGCAAAAGAGATTTTCTGCATATTGAAACTAGGTGATCTTCAAGGTCATTTCCAACCCAAACCATTCTGGGATTTTATTTCAGCTGCCAGGATGAGCCCCGCTGGCTGCGATGGGAATGGAAGGAGCAGAGAATTCAGATCGGTGTTCCAAAAAGCTGTGTTCCTTTCACACAGAAATCGCTCCCGTTTTTTTTGATTTCTGAGACCTTCCCGAAACCATCTGAATGAGAAAGGCTATTTGCAGTACGAATTCCTTGTCTGTGAAAGATAAGATCTCAGTCCGGGTCTCAGTGAAGGAAATTAAGCTCTGTTAACTCCAATGGGGCTCGAATCATCCTGTGTGGAAAGAGCTCTGAAGGAGGGATCCCACAGAAATACCAAATCCAAGGCGAGGAGGAGGAGGATTTCAGAGCAGATTTCAGGGTTTCAGAGCAGCTGTCTTCCTTGAGACATTTCTTCATTTTCCCCAATTCCAGAGACATGCAGGACAGCGCAATATTGAGGAAAGTGGAAGACGGGATTCATCTCAGAGAGGGGATTGAGAGCAACAGCAGAGAAAACTTCACAGTGCAAACAGAAAAGCAGACCTTGAATCCAAATTCAACCTCAAATTCTCTCTCCTGCCTCTCCTTCACACCTTTTTTTTTTCCTGCTTAGCCCTGACTGCAGAGCACAGTTTGGAGCAGAATTCCTCTTTGCTTTGATTTTTGAGGACTCCAAGGTGGATGCCAGTCCTGGATGCCTGAGCTCAGGCTGGGGGGTGTTGTGTTTTCTGTGAACAAAACTAAGACACATTTCCTTTTCTTTTGCAACATAAGACGGCTTCAAATGCTGCTTAGATCCCAGTCCTCATAACCCAAGTCAACTGGTCTTTTCTTTCTTTTCTTTACGAAGTGATAATTATGACAATATGCAGCATTGTGTCTCTGTGACTTTCATATCCAGCTTCAGTGTTTCTAATGGAGCTTCAGATTCATTCTTTCTCCCATCCACCCAAGAAGCAAAGGCAAAGATAATTTAGAAATCTTTAGGGCTGTTTACATTTGGAATGTTCATGGGGAAACAGCTTTGAAATGAAAATACATTTGAACAAGAATGTTATTGTTTAGTTCTGTACTGCTAAACACGACTTAAATACACTCAGAGTTTGTGTCTTTATTTATGGATCTGATTGGCAATTTAGGAAACCACCACTGGTTATTTGAAGAGGTTGTTTATTTAGTGTTACAGTTTTGGGTCAGTTCCCCTCAAAGGAAACTTCAAGCATATAGAATGGCAAACTTGACAAATCATGTCAACACTTGGAATTGGACACTGCTTTCCATTAACTCTTGGGTAAACTAAATGTATCTGCCAGGGACATTTTTTGTTAAGTAGTTATCAACATTGTGCTCTACCAAGGAATCTCGACTGTGGCATTTTCAGCTTTAAAACCCCACAACATTAAGGTAGAACAGAGATGGAAGAAATGCACTCATTAGCAGGGCAGAAGAAGCAAGGCTGGGTTTGGAAGGTTTGCACGTGGAAATCCAAGGCAATGAGAGCCTGTCCTGGATCTGAGTTCAGAGGGATTACAGGACAGTTTCACCTGGTTTGTTGTAATCAGCCAGAATCTGGCATGCACAGCACTTACATACTTCTGCAAAATCTGCTGTCTGACTCGATTCAGCTTTCAAAACCTGTCCTTAGCCCCTGAGCCTGGCCTCACCCTGTCATTGCATCACCTCTGACTCCTCCGGATGGAAAGGGATGGCTGAATTCTGCAGCCTGAGTGTGCAGTGCTCTGAGAATGCTCCTGAATGCCTCTCTGGGAGCAGAGGGAACAAAACACCTAATTTCTGACCTCTGGAGGTGGGTTTCACACCTGTGGTGCAGAAAAGATGCAGAACCCTGCTAGAGACATTCTGCACCCACCCTGGTGGGACACTCAAGACACCTGGACCACCCAGAGGGCAGCAAGACCCCCGAGGACCCCAGGAGCTTTCAGGGCTAAGCACTGGCTGAGATTGAAATGTAATTTTGGTTCATGCTCATGTTTGTCTTGGACAAGCTGAACTGTCCCCAAAACTGCCCTGAGAACATCTCTGGCCAGCACAGCAGGGCTGAGACCCCAACTGCAGTATCAGCAGCAAATGCACTTTCTAGATTGGGTTGTCATTACACCAGCAGGAAAAGGCTCAAAAGGCTCTCAGAACTGATAGGAAGTGTCTGAGTTTACTCAAGGGAGTCACCCCTGAATCACCAGAGAGCCCTGAACCCAGCCCCAAGTGATCTGACAGAACACCACTCATCCCAAAATGAACATGCTCTGTTCAATCAAAAGCTACAAAGCACTGGATGATACAACTTCTTTTACAATCACAGTTCCTCCCCACACACTTAACCTTGGGAAAACTTCTGAGAGCTTTGGACATTTTGTTGGAGAAGTTACCAACCAAGTGTCTGACTCCTGGGTCACAGCATCTCCACGCCAGTCCCAGTTTATCTGGGAATCTCAGCTGGAGCTTTCCCAGGAGTCTGAGATCTCTGTGGTTTTCAGCTCCACCAGACCCAGATAATCTTTCAAACTGTCTTTTACAGCATTTAGGTACTTTCCACATCTGGCCCTGAAGCTGGAAGTGTGTGAGGCTCAGCTCCAGTAAAACATAAACTGAACTTTTATGAACCTCATAAACAAAGAATAAAATAAAACATAAAGTCTCTGTTGGTTTACAGATTGGCCTGGTGCTTTTATTTATTTATTCATTACCCTTGCATTAAAACAACAAAAATTATTTTGAGTTCAGTAACTTCCTGTGAAATGTGGAAAACCAAATCACTGATTTGGTTTAGAAGCAGCCACTTATTTCTTAACATCCAGCACACACCACTGCAGATATTTTCCATATTGCTTAGTTCAACCATATTCTTGTATTTTTCAATAAACAGTTTTATTCTGCTTTTGGCAGGGTTCTTGTAAATGATTAGAATTGTAATTCAGGTAAACTGTGTGTTGGAGATGGATCTTTGGGTGCTCACAGTGGTCTCTGGAGCCCTGGGAATATCCATCAGATTTATGTCAGTGGAGCACACACACCCTGACAAGCTGCACCTCCCTCACCCATCATGAACAACTGCCCATGAGTAAATATTTTAAACATTTTAAGCCTTTCTACAACAGTCTCTGCAATTCAGCAAATCCTGTACTTTTCCCTTCTAAAATCCCTTTCTGCCAGCACAGTTGTTGTTTCCAGGTGCTGAGGTTCCTACAGCTCTGTCCATATCCATTGTTTCTGGAAGCTCTGAATGTCCCAGCATTTCCAGCTCCTAAGAACCAACACACACACACACAGCCAAAACTCATGAATTATTAAATGCACAGTTTTGCTATTGGGCCCTCAACAGGTTTTGGAGCCCCAAAAGTTTTGTCATTTTTTCCAAAACTATTTCCACTCATAACTCACCTTTCAAAGTCTGACCCTTACACAGGCAGCTCCTTCTGGTATAAAGTTTTTATTCATTAATTTATGTTTGCTTCTACACAGAAATCCACTCTCTCTACAAATAATTCATTTTTCCTTCTCTGTCACACAAAGGGGAGCATGAACCTGCATTTCCCCAATTTTCTTTGCACAGACAGGCCCAGAAGGGATCTCAAGCAGCAGCAGTTTGTCTCCTCTCCCAGCACAAGGACATTTTCACAAGGGATTTCAGGAATCTGGGAGCTCCATGCCCTGGTGAACATCCCCAGCTGCCTCTTGGAGTTCAGCTGGAAGTCCCAGCACTTTCTAAGGATGAAATGTAATTTAAAATATCTCGTGCTTTTCACAGGGATGCAAAGATACCTATCATGCAAATTTTAAAAAGTCCCAAAAGGAATTGCCTGGAGTAGTTAGAGAGGCTGATGAAGTGTAATAACCATGGAGATTTTTTTCCTTGCTCCTCACAGTGCCAGGGATTTCAGCAAGGACAGGATTGCACTGGAAATCACCTGCTCTGCTGCTGGGAACTGAGACTTGCTGTGCCCAAAAGGAGAAGGCAGTCCCGAGAGGGAGCTGGGTATTGCTCAGTTTCCTGGCCAAGGCCTTAGGGATCCATCTGAAAAATCTTCCTTGATATTTAAAGCAGCAGCAAATTAGCCCAGAAATGTTGGTACAACGAGCTCTAATACAGCAGAATGTTTCTCACAGACAGGTTATAAAGAGCAGGAACATTTTGCAAGCAGACTAATCTTAGTTCATGCAAGGCTAATTTCAGTATAAAATCTGGGGGGCACCAAGCCCTGTCACCACTAAATTCCATTTTGATTCAAAATGACATCTCCTAAAGAAAGATTGTGACTGACCATAACAAACACAAGACAGTAAAATAAATAATGCTATTTCTAGGAAGGAATTTATAGTCCTGAAGTTACTTAAGAACAGAAAGAAGGTCAGGAAGAAGGATCACATTATAAACCAAAAGCTATTCTGATCTAATGAATGGCAAGGAGACATTTTGGCCACCTCCTAGGGAGCACTGATTATGGCCACTCAGCAACCTCTCTAGGTGGTGGTTAAAACATCTTGTTTCTATTCATTAGTTCAGCAGTGTATTCATTCCACAACAGAGTTTAAGAATCCCTCCCTCCTCCCCTTCAGCACCCCTGGTTTGCAAATATGTCGTCCATAAGCAAAAAAAAAAAGCAAAAAACACCTAGAATTTTACTAAACACACCTAAATCTTCATTTTTGTGCTTTTTTCCCCACTTCCTCCACTCTTCAAGAATTGCAGGGAAGTCTCTGTGCCTGAGAGGAGAAAGGTGATGCTTTGCAAGGTGGCTTAGCCCCCAAATGCAGGAATGGGAGTGAGGACTGGAGGCTCTCCTGCTTCTGCAGGGTCAGAGGGGCTCTCAGGGGCTCTGCAGCTCTGGGTGCTGAGCTCTGGGTGTGTTGGAGCCAGTCCAGGAGCAGAGCAGTGAGTGTGTGACACATCCCTGCCAATCCATCCCAGGGCACAAACCCATCCTGAGCCACTGCTCTGCCCCTGCTGTCTCCATCTCCCAGCCCCTCTCAGACTCACCCAGAGCATCCTAACCCTGCCCTGGGGAAGGTGTTGCTCCTGTTCCCATTCCTTTTCTTGGAATAAAACATCCCTGCCTTCATGGCTATAAATCTTTTCACTCCCAGCCCCAAAGAGTCCTGGCTGGTCCCTGCTCAGTAGCTCTTGCACTAACATTTGTCATTTAGCTTAAAAATCCTCCCTCCCCTTTTATCTTCGCCAGCCAAACCCTGAGAGAGCAAACCCACCTCCCTTTCACATTCATATTGCCAAGACAAACACACCGAGCTCACTGCTGCAAATAAAGGATTTTGCATCCTATGAATAGCTCTGATCCAGTTTGAATTAATCTTCCCTAAATCCCGGCCATCAGGAAGGTGCACAGCGTTCACAGCTGTCACCAATAGGTGACAACCTACACCTCTGCATCATGAATAGCCCGGGACCCGGGGCTCAGCCTCTGCTGCTCCAGGATTGCCCCGGGAAGAATGCAGACAGGCGCCAGGCAGCAGGGCACTGCCGAAAAATTCCCCAGCCCCTCAGCTGAACCTTTAGAGATGTTAAACAAGGCCTTTGAAAATCGGCCCTGCATGGAATTATCTCCAATTTCACAGAGATTTGGGGAGCAGTGTTGTTGCACCTTGTTCCAGTCAGGCTGGCGTGTGCTGGCTGCTCTAAGGGCTGCTGGTGTAGATTTAGTGCAAACACAGGCAGATGCTGCTTTTCTAATAAAAACTGTGTTTTAAACAGCATGTATAACACCTCAACTAGTTGCAAACAGCGAGCAAGTTATAAAATCCACATGCCTGAGACATATCACCATTTAAAATCTATTTTTCCGTGACTGAAACCAGAAGATTTCTCTTAAACCAGCAGGAAGAAAAGGAATCAGCCTCTGTAAGAGCATCACAACCACATTTCCACAAGGTCAAGAGACATACCTGTCTGCAGTACCAGCTGCCTGTCATGATAAATCATTTTTGTTCTGATTTGTGAAGTTTGCTGCCGTGGGAATGAGCCCATTTGCTCCTAAATGTGTGTGAGATGTGCAGCCTGACACAGAACTGGCAGCACACAATCCCAGAGCTTCTACATCTGTCCTCAATATTTCCCTCCTTGGAGACTTCAGCTTTCCAAGGGCAAGGTTACAACAGGACTGATCCTTGACCAAGGTGTTACCTGAAGGTCCAGGCACTGCAAAACCTCAGCTCTTACACCAAGGATTTCTCTCCAGCAAAGCCCACTGAGAAAAACACAATTTTTAAAACAGATGTCCCAAACCCAATAATATTGTAAAATCTTGGTACCTCACACATCTCTGTAGTCATGTAGAACCCTTATGCAGACTGGACTTAATGAGTGATATGGGCCAGAGCACTTGGTAAATAAAATATTTCTAGGGATGAGGCCATGGAGGTGTGTGTGAATGAGGCTGCACAGCTCTGCATTTGGGGGTGTGCTCCCAGCTGGGAGCACCAGTGCAGCCCTGGGGAGGATGAATCAGGATGGGATTTTGGTGAGTCCATAGTGCCAGATCAAACTTCTCTCCTTATGGCACTCAGTGCTAAAATTTCCCATCGAGACACTGCTAGTGCAGTGTGAAAATGCCAAAATGAAGGTGAGAAATCGTTCAGTCTAAAACTATTAAAAAAAAAAACCACAAAAAAGTGATTGTTATGATTTTATGACCATTAAATATGTGAGAGCAGCATTAAAAGATTGTACAGCCGCTCTCATGGCTGTACAGATGTTTGTGGTGGGTTTTCAGATATATTACCACTATTTATTTGCATTTTCTCTATATGACAGCTATAGAGAAGAAGTAATAAATGTCTCAGCTGCTCTCTGCCTTACAGCATCCCTCCTGCACGTGGAGATGTGGGTGCCACAGGGCCCAGCAAGACCCCAGCCTCAGAAATCCCTGAGACTCACCCAGGATCATGTACAAAGGTCCATCTGTTCCCATCTTGAGCAATGTTACCTCGGGGATGTTGGAAAAGAAAGGTTTGGAAAACCTGAGCAGAAATATTCCAAGTATTGCATCTGCTTGTGTAACCTGGCAAAATTTTCCAGATGCAAATCCTCTTAACAAGGATCTCAAGCCTTTTTTGAGGTTTGGGAACTGTCTGTTTTTTCCACTGTTCCCAGAAGATCAGGAACATTTTCACAGGGGTGAAGCAATCCGAGATGTCCTGGTGCACCAAAGCACAGGGCTCAGCATGTTGTTTTTGGGACTGTGGGTTTGCACAGAGAGTGCAGCAGTGTCAGACTCATCCCCACTGACCCACCTGTGCAGCACTGGGGTCTGGCAGAGGAGTTTGGGGCTGGCTGAGAGTGCAGGAGGTGCTGGGTGCACCTTGCTGAGCCCTGCCATTCACTCTTACCCTGATTGTTGCCATCCCAAAGCCTTTCCTTGTCTTCTTCCCAAAATCTGAATCACTGGAGTGGGATTTTCACTTCAGCAGCACACTTGAGGTTGTGCACTAAAAGGATTTGTGTGGTTTTATCAAACCAATAATATTTTTGACGCAGGTACACTGATTTTCTGCTTGTGCCAGCCTTTGTCCCAGCCTGATCCCACAGTGCCCAATGCTCCCTGCAGACAGCACGAGCCATCCCTTCTGAACTCAGCACCACTCACTTCTCTTCCTCTCCCTCCCCCAGACATTCTTTGACATGATTAGTGGCTAAATCAGATTCTTTAATTGAAAGAAATATAACTGAACTTTCTTCTGTTGGGAATGTGCCAGAGGCCACATCATAAGCAATGTCAAAGAATATTGGAAATGATCTAGACCTCTGACATTTGTGTTTAGCGATTCAGCATGCCCCAGGTGGTTTGTTTGGGATTGGAATTTGTCACTGCTCTGAGGAGATAGTCTTTGGTGGTTGGGGCTTAAGGATTGCTGCAAAGAGATATAAGAAGATATGTTTAAACAAGTCACTGGAATGCTTTGCTTTAATCTCCTACAACGTTTTGCACAGCCATGTCCAGGAGGATTTCTCTGAGAGACGTCCAGTATTGCCTTATCCTCTCTGAGATGGCAGCAATTTTTAAATACCCATTTTTTAGAGCACCTTGAAGCTCAGATAGGAAATACTGAAATGCAACCATCTCGTTTAGTTTGTTTTTCCATCTCCTCTTCCAAATACCAGAACCGTTGTCAATACCAAAACAACTGGCATTTATTCATTGAACCTCCCTCCACAACTGTGCAAAACCAAAATTGTGTATGGGGTGCCACAAGTGGGCCTCGTGCTACACTTTTCATGTAAGATTTGCATCTTCCAGTGTGTTTGTCTTCTCAAAGAATCACTGGGCTGGAATGAGTCTCCAGAGGTCACCTAATCCCTGCCCGTGCCCTGAGGAGCCTCGTGCACAGCTCAGCTTCTGGAACCGTCTGAACTCTGAAATGTTGGAAGGGTAGACCAGCCTTGTTACATTTTCTCTTCATTTACTGCTCATTTTCAAATTTTTTATTGCTTCATTTTCAAATTTCTCAGAGCTGGTGAATGGCCCAGCCCTGGCTGTCCTGTGTGCATCCCCCACCTGGATGGAGAGGAACCAACACTTGAGGACTTAAAATCTCACTGGAGATTTAAACCAGTTTGTTTACAGGACTACTGTAAAGCCAAGCACCTAAATTATAAAAGTCTTAAATTCTTCCCATGAAACTCACTTCCCAAATCCATGCACACTTTGGACACAAAACGCATTTCCCAAAATCTTGAGAGCAGCAGTTCGCTCTCTCTGTCTTTTGGGGCCTCCACTGTCAGCTTCAAAGGAATCATTGTTAATTGTTCCAATCGATTCCCAGCCCTGTTTGATTTATTGCTGTATGATTTATGGAGCTGCAGCTCTCTCAGGTGCTGGCTGACAGGCAGGGAGCTGCCCCGTGCTTGCACTCGTCACTCCCCCGGAGAAAAGGAGATGCTCTGTGCATACAAAGAGGCTTTTTCTGCACAGCAGTTGGAGAAAACCGACTGCCTGCTAGGGGAAACCCTCTGACACCTCCTCATTCCCTCCAACAGCTCACATGAGGAATCTTCCCAAAGAAATCTTTGAAATGGAGATGTGAATACGCGCAGTGGAAGACGCGCGGCTGCACGCCCTCACCCTGTGCAAGCAAACTCTAAAAGCTCAAAAAAAACCCTCAGAAAATAAGAGGATGAGATGGTTTCAAACTTTGCTCAAGTATTTGCAGTGTTAATTTTTATATTCATTTGTAAAACGAGGCAGCAGGTGAAGGCACATCCCAGGCAGGAGCTCCTCTCACCAGGCAGGTCTCACTGCAGCATCCCTGGTTTGTCACCTCTGCAAATCCCAGCTCACCGAGCACAGGTCTGCTCGGACCTTTGTCACCTTCCACAAGTACCCCCCGTTTTGTAAATCCCTAGGAATGTCACTGGATAAACGTTTTGCATTGGAATCTGTGGGGTTGTAGCTTGTTACAGCTGGGATTGTTCTGCCTTGTGAATGCACTCTGCTCTGATCTGGCAGCAGCCACTTAAACTGCCCTAAAATCATGATAGGAATAATTGGAAATATGTATTTTGAGCAGTCTTTAATTACTTTGCATTTACATTATCTGCTCTTGTATAAATCTATGTTTTTCTCTTTCCCCCCCCACACAGCCAAACCACTTGTGACTGAAGTACAAAACAGAGCTCTGACAATTTTTCTTGCAGGCAACATGCCATAAAGTTTTAAAGACAGATTTAAAGTCACAGATTTAAACACTCCACATTACTCATGTAGTTGACACCCTTCACTTTCTACCAAACAAGTCTTCATTGAAGTACAAACAGGGGCAAACAAGAACACATTTTTTTTTCTGTCCTAATCAAATGGAGTAGAAATGAGCTCCTCTAGGAAAACATGTGCAGTGAGGAATTTCTTGAACAAGAACAAAGGGAAATTTTCGGGAGAGAGTAGGGAAACACCTTGCAAAGTCAATGCAAGGCAGACAGCAGATCCTAGAAAAGGGAATTTTTCCTCTTTACACCCACTGCACTGAAGGAATGATGCACATCTGCTATGGACACAGCAAATCCAGCTGGGACCCATTCTCACCAGCACCCTGGAATAACTGGGGACTTCATGATGATGGATAAACCCACACTGCAAACCGGGCAGGAGGAATGAAGAACCTGCCTGGGCAGAGCCAGCCCTGGGTGGGGACAAGCTGTGAGTGCCCAAGCCTGGAGCAGTGACATCTGGGGGCTCCAGGGAAGCTGAGCTGGTCAGGAAATGCTTCAGTCCTGCAGTGGCACACAGTACCCCAGCCTCCCTCTGCTAGCTTGAGCCTCCTTTGTTGTCTTGTCTTCTTACCCCTGAGCTCTGGGAGCAGCAGAGCCGAACGTCCGCGACAAACAATAAACACAAACCCGAGCACAGGCGGCCCTGAGCCCCTGACTGCGGCTCACCCTTCCCAGGGATGGCTCCACAGCCAGCCCCTTAAACCCACCACGTCCCCAGGAGCCCAGAGCTGGATCTGTGCCCTTGTCCAGTGCTATTCTCCTCACACAGCCGTATGGTGTGAGCCTCGCAGCGCCCGGCGCGGGGACAGCCGTGACAAGGATAGCTGTGGACAGGGGCACTGCCTGTGCCCAAGGGACAGCTCCATTTAAAAGATAAAAATGTACAGCTTATGCTTGAGATCACCACAGTGGCATCTGGTAACAGGCAGAGCCGTGTTGTTGTTTGTAGGTTTGGGGTTGGGTGGTTTTTTTAGCCCCTCACTCCTTATTTTGGTGGTTAAAAAATATGGGCTGGGCACAAATGTGTCCAGGTGGGGATGGCAGAGTGGGGCAGCTCACAGATTTACAGGTGGGCTGGAGCTTCTGCCAAAATTCAGGTTATTTTTAAGAAAAGGAAAACATTTTACAATTCTCCTTCAGCCCAGACTGAAATACGCCTGACAATGTATAGAGCTGTCGGAATTCTTGCCCAAGTTTAAAAAGAAAATTAAAAGTGAACTTGGAACAGGAGTGACAGTGTGGTAGGCCAGGGCTGACCACAATGAGAGAGGAGAAATGTCCCACAGCACATCCCCAACAACTTCCAGCTCCATTCTCTGAGCACTCCCTGTGGATTTATCTCTCAAGGTGTCCAAGCACAGCCCAAGGGGCAGGAAAAAAGCCATGGCCTGAGTGCTCGGTGATTCTCCTCTGTTTTGTGCCAAATGTTGGCTCTGTCAAGGATACAGAATCTTCACAGCAGCCTATGTGGGCAGCAAGTGGATTGGTCCATCCCTTAATGTGATCACAAAGCTGGAATCAGACTTGGAACAAGTTTGTGAGAAGCAAACTCCACTTGTTTATCCCAGCATCCCCTCAGGCAGCATCTGCTGAGGAACACCTGGAAAAGGTGTCAAATCCCTGCCATGTCCAGCCTCAGCTGGTGCTCAGTGAGCAGTGAGAATCTGGACATCCTGCCTGGTTTTCCTTTCTTTTGCTTTTTTGTAGCCAAACTGGGTTGAGAGCGTGTTCATTTTGCACATGTCCACACAGAGCAGTGACAGATTTGGGTGCAGCATAAAGCTGGCCAAAGACATTCCTGTGCTGTCTCTCATGATGATTCTTCTGTAGTTAGTTACTTATCACATTTTTTAGGAATAAATGCTGCTGCAAATGCCTGTAAAACACAGGATGCAAAAGAACCCTGCTAGACCAAAAGTGTGAAATGCTCTACTGTGGAGAAGAAGAATCAGACCTGGCCTTGTCATAAATAAATATGTGAAAGACACCAGTAATGCAGCTCTAATTGTGTGCTGCCTCAGCAGCAGAGGAAATGCAGCCTGTAAAACAACCAGATAAAAGTCAAGCCTCAGTTTCACTCACAGACCCGCATCTGCAAGTTCTGAGCCTTGGAAATAGCAGAAATCTGTCTCTGCAGCTCTGAGCAGGCAGCAGGGAAGCACTCAGCATTTGTCTTCACTCCTGCCTTGGGAACAGGAGATTTTGTTTGCAGCCACAAGGCTGCATTTTGTTTCAAAATCACCTGACAAACAGGATTGTTGCTGCATGGTATCACAGTGGGATGCAAAAGCAAGATCTTCAAAGCACAGCTTAAATAAGTTTAGTCTTAAAAGAGGAGTGGAGGGAAATTGCTATGGGAATTTTGCTATGCATGGAGTGTTTTGAGAGCCACTTCTCACCATTAATATGGACTATCAGAGACCACAGCTCCTGGCTTTCCACACTTCCAGCAAGGGCACACTCTCCTCAGATTGCTGGTGTGAACTTTTTGGAAAATGCCATTTTGTTGCTCTGAATGCTTTGTGAAGCTATTGTAGCTGGAGGGGCGAGAGGAATTTTTCCCTTTGTTTGCAGCGCTTCCACAATCATAAATAAGCATTGTCTATAGCACTGCCTGCATTGCCACGTCTTGTTCCCACCCACTTCCATGGCACAAGACCCTTGGGCTCAGGGCAGGATCTCCAGCAGCCAAGAAACTCTAAACTTGGTGTAAAATGAGAGCCACAAATCACAGCCCAAACCCGAACCCATCTCGGGCAGTATGTGTGCCCAGCCCCTCTGTTTGTGTGCAGACAATAGATACCCTTTTCTGAATTATGGCCACGGAGCCTGGTCCTGCAAGGTGCTGAAAGCCACAAAGGGGGCTGAGCACTCTCAGGGGTCCTGGCACTTCGTGCTGCTCAGCCCCAGAAGGAGAACAGCGCTGGACAAATTTAACTTTACCCTTAGGAGTTTTATCTCGCCTGCTCCACTCCCCGATCCCCTGAAAGGCGTCTCACCGGGCTGGCCGCTTCTCCAGATCTTGTTTTAATTATTTAAGTTGAACTAGAGGACTTTTTGTCATTCCTTTTTGTGGAACACTCTGTACTTGGGGGGCCTCAGCTGGATATCCTGGGTTATGCAACCAATGGTTAAAGCTATTGTTTTCAGAAAGAAATTGCATGAATCTCATTAAATGCACTCTGATCAGGGGAGGCGGGATGCGTCTTTAAAACTGCATTTGGATCCAATCCTATTGTCCCAGATAGGGCTGCCTGCCCTCTTTTCTGATTTAGTCTTAAAGAAACTATTGTGTAGCCTTAATTAATTTCATATTGGATCATATTATCGCACTGCAACTGGCATTTGCTGGGAGATGCCTTCAGCTGGTCGAGAATGGCTTCAAACCAGGAGAGGGCAGCAATTTCCCTGACAAACCCAAAGTGCAGCACTGTGCTTTATTTAAAACAGGTTTGACAAGGTATAAACAATCCAAAGGGCACAAGACTCGCTGTAGTGCAAGCTAGAAATGGTCAAAAAAAAAAAAAATCCAAACCACACATGCAAGAGAAAGGTTTGTCATTCATTACCCAGCTATTCAAGCCACAGGTGTATAAATACTCCAGGCTTTATTGGCCTCTTGACTTAGATAGTGCTGAGCATTTGTTATCAGCCTTAGACACTTCTCAGCCACTAGGATGGACTGCAGCCCACGTTCCTGGAGAAACAGAACCAGTGTGACACTTCTCTCCAACCCCCGTGATTTATGAGCATCAGCAGAATTGGTACTGGAAGTTCTTGTTCTTCAACACATCAAAGTGGACCAAAAAGTAGCCTTCAGTCAGGAGCCAAACTCATTCCTGATGCAATTTTATTTCGTTTTTGCCTACTGTGAAACAGTGTCAGAAAGGCTTGATGACAACAAAAGATTCTGCCCTTGCTCCTGATCTCTGTCTCAGTAATTAATATTCACTCTCTCCCTTCGTGGACACAAGCCATTAACTGAGCACATTGATACAGAAAAGCAGCAGGAAATTCCCTAAATTTCATTGTAACCATGTTGATTTGCCATTGCTCAGTAAAAAGAAAACCAAGGCACCCCCATTCTGTGTGCCAGCTGGTGACAGCAGGACGGGGCACACAGGTGACATCGGTTCAGGCTGTGCAGAGCCAAGCCTGGCAGCCTGTGGGTCCCATCCTGGCTTCTCCATCCCACATCCCTCCCCAAAGCACTGCAGGATGGGGGGAGATCCCTCAGCTCCTCCAAGAATTCATTTCTGTGAGAAATCTGAAACGAAGGGAGTCAGGTGTGTGATGGCCACAACACACTGAAATGCTGGAACAGCTACATGGTGGGGGGAAAATGGGTTTTTCTCCCAAAAATTTGGTTTTCCTGTTTTTCTTTTGGTTTGTTTCTTGATGCCAAATTTTCCCCACCAAGGAGCTGTTCAAGGATTCCATTTTCTGCAAAGAGCAGACAGCAAGTCCTCTTTTATCCAAGAAAAAATGAAACCAAGCCTGGGGATACTTGGACTGATGCAGAAACATGCTGGAGTTGTCTTTGGAGACAAGAGGGATTTGGGGAATCCTGGCAACTATTTCTCACCATTTTCCCTTCCAAAAAGCAAATGAAAGGCAACTGCCAGAGCTGAACAGGCTGAGTGCTGCTAATCCAACATTTCCAGAGAGGCCAAGAAGTCTCCAGGGTTTGTCACTGAAATGTTCAGCACACAGGTGGGGAGGCAGATCCTGCTCTGGTGTAAACTGCTGATAAAATCCATCCCCTGGTGCCAGGGACAATTTTTAATGCATTTTTGTTAAAATGCTCTAAAGGTTTGGATGCTGATTTTCTGTGTGCAAAAATAGAAATGACAAAAGGAGTGATAAATTCAAATAACTCCAGGAAAAAAGTATAAAATATCTAGGTATTATGGAAAGAGATTAATACACCATAATTAGTTATCCACTACCCTTTTAGAGAGTGACCCATCCAACCATTTTTAATGGTTTATCATCTTTCATAAGGTTTAGCAAATAGTTAGAGAAACTGTCTTGGTGTATCTTGCATCTCTGCTATTTAGTATTAGTCATTTACAACATACTTTAGACATGCTAATTGCTCGTTAGAAACTGAACTTTTAAATAAGGATCCAGAAAAAATTAAAATATGGAAGAAAAATATTGAGTCTAGAATCTGAAATATATACTTTTCTAATGTTTATAAACAATACTCTAAATAATTGAAAATCCTTATTACCTGGAAATTGTGGAATCCCAGCTCAGACAAACTGGCATTGCTATTCAGTAATACAGTACTTTTCAGCATTATTTTTATTTTAAAATGCCACCTTTAATCATCTTTCTCCCATCATAACGTTGTCCTGTCATCACATCCCTTCCCTTCCTCCGGGCAATGTTGATGTAGGAAACACAGGGAAAATTTTGTGCTGCAAAACAGCTGGGCAGTGTTCAAGGTGTTTCTTTTCTTTTTTTTTTACAGCATCTTTTATCTTCTGCTCATTTGTTCTACCCTTGACCTTTGTGATAGCTTTTCCTATATTTTTACTTCAGATGAATATTTGAAAAATTGAAGTTGCAAGAAAATTCTTAAGGGTTATCATGAGTAAAAAATACAATCGAGGTTCTTTCCTTGCAAATTTCTAATAAAATAAGTGACCAAATTTCCAAAATTTTTTTCATGCATTTCAGCCATGAGAACAGCTGAAATGTTGCACATTTTAACCTCACATCAAGATCCACCATTTGATATCAGACTTGAAAAATAACCCCGTAATTACTTCATTGATATTTTTTATCATCTGCGGGAATAAAAAGTAACTTTGGGACAGATGCCTGAGGAGAACGCTGGCTTCCAGGCTGCTGTAATTTGGTAATTCTGGGAATTCTCCCGTCCGAAAGAGCCTTCAAAGGAAAGCGAGTTAACATTTAACATTTCACCCGGGAACAAAAGGGACAGAGCCCGCTCCAGGTCAGAGCTGACTCCGCTCCAAAGTTTGATTATTTGGAGCTTTCACGATGCCTGTAAGAACAACCCGAGCAGCACGAGGATGGAGTTTATCAGCTGAAATCAAAGGCAGCAGCAGAGAGAGGAAAATCCAACTGCTGCTCTGCTCTGATGTGCGCCCCGAGGGATTCCCCAGAACCGCTCCTAAAGTTAGTGCTGTGCTTAGAGCCACCCCTGAGCCCTGCCGAAATCACCGCGGTTGAAAAGATGAAGCCAAAAGAGTACAAAAACCCCATAAATTTCTTTTTGGGAGCTCGCATAGCGGCACCGCGGACCGGGAATCATTTCAGCAATTCTAGCGCTTACTACGGGCGGGTGAATTAGTGGTTACACGAGAGAAAAAAAAAAAAAAAAAAAAGAAATCGTGTCCCGTTTTCTTGTGGACTGGCAGCCGGGCGGCAGAGGTCACTAAGAAGCTCGGTGAGGTGACAGTGACATTTCCCGGGCGCTGCTGGGCTCGGTGTCCCGGTGCCCGCGGGGTCCGGAGCCGCCCGTCCCTGCAGCGATCGCGCTCCCTCGGCTTTAACCGCGGCACCGCTGGGCTTTAAACACACGGGGCAGGGCAGCGGGGCCGCTGCGGGGCTGTTTGCCCTGGGGGACAGCCGAGGAACCTGCCAGGTGAGCGGGGACGGAGCTCCGGCTGTCCGCGGGGGCTGAGCCGCACCCCGGGCTGAGCATCCCCGGGATGAGGGACCTGTGTCCGGGATGTGGGACCTGTGTCCGGGATGTGGGACCAGACAGCCCGGGATGAGGGACCTGTACCCGGGATGTGGGACCAGACACCCCGGGATGTGGGATCTGTGTCCGGGATGTGGGACCAGACACCCCGGGATGAGGGACCTGTGTCCGGGATGTGGGACCAGACACCCCGGGATGAGAGACCTGTGTCCGGGATGCAGGACCTGTCCCCCGGAATGCAGGATCTGTCCGCCGGGATGCAGGATCTGTCCCCGAGGATGCAGGACCTGTCCCCCGGGATGCAGGACCTGTCCCCTGGGATGCAGGATCTGTCCCCGAGGATGCAGGACTTGTCCCCCCGGGATGCAGGATCTGTCCCCTGGGATGCAGGATCTGTCCCTGAGGATGCAGGACCTATCCCCTGGGATGCAGGATCTGTCCTTTGGGATGCAGGATCTGTCCCACGGGATGCAGGACCTGTCCCCTGGGATGCAGGATCTGTCCCTGAGGATGCAGGACCTGTCCCCTGGGATGCAGAACCTGTTCCCCCCAGGAGCTGCCAGACCCCAGCGCGGGTTTTTCACCTCGTGAAAGCCTCAGGGCTCTGAACCCCGAGGGTCCAGGTAGGAGGAATCAGCCCTCGGACCCTCCGGGGATGCAGAGAAGGTTCGGTGTGAAGAGGAGGGACCTTGGCCTCAGAGCAAGCGCCTGGGGCTCAGCCCGTGAGCCCCTTTCACTTTGTTTTCACACCTATCAAATTTACAGCTCTTTTGGCTGCAAAATTTATTTGCAGAGATCGGCCACTTTCCGAACCAGCGCTGGCTGCGACACCACACTCACAGGTTGCCAAATAATCCTAACAAATTTCTAGGTATTAAAAAAAAAGAGCAGCAACAAAGCCCCCAACCCTCCAGCCCCAAAGCAGCACAAAATCCAGGCTGTGCAGTTGCTGTTAAACTTTCCTCCTCCCCCTCTGCCTGCTCTGAAAAGAAGGGGAGAGAACATACGTGGTGACATGAAACACTTCAGAGAAAAGCAAACAAATACTGGCTTCTCTGGAGAATCAGAAACGTAATGATACTATAATGCTAGCAGTTTATTTTTCACTGCCTCGGGCTGCTTGGCAGAACGTCACAGTAAAATCATCTAGGCATGAGAGATTAGCTGATGTCTATTTTGCTCTGAGGCTCCGTGCCTTTCTCTTGAGGGACTTTTACACCTGCTGAGGAATGCTGCTCCCCAATCGCCACGGCACCAGCAGGGAACCCCAGAGCCTTTGATCAAGTCGGAGCAGGAGTGTTCCCCAGGCAGCTCCAGGGATGCAGGAACCAGCCCAGCACCAAACTGAGCTCCAGCTGCAAAGATCTTCATCTAAACCATCAGAGCAGCAAACGAAACTCACAGCGGGCTCAAATCACATCACACACACGGGCTCACTGCATCCTTGGGCTGGGGAAAACCTTGTGGTACAAACGCTGGGCTTGGCTGAGGACAGTGAAAATTCCCCCTCTGAGCTGGGGTTTCACTGCAGAGCGATTAAACGCTGCAGTTTGGGTGGTGAATGCTTTATGGAACAGGTGGATTTGCTGTCAGAATGGTCTTTGCACAGCTTGGAATTGTTTAAGCACAGAACTTCTGTCCCCAGGTATGACCAGGCAGCACCAGCACAGCCTGAAAATGATCTTTTTGCACAGCCTGAAAATTATCTTTTTGCATAGCCTGAAAATGATCTTTTTGCCTCTCCTTATCACGCAGGCAAATGTGAATTTAGTATTGAGGAAATGCATTAACACTGGGAGAACAAGGGAGACAATCTCAATGGAGCTGTCAGTCAGAGTTCCTGTCCCATCCCCCAGTTTTCCTCCACTTTAAAAGCAGTAGGACTGCCTGCATCTGAAGTTCCCTCCGTGCTTATTTCAAGGCCAAGCACTGGAATTTTATTAGCCTATACCAAGAACTATTTCTGTAAACTTTTCCCCGAAAGAACATTGAAACCATTTGCACAAGTTTAATTAACTGGCTGCGAAGGAGCTTCTAAATATCTACACTAAATTAAAAATGAAAAAAAAAAAAAAAGAAGAAGAAATCTCACTATAAAATTGGCTCACTAAACTAGGTTTACTTCCTCCCAGGCAAACGAGCACTTCCACCCGTTTTGGTGGCACCATTTGCTCCTGCCATGTCCTGGGATTTCAGTTCCAAGGTCACTAACACACCCTGGCATGGCAGCACAGAGCCCACAGCTGGTAGAGCCACACAGTCCAGTACTCACATGGAAATCTGGAAGGAATCATGCCCTGCAAAAAATAAACACTATTTACACCAGCCATTATTTAACAACAGAAAAAACACATTTCTAGAAGTGCCCAAAACTCATCAGGTTGCAATTGGTGCTCAGGACCTGCTGGAATCCACCCCATGACTGAGCCAAACATCATCTGAAAAGACACTAAAAGTAATGTTTGTACAATTTTTTTCCACATGTTTTAAGATATTTTTGTACTTGATAGGAGCTTCCAGGTGAATGAAATATCTGTAACAAACAGCAATGTTAACTCAATGCTTCTCAGCAATGCCAACTGCACAAATCCCTGCCTGACACATGGTCCATGCCATGGTGGGGGAGCTGCAGCCACAGCTGCCCCCGGCCCCAGCAGGCTGGAAACCATCCCAAATCCAGCCTAGACACCTGGAATTAATATTCCAACACATCATCACGTAAACCTCGCGCAGGAATCAAGGGGAGAAGCCGTGGTTTTGTTCAGAGATGAAGTTGGGAGCAGAGTTTTGTCTCAGCCCATCTGACTGCTCTGCCCTCTCATGGATTACGTGCTCTCCCTGGATCCTGCTGCTTTCTATCCTGCTGCTTTCTCGGCTTCTGATGCCTCTGGGGCATGAGCAGCGCTTTGCTCTTGCTTCACACAGCACCCAACACAGCGGTATAAATAACCAAAGCGAGTGAATCAGTGCCACAAACAGCCCTTGTCTCCAGGAATCTGCTGAATCAGCGAGGCTTCCCAGGGGAGGTGCGTTTTGTAGAGGCTCCAAAAAAATGTGGGAAGGCTGGAGAGGAGGATGCCCTCGCAGATACTGCCACGCAGATGTTTGGAGCTGTGTTTCACAAGGAGTGATCTTGGGAAGAAATATCCTGCAGCCCCAGTGGGGTCTGAGGAAAATGGGCAGTGTGCCCACCCCCCCAGAGCAGGGTTTGTGCAGACCCTCAGAAGTGCCCAGCAGAGATGTGGCTGGCACCAGCCCAGCTGGTTTGGCTCTGCCAGCCTGAGGCTGTGCCCAGCTGGGAGATGCCTCAGCTGGGATGTGGGGAAAGGTTTGAATTTATTCCTCTACCCCCAGCAAAGGGCTCTGTGCAGCCCCTCTGCCAGAGATCCTGCCAGAGCTGGGCAAACCCACAGAGAGGATGGGTGTGCACTGATCCTGCCAAAGGAAATGGGGATTGAGAGCCAAACTCTCCTTGGGAAATCTTCCCTGGGTCATCTCCTACCACGGTTCCAGGTCAAATGAAGGGGAAAAAAAAAATCAGTTAAAAGGAAATAAAAGGAAACAAGTAATTCCACTGAAATTGGCTCCAGTTTTCCTTGAGTATCTCCTTTCCTTGCTGTTCCCTATTATACCCTGAGTACAGACAAGCTCTTCCCAAGGCCCAGCAGAGTGCCATGGAAGTTTTTTCTGCGGGAATCTGGGGCTGCCCTGCAGCAGCAGGTGCACACAGGGATGCAGAAACACTGCTGTGCTCCAGCCTGCTCTGGTGATCCAGGGAAACTGAGGATCGGGCCCTGGACAGCTTTATTCCTGCCAGAAGAGAAGGTTTTAACACAGGTTGTCCTGGGAGACTAACAGCATTCCTAATGTATGCAAAAAGAGAAAAAAAAAGGGGGGGAAAAAAGCCTCAAGAGAGAACAGAGCTCAGCGACAAGCTGATTTGTCACTCCCTGAAATGCAAGAGTTCTTTAGGACAGGATTCTTAAGCCGTAGCTTGTAAAAAGCTGTTTGTTTTGTAGTGACCTTCCCCTTTTATGTAACATGAGAGGCATGCTTCAGCGAGCCCTGAATGCAGCTAAACATATGTCGTCAGCTGTGCAGTGCTGCCCCTCCGATTAAAATGGATTTTGGGAGCATATGTGGGAATGGGCTGGCCACAGACACTCGGGGGAAATGAAGGAATACGGGGCAATTAGCGAGAGCAATCCCCAGACCTCTCCACTAAGCCTCCTTGGGAAGTACAAAGACTTATCTCGTGGGCATGGAAACAATTAAGGTCAACAAGTAATCGTGGAAAAGGAAACTTTAAAAACAAGGAGATGGTAAATGACCTAGTAAACACCCCTTCTGCCCCCCTGACAGAGCGAGCACGCATTTCATCTGGGGTTCAGATGCACAATCGAGCTGGCTTTTGCCTCCCCAGCCCCCCTCACATAATGACTTCCCTTTGCAATTTCCTGGAGGAAGTTGCCGGAGCGATCTTTTAGTGATAAAAATAAGCCGTAGTGATTCTTAATTTTCAGCCAAAGAATTCTCCTAATCTCCTAATTAAGGAGCGCATGGCAGCAGTGTCCCTTAGAAAGCATCAATGGGACAAGCAGCCCCTGCAGAAGAATGCAGTAATTCTGGACAGAATCATCCCATGGATCATTTGGCCACATGGATAATATCCTGTCTGATTCCTTCACAGAGGTGACCTCAAAGAAGGGCTATTTTTGATAAGAGTCTTTCTTCACAATTATTTTCTTTCTATTCAGGTCATTAGCATTGGAGAGGAGACACTGTTGCATCCTTTCCCCCAATTTTAGAAGCATTAATTGAATACTGAAGCCTCAGCAGTAATTGGTAACCCAGCCCTGTCACTCATTTTCTCACCTCCCTCTCGAGCAGGCAGGACAGAATTTCTGAGGGTTATGATGACACCAGGGAGCTCTCTGGGGTTTTGTGTATTTGTTTTTACCAGTCTGACTTAACATATGGTATTTACGTGTCCTCTTCACCAGCATTTGAGAGGTGACCTGGAACAGCACTCGAGTGACTGCTGCCAGCTTGGAGCTCCTGCCTTACATATGGAACAGGCAGCATGATGTCACTCTGAAATGTGGTTCTCCACCCAGACACTGCAATTTGATGTGGGAGCCCCTCAGCACGACCAGGGAAGGGAAGGGAAGGCAGAGGTTGTGTTTGTGTGCAGGCTCCCAAAATCAGGCACACACAGAACCTGTGTGAGTTTGAGCACACGTGGTAACACCAGATCCTGTGTCTAGAGCAAAGCAAACACAGATTTCTCAGTTTTTTGTCTGTATTTATGCTTTGGATAAACCAAGAGGATGTTTTGTGTCTTTGTAGCTCAAGGACAAACAGAATTCATGACCAAGTTGGATCCTGGGTCTCTGTCTGACAACATCACAATTTACCTCAACAGTTAATGCAGCAGTTTGAACTGGGAGGAAAATACAGATAAGATAATATTAAACAACTGTAATAGTTTTGCAACATGACACAAAAACTCCTTTAAACCCAGATTTGCAGGATTTGCCTGCTATTAGTGCATCACCTGAATGAAAGGGTGTAGTTAAGGATCTGTAGGAGACTGGTTTTGTGTGCAAGTATCTTCTGCTCTTTGTTTGCCTGCTTACCACATCATAATCTCATCCTAAAAATGCTTCCATCCAATGTCACAAATAAATCTGAAGTCCTTGTCACTTGTTTCTACTGCAGGGTACTCACAAGATGCTTTTAGAGGAAGTACTCAAGCAGTAGATGGCTGGAGGCTAAATGTGCCATACAGTGACTGTAACAAACTGTGACATCTGTCACAGCTCCTCTTGGACAGACCCATAATGATTGCTCTGGCCAGAGAAGAAGACATCTGAAGTCAGTAGCTGAATAATGCTAATGATACTTCATAAACATCACAGTTCAGATATAATGATGCATTTCTCTGAAGGAAGATGCTGAGAGCTCAGAGGGGTCTGACTGGCAGATATTTACCCCCCATCCATTTTTCTGTCCATAAACATCCTTGTGAAGTGCTGCAGGCAGGGTGCTCTCATTTTATGCATCCCAAACTGCAGCAGAGAGCACAGCATCTAGCAGAGGGAGTACATGTGTCAGACATGTCGATAGGGATGATACAATTTCATCCACGTATTTTTGGCATCAGTCTGTATCTATTAAATAATGGCACATGGGAATCATCTGGCTGCATATGCAGCACCACTTTAACCTCAGCAGCAATGATTTTTGTTATTTTAAGTCTCTAAGTTCTCTGGGGCAGGGAATGTGCCTTGCTCCCCACCAGGATCAGTAATTAGCTGTGTTTTTGTGACGCTGCAGATTCCAGATCAGGTGTGCCAGGTGTGCAGCTCCCCACACGGGTCAGGCCATGCACCAGTGAGCTAACAGCCTAAACAGGCAAGACAGACAACAGAAATATCATCCTGTACTCAGAGCTGATGTGCACAGAGGTGACACATCTTGCCCAGGGTCACAGAGAGGGCTGTGTCAGAATGCAAACCCCATCTCCCTAATCCCAGCCAGTGTCTCTGTTAGAGATTGCTCCTGAACCACTGCATGGATCCACTTGGAGTGTTTTACACATGGCTTAGCCTAATACTGCTGCATCACAGCTGGCTCCAGCTGCTTGAGAAGCAAATGTTTGTCCCATAAATTATGATTTTTGACCATGTGACTGTTAGCAGCTCCTACTCATTGCCAGTAGCCCTTCCCCATCAGGCACAGCCCAGCCCAGCTCTGGCCGATGACTGACAATTGTTACACAGGGCAGCATCCCCGTGTCAACATATTCACAACACCTGTCATCACTTCTTGTCAGTAATCTTGATCTAGTTATGATTTAATTTATGCCTTGTGTGTCATAAGCCAGCACTTAATTTTTTTTCAAAGCAATCAAGTGAACTCTTTTGTTGAGCAGCTTCATTTCTTTGACAGATGCTGAAATTAGACTTTTTTTTTTTTTTTTTTTGTGAGCAGCTCATATCATTCTGGCAAATAAGTAGTGCACCAGTGTTACCAGCTCCCAGTGCTGGGGAGTCTCTGTGTGAGAGGAGCAGTGATACAGAATTCCCTACAGGAAGGAAAGGAAGGCTGGCAGCACACCCAATTCACACTAACATTAAGCTAATGACAGAGAATTTGTGACAACACAAGCCTGGATTTGGAGCTGCTGCTGCGTGTGCCAAGCTTTGCTTTGATTTAAGCAGATTCCTGATGTGAACTCTGCTCCTGTGCTTTGGGCAAGATTGTCACCACACATCTCCCTGCAGTGACAGCCCCACAACACAGGTGTGGAGCTCATCTCCTCCTCCTCAGCATCACAAGGGAAGCACGACTTGCTTCCCAAATGGAAAAGTCATTGCAAAATTAAAAGTTGGGATGGAGTGATTAAAAGAAAAAAAAAAAAAAAGCCATTTTGTTGGAAGTTGTGTTGACTGCTCTTTTGTCTGCAAGGCATTGCTGACAAGGACGTATCTCAAGATCTAAAAAATTCCAAATTTTAAACACCTGACTAAAAAAGGGAGTAAAGGACACTCACATAGCTTAGTTTTCCTCGCTGTAGGAACTAATCACATCTTATCAGTATTCTCTCACTTCATACAGAACAATGAGGAGATTCTAACTGAGCAGGAAAATGCACTGTCCAAAGTTTCCAAGCAGAGAAAACACCCAATCAATGAAACAAAACTGAGGAAAATATAAATTTTAAAGAAAATAGAGTAAAATCAGAGGTTGTAAGAGCCACCTGAGCTGCCCAGCTTCATACAGAAAAACAGCAGCACTTGCCAGGCAGGAATCTCCCTGCATTGCCATGAGCTCTCCAGGAGGAACCACATGTTCCAGATGTTCCTTCCAGCTTGATATGGTTTGTGATTCTGAGATCTTTGAGAGTGACATCACAGGGACACCAGCTCTGTTCCTCAGCTCTCAGGTCCTGTGGACTTTGCATGCACATTTTGTTTAAATATCTCCACCAAGGGAAAGCCTTCCTTGCTCAGGATTTGCTCTGGCCCCAGGATCTGTGATTTCAATGCTGAGCCAAAGAATTCACTGACTTCCTCTGAATTCACTGAATTCACCAGGTCCCTTTCCCATTCTCTCCAGACTCAATGCCAGCAGAGCTTTGGTTTTCCCAGCTCCATCAGTGCAGGTTGTGACAGTTCCTTGATGTTCCTGCTGGATCACCTGTCCCTGCTCCCACCTCTTGGGTGCTTCCAAAACTCACCAAGAGATTGCCAGGCTGTGAATGCAGGGATAATCTGGATTCATTCAGCTCCACAAACTGTTCTTGGCTCAGAATACTCCTCTTTGGTTGTATGCACTCACAAATGGGATTTATTTTTCAAACACCTGACCCAGTGCCAAAAGAGACAATCCATAAAAGCTGACGTGTAAGGGCTGTACCAATTACAGCTGGGAGTGCCATAAAGGTGTCACAGCAACAGCTGATCAGATCCCAGATGAAATCCACAGTTACAAATCCCACAAAAATTGACCTCACTGGGTTTGGAGCACCTCAGCTGGGAGGGAACAAATACATCAGCAGACTCATCTTCCTGCCAACAACTTTCTGTAACTTGTGTCATTTGAAAAGCAGCTCCAAATTAAATCTGAGATATTCTGATGATTTCTTGAAATGCAGAAATCCAGCCCTGGATCTGGATTTGAACAACTCAGCTGGGCAGCCTCTCTGGAGCAGGACAAGTGCTCTTGTTCTCCACAAGATCTAAGACAGGCAAAAATGCAGGCAGGTGTTTGGGACAGAAAATGAAATCTCAGGTAGGAGAGATCTGAAAGTTCCCTTCCTTCACAGCTGCCACTCTCCTGGGGTGTTAGCACTGCAGGGCTGTGTTTTGTGCCAGAAAACTTCTATTTATTTCATAACCACAAGCCAAGAGTTAGATTTCTATAATGGCTGACCAGTAAATAAATGTATTTAAAGTACAGGAATGAATTCAGAAGTAAAGGAAAATATTATTTCAGTGTTTTAATTTGCTATAGTAAGGCTTAGGAAAAAACACCAAACTAGAACCTTGCTTGTGATTTCACATTCGTCAAATAGGAAAAATGAATAACCTCAAACAGCAATGATAAATCTGAGCACATCTAAAGGTCTGCAGAAATATTTGTAACCAGGCCCTGTCCATGCTGAACAGAACCCAGTAAAGCCAAGGACTGAATACATCACATACCCATGTACACTGTGACCACATTTATCCCCTTTGCTAAACTACTTCCTTGGAGGGTGAAAGGTCAGACTAATCAGACAGAAATTAACTGCAGCTGGAAAAAAACTTTAGCGAGAAAATGCTTAAAATAATTGCGTTGCTTTTTTTAACCGCATTATTGCTCCTCTCCAAGCTGAGCACTTGGCATGTGTGCAGAGAGCAGCTAAGGAAAGGGAGAAGGAAACACCACTCAGTTAATCCAAATCCTTATCTGGGCACACATGGAGACAGCAAATGCTCAGAGGTTTGGGAAATACTCATGTCTGGTAGCCGTGCTAGCCATGCACACGTGTTGAACAGAAACAGGCTGCTGCATTCTGTGCCCAGATAAATGAGAGGTTT
The DNA here is from genome assembly GCF_009819885.2 of Catharus ustulatus. Taxonomy (NCBI): domain Eukaryota; kingdom Metazoa; phylum Chordata; class Aves; order Passeriformes; family Turdidae; genus Catharus; species Catharus ustulatus. Next base: position 2,790,626 of record NC_046237.1, on the reverse strand, counting down.
TCAGTAAAACCATTTCCAGCACCACCCACTCGAGCAGCAATATTGTCATGGTTTCATTTTACCGCTCCGAATGGCAGTGCAAGTTTTTGCCTGTTTGGAAATGTAATGTCGAAGCAACTTGTTTTAATTTAAGTGAGCAGAAGCTGCCAACCATCTCTGCTTCCCAGCCAAGAGGAATTTATCTTACACATTTATTAAGTCATCATCCAGTTAATTACCATCATTTTGTAAATAGCGTAGCAGAATGAAGACAGCCATCCAGCACTGTTAAAATTGATAAGAGACACAAAGGGGCCAGGCCTGGGAGCAGTGCAGTCACTGTCCCTCCAGTGGTGTCACTGAAATCCCCAAATTTCAGATAAAAATCTGAATCAATCTCAGCTAAAGAAACAGCCACCTCCATTTCCCCTGTCATAAATATCAGGAGTGTTTTCTCCAGCCAGCACTGGAGCAAAACTCCATCTTCCCAAAGTGCTGTTTTCACTTAAATGAACTCTCTTGGAGGTGTTTTCCTGTCCATGGTCGTTTGGGTAGAGAAGGGGAAATAAATTACAGGGTAAATAAAGCACCAGGGATGGAACTTCATTCACGGGCCTCAAGTGTAAAATGAAAGCTTTGTAAACTAAAACTTTTGTTATGCTTGGGTGAAACCCTCCCTGCCCAAAGATTTTAATCTTAAAATAGTTCGTTTGGTTGTTTGGTTGGGTTTTTTTCAAGCAGACTGATAAGGAAAAGCGTTTTTCTTTGGAGGATGAGATCTGGTTTTATTGACTAGATAATAACCTAATTCTTATTCTTCACATGACACAGCAATCCCAGTAAATCAACGAGTTAAGGAGTTATTTATTCCAGGTTCTAAGAGAAGAAAGAGGCCAAATTCTGCTCATAAATGTAACTGTAAAGAAGGTTCCTCCAAGCTTCCAGCAAAGCAAAATCCCTGACAGAGCAGATTTTGGCGGCCCGTCAATTTTGTGAAGGCTACTTTACATATAAAAAGTTACACTGGATTAACAAAATTATGTGGTTTTAAAATAGATAATTAAAGCAATACAGCTTTATGTGAAAATACCCTTGAAATAAACTTAACATAGTTTATAGGAGTTTAGCTGCACTGGTTAATTTACAGCACAGCTGTAAATTGCAGTGAAAATGGTTGGCAGCAGCAGGCTACAACATACTTACTTATATCAGCACAATGGTTTACATGAGCTGAGTTTAAACAGAGTCTTAAACCACATCAATATCCATGCTGAGTCAAGCTCTTGCATCCTCCTCTTCTTGTTTTGTTAGTTTTTCTAGCCCAGTTGTAAAAACATCAAATATAATTCAATAAATAAAGATATAACAAGGCAGAGCTAGGACACCTGGACACTGGCTGAAATTAATAAATTAATAAAGTCTGCTCTGATGTTCAAGTACAAATCTTGGCTCATTCAAGAAGCTGCAGCTCCACTTTGCTTCTATCAATAAAATCAGTGAATTAAAGGGGTCTGGGCAAGGCTCAGCCTGGGCTGTGAGGTTATTTTCGTGTCACACAGTACAAACGTGCTGTAGGTACCTGTGTACAGAGCTGTACAGAAATAACTATAAAATCTGCCTGCTGTTTGCCAGGAGTGCTCTCTCAGGAGCTGGTGAGGACAGGAGCACTGGAGCATCACCCACAGCTCCTGCCCCACAGACTCCAGGGGCAGAGCAAGCTCATATCAGCAGGTGCTTAACTTTAATTACCTGTGTTCAATCTGCAGAGCTGAGCACCAATGAGCCCTCTGTAACGGCTTCTGTTGTAAATACCAACCTTTAACTACTCCAAAATAGGAGAAACTGGAAGGACAGAGCCAAGCTTTGCTCTCAGATAGGAATCAGCAGCTGCCATGGATGGGGAGCTGCTGCTGTGAGATTTGGAGGAGCCAAAGGAGCAGTCTGGGGCTGTTGTTTGCCATCCTTGGAGCAGTTTTTGGCTGAGGTAGAGCTTGTCCATCACCTGCTGCACTGCACAGCTCAGCAGTCCCATGCATGTCCTTGCACCTTCTGTCACCTGCCCTGCTCTCCCAGGATGAATTATGGACCTAATGTAAGAAAAAGAGCAGAATTCACAGCCATGACGTGTTAGTTGAAACCTTTTTATCCCCTTGCCATTCAAGGAAGAGGACAGATGCTCAAGCTGCTGTTTACACCAAAGTCAGAATGCTGCCTATTGTAAATTGTAAATTAGGTTGCAAAGACATTTCAGCAACTAGTAAAACTACTCACAGTTCATCTGAAATTACATTTTCAGGATTCAGAACAAGTTACCTCATCATCATAAATGACCCAATTGTCCAAAACACAATAAGGACATGTCTTAGAAAGAGACAAAGAGGACATTATTTTCCTTGGTCTCTATTAATAGGGATTCCCCCAAACAGAAGAATCATTTGAGTGGAGATATATTTGGAGGCAAATGAATAGGTCCTTCTAGTTATGCACAAGACTATACTGTTGAGAATGCAACAGTAATTTAGGTTTTTTTTTTTTTTTTTTTTCAATTGCAAGCTCTGGAGTGGTCTCACATATGATTAGCTGTTTTCTTTCAGAAAATAAACTGCATTGTACAATGCATTATTTTTTCATTTTTCCAATATACCAAATCATTAGAGATGGCTAGGTGTCTCAAATATGAGCAGGATCCCTTGTGAAATACAAAAAAATTTAATCCTCTAAAGTCATCAATAAATCTGAATATTCAGCTGGGTTTGATCCTCACCTCATCTGGAGGGGGAATTTCTTTAGAGCCACTATCATGTCTGCAGCTCTGACACAGAAAACAATTTAAGGCTACTCAGAAACTTGAGCAGGAGGGCTGGAGAGTGTTGCTGTCACTGCTGGCAGGGGTTACCTGGCTGCTGGGGACACAGAGGGGCAGAGCAGGCAAGGCACAGCCAGAGGCTAAAATGCTTTGAAAATAAACATCAGGTCAAGCAGAAGGGCCATGGGGACACTGCACCTGAGAAGGAAAATCCATTTAGTAGCAGTGAGGACATAAACACCTCTAGATTTGTTCTGTGTGCCCAGCAAGCATTAAGACATTTTTCATTTTTCGCCGCTCAGAAAGCAAAGGGATTTAAAATACACATGTTCTCTTTTCTTCTGCTCAGTAGATGCTGTACTGGCAAGAGATGGAGAAGTAATATCATCACAAAAGAGCAGACCTAGCTTCCCTTGGTGCCCAGTGGTAATTAACAGTTATTAAACTGGGCAGCTTTTAAGTGTGCCAGGGAGGACCAGGGTAAGTGGAAGCAACGCAGTCCTGTGGCTCAGAGCTGCATGTGGCCAAATTCTCTGCTCTCCCACAAGGCAAATGAACCCACTAGGAGTGCCCTGATGCCATGTGAGGAAGGCTTCAAACATCCAGTTGAACTTGTTTATGGCTGGTCTGGATATTCCCAAGCTGTCCAGCTGCAAAGCCGCTCCTGCAGCCAGGGATTGCTGCAGGTCAGCAGAGCTCGCTGGGGTCCAAGGCAGACACAATCTTTCCTGACCTGTAGTGAAGTCCCTGTGGAAGTGTTTCAAAGCCTGAGGTGACACTGAGGCCACTAAGCCCTGATTTTCTTGCCCTCCTTCTGAGTGTGGCTGTGCAGCCCCGTGCTCTCAGCCCAGCCCAGCTCTCCCAGCACAGGCACTTGTTTCTCTCAAAACAGAGAAGAAAGTTGCCAAAGTTTCTGGGAGAACCAGTCAAGACCCATCTGAGTAGCTCACAGCTAATGGATACTGTAAAGTGCCTGTGCCAAACATGCTTCACCTTTACTATCTTCCCTTTTTACACAGCGTTTTACTTTTTATAATGATGTTCCCATTATCTCAGCCCTATCTTCCCATCCCATACCTACAGGCCATTAGCTAGTTTTTTTATATATATAAAAAAATTAATTAGAATTGAAAAGGTTGACTAATAAAGAGAAGACTGTTTTCTTTGGCAGCCCTATTCACTTTATTTATATTGGCATTGCAAGACTCCATCCTAATATAAGATGCACCTCAACTTGCATAACACATCCTGCCTTCCCCAGCAGCAGCTCTGGGGCACAGCTTGTCTGTCCTGACCTCTGATCCTTCTTCAGCCTCCTCTGGATCAGAGGCACCATTCTGGCTTTGCATTATCACAAAATAACTCCCCAAAACAAAAAGCAAACATAACCCCTAAAACAATTCAGCAGAACACAAGAACAGCTTTGGGGACCAAATTGCTCTCAAATACAAGAGCTGCAGGAAAGGTGTCTGGGGATTTTGGGCTGGTAGAATTTCTGGGCAGCTCCAAGAGGAGCATGAGTTGAGTTTGTGAAGGAATTGCTGCCAGTGGCCAATTTTGCTGTCCTGGCCCCTGAAAACTCACAGGCTGTCAAGTGGAAATGCTTGCACTGCCTTTGCATCCTTCTCTTGGGAAAGACAATGCTTGGTCCAAAGCATTCACTGCTAAATGTGGAGAGGAACCCCACTTTTCTGGCAGAGATTTCCCCAGTCTTATTCTGAAATTGGTCTTTCCCATGATTAGAAAATACATATATCAAACAACCCTTCAGTAAGAAATAGCTGGAAATATTGTGGGACAGGAAGTTTTAATAAGCTGTTTCAAAGCTTTATTTTTGAAAAATATTTCCAGAATATTATCTATAAAATCCACGGGTCCACCTGATTGCTTGTTACCTGGGTTTCCTTTGCAGGAAGGAAAGAAAAACCCAATAATAATGAAATTATGAGATATAGAGGAGGAATAAACCATTGAGAAGAGTGCTGAGGTTGAAACTGCTGCTGACAGTATCACATGGACACGTGGCATTTTACTTTATCTGGGTTTATTTGCATCATTCCTACCTGCAAACCCATTATCAGACAATAAATTATTTTAAAATGTCACTACCCAAAGTGTTCAGTACATACTGTGATTAAAATTATCTGTATACACAGAATGGCTTTTCAATTTACTCATCAACTGCTTGATAAACCACAGTATTGAAAATAAGACAAATAAGATGGTTTGCAAATACTTCCATCTGCCTATTAAGGCTCGATTAACATTCCCACAGATGCAGTAAAAAAAAAAAAAATAAATAAGTTCAGTTTTAAAAGCAAATAGGTCAAACAAATTGCATATGGAATCTGGCACTGCTAAGGAAGGATAAGTACATGCTTGGATTAATAAATAATTACCCATACAGCAGCAATGTCTTAATTTCTAGCCACTAGATTTTTGTTAGTAATTTAAATTACATCTGTAAAACGTGGAGGGGTTAAAGTTACAATCTGTGCTGGTCACTGGACAGCTCTCAAGGTTTTCCTAGACACACAGAACTGCAGGAACTGCACGCTGTGAGCTGCAGATGGGTTTTACAAACTGAATCTCAGGAACAAAAATGTTCTGATGGCTGCTGCTGTTCTACACCTGAGACTTCACCAGCTACCACTGGGCAGTTTTTATCCTGCAGTAACAAAGCAGAAAGCATTGATTCCAACTCCCAGCATCCAAGAGAAGATCTGGGTTTGGATTTGCCATGCAGTGGTGCATGCAGGCAGGCTGGCAGGGTGATGCAGGGGATGGATAGAGCAGCATTTTATCAAACAGCATTTTATCAAAACAGCATTTTATCAAACAGCATTTTATCAAACAGCATTTAAACAGCATTCATCTCTCACATCGTGAGCTCTGGTTAGCAGCCCCAGCTGAATTTTAGGGTTTAAGTGATCCCTCAGGCTCAGGGAAAGAGGGACATGCCCTTGGCTAATCCTCCTCACACTCCAACTTTTTGCTTACTCAATGTCCCCTCAGCTCCTCACTGCGCTGTGTTGGGATTTTGTGCGATTAAATCACAGCTGGAGATGTGCAGATGTGCATCAAGGTAAAACTGCAGAAATTCAGGCGCTGTGAATATTTTTGCAGACTGATCCTCCACCTCTCCCCACCGCCCAGAATAAACCTCCCATGCTTTGTTAACCCCACAAATACGGTTCCCATCAGGGACCCGGGGATTTTAAGAGCCCGGTGGTGACACTTTGGCACAGATCTGTCACTCTGGCCATCCCAGGTCCTGCTGCCTTCCTCGGAGGGATCTGTGACAGACACAGCAGCGCAGCTCTCATCACAGTTTCACTCCCAGCGCAGAAAACGCAGAAAGAACAAGGAAAAAAAAAGAAATAAAACCCCTTCTAACAGAGAAAATTTTCTATTTTCCTTATCCCACCTAAATCTGGAAAAAGCAATACCTTCAAGACTTCAAATTAGAGATGCAGGCACTTTGAAAAGGCACAAGGAGCTTTTCCTGAAGGTTTTTTTTTCCTTTTTGTGCGGCTCCCGAGCCTCCTCCAGGGCAGGGGAGAAGCCCCAGAGTGGCAACACTTTCCGAGTGGAAAGTGTGTTTAAAAGTAGGGCTTCAGAAGTAAATAAAACTCTTTTGACAATAATGAAAGTAATAATGAACTTTCTTCCCGTGTCAGTTTTGCTCTGTTAGTCACTCGATAATGCGATGCTCTACAAAAGGCTTGAAAGAAGATTCCTTGTCAGTCTGCGGTGCCCGGGGGTAACGCGAGCTGCTCAGCCCTCACAAGTAATTAAAGATAATCAGTGAAAAATGCGAGGGTCTGTTGTACTCGGCATTCCAAACCCCACCTACAACAGGAACAGCGCTCGAAATGATTATTTAAATTTAACTTTTTTTTTTTTTTTTTTTTTTTTTTTCCCCAGGGGATCGGTGGGGGATGGGATTTGTAATTGTTTTTTTTTCTGGTGGTGCTGCCGTGCTCCCAAAAAAGCAAGAAACAGTAAAAAATCGGTTTGAGGAGGATCGATACTGACCGAAACACCCTTGAAACTCTGAACTGGCTTTGGTGTTTTCCTGCCTCTGACAGATTTCTATCAGCAATGTTTACCTTCAGGTATATTAAATGACAGAGCCAAACCTGCTTCATCTCCTGAAGTGGGATTAATTTACCACAGAATATTTATAGGAACAAATAACAGCTTTAACAAATAAAAGAATAATAATTCTAATAACAGTATGTATAACAGGGAAGGTTTCCCAGGTACTTCATAGACAACAACTCCCTCTGAAACTTTATTTATCATGAGGAGCAGTGAGAGTTACAGCCTGGCAAATAACTTTGAAAAATCAAGCCACTTATTCAGGTGCAGACTCAGCAAGGGAACTGCTGAGTGTTGAGCAACTCGGGAAATCTGGTTGAGACTGTCTTTCATTCCCAGTGCTCTTTGAACTCCCTGGCACAAATCCTGCCCAGGGAAACCGGGAGCTGCCAGCTCTGGGTGCCTCAGACCAAGGTGTGACATTCCTCCTGTCCTGCTGGCTGGAGGGGGACACCAATAAATGGGAGGCACCAAAAGAGGAGGGTGAATTTAGATGGGTTTTAGATGGATTTTAAGGATGCTCTGGATGGTGGAGCTACAGAGAGCAAAGCCAGCCTGGGGACAGCCCAGGTGACACAGCTGGGGACAGCCCAGGTGACACTGGGAGGCTGCAGCCAGGTACACCCCAGACCTGCAGAGGAAGGGTCTGTGAACCACACTGGGTATCCTCTGCTTCCCCTGCACTTGCTGAGTGCCCCAAAATCCTTTTTGAGCTGCTCAGTGCTCCGTGTCCCAAGGACAAAACCCCCATTGACCCTGTGGGGCCAAAGGAAGGGCAAAGCCTCGTGTGAGGGCGAAGGGAAATCCATGGATTTGGTGGCTCCTGAGCTGAGGATGTGCAAGAGCAGAGTGAAGTGCTGAGCCTCCTGCCTCCTCCCTGCTGGCTCTGTTTGCAGCTGGAAAATGTGCTTGTGAGACCTGTGTCAGACATTGGCACTGCTAAGAGAAGCACAGTTATTGTCTTCCAGGGCACTGACCAAGCCCTGGGCAGGTTTGGATGCTTGCTGCCAGGTTAATTCAGTTTTAGTCAAAGAAGCAAAGCAAAGGAACCATAAAATTGTGGTAAATAATCCATAACACGTTGAAAGGTACTACATCAGGGGTTTCCAGACTTCTTCAATTTGTGGGCCTCAAACCATTTTCTAAACTAAATTTTCTAAGCACACAGACCCAGGTACAGAGAATTTACAGTTCCTGACAATAGCTTTTGCTTTTAGTAGGTGCTTTTTTGTGGATTCCTTTGAAGTAGCCAAGAAAACCACATCACTGCTTCCGTGATTCCACAGGCAACAGAAGATCATCAACTTCCAATGTATTTTGTCTCGTAATTGTACATGTTTGTTTCTCCCACACTCCGCTGATGTGGAGTTTAACACTCAAATATTACCAGTTAAATACAAAACAAAGCAAAACTGTTGATGCATTATTTCACAATAAGTAATATAAAACCATGAATAATGGGTTCCAAATGATGTAAACATGTGTTTAGAGTACTGCTTAGAGCACTGATGCTGACCTAGATTTGACCTTCCCAAGTATCCACAATCTATTCCTTCTTTAAAAATAAAAAATGTTGCCTAAAGGAAAGATTGTGTTGTCTTCACAAATGATGAGTGAGGATTCCGTGTGACCGCAAACAACAGAAATACTGTACAGGTCGTAATTAAAATGACCTTAGAAAATATCCCATGGAAAAATATTTTCCAAGAGACTGGATTCCACTGAATTTTGTGTAGACCACACACTTTAATCCTGGTCCTACTGAAGTCATTGAGAGTTTTTCCATTGACTTCTATGTGTCCATGGTTTGGCCTTCATTAGCCATGCATGGAGCATATAATAAAAGCAAACATCAAAAATAAAAGTTGGTCTAAAGTTCCCTAAAAAGCATGCCCAAAGGGAATTGCTGGGGAAAAATGCACAAAAAATTTCTGGAGTGAGTGAGTTTGTGAAAAATATTATCCCACTTAAAAAAAAAAAATGTCTGAGAAATTTAATTTAAGCCATATGGATGCACAAAGCATGTAATTAATAAGGAAATGATGGTGATTGTTAATATAGACATCTGAAATCAGCCACAACGAAATCTGGTTATGTCAGGATTGTGGCAGCCTGGATTCAGACAGAACGTGGAGCATCACACAATCGATATAATATCATCACCAAGGCATTCCTAACAAATTTTAGGCAGAGACAATGTCACCTCTTTTCAGCCCGAAAAAGCAGTACGTCTGCACAAGATGCAATTATTTTAATTCAGACTTTTAATGATCTATATAAAGACAACAATGGGCTGTTTGTCACCAGCTGAATCGGGGTTCCGCCCAGCCCAGCCAGACCTCGAGAGCCACCACCAGCCCTATGCTGAGCAGGGTGTGCTCAGACACGTGAAACTCATGAGAAATTGAGTGGAGAGTTCAGATCCAGGGGTTCTGCTCCCCAAAAAATCGGGATATCCCGCGGTGTCCGGCCGGGCGCACACGCACGCCGCGAACCGGCTCGTCCGCCAAAATCCCGCGAGCCAAGAGATGCTGCATCTGTCTGCTCGGCGTCAGCACAGAGAGCGACTCAAGTCCTGCCAAATCGAGTGTGACCTTCAATCTGCCGCTCTCATGGTGAAAAGCAGCAGAGTAAATTACTTGGCCTTCCCTTTCTATAGAGGGTGAATGCGAGCGGGCCGGCGGGACCTGCCGCCGCTCCATCCCCAGCGGCACCCCACAGTTTACACAACCCGGGCTGAATGCCATAAAAGAGGGGCTTCATTCACCGGGGGCCCGCATGCAAAAGAGACGCCCATTAGATCATAGTAATTATTCCATTGACATCACACAGTGCCACAGTGGGACGTGCAGGACTCATCAAACACTTCTCTTCACCGGGCCCGGCTGCTAATGAGGCCCAGTGGCGGCATTGTGCCTTCCATTTACTCATGGCCGTGCCTGCCTGCCAACAACAGCTCAGCCCTCCAGACAGGCTGCCCCTTTCAGAGCCATTTATTCCGTGCCCAACCTCTGACCCCAAGGGTTATGACATCAGCAGCCCTGATTTGTGATCATTTTTATTGGCGGACATTCAACTCTTGTTTCCTGTGTTTAACTCTGCCTCCCTTTTTTTAGCTAAACTTATTGGTTCTAATAGGCATCTGCCAAAAGACTATAAAGTAAGCCAGAGCTCGCACAAAGAGGCTTCTGATCTTGCTATAAAAAGCCCCACAGCTACTATTTATGCCAATAATAACGAGTAATTCATTATCTAGGTGCACAAAATCTGTTAACCACTAAAATGTTGAACAATTTGGAGCAGATGTCCAACAATTTTATGAGTTTTAATTAAAATGTTCTATGTATTTTCATCAATACACCTGGGTTTTTAAATTTACAAAGATGCTACATCGGCGCACAACAGTACTTTGCAAATAGCATTTTTTTTTTTTTTCAGAGGGGGATTAGGAGGGGATGATTTGGGCTAATCAGATGCTGATTTGTGGCGAATTTTTTCCCCATTAAGGTGTTGATGCAAAATCAAAGAGGAATTAGAGCTGAGATTTAAAAAGACAGCGCTTTCTTGGGACAAAGCAGCGATATTTCAGGAGTCAGTGAACTTCAGTTTGTCTGCTTGAAATAGAGAAGGGGAATTTGCATTTTGAAGCAGAGTCATTAATTTTAAAGCTAGTGTTCTAAATGGAAATTAAATATCTTTAGAGAGCAGGTTCTCAAAACACATGTTTTTCATAATGCAGTTTGTTTAAGCACTGTGATTTCCATACAGCAAGAAACACGTATAATAACAGACAGCATTTACTTTATCAAGAATGCAAATAATAATTTTCCAAAAATTTGACATTACAAATCACTATGTAAGCACATAATCACAAGTTTGCATGATTTCTATTTTTAAGCATTTGTTAAAAAAAATTTAAATACTTAAGAAGCTGATACTGAATGAAATAAAAAATATTTTATCTCTGCTCTTTCATTTGGATAATGGCAAGGTTTTGGCCTGAAGTTGAAAACTAACTAGTTTTTAAAAAGGATGGTTTTCCCTCAATTATAATCATAAGCAAATTAACAAAAAAAGAGGATCCTGTTCAGCTAATTTCAAACAGTTACAGTCGCAGATGATGATTGCAGGAAGTGGTTAAGCAATACAAGATTTTTTTATTGTACCAGTGAGGATTCAGAGTAACCAGCCCTACACAGAATCTTTGTAATGCAGTCCTTTCAGGGCTAATATGGATATTTAATGGATTGGACTGGGAGCTGTCACCAAACCCTAATGTATCTCTAATGGAATCTGAGGATTTACATTTGTTTCCCAGATAAGATTCTCATCCAGCTTCTCTTTGTAGTCAAGTAAATAATTTTACTCATTATTTACTAATCTTAATTTCATCATCTCTGCCAGTATTACCTTTATTTACATAGCTCAATTTTGACAAAAGCTGAGCTGCTACACTTTGTGCAGTAATACTTTAGGATTGCACTCTCTACTCTAAATTGCATGCAATTCACACGGTTTTGTACACAAAACAGGGAAATGCATGAGCATTCCTAAATGACCACGCATAGATATTCATGCAAGCAACAACCTGTTTTACATGCAGATGGCCAGAAGTTTCCCTCTTTAAAAAGCAGGACACACAACCCCCTCCCCAGCTCTTCTGGGAAATAAAAAAGAAAAAGGAAAAAAGAAAAAAAAAAGAGCGGGGAAGGAAAAAGAAAAAGGAAAATGAAAACAAAGAGGACACACTGGATTGGATGCACAGGAGAGCTCCAGGGGCACCAGCACTCTCTTGGTTTGTACAGCTCTGTGGGTCTGGATCTGTTTAGATTCTGGAAGATTGAAAGAAATTAAAAACTCCACACTGCAGGTCAGCTGAGTCCTCTCCTCCCAGAACACCTTCCTTAAAAAATAAAAACCTGCACCCAGGGCACTGTGGTGTGGCTGTGGCCCCTAAGGGAGCAAGGGAAGCAGGTCCATGCAGTAAGTGGTCTTTGAAAGTCAGCTGGAGAAAACAAACTGCTTGGTTTAGTTATTGTGATGCACTTGTGCTGAGGGTTTGCCCTCCAGCTGGGAAGGCTGTGCTCACTTACCTGAATTTTATTGCTGAGGTGGATTTTGGGGGGGAATAAAAGAAATGGCCCTCCACTACATTCTTTAGTAAGAGACACCACTCTAATATATTTCGTGTCCTAGGACAGTTTTCCTGGGTATTAACCCATACTTTTGGTTTTGGACACACAAAATTTTTAGTTAGATCAAGGAGCCACTTCACACAGTTCTTTTGTAGGACAAAATTCTTGCTAATACAGCAAGCAATAGGAAATTTATTATCTGTTAAAGGCAGTGGTATAAAGTTTTATTCTTTCTTCCTGGGCATGCAGAAAATGTCACTTTAACTTTGTTCAGGTGTACACATGCCATCCCCAATCACCATATAAACAACAACATGTTAATATGAGACACCAATAAATCGCTTTGAGGAGATAGAAAAAGTCCAACACAGTTTGAGTGCTCTCAGCTCTAAGCACTAAGAAACAGAATTATTTAGGATAAGTAATACCCTCACCCCTCATGAGGTATTATAGGGCTATGGAACAACTGAGTCTGGAAGGAATTTCATCTGGTCCAACCTCCTGCTCAAAGCAGGACCAACCTCTGAGCCTTGTTTTCCTTAGGTTTGCCAAAATCTTCCTGGGAATCCCTGGATTTGAAACTGCTCACCAGATGTGGTGGACAGAGGGGGAAAATCACCTTTCTGTCCCTCGTGTCCTCATCAAGCCTATAAAAATCACCTTCCTGTCCCTCGTGTCCTCATCAAGCTATGGCTCAGTTTTCCAGCCTCTTTCCCTTCCATGTAAACCCAGCACCAGGTACCAAGGCAGGCACTCCTGAGAACAAGGAAGGGAGAGGAGCTGGCACTTGCAGAACCTGATGTTGAACACTTGGGAATGTATCCAGGCTCTCTTTTTCACATCCCTCCATGAGATGATGAGATGTTGGCTGCAGAAAATCTCCTTAAATCTTGTTCAGTCCACAGGCAGGGAGAAGCTTAAAGCTGGGAGCAGGAATCACCAAACACAGGACCTCACTTCACCCAGTCTCAAACTAAATCCACACTTCAAAGCTTAACACTGAGCACAGCACATGGTCACAGCCTGCAAGGAAGTTGTGCACTGCTCTGCTGAAGGATGTTAATGCTCATCACCATTCAGAGCACTCAGACTGGGGAAAGCTTAATTAAAAACATCTGACAGGCCATGATTATGTTCATACATAATCGCCAGGATGCCTGTACCTGTTATGCCAGATCTTCATACTGTAAATAATTAGCTAAAGGAAACCTCAAGAGGTTTCTTCAGAACACATACTTCACCATATTCTTACAGCATTTGCAATTTTAAAATCAGAAATTGAAGTGTATTTTAAATAGGAAACACTAATAACAGGCCTGCTTGTTTTTTCCTTGCATTAAGAGCAGGATTAGTTTTCAAGCACTGCTGCACATTTTCCAGAGCAGTCACTAATCTGCTAATCTGTCTTTTGTAGAAGTGTTTAAATCGTTATGATCAGCTTCCTCATGCAACTATTGGGTTGAGTATTGCAGTGGAATAATTAGGAAAACATGAGGCAGAATTCCAAGAGAAAACAATGCAACTGGGGAGCAAAGAAACTGGGTTTGCAGTTAGGGACAGGCTGAGGATTGGGGGATTTGGGTTCCCTGTTGGGTCCTGGACCCAGGATGAACACATCCAAAATTCAAGGCTCAGCTCCCTCCTCCCAACCCCTCAGAGCCTGAGTTTGTAGTGATTGGTACAGAACTGCCCATCCTGAACTACAAATCCCAGCTAATGCCTCAATCCTAAGAAATTAGGGAGAAATTTAGGAAATTTAGCAGAAGGTGTGATGCTCCTGCAGATTTTCTGTCAAAGCTGCCACCTGCAGATGGGAGTCTGGGAACTCCAAGGCTGTCCCTGGTGTGCCAGGTCCTGGATGCTCAGTCACTTACTCACAGAGTAAAGGACAGGATGGAGTCAGGGCCAGGACAAACCACAGGCAAAGGCTGGAGCTCGCTCTGGTTCCCAGGTGTGTCACACAGCCCTTGGTCTGGCAGGAGCTGCTGCAGGAGGAAGATCCCTGAATCGTTCCCAGTAGAAACACTGGGAATTTAAAAAAAAAAAAAATCCCTCACCATATCCACAGATCCCTCACACAAAGCAGTGGGTGCCCAAATGTGCCTGACTCATTTTCTCTGCCTGCACACCTGCATGGCACAGCTCACTGCCCTCAGTTTGGTTTATTTTATTTTATTGCATTGGTAACCTAATAAAAAGCAGAAGAGTTCAAACCTGTAACTCTCCCTTCCCAAACTGGTATTTTTAAAATACCTGACACTAGCCTTGACTTTTAATTTCTGCTTATTGGAGCGAAGTTTTGCTGGTTACAAAACTGAAAACAAAATTTCACAATGTCTCAGCGGGGTGAAAAAACAAATATTGATATTCATCGCAATGAGCTTTTCTTTTGTTACTTCTAGAGAGTGGAAAATTTGCACTGCCCTATCTTTATAAGGAGCACCATGAAGTAAATGCTGTTTCCCCAGATTACCACAGCCAGTTTCTGGAGCATCTCTCTGTGGTTAAGTTCACACAGTCCCCAGCCAGGCATTTCTGTCAAACATTTCTCTCACTGAAATAGCTCAATATAAAAAGTAGTTTTTTCAAATTATATTCCTATTTTTCCACAAAAATCACAAAAGATGCAACTTGATTTACAGCTGTGAGAAAACCTCAAACACTGAAGTTTTGAAAACCAAAAGTGTGGAGTGCAATTTCTCTCCCATCCCTCTGCTGAAACTCTCTTAGAGAAAGAGTTTTGCCTTGGAGTTACAAAACATGTAAACACAGTTTTGTGACTCTGTCTCATTAGGGGAAAAAAAATTCAAACAAAGCATGACTTTTTTTCCTTTCTTTGACATATTCAAACACACTGATTTCAAACAGCTCTATGGCAGGCAAATGCAATGTCAGAAATGATAAGTGCAAAAAGTGCCCCTCTGTACTTGGTTGGTGCTGTAATTTTTGGGAGCTGCAGACTGAAAGCAAAGCAGTTATTTCCTGGAACTGGTGTTTCATAAAGGTCACAGTCCCAGTTTTGTAACTCTCCACAGGCTGCCCTGGTAGGAATTAATGAAATACCTGGGCAGAGTAGTCAGAAGGGGATGAAGCTCCCAACACATTCCTGCAGTGAACATCGCCACACCCGCCCTCCACAATGACCAGCCCTCAAAAGCCAACCGCAGAAAATTTGTCATTCACATTCCTCAGCAAGCAACAAAACAAAGGAAACAATCGAAAGGGAAGGAAAAAAATCTTGGGATTCGGTCGATAAATGGTATTTGTTAGAGGGAAAGCTGTAAGGGAGTGATTGAACTGCATAGGAACTGTGTGCATTGAAGGAGTTATCCTGCCTGGGAAGGGCTGACCTGGCCCAGGGGTGAAAAGTGAATTTACTGAAAGGAAAAGTCAGGCAGGTCGGTGTTTGAGGGGCCACAAAGTGTCCTTTTGCTGACACAGTCGTATCCTCCTCCTAACAAAATCATTTTGTTGGTCAAATTTCGAGTCTTTTTGTTGTAGACCATTTCCACCCCAAATGGGTGAAGTTCAAACACATTTAGGATGAAATGCTGAAAAAAAACCCCAACAATTGATCAATAATATCCATTACAAGTTAGTGTCACACTGTGCAACACTATTCTGTTTACTTAAGGTGTCACTCAGACTGAAGAATAACAATCACTTTACACTGATTCTCCCAGCAAGAACCATCTTTAAATATTCAACATATTTGGTGAAGTCAACACATTTTCACAAGACTGTTACTTTGGTTTGTCATTTTAAAAAAGTCATTCCATAAATCTCAACGAATTCCTCATCATGACCTACCATCATCTGTCAAAAAGGTACTTATAAATATGTATACCATCATTCTTTCTCTTCTTTCTTTTTACATGAAAAAGGTATCAATGCTACAACTAATTGGGCTAATTTGCATCAAAGACTATACATAATTAATTTGTTTGTTAAAAGCTTTCAGCATTTCTTACAGGAAGTGCAAGAGATCATTGCTGAAGTTTGAAGAAATAATTAGCAATAACAGATGTCAATGCACATAATTGTAAAATGAGACCAGAAAAGGTACTGACAGAGTCTAATTTCACAACTGGGTTTCTATCAAATATTCTGCTTAATGGTATACAGAAACAATTATGAGTATTTATTCTTTCCTCATTCCAAGGAGAAAGCTCATTTTTACCACTACATAACAGCCTTACTACTATTATTGCTTCAAATAATTATGAGATTTAATCAGACTATGCTCAGACATGACCTTGTCATGAATGTCAGCCACTCCTTCTTGGAAGAGAAAATGCAGAGCCAAGGCAACTCCAGCGGCCACTGGATCTTGTGATGGCACAGGAGCAGCAGACACCCCCCAAGGAGAGCAGAGGGGGCTGTAACCTCACTGTGCTCTTTTCCCAAACAGAATGAAGCACATGAGGCTGGCTGAAGCCCAGGGATGGCCTGGGGTCACCTGTGTCCCACCTGTGTCCCACCTGTGTCCCACCTGTGTCCCACCTGTGTCCAGGTGTCACAGTGCATGGAGGTGTCACAGTGCACAAGGTGAGTCCTTCACTCCCAGGGGCTTTGTCCCCGCTGGTGCTGCCAGTTCTGGGCTCAGAGGGCTCTCAGGGTGGTGTTAAGGCCATGACAGAGTGCAGATACCCAAACTCAGTGAGCTGGTCCCCTCCTCATGCTCCTCTTCAGGCTGCAGTGTTGCAGCCTCAGCCTTTGAACAAAACTCCCAGCAGAACAGATCTCCTGTTACCCTCAGCATCGCTGGGATGTTACTTGGCCCAAGCTCCCCATCCTAATTAAACCTTTCACTGACAGCACCCAGAGCTTTCAGCCTCTCAGCCCAGCTATTTCAGTGTGGCTTTGCAGTGTTTCCATAAGCAGTTTCTGGCCCTAGAAGGGATGTGAACGTGGCCCAGCTCTGCAGATCCCTGTCCCCATCCATACCTCTCACATTTGGGACCGAGGGTTCCCTACAGGGGACTCTTTCCGATGTGCTCTGGCAGATCACTGCCCAGCTTCTGCTAATGCCTTCAAATTACACAGCCTCCTCAATTGCACCCTAACACGTACAGACAAAATGCCAAGAGCACATCTTCTTTTAGATATCATTTTATTGCTATCTACCGCTTTCCACAGCATCTATCGATGCTCTAAAAATTGTTTCTGAAAGATAGGAGCTGCTAACCAATCTTGCCTCAAAGGAATCCCTCCCCTTGGAAGAAACAAATGGTATCCACAGAGCAGGCAAATGGAGTGACCAAGATGCCTGTTCAGGAACTGCTGGCACGGAGGATAATTATGACCTGTGAAAAGCTCTCCTGGAATCCTATCCATTAGGATTATCCTACATGAAAGAAGAGTTTTTCAGTATGAAAAAGGACAGGTGTGTCCACACCACAGCCTAGGTGCCACCTTCATTGTCTGAGCGACAGTTTCAGCACAACCCAGTTATTACCGTTTCCTCTTGTATCCACTCTTAACAAGATTAAAGTTTTCTGTTCAATAAGCACCTACTCTTCACTGGCCAGATTGTATTAGCATGGTTGGCATTCCACCAAGGTTTAGCAACTCTTTCTAAATGGAGTTTAATAAAGGACTTTGCAAGGATCATATAACTAGACAGAAAGAGTGGAGATAATCAAATTACTGGCTTTCAGCACATACTTAGCCTTCCTTGCATCCAGCCAAACAAGATTTCACATCAAATGCAGGAAAACTCCATGTAAATAAGCTGCTAATGATTATTAGAAGATTCTCACTCTTATGAGAGGATGTCTTATGACAGGTACTCAACATTTGCTCAAATGATTTGTCACCTCATTTTACAACAAATTTGAGGTGGCACTTTTCATGTTTAAAGCGTTCCTGGAGGTATTTGTGATTAATTACTCTTTACAGCACCTCTGAGTTTATAGCAGTGAGTATCAGGGATCCAGGTAAGTGTTTGCTGTGGTCACCCAGCAGTGCACATCTCCGAGGCCAAGCACCACTGGGCACCATCAGCACCTTCAGCTGAGCATTCACTGTCCCTCACTGTCCCCCACATGCACTGCAGCCAGCCTGAGCTCAGGTCTCAGTGATTTGAGCCGAGTTTAAGTGGTTTCCCCACTGATGGCATGGACAGACAACATCCAGCATCTCCACTTTTCTGCATGTCCAACACCATTCACTTCCTCCCACTCCTCTGTAGCTCTGATGCAGAAAAGCCAAACTGGCATTAAAAGCAAAGCTTCCCAGTGCTGCTGTTCCTTCTGAACCCCTGGAATATATTTCACCTTTCCCATTGTTCACCCTTGACTGTACACGTTTGTGGGATCCCATTTATGGCTGAGGCAGTTCCAGAGGAGAAGATGCCAGGTTTGCCTGGGCTGTGCATCAGAAAACATTTGTCTTATGCCTAGACCTGCCAAAAGCCCAACACCAGGGTTTCACTGCACTCTCCCAGCATAGCAATGGTTGGATCCCTTTTATCTCTGATGGTAATTTTCATGGACCCCTGCCAGGTTCTTTATGTGCTACAGAGTTCCCTACTTCATTCAAAGAGAACTGTATTGTTCTCTTCCCTATTCCCTCAAATATACTTCCAAAAATTCAGCTCTAAAAAGAACAGGTTTTCTTGGAACCTGGTGCTGGAAGCCTTGGCTCCTGATGGCTCCCAAGCCGCATGGACATCACAAACCTCTTTACAATCAGAAGTTTTAGTGAAGATAGACCCAGGCCAGAAGCTTAAACCAGACCATTGTTAGCTCTTTGTGATTACAGACTCAGAATTAATGTATATAATTAATTAATACACAAAACTACATTGGCTACCTAGCTGAGTCCCAGCCCGAACACACCCTCAGTTTTATCAGTAAATTTATCAGTATCAATTTTATCAGACTGTCAGCTGGTGTTGCCTCGAGATTTCCAGGTGGATGTCACAATTCCCAAACAAAATAGTGAACAGTAGAATACACAGCAGGGTGACCAAAAAACTAGAGTTGAATCCAGGCAGAGGAGAGCAGAGCTGTCCCCACTCCAGAACCTCACCAAGGCTCTGCAGGGCAGCTCCCTTGTGTCAGATCAATTTATTAAGTTTCCCCTGTGGGAGGGATTTTTTGTGGATAAATTTGCCAGAGATGAGTGCAGGGCAGGAGGGAGAGGGGGGTCCCTATGCACAGATTGAGGTTTTTATGAAGAAGGCAGAATTCCATTGGAAAATCTGTGCCTGTTGATTGGAAAATCAAC
The DNA here is from genome assembly GCF_009819885.2 of Catharus ustulatus. Classification (NCBI taxonomy): domain Eukaryota; kingdom Metazoa; phylum Chordata; class Aves; order Passeriformes; family Turdidae; genus Catharus; species Catharus ustulatus. Next base: position 2,771,369 of record NC_046237.1, on the reverse strand, counting down.
CCCCCTGCTCTGGTGGGGCTGTGCCCACCCACCCCACAGGGAATTCTTGGCCATCTCCAGGAGCAGGGATATCATTGATGAGATGTGGAATCCCCTGGGAGAAAACATCACCTTAGATAATCATGAGCAAAAATCATCGCTTTTAATTTTATTTTTTTCCCTGCACTTTTAGGTCTTCTCTAGTCTAAGAAAGGCAGCTCTTGGCTGTTATCAGAGTGTTTTTTCCCCTCTCCCAGCTCTCCAGCAGCAGCTCTGCTGGTGCAGTATTTGGGCACTGTGGCTGCTGACAGTTTTCTGTTCAGTGCCCAGAAATCTTTCTAGAGAATTGAGATTTAATCCAACACATCATTCTACCTGCAGACACAATTCCTGGCTGGCTGAACAATGGAGAAGTGCTTTGATATTCCATGATCATTTTACAATGTTTTCAAAGAAATCAGTGGCAGTGAAGGGCACTACCATCTTTCTTCATTTTAAAATTAACCAAATTTAAGGATCATAATTGAGACTGGAACAATAATGCAACAGTGCCTTTCATTTAGCTTAGAGTTTTTAATCCATTGCAACATTTTTTTTTTCCCTTGTCTATTTTGTCTTTTAGAGTTTTTGGTTTTGCTGCAACAGGAAAAACTCTGCAACACTAAACACAACAAAGCACTAAAACATTTGGGAAGGAAACACAACAAAAAATGAAACGTGATTTCAGACCAACCCATTTTCTTCCCAGTTCAGAAAAATAATTATACACACAGCTGTGACTGGAATTTGTGATTGTTTCCCCTAAATATTGCAGTGAGCTTTAAGGACAATCACATCCAGAATGACTTTGGTTTTTTTGCAAAGTTAAGAAATAATAAAGCAAATAAGAAATAATCAGTGAGCTGCAGTTTTGCCAAGTAAAAGGTATTATAACTTTTTAAGTTAGAAAATACAGAAACAATTTAGGAGAAACAGAATCTAGAGCAGTGTTCTCATTCCTTGTGTTCCATCCCTGCTGTTATCATTACAATAATGAAATATTTTAATTTTGAGGTTTTTCACTTAATAATTTCCAGTTCAGGACTTTATAAATTACATAGATGTTAAAGACTTTTTTTTTCTTCAGTTGCTTTCACACACTCCCTTTTCCCTGGATCCTTTCATGACTGCTTTGCAGAATTTATTCAAAAAATGGGAAATTGCACAGTCCATCTAATTAGTAAAATCACAGTGGCCTGCAGCTTGCATGGATCAATGGCTGATATCAGAACATTCCTTATCAAAGAATTTTCTCTCCTTGAATCTTGTTCCAGCCCTGGAACAGCTCCCCAGAAAAAGTCTTGGAACACACTTCTCCCAGCAGCTGCTCCCTACCCAATAAAGTGTAGGAATCACACAAGGAAAAGCAGAAGAAAACATCAGATATCTTTACAAACCTTCCCTTTCCCCGTTTTTGCTGGTGTTCAGAGCTCACAAAGCCTGTGCACACAGGACAGAAATGATTTTTGGTATTCACTGAAACACAAGTATGACTTTAGGAGCCCATACAGGATGTTCCTCTCCTTCCCTCCAAACATCGTGGTTCTGTGACAATTCCCTGTGGACTTGTGCAGCTTTTGAATTTTTGGAAGTGAAGGAATGAGGTCTGCTGGATGTCAGAGTGCATCAGGCTCGTGGTGAGGATCTCTGAGTGCTGGGAGAGACGAGCTGAGTGCCCGACTCCAAACCCTGCAGAGCCACAGTTAATTTTTCTAATGATACACAAAAGTCTCAGGAACACTTCTGACATTTTCCTTCTCATTCTCTTCCCCTACAACCTTCCCCAAAAAATCCACAAATCCAAACAACAAAGGGCTAAAGCACTGACAAGCATGTGGTGTTCTCTTCTTTGGAAATGTTTTGAATTTGCTAGGGAGAAGTTTCTTATTGCAAATATTGCTAAATTACATTCTTTGTCTATCAAACCAAACAACCAAGTCTCTTGAAAGACAATTATGTGCCATTAAAAATAAATATTAGAGATTTTTTTCCCAGAAATTACTATAAGGATTTTATAGCTAGCTGAAAACACAAATATTTTTCTAAAGGATGATTAATTGAAATAAGCCTAGTTCAAAATAATTATTCATTTAAATTTTCATTTAATTTTAAATGACCACTCGTTTATGATTGCTGCTATTAAAATTACCCACTCATCTTTTGTACAAACCAAGACAAACTTTTTCCACAAACTTGGCAGCACATGTTACAGATGAAACACTCACAGACTGCACAATAAAGATTGAGTCGGGATCTATATATTGACAACCCCAAAAGCAATTTAAAAAAATAGAAACCTTTCCCTGATGTAGCATCAGATCCTGTTGAAGTTTTTTCAACCTTGCTTTTCTACTTTGAGCAAATTACCTGAAGACTTGGCCACATTGCAGTGTTGTTGTTAGGCACAAGTTTCTCCTACTAAAGCTAAACTGAAAAAAAAAAAAAAAAGATCAAAGAAACTTTCAACAGTGAAATTAGGGCACGTAAAGTTGAAATAGGCATTTCTTGCAACATTTAACTCATTTAACTCTCTTGATTGCAAGCTTTCTCTCTCTAAAAGGAAGCGCCAGAGGAGACAGAAACACGGTCAAAAAATGTGAGCCAAGGTTTTTTTTACTTATTCAGCACCCCTAAAGCACAACCTCAGTTCCCAAGGTCTGTTTTGCAGCATCTTTCAGAGGCAGCTCAGCTGCCACTGTTGTTTAAAGCCTGGGAAGGGAGGGCAGGACACAAACCCTGCGCCCCAGCAGGGGCTGGATGATCAAACCTGGCTGGGTGCAGAAAGCACAGCCAGGAAACTCGAACTGTGCACTTTGTAACACCTCTAATTACAGATGGACTGAAGGATTTCATTTTCTAAAGCCCTGGACTATCCTAGGACAGCCTGGTCTCATCTCTGACCACCAAGAGCCCTGGACCATCTCCTGGGCTCTGCACAAGTGAATTTTCTCTGAGCAGCCTCAGCAGCCTCACACACAGCAGGGCTGAGCTCTACAAAAGTTGTGTTTTCTTCCCAGCTGCCCTGAGCAAAAGAACTTTTCCCCTGTCTCCACTCTTGTCTGGCATCATCAGAGCTGTGCTGAATCCAGCTGTCTGCCCCTCTCTGTGCCCAAGAGGCATGAAGGACACGGAGGAGCTCTGGGCTCTATCACATGCAAAATTTCTTTTGCAGCACATCAGAAGCGGACGTGATCCCTTCTGACACGACATCAAGGAACAGTTTTGTTCCTTTCTTTACCCCAAGCTAAATGAAGGGTTTATATTCCACTTGTGGTTAATGCCTGTGTTCAGAGCCATGGATCTTTCTGAGCATCTCTGGGTCATGCAGCACTGCCTGTGCAGCAGCCCACGACCCACTGAGAGCTCTCAGAGCTGCTTTGTACCTGTCACAGTTCTTTTCCTTTCCATTCATTACATTTTTGTTATCCCCTTTGGTTTTGGTGACCCAGCCATGAGCCCCCTGTGGGGTTTTGGGGACACCAGGGGTGGCAGATGGACACTCCCATGGCTCCACAGCAGAACTTTCCTTCTCTCCCTCATCCATCAAATGATCTCCTCATCAGAGGAGCAGCTGTGGAAGAGATCAAAAAACAAATGGGAGCAGCAGGGAAAAAATTCTTTCAGTGATTTCAGTTATTTGACCAATCCAGTGTGGTTTTTTTCCTTGCCAGACTTGGATTTTTCAATCTTTGATGGGCATTTGGGTAATGGTGGGAAATGCTGTGCCACTCCCATCACAGCAGGAAATGTCCACCACAACAGAAAAAAAAAGAGCATATTTTGCAAAGATAAAGTTGCAGATAGGTATTTAACTTTTTTTTTCTTTAAAATTATGATTTCATTTGCCAGCAGATAACTGTGGTCAACATAAATGAAAAAAAAACCAAAAACCAAAAAACAAAAAAACCCAAAAATCAGTAGAACATTTTTTAAAAGTATTCCTTGCATAAATTAAATCAACTCTCAAAAACACCTCTCAGAAAAGAGAAAATTTTACAGACAAATGGAGCTTTTCAACCAGAAGTTCCACCTTAGTGAATAAACACAGCAGTAAAACCTGGAGTGCCATCAGCTCAGGGAGCAACCAGAGGAAGCTGTGACATTTTTCCATCTTCTTAATATTGAAACCTATTTTTTTTTTTTTCCCTCCTGAGCTGAGTGGATTTCTATAGCACTTTCACATGCACACAAATTCATAGCAGGAGCTGTGTGTTTGTATTAATCAAAAGCAAGTGGCAACACGCTGCACGTGGAGATAAACAGCATGGTTAATTGAGAGAAACCTTCTGCTCAGCGTTTTGCTGCCTGTGCTCTCTCTGTTGAGTTGGTTTGCATTTTTTTTAAGAAAAATTAAACTGAAAAAAACCCCCAATGTTTCTTAAAATTTCCCATTGAAAAACTGCAATTTTTTTCAAAATTAATTTCTCATCCCCACCCTGAGCAGTAACTATAATACACTTTTTTTTTTTTTTTTTACTCTAGAGAGACACCAGCATTTCTTTCATGTGCCAAATTCTTTAAGCTATATTACTTGGAAATTGAAATTGATGGAGGACAGCTGATCTAAAAGATTCTTTTCTTGAAGTTTAATATGCCACATCACATGATCTTGTCAGGTGGGATCATGTCAGTGATATTTATGCCATAATGGGAATCAGCCATGTATGAGTTGACTGTACTAATACAGCAAAAGGACACAGATCTTTCTGGCAGGATCTTGCCTGACTTTTTCCCTTTTCTTCCCTTCTATTTCAAGAGGAAAAAAGTCTGAGTTTTTAGCAGTGGCTAAATCCCAGAGAACCTTCCACCAAGCCCAGATTCCTGATGTTTTGTGTGGGAGGATCAGAGCAATAGGAAAGCCATTAGATGAAAATGAAAGAGAGCTTTTCTGCCATTTTCTTTTGGCTCAGCTCTTGCTATGATATTTTTCTTCTACAAAACTCAAAATTCTGTTTGTGGAATCATCTTTCTCTGATTTTCCCTCTCATTGCATCACTGAGATGCAGCAAGAGGAGCAGAGTCTGAGGTTATCTTTCAGCTGGAGACTAGGATAAATAAATGAGTGCACTGACAGTCTCTGACGTGTTATAGGAGTCCTGGCAGCCCAAACCATGATGGGTGGCAAAAGAAACCAGTCTGAAATCCTTGCTGTGCCCTGAGGAAAGCTCTGAGGGCAAATTCTGCTTCCATTGCCACCCTTCTCCCTCTGCTGAAGAATTTGGTGATGGAATTTGGCCAATCCTGTACCTGGATATTGATCTGTCAGCTCAGAGGTGCAGCTCATGGCACAGTGACAGCCTCAGCCATCCCTGTGCATCCCTTTTGTTCTTGAGGAAAGAAGGAAATCTCTCTGCTGGCAACCAGGAAATCCAACAGGACAGAGGTTTCTGCCACTAATTTGTTCTAGCAGAGCTTCAAATAATCTTTTTGAGGTCCCTTCCAACACAGAGTGGTTTTCACTGTTCCCCACTGTCTCTTTGGTCTGTGATGCTTTGCACAGGACTCACTTTTCCACAATAGAACAGCAAAGAATTTGCTGAGAAAACCCAAATACAAGCACAAGGCTCCAAAATTCATCTTGATCACCCAAGCCATGACAGGTACAAGGTGTGCAGAGCCAGCTGCCTGCCCTGCTCGTGGCTCCCCATCAGCTCCCCTGCACTCTGAAAGGGATTTAAAACACACAAAAGCAGCTTTGCCAGTTCTATCCCACACAGAGAGCTGCTTTAATCTGCAGTTGGTGGGGCAGCCAGCTGTTCCAGCTGTGCACGACAGGCACAGGTTCCTGCTGCTGTCCCGGGCTGGCTGCGGGAACGTTCCTGTGGGAATAAAGATGAGCACTAAAAATAGAACAGGGAAAAAAATCAGCTGGTTTCTGAATTTCACAACCAGTTCTCCTGCATGCAGACTGGGAGCAGCTCAGAAGTGTCATCTCACAAGGCCATGCAGCTCTAAAGTTGCCTTTCTGGCCCCAAAATAATAAAGGTTTTCCAATTCCAGCTCAGATGTGGGAGCAAAGGAAGAACAAGAGCCAAGCCAACATTTACACTGCCCATGATCAGCTCATGAATGGTTACATTAATAATAACAGAATATATTATTCATGTTTAAAGAAGTATTAAGTCTTTGCTGCTAATAATTAATGTGTTGTCTCATTCTGGTTTTCAGCAGATACAGGAGAATGATGTTTAGCAAAAGTTTGGAAGCATCTCCATCTGGGCAAGGTAACCAACACTGCCCCAAGAGGTGACTAAACCAGAACCAGATCATATGATGCAGCAGAAGTGCTGCAATAAACAGAAATCTTCTGTTTTCTATTAATTTGTACCTTTATAGAACTGTTCAATAAAACCTGAGTTGCAGAACTTTAATGGTGCTATGTGGGAAAAGATTACATCTGTTTCATTCCACAATAAGAAACAGGTATTACAGAGAGGACATCCCATCTTTTTCTTACTCTAATTATTTAAGGAAGATGCTTTTTGCCTGAGAGGACAAAATCTGCAACACACTTCTCCATAGATCCATGAAAACAAGGTGCCACTGATCACACATAACATATTCCAACTGACAGAGAAAGATAAGTTACATTAGTTTATATTTCTGGAGATGATCTAAGCTCTTAGTTATCTGTTACATCAAATGTCTCAGTTTTCCTTCTGTAATCTAATATCCACCTTCAAGCTCGCCCTACATTTAAAATTTATACAAGTTTTTTCAGATGCTGCCATTTTGCCTCAGGCTTTGTAGGTGTTAAGCTCCAGTAATAATCTACACTGTTTCTTTAAGAAAGTTCATCCATTCACTTTAATTACATTTTCAGCCCTGGTTATTGTCCCTGTGCCTGCAAAGAATGTTTCCAGCCATAAAAAACCATTATCTGCCACAATTATGGATAACCAGAGCGTGGCCAGAGGGCAGAAATGCCATGGTGAATGATTGTACCGCAATTCAGCGCAGAATTTATAACTTTCCTCAGGGCTAACTGTCAGCCTGATCACAATGCCTGACAAAAAGATCCAGTAAAGCAAATGCAGATGCTTCTTCTTGCCTGCATGGTTGCTCTTTTAAATTATTTTTTTTTTATGAAGGTGCAGTTTGTTGTGATCCATTCAGTTGCAGCACTACAGAAAGGATGCTCCACCCGATCCATTTTGCTGGAGCACAGGTTCAGACCTTACAAGTCCAGCACTGTGGTTCTGAACAAGATCATCCCAGTGCAGCCAGGACACCTCTGGGGTGTGCAGAAAACACTGCTGTGAGCTCCCTGATGGCCAAACTGCAGGCTGGCTCCAGCTCTATCACAGATGGAGACAGAGAATCCTCCACAGCTTCCCACGTTACTGCTCTTGCAACATCAGATCTTCCCATCACTAATTCTTGTGGTTATTAACACCCAGAGGAATGCCAAACTGGAAGAAAGATTAACTTTTGGACACAGCATTTGAACATATTCAACTGTTTCTCTCCTTCCATCAGGACAGAGGTTTGGTTATGCCTCCTGATGCAGGATTTCGACAGAGGAGGGCAAGGAGATCATGAGATCCCATCACGACATTTCATCAGGACAATAACACAAATGTTTCTATATTTTTTTTTTTCCAGTCAGAAGTCTCAAAGTACAATACAAACATGACTCAGAATTATCCTCCTTGGTTTTGTGGTGAAAGAAAACTGAGCAGTTGAGAGGGGTTGGGGTGATGCTCCTGGCATCCTTGGTGCCTGTGCAACCTCCAGCAGAGCAGCAGGATCTGCCATCCCAGCCCTGCCCATGGGAGCCACATTTTTGGACCCTTGGGAAGGGATAAAGCAGGTTAAAGGTCCTCCCCAACCTCTGCTGTGCTCCAGACCCGTTCAGCCCGTGCTCAGGTGCTGGTGCCGGTTCCCCCAGAGCAGGTGAGCCCCAAAGTTGGACTCTGTGCCTAATCTCAGACTTTCACAGACAGATAACAGAGGCAAAGCCAGGATCTGTTGCTCTTGATTTTAGCAGAGGATGCTTCTTTCTCAGCAATAAGGTAAGTGCAGAATAAAGAGCTTGAAAATAAATTTAATTTCTACACCAATGTCTCCCCTGGATTTCCAAAAACACTGTGGCTCTAATGGGACAATAATGTCTGTGCCTGTAAAGGGGGCTCTGGGTGTGCACAGATCAGACTGAGAGAATTCTCTGTAGATCAGCCTGATTTTCCTCACTTACTTCTAACCACAGGAATCAGAAATACAGAATAGATAAAGGCTGAAGGTTTTGCAGGAGATGGCAGAGCTGTGCTGTGCTCAGTTCTAGGTCTTGCTGTGACACAGCTTAGTAGGCTCTGCTGAGCAAAACCCCTCTGAATTCTGTTCTAAACTTTCTGGGTTTCTTCCTGTGATCATGACCAGTTCCAAACCAGATGCAGCAGAGCTCTTTGTAGAAGTATTTCTCACAATCCTTGAGAAGACAAATCTTCCTCAATTCCTGCCACCCTAACCCCACTCTGGCATGAACAGGTCATGAGATTTGGCACCCCTGATCCTGCCTCAAACCCAAATTCTATCCAAAACATCATCAGAGGCAGGACTCCACCCCTTGGCACATCTTCAATAAAGCATCATTCTACCTGAACCTCAGAAAAGATAAACTATTAAAGTAATAAGAGGATAATTTAACCTCTTTAATCAGATAATCCTCCAGCACATTGGACATTTATTTGCTGGGTATATTCTACCATAATAAGTTTGCAGCTCAGATTTAAGCAATTCCCCACCCTCAGAAAAAAGCTGAAGGAAGTGGTTGAGACATTCCATATCTCAGGTGCCATTATGTGAATGTGAAAACAAATGATTTTAATTGGGGAGAAATTCATCCCAGACACAGGGCTCGCCCAAGGCCCTTGTCTGAGAAACCCCACTTAACTCTGCTCCAGCACAGAGCAGCTACACAGGCACTGGGTGCCAATTAAGCCCTACTTATCTTTGTAATGAAGGGCTGAATCTGAAAATGAATTATTGTTTTGATGTGTAAATGCTGTTGGTTTGGTAAGGCAGTGAAAGGATTTTATCTGGGGGGACAGGCAAAACTGAAAGTGTTGAAGAGTTTGCAGGAACATCCATGAAAAACCTCCCAGAGCTCCCCATGGCTCTCCCACCACGCCTGGAACTCAGGCTAAAACTGCAAATTCAGCAGCCCTGGATCCTCCTGGGTGCCAGTTTCAGCCAAGCCTTCCTCCCAGAGACCAAAACAAACAGAAAAGCTTCCCTGAAAACCAGAATGTCTCATAATTGATTCTTTTCTAAGCAGTCATTCATTCTCGTGTTTCCTTCAAAGTTATTGAAATAAATGTTAAGTGTTCAAAAATAAAGAAACTGTTTTATTTTGGGCCAAGCTAAATATTTCTTTTAGCTTTTCCATGACTTTTCAATTGCTGAAAATATTTCAGGATTTTTTTGGATACTTTTTACCAGGATTAATTGTTTTCCTGAATTTAAAATTATCCAGGAGAAGCAATTAATGCAAGTCAGCATATGGTAAAAGACCCTTCAATTAATTAGGAAAATAAAAAGAAAAACCCAACTTCAGTCTAATTTAAAATTCAAGTTAGGGAAAAATTGTCATGATTTCTTAGTTTTGCTGAGCTGTGGCCTTACATTAAGGGGAGTACATCTTTCAGGTGGCTGCAGTCCTGCACAGGGATTTTTTGGAAGACAATTTCCCTGATAGTGATCTTTGGAAATGAAAATATTTATCTTGCTCTGAAGGAAAAGTGAAATATGGTTCTTCCTCCTACCTCAAGTGCCAAAGATCTGTGAGTTGGGTTGGATCTCCCCAATAAAGGCACTGAAATCCATTTTCAAATGGATTTTCAAACTCCTGGAATCCATGACTGGTGAAAACACAGTGTGCCAAAAATCAGATTGAGCTCTCCAGACCTGAATCAATGCAGGGACTTAGATCAAAAACCCAGCCATAACAAGAAAACTTAAATTTTTAATAAACAAGCGCACTCAGCCCACTGGAAGAAGATGAAAATCACCATTCCAGAGGAAAACTCATTCAGAAGTGGGAGATTTTTATGGTTTTCCCAGTGAGGTTTCGACCTTCCCCTTAACTATTATAAATAGTAGGACATAGCTGTTTGTAGACAACAACACAGAAATTGCTTCAATGTGTCAGTAGTCAGAATTTTGCTTTGGGGAGTGGAATTGTGATTAATGTGTGGATATCTCACTTGCAAGAATAAATTTCCAAGGAGAGATTGTGTCACCTAGATTTGGGGAATAGCTAAAATTGTCCCATACAATCATTTTTTAAACGCCAGAGAAATGAGGATGGGAAGGGTGAAGAGAGGCAGTGGCCCTTTCTCACCTCCAAAATATGCTGGTTTTCTGAGATATGAACAAAAGCCATGATTAATGTATAAAAATATAAATTAATCTATATCCATAGACACCTGTTATTTAAATAATCACTGGAAAATATCTTTGGAGCCCCCACCCTTGCACTGCCTCAGTCATATATCCATGTACAGGTTTAGGGTCTGTGATCAGAGATGTTAAATTCCACTTTATAGTTTTTAAAAAAAGACAAAATGCCATTGTTCTGCTAACTTAACTCATCCTCATTTCTGCCCCACTTCATTACACACACAAAACTCCCTGTGCATGGCTGCAAGATCAAATCCCAGACTGGAATTACAGGAGTAGGTGCCATCTCCCCTGTGCAGGGTCCTACAGCTCATTAGTCAATCACATTATTAAGAATTTTTCAGTTTTAATAAATGAAGGTGGTGCTCATCTCAAGGCTGAGAATGGATGTTTTTATGGAAATAAATACCTGATGCTTATCTTCACATTATCTCCTTAAGAAAACCATTATCACTTCAAAATAGTTCCTCGGAGCAAAAAAAGTACAATTACGTAAGGCTGCTGCAAGCCAAGCCACGAGGAGATACCAGCTTGTGTTTATGTTTTTGCCATATTTTCAACCCAAAAAATGAGCCATGGAATAAGCTTAGTGACACTGAATAAAGTCTCAAACCTACACAGACCTGGTGCTTCAGCCACCCACAGAAGAGCAAAGCCTCTGACAGCTCCATTCCAGCTCACAAATTAAATCTGGGTTTGGAACCTGCCCTTAGTGAGAGCTTGTTCCTCAGGTAGGTCCATGGAACAACGGGATAACAGAACCCAGTGCTTTGCTTAAATGCTAAAAATCATCCACTTAAGGGGAGCAATTATCACTGATCCTTCATGCTAGCTACTTAACATTTAATATCTTACTCCTTAAGATATGAAAATTAGTTATTGTAACCTCCTGAAGTAGGTTTGAAAAGTCTCCTAAAACTTCTCAGGGCCAGTCTCATTTAGAAGTAAGTGGAATTATGTTCAGAAGTTACCCAGATGCTTTTTTAAAATCCTGCTTGATATTTAAAATACATAGCCCTGCAGTGATTTTCCCTTCAGTACTTCTTGAAATCAAGCTTAAAAAATGGACTTTGGAGCCAAGATGCATCTATGTATCTGCATTTTCTGTCGCTGGTTTTCCTGCTGTAACACAGGGCTGCACTGCTCTGCCCACAGCCAAAATATCACCCCCAAATAGACCCCAAACTGCTGCTCTGGGACTGCTGGGTGATTGGGAAAGAGGCTGTGCTGTGACTGGCACACATCAATCACATCAAGATCAACACTGTCTTTGGGTTTCAAATACAAGGGTTTCAAAACATGACTTTTTGCAGAGTGTTTTTCTCTGGAAGCATTAAACTGCCAAAATTGAACTTCTTGCCACATTCTGCAGAGATTAATACTGATGGCAAAATGAACTCTCTAAAAGTCTTGGGAAATAATGTCTCCTAACACTCAAGGTTATTACTTTGGGTACTCCATACTGTGTAATGTTTGGAATGCATATTTCATATTTAGTCCTTGTAGTGTACAGGAATGTGGATTTTTCAGTTTTTTATTAGTGCAAGCATTCAGAAAGCAAACAGAAGACTAATACATTATTACTGTTATAATTAATAAATATTTATATAACAGAAGTACACAAAATTTCTGGTCAGGATAGTGACCCTCTACTTTTAAATAAGGCAGATTTCTATTTATGGTAATTGCACATCAAAATAAGGAAATTTAGTTGCATGTACAAGATTGTAGGGTGGCTTTGCCCCCGTGACATTGCATTCACAGCCATGCAGCTCCCTATTAGATCAGACCATTGTCAGGATGGAGAATCATCTGTGTGAAATGCAATTACCATAAAGGGAATTTTTACATTATTTCAGTATTTTATTACACAGCAAAAAAAGGAATCACAGCAAAAAAAAGGAATCACAGCAAAAAAAAGGAATCACAGCAAAAAAAAGGAATCACAGTAAGTTCTTCTTGTGCCGCCTGCACTGCCCTGCAATAATCCCAGCGAGTCCTTCAGTGGAACAGCTCCTGGTTTGCACTGGCAGGAGGAATGCAAGCCTGCAGGTTTCTGGGCATTTTTGACTCATCAGTTCATAGGTAATCTCAGGGACACATCCACTGGCCACACCAACTCTCAGTCCCAGCTCACTGCAAGGCTGCCAAAGCCCTGAGCACGAATTCCCACCTGGTTTCCTTTTCTCTCCAGCAAATCCCTGCTCGACCACAGCTCCATCCTTTCCAGTGGAAATGAAAAGACTTAGCACTATAGAAAAACCCCCTAGTAGGCTTTCAAAAACTGAATTTCTAATTACTGAACACTGTAAGAATTTAATCAGGAGCCCCCCGACCCCTCCACGTTGGCACAAGAGGCTCATCCCTGCTCGGCCTCTCCAGCTGGGGAGGAACATTGGTTTGTGCAAAACCCGTCTGCCAGCAGCTGGAGCTGGGACTGCTCACACCCTGCTGCTGCAGACAGCGAGGAAACCATGCAGTGTCCCAAATAAATTAATGAATTGCTCTCCTCCTCCCAGCAGACTCAACGCTGGAGCCAGGAGCCGTAATCGCGCTCCGGCTGCTCTGAGTCACCGAGAGCCGGAGCCCAGCACGGTGTGCAGAGTCAGCAGAGGCAGATGCTGAGCTGCATTGTGTCTGCAAGTCAGTCAAACCAGTTTCAAAATAAACTCCTGCTCCCCTGGCCCCTCCACAGGCCCCTCGGTGCGCGCAGGGCGCTGCCGTTCCCCGCCACGCAGGCGGCTCCTTGGAAGAGAGCGCCCGACTGGCATCAAAGAGCTTTTGCCCCTTGGGTTAAACCGTGTGAGTCCAGGCCCTGAGCAGGCAGAGGAACCAAAGCTGAGCTTTGCAGAGGAGCCTGGAGGAGCCAAGTGTTCAAAACCCATTAAAATTCAACGGCGGCGGAGCGCTCGCGCTCTCAGGTGCCGTAGAACGCCTCAGCCTCTGTCCTGGGGTTAAATCAAGATGAGGAGCTGTCACCCTGCTGTTGTGTTCTGTAAGGACCAGGGAGGGTCCAGAGCTGCAAAGACAGCTAGGGTGAGACCCTTCTGTTCAGCACAAGCACAGAAAACTTCCCCCAAAGCTGCCTCACGGATTTTCCCCCAGCACCAGAGTCATTGCACAGGAGAGGGTGAATGGTGTCTGTTGTAAACCATTGATACAGAAAACACCTTTTTCATTTCTTCTCTGAGCTTTCATTTCATTCCCAATTGCATGGAAATTTAATAATGAACCATTTCACATCCAGCTCTGATAAACACAAAATTACTGACAAAACATATCAAATCTCCTCTGCCACTGATGTGGCGTTTGAAATTAATTACCAAATAAGTTATGGGAGATATTAAAGGTCTGTGAGTAAATTTTAAATATTTTAATATTCAAAATTCAAACCATGTTGATCACACACAAGAGGCTGCATAGCTTGTTTCTTCTGCCTGGTTGTGATGAAATGCTATGAATACTTTTCTGGTAAGAAAATACATGTATTCAATGTTTTGGGGGATTTTTTACTGATATTTGCTTAATATTAGTATTTTAGGTGAATGTTTCTGCCACAAGGTTCAGCTGTATGTTTGATCAGAAAAGTAAAAAACTAAAACTAAGCAAATATCATGATTAAAACCTCAGTGAGCATTTTGGGGCAATTCAAATTTTGGATAAATCTAGCTCACATAAAACTGGTGCCAATCCATGTATTTTCCTTTATTCTTCTACTATTCCAGTGTAAAGAAAATTATTTCTTCCTTTTTAAGAAATAAGAATAAAAGAGTTTATTCTCATTAGAGCTGCTAGAACATATCAAAGTTTGGTTTTTCCAAATAACCACATTTACTTTTTTTTACAGAAAAAACCGAACTGCAAAAATTATTTGAATTGGATCATTTTACCCTATGGATATTCTCCAAAAGTTTTTAATTCTTCAAATTTTTCCAATGTGTTTAAGATAAATTTTTTAAAAAATAGTTTAATCAACTAAGAATAAATCTAATCCTGCACCTACTTCTCACTTTCCAAGCTGCAAACAGCAATGATCCTTGAAAGATTTTTTTTTTTTTTAGGAGAGATCATCTCAAAAAGAGGGAAGATAAACACACAATTTTCTCTAAGTTCCAGCAGGAACATTCCCACTCTGGGATGTCTTCAGGTCATTATTTGACCCCAGGATAACACAACATCCCAGCTGCTGGTCCTCAAGGCTCTGTCTCTCTCTAAATGCAAAGTTACAGACATTTTCCCTGGAAACTGAAATTACAGATGCCCAGTCTTTGGTCATGCTTTGTGCCTGCTGAAGGTCAGGAGTGGGATTAGGAAAAGATGCCCTGATATTCAAGTCCCAGATTATTGCCCCTTATTTGATTACAAGCAGTTATATACCAAAATATTGCTGTTGATCTGACCCCAAGGGAATTGCCTTTCCCACTGATCCTGGGGCAGCATCTCTAATTTTCCGTACATGGCACCTTTCCAAACCTTCCCATGGTGTGTGATGAGCACTGGTGATGGTTGGTTACAAACAGATTCACCTTGGGTCATGCTGCAGTGGATCTACAGTCAGAGCTCTGAGGGATGGAGGAGGAAAAGAATCTCTCATCATCAGCAGGAGAAGAGCCAGGCTTATCAAGAGCCCTGCAGGAAATCCTCCTCTGTAAGCCACAAGGCATCAAAGACAGGGAAAACAACCAATATGGGGATGGCAAGGGAGAACCCAGCTCCAGGAATGCTCCAGGATACGAGACAAGGCCATGGCCAAGCACCAGGACCAACAGCACCCGAGATCCTGAGGATTTTGGCCATGGGACACATCTGCAGCACACAGTTCTGAGTTAAAAAAATAACAGAGGAGGTACACACAGCTGTTCTAGGAACCAAAAGCCCTGCTACACCAGCATGGGGTCTGGGAATATTTTTTCAGCATTTAGTGCAAATGCAAATTTCTGCTGTGCTGCACCACAGCCATCTCCAACCCCTCTGTGCACCTTTGGTATAAATGGTGACAAATGACAACTTCCAGGGTTTTATGGTGGTTGTGAGAATAGAAACCATCATCCCCAGTGGGGAATACTGTGCTGAGCCAAAAACCAGGGCAGAGGAGGAGGCAGGACCCCATCCCAGACCCCGTTTTCGCTCCTTGTCCCAGCGTTCCATGGGCAACTCGTGCACCTCGAGAGCATTCCAGGGAGATCCAGGAGGGACTGTGCCTACTTGCACAGGGAATTCAAACAGCTTATTACCAAAGCCATTTTCTTTTTTTATTATTACTTTCTTCAAACAAAGCTAATAAATCAAATCACCCAAGATGCACATTATGCAAAGCTTAATTAGATTTGGCACACATCTCGTTAGGAGTAGCACCCATCTGACTTCAGATCAGAGAACTCAGGTTTGATGGGTGGAACCAAATCGCCCACTTTGGAGTTGCTAAATCTACTTTTAAATGCAGTGTGTTTGCATTTTTTCACTCTGGGACCTGGAGGAGGTTAGCTTTGTTTGACTTTGGGCAACGGGAAGAGTGGAAGAGAATTCAGAAATAGAGGGAGACATTTCTGCAGAGCATAAATCTCTTATTCTTCAGGCAGGGAGGAATCACAAAGCTGGCAGAACCCAATTCATGGGGCTTCATTTCACACATGGAGCTTCCTCCTTGACAACCTACTAAGATATTCTAGGGTATTTTTAATAAAAGTATAGAAAACTAATGAAAAAATATTATTTTAACAGCATTTTGTTTGGCATAGCAACCCTCATTACTGATACCTCTCCTGACTTTATTGCCAAACTCTTTCTTTTCTTACACACCCAGCTCTAGAAACAAGACCTCATGTGAAAAATTCCACCTTCATATTTTTTTAAAATGCATTTATGACCTTAATAGAAATGCAAACATTAAAAGGGGAAAAAAATTAATTCTAAGTCTATTCAAGGAAAGGTGAAGAAAAAGTTTTTTGCAAAGTACAAGTGCTGCCTCCACACTTGTTCTGCTGAGGAGGAGCAGCAGTGACCAGCAGGGAATGGAAAAGAACTTGCCCAGATGAGCAACATCTCTGCAGCCTCCTGGTTCCATAATTCTCCTTCCATGAGTGACACAGGAGGGGAGGCAGAGGGAGGGGAAGGGGCTGGTCATGGACACAATCATGTGAAAATGAGCTCAGAGCTCCTTGGGGAGCTCCAGACAGCGAACATGGCCATGAGCAGAGAAGGAGAACACGTTCTGGCTCGTGGCCAGGCTGCAGCTCAGCTGGCCATGGGCTGCTCACAGGGAGGGAGCTGGTGCCAGCCCATGGCTGTGTGACACTGGAAAGGCACAGCTGGTTGGGCCAAGGGGGGTTTGCTGCACAGAGAGCCCCACATGCTGCCTGTGCTGCCCAAACAATCTCCAAATTTGTGCCCTGCTGCCAGGTGACAGCTCCAGTGCCAGCCCTCAGCACCAGCCCCAGCTCAGGAGTGACACAGCCCAGCCAGACTCTGCACAAACACCCTGTGAGCTCCACACTCACCCACACCCAGGATGGGCACGGGGCTCGTGTGCCCAAAAACAGCAGTAGAGCACAGAAAATTGAAATAACAAGTGCCTGCAACGGGCAGCTCACGGGCAGTCTTCCAGTTACCGCTTAATTAAGGAAAAAAATTAACATATTCAGTGTATTATTTAATGAAACAATCATTTCATGCAGAAATCCTAGGTTACTTCTAGCCAACCAACACACAACAAAAGATGTGATAGTTTCAAATTAATTCTTTAGAGTAACACACACATTCAGAGTCTGCTGTAAAAGGTGCTGGCCCCACTGCTGGAACCTGAGTTTTGTGACCTGAACACCTTCCATTCCTCTGTCTGAGAGGTGGGAGGCTCACATTTGCCATATTCACAAACACAGAAATGGGCAGAAATAATTAAATAAAGGGAGCCCAGTTCATGCTCCAGTGCACCGTGTACGAGGAGCTGCGGCTGACAATGACATTGAAAACCAGTTGTCAGTCTAATGTAATCAGAGAGACAATTGGCTCTGCTGGCAAGAACTGAATTAGTGTTTTCTGTCTGAATCAGTGTCATCTTCTAGGGAGCAGTGAAGCTTATGCAATGATAACAAAACTCCCCAGAAGCTGCATTTGTTACTGAAATATGGTGGTGCTTTGGTGCTGTGTAACCTCATTCTGTAACACAATATACCTCATGGTCATGCTGCTGCTCTCCTGCTCCTTGCAATGATACAACTCAATGACCAGACATCAGATCAAACTAGACAAGCATAATATGAAAACTTTAAAATCTCCCTGTGAGAGCTGATGTGGTTTATTGCCAGGCATGCTGCCTGCTCTTTCATTCACTGTACACACATGCAGAGCATGAAATCGGGGTAGAGTCCTGCATGGCAGCTTCAGATCTTTGTGCTCTGGGGGAGACAGAAGGGTCAGTGGGGCTGGGCTTGTTTTCCTGATGAGGATGGGTACATTTCAAACCAAGGTCAGATAAAAACAAATGTCCCTTTACAAGGATTTTGCAACAAAACTCCAAGAGTCACTCTTAAAACAGCCTTTTTAATATTGTGACAGCGTCTGGTAACTTCACCTTTATTTCATTTTCAGTTCATAGTGAGGACTGGAACATGCTGAATAAAATAATTTTGGGTTTTTTTTTAAATTTTCACTGTGGTAGAGAAGCTCCAGCTGTATCTGCTGCCCTTGCCTAGAGATCCACCCCACTCACCCCCCATGGGAGGTGGGAATAATTTGCAGGGGTCTGCTTCCACGTGGTCCAGGAGGGTGGAAGGACAGGTACAGAACAAAGAGGCTACCTCAGAAATGCCACCTGTCTTCAGAAAATGCTGCTTCAGCCCAAAAAACTTCTTACATTTACATATCAGAATAAAATACTAAGAATTATGTTTATATTACAAACAACTGGCACTAAGAGATTTCTGATTTATTTTCTATTAATAACTGTCTTCTCTTGTGTTCAGCAATATTGATCAACAGGAAACTCAGTGCAAGCAATAAAGGCAGATGGGTTTCATACACTGGTTTTAAAGGTATTTTCCCTTTCTCATCTCCAACACCTGTTTATTTGAAGAGATATTGGTGAACTCTCACTGGATTGACACACATCTCTGGTTATCAAGCTGCTCACCCTGCTCAGGCCAGGGAGACACTGCATGATCTGACACTTAAAGGCACGACATCAAAATACATACCCCTCTTTTTTATAATTAACATTCCACATTAAATATTCATTAAAACCTACATAAATTATTTCCTTGTTCAAGGCTCAACTTCTCTGTCCTTGTTCAGACAAAGCTCTCACTGAATGTGTTTACCCAGCTAAGACAAGACATGACCACACTCCCAACCTTTTGTGCTGCCATCAGTCTTTGCCAGCCTCTGGTCTTGCTCAGAGAGCAGCAACACAAATCCTGAATCTCCCTGTGTGTGATTCCCTCTTCTGTTCTACAAAAACCACCTCAAAAAAAAAAATAAAAATTAAAAAAAAAAATCCCAAACAGCAGCAACAACCAAAACCAACCAACCAAAACCCACCCAAACCCTGCTGGAACACAAGCACCCAAGCAGAGGAATTTTGCACAGACAGGAGGAGACTCACGGGAGCAGGAAGGGCTGGAACATCCCCATCACATCTGCCAGGGCTCCAGAGCCTCCCCAGAGCTCCTCTCTGCAGCACTGAGGCATTCAGATGAGCAGGGAAGAGGAATGCTTTGTGCCTTACATCGAGCCAGAGCCCCAAACAGGAAACGTTTCCCTAGAAGAGTTTTGGAACAACGTGCTTTTCACATGGACAGGGTGAATTTTTTTAGGTTTCTTCAGAAACTGTTTTATTTATTGAGACAGAGAGCAGGAAAAAAAGCCCAGGGAGGGCAAGGCAGATGCCCACATCCCCCTGGCACACACCTGGCAGCCCAGCTCTGCCCTCTGAAGATGTGGACACTCTCCAGCAGTGCTTATTTATCTGTCACGTTGGGGTGATGGATGTTACTGCTGCTCTCAAAAACATATGCTCAGAAGTTTATTATGGCACTAAATATGGGCTGGGTAAGAATCTGGATTGTTTAAGTGTCAAACAGTGACAACATGTGTACAATACAACACAGACATCAAGGGGGAACCAGCTCAGCTAATATGTGGTATTCATAGAAGCCTTTAGGAACAAAGACCACCCATAAAGCCAAACCAAAGCTGCCACAAGAATAGGTGGTGCTGCTTCCATCACTGCGTTCTGGGTGCCAATTGGCTTCCTAATTAGATTTGCAAGCTAATAAAAGGCATAAAAAGCAATAAAAGGACAATATGTTATAAGTTTTCCTACGACAAACATTGCTGTGAGTTCAGCAGATTTCTGCTCATGGTAGGTCATGAGCAGAACACCCATGTTTGTTTGTTTTTCTTATGGTCAGGTTTATTTTTTTTTATCTTTTGAATGGTCTGTACCTTTTATTAATGACAATTAATATTTCCTTTACAAGGATAGCCCTGAGTACCACAGTGTTCAAGTAGTCACTAAGTAAAAATCAGCATAAGTAACTCTCATACTTCTCAGCATTTTCCTTCAAATAATGGTGTTTTGTTGTATTTCATATTATATTTTGTAAAAGCATGTGGTAAATTGGCTAGTATAAAAAAAAGAGAACTGTTAAATAAATTAATTGAGCACCAATAAAAAAAAAATTCTTAAATACATGAGTTGGAACTCAGGAAACTTGGAGACAGCAGCAGCACATGAGAACTGCTGGAGCTCTGTTCTCATCCTGGAAGAGCAAAGAGCTCAAGCAGAACTGGAGCATTGCTTGACAAGACTTCAAAAGGATTGAACAGAAAAGGAGTGAAAGTAAAGAGTGGCAAAAAAACCCCAAACAAAACACAACCACCCTGGAAGAGAAGGATAGATGGAAGAGGAGAAAAATAGAAAATGAAAATATTGAGGGGAAATTTGGGCTGAAATCTAATGCATCTTCATCATGTGCACGTTGTGAGTGGTAAAAGAATCTCTTCCCTTGAAATCTCAAACCACTGATACCCAACTTCCCTTTCTCAGTGACTGTAACAGAATGACCAAAGGAAAAAATGAGCACAGTAAAACAAAACTGCAACTCTTGCTCAGGTGAATTAACACTTAAACCCAAAAGACTGCAACTCTTGCTCAGGTGAATTAACACTTAAACCCAAAAGACTGCAACTCTTGCTCAGGTGAATTAACACTTAAACCCAAAAAACCCTTTCCAGACTCTGTGACCTGCACTGCAAGGACTCAGAATACAACAGCTCTGAGAAACCCTTAAACTCTCCAGTTATAAAATCCAGAAGAAGTCCCACCACATCTTGAAGAGCAATTTAATTTACAGGATGAACTGAGGAAAGCTTCCCAAGGTAGGACCCTGCTCAAAAGCCAACAGCTGGAGTTTCTACTTGTATTAGAATGGCAAAGGCACCAAGTCATATCCAGATGGTCCCTCTGTCCAACACTGCCTTCCCCAGCCTTTTGGAGTGTGCTGTAAAGTCTTTTCCCCAGGCTCTCTCAGATGAGGTGGGTTGAGGGAGGTGTGGGTGCTGGAAAGGGAGAGATATTGGCTCCAAGTTAAACAGCTTTTTGTATGCACAACCCGAGGCATAAACAAGTCAGGATTTGCACACTGGACCTTTGCATACACAATCTGTGTGCTCTGGAAAAATCATTTAATAGTCCTCCTGTTGCAGGGGTGTGAAAACACTGGGTCAGCTTCTTTGTATTTTAAACAGCATAGAAATGAGTGTGAAATAAGGAAATCCACAAGCAGCTTTCTCCAGTCTGTGTGTTACCTGAACAGGCAGCTCTGGGTGTGAGGGAGGAATGGAGAGGTGGAATTTCATGGCCAGGAAACCAGGCTGGATGGCCAAAAAGCTCCAAGGGAGGCTGGGGTAGTGCCCAAATGACAGCACCTCACATCTGGGCCAAGCACAGTTCAGTGCCACCAAAACCAAGGCAGAGATCAGGCAAGGAGCAGTGGTGGCACAGGGACAAGACATCACACAGCTCCAGATGTGCTGGTTGCATTTTTGTTGGGTTTCATGTTTAAGAAAGTGCTCTTCCAGGGGAGGACCCCAGCTCTCAGACCTCTTGGAATACAAGGTTTTTCAGAAGTGACTTGAAAGAAAGGAGGGTGGGGGAAATCTGATTTAATAAATGATATATAGGAGTATAATTATATGGTTTTAAACACAGTTCCAGTTCACTTGTCTCAGCAAGAAACGCTGGTGTGTGAGAGAAATCATTTATATTGCTTACTATGGTTTTTCAATCTTGGCAAGCACTTTTTCCATTCTAAGATGTGGGAACACCCACATCAGTAATTATACACGTTAGCAAAAAGACAAGATAACTTGTATTCTGGAGAGGGGGTTTCTCCCATTTCTCAGGGCAGTAAAAAGGAAGTTTTCCATTCTACAAGTTTCATAACTCTAAAAAATTATTACTGAAAACATGATCTTGTCCCTGTATAGTAAAACAGATCCATTATCCAAAATATGACACCTCTGGGACAAAACTAACAAATTTTCAGTTCTGGGCACCTTATTCAGAGTGATGAAGATTAATAATCCCCATTGTTGGGTGCAAATCAGCAGAACCAGGTGAGATTTTACAAGTTGTAAGCGGGGGTTAATTGATGGGGCATATTCATTTGTGCATTCCAGCAAAATCTGTGCTAAAATGGGAAAGTTGGGCTTTCTGAGCTAGGATTTCCATAGCAGGAATTCTGGAGGGAGATGGAGCTGGGGCCCATGGGATGAACAGTGGAATAGTCACAATCTTTTACCTGTTACCTTATACAGAATGTTTTCTTGCACAGATTTTTTTTTCCCAATATGTGTCTGAATATAAAGACATGATCACTCCTTGTTTTTTGTTTTGTTTTCTTTTCTTTTGTGGTTGCACAGCTCTCAAATCTCAATAAAGATTTAATTACACGCTGCATTAAAAGAGAATTGGGTTAGCTTTCTTTATGGTTTCTTAAATATTCTTTTTATTAAAGCAGATGCAGATCATTAAGGAGTGCAATGATAAATAATGGTCCACAGGCAAAATTATAATCTGTCCTTTTGTATATTTTGCAGTTAAAAAGCCACTAGACCTAGAGACATCACACTAGTTGGGCAAGGCAAGAAGGAAAATCATGTTTTTCTAACCCTGGTTAACCCCACCTTGCTACTTGTCATTAAATGTCCAAAATATTTTTCTATTAAAAAAAAAAAAAATTTATATAGAAATAAAATAATTTTCTTCTGGTGTTTCTTGTATGTCAGTGTAAGCTGGTTGTGCTGGGGCACATATTGTGAAAGTCCAAATTTCCAGAGTTCACTGTAAAGCTGCAGGAGAGATTCCCCCCATGTCCTGGGAATGGATGAGAGCTAAAGACAGTGAGAGACTTTGTGCAAACTGAGGGATATGTGAGAAGGATGGAAACAAAGAAACTGCTCCACTAGCTAAAAAAAAAAGTAAAAATTTAACAGCACCATGAGTTTTCCGCGGGCTTTATTTCCAGTTGAAGGTTTTTAAAATTTCCAAAATACAAAACCATTGAAATCCTCAATTTGAGTACTCTAAGATTTTAAAAAAATTATATATTTCTTGCATATTTCTGGGATTTTAAAATGTTGATGTCCCCACTCCCAATCCTGCAATCCCTGTCTAACACTGGTGTGAGGGGTCTTGCAGGTTTTCTTCAAGTCATCATCTTTAACCAGAGCTGAATTATTATGTCAAATGGTTGAGAGCATTCCACATTTCACAATAGTTGCGTTTAAACAGTATAGGGCACAAAAAGCACAGAAAAAAAACCCCCACAGCTTTCTGGGTTTCATGCCAGTTTTTTAATATCTTAAATGACATCGCTCGATGGAAAATTTAAAAAAACCAGACCATTATAATGCTATAATCTTAAGGAGCTCTTAAAGGAAAACAAAACACACTCCCCCCTTGCAGCCCCCCCAGAAAATCCAGATGAACACAGAAAAAGCTGTCAAGCTCAGTCTTGTCCAAAGCAGATCTGCCAATGTTCTGACAATGTTTGCACTTGCTTGTCAAAATGGTCACTTCAGCTGAGCATCATTTACACTTTGGCTTACAAATTAGTTATGCAAATTATCTATAAATTTAACATGGAAAAAAAAATATCCACCTACCTTTTAAGTTATAAATACATAAATACACACAGTGTCTATATATATGATAAAATGTGGTGTCGTGGGGCCAGCGTTCCCCGGCTGGAGCAGCCAGGACAGGCTGGGGCTGGAGCACACAGGAGCTCCCAAACCCTGCACCTGGGCTTCCCTCCCTCCTCTGCCACCAGCTCAACCCTGGAACTCCAACAAAATGTCCTTTTCTGCCTCACTTTCTCAATCTGCAAAATGCACAGGGCTGGTTGGGTTAGTCCTTGCATTATCCAGCAAATGTAAAGATTTTCTCCTCTCTGAGAGCCGCTTCAGAAGCTGCTTGAGCAAATCTGAAACTCTCTGAAATTGCTCAGAAGCCATTCCCAGGAAGAAGAGGAATGCAGGATTTTTACCAACTGCTCTGTTGGGGCCAAATTGCACATTTTTGGGAGCTGTGGTGCTCACATAGGGAGCTGCACGATGTTGTTAATGCACGGGGGCTGGAGGAGTGCCTGGGCTGTTTATGGGAATGTCTTTAATTGTTCAGCAGATTTTAAAGATAATTAACCATATTGTTATTAATAAAAATAAAGAAGGTGCTGAGAGAGCTTTGTCATGGATTTCTTTCCTTCATTTATAGAAAGAATTCAGGTGAATATTTACACTAAGACAAGCAGGACCTGTTAGAGTAGGAAGAGAAGAAAGGATCCTGCACCTGGGACTGCTCTGGAAGTGAGACTTTCATCATAATGGTGAGAGCTTGTGCAGGAGGGAAATTTAAACCTCCCTGAACTCTCACACTCTATCTGTAAATTAAATAAATTAAATTAATTAATTAATTAAATAAAATAATTAAATAAATCATTATCAGGGACAGAAATTACTGGAGATAGGCTCTAACCCTGTGTCCTTCAGAAACAAGGACTGAGGAACAGCTCTTAAAATTGGGATGATGATAATATCTACACTTAAAGTGTGAAACCCTTCTGAGAGGCTTTGTCTCCTCACTTCTTCCTTTCTTCTCCATTTTGAATACTAAAAAAAAGCAGCAATGATTGTTCTGACATGCCAAGGAAACCATCATGAACATATATTCTAAATTATTGTTTTTGTAATCAAAATTGCTTGGTTTACTCTTATTGATGAAAAATTTTGCCTGTAAATGATAATGGTCAGTGAGTGACTTCTCATGAAGTGCACACTCAAAAGCTGTATTGTATTTATTGATATTTATATCTGGGGTTAATTCCTGCCTCTCAAGAATTCCAAAAATCACTAATGGGGCAGGAGATCCCAGAATTAACACAAATGGGTAATGCCCAGAGCATTAATATTTTGCTTCTCAGCCCTGACTATCCAGTTATCTTCAGAGCCTCAATCTGTTCTCTGCTTCAGAGTTTCCCAAAGCACCACGACCCTGACAGGAACATGCATGAATTTGCTTCCTCAAGTCAACTCACTACTAATTAGAGTTGGAAATGCTCAAACTGCTGGTTTTATGGCTCTGAATATCAAAACTCCCCATCCAATCCCACTGCCAATGACACATATGCAGCAGAAAAGCATTGCCAACTCTTTAATTCCATTTAGGGTTCGTTGCATTTCGATTTCTAGGCCAAAATCAGGAGCTGGACAAAGGTTTGTGCATCCTACTTCACAAAAACACCATTCCATGTTATTCCTGACCCATAAATGGAGGAATGAAAGACTGGGGGAACACAGCATTTATCCTGAAGTGTTTCAGACCCCAAGGTTTTCCTCCACAGCCATGAACACACAGACTTAGCAGCTGACCAGCCATGAAGGACATGAGTAGGAAAATCAGGATGAATTCATGTCTTAGAACTTCCATTTCACTTTTTTATCATGTTTTATAGCTAGAAATTCTACCTGTGCATAAATCTACAGCAAAGAGAAGAGAAGCCTGAGGAAAAGAGAATATCCTGGGAACACCTAGCACTGCCAGCCCACAGATCCGTGCTGCAGAGGGAGGCAGAATTCCCAACTGGAGTGTGGGTTGTGTTTGGTCTTGAGTCACAACTTGGTTACGTGATCAGAAATCAACACTGTACATGTGCAAGGTGAATTTAGCCTGAGAGTCTCCTGTTTTATAGAAGCAGCCCTAGAGAGAGAGAGAAATAAATCCCTGAAGGACTTGCAGAGAGCTGGGAACAGCGAGACAGCTCAAGTGATCCACACTTACACTTATTATTAGAAGTGAGAGAAAGCTGCAAATAAGCCTGTGAATATTCTGTTTCACTGCATTCAAGTTGTTTTCCAACCTGATTCTTCAAGTGAGCTCCTACACATCAATCTGTGCAAATACCAGAGCAAAAACCTGTGTCTCACTCAAGACTTTGCTGTGCTGCTCGATCAGGACAAGGGAAAGGAACAGGTTTTGAGAGCGTTGCACTGAGACAAGTTTTGCCTAAAAATAATGCACTTTAAAAGTGTTTTTAAAAGTGAATTTTAAATTCATGTTCATTTTTAGTATTTGCATCAACTCCTTTTCCAACCAGGAAGAAGAAGAACGCCATGTGACTTGGATACCCATTACAAAGAGCTGAAATTTTAAATGTTGCAAACCCACAATGAAGTGCTGGCAGCCAATCCACTGACAAAGAATGAATCAGGAAATCAGCTCAAATAACGACTACATTGAGGACTTCACAATAAAGTCAATTACAATTCATGCCCAGAAAACAGACACCATTCATCCACTATCATCCGGTGAACAAATCCCCGAATTCCCCGTTATCCGAATATTTCTCTAACACAGCTGGATCTTGTAACAGCTTCCTAATTCAGCTTTTTCTGACAGTCAGGGAGTGGGAGAACCTATGTGGAACATACAGAGTGTCACTTTTCCCAAGGGCCAGCTCTAGCAGTGCCTCCTGGCCATCCCACAGTGTAATTTATGGACACATCCCACCCAGCAGCTCAGCAATCCTTGTGGGACACTCCACAGCCAACTGCAGAGCTGGGCCTTTGTCAAACACCTCTTCTAACCTGAGGTGAAAGCCTGGCCACAAAAAGTTTTACATTTGGCCTCAGCAGAGCCAGGCTGGAGTTTGGTTTGTTGGCAGCCAAGGGACAGGAGGTAGAAGCACGTTTTCCCCGTGGGTGCTCCTTTGTATTCCTCAACCACTTTCATCCACTCCCGTGTGCTCCAAAATCTTTAGCCAGACAGCTCGTTTGCATATGCTTTTGAGATACTAATTAAACACGTACAAACAAAGAAAAACCTTGCAGCGAAAGAGAAAACACAAAGAAATTAAGGAACTTACTTCAGAAGTCTCAGGTAAGCCACTCAATTGGGTTTTCCCCGCAGATTCCCCTCCTGCCTTGACTTCCCTGATCCACACACTCCGCTAATTCCAGCAGCGAATCCATGCGCTCATAATCAAGTGGAATAACTTATAGACATCAACCACAACGCTCCATGAGCCCAACTGCACACAAGCACATGCTTGTTTAAAGAGGGAATCTGGAACACCTTGAGAAATGTGTACAGCACACGCCATTCATCTGCTGGCTCCTTCAATTATTCAGTCTAAAACAACGCAGCAGCTACAAAAAGAAACAACCCAAAAGCATCAAAAAGCACAAAACCACAACACTGAAAGTAAAATAGGTCTGGGAATTCTGTATGAATTCTAGCACAGTAAGGGAAAAGGGATCAAGATGCTTTCAGTCAAAATTCAACATCACAAAAGTGAAACTGCAATTTTAGATGTTCAAATGTATTCCTCCTCTAGCTCCACATCTCACCATGGTAAATGCACCAAGCTCCCTCTAACCCCATCTTTCTCCACCAAGAAAGAGAGAAAAAGATCTCAAACTTAACTCTCTAAATAATACAAATTAGAATACTTTTTTCCTATAGTTTGCCACAAAAGCACAAGGTTTCCTCAGGTCTGCCCAGGGCCCAGAATATTTGGGTTTTAGATAATACCTGACAGGTAATAACAGCTTATCTTGTTAATTTTGCTCTTGGGAAAACAGCAAGAGGTGATCAACTCCTGCTCCCTTTTTGTGTGTTTATTTCCCATCATAGATTTTCTTTTTTTTTTTTTCACAATGAAATGCAGATAAGAAGTTCACCTCAACAAGATAAAGAGTGAGATGGGTGCAATTAAGTCTATGGAGTAATTTGTTTTCTACAAGACCCACGACTTCAATAACATAACATCTAAAATGCTGGAGGTATCAAAAAGCTGGAAACAAAACCAATAAGAGGAAGATGAAATGTCAGCAGATGGATTAACATCATCGAGAATGTGCCAGATTCTTAAGGCTATATTAAGCAACAATTTATTTTTTTTTTCCAAAGCAAATTCTATGATAATTTTAATAACTTTACTGCTGAACTTGATTTCCTTTTTAGCATTAATTCCCTCTTTTCCTGCTGTTCCTGCAGGGAAGGGAGATGTTCCCAAATCCTGCCATGTTCCAGTGTCTCAGCTGGGCTGAGATCCCTCACCTCAAAGGCAAAGCTCTCAGTTGCTGCTACATAATGCCACATAATCATTGTACCAAATGATGTCATCCGGAGCTTTTTGTTTCATTTGCACACTTAAAAAAAGAAAAAGAAAAAGAAAAGAAAACCAGAAAAAAGTGTGGTTTCCTCGTAGCTGATTTGCTGTGCGTGTCAGCCATCACCTATTGCTGGCTGTCCCAGGCTCTGAACACAACCCCCTCAGGGGATGGCTATATTTAAAATATGTGAGACTCAACGGACAGCTGATTTAATATGACCTTATCAGCTTATGGCACAGTGTCTCCTGCCATTTTTCTCTGACAAAATTGAGGTGCTTTTGGCAGAAGGCAATAGATACACACCAGATCATGTTTAGCTCCATCCCCAGGAATTTAACAAGACTGATGCAGCCTTTCCTATCATTTTTTCTTCCCTTAAAATGGGATTTTCAAGAACATTGAAAAAAATGGCACATCACTGCCTAAACACCCAGCTTTGCTGTCGAAGAAACAGAGGCTTTATGGGGTAGTTTGTTTCTTTATGTAAAGAATTCTTTTATTTGTGTTTTAGAGAGGGTTATTTTCCTTAATAAGACCAACATGAGCCAGCAGAAAGAACAGAAATTCCTGCACATGGGAGAACTCCCAGGTGAACTGAGGATGGAACTGCAGCCATGAGTGGTACAAATACACAAGGGAAATAACTCCAAATATTAGTTTATGGGATGTCTGACCAGCTGTTTTTGCTTTGCAAACCCCATTTCTGCACACAGCAGCAGGGTTGATACACAACCTGTTTCCACCCACACCTCTGCATTTTCCAAGGTGGGAAGTGAATTTAAACTGAATTTAAACTGAATCTAAACATGTGCCATTGCTCCCTGTGGCCTCCTGCACCACTGGGGGCTGCATTTTCAATTAATTCCCATTAAACCATCAGCTCCCTTTAGAAACCACTCTTGATTCTGTGTAAGTTTGTTCTAATTAGCACCAAATAACGAAAGTATAACAGCAGCACCTATTCCCCCAACATTTTTAACAAGCTGTCAGAGAAGGAACAGTGTGAATAACAGCAGAGTTTAATATGCTACTTTGCTTGGGTTTAATTTTTTTTTTAATCCCTGCATTGAGTTGCTTTTTTTATTTCTGGGTGACCAAAGCAACCAATTTTGAGGTCAAGTGAATGCACACTTACAGCTCCTTGAGTTCAATCTTGTTTAAAAAAATTCCCCATGAAGAAATCTCCTCAAATGACTCCTGAATGTGTCATCTGACACATTTATTGCTCAGGGTCCCTGCCAAAGCCATTCAATATATAATTATCTCAGCTGTGCAACAGCCATTCCTATACATCCAAACTCTTCAGCCTTCTCCAGGAGAATTTTAAAGGAGATATTTTCAAATGTCCAAATAATGGTACATTATTGAATGTCTGTGTTTTTCCTTTATCAGAAAGCTGATCCACATGTGATAAAAGCAGCAATTTGCTTTCACCACTGATGAAATATTCCCATCTGAGAATTTCAGGGATGCAGAATCTCTTCTCACCATGCTCCTGCAAGACCTGAAATATCCTTTGGGCTCCAGCAGGAGCAGAGAGCCCTCCAAGGGGGAAAGAGGTGTTTCCAGAGGATCTTTTATGTTATCCATTTAACTAAAGAACAGATGTGGTAAGAAAATGAGGTGGGGGAAAAAAAATCATGGGTTGTGTCTTGATATAAATGATATTGATCCTGACTGAGGAAGTCCCTCAAATAACTGGAGGTGTTTTCAGTGGATCTTTTATGTTATCCATTTAACTATAGAAGAGATGTAGTAAGAAAATGAAGCTGGGAAAAACAATCATGGATTGCTTCTTGATAAAAATGATATTGATCCTGATTGAGGAAGTCCCTCAAATCACTGGAGGTGTTTTCAGTGGATCTTTCATGCTATCCATTTAACTAAAGAAGAGATGTAGTAAGAAAATGAGATATGGGGAAAATAATCATGGATTACTTCTTGATATAAATTTTATTGATCCTGATTGAGGAAGTCCCAGGGAAGCATCTCTGTTTGCCCATTTCTTGAGCCCTCCTGCAGATCCAGCTGCCAGCCCTGAGTTTGGAGAGCTCCCTCCCTCTGGTTTCCACACAGCAGCACTCTCTTTTTCCATGAAAATCCTCAGAATGTGTCCCACCTTGTCTGAACGCCTTCAGATGACACTGCAGCTGCTTCCTCAGCCCGGGCAGGCTGCTCAGGTGTTCAGTAATTCCCCTTGAAGTCATAGGAGTCCTTCCAATTCCTGCCACCTGAGAATGCTGCCTGCTGCTCGGATCCACCATCCCACTGCAAACATTTACATGCCAAACAGGTTCAGGGAAGGAGAGATTGACAACTCCATGCCTGATATCCTAATTGTGGGCTGGACAGCAATTTATCTTGTCTCTGATCAAACCTACCAGCTATGAACAAAGTTTCACAACTTACAGGAGGCTTTGTGTTGCAACTTGCAACCAAAAATGTGGCATCCTTCACCATGGCTGGGTGTTCAATGCACCCAGATCTGTTCTCATGGCTAGCAGAACTTTTATTATGGCATTTTTGTTGTTGTTGTTGTTGTTGTATTGAAGAGATGTAGCTCTACTCTTTGAAGTTTAAGACTAGTTGTAAATTCCTTGAAGTCAGCCCTATTTCCTTTTATATTAGCATGTTAACAAGCTTTGGAAGACTGACAGACCTTACAGGAAGACACAGCTGGGTGCTCCTCTAGTCTGGGCTTAATGAAAACCAGAACATGGAGGCTGAACTCTGTGGCTTGTCTGCTGTTTACAGACTCTGCAGGAAGAATCCACTGCCCCAGTGATGAAGGCAAAACGTCCTCATCAAATACTGATACTTGCTGTACTACCAAGGAAAACAGTTGGGATTAATTAAGAAAGGAAATGCCACAATATTTTAAATTACTTCTGTAGTTTAAACCTTTGTACCAGATGAAGTTCAACAAGAAAAAAAATTTTAAAAAAACAGCAAAACAAAACAAACAACAAAAAACCAACCCACCCTGTGGAAGGCTGTGAAGATGGGATTTTGCAAAGAGGAATTGATTAAAGAGCGAGGGCCCTACCATGAGTGGGATCCAGATCTGCACTAAGAAGAGGCAGAATTCCTCTCAACTCCTCCATGGTGCTGTGGGCCAAGTAAAAATGTGAAAGATCAGGAAAATCAAAGATTATCCTTCCCAAAACTCTCAGTCAGTAAAGGAGAAGAGATCAATCCCAAAAATCCATCGAGAATCCGTGTTTATCAGGATGACAGTGACTCCAAAGGGTGCTCCAGGGATGTCTATCCCACAGTGTACAGCACAAGCTTTCTGGGGACAGTTTTATGGTCACCTTCAGCATTATTTGGGTTGGAAGCATCCTCCCATTCCTGGGAACCCCTGATGCTACCCCAGCCCTTTGACACCTCCCTCCACTTCTGCTTGTCCAGGCCCTGATTGTTGAAAAGCAGGATCTAGAGAGCTGAGAGGGAGATCAGGCTGTGCTGCTGCATTCTGGAGCTCCAAACCTCTGGAGAATATCCAGGGATATCCTGGATTTTAACAGCAGATTTTACTATGGCATCTATTTACATAAACTTCTTTTGATTTAGTGAAATATATGCTCCAACACACTGGCAGTACACATCTAATTTCCACATGCATTAGGGAGAATTGTAAATATAAATCAAATAAATGCAGGCACAACTGGCCAATTCTAGTGAACACCACACACAGTTGCATTTTTCCCACCAATCCATAATGCTTCAGTAAGTCAGGTGCTTGGGAGGAAAGAACATCCACAAGCTGAATAAAACCCACTTTCACATTATTATTTTACATCCTTTTTTGACAAAATCTGCTTATCAAAAGTCAAGACCAAGTTACTTCCTTGGAGTGATTTTTTCAACTCAACCAGGTAGAATTTGCTTTTGCTACTCTTACAGAAACATCCCTAAAAACCCCAAAAGCTGACACAAAGATCACCTCCAAACCCTGCCCAGCCTCCCCCAGGATGCTGAGTTTTCACACATGCTTGGAGCATTTTGCTGCATGCCAGATTTCCACGTGCACCTGATTATGCAACCAAAATATCCAGCCAGAAAAGTAAATAACACCAGGTCTGCAGAGTCTTGGGCTGCATCGTTGAGCAGTCAGAGTGGAAGTTCAGAATCTGCTTTGATGAGCACTTAAAATAAATCAGGGCAAGGCAGCCTGGTGGGTATTCCCAGCCCTGCAGGGGGAACTGGTGACTGACTGGGAACAGACTGGAACAGACTGGGAACAGACTGGGGACAGACTGGCTCCACAACTGCTGCAGACTTAACACCAATAATTTGCACTCATTGATAGGAAAAAAAACCAAAAATTCCACATACTATGGATCAAAACTTGCTTGAACCAACAACTGCATGAAAAGTGTTGAATCCAGCAGAAGCAGCAATGCTCTCATTGCCAAGGGGATTTAAAGTGATGATTTCAAAATACAGATATATGTTTGGAAAATCTGCCTCCTGCTTCATTATAAACCATAAAGCCTTTGTGTAGCTGGGTTTGCCTCAACTTTGCTGGACTCAGTGCAGCTTCTGAATAGGTTTTTTTATGAGGCAGGAGATGACAGTTAAATTAAAAAAAAAAATAACAACCCAGTAATCTAGGATCAGGACAGCAGCCAAAACGTTCAGGTTTATGGATTCAAGAAATGCTTTTTATGTGCCTCATGCACTGTTTATTCTCATGGGTCAGTTGGTGGTGATAACATGCAAATTAAAGATCTTTCTTGGACTTTTTAATGCCTCCTGTGCCCTTCACTTGGCTGGTGCAGGCAGTCTCTAGAAGTTCATTCAATGCTTCATTAGTGCTCATTCCTTGGGGAGAGCAGTGTTCCATCTAACCTGAAATGTTATTATGGATCTTTATTTATTTATTCCAGTCCTACTTCCAGCAAAATTGTAACTCATCCTATTCAAATCAACTTCATCCAGTAGGACCAACCAGTGGAATTATCTCCCTGCTTCTGTTATTATCCTCACATTTCAGCTTAAATCTCTGCTTCTGACTCTGAGAAATCATAAAAGAGGAACTGGTCTATAAATAACATATAGAAAGTTTTGACTAATGTGGAATGAACGTGCTCCTCTCACAATCTCCATGTAACCTCCATAATGTCAAGCCCCTGAGTGATTTTGTTGATTATGTACAACATCCTGACATGCAAACTCACAATTTAGCCTGAAGACATTTGCAATTAATTAATTAATCCCAACAGAAAATTATCAAAACTCATTCACCGGGCATTGCACAGCCAGCAGCAAGCACGAAGAGACTTTTTAACCACGGAGAAGAGGAATTCTTCAAGCAGAAACAAAGCCTGCTGCAGAAAACAAAATGTAAATCTTGGAACAAAGAAAGCTTCCTGTTAAAGCATGGATGCACAAGGAGTTGCCCAGGGGTTGCACGAGGTCCTTGTAGACCTCCTTTGATTGCTGTCACCTTTCCCTGCAGGCTGAGAGCTGTGTCTGGCCTCTGCCATGGATAACCACAACAGCTCAGCCCAGCTCAGAAACACTGACTGGAGAGATGAGCAGAAGAGCCTCGACATCTGCAGGAGGAATTGATGCTTGCTGTGCTTTTTCTCTTGGATGGGCAAGAATTAAACATTCCTATTGCACAAAGGGAGCAACACACAAGGAGGAGCTGGAAATCCTCGATTTGGAGGTGCTTTTGAGGCTCAGAGAATCCTTTATGAAAGGCACAGGAATTGTTTGGTGAGGAGTTGCAGCCCCTGTGGAGGGGCTGATCACAGGTGATGGAACAAATGTGACACTGCTGCTGCACCCTGAGCAAGCCTGGCCTTACAGGGACTTGGGTGGGCAGAGAGAGACCAAAAATGCTGAGCTGAAGGAGGGGGAAGGAGGAAAACCCATGGGAAATACAACTAAATACAGCTGCTAACAGCTGGGGGGAAAGATTGGGCATTAACCTTCAATTCTGCAGCAGCAATGCAGCTCTGGCACAGCCTCTGCAGGATCCTTCTTCTAAAATCCTAAACTTTCAATCCCACTGTGGACGCTTTCAGAAATGCACCTTTTGGAGCTGCTGTGCTGAGAGACAGTGAAAATAAAAAGGCAAATCCAAGAACAACCTCCTGTGCACACTGGTGCTGGGTGGTGCTTCAGCTCTGCTGGACTAAATAGTTTCTGAACAGGGCTTGTTGATAAAGAACTTTTTATAAAGTAAAACATATAAATTAAACAGAATAGCAGTAATCAGGTAAGGAAAAAAATACAAAATATCAACATCAACAGAACTTGAAATATTTCAGAGCAAAATGTCAATTTAGTCAATCTAAAAGGTATTTTGTTTCAATGGAGAAGGAGTGTCTCAGTGTTGACTGTTTTACCCTTTTTTGATACAAATGTTCTGAGGAAATAGCTGCTCTGAGATTTGAAATGTATCACTCTTAATTTCTTTGAATAAAATTTCATCAAGACCATCACTATATTGAAAGTGAGACATTTGGACCATCCCCAGGTTTGGTTATATCCACGTTTTTGTGCAGAAAAAGCTTTTGACCAAAGTTTTCCTTCACCCAGTTTGGTTTTCTTTGTTGCCTGCCAAACCCACAGCAGAGATTTTTAAATTTTTATTTCCTTTTCCTGTGATTTTTCCCACCCCACCCCAGGAACCTCTCCCACCAAGGAAAGCTCCAGGTTTTGCTCACTGGTGAGACTGGAAGCACAGCTCAAAGACCATCTGCTCTGCAGGATCTCATTCTTTCCTTCCCCAGGATGCTCCAGGGGGAATTTTGTGTCTTCCTGCTCCAGTCAATGTCAAACTCAGCTGCTGGAGTGGTAGGAAATGTGGCAGGACTAAATCAGGGTTTCCCAAATAGATTTCCTACATGCAAAATTTCAGTATTTAGCATTTTCTTGCCCTCAAATCAGACATGTGTAGGGTCTGAGGGACACCAGAATGTTTGAACATTTGTGCTAAACCTGACCCAATCCAACACCAATCCCTCCTTTCCCTTTGGAATTATTTACCACATCTGCCACTAACCCACCCAAGCTCCACCACAGCTTTATAAACTTTTTAAAACTCTGCAGAGATTTGAGTGTTTTGTTCTCATCTCTATTGATTATTCTTCTGAAAAATTAACACAAAATTCAAACTCAAAGCTCTTTACAGCAGAGAAATATTTCATTAATAAATTCCTCAGTGGGATCTCATCCCATCCCATCTCCTGTCACATGAGCAGGAGCCACCACAATATGATCAATATTTAAGACTACACACCAAATTCCACCACAGATTAAACACACAATGAATTATTTTTTGTTTCACCCCCAATAATGGTTTTGAGAGGCTTCTTTCATAATTTTTACATTAACTTTCTCCTTCAGGTCTGGGACACTTTGAAGAATTGATTAAAATAATAACTTCCTGGTTATGTGACTCGTACATTGTGCAGCTTAACATTTTAATTCCTGGTGGTTGAGGCTTCCTCTGCATCTCACACAGCACTTTCCCAGTTGCCTCAATTACTTTTCAAGCAGCATGTATATAATAAGGAATAAAGGAGTGTGTGATTGGACAACTGAGCACAGCACAAGGAATAATTTGCTGAGTTTTGTTTATACTGGATGTTGAGAAGCCATTGTAAAAATTAAAGGGAGGAGGTTTAACCCCTGAGCCTGCTGGGCATTTGCACATCCCCACTTCCTGCTCTGCTCATTAACCAAACACAAACCAGTTCTTCATTTACATTTTTATTTCTTCTAAATCTGTCTGTGTTTAAGACACAGAGAATCTAAATATGTGCAAGATTAAAAAAAAAAATGCATTAATGATATAAATCTGTCCAGAGCAGCTCCTCAGAAATACACATGGAGAACATGATGATGATGCAGTTATAAAATCCAGCCCTTGGATTGCAGGTGTCCATCACAAACAGGCACTAATTAGCATTACAGAGATGTTCACACTGAGCAGATGATGAAAATACTCTGCAGTTCCCAAGATATGAGAATGAGTTGTACAAGTCACCTTCTTTTAAATTAAAAAAAAAAAAAAAAAAAACCACAACCAAAAAACCAGCGAGTTTTACCCTTCCAGCTCAGTTCTAAAAAGGGGAAGAATTTCCCTTGGTTTTCCTCTTTTAAAATATCAGAAGGATCAGTTTTCATCTTCTCCATTTTTGATGGGTCCCTCAGAGGTATCTGATGGATTAAAAACTTTCTAAAACAGTGGCCAGGCAGGGGCAGGGAAAAAGGCAGAACTGCCTGTGGACACCAGGGCAGTTCAGGGAGTGAAAATCCCCATTATTTCTCAAAGCTGGTTTTTTTCCTAAATTGTATTTTCACCAATCTGTGCTAGATTCTAGTTGCTTCAAAGTCAAGTGAGATTTGACTGGATATATGAAAAAAACCCAAAAAACAACATATCCCTAAAATCCCTGAAGGAATCCCCTTTAAACATCTCACTACAGCTTTGCTGGGACCATAGACATTGTCACCAGAATATTTCCCTGATGAAGTCAGGTATCTGTGATTCTGTGATGAGTGTTTAGAGCCAAATTCTCACACAGGTGTCTCTCTCTGTCACTACAGAGAGCAAAAACGACCCTCAAGAACCTGCACATGCACCAAAGAGGCAACATCAAACCAAGGAGTGCTGAAAACTCAGCAAGTACCTTTTCTTTTTTTTTTTTTGCATTTAATGACACAAAGAAAACATTGTTTCTCCCATAGCCTCAAGAAAGGAAGTACTAAAAGATCATTTTTAAGTATCATAACAATTTTCACACAGCAGCTTCTGTGAAAAGGGGTCCCAGTTATTTAATCCTCTGGATGCAAGCGATCCTGGGATCAATCCATTATGTGAGTTCCAAAAATTGAAACAAGAGGCACAATTCAGGCCTGAGACAGAGTGTAATTTACCTCCCCAATCCAGTAGCTGGAGGCTTCAAAGGGAAAGTACAGCTGAGAAGAAAGAAAAACACAGTGGAACAAATTATCCACCTAAATGATGTAAAGGCACTGGAATCCAGCCACAACTGTAAGATTTCGATTTTTTATACTGTACATTAGAGTGTAAAACACAGGGTGACAGGTTTGGTAAACTAAAAGCCCAGCACTCTGTTCCCACCCTCCAAACAGAGATATCTGAGATTGGATGAGTCAGAGTGGGCAAAGGAAGGAGTCAGAGCTCTGCTATTCCAACCTGACATCTCTAATTCATTTAAGACCAAAACCAACTCAGGAAAGGCACAGAGAGCCACTCAGGCCACCCCTGAATTTGCAGGTCTTCCCCTTATCTGCTGTAATCTGATTTAAATCAAATAATTTATGTTTGGATAAAACCCTTTTTTTAGAATAACATCTTGATCAAGATGAGAAACTGTTCTTTCACTTCACAATTTTTTTCCCCTCAAGGCTCAATGTCCTGTTACTTGATGCTTTACCTCTAAGGTGAACCTAATGGGTTTCTCCTCCTCTCTTTGGTTCTTCCCATGTCTTTCCTCACCAGATTAGAAACACATATTGCATCCTGTGCCCTGGAGGCACCCAGACATGCAACCAGGTCACCTCCCTTCTTAAAAAACTGAGCCCTTCAGTTCTCACACCAAGGAATATTCTTCACAAACACAGCAATATTTGTGAGCTTTTTCATTATTCTTCCAAAAAAAACAAACCAAAAATTCATTTGTCTTTGCTCTGCTCTCCATACTCTGACACAATGAAGGTCCCTCCCTTGCAGGCCAAGTTCACATAAAAATCAGGCTCAGTTTTAACGTGGGTTCAACTGGTGAGTTGTTATTTTGCACATCTTCCTCCAGAGGTGGTTACAGGGTGCTAATTGTTCATTTTAAACTTTCAACCTAATTTCTGCCAAATGAAGCCAGGATGAGTGTGAGCATTGATGAGAAGTGGTGTTTAGTGCAGGTCAAAAGAGCAAGGATGGTTCACAAAGCTTTGTGCAAACCCTCTGCAAGGAACCTTCTCGTGCAGGTTTCCATATTTCCACTACAAAGTCCTGATTGCTCTCTCATCTCTCTCCCTTCACCTTTCCCAACACATCTTTGCTCTTTCTTGAAGGTCATTTGCCTACGTGTCAGTCCCATTCAATTCAAAATATGTGCTCAGATAGAAAGAGAGGAAAGATAAGTTAATTTATTGTGATAATATGGAAGATTCAAAGAATTACTTGTTTGCAAAATAGCGATTTTCCTAAATTTACAAGGCAATGGTCAGAGCCAAGAGGAGCTGCTCTTGATGAAATGCATGCGAGCACTGAATGGTTCTTTCCTGTGCCTTTATTTTACTAAACTTGTCACACCAGATTTTACACTTCCTTCTAAATTATGAGCAGAAAGATCCCTTTGTTTGTCATTTTTCCGCTTTGCTGGATATGGATCAGGATCAAACGGTGCAGCCAAGTTCCCATCCCCAGCTCAGAGCATCCTGAGCTCCCAATCCCTGATGGGGGCATTGCTCACAGCCTGCTCCTTCCCTTCCCTTCCCTTCCCTTCCCTTCCCTTCCCTTCCCTTCCCTTCCCTTCCCTTCCCTTCCCTTCCCTTCCCTTCCCTTCCCTTCCCTTCCCTTCCCTTCCCTTCCCTTCCCTTCCCTTCCCTTCCCTTCCCTTCCCGGAACTTCCCTTCCCGGAACTTCCCTTCCCTTCCCTTCCCTTCCCTTCCCTTCCCTTCCCTTCCCTTCCCTTCCCTTCCCTTCCCTTCCCTTCCCTTCCCTTCCCTTCCCGGAACTTCCCTTCCCGGAACTTCCCTTCCCTTCCCTTCCCTTCCCTTCCCTTCCCTTCCCTTCCCTTCCCTTCTCCCTTCCCTTCCCTTCCCTTCCCTTCCCTTCCCTTCCCTTCCCTTCCCTTCCCTTCCCTTCCCTTCCCTTCCCTTCCCTTCCCTTCCCTTCCCTTCCCTTCCCGGAACTTCCCTTCCCTTCCTTTCTCTTTCCCTTCCCCTCCCCTCTGCACACAGCTCCTGTTCCCTGTCAGCACCGCCTGCAAAGCTCAGAGCCTTTATTTGTATTATTTGGATTACTTCACCCCTCTGGCACACACCTTGCCCTGCAGAGCCCTCGGTGCTGTCACTGCTCCTGCCTGCCATGGGTCACCAGCACAGCGCTCCTTTTCCTGCCTCCAGGCATGGAAAGCTGCTCCAAACAGCCAGGGGAGGAAATAATGCTGGGAGCATCTCTTGGGCTGAGTTCCTGTCCTGGAGGCTTGTTCTGTTATTCACAAAGGGGAGCAACCAAACGGAGCAGTAACCTCCCACCTCCAGCGGACAAATAAACCCATTTTTCCTTTTTTTTTTTTTTTTTTTTAATAATTAGCACTCCCAGTTTTATGGCTGAAGGGGGGCAGGGGGTGCTGCACATCCTACAACAAACTGAGCATCACAGTGAATGTGCTGTGAGGGCAGCAGGGACAGTAAATCAAGAGAGCTGGAACAGGAAAT
The DNA here is from genome assembly GCF_009819885.2 of Catharus ustulatus. Lineage (NCBI taxonomy): Eukaryota > Metazoa > Chordata > Aves > Passeriformes > Turdidae > Catharus > Catharus ustulatus. The sequence goes on along the minus strand of NC_046237.1, from coordinate 2,731,844 downwards.
CCTCACGCACACCCGAGGTCTGCAGTGACAAAGAGCACAGAATTATCCCAGCACTGCCCTGGCAGCCTCTCCCAAGGTGTTGCTCGCTCATGCAAAGAGCCCTGATGTTTATGCATCACACACCTGCACACACACACACCAGGTGTGGCATTCCTAGGTGTGGGGTGGCCCAGATTTGGGGTGAGCTGCCCGGGCAGGGCTGTGGCACAGCGGGCACGGCCGGGCACTCCCAGCCCCTCTGCTTGTCCCAGCACCTCCCTGGCTCTGCCTGGGACACGCTGCTGCCTCTGAGTCACCTCCTCACACAGGGCCCAGGGTTTGAGGTGCCCAGATGGGAGCAGGACATGCAGGGCTCCCTGCAGGACCCTCCTGCATCCCACCCCAGCTGAGCACAGCTGGTGACGGGAATGGTGCAGAACACAACACCCAGTCAGGAATGGTGCAGAACACACAGACAGGAATGGTGCAGGACACCCAGTCCAGGCAGGAATGGTGCAGAACATCCAGCTGGGAATGGTGCAGAACACCCAGCCAGGAATGGTGCAGAACATCCAGTCAGGAATGGTGCAGAACACCCAGCCAGGAATGGTGCAGAACACACAAGCAGGAATGGTGCAGAACACCCAGCTGGGAATGGTGCAGAACACACAAGCAGGAATGGTGCAGAACACCCAGCCAGGAATGGTGCAGAACATCCAGTCAGGAATGGTGCAGAACACCCAGCCAGGAATGGTGCAGAACACACAAGCAGGAATGGTGCAGAACACACAACCAGGAATGGTGCAGAATACCCTGCTGGGAATGGTGCAGAACACCCAGCCAGGAATGGTGCAGAACACCCAGCTGGGAATGGTGCAGAACACCCAGCCAGGAATGGTGCAGAACACCCAGCTGGGAATGGTGCAGAACACCCAGCCAGGAATGGTGCAGAACACCCAGCTGGGAATGGTGCAGAACACCCAGCCAGGAATGGTGCAGGACACCCAGCCAGGAATGGTGCAGAACACAGCACCCAGCCAGGAATGGTGCAGAACACAACACCCAGCCAGGAATGGTGCAGAACACAGCACCCAGCCAGGAATGGTGCAGAACACAACACCCAGCCAGGAATGGTGCAGAACACCCAGCCAGGAAGGGTGCAGAACATCCAGCCCAGCCCTGAGCCTCTGTCCCTGCTGCCAGGGCTCACCTGGCAGTGCCAAGTGGGGAACAGCACCTTTACAAGGAGATTTTTTTCACCACTCCTGGAGAACTCTTGCTTTCAGCTTAAATCTCCACACCCTCCAAATGAAATGCTTTGGAAACTGCCATAATCCCAGCACAACCTAACATAGAAATATTTTTCTATCCCCTCCTCTTCTCTCTTTCTTTAAATTTGCCCTGGTGGTTTTAATTTGTTGCAAAGTTGGTGATCTTGGGCAGACATGCACTATGCAAGTCCTTTACAAATATAAAACCAGTTTACTGAAAACTACTGCATAATTATTGAATAAAAGACTATTTGAAGAGATATGATTTCAATGTGACTTTTCAGGAAACTACAGGAAGATTCCTCAAATAACTTTCATTTCTCATTGAAAAGGTATTGTGAAATTTTGTGAAGTATTTCCCTTTTTTTTTGTTTTAGAATAGTGGCAACTTTAACACACTAATAAATCTTAATGCAAGACTGTTTCAAATGTAATTGTGCTAGCTGTAGGCTAGATTACAGGTGTCCTTTCAGACACTCCAACTTGCTGTATTTACATCTTGCTGCATCAATTGTATGGCTATTGTAAACTTTATATTATGCAAGGTGTGTAATTAGACAGCCTCCCCAGCTCCCATCACAAGTGCACACCTGGCCTGGTTCTAACAAGCACATTCCTTCTCAAAATGACTACGTAATTAGAAAATTCCACTTGCTGGCCACAGCTCTGTGCTCAGCACACGAAGATTTTACTGTGAAATGCGTTACCATTTCTCTCACAGGGTCACTGGACACGCTGTGAGCTGCTCATTGTTTTTAATCCTAACATGACCTTTATACTAAATACAAAAAACAACCTTGGGATTGAAAAGCCTGGCATGGTGTCATGAGCACAGAGAATGATTTCAATGAGCCCAGCGCTGTTTGATCAGTCCTCCCAAGGTGCTGAGTCCTCATTTCCTGCAGGTCCCAAACTGGAGTTTGGAGTGTCCCAATTAAAGCTGGAAAGGGAGGTGTTTAAAATCTGCAGCCACTTGGAGAAACCTCACTCTGAGAGTTTCCAGCTTAAGATGCTTTGTCACACTCGTGAATCTCTTATAGGGAAACGTTCAAAACTTTGTTTTCCTGCATTCACACATAAACACCGACTGCCAAAACGCCAGTGGAAACACAGTGATAATTTTATCGCTGATTGATGGAGTGGGGTTGATCAGAGATGTGTGTGAGCAGTGCCCCCTCCCACCCTGAGCAAACAGGGATCAACCACGGTAAAAATGTTAATAAACGACAGGGAATACACTGCAGGCTCCTTCTGTCCTAGAAGGGAGAGCTCAGGAAACACAGGAAAATTTACAGGAAGGTTTCAGGACTGGGAATTACTGGAAGTGGCAGCTCCTTTCACACACATTGTTGAGGATAGAAGGGAGATAATTGTAAATCATTACAGAAGAAAAGGAGAGTGCCAGATCCCAAGCCCACAGAAATCCTTTGGAAAATAAAAAACCAAACCAACTAAAATAAATGCATAAATGCTTTCCCACACTCCTTTAATCAGAATTTTAGATTCATCTATGTGATCTGTGAAATAGTGGTTATCAGATTAAACCCCAAACTTCTCAGCTTAGTAACAGGGCCCCGTGAATTCACACGAATAAAGGGGCCAGATTTATAGGCAGATATTTTAATTCTAAAACAGTTAACATAACAGTCAAAGAGATGCTTGGTTACTTACACAAAGGGAAGGCTATAATTGTAACATCTTTGCTCTAAGGTGAATAATTAAGTAGATTCCACTGACAAAAGGATGAGAAGACTGTGCCTCGGGACATTTAGTCAGTAGAACTAAGCAACAGGTTACAGGGAAGCAAACAAGGCTGTATTTAATCACAAACCTATTGACTCAATTATTTTCAGAGCAGAAAAAAAAATTTGATTCCTAAAATGAGCAATCCTTGGGCAGTTTAATAAAATGAGGCAGAATGAACAAATTCAAGGTCTCAGATGTTGTTACAACTTTTTATGTCAGGGCATCCTTTCACTGTTCTATCCTCTTTTTCCCCTTGACTCCTAATTTCTTCACAATAAAGGTTGTAATAGTAAAAAAAAAGAATATATTATATATTTATCCTATTGTTCAGTTAATGAAGCCCTCCAACAAAGTTCAGCCATACAAATTAATATGCAGAAACTTGTGTTGAAAGAATAAAAGAAGCTTGTTACATATTTGCATTCAAAAGTATTTTTCATCATTGCAAATTTAAGTATTCATAAATAAAATTGTAAAGTTCTGTTGTGAGAAAAAGGCAGAATTCCTGTATGGTGATGAAGCCAGAATTAACAGAACTGCTTGGGTCTGTAGCATTTAGGTAAGGCTGGAAATCATCTCTCCACTGTTTTGTGCAGACCAAAAGGCAAGGAGAGGACAAGGGACCTTTCCCACAAAGTCTCCTCATATTCTTAGCATTTATCCCCCTGGAATCCGCCCTTCTCCCAAGGGAACGAGGAAATTGTCTCCTGCATATCCTTGCTCTTCTCTGTGGGCTTGCATCACCCTGGGATGGCACTCCAGGGACCATCTGGGGCTGCAGGGCTGCTCATCCCTGAGCAGGGATCCAGCCCCAGCTGCTGGATGTCTCACAAATCCCCCAAAACCAGGAGCTGTGCACTCAGAGATACCCTAAAGCCAGGCTGATGTCACCTTGCCTTGTCTCTCTGGGAGAGGGGCAGGAGGTGGTTCTTGGGGGGCAGTCAGGGCTCAGCTCTGATGAGGTTTGTGGGGTCAGCACACACACAAACACTGCAGGAAAGGATCAGTCACATCAGCCAGCCCACAATCCCGGGGACACAAAAGGCAGGAAGGCAAGAGAAGGTCTGGATGGGCTGACCCAACATCCATCCAGCAGGACTAACATCTTAAAAGAATGATTTTTAAGCTTTTCTTTTCCATCTCCTATTAATTTGTTTGACATGACCTTATCAGGACTCTGCTAGTTATGTTCTGCTTTCCTTATGTAGTTGTTTTCTACAAAGTGAAACTGCATATAGTTGTCTCCTTCTGTTATGCCTTCACTTCTGCAGTGCTGAAACATTAAAACAATTTGAAGGATATGACAACGAAGTTCCTCAGTACAGTGAGCATGTGGATTGATATGTTTTGATTTTTTTCTTTAGAGAACAAGACTTGTCAGTGCTCAACTAGAAAAGCTGCCAAATACATCATCATCTCTCATTCACTATGACCCAGGTGCTGTCAGCCCAAACTGACTGTTTTCAGTAAAAAGAAAAAAATCGCGTTGGGTGAGTTCAAAACGGATCCCAAGAGGTGCCAATTAGGAAGCATTTAAAGTGCAAATTCTAATGTTAATTCTCTGAGTTCATTTGCTCTGTGTCCATTACCAAATCTCCAGTTTAAAATGCACTTTACAGCCTAATTTTGTGCTACACAATCTGTTTCTTCCCTGCTCCACACACTCTTACAGTTGCACGTAGGACTAACAAATGCATTTAAATATTTGATTTGCTGCCATTAGCAGGAGAGAGGGAGAAGAAAAACTTAATGATGGATGATATGATACGCTGTGCACAGAATGCCTTCATGCTATTCACAGCACATTATTATCAACATACCTCTTCCCATCATGTGCATTTTTTAGGGAACTAAAGCAAACAATGCCACTGAACCCAGAGAAGATTCCCTAGTAAGAGGGATTAAAGTCTATGGATCATAGAAATGCTGTTGAGTGATCAGTTTTGTTCAACTCTTAACTGTTTATTTTGGTCCTGATTTTCCTGCAGTAAACATCTTTGCATTGAAATGTGGGGCTTTACTACCTTAAAAGGAGCAGTGAAATGTAATAAACATCTAAAACCTGCTTTTATATACCTCAAAACCAGTCACCTAAATCACTAACCTAACCACTGCAATCATCAGTGTAGCAACTTAATCCTAGGAGAAATCCAGATGGAAGGGTTGAAAAATATCTTTAAAAATATCTGTATTTTAAAATGTGTTGCTGCCAATGCAAGGCAAGGGGTTTTTGTGAGGATGTCAATGCTCCTTTACCATTTAGAAATAAAAATATACAATATATGCAGATGCTTATATTATATTATATTATGTTATATTATATTTATTATATTAGATATGTTCTGCACATTTTGAATGCTTTTTTGCAGCTTCTACTCAGTGTAAAACAGCAAAGTAGTGAGCTGTACCCCAAGGGCCCAACCTGGCACAGGAGGGGAACGACCCCAACCTGGACCTACCACCAACATGGATATAATGGATATTCTGCACATGGAGAAATGGAAATAACTTATAAATGATCCTGAAGTCATTGCTGATATCAGGATTCAGCATTTACAACAATAACATCATCTGAACTAAAGGTGCTCCCACTTTTCACGTGGGTTTTGAAGTCACAGTGCAGTCAATGCATTTTGCATTACATGGTTTATTTTGGCCAGAACAACATCAGAAAAAGCTAGCTTTTGACACCTGAATTTTTCCAGTTTCTAATGGGAAACAAAACCAGATCAGGCACCTGATTTATATTTGATGGCAATGAGATATTTCACATGCTAAAAAAAAAGTATATACACAAATGACTGCAGCACTGAAAGGTTTCAGTATTGAAGATATTATGTTTGATGATTTGAACAGGAATCCAGAGGCACCCTGTCCTCTACTCTTCATTAATAACAGAACCCTACATGGAGAAAATTGCCTTTAAAAATTGAGCTGAAAACCCTCAATGTAATTAAAGGAGCCTCCCCTTCTGCGCTACCATTTTCTCACACAATTATTCACCACATTCACAATTTTTTAATGTTCCTCAAACAATTTGCTTTACTTGCTTAAAGAGGCACCACGGGGTTAAAGGGATGGTGCAGATCTCCATCCCCAACTGCTCCCTGAGATGTTTTTAGAGGCAGAGATGCCTGGCCCTGGTGAGGAGATGCCATGCAGGGAATTCACTGCCAGGCAGCTGTGCCAGCCCTGAGCCACAACAGCCCAGAGCTGGACCAGGGCTCAGACACAGGAGGAAACAGCCAAGAGAAGGAGAAACCTCCACAGAGCAAAATTTAAAGTATTCAATCACTCCTCTGGCACAGGTCAGACCAAACTCGAAGTGCTTGATGCCCTGGGTGTGTTTGGTCATCCCTGCTTGCTTGCATTGCTCCACATGAGCAGCTCAAGGACAGGTAAATTAATTAATTCCCCAGCATTTGGTGCAGGCAGCGTGTGCAGGATTGCCCAGCCAATGTGAGACCATTTGGTCAAACAACATTTGCAATTTGTTTCTATATTTAGGCTGCTTGCCTGCAAAGTCCCACACAGATATTTAACAAGGTCAGTGGATGGGTTTGGGTGAGTGGTGAGCAATTTCTGCCATGGTCAGAGGCAAACATGATGAATCAAAGCAGTTTATTTCTCTTACACCTTCAAATGTAAAAACACACAACCCTGAGAAACACCCTGTGAATCTCATTTCCACCCTAGTGTTTGATAGAAAAGAGTGTCTTTCTTGACCTTTTGGGAAAGGCTATAAAAATATCAAATTTGATCAAGATTTTCAATTTATAAAAGCAAAAAAGCCCTGGAAATTTCTTTCAATAGAAACTCAATTTCTTCTTTTCTCTTTTTAGATAAGCAACATCCCACAAAGAAAAACCAAAGAACAACTGGAGTAGAAAAGCACTACACAGATAATTGTTTTGGTCTAAGTCTACATCAACTCTGATGAAGACTGAAATCTTGCATGCAAAAACCTAAGCAGTAGCTCCATTTTAATAGCCTAAATATTCTGAATTTTCACTTTCCTTAGATAAAGTACTTATTGGGACACACTGTTCCTATAGCATCAGCATTGTTTTGAATATCTATAGGCATATTTACATTTTTCCTTCAGAGCTATAAGCATTGTACAAGATGCAATAACAGAGAATCACAGATATGGTGCTATCAGGAAATACGGTTTTTTGAGTCCTTTGAAATCCAATTGAGTTTAAATTGTCTTTTTTTTTTTTTTTTTTTTTTCTTAAAGCACTTTCCTTTCTTAAGGTTCAAACCAAGTCTCAGAAGGGTCAAATCTTTTTCTTTTTTATTTTTTCAGTAGCTACTGACAGGAGCCCTGGTATTCAGCAGCGCTCCCAAAGGCTCTCCAGACCCATTCTGCCTTGTCGCTGACGGGAGCTTGGAGCCACAAAAACCCAAAAAACTTCAGCTTTCTCCAGCACTGCTGAAATCAGAAAATGTGTGCTGAAAAATCCTTGGAGCACAGCCCCCTTCCAAGGGGTGTCTTTGGTGCAGGAACACGCCAGGCTCCCAACAGCCTGCGATGGAAAAGTGTCCTGAATTCCAAGTGCTCTATCTCGGCTCTATCTCCACATGAGCTCTAGCCTGCAGAAACAGAATTCACTGTTCCATGGACAAGTTCCAGGAGCTGTTTCCGTGTGTGGTGAATGCCAAAACTGGGCCTAGTCGGCTGTTATTAAAATGTTGCTGTCAAGCTATTAAACGCTTGAAAAGCGCAGAATTAAAAGGAGCTTTATGCATGCACTCCCCACGGTGTTTCTAATCGTGCCATTGATGTCTGCAGATCCAGTTCCCTGAAAAAATTTAGCTACAGTTTGTGTTTATAAATCATTTCTTTTAAATGCTGCCACCACACCACCAAATCTCAGGCCTGGGTTTAATGTGCAGCTTGAGCAGGAGGGAGATTGTGCTCACAGATTGCAAGGCGTTCTTCAAAGGCACTGCAGAGCACAGGTGCTTTAGGGGACTGCTCCTCCCTGAAACAGGGTGTTTTAAAAGCATCCCAGCCTCCAGTTGGACCAGTTTGCACTGGGAGCCTGCGAGAAACTCCTCCTTCACCTGCATTGCCCCCGTTCTGCATCGTTCCCATCAATTCCCAGGACTTGCCACAGTTCTGCTATCCAGCTACTGAAACAAATGGCTGAAAGCACAGAATTTACTACCTCTAAAAATCTTCTTATCTTTTCATCTTTTCTTGTCAAATGAAAGGATTTCCCCCCTCTTTTCATAAGATATATTATCTTTGCAAAAGACTTCTTGCTGTCTTTTCATTTTCATGTTCAATACCAACCCCTTCAAAGAATAAAACAATTTAAAGAATAAAACCAATGCCATCATTCTTTTTCTCATCACAGAGCAGGTGACTTTCAGAGATAACTAGAGACACATGTACAAGGAAACACATACAGGGTGAGCAATGCAAGAATTGTGAGTGAAGGCATGGAAAGCAAAATTACAAAGATTTTTGGGAAGTAAATCAGAAGCATCAGAAAAATTAGGAGAGGTGAGGGCACAGCAGCAATGGAGTGGGATCTGGGCTGGCTGCATCCTTGTGGATGAAATGAAAGCATGGATGCAAAGAACCAAGGGAAAAATAATCATCCTGTAATTGGCTGCTCACTAAGGGAGTCTATCAATTAATGGCCACAAAAAACAGGTAATTTGTGGGCAGGGGTGTTGAAAAGATAAACAATCCAGACTGAATAAACCATGTGGAATCTGGAATCCCTCCATGCTGGGGAGATTTCAGTGATTTCAGAGAAAAGGGAACAATCCTGAGCACCCATCACTTCCAATGGCACCAGTCAGGCTGAGGTCTCTGTTTTATTTAATCTGGACCAAACACCATAAATTATATGGAAATTTGCAACTGCCTGGGGTGTAAGAGGTGAGAAGATTTAGGGAGACTTCAAGAAATGCAGCAAAAGGCACATTTTCATTGCAGAGCTCTTGGAATAACCCAGATCAAGAGAACCCAATCCAAGCACTGACTTTTGCCAAAGGTGATTTTTAAGCCTGTCCTCACCTAATCCTTGAGAGAGGAAGGAATCACTGGCAGGATGATAAATACTCTTTTCTTCTGTGAGATCTGTGGGAGCACCCTTGAGAGGAAATCTCACGATCCTCAGGCAGACTGCACTTCACACTCCTAATTCACAATTATTTTGTTCAAGTGTTTGATACAAGATAGAAAGGGTTTGATATCTAGAAAACCTTGTGTGTAATAGCCTCCTGACAGATCATTACACGAGTCTAATTGAATTTAGATCATGAGATATGCTGCTCAGAACTCGTTTGCATTTCACTAGAAATGAGATGATCATCTTTACACAGAAACTGTGACACATATTTTCATGCACATGAAACAAATACCAAAATATTCAGGTATTTGTGTGCTCTATTTGCATATAGTTGCTACCTCTGTGTAGGAACCAAGCAATTACTGTAACAGGTAATTATGTACTCACATGTAATTTGCATAAGAGGGTAAAAATATCCTACAGTTCACTCATTCTGTGGATATTTGGGGAAAGAAAGCAAACAAGAGGTAGAACAAAATCTGCATATTTGCCCAGTGGACACAAGGAAAGAAAAAAGAAATCTCCATTGTTTTCTCATAAACAATTTCCCCTTTTCCCAGAAAATGTATTTATTCTCATGTTACTAAATTCTAAATAGCAAGAATAAACATATGCAAACAGACAAAACATTGCTACTTTTCTTTTTAGACCTTCTGTAGTATGTGAATCACAGCCTCTTGAAAAAGCTCTCTAATTATTGCCATTTTTACTTAGTGAAAGAAAAATTTGTACACACACAGGCTTATAATTGATTCAAACAGAAACATTCTTTTTTACCCAAAAGGGAATATTTCTTTGAATTATGGCAATTATTTAACAAAGAAAAGTGTCATTCTGGAATGAAAATCAATAACTTTAATTTAAAAAACAAAACACTTCAGCATTCACCACTCCTTTCCTTACTTTGTAGGATAAATTATCTGCCAAACCTATATTCATGCAAATTTTTGATTTCCTTAAAATGTCAGGATTTAAACACTTCGCTGGGAAGAAAGCCTGGTTATGCATCCAATTCCTTTTCTAAACTCCATCTGTGGCTAAGAAATTCCTGGAATGTCTTGCTGCTGTGCTAGTCATTAGTGGGTCACTGCAGGCTGCCTTCATTGCAAAAATTTATAATTAATGGGATATCTGAGATTTGGATCCAGTGTGTGGATGTTACAAAATACATCACAAGTTTTCATAAGCTTCACAGAGAGCTGTTTTGCTTGTCCTACAAGTCCTCCTTGAACTCCACCAAAATATAAATTAACTCCCAGGAAATGAAGACAATTCAGGTTTCTGGTACCTGACCATGGTGGGACAGAAATTGGCTCAGCAATTAAACAACAAACCCAACTCTGGTATCCCTCCCTTCCCTTGATACACAAGTGAATCTCCCTTCCTCAAATTCTTCTTATATTGTAGGGGAAAACCTCTAGAAATTCATTTTCCCACTAGACACATTCTGCTCTAGGATTAACTAAAAATAGCATTATGGGGTTTTTTAGCCCTAACAGGCAGCACAATCCTATTTTATCTTTGTGTGAAAGACTTTCTAACATAGCTACAGCCAGCATTTAGGGAAAGGTACAGCTTCCTTGGGGGACAAACCACTTAAATCAGCTCTTACAGCAACGTGGCAAAGATCTGGGAACAGTAACCCAATGTAAAACTGTGCTGAGAGCTCACAACCAGCAGGTAAATGAATATATAGAACTAATGTTTAGTGTTTCCTGTAGTGTTTTAGGCAGTAATTTGGATTTTTTGAGTGTCCACTCCATCCTCTGCTGTGGCTCCCAAGGGGACAGGACAGGGACTGTCACCCCATTCCCAGCTCACAGGGAGCAGCCAGAGCAAGGCACTGCACACCCATCCCATGGGAACCAGCCCTTCAGTGCCTATGCTAAATCCCAGACATGTTTATTCTCTAATCCCAGGGCTGGATAACAGCAAACAACTGAGTCTCCATTAGTTGCCCAACAGGATGGGACAATCATCACATGGTGCTTTTCACACCTGCTTCCCTCTCCTTTTATTTTTTGGGAGGCATAATATTCAAACTAGAAGAATAAGGCAATGCTGTACTCCATTTTAGCCATTTCCTTACATCTCAGGCAACATTTGATCTTTTTCTCCCCACTTATCTGACATTTTTTCTCTGTTTAATTCCATATTAATTAGCTGATAAACCCAAGTTTGAAGGAGATAATAAAAGGTTTCTGAATTGCAGAGAAAGATGAGGAACCCCATTAGTTTTTCTCAGATTGATTTTTTTTATACCCTTTATACAGGGCTCTATAAAACGTTGGGTTTGTTCCCTCAGTGTTCCTAGTTTGTTTGTAAAGCCCTTCCTCAGCTTAAAGCCAACAGTTTGTCACATGAATGTACTGAGAAGCAAAACACCTCCACGGGATTCTCAGCACTGCCAGACTTGTTTAGGACCTTCAGCACGTCCTCAGCCAAGCTGTGCCTCATTTTACTGAGCAGAACGAGAGGTGTAATCACAGAGTCTGCAGTTGCTTCTGGGCTCAGATGAAGAACTTGTCTGTGTTCACTTCTAAACTGCTTTTTTTGGCAGAGTTTAAAATACAGAAATGAGAGTTTTGTATGTTGACATAGTATGTATATATATTTGTTTATTTGTTTATTTTTATTTCTATTTGATAACTATACAGATTCAGCGCTCCAGGTAGGAGAATTTTAAGCAAATGGAAACAGATAAAACAGCAACACAGAACTTCCATAAAGCAAACTGTGAAAGTGATGTCTAAGCTTTAAAATATCCCACACTGCATTAGACAGGGAAGTTCTGTGTTCCCAAATCCCTCCTTGCAGACACTGCTGCTCCATGGGGCAATGGATGCTCGCACAAGGCACTGGGAATTGGTTGTGCTGAAGAATTTGGGAGCAAAATGCAGCTCAAAGTGTGGAGAGCAGGGAGGGAAACCCATCCTGAGCTGGAAGAACAGAGCACAAACCTGGCTCTGACCCCAACACCCAAATTTAAAGGGTTTTTCCTTTCCCCTCCTCGGTGGAGTTTGTTGCCACTCACTGCACTGACCTGTAAATCAAGGCCTGACCTTTTTTCTGAGTCCAAGTGGGAAAGCAGATGAGATGCTGGGACAGAGGCAGACTTTTAGCCTCAGAGGCTGGCAAGGGAGGCAGAAGTGCTGTGCCTGAAATCTGTGCTGGGCCATGACCAAGGCATGGCTTCCTCCACAGCCATCCACAGACTGTCACTTCATTTCTGCGCTAGGAACGAAGGGTGGTCTGACACATAACTCATTAGGAAAAAAAAATTAAATCAATATTCCTAAGCCTCACAAGAAAAGAATGTATTTGAGAGTCAGATTTTTTTCAAGAAGAAAGTCAAGTCCAAATGCTAGTTAGGCTTGTCTGCAGCTGTGAATTGTGCATGTAAAAATATACACTGAGACTTCTTTAAACATGGAGCCAATGTTATAAAGAACTAGATGTAATTTTCCAAACAAAAATGCTATGGTCCCTACCTTAATTTAGCTGACTGGTTTGCATGCTCAGAAGATATTCACACTTAGGGGTAAAAAAATTAATTTATTTTAGACATGTAAAATTCTACCATTTCACACCCAGAAAGGGAGGGTTGTGTCTTCCAAGGGAGAGGGGAGCATGCTTAATATGATCACCCTAAAATGGCAACCAAGGCCTCATACTGGAGCTAATGCTGTTAATTTACTCTTTTAATGTGAGAAGAACACAAATTATTAATCTATCAAACCATTATCAAACTAACATCATATTTTTTCTACCAAACATATTGTAATGTTTTCTCAGCACGTGAAGAATTCAAGACAGACCCTTCCATAGTCAGTGCTTGTCCTAAATTCACTGATAACTCAGAATTATACTAAATCTATTTTACTTTATTTGTTTTACTACATTTATTTAAAGGTAATCTTTTGTTGGTTCATCTGTGTCTCAAGTCAAGTGACATTAAAGTTCCTGTAAGTTTTCTTCAAAAAACAGATCTTTCCAGACAGCCAAATAGAGATTACAGGTAAAACAACATCCCAAATCATTTAGAATTTCTAAACTCTCTCTCATGCGATCACCTTTATAAGGAGAGATTATGGTAAAACGAAAAATAAAAATTAAAATGAAACACCTTTCCTGCAAGGCATTTGCTTTTAGCAGGGCCTTGGGTTCCTGTTCTCCTTCCCCAGCACAAGCATGGTGAACCCAAAGCCTGCAAAGGGCTAACCCAAGAATTCTGCTTCAGATTGTGACTGAGCATTAGTGACCTGTACAATGACAAAAATCATTGAACCAGTCAAGGCAATTTGTGATGAAGAATTACAGGGCTGGAAGAGAAGTGAGCTCGGAGCGCTGAAGAACCCCAGAGTCATCCTCTCTCCTCAAAGCTGAACGGGCAAATCTTCCCCCAGCAGCCACGTCAAATCTTCTGCTAAAGAATGAAATATTTAAGTGCCCTCACAAAAAAAACCCCAAAAAACAAATCTGCATCTGGAAAGCCCTGCTTGGAAGATCGCGGTGCTTGGAGCTCGCAATGAAACCGCGTTTGGCAGAGTTACAGAATTACATTTCAAAAATCCACTTATTTTTCCAGCCTCAATGCTCCTTTCTGTGCACGATGACAAAACTGACTCCAGTTTCAAGTGCACCTGTCAGAGCTGTCAGCCATCAGCAGCGCCCTTTTGTTGTTTGGTTGTGCTGCCAGGCTATTCCAGCATGTTTGCACTGAGAGGAGGAGGTGTCATCTGAATATGGCAAAACAAAACTGTGACTCACTCAGCAGAATCAGACAGACCTTGCAGTTTGGAGTAAGGCACACAGGCTGTCTGAGACTGCAGACTCCTCCAGACTATCTTTCTGCTTGCACAGCACCAGCACTGAGCTGATCCCACTGCAGCAAAATAACAAGGTGATGAGAGGAGCCCTGAGCAGGCAGCCCTGTGAATCAGCACTGGCTCCATGCATTGCTCTCCCAGCCACAATTAACACCCAGCCAGCACTACAGAGGTGGCAAAGCAATACTGGAGTTAATATGGTGTGGCAAATAAAGGAATACATTATATTAATAGAGCAAATGAGGAAGCATCTAATTCATTTGGATGTGTACGTCAAAATTAAAGCCATCTAAGCATTCACTTATATTTTTCTTTCACTGATTTTTTTTTCTTGCTTATAAATTTGTGCCACTGAACCCAGGCATTTTGTACCCTGTGGCAACTCCTGGAAGTTATAACAGTTGAACTAATGAGATCTGTGAAAGCACTCTCTCTTTGAGAGAGGAAATGATTTTTAGTCAAACAGTTGAATGTTTTCCCTACCATCTGCACAACCTTTTGTTAAAACACCTTCTATACCAAGACACCTGATCAAACAGATGGGGGAAGAAAAAAAGCCTTTGTTAAAAGTTTTGGCATTCTGTTTCTTCAATTAGATTCTTCCAATAAGTTTTCAGCAAAACCAGTCCTATGGTCCACATATTTTTAATCATAAATCTTTTGCCAAGAAGGAGTAAAAGGAAGCAATTCATGGTGCCCTGAGGTGTCTTTATCCATCTGAAATGACACTACTGCAAGTTATAGAGCTGTAGCGTGGTTTGGGTCAGAGGGGACTTTCAAAATCATCCAGTGCCACCTCTGCCATGGGCAGGGACAATTCCACTGTCCCAGGCTGCTCCAAGCCCTGTCCAACCTGACTTGGGACACTTCAGGGGTTCAGGGACAGCCACAGCTGCTCTGAGCACCCTGTGCCAGGGTGTCCCCATCCTCACAGAGAATTCCTCCCCAATATCCCACCTAACCCTGCCCTCTGGCAGTTTAAGGCCATTCCCCCTTGTCCAAAGTCTCTCCCCATCTCTCCTGGGGTCCCTTTAGGTACTGGAAGGTTCTGTAATGTCTCAATTTTCTTCTCCAGGCTGAACAATCCCATCTCAGCCTGGTTTCTTAGCAGAAGTGCTCATTCCCTTCACTCCAGCACGTGCCCACCCCACAAAACTTGGCAGCCTCTTCTGCCCAGGTCCCCTGCTCCCCACAGCAGCAGTTCCCTGAGTGTGAAACACACTGAATCAAATAGAGCAAACACTGACTGAAGTACAAGGGAAATGTCAGAGAGGTGCCACCTATGCACCACTGATCCTTGAAGGCCTGGGCAAGCATCTGTTATTTTAAATGTTCAGTGCAGATGTCAGTCCTGGCCAAAGACAACACTGTGATACAGCTTTGGGTCAACACAGAAAATCCAAAATAAAACACACAGTCTCTTGATACTTCATGTTAAGTGCTCAAAATTCAGGTAACTCACAGCATTGCAAAGGAGTGTTTGTTCATGACTAAATGTGTGAAATTCAATGCTGGCAATGCTGTAATCAGGATTAGGTGTGTACTGATTATGTTTATAGAGAAAGAGTGTGGCTGAATTATTTTATTCTCTTGCCCTGGAAAAGATCACCACCTCCTAAAAAAAAAAAATAGAAAACAAAAAACCCTTAAATGTAATTTCTTTGCTGAGGATGGATTGCCAAGCAGCTTGGCAGGGCTCAGAGCCCTGCACCAGGCTGGGCAGCGGGGTCAGGCAGGATTGGCAGGGAGCAATGCCTGCCCCAGATGGCTGCAGCACCGAGCTGGGGCCCAGGTGCCAGCTCAGCTCTGAGCACATCAAAATCACAGCACTGCTTCACCTCTCCAAACAACTGTGCTTTTAAAACACCCAACCCAAAGGGGTGTCAAAGCAGGAGCTCCTGAACTCTGGCAGGGCTGGGAAGGAAGCACAGAGAGCCAGGGCAGTGTTGGGCACATCAGGCATCCTCCTTGTGGTGCATGGAGCTCCTTCCCCTGGGCTCAGCCCCTTCTCTGGAGTGGCACACGGGGCCATTTATGGGGGAAAAGCTTGGCAGATGCAGGAGCCAAGTGCCAAGAGCCTGGATGCATTTTCCCCTCAGCACTGCCAGCAGTGGCATCTGGGTGCATGGCTGGCTCCTCGCTCGGGGGGGCCTGGCCTCAGCTCTGCCAGGCTCTGGTGGGTCAGTCTGCCTCTGAGCCACCACAAACCCTCTCTGTGCCCCCTTCTCTCCCACAGAGAGGATTTTGTCCAAACACACTCTCCCAAAGAGAGGATTTTGTCCAAACACACTCCCCACACGCTGTGCCCAGCGCCGCGCGCTCGCGGCAGGCCCGTGCGGAGTTTAGCCTCACTTCCATTCCATTCCATTCCATTCCATTCCATTCCATTCCATTCCATTCCATTCCATTCCATCCCATTCCATTCCATTCCATCCCATTCCATTCCATTTAAATGCAGCCTGGCTGCAGGCTGGGCAGGAATGCCAGGATTGTTGCGTGTCAGGATGGAGACACGGTGCCAGCAGCCAGGCCCAGATCGGCACAGGGCTGTGTCACGTTTACCTCAGCCTGCACAGGCCGGGTCTGCAGCTCCGCGTTTGCATGACTAACTACGAGCCTTATGTACATTTACACATTCATTTATGCTGCCAGGTTTTTGTATATTCACATGGTGCTACATGTTTTCTGGAAACTCGAGTTCCTGACTCTAAGGTGTTTGGGATCTCGCTGGGGAATCCAAAGGTTCATTAACATTTCAGAACTACACGCCTTATTGGAAACAGCACACGATTGTAAAACAACAAAAAAAACCAAACTATGGAATCTGCATTTTTTTCTTCCCTTCACCTCCACATCATTTATCATAGCATAAAGTCTAAACTGTTCTTCATGTCATGTTAGTCATTCCAAAGCTGGCTGTTCCCATTGATTCCCCTTGCTTTGAAATGTGTATTCTAAAAGCAAATTTTGACTTCTGCCTTATGAAGAAATTTATCCATAGAAAATAAATGTCATTCTTAACACATTTCTGTACTACATTAATGTCTTCAATTTTTTAAATATTACTGTTTTCCCCTGGATTGATAACTCAGTAAACTCAGAAGTGTCTCCTGCACTGTCTGCACTGCTGGGGACCTCCAAGAGCAAATGCAGGGATGATGTTTGAAGTGCAGGAAGCACAGAAGGGCTCGCACTGCAGCGCACGTAGATCCAAGTGTGGGAATGATTATCCTCAACTTTTCAGCTCTTTGATGCATTGTGTGAAAGATACCCACAAATCTTAACCAAAAGTTTCCTACATTAAAAGCACAGCCAAGCAGAGGAGCCTGGTCTTCTGGCTGTGGAGTTTTGCCTGAATATATCCCCATGTGAATACCCTGCTTTGAATGATGTAACATGAAAGGATTGTCTGCATTGTGCAGAAATTCTGTTTCCCATTACTCATACTTGTAAATGTATCTGTTCTACAGCTCCCTAAGACATGAACAAGCCTTAGCATCAGAAATATTCCTAACACATTTTTAGGCAAAACAGAACCAGCTAGCTGTTCCATGATATTAAGTAATTCTTTCATGCTTTGCAATGCCTCAGAGTCTCAAGATAACATTTGGATGTGTTTATGCAATTTCTGAGATTCCTACACAGGTATTGTTGGGTCTTTTCCCACTCTGACAAGAGCTTTTCCTGGGAAGCCTGATAAACTGCACTGCTGACAGCTACACAGTGTGGAAACAGGCAGGCAAGTGCCTCAGATGCTGGAACAAGAAAGTATTCCAGCATTTTTAGCACCTGGGACTCCTGCTTAGTAAACATCCCCACCCCAGCTGTGGCATGGAAAAACTGCCATCTCTGTACATATTTTACAAAATATAAAAGATGGACAAATAAAAGAAAATTAGGATTAAAAAAAAAACAAAGTAAGGAAAGAGGAATTTTATCAAAGTGTGACTTAGTTTGATCTCTGAGCAGTATCACTGCTGCCTTCAGAGGACTGTGATTGAGAAATGATGTTGGACCCCCACACTGAACTCAGTTTGGGTGAAAAAATACAATTGTGCATCAAATTTTGTCAGATTCAGTTAAAAAAAAAAACCAAAACCAACAAACAAACCCACAACAGGGTCCTGTTTGTAATTTACAACTACAATAGAAGCTTTTGCTACCTGAGAATTTCAGGCAGGAGGTGATTTTCACATTACCAAAGTACCACACACAATCTTAAGAAAGCTACAATACTGACAGAAACTGCCTTGTCCTAGACATGATCTACTTCAAATCCAGCTTTTAAAAAGGATTATAAGGAAGGAGCTCTAATGGTAAATCTCCAAATCACTATAGACTAAGCAATTCTTCCTAAATGGCTCCTTTGGGCCTTTGTGCTGAGAGCAGAGCTGCAGCTCTCCAGGATCCCACAGACCTCCCACCTCCTTCCTGCCTCCCAAAGCTGGCAGGAATTGGCACAAAGGGAAGATGATGACAAAGATCTTCCCCAACAATGAGGTGGGGGATTAGACATTGCGACTGCAGTGGGGCAATCTGGAAAAATCTAACCACGAGGCAGCAATTTCCAAACTGGAGGGAAGATTTCAACACCGGCTTCACGTAAGTGAGGGAAGACAAATCTTTGAGCTGCTCTGCTTTGCAATGGATCTGAATGAAAATCTCTAGATGTGATGGCAGATCCTCTTTCAGAAATATGGGATTTCACATGCACAGGGTTGTGTGTCCTTTTTATCCTAAGGAAAATGGGATGGTTGAACCCTTAACATCCTGTTTATCTCACCAATGTTCATTCCCTTCAGCAACTGGGCAAAATGTCCCTCATTTCTTAATCAATAAAGCAGTACCTGCTCTTTCCTGCTTTTTGGGGCATTCATGATTTCTCCTGCCTGCAACAACTCATCTACTTGGTTATTTGTAATGAATCCTGGAAAATGTCCCAAGCTGCTTGTGAAGCAATGACTCAGGACAGAAAGCACAGTTTAAGGATGGCACCTGTATTTCTGCCCTGCCCCATCTCACATCAAGCAAAAGCAAAGTCACCTCCACTCCTGTGCTGTGTGAGCAGGGATAAGGTGCTTTGGCACAGAACATCTTCCTAGCTTCACCACAGCTCTCCTAACAAGGAGAAGGGGAGACCTGAGGCTGCCTCAAGGGGTGCCCCATTGGTTTTCAGCACACCTCAACACCTTGCTCCTCTCTGCAGACACTCCAGCACCACGGGGCTGAAGGGGAGCTGAGCACTGGAGAAACAAGGCACTGCTGGGCTTGCACTCATCCCCACGAGCAGCACTGGGAGTGGTGCCCAGGGAGTCTCCCCCCACACTGTGGAGTTTGCAGATGGATCATTCACCTCCACACATGACTCACTGCAGACCTGAGCCGAGCATCTGTCACCTCTGCCAGCAGATTGAAGGAGACAGAGGCAGGCTGCAACACACCAAGGGACTCAGCAGGGAAAAACCTGAACATATGGACTCGAGGGGAGGCCAGGGTGATCTGCCTGTGCACCAGAAAAGCTGCACATCTCACAGCACATGATCACTCAGCATATCATGGCAGCATGACTAAAATAAGCCTTGGTGACCTCTGAGACTCATCATCATTATAGGTAACAGGGGAAGAGTAGAGATAAAGGACCAAGAAGAGGAGAAGAGCCAAGAACACCGTTCTTCTGACTATCAAAGATGCCATGCAGCTTCTCCTGCTAATGCAGCACAGTAGGACACACTGCTTGGTTTGCAGGAGCACAGGCAGCCACAGAGCCTTCATTACATTCAGATCCAAATGGCACCAAAACCTACTGGACTACACCAAAAGACATCATTTCTCCCCTGCTGCCCTTATCAATTTGCACACTATCTTCTAAATTTCTCTCCTCAATTTCCTCTTTATGTACTTTCCTAAAATTTTTGCTTATATCTACTTTCCAGTAGCAGTGGTTTGTAATGAAACAGGGGCTGGCAAGTGCTGGGAGCTTGGTTTGCTCCATGTTTTCCATGGCAGTTGTGTTTTTATTTTAACTGGAAGCAGTAAGATGGTTCTAACCGGAACATCCACAGTAAAAGGGGGTCACACTAAACATGCCAGACCTGTCTGGGCAGGTCTAATTTAAACACCAGCCTTTTAAGAACGGGACTGTCTTTGAATGAGATTTCTTTGTACTACTGAAGAGAGCACACACCCTTTTCCTGCTGCTTGATTAAACAGCACTTGCCCAATGAATAGATCTTGATCAGGAATAGAAAATGCATGGAGCTGTCCTGGGGAAAATGTGCTATACCCTTTCCCAGACTCACCTGTGGGAAGACATGTGCAGCTATATTGAACACACAGGCCTTTCAAATCAGTCCTCTTGCATCTGGACCCCTGCTCTGTCAACTGTCTGTGCCTTTAAAGTATTCCCTTTGTGCATTTGAACATCACAAAGCATTAATGGCAGTGGAAGTGTCTCACAGGAAAGCTGTACGTTCAGATTTGGCTTTGCCTCTGCAGGGCAAGCACCAACCAAGACATGAACTGTTGATGGTTGTAGCCCAAAATCCCTCATCACAATCACAGCAGAAGGCCTGAATGCACATTTCACTGCTCTTGCAAAAGTGGGTCCTCCCTTGCTAAAAATAACCCTGACTTTACTGCAGGAGCAGTCATCCTTCACCTTGTTCCACTCAGAACCACACACACCAAGGGCAGCGAGGCAGAAAAGCGCCAGGGAGGAGCTGGTGCTCACATGCAAGGTGAGGATCACAAGTTTGCACTACTGTGCTTTGCTTTTGCCTGTTTCAGGGACTTTGGTTTCTAAAAATGCACTAAGTTCACGTGAAGAAAGCATAAACTCCACAGCATAAATACATTCTCATTAGATTTCTACAATAACAAAGGATAACAGAAAATTTCACTCCATCAGGGCAAGAAAATTTGCTGCCTAGAATACAGAGCTGGATTCTCTCTGCTGCCTGCCCCAGTTTTCCTGAGTTATCTTGGGGAAATCATCCATCTCCCATAGAAATGAGCACGAGCTGTTGCAGCTCCCACTAATTTGAGGACTTTGCTGCTTCAACACATTTCAAAAATTCACACCTCAGCCTCATTGGTGCAAAATGGAAAGAACAGCATTTCTTGACCTCACAATCCAACCATGAGGACAAACATCCTCGGTTTCAAACCACGGAGTGTTCCATGGACAGCAGCGAGGTCAGGCTGGCCCCCATCCCCAGGGTGACTCACTCCTAGGAGAAGGTGCTTGCATTCATTTGGAAGGACAACAAGGCATGACTCAATGGATCAAAGCGATTTATCAGGGGTGAAATCAGCACCTAATGTTAAATTCTGAACTTCTTTCTGCCAGTTCATTTCCATATTAGAGCTTTCCATGGCTAGTATTAGCTGAAACTAGACCCACTTGACAGGCAGAATGGTTAATCATGAGATTATGAAATTTCTGCAGTGGCTCTGGTAAACATTGTACAAACTGGAAATGATTTTTGCAACAATTTTTGTTTTTAGCATTGCAGTGTATTTGTTCTCTCTACTTTTTGAAGGCTTCAAGAGAGAATTTTGGGAGGCACTCCTCCACCACTCTTTCTTCATCCACACACTCAGCTCTCAAGGGGGTAGAGGACAAAGCTTGACCATGCTGTTAGAGAGAGGGTTTTAACTACTCAAAACTTTATATTGTACTCTATAAGCATCTGCCTGCCTCTTTGGATGGCAAATAGGGATCATTCTGCAAAAAGAACTCTTTACAGCACTTCATCCAGCTTAGCCCTTGTCTCCTGATGCTTAGACAAACAGTTTTTGGTTTATGTAAATAGTTGGTGGATCAAATTTCCCTGGCTGCCACACCCAGCCCGCCTGAATCACCCAGGGAAACATAAAGAGAGTCCCCTTTTTATGCACTGCTTTTTCACCAAGGTACACAAGAGTTGCTATGTTACCCTTTCCCCACCAGCAAACAGATTTTTCATTCTGAAGGAACTTTTCTGTGGATCAACCCACTGTACAATGCCTGGTAAAGTTTGATCTGGTTAAGAGGAGGAACACTGGGTGTGAAACAAAGCAAAATAAATGCTCCAAGTGAGCCTTGGTTTCTGGGCTTCCACGTTGTTGTTGCCACCACCGAGTGCTCCAGGGTCATCTGCTCTTCTTGCAGCCTCCCCATGTGCCCAGGAGGATTGAGGCAGCTACAAAAGTCATGGAGAAAAGCCTGGATGAGCCCCAGGAGTTCACTGCACGGGCTTGCCAGCTGCCATTAGTTGGGTCTGCTCTTCTGGAAAGATCAATTCAAGGCAAAGCCAGCTGGATCGAGGGCAGTTTCAGCTCTGCAGTGAAAAATGATGGATCAGGAAGCAGCCCTGGGGCTCCTCTCCATCCATTCCTGGCTGTCCTGCCCTGCAAAGCCTCCCCACAGTTATTGGGGCAGCAAAGCCCAGCACACCTCATGTTTGGCCACAGCTCAGCTCTGCTTCCCTCCCCCAGGAGCCAAGGGATGCATCCCTGCCCTGGTTGAACCTGGAAAAAGCTCTCTGCTGAGGTGCTGCTCACTGCTCAGAGTGGGGAGGAGATGCAGACCTTCTGCTGATGCTTCTCAAAACTTCAGAAATCATTTCTAGATCAAAGCCTTCTTTTGAGGCTCAAAGCTGAAATGGGGTGGAGAAATGATTTTTGGATGTTTCTTTTCACATGGTGATGTCTCAGAAAGCCTCAGCTCCAGTTTTAACAATCAATCAGCCTCTCTGCACTCACATTGCCTCACTTGAGCTACCAGCAAGCAATCCCAGACTGAGACCAGCCAAGAGCTCCCAGAGATCACCACTCTCCATCCCAGTTCCTCTGGACCCCTCAATCCCAGCCCTCAATCCCACCTCCAGCCCAACCTCTGCCTCACAGCTGCTGCAGGAATTTAAAATGACTCTGAAGAACAAAGCACTGAGCTCTGAATTCTCTATGGAAACCTAAATGTGATCCCTGCTACGTCAGCAGCTCACCTAAACTTTCCAGCTATCACACACAAAAGCCAAACCCAACCACAGGTTTCATTGATGAAACAGAGGGAAATTGGACTTGCTGGAGTTGTTCTTACTTATTGGCCATTAGAAACATGAAATGCTTTGTAAGGGTTTGATGGATTGCTGGAGAACAATTCCATTGTTGGGCCAGCTCACTTCAGAGCAGAGTGTATAGACTGAAATCTTTTCTGTTTGTTTAAACTCTTTATAGAAATTCTTACATAGTTGTGGTTAAACAGTTGTAAATACACTTGTATTTCCAACTGTGTAACTATCTTTGTTCCATCACTCTTCTAATGCTTTAGCTTTGCACAATTTCTAATTTTTTTATGTGAAGTATAATATATTGATTTGTCTCAAGACTCACTGAATTCTTTTACTTCATTAATTTTGTTGACATATTGCTCAGACTGATTTTGACTGTCACTGTGCTTATTGGCAATGTGGAGTATAAAATGTGATGTGTAAATCACATAAATCACTGCAATGTGTATTTTACTCTTTGTTGAAGGTGCAAGCCAC
This sequence comes from Catharus ustulatus, assembly GCF_009819885.2. Lineage (NCBI taxonomy): Eukaryota > Metazoa > Chordata > Aves > Passeriformes > Turdidae > Catharus > Catharus ustulatus. The sequence goes on along the minus strand of NC_046237.1, from coordinate 2,708,397 downwards.
AGCACTTTCTACACAATTTCTAGAAGGTATCTTGGCACTGTTATGCTTTGAAACATTGAGATAACCAGAGAATAAAGCTCCTAAACCTCAACAATTAAAAATAAAAAGAAGGGGAAAAGAGGAAAAAAAAGAAGAAAACATCTCTGGGTGGATCTTAACTACAAAGCCATTGGTGATCCATGCTTAACTGGAAGAAATGGTGAGGAAAGAGAAGAGGGAGAGGTGTAAAGAGAAGGTGGCATCAGGTGGGCAGGGGCTGGACAAATGCCCAGAGCTCAGGGCAGAGCTGCTGCTGTGGTGCTCCCTGTGGGAGCTGGCACAGGCTGGAAATGAAGTGATGTGATACATAAATCCTCAGCAAAACTGGCTGCACACACCCAGCTGAAAAATGTAAGTAAACAATAATTCCTGTCCTTTTTATATCTATTGCTTCAAGCTGGAGCATGCTTTAATCCTTCATTTTATTTGATATCATTTACCTTATCCAACACATATAAAAGGACATGTTCTCCTTCTTAGACTGCCTTCAACTTTCTATGAAACTGCCTTTAAGGAGTAGGCCAATATTTGTACAGCAGATAATACCTAAAAGGGGCTCCCCTGTCTGGATAGGCAGAGAAAATTCCCTTTTTAGGCCTGCAGCATAGAAAAAAAAGCACAGTATGCTTAGAGAGGCACAGTCACAGCCACATATTTGATATTCCTTGCATGTGTCCCTCATGTCAGAAAACTGAGGACTAGGTGCCAAAAGTCACTCACTTTTCAGATGTGACATGTCTAGAAACGCCCCCATCTTTGAACAGAAACAATCAGGAGCATTTCCCCCTTGTAGAGCTTTCATACAGTTGGGAGAAATACAGGGTTAGAAAGTCCCCCATGCTTCAGACAAGAATAGAGAGATTGACAGGGAACAGAAAAGTGGTGGAAAATAGGAAAAGCAGTTAAACAAACGAGCCTGGAGAACTGGGTTCTGTGCCTGACTCCACCTCAGGAGCTTTGTTTGGCCTTTGGCAAGTCACTTATCTTCCCTGTTTCCTTAATGTTTTTATGGAAACTCTCAGTCAAAATCATGTGCTTGTACAAGTTAGAGACCAGCACTGAGGCAGTAAAAGCATCTCTGAGTGACAGAAGAAAGAAAAGCAGAGAGTAAAACGATGGGAATTGCAGAGTGAGAAGCCTCAGCTCTTGCTCTCAGTGTCTGACACTGCTCCTTTATCACCAGCATCCACAGAAGCCTGGATTGCTTTGCCTCTAAGGGCCTTTTTTTATCTCCTCTCCTGCACAGGTTGGGTTTCTCCTGTCGGGAGTTTGCATAACCATGCCACAATCATCGTGTGGCACTGCTGATCTGGCACCACCATCATCGTGTGACACTGATGATCTGGTACCACAATCATGGTGTGACACTGCTGCTCTGGCACCACAATCGTCGTGTGACACTGACACCACAATCATGGTGTGACACTGACACTGCTGATCTGGCACCACAGTCATGGTGTGTGACACTGACACTGCTGATCTGGCACCACAATCATGGTGTGACACTGCTGCTCTGGCACCACAATCATCGTGTGACACTGACACTGCTGATGTGACACTGACACTGCTGATCTGACACCACAATCATCGTGTGGCACTGCTGATCTGGCACCACAATCATTGTGTGACACTGACACCACAATCATCGTGTGACACTGCTGCTCTGGCACCTCTGCCTCTCTGAGCACTCATCACCACCTATCTCAACATGGCCTCATTTTCTGCTTCTGCTTCCTGCAGGCTGACTTGGGAGAGTGGACTGCATGTGCTTTAAATTAACATCCCTCCAGTCACTCTCTGTTATCCCAGGGAACACTGCAAGGTTCACCTCTGATTGGGATCTTTGTTAGCAATAGTGTTATATGTATTCAAATAAAACCTACATGGACAGCTGCAAGATGCACAGCAGCTGCTTTAAATATTTCAAGGCCTTTAATAAATTCATCCTTCATAATTATTTTCATGCCCCAGAATGAATCTGTAATATCTGGTTTCTTTCATCACCGCAGTATTCAAGTTGCTGAAATAGTCTCAGTTGCTGACTTTCTTCTCCAGTCTTATTAAACCACAAAAACTTGTATACACCCAAAAAACCCAATTGCCTGTGGAATGGGAGAAGACTTTAGACTTCAACCAGCCTACTTGTAGCTGATCAAAAACCCCAAAGCAAGTGACATTGCAAAAGTTCCACTCTACCAGAAGAGGTTATCACTGAATTAGTGCTGCCCACACAGCTGGAAAGCTCCTGAGCAGCACAGTAAAAGAAATAACTTTTATCATTAAATCCTCCTGCAAAGGATCCAGTGCTCTGCTTGACTCAATTTCAGGAGATCTTACTCTAACTCCTCAATATCCATTTGGCCAATTCTAATCCTGTGATGAGGCAGAATGTCTCACTCTTTGCAGTGGTGCTGATGCAAGTATTGAAAAACCATTTGGAAAAAAAAAGACAAAAGTACTAATTCATTTTAAAATAATCTTTTCTAGGGAAAAAGCCATGTAGTGCTGTACATTTTAAGCTCAGAGGACTGGATAGACATGACAATCAATGGAAAGAAGGAAAGTGTCTTTTTGATGCCTAAATCTGAAATCACCCCTGCCTTTAATCCATCTAAACCCAGTACTGAAGCTATCCCAGGGAACACAGTTCTGGCCATAGAAAGTATGGAAGGGAGAAAGCAAGAGAAAGGCATTTCTCAACACATCAATAATTAAAAATAAATTAATACATGGACTGAAAAGACTCTCTCTGTCCAAACTTGTACCACAACCCTGCATTTCTATAAAACCTAGTGAAAAGAACACACTGTTTTTTACCAGTGTGAACAGTGATTTGCCAAACCCTGGTGTGCAGGAGGCACCACCACCCTGGTGTTAGAGATGGGCATTTTGTCATGACTGCATTGGTTCAAGGGCCCTGTTTGTGGGGCTCAGCCACCTTTGGCTTCCCCAAGAGCCTCCTGCCCTTCACACAGGTGGGACAGAGGCATCTGCTGCACACATTTCTGAAATTATCCCACTGGTGTGGGGTGCAAAGGCTGCTCACTGGGAAGTTCTTGCATTTCTGTAATTATTCCACTGGTGTGGGGTGCAAAGGCTGCTCACTGGGAAGCTCTGTGATCCTTGTTTGAGGTCTGGGTGCACCACTGGAACCTCCCTGTGCTCGAGGAGATTCCTCTCAGAGCAGGGAGAGCAAACAATCTGCTAGGAGAGCACTTTATGCTGTCTAACAATGTTTGTGTGTGTCTGCACAGATAAAAAACCACTTCATGCTGCTGCTCAATGACTTCTTTCTCCCTCCCTACTTGGATTGACTCCAAAGCCAGGATTATAACTGCTCTTTGCTAAGCAACAAATATTAACTATTGCTACTTCATCAAAATCCTGCACCAATGCATTTAACCAGTTTATCAGCCAGCAAGATGATATTTTCATATTTGCTAGCCTGGAGCTCCACTAAAATTAAGATCAACTGAGTACAGATATAACAATTATCAATTTTCATTCTTGAATAACAGCTTGAAATTGCCTTCAGGAAAAAGGAGGGTCCTTTGCTTTGGATAAAAAAAAATAAAAATTTAGATATAAAATTAACTACTTTTTCTTCCTCAGGCTAAACATGTGGTTAAGCTCACTAAAATTATTCAACAGCTTTACAGGTTGCATCCCTATTTGCTTTAGCTTTTAGGTTGATAAATGAGTAAGTGAAAAAAGCTGTCAGGTAGATTACATGGTGCTACCAGCCTGCACTTTTACCTATCTACAGTGAATTATTTCCTGCAGCCAGCTGAAACTCTACCAAGAGAAGTCTGAAGTACATCTGAAAAAATTCCTCCAAAACTGCCAAGTCCAGCTGGACATCAAAACTTTGAGTCCAGAGTTCTGTGCACTGTGGGTCACAGTGGAAGTAGTTTTACCTAAACAACTTAATAAAAAATGGAAATATAATATTCATTATTATGCTCAGAGAAATGTAAAAGTTTTGCTCACATGAAATTACTGTTAAGCTTAGAGGTAGACAAAAACTCCTGCGAGTTTCTTTTCTTTCCATGAGCCTGGCACAAATATCAGGAAGATTTTGTGGCTCCATCTTCCCCAATCCCCAAGCAAACAGAACAAATCTTTTATGTACTCTTTATAAGACAGCCCCCAAAGGCAAAGAAAACCAACTACTAGAAGAATAAACAAAAAAATGGCATTCCCCCCTCTTTCTGCAACTTATTTTTTAAATGGACAAGTGCCAGGTGATGGATTTGCATGCAAAATGAGTTTTCTTCTGTCACTGGAGAAAACAACACTGTTGGGTTTTTGGAAATTTATTTTTCTTTTTGAAGGTTTCCCACTGAACATACCTGACATTGTTTTAGTGGATCCTACCAACCACAGTGAGGCAAAACTGAAATAATGTCATCTGTGGATTGCTCAAAGCTGTACAAAGATGAAAGCAGCCCAGCTCTACCTTGCTCAACCTGCAAAGATTGCAAACTCCTTCTTCAAGGCACGTGTGGTGGGGCATTGCATGGGGCTGGGTATCCCAGGAAAAGGTCAGAGGCACTGATATCCTGTTGAGCAACATTTTCCATGACTGAGACAAATGCAGCATCAGATCAAAAGGGAGGAGGCTGAGTAAAGGATCAGCTTGCTATCAATTTGAAGACACAAGAAAGACAAAGCAATTCCATCAAGAAAAATTAACCCACATAGATAAGAGAGAGATGGTGAAACTGCTTCGAGATATGTTGATAAAACTACTTCATCAAAGTGGTAGATTGCCTGTAAAATGAAGTCTCTTAGTGAATTTGGAGAAATTTCCCCCCCCAGTGAAAACATTTCCACATTAAATTGTACTATTTGTAATTTCCAGATGTCAATTTTTATGGCTTTTTCTTTAGGTAACAGATCATCTTTCTGAAGTTTGAGTTTTAAACAGCTGAAGTTCAAACAACACCATAAAGCATTTTAATTGCATCAAAATAACTGCTTTCAGGGGTTTTATTTTTAACTCCCAGAAATCCACATTTTCCACCTTTTCCCTGAATCAAACCCAAAACCAGCACCTAATTTAATTGTCCTGCCCAGCTTTCCCCAGTGCAGGACACTGCAGGCAGGCACAGCTCTGCTGGTTTATCTTTGTGCCCATGGAAGAGAGACCCACAGAGCTGTAAAGAACCTTAACAGGAAAAGAGGAATTTTCCCACAGGAATCCCTGCCCTGAGATTTCAGCTCGGTTACAAACTGAGACTCGCAGGTGGGAGACAACAAAAATTCCATTTCTGTGGTACTAAACTCTGGATCCTGACAGAAGTCCAGGATGTCTTCATGTTTATCTTGGCAGCTCCAGCCCAGCCTGGGCTCCATGGCACAGAGCAGTTTCCTTCCCCACAACGTGCCAAATTAATTTTGTGCTGATTAAGCCGCACGGGTGAGATTAATTCCACAGTATTTGAGCAGAAGAATGAGTGGCACCTTCAGGAGGGTTATTCACAAGGGGAGCTGTTAGGATGAAGCCCAGCAGGGCTTTCCCCCCCTGATCAATGGATCAGGGCAGTAATTACAGGCACCATCAACATCTGCTCGGTGCCATTGAGAGCCAAGGTCCTGCTGGGCACGGGACCGGCTCTGCGATTGCAATTAGCACACCACCACCAGCCCTGCCAGAGCAACAGCCAGGAGCACTCAAAGGTTCATTTTCACAGCCTCAAAGACAAGATGCAGTAAAACAATGGTGTACTTGGTGAAGAAATTAATTGGGAATCTCTCTTGAAGGAGAGCTATACCACCTTCGCCTTCGTTTATCACCAAAGTTTTGTGGTGGTGACACATTAAGGAACTGTCTGGATAAAACTCCAAGTCTTTACACCTGCTGTGGGATACCTGATATAACAAAAGGTTCAGGTAGTAACTAATCCATGATTCCTCCCTTTGCTGGGGCAAAGCTGGCTCATTCTGCCATAGCAAGAGGTGTGCACCCCATGGATTAACACCTCCCATCCCCAATTTCAGTAGGAACCAGTCAACCAAATGTTTGGCTCCAGTGAACACCTTGACCACAAGAGATCAGTGCTAAACAGCTACAGCTTGGTCTGCAAGGGAGAGCCTTTCCATAACAGCAATTTTCCAGGAACTTTCAAACATTCATTGTGTCCTGTGTCTGGAGACACAGACACGCTCAAGCTTTTGTAGGTTAATGCAAACAGTGCATGGAGTTGAGCACAGCATTAGGATTCAGGCCCCTCTAGCTAACCTGCAAACAGAGAGGAAGTTCAGGATCACTGCACATAATTGTGGAGTTGGGGGAGCCAGCCCAACATTTGACTTTTCCCTTGATTCGGATTTCCCTGCATATAGAAAGAGTGGGTGGATATGGCAAGACATGCAGCACTTATATATCAGCTGATGTCACATCTGAATGCAATTCTAGATTTACTATTACAACTCTTCCTTCATCTAGGCAATAACTACCTGCCTGCTAAAAGGCATCAGATTCTTTTATTGTTAAAATGAAACCGGACCTGGTACCCTGGGGCAACTGATTTCAATCTCCAAGTTCATATGGTTTTTCTTGCTGACAAGACTGGTTTGAAGGGGAGCCAAAATGCCAGCAGCAGTTGCCCTTGCTAAGGAGAACCTTGAAAGAAGTTGTGAGGGCTGTTAATAGAGTACACACACGGAGTTTTCTGCAATAAATCCTGGATTAGAATCAGCTCCCCCAAGACTGCACACGGGATGAGGAGGATGCAGGAGGCAGTTTGGGGAGGAGAGAAGAAATCTTGGGTTTGCAGGACATCAAGTGTTGCACTGAGCTGCCAACATCCCTCAAGTGCAGGAGGTACTGACTGACCACCTGCAGGTGCAAGGACCACATTTTCACATGGTCTGAGGGCTCTTGCACAAAAGCAATAAAAACTTCCTGCACTTTGCTTGTGTCTGACCAGTTTTTCAAATATCAGGCCTGATGCTTTTGGGATAAACAACATCCAGGAAAGTCACCAATCCTAAAGTGAGGGAAAAGCTGGAAATTGTGTTATTCAAGATTTTTAGGGCATTTCAGAGTAATGGTGTTGCATTGTTGGCTGTTTCAACTTCTCCATTGCCTTGTGACCTGCTCTAATAGCACAAACCACTCTGCTGTGCATTATGCACAATTATAAATTTTCCAGACGTGATCCAGGAGGAGCATCCCTCTCTGCTCACCTCCTCTGCTTCCCCTGCATCCCATGGAACTGTTCTCTGTGAGCCTTCAGTTTTCATAAAGGAACTTCATCATAGACCAGGCTTATATTTGAGCTCTGGTTTCTCCTCCAGGAGGGTTGCAGTTATTAAAAATGTTGTTTTTTCCTTACTACTAAACCACTGCATTTGCAGCATTTTCTAGGGGTTTACTACGGGGTGTCTGTGCTAAGCAATTGCTCTGAATAATTGCACCAAACAGTTCCAGTTTTTCTGGACCTGCTGCATTTTTGTACATTTTGCAAACACTTTAGAACAAAAAAAAAAAAAAAAGAAAAGAAAAGAAAAGGGAAAGCCAAGAGTCTCTGCCATGCTTCACCCATTGTCCCCTTCTGCTGGGGACAGGGACTCCCAGACATGTGACTTCCTTGGCCACCCATTTCTAAAAGCAATTCCATCTATTTTGGCTCCAGGATGGAATCCCAAGCAAAGATGACTCCATGGTTTCCATCCCAGCCTCTGCTGTGTCAGTGCTGCATTGCTTTTCCTGGCCAAACAGCCCCAGGGCTCCCCAGCAGCTCCTCGAGGAGTTCCTGCTCCCCAGTCACACAACTGGCTGGAAATCCTGAGCCAGAGGTAGACAGGAACATTCCTTGGAAGTTTCCATATTCATTTCCAGGGCTCAGTATAAGAACTTATTTATTTTTACTTTTTCCTTTAAAATAGGCCATCATTTTTGACAATGAAACTCTGATCTGACAATATCTCATCACTTGAAAAAAATAGCTATTTAGAAGTCAATGATATTTTAAAAAGGATCAAATCAAAAGGATGATCACCTCACCCCAAGATTTGCCATATCTGGAGAAAAATCTTAGATGTGATTGTTTCACATTTTAATCTGTACCTCTTTTGCACTCTTATATTCCTGTTCTTACCAGAATTCATATGCATTTGCACTCTACTGTTCTATAAATGAGACAAAAATCAGATTGTTTGATTCAGAAATTCAATACAATCTTTTCCAGCCCAGCACACTGCTCTCTATGGTAACCCCATTTCCAAACAAACTTCCTTGCAGCTGGAATATCTGCCCACAAGTCTGTACAAACCTGGGGTTCAGTGCTCCTGACTCACCACAGAGTCCCTTCCCCTTTTACTGTAAGAACCTGGAGGGTGGAAGGCACTGCTAAACACTGTGAGATTCCTAGAGAAAAGACAATTCCCATTTCCAGAGCATTTGGATCTGCATATAAATAATCTGTTAATAGAGAGCCACAGATGGCTCTTAACTCAGCAGCAGAATAAATATAGCAAGTTTTATTTGATCTGATCTGAGGTGGTTGATGAAGCCATTTGTTTACAAGTGTGTTTTTTAAATAAGATCATATGCAGTGCCCAGAGCATTGTCTGGGTGCTCTTTTATTACAGTTTGTAAAACTCCAAATAAAAACGGGAGGCGAGCCCATCATTCTTTGGAGCTTTGCCTGTGCAGCAGTAGGGTTCTGGGCACATCACTAAGCATTCAAAACAAAGCAGAAAGAATCCAAATAGCAGATTTTCACAGCTATGAATTTGCACTTGTGCTCATCCCCACACAAAGATGACACAGCTTGCACATGTGTTTTTACTACTGCTGTTCACAGAGCTGAGGGTAAAGCAACAAATGGGAAACTCTGGAGATTTGCAGTTTGGAGTGGCCTTACTCTGTTACACCCACTTTTCTCTAGAACATTAAAGTAGCATCAAGTAACATCACAGTTTTCTCTAGAACATTAAAGCAGTATTAAGTCATATCACAGTTTTATGTGTGCTGGCCACCCTGCTGTTCTTATCGATGTCTCTGCCCAGAACAGGGTCGTAAATCTGTGACAGAACATTTTAAAAGAGGCAGGAGAGTCAATGTAAAAGCTTCTTTCTCACAGAATCCACGTGGGATTTATTTACAGCTCTGATGTGGATTCCTCCCTCATTTCTCTGCCCACCTGCTCTGTTTGGAGCCTCCCTGGTGGTCCTGCTGTGCCAGCCCCATGTGCACAGCACAGCCACTGCTGCCACCAGGAGCTGTCACCACCACGCTCAGACACTGCCCCAAGGCGTGGGGAATTATTTTACATCTACCAGAGGCAGCCAGAGCAGACACAGAAGGGCTGGTGTACCCCCCAGAACAAACATGATAAACACAACACCCACAGCGCTGGGAGGAGCGAGAGGATGCAGAACCCGTCCGGACTGCACTGGCATTTGGATATTGGTCCATGTGCTCCTCAGAAGATTGAAACAGAGGTGCAATACATCCACAGCACAGGCAGGCTTGCAAAAACAGCCCTCCTTGCCTGCCATGTGCAGCCTGTTCATCAAAACAAGGCATTTCTGTGCAGACACAGCTCCAGCCCCAGTCCCGCAGCTCCTGCACGGAGCTCACTCCAGTGGGACTTTGTGCACTGAAGGGAATTGTGCAAACAGTGATGGAACCAAATCCTGCAGCTGGAGGGGACACAGCCACAGCAGCCTCACACTGAGCACTCCAGCTCTGCATTCTGGCAGCTGGAGCAGGTCTGGCAGCACAGCTCTGCTCCCTTCTCAGTGGCACCCAGGGTTTCTTCTGAGCAGAGCAGCAAAGCTCCCTCTGAGCCTTGTGCAGGATATTCCAGGCTCATCCAGACCCCTCTTTCCCATTTCTGTCTGGATGAGGGCAGGGGAGGAGAGCAGATCAGCCAGCCCACCTCTGGCTGGTGTGTCTGGCTTCCTTTTGGTGTGATTTCATATAAAAACAGGCAGGGGGATACATGGGGAGCACATGTGAGCTCCCATTGCTGCCTCAACATCATTTCAATCCACTGACCAAGGTAAACTCACTCAGAAGAGCAAAGTGCACTTCAGAAGGGATGAGAAAATCGACAGGGAGAGGGACACCTGACAAATGTTCAATCACAAGAGAGCATCAGTTCTCTCAGTGAGACCTTGCACTTTTTCCAACACCAAAGCCCATCTGTCACAGGCTCCCTGTAAAAGCCCAGCTCTTTAGGTGGCATGGAGATACCTCTTTTAAAAGGAAAATAAAGTTTCTATCACTGATTTATAGAAAAACACACGAAAATGGGAGCAGGAAAATACTGAGACTTTCATGCTTCACCCTCTGCAGCTTAAAAAAAAAGAAACTGGAGTAAAAGATATTCATCCTCTTGTTAAGACAGTGAAAATTCAATGAAGTTTAGAAAGAGGAAATACTCATCCCTTTAGAGCTAAGCAGGGTAGAAGAGCCCAGTGAGCAGCATTAATAAAAACTCCAGCCCATTCCAGTGTCCTGACCTTAGTGCTGCACTCCTGCTCTTCACTGACTCCTGAAGCCACCTGCAGCTGTCCCTCAGCCACTCTGGGGACATTGTCCTTCAGAGGAGGGACATCCCAAACCCCTCAGTGCCCCTCTGCCCTGGCAGCACCGAGCCCCACGCCAGGCTCCGCCGTGTCCTTGGTGACATTGTGACATTGGCAGCTGCGTTCCAGCCGCCACTGGGGACGGGTGTCCCCTCCCAGAGAGACAAATTGGAAGTGGCATGTGGGGAATGATTGACACCACATGTAAGTTCTTATTCTGTCAAAGCCTTGCAATGTTGTTAGTTGTCAGACCCAACCACCCTGCCGTGGCTTTGCCACAATCCTGCATGATGCTCGATGTCTACCAGGCTTTTCAGCTGCCCACAGCGCTCACAAACTCCTCTCTCAGGGTTGTGCATGTACCTTCTGCATAGCCTGAAGTCATGCAGGCTTAGGAAAGTTTATTTGCTTCACAGAGGATGCTGTAAAAAAAAATGGATTTGCTTGTTGGGCTTAGAGGAGAGGAAGCTCTCTTAAATTGAAGGGGTTTTTAAATAAATTTAAAAATCTAAGGGAAAACTTGCTCATGTATTGCCAAACTCTGCATTCAATGGGCAGGACTGACAGGGAGAGGGGATTAAAAACGTTAAAAATAAGATTTCAAATCCTCCTTTTGCAGCATTCAGCAAATGCTCCTCAAAGTTTAACCTACCCAGGAACTGCCAGACCAGTTCAGCTGCTGATGGAAACAGTCCTGGATCCCTCCACCCACACAAAAACACAGAAACACACTTTGCAGTGCTGCCATGAGCCCAGAGCACTGGAAAATGTGCTGAAATTTTGTATTCCCAAAAAATATTCATAAAATGATACCAACAAAAACCAACAAAGAGAGCAATGACACACCTGTTGTCAATAACTTTCCTGCTCATTCGGTTTTGTACCGTGTCACCAAGAAATTAATTTTAATTATTTCAAGCCAGAAGGTTTTTAAACATTCAGAGATTTTTCTAAAACAATGAAAATATGGGATGTGGCTCTTCCTTCAGATCTGAGAATCTGTCCAGCATTAAAATGCTGAATAACTCAAAAAAAGACTTTAAATGCTGTGCACTTGAAAGCTCAGTGCTCTACACTTATTTAGACCCATGGTAACCCAACAGTTTCATGGTAACTCTTAATATTTGTTCAGTTATGATTCATTTTATATAGAGAGAAAACAAATCCAAGACTTCCAACTCCCCTTCTCTTTTGAATAATTTTCTGTCAATTGCTAAAGGATCCTGAAGATTTCACTTCAAGAAAATCCATCACGTTCAGTCTTTTACTCCCTTCTCAGGAATTTACAAATACTATGAATTTTGACCAGAAGGAGGAAAAATAAAAATCAAGGCAACAATAACAATCCCCTTTCCTCGAGCCACTGCTGCAAAGATCCACTTTAAAAAAAAATTGCATCAATTCTATTAAATAAAATGAAAGCAAAATTCTTATCATTAGCAAAGGATTTAATTAGAAAAACACCTACAAGTCAGGGCAGGGACTGCACCTTGCTTTGCCTTTGGAGCACAGCTTGTGCCTCCCCAGCCTCACCACAGTGCAAATATTCAGCTATTTGTTGAAAGGGGGGGGAAAAATATGTTCTCTGCTTGCATAATTGGTACTCCTGAAGCTTGGAGATGCTTGGATTAACACATTCTTGAATTTTAAAAAGCTTGAGTGAGGAAATTCAGCCCACCACCACTTGAGGACTAATTTTGTCCCCATGGGACCTCAGTGCTCAGAGGAGCTCTTGTGGAACAGGAATCCTCCCCATGCCTGGGAATGTGGCAAAGAAAACATTGGCAAAAGAGACTTCAACAGATTGATCTTTGCTACACCTTGATAAGATGAGCTCTTTGTGGATTTTCTGGGGTTTGGGGCTTTTTTTTCCTATTTTTACTCTAGGGTCTTATTGTTTTGTTGGGTTTTTTTTGGGTTTTTTTGTTTTTTTTTTTCACAGAGTAGTTAGAATATGAAGAAAAATCCTAAAATTTTCCAGGATTAGCTACTTCTGCTACTTCCAAACCTGGAAAGCACATTCAGTATTTTTATGGCATGTAATATATCCAGTGAGTAATTCCTCAGGCTTCACTCAGAGCCACAATAATTCCCAAGTGAGAAGCCAAGACCTCAAGTGAGGCAGCCAGAAGCAAATTTTTCTGGATTAAACAAGAAGGGCAAATAGGTGGTATGGGAAATTCATCCTGATCCTACTGAAATTATGGAATATTTGTCCAGAAATCATTCCCTAGCTTTCATAGTGTCAAGAAATTGATTTCTTACAAATGGATCTCCCCAACAGCCAAACCAGGTATCACACATTCAGCTGTTGGTAAAAGATGTGATTTATCATTTGCAGTCATCTGACACAGAATTGTGGGGCTTTAAAGTAATTCTTCCCCCTACATCCATTTCACAAGTTCTGATGTGGGATAAGAATTGAAGTCAAAATTATTCTGAACACGAAACACTTGAAATCAGTTGGTTCCACCACCCCTAAAAATCACAAAGGCACCAACAGCTGTTGAACTTCTCCACAGGAATTTTTCAAGAGATTTCTGAGTTTACCCATTTCAGGACCAAATCAGGGTCAGTTAAAGGACAGGAATAACAAAGTGCTCCAGGTTACTCTGCTTGTGGGGAAGGGCAGGAAACCAAATCCCAATTTCCCCACTCCCCCAAGCAGCATTTTCCATGGTGGATGGGCTTTCCCTCACCCAGGGAATGTTTGCTGAGAAGGGATGACTTTCCAAAATTCCAGTTTTATTCCCTCTGTCCCTACCCAATGAGCAACACTGGCTTGAACTAAAGCAAAAACTTGCTGCAGGATTTGTCAGAGGAGAAAAATAATCCTCTCTTCTCCTTCAGCATGGGCAGGAGAGAGGATACAAACTTTTTGAGACCAAAACAAGCAGGTTTTTTTTCAACTGTAAGTGTAGGAATCTTTCCTTCAGTTTTAGAAGAGGGAGAAAATGATGTTTCATTCTTCTAAAAACACAACAAACCCAAGGAGAATAACAGAATGTGGATTTGTACTGCAGTGTATTACACTGGGCAGAAACATAGAACAGAGTTTCAGAGATCTTTTTTCTTATTTTTTTCAGGAAAATAAACCTTAATGTGCAGGAGCCTCCCTTGCAGAGCCTGCCTGAGGTTGAATTCAGTTTTCAATCCTTCCTTGCCTCTCCCAGCAGAGCCAGAGCTGCTGCTGAACACTTGGAGGCTCCAGCAGTGCAGTGGAACCAGGAGTTCAACAATTCCCTTTGCTCTCACAGCAAATATCACTGATAAATCTCTCCCTGCTCTTCTCCAGATCCTGGCAGGTGAGCTGCTACAGAAAACAGCACCTGCAAGGAAGGAAAATCCTAAATAACTCCTTCTCCTGTGCCAGGTCAGGATCTCTGCTCTCCTGGCCTCTTGCATTGCTCCAGGTTAAACTTCCAGCCAAACACAGCAAAAATAAATCTCAATTTTCTCCACCATGCTGCCCTCCATTTGGGGGAATTTTAACAATTTGCTGGTAAATCCAACTCTGAAGAGTTGTAGTGATGACTAATCACCAACAGACATGTAGTCACAGCTGCTCAGATATTTATTTCTTGTCTAAACCCAACTCTGAATGCTTAAGCACCTTAATAGAAGGAGAATAATAAATACAGTCCAAATATAGGCAGCAATCCAACAGAGCCATCACAGCTCTCTTAAATCCCCCATCTTTCAACAGCACTCTCACCATTGTATAACAAGAATGCAGCAGAAAAGCAGAGGAGGAAGGACTGGCATAGTTGCCATATTTACTGCTTTCACCTACTTCTTTATTTTTTTTTTTTTTAAGCTCAGCACATTGAGGTTTGTCTCAGATTCTTTCCCTGTGCACAGCAATCACCTCCACCAGACAGAGATAAATCAAAGTTGTCCCAGGCTGCTGGACAGGAGGGGGAAGGGGAACTTTACTGATCTGAGCTTTGGTTTTGTCTCACCTTGGAGGGGAGGGGAATCCCAGGGTTAGCACAGAGCTCAGCCAATGTGAGCAAAAACTCTGGGACCAAATGTTCACCCAGGGAACACCAGGGCACCTGGGCTTCCTATTGCCAAGAGAATCACAACAGAGTAAGAAAAAAATACCCAAAATATAAATATCTGCTTTGGTTTAATTGGTGGAGTGACTGCTTCATTAATGACAACCCTTAACATCAAAAATAAAGCTTGACTGTACATTCTGAGAATCCAGGAATTACCCACAGGGTAATGGAAACAGAGAATCTATTTTTAAGCTACATTTTGATGTTTCTTAGAGGCTTTCCCCTTGTGCTTAGTTTGACTTTCTCCTGTTACTACATTTGAAATTAAACTTTTAAATTAAAAAATATATATATTAATTTGGGTGATTACAGCTCTACAAAGACTAAAATCTCTAAAATATTGATCACCCAGTAGAAATCAAAGTCGAGAGCCTTCTTTATCTCATATGCACTAACTTTTTTTGTTAAGGTTGAGTTTGCAAAGAACAACAGAAACTAAATTATTTTGTCTCAATAACAATATACAAACAGCAACTCTGGTATCAGTGCCCTGAGCTTTTCTTCATGAGGGTACAGAATCTTAAAATGCAGAGCAGCACTTCAAGAACATTTACAAACTTTAGGAGAATTTTTAAAAAGTCTTGTACATACTACTATACACTCAGAGGCATTTAGATTTCATTTAAAACTTAGGCATGAGCTCAATCTGTCTTTTAGAGTTTTCCCCCTTCTTTAATTTACTTTAATAGACAAAACTCCTCATTCTTGACCTGGCCTCTGTCTCAGACACACAGAGAAGGTAAATCCTGCTCTTGCAGTCCATCAAATGAGTTTCTGTCTCCTCCAACCTGTAATTGAGGTTGTAACAGATGGCTTTGCATTTTGCAAGACCAAAGGTTGTGCAAGAGCAGCAGCTTTATTTAAAGGGACAGATTTGTCAGAGCACAGAGTGAGGTAGGAGTTTGTGGGAGATAAAAAAGAATTTCTGGCTTTGAAGGAAGAGGAACAGCACTTAAAGGCTCATCTGCCTGTGCCTTCATTCTTGTTACTGGAAATAAAAAATAAACCAAAACATCCATGCAGCCCTGTGTGATTAAGGACTTCCACCTTCTGCTGTGACATTGCCAACATCTCTGTCACCAAAATTCTGCACAACCACTCGAGGTGAGGCTGCTCTGACAGCTCCAAAACCTGGCCAGGAAAAGCAGAGTTTTGTGTGTGATGCTCCCTGGCTTGTGGCACCAATTCTTTGTGCAGCACCACAAAAAGCTTGTCCCAGAATATTGGGAGTCCAAGCATCGGGAGGAGCTGCAGCAAACATCCCTAAGTGTGGTACAAATCACAGCCTGTGGGTCACAGAGCTCCTTCAAAGCCATGCCAAGCCTGGTGCTTTCCAGAGGGATCTCAGCTGGCAGCAGGCTGCAGCCCAGCTTTTTTTGGGATCACACCCAGCAATTCGTCTGGGGACAGCTTCCTGAAGCGGGGACGTGCCAAGGTTTTGTTTGTTTGGTAGCAGGGATGGGGAGCAGTCCTGATGGCCCTGGGAGAGGTTATTTCAGTGCTGCACCTGGGCAGGGCTCAGAGCAGCTCCTCTCTGGCTCACCCAGAGCTTTCTTCTCCCAGCTTCACCCAGATCCTTCTTTGGGAGCCTTCAAGTGAGTCCAGCCCCCCAGGCACAAGGGTGGGACCTTCCAACTTTCTGGCTTGCCACGGTCTGTTTATCAGATCTAATGAAGACATTTATGGGTTGATGGTCTGACAGATGCTCAATTTTCTGACTGCATGAGGAAGTCAAACTGTTATATAAGAAGCCAATAAGTACCATTCATTCCTAAAGCAATAAAACACTGCTGCGTTTCCAAGTTAATTGGCACAACCAAGCCAGTTTGCTGCGAGTGTATTTAATCAAATTTAATCTTTAGTTAGGGGCTTCTGTAGCACCCTGCACTATCCTATCGAGCATCTAGAACAGGATGATTGTTATTACAGTGCTGTTCTCTGCACCTCTAGCCAGGATCAAAACGTTGCTGAGGCTGCAGAACAGTCCTGGAGACATTCACACCTCTCACCACTTGCAAACCTGGTGAGGGCTGACACGGGGCTTTTAAATAAAGTTCAGAAGGTTGTTTGGATATTCTTAAAAGTTCTGAAAAGAGTTGAAGGTTTCCCTGTTAGAAAAATCCATCCTCCAAGTAGGTTTTTCTCAGCCCTGTTGTCCGAGGTGTTTACTGGAGGCAGCGCTTTGCCATCCAGCAATCATTAAATCAGTGTTTTGTGCTAAAGCACCAAGGCTTGATGGAGCACGTTCTGTGTGTTCATTACAGAGAGCCTCTGCACAGTGCAAGGCATGAGACCAAAGGCTATGTCCCATTGGCTGCCTGAGTCATTTATTAATGGCCCCATTAAACATTCCCTCAAGCTTTCAGTTGCAGTTATCCAGTTTACCTTCAAAATATTTTTTTTTTCTTTTGACTAACGCTTCCAAAGCTGAAGAGTTTCCTTAGGGAGTCCCAGCAAGGCAGCCAGGGATGGATTCTGGAAAGCCCTGAGCCCAGGGCCTTGGTGTGGAGGTGTCACAATTCCAGTTTGGAGCTGGAGGCTCTTCTGCCTTCCATCCCCAGCCCATGGAAACACAGGGTGAGGATCAGGCAAGGGAGAACTTTGTCACCTTCCTCCTTCCAGAGCTCCAAAATCTCTCCCTTCAAAGACCAAGCAGCCTCCTTTTCTCATGCTTAGCACCAGCATTCACACACAGCAAGAATAGAGCATTTTTATTATTGCTTTCATAGGAAACACAGATCAGGAGGAATTCACCTTCCTTGCTGCAGTGTAGGTGCACAAAAAAAAGCCACACAAACTCCATGCTGACCTTCAAGGGCTGCATTCCCCTCCCAGAATATTCCCATCCTCTCTGTCTCTGGATTAATTGCATTCAGCAGACAGAATTAACAGCAATGCTGAGCTGGGTGCTACCTCAGGAGAGAAATACAACCACTCAGAAGTGACAGAATAAAGGGAAAACTCAGCCCCCAAGTCTCTCCCCCATCATTTACCCTGTTGCTGCTGCATTAGGAAATGTCAGGTTGCATCTTTTAGAGCAGACCTGTCTGCAGCAGGAGCACGGAGAGCTGGCAGTTGAGAGAGCAGAACGGATGACAGTTTTTGGCAGCGGTTTCAGCTGTCTTGTTGGGTTTTTCAGATTAGTCAGCCCCCTTGGAACACTGAACAGATCATCAGGACAATCCCTCAATCCAAGATCTTCTGCAGTGGAAAAAAAACAGTCATAAACTGGGACAGCAGCATAACAGAGGCAGCATTCTGAAAGGGACTCGTGGCTCTAGGAAAGGTCCTCACCAAGACAGTGTCTAAAGCCAATGGCATTTCTGCACCATCACCCTCTGCTTGTGCTCACACATGGTGGGGGGTTTTCAGGAAGTCACAGACTGAAAAAAAGCTGCTCTCCATGCTCCCCATCCTCCCCATTTCAAGCTCTGTTAAATACATTCTGTCAGATGCCAAAAATATTGAGAGTTTTCTTTACATGAAAACCCTTCCTTCCACTATAACGAAGACTAGGTGCACATGCCCAACAGGTTTTATTTGGAGCACTGAGTGTCAATAGGAGACAAATAGTCAATGACCTTGTATTATCTTAAAAGATTCATTTGCAGCAATAAATTTTCCAAATCTTAGTTTTTCCACATGAATTCTGAATTCAAGACACTTCTATGCCTAAGCAGTATTTTCTTATTGCCCTTCCTGGCACAAATAAGAACAGAAAATTTATTATATCCATTTAAGCACTTGATAATCTGGTGTAGCTCTGTATAGCACCTTGCAGTGTTGCCCTCAGTATTTGAAATTTAGGAGAGAAGAGGTAATTTTGCTGGGGAGTTTCACTTTTCCCCCATTACACAACAAACTCCCAATTAGCTGTTGTGCAAGTTTCTGCTCACCCTGAAGTGTGCTCTGCTCTCAGCTTGCTGAAGGTAACCAGCTTGGGGGAGCCCAAACTGAAATGTGGTGAATCCATGGTGCTCTTGACCTAAAGGCAGAGCTCCCTGTGCAAATCTCCCCGGATTTGGGATCATCTGTGAAACTGAGGTGATGCTTCACGTTATCCCTGCATCCCTCTGGGGCTTCCATTGCACAGAGGTGACAGCCAGGTGGGATGGCACCAGGGCACTCATGGCAAACCCCAGCAGCTGTGGCACACCCCACAGAGCTCATCACCCCTAAAATCACCTCCCTGAGCCCTCTGTGTGCCTGAGCCTGCTGGGACACTGGGTTTATTCCCAGTGGGAATGGGCACAGCTGATGAACCAGCACCCCCAAAGTGCCTCCTGCTCCTGGGACTTCCCTGCCCCACCAGTTCCATCCCTGGTGCCCAGCAGCTCCTGCCCTGGTACAGCTCAGCCCTGGCCCCTCACCCTGCTTTTTGCCCCTGAATTTTTCAGTATCTCCTGCCCTGGCACAGCAGCTCTGCCCTGGCTCCTCACTCTGCTCTCAGCTCCTGCTTTTTGCCCCTGATTTTTTCAGCAGTTCCTGCCCTGGCACAGCAGCCCTGCCCTGGCCTCTCACCCTGCTGTCATCTCCTGCTTTTTGCCCCTGATTTTATCAGCATCTCCTGTCCTGGTACAGCTCAGTCCTGGCCCCTCACCATTTTCTCAGTCCCTGTTTTTGCCCCTGATTTTTTCAGCAGTGCCCTGGTACAGCTCTGCTTTTTGCCCCTCACTCTGCTCTCAGCCCCTGCTTTTGCCCCTGATTTTATCAGCATCTCCTGCCCTGGCACAGCAGCTCTGCCCTGGCCCTTCACCCTGCTCTCAGCTCCTGCTTTTAGCCCCTGATTTTTTCAGCAGTGCCCTGGTACAGCTCTGCCCTGGCCCCTCATCCTGCTCTTAGCTCTTTCTTTTGCCCCTGATTTTCTCAGCAGTGCCCAGGCACAGCCCTGCCCTGGCCTCTCACTCTGCTCTCATCTCCTGCTTTTGCCCCTGATTTTATTGGCAGTGCCCTGGCACAGCCCTGCTTTTTGCCCCTCACCCTTTTCTCAGCCCCTGCTTTTTACCCCTGATTTTATCAGCAGTGCCCTGGCACAGCAGCCCTGCACTGGCCCCTCACTCTGCTCTCAGCCCCTGTTTTTGCCCCTGATTTTCTCAGCAGTTCCTGCCCTGGTACAGCCCCGCTTTTTGCTCCTCACCCTTTTCTCAGTCCCTGTTTTTGCCCCTGATTTTTTCAGCAGTGCCCTGGCACAGCCCTGCCCTGGCTCCTCACCCTGCTCTCACCCCCTGTTTTTGCCCCTGATTTTCTCAGCAGTGCCCTGGCACCCTCCTGAGCCAGGACAAGCTGTGTCCTGGCCAGCAGCAGGAGGGGGCTTCAGCCAGGGTTACAGAAGGCATTAGCAGCGAGATTTCTTCTCACAAGCAGTTTTTACAGCCATAGCCCTGAGAAATCCCATCAGAGAGGAGGAGATGGCTCCAGTCTCAGACACTTTACACATCCAGACATTCTTGCATATGAGAATTTACTGCATATAAAAAATGACCTCTGACTTTTTGTGCCTCTCCTCTACACTGTCATAAACAAGAATATCATTTCAAGAGATGCTGTCAACTTATATTTAGCCCGTTTTTTTTTATTTTGTTTAAAATAAAAGCCTTGTGTAAAGCATAAGATGAACAGAATAAAAAAATCCAATTCTTTGAAACAAAACAAAAATTTGTGTTGCTGCCTTTCAAACCCTTACCCTGTAGCACTGAAAACTTGGAATTGTCCACAAATGAATACGAGACTGACATGATATTTATTATCCAAGCTTAAAATAGCTCAGAACAAACAGAATACAAATCATGGCAAGTAAAAATTAATTTAAAAATTCAATTTAATAATCTAACAGTTCAGGGGCAATATGTGGTTTATATTGGCAGTGGCCTTTTAATCTTGCAAATCATATAATTAAGAAAACTTAATTAGTAAAAGCAGCGTTTGAATATTAGAGCTGTGAAAATATCTCCGAAAAAATGGCAAGTATTGGCTTGAACTTTTCGTAAGCCTCAGCTCTGTGTCTGCATGCACTTCTATGAATATAAATAAAAGGCAGGCATAAATAAATGGCACAAGCAGGCAGGAAATTGTGAAGGTAGAGTGTTCACAAAAACCAAAATTGCAACTGCTTGCACTGGGGCCCGAGGCACAGCCCAGCCATGAGGATCCTGATTTTCCATGGGATGTCCCTGTCCTGATTTTCCATGGGATGTCCCTGTCCTGATTTTCCATGGGATGTCCCTGTCCCAGCCAGGCCAGGATGAGAAAGGACAATTCCTAGAGTGAGCTCAGAGCTCCTCTCTCCCCACAGCCCTCTCACAGAGCCTGCAAACTGCTCAGCCACCACGAGAAACCAAATCAAAATAAAAGACAGCTGCCTGCTTAGGGAAAGACACACACGGGTCTGTTTGGAGAGAGCCCTGACTTGTTGCATCCATCCAAAAGAGAACAATGAAGGGAAAAAATAAAAAAAAATTTAAAAAAGAAAAAAAACCTCCTGGTAATTTTCTGTCTTAGAAACCCCAGCAAACTTCAGACCCATGTCTGAGTTAAAAGGCACCAAAGCACCACCACGTCTCCTGCTGCAGAGGGATCTGTGAGATCCTCAAAAGCTGCAAGTCCTTGCAGCTATGACATTTATCTCCAGCCCAGCCAGCTTTTAAAAGCACAAAACCTATTAAACTCACATTTCCTCTCAGCCAGGTAGCCAGGGAGAGTCTGTGCAACATGGAAACTCCAAAGAGTTTGAGCATGCAAATGGTGCAGGCACTGAAATAAATAATGACATCCACAGGCAATATTCCCACTGTCCTTGAAGCTTTAAGCAAAAAAGAAAAAAAAATTTTAAAAAATACCCAAAACAAAACTGTTAAGTGCCAAAATATTCTCCTCTGTAAAATCTCAGGGAGGCATTTCTCTGCAGAAGCCTGGTTTAATTACTCCTGGACCACTGATACTGCAGAAAAGCTACAGTTTGCAGCAAACCATTCTACACAGATAGAGGGCTTGATTATATTCAAAGTTTCTTTTGCAATATTTACTCAAGAGAGTTTTTATTGTTGCTCTTCTGCTTTGGGACATGCACTGCATTTTTCTACAGAGATGATTTACCATTGCCTTCAAAAAATAAAGAATCTTGCATTCTTAAATTGATCAGATTGTTTTGTTTCTGGGGGACACTCCAGTGATTTTTATTTGCTTTATGAACAACTCCCAGCATGGAAACAAAGTTAGGAAGCAGATCCAAATTTTCCCCAGGATCTTTGAGTGTTTCAAGTCTCTGCTGCCCTTCAAGCTGTGTTTTACTTAATTTGCACAGAATAAGAGCCCTCAAACCCCAGATGCCATCCAAGGTTTGCACCCACCCTTTTTCCATCCAGGTTTTTTATTCAGCACCTTTGGAACAGCAGCTACAATAAACTGTGGGATTTTTAAATAAAAGGAAAGGCACAGAACAGGGTTGAATTCTGTTCTTGTGAAGCAGAGGTCATTCCAAGTAAAGGTGACAGTGACAGGTTGTAGTTTGAGCAGAAATCTGGAATGACTGCTGGGTAAGGTTATGTGCCTGTGGAATTTTGTGGGATAACAGGAGTGGGATGTTCATGTCCAAAACTCATTTAAGCCTCAGTGTCCCCTCACATGTCAGAGCTTCCCTGCATGTCCTGACCCCCTGCACCAGGAGCTGTTCTGTTTATCAAACCTGCCCTATCAACAAGCTCATTTTCCCCCTCATTATCTGCACAGAGCATTGACATCTGCCCTGCAATGATACCACATTAAAGGGTTAAATCTCTGTGACTGGGAAAGGTTTCCAGAGGAAACAAGAGGAGCACCCCCATCCTGACTGTGCAGATGTCACCACAGCTGGAAAGACAGAGGAAATTTCTGCTTTTCCAGCAGCTCTGTGTGCAGAGATCTGTGCCAGGAGCACACCCTGATCCCAGACCCTTTTCTCTCCGCTGCACCACCTTGTACAAGACAAACCAAAAAAGATCCAGGTTGGTTTTACCCTTTGCACATGAGCAAAATGCTCCAGCATTGACTGGAGAATCAGTGCCAGAAACACACACAAACCACCAAAATTTAATTGTGGATTTATCCTCTCAGCTGCAAAATTACCAGCACACCAGGAAACAACACACTAAACAAAAATAAAGATCTGGACCTTATTTCTACCTGCCAGAGGACTCCGTGAGGGAGGTTGACCAAGCAAGAAAATTAACATTTGTTTCTGACAGGGATCTATGCAAAGCAACAGGATTTTAATTTAGGACTCTTTTCATCAGAATGATAACAGCTGTCATCTACTGGGTGAGCACAGTAATTACTGAATCTCCTCTGTGGAAAATGAATAGCCAATGTTTCATTTACACAATAATATCTCAATCTGCAGTGCCAGAGACAGGCAGCAGCATTCCCACGGAAGGGCTCACACAAATCCCACCTCTGAATTCCAGCTCCCCCAAAAACCTCCTCAGTTTTAAAGTTCCTTCCAAAAAAAGGCCAGAATTGGCAGTATTTGTGACCTTAAATCATCAAAATCCAGCCTGATTTATCCTAGTTAGTAGAAATAAATGAAGCTCTATTGTGTAGCATGAATATCCTTCTCACCTACAATTTTAGTTTCTTATTTCCAGGATTATCTGCCACACACACTGAGATTTTTGCTCCATTCATAATTTCCACACCAGCACAAAGCAATAAATTTTAAAACACACTTCAAGATTCTGACATAACGATTTTTTGGTTTTTGGTTTTGTTTGTTTGTTTGGTTGGTTGGTTTTGGGTTGTTTTGTTTTGTTGTTTCTTTGTTTGCTTTTTTGTTTTAAACAAACTTTTAAATATGCTTATCAAATAAATAGTAACTGACCTGAAAAAGAGAGCTGGGTTTTAAATCTAATTTCTCCAAAGTTGAGAATTTTTTTAAAATCCTTTTAAATCTTTTAAAATAATCAACTCTGATCTAGTTTCTTAATAGAAACAAATTTGGATTTGGAAAGCCAAACAACCTGATGAGAGACTGCAATTCTTTTGCTTACTAATGGAACAGTCTGACTAGAGTCATTATGGGAATGAAACTAATTTTAAAAAAGTGTTTCCATCAAAACATTTGTAATTGCACAGCAGAGATCAGGTTAAAAGTAGATGTTTCCTGATCATTAAAACAAGTGAAGTGAAATTATATGTTTTGCAGAACTGCTTGTACCAGCCTGGGCTGTATTATGAGGCAGGGGGCCAAGAATTAAGTGCTTCCAATCACTACAAAAATACCAGTAATTCCTGTAGAACCTCACACCTTGGAGAGCAAAACCCTTGCAGTGCATTGTGTTGTTTTCCCATCCATTGGAGAGGATGTGGCAAATAACTCTGGATTAGATAAATCACTTGGAAATCCATTTCAATCAATCATTTCCCCCTTTCCAGCCGTGCCCTGGAGATGTTTTGCCGGGGACTGGTTTGCATCCAGAGGAGCTGAGCTTTTGCTTCCCCTGCCATGGAGCAGCACCTCGGTCTG
Source organism: Catharus ustulatus (assembly GCF_009819885.2). Lineage (NCBI taxonomy): Eukaryota > Metazoa > Chordata > Aves > Passeriformes > Turdidae > Catharus > Catharus ustulatus. The sequence continues at coordinate 2,684,250 of NC_046237.1, read as the reverse complement.
GCAGATTCCAAACTTCCCTCAGAACTCATTCCCTGCTCTAATTCATGGAGCAGCTTTGGGTTTTGGAGCCTGAAAAACGTCAGCAGCGAGGTGGGAGCCCAGATGAGATTGTTTGGGTAAAATGAGCTTTGTGTTAGGCAGCAAATCAATAGGAAGTACCCAATTTATCTTAATATTTTAAGACATGTGATTAATTCCTATCAATTGCAAAGCCTTGTCAGCCAGCTCTTGATGATCATGATTTTAAAAAAATAAATAAATAAAATTTTAAAATCAGCTTGAGTTTCCAGAGGAGCAAAGGAATCAGGGCATTCATCCCCTTCGGAAATCAAAGGAAACTTTGGATGTACAGAATAAAAAGAGCTCCTATGACAAACAGCCAAAAGTCAGCCTGAAGGAGATGTCTGAAGCAGATGGCAAGAACAGGGCTTCTATTTGCAAAATAAATTTAAACTTGAACGAGAGTGAGTGTCAGACACTGATCCTTTTCCACATCAACATAACTCAAGACTTCATTTTTTTCTCTCCTGCAGACAATATGTTCTGATGGGAGTTTTTTCTTTCACCTATGGATATATTTCAGGAAACTGCCAAGGAGCTTCTTCACTGTGTTCTATTTAAAAGAAAATGCTTTTCTAGAAAAAAAATTTCAATCCAGGACAGGCAAGTGAGGCTGACATGTTTATTTGGAATATAGAATGATTTTTCGGTGACTGAAGTTACAACTTTCTGAAATTACTTCTTCTAACTCAATGTACAAGAGTGCTTACAGCAATTATTAAAAAAATAAATCATAAAATTAGAAGAGCAGGGCTGGAAGGGATCTCAAGCAATCCTCCAGCTATTCCCCTCCCTGCTCCAAAGTGATGTTTGTCTGATCTTTCCTCAGCTGAAACTCACAATCTATTACAAATATCCTCTTTTGGCTAAAAATGGTTTTCTGCTGTCTAGCTTTACAGTCAGTAAATTTATTTTTATGGGTGAATGGACACAAAGGATAAAGTCTTTTCCTTGTTTTTGAAGGTTTGTAATGCCATCCTACAAGAAAAGCAGCCCAAGTTCTGAGTTTTTTCACAAACTCTCTTTTACATACTCTTCCCAAAATCTGGAAATAATCTTTCTCCTAATTCTCTAACCAAAAAGAGTCCAAGATTATGTCTGATACCTTCTGCAAAGTTTATTTAATTTATAATGCTTATTACTTTTCTTTTGGAAACAGCAAAACTTGAGCTCGTGTTCAGCAGGTGCAGGTACAACCACTACACCCCTTTCCCAAAATGCAGACACAGACAGGTTTTCCTGCTGGGATCCCCTAAGAATAATAAGATTTGTACTTCAGAAAGTCTCACCTCCAAAAAAAACGAGCTGAAAACCAGAATGGATGATGAATATCTTAAATTTGATACACATAAAACTGTGCATCTGTACTTAGGAGATGGTTTCCCAGCATTCTGTAAAGGTGCAATTAAATGAGGTTTTTTGAAATGTAGATTTAAATGAAGATTTTTGCTCCTGATTACCTAGTAGTTGCTCATTTTGACTTGAATAAAACACATAATCAAAGTGCTACTAATCATCACTTGATGTTCATCAATGTGAGTCTGCATTTGGGTCTCAAAATTAAAATAGGAAAAGACAATAATACACGAGGCATATTATTTTCTACATTAACTGTAAATGTTACAAACAATACTTTTGCTGTTACAAAACAGCGATTTAGGCAACTGAACTAATTTTAGAGCATCTCTATGCAAATGTGCTGCTGAAATCACACCTTGAACACGAGTCACCCTTGGGTTTGGAGACTCAAAGAATGATTTCATCAGCAAATGGATTTGTTGGGAGCACCACGGGGTAATTGCAGGGCCCTGGTGGTGCTGGGCTGGGATTCTTTTATCAGTCACACAATTTATTGTCACACCTGCCCAGTCTGAGGTGGATTCTCAAAAGCAGAACTCCTGTCCCTCCTGCAGCTGCATCCAGTGTTGTCAGTCCAATCTTGTCCCCTCAAGATGTGAGATCAGGATGGCAAAGAGTGCAGAGCAAACAGAATAAATCAGTTTGTTTGTCAGTGGTTGAGGAGTTTTATACTCCAGTGCTGTTTTGAAACCCAAGACAAAGGGTGTTCCTTGTGCTGCTGAAATGTCCCTGCTCTGCATCTCCAATGCCTAAAGTTAACTAAACAAAAAAAATTGACTTCAGAGGTCAGGTAAACACTGACAGCAGCAGCAAGTGCTTTAAACAGAGTTACTCCTTCAGTTCTCCAGAGCAGGAATTCCCAATGGTGCAGATTCCTGAAGTTTAGAGAATGGCTCAGCCCAGCTCTGACACCTGTCCTCCCACACTGCCACTCAGGTACAGCACAGCAGGGACGTTCCCATGTCCTCTTGCCAAATCCACCACTGCCAACGTGTCTACAAGCAAAGGAATTTCAAAATAAAGCCCAGCATGTGACAGGTTGGCTCATTTGCTTAGGAAATGTCATTTTTCCCATTTGATGCACGGTTGAGGAACGATCCCACTTGCAAAGGGGAGGAATTGCTCAACCCAGCACACTCTGGCAATTTTCACATAATTAGCAGAATACATTTAGTCTTAACCTTCCTCTGATGAATTCAGTCACACCTGTTTATGTGAAATCAATTAAGAGACCTTAATCTTCTTAGACAGTTTCCAGCACTCCATGCACAGGTTCAGGCCTGTTTCTCGTATTGCGAAGTTTAAGTTATATTAAAAAAGAAACAATTATCCCATAAACACAAAGACCTCAATTATACCTTCATAATTAAACCCAGTTACACTTTTAGTCTGCAGCCACGTATCAGTGCAGTCCATTTTGCCTGTGAGAGGGGAAAGGGGAGCAGAATAACCCCAAAGCCAGGTCAGCAGGGACGTGTCTGTGCCAGAACACATTCCTGTGCCTGGATCTGCTCAGGACTTGTGCACTGACGTAAGGGGAGAGGCTGCTCGGGGTCATCTGAGGAAAGGAAGCCCAGGCTGCCTCCCCAGAGCATCCAAAATCCCCCTTCTTACAGAAGAATTTTTGGGGAAGGATTTAATTTCACCTCACTTCAGGCATGTCCCTAAAATAGACGTTGACAGCGAGGCAGATGATTCGTCCTTCAGAAATTCCTGCATTTCCTCTCCCCAGAGCCTCCCCAAGAAGCTCAGGTCAGACACCCAGAGCTGGGGGACACAAATCCCACCAGGAGTGAGGATGTGCAAACAGCACTGATATTTAGTGAGGGAACAAGGTGCATGGATCCCTGCTCCCCTCTGCAGACAGAAGTTACCTGACTTGCTGGAGCTAAAAAAAGAATGGTGATCCCAGTCTCCACTGGGCATAGTTTGTGGTTTGTAGCATGAGGCAATGTTTTATGCCAAAAGAGAATTTAAATCTCACATCTGTGTTTGTTTCTTGGATCTGCAATGCTGGCAAGTGAGTCACCCTGAGAAACCTTAAATTACTTTTCATCATACATCTAACATCATGAAAAGCGTTGAATTAGTGTCCAGAAATAGTTCAGGTTGCAGCAGGAGCAAGGAGCAGTCTGTGCACACTCACAATTATCTCGTGGGATGCTCAGGAAAGGAGTTGGGAGCACTTTGGGAGTTTCGGAGCAAAATCTCTGCTTTGTCTGCAGAGCTGCACAGAACTGCTCAGAGATGAAACAAAACCAGTGAAAATCAGCAGCTTCAGCCAAGGAAACCCTGAAATTCGGTGTGTGACACCTGGGACAGGTGACCCACCCCATGCCATGAGAGCTCCTGGGGAGCTGAGGTCCTGCTCACTGCAGATTTGGAGTTTCTCTTGCAGCTGAACACATGCTGCCCTTCCAGCCACGTTCATTACACTGCTTTTAGAGGGTGGAGGAAAGAAAGGAGGAAGAAAAAATATATTAATATCTAAATATATCTAAATATATAAAAATTATATAAATATATCTAAATATATATATAAATATATATTATATGTATTAAAATTTATGTACATAAAAATATGTAAATATATAAAAATAAATATATATAAATATATATATAAATATATATAAATGTATCTAATATATAAAAATAAATATATAAAAAATATATAAACATCTCTAAATTAATATATATAAATATATATAAATGCATCTAAATATATAAAAATATATAAATATATCTAGATTAATATCTAAAATATATATAAATAAATATAAATATATCTAAATTAATATATAAATATATAAATATATATAAATATATATAAATAAATATATATAAATATATATAAATGTATCTAAATATATAAAAATAAATATATAAAAAATATATTAACATATCTAAATTAATATATATAAATGTATCTAAATATATAAAAATAAATATATAAAAATATATAAATATATCTAAATTAATGTCTAAATATATATATATATGAATATATCTAAATTAATATATATAAATATATATAAATATATATAAATATATATAAATATATATAAATATATATAAATAAATAAATTTAAATATATTAAAATAAATATATATAAAGCCCCCTTTTTCCCTCAGTCCTTTCTAGGCAAAATATCAAGTAGCAGCTAAAATCTGTTTGAGATCAACTTTTGTTTTGTAAACTTTGGGTTTCATTCTAATTGTTAGGGAGACACATAATAATTGGCTTTAGAATAATTTTCTTTGGACTATCTTCCCAAAGCCACAATTAATGTAAATACCAGTGCCTTGTTAGTAATTTCCTTTCATTGGTAAATGCTGAAATGCAATGATCCGACCACAAATCACAAAGAAATGAGTTTGCAGTGCTGTTCAGGATAATGGGGATTGTGAATTTCGGACATGCAGGGGTTGATAAGGGAGATGTTTGTGAGCAGAATTGGAAGGGTTTCATTCATGGCAGGAGTGACTCTCTCATTCTGGGCACAGATTGCAGCTTCCACTCCTGGACAAAAAGGGAAAAAGCAGAATCAGGTCCCAGAGTCAGGTTCCAGAGTCAGGTCCCAAAGTCAGCTCCCAAAGTCAGGTCCCAGAGTCAGGTCCCAGAGTCAGGTCCCAAAGTCAGGTCCCAAAGTCAGGTCCCAGAGTCAGGAGCAGCTGATGCAGATTTGGGATCAGAGGTTTTGGACTCTCCTCTGCACACACCTGGGGGGATTTGCTCCTGCATTTCCTGCAGGTCCTGAGGGGTCTCTAGTGATGGAGATGAACCCTCAGCAGGAGATGAAAATCAATCTCTGTCTCTGTGCCAGGGGACCTTGGTGAAGGGCAGCCACCACCTCTGGGCACACACAAGTCCAAATCTTTCTAGTTTTGCTGTCTCTATACATATTTTTTACTCTTCATTTGCTGGGATACAAAACCACAGGTGTTTTAATGACCTATTTTCATTTTATAACCTGATATTTTGTTTAACTGCCAAAAATACACATCTCCAGTCAAGCATCCAAATAACTGAAGTAAATTTCAGTCAAAATCCCTCTTTACCAAATCCCCCCTTCTCTGCCAGTCACAGACAGAAACACACAGAGATGCTACTAAAACATGGAACAGCACAAGATGCTTTCCAGAGAAAAAATTAAAATCCTTGCCTGAAATGCAATTGATACAAACACAGCAGGACAAAATCTGACCCCAGGACAAAATCCTGCAACACACAGCAAGGACAGGTTTCCAACACAGCCTTGCCTTCATAAAACCACAGCCAATGCCACTCTGACCATGTGGAAATTTTTGGGTTTAACCTGGCATTTTGTGAAGGGAACAGCTCAGTCCCAGTCCTTCCATGCTGCTCTATCAATTAACTTCTCTAGAGCACAGAAACATCACTTCAGCAGCCCTGTCACCCTCCCAGCAGGGCCTCAGGAGTCTCTTTGCTGGCAGGAAAAGCCACCAGCTGCAAGGAAGAAGATGGAAGGATAATGAAATTAATCCCTTTGCCTTCCTAAGCAACTCGAGTATCATCCCTCCCTATCTGACATCTTGCAGTGCAGACTCTTTGGGGTGAGATGCAAAATAGACACAGTACCTGCTGTTCAGTGATGAGAAAGGTTCATGCCAAGGGGAGAAACAATTTGCTTGTGGCTGTGCAAGCATTTGGACACGAGGAAATGAGAGCACAGCTGTATTGTGGTGCTCCAGCTTTCTGCCAACTTTCTGGACTCTCCAGCACTGATCTCTGCACTTCTGTGCTGGTGGAAGGGAAATTTCCTTCCCCAAGTGCAGGGCTGGGTTGTTGTGCCACAGTCACAGATATTTCAGGTGTTTCTGATGTTTTGCAGTGGACCTGCATCCCTTCTCAGGGCAGGGCAGCACCTAATGCCTGCACCACATTTTCCTGCAGGAGTTTCACAGTGCTGGGGTTCTGCTCATCTCTACCATGGATGGTTCTGAGAGGCACAAACTACTTTTCAAAGATCACAATACATGTTTGAATTTGTTTTCCCAGTCACAAAGGGTTGGCAAATCCCTTCCCAGTCCCACAGCACCTTGGCACAAGGTAAATATCCAAAAAAACCCCAAAAAACCCCACACCAACATGGAAATCAACAGTGTCTCAAGAGCTGATCACAACTGGATGCAAACATGCAGATAATGATTTATCATCTTGTGTATTCTTACATTCCCTTTCCTCTAGGCTGTTTCTATATTCTAACTCCAGCTCCAATTTCTGCTCTGGGTGTTCATTATGCTCCTGGTGTAAGAGGCACACATCCCTTCCCATCTTGTTCTTGCCATTTCTTGGGAAGTGCCTGTAGATGATTTGCAAAGGCCTGAGTCCTTGCTGGGGTACATTTCTCAGCATGAAGCTCCTCCAGCTCCCTCTTGATCCAAATCACTCTGAATTTTATTGCCCTTCTTTGTATTGCCTGACTCCCTGACCCTGTAGTTTATGGTTAGTGCAATCTTTGTGTTTCCATCAGAAGACACTTCTCAGCTAACATTAGATTTGAGCCTATTAGAGCTGCTGATACAGGAGGAACCCCTGAGAAATCCTGAAGGGTGGAACTGGGAATACAGCATGGATCCATAGGTTTGTTCCCCAGCAAACATCATCACAATGATGGATCTTGCCAAAAGTGCCCCTTGCCCAATTTTTGTTCTTACCTAGAGTTTCCTTCACACCCTTTAATTGCTCACACCTTACTTAAAGAACACGGCTCAAACAAACAAACAGGGGGGAAAAAAAAGTTACAACAACGTAGCATGATCTTGACATACAAGATGTCAGAACCATTCCAAACCCCTTTATTGCAGAATGATGTCTTTTGTGCTTAGAGGCATGCTTGCTATTCATAGATCCACTGCTCAGCTGTTCCAGTTTTTAGTTCTGCATAAATGCCCACTCATTATGTCCAGAGGGTTTTGCCTGTAGCTTTGTGTTTGTAGCCTTGAGGCAAATGTCTTGATGGCTTAGGGAACTCGTAGGGAATGACCAAATAACATCGGATTTTCCACAGCAACGAAGCCATTATGGGACAGCATTTCTATGTAACAGCACCCTTCAGTGTGCAATCATTATAACTAAGGATTTAACCGGGCTCTGGGGACATAACAAAATCACTTTGAAGCCAGAAAAATCCACAGTGAAATCTTAAGCATTCGGTTTGTGAAATGCTTGGGTCAGGTAGCTTTGGCAGTTACAGTAAAAGCAAGTGAAGGGGAAGGAGTTTTGTGCACATCTTAAGAATGAACCCAAGTGTTTGGACCTGCACATGCAGGGTTGGGAGTGCAGATTTCCCTGTGCATTTCTTGCACACAGAGTTTCCTGCAATTACATCTGGAACCATCATAATCACACACAGAGCCTTAGTTAATATTTTTAGCCATAGAATTTTAGCTATGGCTGAAAATTCTAAATGTGTTGGTCACAATTTAGAGGAAAATCTGGTTGGACTGCAGGAGATTACACAGAGCCTTCATAATCCTCACAGGGAGCCCAAACCTGAGACCTGGCCCATTTCAGCTGTGGTGCTCCCCACACACTGACCAAGGATTTATCTGGAGGGTTCTGCTGAATTAGAGGCCTGTGGACACCAGGTTAACAACAGAGAAGGAGAATTTTGTGATAAAATCAAGGATAGGCAGTGGGTGAGCACAGAGCTGCACAAGTGTGCTGGGTTGACCTCAGCCTGCAGCCACTCACCCCAACTCTTCTTCAACAGGGGAGAAAAGATACACAGAATTCACAGAATTCACAGATTCACAGATCCACAAACTCGTGGCTCAACTTTAAAACCACAGGGATCCCTGACCAGGTGCTGCCATAAGCAAAACAGACTTGATTTGGGAGAAATTAATTCAGTGCATTGTCAATATAAATAAGTTTGGATGGAGAGAAATAAAGACAAAATTAAAGCACTACCTTGCACACTCCCTCACATTCTCCCTGCTCCAGCCCAAGTCCTGAAATGGCTGCAGGAGATCCCTCCAGTGCTTTGAGCCCCTCTAGAGGAATAGCAGGGCTGCTCCTCACCCTTTTCCCAGCACTCCTGGGCAGTATTTTGTCTTCTCACTCCTTTATTCATGGTGAGGCCCCCAGCACTGCTGACAGACCTGGCTGTGGGCACAGACACCCCAGACACCAGGAAATACAGGGGAGGAAAGCAGGACCTGTCCAGTGAGGGAATCTCTTAAAGTAGAAGGGAAATTTTGGTCACTCCCTGCTCCAAGGGACTGGGCTGGAAGAGGAGCTGATGCAGAAAGAGAGGCTGTTTTGGTGGGGGATGTGTGGAAATAATCCCTTGAGGAGCAATCTGTGCCAGGGGCTCAGAACAAACTCCCTGTCCTGGCACATGGGAAACTCCACCATGACTCCAGGAGGAACACACAGCCACCCTGAAAATGAAATCCATCCCTGGGAGAGCAGGAACAAGGCATTTGTGGGTGGCTCCTTCTGCCCCTCGACACACAGCACCCAAGGCTCTCTTTTCCCCAGCACACACCCCCGAGGATGAGCTGTGCCTTGATTAATGCACTGAGATGCTGAGGGCTGCACAAGGGCTGCATTGATGGGGCAGGAAGTTGAAGCATGGAGCAGCAATGCATGACTGCATGGAAAAATCAGAGGTGTCCCCACAGCAGTGACCCTCTTGGATAACAAGGTGAAGTGGTCCAGCACTGGGATGTGATGGGAAAGCAGCTCCCAGTCACATCCCTGCCCAGCTTGGAGCCCTCAGTGGCTGTGGTGTTTGGTCAGGACTCAGGACAACAAAACACAGAGCAGGGATGAGCCTGGCTGTGCCTCTCAGTCCAGATCCAGCCTGACTCCTGCATCCCCAGGAAGGCTGGATTGGCAGCAGCAGCAGCAACATCACTGTCACAACAGCTCAGCACTGCCAGGACAAGGCAGCAAGAGCAACCTCTGCATTGCAGAATGGTTCAGCCCAGCAGCACTGCTTTAGCCCAGCAGTGACTCACCAGAAATGCTCCTGGAAAAGGTCTGGAAAAGGTTTGGAAGGCTCCCCTGGGCCAGTCCTGCAGCTGCCCTGCTGTGGCCAGCTCAGCCCCAAGGAGCAGCTGTGCATTCTGCCCTCAGCTCTTCCCTCCCCAGGGATGCAATTTCCCACTGCCTGGTGGCTCTGGGTTTTAACCCTGCTGGAAGAAAGAGTCTGGGCCTCAGGGGGGGTTAGGTACATATTTTAGGTTCATATTTTTGAGAAGGTGTTCTTTGACACCTTTCCTTTGTATTGTAAAGGTCAGCTAATACATCCCAGAGGGAACACTCTCACAGTGATTAAAAACAACAACAAAAAAAATTAGAGAGGAAAAGTTTAGTTCTTTCATTATTTGCCCAGTTCAGGCTTTGTAACTTTTCATGTTTCCTCCTCAGACACAAGAACCTTCTTCCCTTCAAACTGCTCATTTGGGTAAGCTGGGAACAATTTTTGTTGCCTATAAAGTACTTGGGACACAGTCCCAAAGCTGCCTGCATATGGTGGTGTTTCAAGCCTCAGGAGTAAGTACAGAGCACAAACACCAACTAAGGAGACTTCAGCAGCCAGACATCAAGTCCCCAGCTCCAGGAATCAGCTCTCACACCCAGCAGCAGCAGCACAGACAGGTTTGCTTGACTCGTTATTGTAATGAAGCTCATTAAAGTCCCAAGGGAGGCTGTTCCACAACATCCCAGCTTCAGTGCATCCTGTAATAACCATTTCCACCTTCCACAGAGAGGCTCAGGACAGGAGGGATCACTGCAGGTCATCCAGCCCAGCCTCTCTGCTCAGGCAGGGTCCCCTTGAGCACCTTCCCCAAATTGTGTCCAGACGGATTTGGGGTATCCCCAGGGAATGAGACTCCACACCTCTCAGGGCAGCCTGCTCCAGTGCTCAGCTCACCCTCACAGGAAAGTTCTACCCCATTTTTTGGTGGAATTCCCTGTGCATCAGTTTCTGCCCATTGCTTCCCATCCTGTCACTTAGCACTACCAATAAGAGCCTGGCTGTGAAATAAAAAAACCCAAAACATTCAAATGTGATTGAGAGTGGCCTAGAAAGGGGCAGAGAGATGGAAGGGACATCCTAAACACACACAGATCCAGGCCACAGAGTTCAGGGAGGGCACACAGGCACCACAGGAAGAGTCACTTTTCTTGTGTCATCCTCATAAATGCAGTGCAACCTCCCATGGATCTGTGCAGGGACACACTTGAAAGGGCAGGGATATAAACCCCAAGGAAGAACTGGAGGAAAGAAGCAGAAAAACATCCAGAGATACAAAATGCTGCAGTTAAATGAAGCCTATTAGCAGGGACATGGAGCTGCTCCTCCCTGCACTCCTCTATTTCAGCATATTTATTCCTTTGATCCTATTTTTAACTTTACAGCCTGGTGCAAGGCAGTGGTGCTACCAGTAAATTAATGAGAGATGTAAAAGGGGAGGAATGAGGAAGAAGAAACATAAAAAATTTTAAATGTAATATTTTTCACTAGACAAGTCCAATTCCTCATACAACCACTTTTTAAGGCCATGCTGATAAACACAGATTTCACACCCCTCACAGTCCCGTGACAAGGAGTTATTTTTGCCTTTTTAGTCGTGCAAAGTGTGTAGGTATTTCACTGTGACTTATTGCAGTAAAAATCAGGGTGCCTGATGTGACCATGAATACTTCAGAGGTAGCTCACAGTGACCAGAAATGAATTTCAGCTCCCAAATTCAGAGCAGCCTTTCCCTGCACACACAGATGAATCAGGACATCACTGCCAAGGCCTGGGGAAAAGCTGAACACCACAAAGCTGAACAGGGAATGGTGGAGCTGGGGTTAGGAAAGCAAACCCTGCTAAAACAAAACCTCTCAGGAAACGCAGTGCTGTCTCTCATTCTCGTCTCTGCATCACCTACAAGCACAGGGCTGTGCTGGAAGCAGTTTGGTTGGTATTAAAATCATAACCAGTTCCTTAAGCAACAACTGGAGTCACTTCCAGCCAGCCTGGACACCCCATCCATTCCCAGGGGACGCTGGGCACCTGCCCTGCTCCAGCTCCATTTCCAAGCCCACCCTCACATCCAGCCACCAGACACATTTTTTTCCTTCTGCCCTCCTTAAAATAGCAATTTTATTATTTTTTTTAATGCAGCTGCTGTAGCTAATGAGCTCCATGGCTATATCTACACCCTGGGATGTTTCTCAGAGTTCCAAAAAACAACCAGCACCTCCTGATGCATCACAACAGAGACAACATCCAAGCTTTACAGTTTCCTGGCATTTTCTTGCCTCACCTCCACATAATTTTTCCTCTGAAGAGCTCGTGCAGGATCAGCCTGGGTGGGAAGCAGTGAGCCCAGCACAGGAGGCATCAGCCCTGATCCCCTGGTGATCCTTGCACAGAGCTCATTGTTCCCACCCAGCCCTGGCCAAGTCTAAGCTCCAGGTGCATTTTTGGAGATCCCAGGCCATGTTTTGACCTCTGCATCAATATCTGAGTCACTCCCTGTAATTAAAGATGCCTTGGCTTGGTGACTCCACAAGCTTTGGCTCTCCCTGCCACAGCCCTGCTGTGCAAGGAGGGATTTCTCCTACGGGTCTGGAGAAACAGCTCCTTCAAAAGGGATGAGCTCCCCATCACCACAATATTTCATTTCTGTTTGTGGTGTTGTTGCTTTCCCCAGGTACACTGTGACAGATTTTTAAATCACCCTTGTAAATCCTTTCTGACCAATTCCTGCCATTCTGGAAACCACAAGCTTCTGACATCCTTTTTAAAAAAAAAAAAAAAAAAAAAAAGGTTTCCTCAGTTTTCATCTTATGCAAATGTGCGGGGTTTATGTAAGATGATGGCCTGGGGCTGCATCTCCCCTGGCCCCGGCTCTGATCTGCTTCCATCTCCCAGCCCGGCAGGTCGGGACCTGCAGCGAGCCGGGAGCTGCGGGGCCGGGCGGGACCCGAGCGGTGCCCCCCGAACAGAACAGCTCCCACCGGGACCGAGGGGACAGCCCGGGGCCAGGGGACACCCAGGGGACAGCCCGGGGCCAGGGGACACCGAGGGGACAGCCCAGGGCCGGGGGACACCGAGGGGACAGCGAGGACACAGCCGCGCATCCTCCCGCATCCTCCGCGCACACAGCGCTGCCAGGGGGGACCCTCGAGGTTTCCAAGAAAAGGAGAATATTTCCCTCATCCTGACCGACAAACAGCTCATCACGGTTGGTTTTTTTCACCGTGACTTATCTGAGGAAAATGAACACAAAAGAAATCCCCTAATCGATTAACACCTTCCTCTCACATTTTTGCACGACGACTCATTCCCCTCTTTACGTCTCTGATGCCAGCAAATACGAAAAAAATATTAATTTTAGCTACCCTCATGCAGTTTTTAACATCACAATCACATAAGTCATGACGAAAACCACCAGAAACAATATTTACTCCAAACATCAACAAAATTCACTGGGAATCCTCCCCCATCCCAGCGGTTTTTCCTGGAGTGAATCCCTGGAAAAGCTCTGCGGGGAAGGTCACAGGAACGCCTCAGCAGCATCTTATCAACCTTTATCTCGCACCACACAAAGCCACTAAGTACAGGCGTTCCTCTGCCATCCAGCACAAAGATTTCCCGTTATCAGGACGGTGCTTGAGGCTCTCAGGGCACTCATGCATAGTTTTTCTCCTTTATCGTCCCCACAACGACCCCATAGAGATGCAGATGTGCCCGCTCTGCTCTCGGGGCTCACCTGTGCTGGAGGAGGGTGTGACACATCCTGGGGAGGAGCAGCAGCCCAGCAGCACCCAAAAGGTGATTCGGGTTTAATATCTGCGGCTCTGCTGAAGCAAATCGCCCCCAAATCCGGCCGGTCACAAAGAGCTTTAATTCCTAAATGATTTAGGCAGGGCTTCTAGGAACTGGTGTGCAAGGTTTGCAGAAAAGCCAAATTTTAGCTCCAAGTGATGCCTCTGTCCACGTTACACTTTTGTCTGAGTCACATCGGTGCTTACAGACCGGTTAAAAGCTGTACATTTTTAATTTAATAACTAATAAGACCTTCAGATGCGAATGGGATTTTTACTCTGAAGAGAGCAAGGCCAGAACCCACCTGCGCTGATTTTTCCCAACAGTGTTTATTAAGATTGTCAGATTGTAGATTGGTTCTTGTAAAGAACCAGAGCCTCATCCCACGTGCTTCTGCTTTAGAAAGTAACTTTTTTATTTGTTTGTTTAAATGTTACTTGGCTTTGTATCACAATACCAGAATCTCTGTTGACAAGTTTGGTGCTCATTGCTTTTTTAGGAACACAAGGATGGATGTCCAGCACTGGACAGTGGCTTCTGGCACTTTAGGACCTGCCCTAGAGGTCAGTGACACTTTGGCCATTTGGCTTCTCCTGCACCTCTGAAAATACATTTTCCTGGCATCTCCTGCTCTGAACACCCTCCAGCACCTCTCATGTTTTCTCTGGATTTCACCACACCTTAACCCTAAATATAGAACACCATTTTGGGGTAATTAGAGATTCTTAATTAATTAGAGCTACGGATTTAAAGATTCAAAGCTTGACAAATGAGCTGAGGCAAATTTTGCTGCAAGAGCTGGAGAAAATTACTGGTCCCAGGTATTGCCCCAGTGCCCTGCTGGAGATTAATTTCTGCATCCCAGCCCAAAATATGTGTGTCTCCATCCCAGTGCTCCAGCTCTCCTGCAGACCCCACACTGCAGCTGTTCATGCACTTTGGGTTTTTTTCCCTTTCTCTATGGAGTTGATGGGATGCAAAGAGGGAAGGAAAAGGATGAAGACCTGGCAAAGTGGTTTCTGCTTCCAGACAGGAACCATCCTGCCAGAGAGCTGAAATCAAATGTTTTCCCTTCTCTCTCTTTAGCAAGGGAGCTGGCAGAATTTTCAACCACTTTCTGTCACTGAAGAACTATTTCAATTCATTACAAATAATTGTTTTATTGCAACAATCAGCTGAAGAACATTATTTTTCCAACTTTTGGTTTAAACTGCCACTTCCCTCTTGTTTTTTTGCTGATTGACCTGGGATTATAAACTCTGTGCTCACCTAAAAATTCCCTTCTGTTACTTGGTTCACTTTCAATCTCTGGACTTTTTGCTCCACTCACAAACAAGTTTTTGAGTTTTGTGGCACTGAGCAAGTGTCTGCATTACTACACGGTTTTAATTTTAAATTAAGGGTAAAAAAAATATTCCATATAAATATTTAGGGAATGTGTCATGGCATAGTAGCAGCCTGTGAGAAAGGCCTTCACAAGAACCAGTTAAAAAGAGCTGTTAGCTCAGAGAGAGGAAAAAGGGAATATTTGTGGGCAGCCCTTACACAACAATGGTGCATGGAGAGCAGCTGGAACATCCCTGTGAGACAGGCAGGAACATCCAATAAATGCAAAGTGGCATCTGAAACTGAGAATAAACTTATTTATATAACTCTGAGAGAGTGAAAATGCAAGAGGGACAAGGCAGCAAATGGTACAGAACAGCAACAATCTCCTAAAAATCGGTTCCAGGGGAGCCCCTGAGGAATTTTGGGTCACCCCTGGGGTTCCATGGATATGAGGCACAGGGTGGGCAGCACCAGAGAAATGTCCTGGCAGCCACAGGTGGCCTGGAGAGCACCCAAATGTCACACTATTATCAATAAACATGGCATTCAGGGATTTCTTTTAGTGACAGAGAAGCATCTTTGTCCCTAACTTTGTGTTCTGGTAGTGAAGTAACAGTTTGGGACCAAAGCGTGAACAGCATCCTGGTTTTAATATAAAATAAAATAAAATAAAATAAAATAAAATAAAATAAAATAAAATAAAATAAAATAAAATAAAATAAAATAAAATAATAAAATAATGCAGCTGTTATTGCAGAACAAATTCCCAAAGCCCTGTCAGGAGGGAGGCTTCCACACCACAATCAGGCCAAAATATCTACAAGGATGTACATAAACACTGCATTCAGGAAAATAAAAAAAAATTTAAAAACAGAAAAAAAGGCTGCAACAAAGCACAGCCTGCTAGCACAGCAAGGCAGACCCATTTCAAGATGCATTTCTGAGTTTACTCATATTGCAAAATTCTGAAGGAGCAGGCAGCAGGGCTGCAGCCAAGAGTCAGGGAGAAACAATAAATAACAGTGGAATAATTGGAGGGCAAATTAAAACTGAGAGTCAAAAATAAAGTGAACTAAGTTACTAAATTAAGACAAAAGTTCTATTTTTATTTCATATTTTCCTAGTTTTGCATCATCATTTCTCTCTGAAGCTGAAAACACCAGGAGAACAATTGTTTTTAAACTGAAAGCAGCAGTGCCATGCAGTCCCAGAGGTCCATGAGGTGGACTCTTGACTAATCCTCAGGTTTAATTAACCCTGTGTGGCAATCAGAGCTCTCAGGTGGCCAAGGCCATGCCCTTGGTTGGCACAGGGGGAAGGAAGCAGCTCCTGCCTGCCTTGGATCCACCTGGGAACAGCCCAGGCAAGAGAGGGTTGAAATATTTTCTTTTTCTACAAGGTGATTTTTTACTGGGTAACACTAACTCAACTATTTTATGGTTGTTTTTGTAGGAGGGCAGCGCTTTAATAATTTTTACTTTTAAACCCCTAATAGTTTAAAGCCTTTTTCCTTCACTTTACGACCAAACCTCTTTTTTGATGGGAGATGGGCAAGGGAAAAAAATTGGACAGAGTGATTTGAGTCATCCATTTTTAAAGGAAGTAAAAAATTCTTCTGAAGAATCTTATATTACAACTTTATCTTTTAGCCTGCTCAGGAATCATCTGTGTAAAAGCAGTAAAAAACATGAAATTTTGAGGCTCAGGGAAAAGATTGTGCCTTCTTGGGTGTTCACTCCACTTTTTAAATTCCCCAAGAATTAACACAATCCTTAAGATGAATAACTTTGGGTGAGACAAATTAAACTTTTCAGGGCATGGCACAGAAGGCTTTGCTGTTGTTCCGTGGTGCTGGCACAGCTCAGAAGGTGGTTGAGCTTCAGAAGAATATCCCAGCTCAAACACACAGCAGAGAAAAGCTCAGAGGTAATGGAAACTGCACATTTCTAATGTTCCACACATATGAATAGAACCCCAGTCAGTACATTAGACAATTGACTGGCTTTGCTTGAATGCACGCAGGAATAAATGGAAACATCCTTATTTCCTATCCCAAGGGGCAATTATTTCACTGCCTGGTTTTGTGCATTAATATAAAAAAAAATAAAAAATAAAAAAAAGGCAAGATTCCATTGTCTGGTAGCTCAAATATCTTCCTATATATGCTGGATGAGCAGAAAAGAGAAAAAAAGGAAGAGAACTGGAGCACTGCATTCTCTAAACAAGCTCTCACCGTGCCCAGCAGATTTCTGTGTATAAATACAAAAAAATCCACAAAAACACCCTTCAGAAGGGCAGCTTGTTTGTGTTTTTCAGAAGTTCTGTTAGTCATCATGTGTCCTGGCTACAGATGGTCCAAAATGCTCATTTCTGCAACTGCTGCAATGAGTCTAACAAATGCAAAGGCTGGAATTTCACACCTCTTTAGGGGAGAAGGGTACTGCATTGCAACTCAAAACCAGCTTTTCCTCCCAGTCCACCACTGCCAGGCACTCCTCTCTTTGTGCTTCCCTTTCTTCTCCCTGCACACCTCCATGGCTTTCCTTGGTCCTCTGAAGGGAAAATGAGAACACAAAAATGGTTTGTAAGCAAGGTGTTCAGGAGTGGTTCATTTTGCCTCTTTTACACATCTCTGATAGAAAATCTGCCCAGATGGGAACCAAATTCCCACCTGACAGCCCAAGGACTGATCAGGTCTAAATCCCAGATTTAGGTTATTTTTTCAAAAAGCACAGAGAGGAAAAGAGCCCAGTTTCCCTTCAGGAAGGTTTGTTTGGTTGTTCTGCATCTGAGACACCAAAAATTGCAGCTCCTGCCTCACCCCTACAGCACAAAGCACTTTGAGGACTTCCTACAAAACTTCCAAAAATCAGTAAAATTCGACCAAAAACGGACAAACCCCCCAGCCCAGGTTTTTGTGAGTATTTGGAGACAGATCATTGCAATCCAGGCAGATTCAGCAGCTGCTGGGGTTGGGTTTTGTTGAGAGGCAGCCTCAGAGTTTGTGTTTGAGCTGCCTATTGAAGCAGGCAGAATCATCTCAGGGAGGGAAAAAAAGCAGAGATTCTTGGAGATACAGAACGTGTTTAATTGAAACCATTAGTTTTACTGGCAAACAGCTTCATCTTTCTGTTCTGCTAATCCGAACAAAGTGCTGCAATTATGACTCAATACATAAAGTCCTCTAGTGCTACTCACCCCACACTCCCCCAGCAGAGAAGGAAAACAGAGCTGTTCTCAGTTAACAAAACATTCCATGCTTCTAGCCAGAATACTTTTATTATATGGTTATCATATACATCAGAATTATAGTGGGAACATTTACAAATATGTGAAGATAGCTCAGAACTTCCATTATTCACATACACACTAACTCACACACTCGGTTTTGTTTTGTTTTTTTTTTTTTTGTCTACTCAGTTACCAGGTGAATGATGCACAAAATTATTGCTTTGTGAACCAACACCTCAGATTAAATCTAATCTTCAGTGGCAAGAATTGAGATTAAAAAAAAAAAAAAAGTCTTAAATACCCTGTATAACATACCTGTGCATAAACCTAAAGATATGTTTAGCTTACCCATTACCTTTGAAATACTTACCAAAATTAAAATTTGAAACCCATTTATAAAAAAAAGTATTAAAAAGTTCACCATTATTTACAAATCCGATTAAATTACACATAAATAAATATTTACATTCAACACACTGCTTCCCTTAATACACATAAAGCCTCCCTGGAAGTATTTTTTGGCCTTAGAAGGCAAAAAAAAAAAAAGTTAAAAAAAAAAAGTTATGTGCCTATTCTTTCAAGTTTCCCCCCCAAATTTAAAAACAAGACAATATAAATATGTGAATAAAGCTGCAATATCCTTAGACACAGAAAGAGAATTTTCTAAAAGTATTTTCATTTTGAACTAGTCCTCGTTAAAAAAATACCAAGATAATATAAACTGCAGCCAACAGTGCTGCAGCTTTTAAAAGCCTGAATATTTCTGTAAAAAATAAGCATGTCAAATGCCATTTAAAGTCTAGTAGGATTTTAGTACTCTCCTATGTTAATCTGAAAATAAAGGAAAAAAAAAACAAAAATAAAAAAGAACAAAAAAAAGAGAACTAAACAGATTTTTAAAAACCAACCCCACAGAATAACCTTACTATTTTCAGATGTTTATAAAAAACTTTTAATGTACATAAATCTCTATCCCATTGTTTAATACTGCTTTACTGTTGCTGTTGCGTTTCGAGAGACTGAACCCCTGAAATTGCATCAGAGAGCAGAACAGGCTTGCACCTAAAATCCTCTTCCAAACTACACGTGAAGCTGGTCACCCACGAGAGGTGGGGAAAGGAATCAAAATAAATCTCTGCATAATTCCATCAACCCCCCCTTTATAGCACCACTTTTACAGCAAAGGATTCAACACACTTGTCCCAAGTACTTATCTCCAGGTATTTGGGAACTGCAGCTTTTTGTCTCATGGAGTGAAGATCCTGAATGAGTTTTTTTTTTTTTTAGCTCCCCTTTTTCCCCTTTTTTTTCTTTTTAAAAAAAAAAAAAAAAATTAAAAAAACCCAAATCTCTCTGTTCCCCCTGGCAAGAAGATGTCAGTCTGTGTGTGTAGGAGGAAGGGTAAAGTCTGGTTTTCCTTTCACTTCCTGTGCTTGTCCATTTTGTCCATGGATTTGTTGCTCTCTGCGGGGCTCTGGTCGCCAGCGTTCATGTAGGATTTGTCTGCGATTTTTAACGCTTCATTTAGGTAGTTCTGGACGGATGTCATGGCAGCACAGATGGCAGCGCTCCCAAAGCCATGTGTGATCAGGCTGAAATGAGTCAAGCAGCCCTGGATGCCAGGGTCCAAGATGGGGCTGGGCCTCGTGTTTCCGAGGGGGGTTCTGTCCTGAGTCAGGAGGTCTGTGAATTCCTTACAGATCTGCCTGCAACAACAAAGGGCTCAGCTTTACACCACACAAAACAAAAAAAAAAACAGCAGAGGGACTCCCATCAAATATTTGATATGTGTGCGGGAACTACGGGAATTCAGTGTCTACAATTAAACCAAAATAAAACCCCATCAGCATCATGTTCAAATTAGATTTCTCGATTTCTGTTTGTTAGCAACAAAGGGCTCAGCTTTACACCACACAAAACAAAAACAGCAAAGGGAGTCCCATCAAATATTTGATATTTTTGCGGGAACTACAGGAATTCAGTGTCTATAATTAAAATAAAAACCCATCAGCATCATGTTCAAATTAGATTTCTCGATTTCTGTTTGTTAGCAACAAAGGGCTCAGTTTTACACCACACAAATAAAAAAAACCAGTAGAGGGACTCCCATCAAATATTTGATATTTGTGCGGGAACTACGGGAAATTCAGTGTCTACAATTAAACCAAAATAAAACCCCATCAGCATCATGTTCAAATTAGATTTCTAGATTTCTGTTTGTTAGCAACAAAGGGCTCAGCTTTACACCACACAAACAAAAACAGCAAAGGGACTCCCATAAAATATTTGATATTTGTGCGGGAACTACGGGAAATTCAGTGTCTACAATTAAACCAAAAATACCCCCATCAGCACCATGTTCAAACCAGATTAGATTTCTAGATTTCTGTTTATTAGCACCACTTCCTGACAAACCTTCTGCTGCATCCCCATCACAAAAACACTCTGCAAAACCATCTCTGCACCTCCTGCTGCCTGGCTCTGCGTCGTTTGCTCCAGATTTGGGGTGGGAATTCAGGGCTGGTTTCTCTGAGAACCTCCCCAGCTGCAGCTGAGTGGCTCAGAAAGGCTGAAGAGATTTAATTTGGTTGTGTATATTCCATGTATATGTAGGGAGGCCGAGGCCCTGATCCTGCAAACACTAACACATATGCCTGGCAAAACACGAGTGCTTAATAATGCTCCAGCATATGTTGTTTGCTGCTTGTAAATCTGTCCCCTTGAAGGGATTTCCCAGGAGCTGAGCAATCTTAACAGAATCATCACTTTATCAGAATTTCTCAATCACAAACATGTTCCAGAGGATTTTTATTAGTGCCAGTAACAATGCCAATAAGGAAAATGCTCAGGGAGCAGGAGGAGTTCTCAGGAAAAAATAGTATAATGTTTAAACTACAGGCAAGGGAGAGTAGATTTCTAAATTTCTAATTTTTTAAGAGATCTCTTTTAAAGGAAGGCTGGATGGATTCAACACCAGGAGTGTTTTGCACACCTGATTTGAGCACAAAGTCAGGACCACTTTCTCAGCAGTTCAGTTTTTCTCAGCTCCTCTGCAGAACTAAGGTGCTGTCAAAAACATCGACCCCAAACCAGAAAACAACAAATCACAAACTGAAGCTCTGTTAAACCTGAGCCTGGGAGAGGAGCTCAGCAGGAAAAAGCTGAGCACTCCAAACACCAGTTTTAGGTAAGCTGAAGTTAACCCAGGCATTTCCTCCTGCTCAGGACAGGGATTATTCCAGGTACAAGGTGTCTGCAGAACAAAGCTCCTCTCCTTCCCCCTTCCTTCCCCTTCACCAACAGGGATTTGTTTGAGCACAGGGACTTTCCACACCCACCAGAGGATGCTTCCAGGGAACTATGAAAGTCTTCAGCCACAGCAGGGAAAAGGGGATCTCCAGCAGCTCCTGCTCCCCGAGTCCCAAGGGAAATTCGGGAGCTGCTGCTGCCAAGGGCAGCTCTGAGGACACAGGGTTGAGCTTCCCTTGCTCCAGTCCTGACACTTTTCACACTCCCAGCTCACATCCTTGCCCCTGTCACACCTGGGGACACCTTTTCCTTAGAGCTGTGTTGCTGTAGGGTTTTCCTGACACAACCAGTCCAAACTGCTTCAGTTACCTACAGGATTGTTCCCCTTATTGTTGGTTCAGCCTAAAATAAAACTGCAGCCATAGCTGAATTCAAACCAAAACCAAATAAAAAGAATTGCTTCATCTTCCTAATTAAAATTACACACAAAAATCTACCAAACTATCCCCCAGTCACAGACAGCCACAGTCAGACAAAAACACGTTCAGAAAGGAGAGAAGAAAGAAAATCCAAGCTGAAAACTTACTTTGCAGCAAGCAGCATGTTCTTCCTGTTTGCCATTTCGTTGCGGCCCATGTGTGGTCTGGTTAAATACTCAGCCACTGCTTTGGAAGGAAATTCTGTCTCACACACGTAGCCAAAGTCACGAGCAAGATGCACAGCTTCACCTGGGTGGGTGAAAGGGAGGGCTTGGTAAATTGTACAGTGTCATTTATTGAAAGGAGATCAGGGACATTAAGGGAAAAATGCTGTGGATATTTTAATTGTATTCCTGTTTTGGAAAGGGACACCATTCTGTCACTGACTACCATTTTCTAATTGATGGAACAATGTTTCTTTATAAATTTGTATCAAGAAAAAAAGAGATTTACAGGGTGACTGCTACAAAAAAACAACTCTCTTGCTTTTATACTAGAAAGAAAAATTGCAGTCTCTATCCAGAATAACTGCACAATATAAAACTCTATTCAGTCAAGATTGAATTGTCCACTGATATTTAAAAATATCTGCCAACTATATCCCACATTATAACAAAAGTTTGCAGTAAGCATGCTTTTGAAACATCTTTCATAAGAATTTTCACACAGGAAACCAAATTGCAAGGTGTACAACCAGGTCACTTTTTTTTCATTAAAACAATTTGATCAGACTTAAAATAAGAGATTCAGTGCAATGTGCCTATGTGCATGTGAACACATCAGCTCTCTAAAACTTCCAAGGAAAGTTAAAATGCAAGTTGCTGCATTATAAACAGCAGGAAGATATTGTTAGATCATTTCTCACTCTTTTCATTTCACGTTGCTTCTTCTATTCCTATTAAACTGTGCCACTACCAGGAGCTGCTTGAAACAGGAGCACCAAATGTAAACCACACACACACATTTATAGATATATATATATATATATATACACACACCCCCTTCAGGTCAGCTCCACTGACAGAGGGTCCAGAGCATGGCACAGATTAAAGGGGCTCCAGTTTCCTAGCAGGAAGCCCAAAGCTATAAATCTCACTTTATAAGCTGGTTTATTAGCAAAGCTTCTGAGGGCACCGCTGAGGTAGGGCAGCACTGCAGTCAGCTGGCCCCAAAGTTTCCCAACAGGAACCAAACCCACTGATGGGAGCAGTTTCACCCCTTTTGCCTTCCCTGCCTCGCCCTTGTGAAACCCAAAACAAGCCTGGAGAGACAGACTGGACTGAGGCACATCCTGGCACGGGGGAATTCTGCATCCCTGCCAGAATCCTGGCAAAAGCAGGGCTGGGTTTGTGTGAGCAGAGCTCACCAGGGAGAGAAGAGCCCCCCAAAGGCAGCACAGCCCTTCCTTAGGTGCTGCAACATCCCCACCATGCTCACTTTAAAACAAACAAAAAAAAACCCCATATCACTTTCAGGGACTTTCTAACCTTTCCATGCTTTGCCCAGAGGATAAAAGCTGTGCACATGGGGAGAAAGTTTATTTTTAAGACACACTCAGGACTGACCTTCCACCAAAGATGTCAATAGTGTCACATTTGCAGCTTTCCTTCTGCCAGCAGGAAGATTCAAGCCAATTTTATCCAGTTTTTCCCTTAATGATCTGCCACCATTTTTAGATTTGGCTCTGTAATTAAAGAGGGAAAAATGGCCTTATTTATCTTCAGGGAACACTTCTTTTTAAGATGAGAAATTCCAGTTACTGACATTCAATAGGGTTCTACTGGGGTGGGGAGAAGATAAAAAACAGGCTCTTTTCAAGTGACCTACTTTTTAAATGCTCTATTTCAAACCAGCCAGGATGAAACACAGCAGGTCAAAATCAAAATATTTCAAACTGCACCACTGAAACCAGCAGCTGTAGAATGATCACAAGCCAAATTCGGTGTATGCAAAAAAGGATGTAGAAAATGTCCTTGTCATGATTAATCAGGACCATGGAGATTTAATAAAAAAATCATTCCAACAGGGTCTTGGGAATCAGAGACAGCTCCATGTGCTGGTTTGGAGACAAAACCCCAGCCCTGAGCAGAGAATGAGAATTGCTGTCAGAGCTGTGAATAGCACTTCTCCAGAGGCAGCAGAAGTGCAAAGAAGTTTTATTTCCAAAGCCTATTAGGATTCAGCGTCGTCGGGCTGCTCAAAATAAAACCCAGGAACTCGCTAAAAGGCTGGGTGGCCGTGCTGCTCACACCCAGCACCACAAGGGGAACACAAACAGCAGCACGGGGGGATGCAGGGCAGGGATCCCATCCTACCTTCGCAGGACTCCTCCCAGCAGAGAGGCATTGAGACACTCCGGGGGCGAGAGCCGCCTCTGCACCTCTGCCACCGTCACCTTGTACTTGGACGTGGAGCTGAGCAGGGAGAGGCGCCCTGGCACGGAGCAGAACACCTCGTTGGGGTTGATCACCACCCCGATTAATCCATCCTTCTGGCAGGGCAGGCTCAGAGCGCTGGTTTTCGTTAGGGAGATGGGACCTGCGGGCGGAGGAGGGGGAGAAGGGATTTTATAAAAGGGAAAGATAAATAGGAAGTGGTAAAGGAGTTTTCTTGCTATAAAAACAGCGCAGGAGGGAGGATTTTGTTTGGTGTTAAATGCTCAAGCCACTGGTCCCTGTCCCCAGCATCTGTCTGCAGCACAGGGATCCAAAAGTCCCCAAAAACAGCACGGGAGAGAGGATTTTGTTTGGTGTTAAGTGCTCACACCACTGGTCCCTGTCCCCAGCATCTATCTGCAGCACAGGGATCCAAAAGGCCCCAAAACTATTCCTGACCGGTTGGATTTTGCCACTGGAGTGCAAGGAGCTTCCAAACACAACCAAGAATTCTTTTCAAGGCACACAGACCCCACCACACCTCTGGAGCAGGAGGCTGCAAGGGCAGCAAAGCCGCGCTCACAAAAACTCAAATACGACAAATTAGCATCCTCCAGCTAATGCCAAAACTCTGCCCAAGCCAGGGCAGGGAGAAACCTCCCAGCTCCTGCTGGGCTTCATCTTCCACCTCGCACACGCAGATTTATGAAACCGCCTTTGGAATTTAATCCCAACAAATTCCGAGCAGACAGCAGCACCGCAGGGAGAGAAGCGAAAGTAAGGAGCTGCTCCTCGTTAGGAGCTTCAGCCTTTGGGTGAGGAGGGACAACAAAGGAGCAAACCACAGATGCAGCTTTGCCATCCTCTCCCGAACCCGCCCAGCTCACCCAGCGCTGCTGGTGAAAGGGTTAAAGAGCCGAGGTCGGCCCCGCTCCCGCAGGGGGAAGATTTGTCAGTGGTGCATCTGACAGCGAAATTATTCTCCCATGAGCTAAAGGCAGCAATCAGCGCTCTGACACACACTTCTGCTTTTCCTCAGTTAGGTATTTGTTTGAAGTCTTCAGAGGAAACTTCTGATTTTTTTTTTTTAAGCACAAATTTGTTTAAAAACAAAAGCAAGGGAAAAAAGCCTAAATTACTGTAAATTGAGTCAATACGTCTTCCTCCTTCCTCAAAACCTCAGCTACAAACCAATTTCGATTAAGATAAAGCCAAACAGTCTTCTGCCAGCGAACTCAAGTCTTTTCTCAAGTCTTGTAAAGAAGTTGAAAAAAAAAAGTTGGGAAAAAAAAGGGAAAAAAACTGCCTTCGTGTTCTAGAAGAAAAAAAAAAAACAAACAAAAAAACCCAAACAAACAAAAGAAAAGCCCCGTGTTACTTTACACACGCGTATTTCAGGAAAGATTAAAATCGGTTCAAGGTCCTGGTTTCGATTAAAGCCATAACACGAGAGCACACGAGGGGACAGCAGTGTATCCCCGGAGGAGCCTCACACCCCAGGGCAGTGTGTCCCCGCCGCCACCTTTAGAAAAATCCAGCCACAGAGAGTGGGATAAAAACTCCTCGGCCCTCCCGATCCCAAAGGATCGGTCTTTATAAAAATAATAGGGCGTCACTTCACCGGTGCGTCATTCAACTTTTAACTATTGACAAGGGAAAGTAGAACTGCGGTGCCACCTTACTGACCTTTTCTAATGACTGTCTGGTCATGCATTAGTAAGTGTTGGTCTTCCACATTCTGGAAAGAGAAAGGGGGAGAAAGTTTCGCACCTGGAAGAGCTGAGAGGGAAAAACCCACCCCCGCCCCGCGCACCCGCATCCTGGAGGGCAGAAAATGAGGATTTGTCTGCACGGACGGGGATGGGATGTGCAGAAAGGGGCGAGGAGGGGTCCGGCTGCTCCTTACCTGCACCTCCTCCATCTGATGGGCCATATCGTGCAGGCCCAGGTTATCGGCCAGCGCCGAGGCGTCCAGCCCGTGCCCGTGGGGCAGCAGCAGCTCGGAGCGGCGGAAAGTCTCCCTGCGGCTGCCGGCAGAGCCGCTCTCCAGCGCCGAGAGGTGCGGCACCAGCCCGGGCCGGCCGTGCGGGGCCAGCCCCGCCGCCTCCTGGCTCTGCCGGTTCGGCCAAGCGCTCTGCTGCTGGCTGGGCGGCGGCGGCGGCGGCTGGTGCAGCGGGTTGATGGAGAAAGGGTCCCCGAGGTGCGAGTAGGGGTCGCTGGACTGCGAGTAAGGCAGCGGCTGGTACGGGGGAGGGAAGTACGGGGGCTGGAAGTCGGAGGCGCCCGAGTGCGAGAGCGGCGGGGCCGGGCTGTACAGGTGCTGGCTGACGGCGGAGAGGTGCGGCAGCCGCGGGTTCCCGTTGCTGCTGCCATCGTGCCGGTCCTGGAAAGCACACAGGGGTGGGGGACAACGGGGTGGCCGTCAGAGGGGTCGGGGGACGCGGCGGGCGCGGGTGGTGGCGCTGGGGAAGGAGAGAGCAGAGCGAGAAGCGCCCCGCTGCTGCCCGGAGTTTGGTGGGTTTAAGGCACTCGGCGGAAGAAATCAGCCCCGCTCGCAGGAAAAAGGTTACAAAGCAGTTCTCGCTGCTCTCCTCATCGCGACTACACCCGACCAACCCTCGTCCCGCTTGTGCGAGTCAGCAGAAACATCATTAAAATCAGAAAAATTCAAATCAGAGACGCAGCCGCGTTTCCGCCGCGCTGCCTCGACTGGGGAGGAGACGGCGGGGCCGGGGGTGCTGCGGAGCCCTTGGAGGGATGGAGACCCCCGGTATTCGCATCCTTCCCACCCCGAGGGGTGCCCGGCCGGGTCCCGGCTCTGCCCGACGGGAGGGACCGCGGTGCTGCCTCCAGCCGTGCCATCGCTGCTTCTCCCCGATCTCCGATCCCAGCACTCAAAGCTGAAATGTCTACATTGAGCTGATCCAGGGATTTGGCAGCTTCTGCCTTCACGGTCATTAAAATAACAGGGCTAGTTAATAAGAGGTGAATGGGGTCCCAATGGAGCGTGAAGAGGGGACTGCAGCTAATCTGTAGGAGCCGAGCAGGCGAGCAGCGGAGCCGGGGGGGCACTGGGGACACAGACGGGCTCGGAGAGATCACAACCCCCGAGCACCTCGCGGCGGGTGGGAGCTGCTCCCGGCGAGGAAAAACGTGGCAAGGAAGGGTTCGCCCTGCCCGGCTCACCGCGGTACCTGCGGGCCCCGCTCCGACAGCCCCGCGGCTGCGGGGTCCCCGCACGGCGCTGCTCCATGCGGGATGCTCGCTCGCTTCTGCCGGCTGGGGCGCATTTAACTCGAGAGTTCGGAAGACTCCGTAAAGAAAAAAAAAATAAAATATATACAAATATAAAAATATAAAAAGATGAAAATATAAAAAGATGAAAATATAAAAAGACAAAAATGCAAAAAATATGAAAATCAAACTTGGCGGCTCCGAAGGAAAAAGAACAAGCGCAAAGCGGGCTCTTGGGGCAGGGAGAGCTGCCCGGGCTGGCAGCAGCGGGGCGCGCAGCGCGGCCCGGGGGGCGGCGGAGCCCCACGCAGGACACCCCCGTCCCCTCCCCGCAGCCTCTCACCTCGCAGTCCTCTTCGTACTTGACATTATCTGCTAGTTTCCACAACATGGCGTCCAGCGTCCGGACCAGGTGCGCGGTGCTGCGAACGGAACAGCTCGGCCCCCGCCACGGGCGGTAAATCCACGCGGGCGCTGGGGAAGATGCGGCCCCCCGGACGGAGCTCAGTTGGCAGGCATGAAGGCAGCTCACGGACTAACCCTGCGCGCTTATGGTCACTCGGGTTTTTTTTTTCCCTGCCCAGACGCCCTTAATGGCAATAGGATTATCCTAACTCCTCCCCAGGGATGGCTCGGGCGCCGCGGCCGGCAGCCACTCAGGAGGGAGCGCGCAGCCCCAAAGCCACTCCTTCCTCCCTTCCTCCCTTCCTTCCGCGGCCGCGCAGGGTGGGCGGGCAGCCCCAGCCCGACCCCCGCTCCTGGGCAGCCCCCTCGGGGTGCGGGGGGCCGGGGGTGTCCCAGGGAAAGGGTCACGCGTGGGCATCCCCCCGCTGCAGCCAGATTTCCCCCGCTCCTCTCTTTCTGGGAGCAGTGCCGGGTGTTCCCCGCTCCCCCACGCGTGGAAGGATTTTGGCAAACCACACACTGCGCCGCCCCCACGCCCGGCAGTTTTTATTTTTTTTTATTATTATTTTTTTGTTTTGTTTTTGGGCGAAATAAACTCGGAAAAAGTCGTCGTAGCAAAAGCGAGAAAGTCCGAGCGCTGCCGGGGTTTTATTTGCATAATTGTCAAGAGTTTGAATTACTGATTACAACTTGTAAGCTACCAATGTTTAAGGTATAATTTACTTAATGATCCGACAAGATTATTGCAGTGGTGTCGAACCCCCGGTAGGTAAAGCAGCCCTGATTCAGCGTCCCCGATCCGGAGCTCTGCGAATTGTGCGACTGGTTCCTCGCATCGGATTCTTTTTATTTTAATTTTTTACTTTTTTTTTTTTTAACGAAAATCCCGCCTGTCTAATTTTTTTTCGCGCAAACTCGGGGCTGGGGAAGCAGGTGGGAGGTGAGACAGGCATTTTCGGACGCCGTGAGCACACTTTCATCTAAGCTTAGAAAATACTTCCCTGCCAAATTGCTACCTTTCTGCAGGCATTTGATCTATGCAGTTATGTGTGTCAGACAAAATGAACATCGTTTTCAAAAGCAACGACTTCTCCCAGTGTTTTAAGGTGCATCCGGATCGCTGCTCATTTACATGAGAGGAGCAAGTGTTTGTTTATTGTGGCAGAGACAAAAGCTGACCCTGGACAGTGCTGGCTGCGGAGATCTCGGCGATCAGCGCCCGGGGACGAGCGCCTCAGAGCTGCTATTAAAGGCCCCAGATAAACCCACGTCTCCAGATTAAACCAGTTCACACTTCACTCACTTTTTCCTCCCCCCTGCTAAAGATCAGGGAAGAAAAATAACAAGAACACTAATTAAAATTAAAAAAAAAAAAAAATCCAAACACCAGAAACCCCTCCATCAGACTAAATGAATGATCTAAAAATAAACCCGAGGAGGACGGGGGTGCTGGAAGTAACTGTTGGAGGTGTTATCTCCCTTATCTACCATGCAGGTGCTGATTTGCAGCAGTTGTAATAAGCCCATCATCATCAGCGACTCCACATTATCATTTTTGGTGGAGTCTCTATTTTTTTTTTTTTTTAACGACGGTGTTTTTCTTCCAGGGATGTTTCTTTGAAATGCAGTTCGCGACGATTATTAGCGAGTGTGCTTGCGCTGCTCCTGGCGTCATTAAGACTAGGAATCTAAATAATAAAATACAGGGGGAGCTTAAAGTTCATTTGTGTTAAAGGGACAAGATGAATTTAGAAAGAAACGAGGAAGGGAACCGTCGAGCCTCCCTGGTTTGGGATCAGCTCTTCTTCCTTCCAAAGGAGAATTGTAACAAAGTTGGTTATTTTTATTATAACCTCAGAAGCCAGATTTTGGTTCTGCTCAGAAATGTCACACGGGGAAACGAACACGTTTTTATCATTCTTTGGGGTTGTCAGTGCCTGAACACCTTCTTTTTGGTGGCAAAATCACGAAGATTTGTGTTCTTATTGCTTATTGTGTGTCTAGGAATAATATTTATAAATAGAAGGGTGGAAGAGGACGAGGGACTTATAAAAAATTACTTAAACAAGGCGACCGAAATAAGCACTTGGCTTCCTAACCAGCAAACCAGGAGAGCAGAGACGAGGCTGAACACGACAAAGTTTGAGACAAACTTTTCCCGTCCATCCCCTCCTGCGCTCTCAGCCGCTCCGGCCACCGGCGCAGGGTCCGGGAGCCGCGGGGAGCACAAAGCGAAGGGAAAGGAAGAGAAGGGAAGGGAAGAGAAAGGAAGGGAAGGGAAGAGAAGGAAAGGGAAGGGAAGAGAAAGGAAGGGAAGGCAGTGAGCGAGGGGAAGGCAGGGCAGGGGCGGGCACTGCCCGTCCCCTCACCGGGTGCCCTCCCGAGAGCCCCGGCAGGTGATGGAGCGGGCCCTGCATTGGTGCTGCTGCCCAGCGATGCTTTGTGTGCCCGGGTTCAGCTGCTGAGCTCCCCTCGGAGGGCTCAGGGAGGGGCTGAGGCTGTCGGAGGCGCTCCCTGTCCCCAGCGGGGCTTTCCGAGCGCTCAGAGCGGGGCCGGCCCGGGGGTCCCTTCGCGGTCCCTGCGCCCGGAGCAGCCCCCGGTTCCAGCGACCCCGGGGCACGGGGGACCCGCAGGCAGCCAGGGGACACGGGGAACGCTGCAGGGACACCGAACCTCCCCGGACACGCCTTTGAGACGGGGGGGCAGAGCTGTGCAGGGTCCAGCAGCCGGGGAGGGAGGCGGCTCCTGACAGGTGGCGGCTTTTATTCACTTATTTAAAAATAATAATAAATAAATATTTTTAAGTCGGTGCTGGTACTTCGGGGATATCCCTTGATTCCAAGTAGAAGAGGTGCCTTGCTTAGCGGGGGCTTAGTTCCCTTTTTGGCGAGGCTGCAGTTTCCCGTGGGGAGCACGAAGCAGCCCCAGGCGTGAACACGCTTCGGGAGGGGAGCCAGAGCCCACTGCTGCGCCTCTGTCACAGGCAGTAGTTTTCCTATTTGGCAGCAATTAAAAGAGAGCGTGGGGATGCTAATTAGTTACATCCTTCTTCCTCTAAAAATTATTTAAACACACACATATCTGTATTGTTAATGAGGCTGCAGCAACCTGTCCGGGTTGTCGCCTGGGCTCCTGCGGAGCTCGGCACAGGCAGCTGCTGCCCCGCGGCCCCGGGAGACTCCGCGGAGCTTCCCCGGCTCGGGGAGGGGAGGGCGGAACGCGGGGTGTCCCCCCCAGCCCCCAATCCTCCCGGAGGGGCAGGATTCCCAGAGCCGGGGGGCAGCTCCGGGGGGCTCGGGGGGTCCCCAGGAGTAGGGTACGTACGTGCCAGCGATGCTCCGCAGCAGAGCCGTGGGCGCGGAGGGGCGCGGAGCATCCCCCCCGCATCCTCCCCCTCCCCAAAGAGCCGCCCCCGCTCCGGGAAGAACCAACACAGCCGTGTCCTCGCTGCCGGACGGATCCCACGGGCCGCGGCACAGCCGGCACATTTTAAATCTTTTTTTTTTCCTCGCTGTTCCGCCGTTCTCCTCCCTTTAGGGCGCCCCAGGGGATGCGGGGGGCGGTGCGGCCGCCGGCACCGGGAGCATCCCTGCAATCCCTGCCTGACGGGAGCCTTTCCTCGCCCTCCGTTGTGCCCCCCCGGCAGCGCAGCGGCCGCTCGGGAGCCGCTGGCTCAGCCGCAGAGCCCCGGGGCTGCCGCAGCTCCCCCGAGGCTCCCGCAGCCCGGGGCTGCCAGCGCCGGGGGACTCCGGGCACCTGCCCCGCTGTTAAGTGTGCCCAAGGCCAGGTTGGACGGGGATTGGAGCAGCCTGGGCTAGCGGGAGGTGTCCCTGCCCAGGGCACGGGGATGGAACTGGATGAGCTTTAAGGTCCCTCCCGGCCCGGGCAGTTCTGTGATTCTGTGATTCTGTGGTTCTGTGATTCTGTGATTCTGTGGTTCTGTGATTCTACAGAGGTGCTGTCAGCACCCAACAGGGCTGTGAGTGTGCTGATCCCCCCCAAAAGTGACGGTGATGGAGAGTGGAGAGAGGCTGCACTGACAGGACTGAATCCCTGCCCAGCTCCCTGCCTCAGCTCCCAGTCGTCACCTCTGCAGGAAGCAGAAGAAAAGCTTCCTTCGTTTTCCCCCAACCTATTAATTTGCTTAATAAACACCATCCCAGCTATGTTTTCTTCCTGCTCCTTCCCTCTGGAGCTGGAGGAGCAGAGTCCCCTGGCCATGGTGTGCCGTGAGCCTGCAGCACAGAGGATGTTTAGCAATTCCTGGGCAGAAGTGACAGGCTTTGGCACCAGGCACTTTTGGGCCCTGGGTTAGATGCTCCGTGGCATGTGGCAGAGGTTCAGCAGTGATGTGCAGCTGCCTGGGGCTCCTGCAGAGGAGTTTCTCTGGCTTTTGTACATGAGAAGTTCTGTCAGGCTGGGTGGTTTGTGGCAGGAGATGGATACTTGGGAGGGAGAGAGTTCACACGAGCCTGCCTGCAGCCACAGCATGGCACAGGGCACAGGAACATCCAGATCCCAGCCTGTGCCTGTCCTTGGGCAGGGCATCACCACAACTGTGACAGCAGCTGCATTTACCTTGCTCTGCTCATTCATAAAACAAGGATAATGATTCCAGAGTGGCCAGAGCTGGATTCTAATCTGGTGGAACCAGGAGAGGAGGGGGAGCTGAGGTTCCCAACCCCCAGCTCTGCCCAAGGACCCCGAGGTGCCTCCTCAGGGCTCTGACATTTCACCTGCAGTGGAATGATCATTTCATTCTGGAGACATGCTCTGATTTTTTAAATTCCCACCTTTTTGTGTCCATCAGAAACTGTTAGCCACTGTTGCTCCAAAGACTGTGATTGCTGGACTGTGTGTAATCAAATCCAGCTCCCTCTTGCAGGGAACAGGCTCAAAATAAAAGATCAAAACCCCAAAACAGTCAAAACACAATGCTAGAAGTGAAATCAAGATTCATATATTTAGTTAGGCTATTTCCTGTAAGTAAAAAGATAAACAGGCTCTTGGCTCAATAGACATAATCCAAATTATTAAAAAAAAAGGTTGGTGATGGTGTTTAATGCAAACAAGAGTTGGGGCACAGTGCTGATGTTTGGGGAAGGTTCCTCCATGGACAGAGATGGGCACCAGGTACAAAATGTCTTTTCCATCCCTGACTTTGAGGGGTCCTGCAGCCTGTGCACTGCCAGGGTATCAATCAAGTGTGTAAAATGTTTTATTTTAAACACCACTTCTCTATGTGCATTCATAGATACACAGACATGAGAGGAAAATTGCCCAAACACCTTCCAAGATGATTTTGGGCACAATATGCAGAGATGTGCAGGAGGGAAGGGATTTACAAAGCAGCAGTCTGAAATAAGTTGCCTTATTTCTGGTTACCTTTCACTCTTCAGGGGTGATGAAATCAGTAAACTGACCTTGACGTCAGGGCAACGGGTCATGTGAGTTGAAGCTGAGGATTTTCCCTGTAGGCAATTTAAGTAAGTAAAGAAAACATATTCAGTTACTCTCTTACTTGCTTATTCCCATGGTCCAGTTTCTTGAAAACTCCTAATCCCTCTAAATAGCCAGTTTTTCCTGGATTTCTCCATCAAACTCAGCTGGACAAAATCTGAACTCTCTCAAAAAGCTCTCTCAAGCATTTGATTTTGATTGCTCTAACAGACACAAGCAGGGGCTGAGTGTTTTTTTAACAGATTTATTTTCTCCATGTAAAATTATTTGTGAAACTTCCTGTAGCACAGAGGAGATTCTCCAAGGTGAAAGAATTCACACTACTTTGAAGCCTCTTATCCACGTTCAGCTAAGGTCAGCTGGGGTTGCAGAGGGACACAGGTTTGGGATATCCGGGTGATTTTTCTTCCATTAAAACCCCACATTATTCACTGTTCACCCACAGAACGGAGGCTCAGGGTGCTTCTGTTCAAATGGGAATTCAGGCAGCATTTCAGGCATCTGCATTTCTGGGCTTCGTGGGATTTAGGAGGTCCACCAGGCAGCACAGTACAAGAAGCTTTAAATCTCTTCATTCTCCTACAAAAATCCACCACTGGGAAGCACTAAGTCAGTCTAAATTCACTCTGCCAATGCAGATGTACTAAAATGAAGCTGACACTAATTTGCAGCAGTTTTATGCTGTGTAAAATGTCTTTTACCCACACCATAGCATCCTGACCTTGTCAACCATCCTGTCCCCAAAACCAATTCTGAAAAGCCCCAAAGCCTAACCCCTGCTTTGACTGAAGAAAACACAAAGCAGAAAGGCAGCCCGGGGTGCAGATCACATTTGGACTGTTGGGTGAGCCGAGATTAGCGAGGCTGGGAGCAGGACGGCAGCTCGGGGTGTGGGATGTGCAGGGTGTGGGATGTGCAGGGTGGGAGATGTGCGGGATGTGGGATGTGCAGGGTGTGCAGGGTGTGCAGGGTGTGGGATGTGCAGGGTGTGGGATGTGCAGGGTGTGAGGAGTGCAGGGTGTGGGATGTGCAGGGTGTGCAGGGTGTGAGATGTGCAGGGTGTGGGATGTGCGGGGTGTGCAGGATATGCAGAGTGTGGGATATGCAGGATTGGGATGTGCAGGGTGTGGGATGTGCGGGGTGTGGGATGTGCAGGGTGGGAGATGTGCAGGGTGTGGGATGTGCAGGGTGTGGGATGTGCAGGGTGTGGGATGTGCGGGGTGTGAGATGTGCAGGGAGTGAGATGTGCAGGGTGTGGGATGTGCAGGGTGTGAGATGTGCGGGGTGTGGGATGTGCAGGGTGTGGGATGTGCAGGGTGTGGGATGTGCAGGGTGTGAGAGGAGCTGCTCCCCCTCTGGGACACGGGCAGCTTTGCTGAGACCCGTGCGACAAGGAGCGGTCTGTCGGGGACCGAGAGGCGATTTGGAGGGCAGGGAAGGCGATTTTTACAATCAGATGGTGCCTCTGAGAGCCTTTGAGAGGAACGAGGTCACCACTTCCTTGTGCCGGGCTGCATTAGAATGGAAAACAATCACAGCAGCGAAACAAAACCAGCTCAGCTCACCAGATGCAAATGCAGCGGCAGACACGGGCTCCAAGCAGGTCAGGCTGCGCCCATGCAAATGATGGGCTAGCCCAGGGGTGGCCGGGGAGGCTGAGTGGGCTGAGCCCAGCCCAGCCCGGGCTCTCGGGCACTGCTGGCCCCGGGCGAGCTCGGCTCGGTGCCCCGGGAGCTGCGAGCCCTCGGTGCGGGGGATGCGCTGTGCCCGAGCGGAGCGGGGCAGCCCCGGGAGCTCTGCCGGCACAGCCCGAGCCTGGAGCTGCTGCTGCTGCTGCTGTGCAAACAGAGAATACAGCAGCTGAAGGGCTCTTCTGTCAGCGGGGCTTATCCCGCCGGGCTCTGCCAAAGGAATCCGCCAGGCTGGGAATGTGTGATGGGAGCGCTCACAGCGCCAGCACCGAGCTGGGCACCAGGACGGGGATGTTCCCTGGTCCCGAATCACCGGGGTGCTCCCTGGAGGGGACAGGGAGTCGAGGATGTTCCCTATTCTCAAATCACCGGGGTGTTCCCTGGTGGGGACAGGGAGTAGAGGATGTTCCCTGTTCCCAAATCCCTGCTCGATTCCCTGGAGGGGACAGGGAGATGAAGTCGTTCCCTATTCCCAAATCACTGAGGTGTTCCTGGAGGGTACAGGTAGTCGAGGTTGTTCCCTGCTCCCAAATCACCAAGGTGCTCCCTGGTGGGGACAGGGATTCGAGGTTGTTCCTTGTTCCCGAATCCCTGCTCGATTCCCTGGCGGGGACAGGGAGATGAAGTCATTCCCAGTTCCCAAATCACTGTGGTATTCCTGGTGGGGACAGGGAGATTAGGTTGTTCCCTGTTCCCAAATCACTGTGGTGTTCCCTGGAGGGGACAGGGATTCGAGGTTATTCCTTGTTCCCAAATCCCTGCTAGATTCCCTGGTGGGGACAGGGAGATGAAGTCATTCCCAGTTCCCAAATCACTGTGGTATTCCTGGTGGGGACAGGGAGTAGAGGTTATTCCCAGTTCCCAAGGCACTGTGGTGTTCCTGGTAGGGACAGGGATCACCTGCTCTGTGCCAGACATCAATAAAGTCACCACGGTGGGGACAGGGAAATAGGGCCATGTGTGAGGGTCCCTCAGAGCCCCCAGTGCCCCAGGAATGCCAGGCTCCCTGTCCATGCCCAGGGACATGGGGATGGGGACACAAACTGCCTCCTGTGCCTGTGGCTCATTCCAGCACAGCCAGCCAAACCTCTCGGAGCCCACAGTGCCTTCTGGAGCCCAGAGCTGGCCCTGCTTAATAACAGGGGGGTGTGGATGGTCACAGGGAGGCTTCCCAGTACGGGGAGGGAGGGATGAGTTCACACTTCTGCTGCCACAGCTTTTGCCCGGTAGTGGTTTGCTGGGATGCTGAGTGAAGAGCCCCACACTGCTGATTGTATAAAACTGCACTAGCTGGGGAAGGGAAGGTTTTGAGCACTCTCCTTTTTAAATCCTGAGCATTTCCTCCCTAAAAACCTCCCTCAGCTCCTCAGGAGATCGTGCAGTGCCCATGTGTGGTGAGGATCCTGTTTGCACACCAGCAGGAGAGGAGAATTTACATCTCCAGCAGCCCCAGACTGAAAAACTGCCCTGCTCTGGCTGCCCTCAGCTGCTCTGCACTCCCCACACACGCAGGCAGCACCCTGCCTTCCTGCCCTGAGAGTTTTGGGATGAGGGATTTCCTTGTTTAGAGAGGGGCAGCAGGAAACAGGGCCATGTAAAGCATCTCTACAAGCCACAAACCCTGCAGCTCCCCCTGCCCTGCCCCAAGCTGTGACCTGGGCACTCCTGGAGCCCTCACCGTGCCTGGCACAGCAATTCCCTCTGGAGCAGGCACAGAGCAGTGGCTGGAGGCTTCCCAAACCCTCTGCCATCCTGGAGCAGGCACAGGGAAGCTGTGCTCCCTGCAGACGTGCCCAAAGGCTCTTGCTCAATGCAGGAAGGCTGTGCTGGCACAGGGGCGATGCTGGCTGCCAGCACGGCCTCATCTCATCCCTGGGATATGGAAAGTGCCTGGGTGGAGGCTGTGAGTCCCTGTGTGAGTGAGCAGGAAGGCTCTGGCCAGGCTCCCCAGCACACACCTGGCTGGGACAGCACCTTGAGGCTCCAGTCTCAGGACAGTCTACCTGCACCATGCAATTGCTGCTCCTTGTAATCTTCCCCCAGCTGGTGCCATTGCAAATGCCATCCTTATCTCCCTAAGTACAGCTCCTCTCCCGAGTCGTTTACAGTGTCACACAGCAATTTGTTACATAAGCTCATTAAGTTTTTTTAATGTATCTATGTTAATAGGCACATAAATATGGAAATCTTAATTTCAGGCCTGTCTCTGAAAAGCATTAGCTGGGAAACTGGTCTGAGAAAAAGCAAACAGGGCCCAGGAATACCCAGGGGTTTAGCCAGGGTTTGGGTATCCCTGTGATGATGGAGCAGGAGTTTGCTCCTCACTGAGCATCATCTGTGACCCTTTACAAGTTCATTCTCAGCACAGAACCTTCAGTTGCTTTGCTTTGCTCTTCCCCCCTCAGCAATGCTGCAGTGACAGATTTTCTTATCTGTTATTTTTCACTCTTATCACAGGTGGACGATTAGCACAAATAAAAATACTCTGGTTCTCCAAAGCAAACAGAGACCTTGGCTGCAGCCCAGGGATCAGCAGTGAACAACTGCAACCAGCAGAGTGCATCTAAAATGGTCCAGCAGAATTCCATCCATATTAATTTTCTGCATCATTTAGAGTAGCAAATACTATTTCAGGTGTATTCCTGTTTGGCTTGACACCTTTAATTCGGTGATTTGACAGAGGAGAACATTTCCACACCTTGTGATGCTTCCCTGCAGGGATCCTGACAGGAGGGGAACTCTCAGGCCAGGCTGTGTGCTCTGCATTCCTGCCACGGGCACTGGGACAGCTCTGTGCCCCACCAAACACTCAGGGCTGCAGAAGAAGCTCACTTCAGTTACAGGGACATGAATTTGTAACTCCCTGCATCAGGCTGGGCTGCCAGGAGATGCCAAACCCTGTCTGGAGGGGGCCAGATGAGCCATTCCATGCCAAACTGGTTCAATGTTGTGATGTTTTGAGGCTGGCTGGGGTGGTGGGTGTGTGCTGGAGCAGGGCACAGCTCTGTGCTGGTGTCACACGTGTCCCCCCTCTCAGCAGGGATAAATGAACCTGTCCCTGCCCTCCTGGGGTGCTGGATGGGGCAGCAGTGCCCAGGTTCGTGTCACTGCACATGGCC
This sequence comes from Catharus ustulatus, assembly GCF_009819885.2. NCBI lineage: Eukaryota > Metazoa > Chordata > Aves > Passeriformes > Turdidae > Catharus > Catharus ustulatus. The sequence goes on along the minus strand of NC_046237.1, from coordinate 2,646,455 downwards.
TCAGGCTGCCCTTTGTGACAGCTCAGCAGTGCCAAAAAGGGACTGGGGGACTTTTCCTTCTTTTTTTTGAGCAGCAGGACCTGGCACTTTCTGGATCACTCCATGCACTGCTTCTGCTGGGTGGATTTTCTGCTGGATCAGCGAATTAAAGTATTAAAATAAAGAAACTAAATATTAAAGAATTAAAATAAAGAATGAGCCTCCAGAGGACTCCCGTGGGGACCAGATGCCCAGCAGGGAGCTGAGCCTTCAAAGCCTCCTTCCTCCTTTTCCAGGTCAGCCACCCAGGACATTCAAACCCACTTCCCTCTCCCACCCTGCCAGGTGGAGAGCCCATTCCTAGGTGTGGTATTTGGGAAAAACCTTCCTCCTGGCACAGCTGGGACTGCAGGCTGCTCTGCTGGGTCTGGAATATCCTCAGCACTGCATTCCCTGCCCGGCTGTCCCAGGAAAAAGCTGCCAAGTGCTCTGCAGCCCCCACCCCTGCACAGGCACCTGGTGTCATTGGCATTGATTGGGAAATATTGCAAGCTGCTAATTAGGCACTGATGGCCAATGGGAAGGGCATTTCCCGGCTGTTAACTGGACACTCCTGACCTGGAAAGTCTCTGTCAGTCACCAGAAGCACAGGGGAGAAGAGAAGCAGCCCAAAAAGAGCAAAACCCCCAATTTAAAAAGTGCTCCCCCAGCCCTGCTCTGTTTTCTGCACCTCTCTTCCACTTACTCCCATTTCCCAATGAATCTCTGTGGTCGTGAAGAAACAGGGCATTAAATATTCAAGGATTTTAATATCTAGCTAAAAGGTGAAGCTGCAATTAGCAATAAGCTGGGTTGCTGCTGGGCCTGTGTGTACCGATCCCTCCCCACTTCTAAAGGGAAGATTTACACCTACTCTGCTTTCAAATTGGGACATTTCTGCCTTTTCAGGCGGGTGCTGGCTCTGCTCTCCCTGGCAGGTGACTGCATTTCAGCGAGGTGGCTTCTCAGGTTAATTAAACTGCTGTGAATTACTGCCTTTCCTCGGGGCTGACCCTACAAAACCCCGTGGTTGTGTTTCTGCAGAGCAGCACCTCTGGTTAGAGACACTCAGAGCTCCTGGACTCTTCAGCCCGGCCCCGGGGCAGAGCTCACAGCCACGTCTGAGGGACGGGCAGCAACAAAAATTAACAAAAATCCCCGTGCCCTAATTCCCCACGAACGCACACTGCTCTAAATGCAGGCAAAGGAGAGCCAGAAGGGAGCAAAAACCGGGATGGGATGGGATGGGATGGGATGGGATGGGATAATGGGATGGGATGGGATAATGGGATGGGATGGGATGGGATAATGGGATGGGATGGGATGAGATGGGATCATTGGGATGGGATCACTGGGATGGGATGGAATGGGATGGGATCGATGGGATGGGATCATTGGGATGGGATGGGATCACTGGGATGGGATGGGATGGGATCAATGGGATGGGATGGAATGGGATGGGATAATTGGGATGGGATGGGATCACTGGGATGGGATCATTGGGATGGGATGGGATAAGGGGATGGGATGGGATGATGAGCTGGGATGGGATAATGAGATGGGATGGGATCATTGGGATGGGATAATGGGATGGGATCACTGGGATGGGATGGGATGAGATAATGAGATGGGATGGGATGGAATAACGGGATGGGATCCCCCTCTCTTTTCCTGGCAGAGAGGATGTTGGTGCTTGGATTTTTACCAAAAATCCAACATTTACCTGAGTCCCCAGCTCAGACAACAGCAAAGGGTCAGAAGGCTGACACTGAGGGCAGCCTCCCTCACTCTCTGAATTGTGGAATCACAGAGTGGTTTGGTTGGAAGGGACCTTAAAGCTCATTTCATTCCACCCCTGCCATGGGCAGGGACACCTCCCTCCAGACCAGGCAGCTCCAAACCTGTCCAATCTGGCCTTGGACACTTCCAGGGATAGATAATTATTAGATATCTATCTATCTATCTATCTATCTATCTATCTATCTATCTATCTATCTATCTATCTATCTATCTATCTATCTATCTCTTCAATTCCTTATGGTTGTACCTTGGCAAAAACAGTAAAAACAAGAGAAATCAGAAAAGTAGATGAGAAGGTGTAGGTGTCAAAGGCAGATTTTGCTCACCTATGGAGGTGTCCAGAAATATTCACCAGCTCCTGAAGACCCCCAGGATCACAGCTCTGAGGAGGTTCCAGACAAGCAGGAGTGAGTGATCACACACAAAAAGCAGATTTCATGGACAAAATTAGCCTTTGGCTAAAGAAAAAGTGATAAAATTATAGAGGAAATACCAGCTGCAGAGCTTTGAACATTCCAACATTTTTTTGGCAAACAAAGATTAGCTGAAAGCTCAGCCCACAGTTTGCAGCCTGTTTTTGTTGCCCTGTGCTTGGCATTTCTGCAGCCAGGCAAGGATTACTGCACAGGTACAGCACAGGAATTCCATCCTGTCAGCTTTGGGGACATGACAGCAGCCAAAAAGAGTCTGGAAAAATGAATCCATTCAATCAAACAGATTTTTAAATGCAGTATTTCCTATTCTTTTGGCCCAAGGGATGCTCTGAACATCCCTGTCTCATACTCACCGTGCCCAAATTATTTCAGCTGGATGCAGGCACGAGTCTGGGTGTTCTTCCCTGTCCAGGTGTTCTCCCACTCCCAGAAAAAAGCAGGAAAGTCCTGTTATCCTGTCTGCTGAACCCTGGTTATTTCCTGTGGATCTTCAAGCCAATCATGATATGTTGGCCCCAGAAGTACCAAAAAATGAGAGGATTTTCCAGAACACTTCTTGGGGATCAAATCCCACTCACTTTTTTCCCCCAGGTGATACCCTTCCCTTGGCTGGGGGGTTAAACCAGCAGCACCAGTGGCACAATGAAAGGAGCTGTTATTCTCCAGTGCAAGGAGGTTTTCCCTTTCCTCATGAGGAGCAGAAAGCCCTCGAAACTAATTAGGAATCATACAAAGCAGGATTTATGTGCAGCCTGGATTGATGAGCCATGTTATGCTACCTTTTAAAAGATCCCAGAGCAGTCCACACCCAGCACAGATCGGGGGAATAAAGGCTTTTAACAGACAGTCCGTGAATTCTTTAAAAAATATTCCATCCTGCCCGTACAAAAGGTTGGTGAGGAATTTACCCACGTCCTAATCCCCCCCTAATCCTTTAAAACGCTGAGCTGTGATCACAGATGCTGTTTGGTGATTATGTGTCTTCAAGGGCTTGTTTGGATACTTATTTAAGAGACACCAACTCACTTTTGTCACAGAAAGCCAAGGTGGCTGGATGTGTTTTTGTTGCACATTTTTCTGAAAAGAACCCCCAGCTCTGATTAGAAGCCAAGACACCCCCACCCTGTGCCACAGATTTTGGGGACAACCAGAGCTCTTCTCCAGGGATGAGGTCATGTTCAAGTTCGTGGGGGATGCAAGTGGAGAATCCTCCTCTCCTTCCTCTCATCCTCAGCTTCCTCTTCTTTGCAATGGCTCATCCCATTTTAAAAAATATTCCAAAATTTACCCAGAAGAAGCTCCAGTGTTATTGCACTGAGGTGCCTTCAGCAAGCTCCTGATGGAGACTTTGCCTGTTTTAAGTTGTGTGTGATATTTGTGTGTGCACAGATAACCAGGGCAGAGCCGACTTTTGACTGCTCATATGTGTTTAATTAGAGTTGCATTTTTAATCCTTTTAATTTGTATCTCTTTCTTAATAACCTCAGCTTGGCAAGGGTTGAAAAGGAGTAAGTGTCATTTGAATATTGGGTAAAACTTGGTAACAGCTGAGCAGATTGTTTAGCAAAAAGGTTTCAGAATGTTCTTTAAAGACTGTGGGGAACAGTTGTAGCTAAGCCGAGGTTTGCATCCTTTGGGAATAATTTCAGAGCAGCTTAATAAAAAAACTCTGGAGCTCAGCACATCATCTGAGGGATGGGATGTTTATCAAGTGTTATTTGCCTGCAATCTCTGGGCAGGTAAGAGCACAGCAACATCGATTTTTGCAGCACAGTCCTGAAATCTCGATGCAATCACGCTATAAATTCATATTTAACTTCTACACCAAAGGAGGAAAAGTCATTGCAGACTGCTGCAATCCCTGCTGATGAAAGGAAACATGCTCAGAGGTTCAAAATCCTATGGGAAAGCTCCAAGCTCAGTGAGTGAAAGCAGTTTCAGTAATCTCTGAGTCTTGAGCCCAGCTCTGATGGGGAGGAATGAACCCATGACACAAGCACTTGTTTCTTCCCTTCAGATAAATCTGAAATTTCATCTCAGAATAAAAACCCCAAACCCTCTCATTAAATACAGGATAACCTGACAAGAAGAACAGTTAAAATCAGCAAATAGAGCTGCAAATGCCACCGTGGATTTTACCCAGCACTGTGGATGGAGCTCAGCCTCTGAGGCAGCCCAGACTCCTCAGGCAGGGGATTTCTGCTTTGGGAGACACAAGGAAAGAGATTTTGTACAAAGATCATCTAAAACCAGTGACTCTCAGAGTGACACTTTGGGTGGTTTATGTGGCATAATCTCCTTCTTGGCAGTTTTGCTGCACCCTCAAAATCCAACATTTTGGGGTGAAAAATGACCACTCTGGGCAGTGTCCACACAGGGATTCCTGGGTTTGTGTTTCTGCTGACAGAGGCCAGTTCTCAGCATGTTCCACTTTGGTGATTCCCAGTGCATGTGAGGGATCAGCACACCGAGAAGAAAAGTTTATTTTTCTTTTCTATCATGCACAGGTAGTTTGGAAAAATCCATGAAACCCTGAGCTGCTGGAAAGTGGAGATTTCAAAAAAGGCAAAGTCTTAAAGCAAGAGCTGAATTTGGGCTCTGCAAAAGGCAGCATCCTTCTCCTCAGGACAGCTCTCACCCAGGCAGCAGCACAACTCACAACAACCTCATTTTCCATTTCTGATGGACCAGCCCAGCTCACAGCCAGCCCCCAGCCCAAGCTGCTGCACCAAGGCTGCTCCCCTCTCCTCCAGGAGCTCCAGACCAGCAGGGATTCTCATCCCAGCTGCAGAAGGCTCCCTGTTCCTCCCAGCCAGCATCCCTCCCCCTGCAGGAGCCCATCCTACACTCCAGCTCAGTGTTAAGGCAAGTCCCTGCACGAACCCTGCTGCAGCTGTTGCATATCTGCAAGAAGGGATCTCCAGCACTCGTGTGAGCAGCGAGTCTGCCCTGCTTTGATTTGCCCTGACTGCTCCAATTTTGGCCTGGATTGTTGTGGCCACACAGCTCTGGGATGTTTTGAAATCGATAATCTCTGGCCAAGCCTCTTGCTCAACTCTGCTCCGTGTCTGGGGGGACTTTGATGCTGGGGGTGAGGTGGTGCTTCCCAGAAGGCAGCAGAGCTCTCAGACAAAGTGATAAAGCTCTCCCAATTCCTTTTGTTCATCCCATCACTGGGTTGTTTCCATGTGGACCATTTTCTGACTGGGAAATGGGTGATCCCTGTGATGGTGACAGGCCAGCAGAACACACAGAATTCACCACAGTGCAAGCAGAGTTTCCTTCCACCCTGCCAGGCAAAACTCACTGATGTGGCACTGGGAATTCAGCTGGGAATTCAGCTGTTGAGGAGAAGCTCTGCTCCAAGAGGTGGATTTTCACATTTTCACACCAGCCTGCTCCTGGGCCAGTGGATATCCTGAGCTGGGAGGTGGCAGGTGGGGTGATGCCATCTGTGTCCTCGTGTTGGGGCTCAAATAAAGTCTGGCAGGCACAGAACACGAGCAGGGGCTCACAGGGTGTCCTGTGCAGCTGAGGAGAGTTTGTTTGCTCCTGCTGGAGTGGATCCCGAGTTTGTTTGCTCCTGCTGGAGTGGATCCCGAGTTTGTTTGCTCCTGCTGGAGTGGATCCCATGGCTCTGGCTGTCTGATCTCAGCACAGCTGCAGGTGCATTCCCAAGGGAAGCATCCAGAGCAAAGCAGAGCTGAGCTGCAGGGATGCTCTGCACCATCCCTGGACCTGCCCCTGTCCTTCCTGCCCTGCACCTTCCCCACTGCACCTCCAGAATGCTCCAGCCACCCACCCTTGTTGGGGATAAACTGGGAATTCCCACCTGCCCTGAATTCCTTTCCTATCAATAATTTCCAGACTGATACTGAACCCAACATCACCAGCACAGTGAGGATGTGATGGAGCCTGTGAGAAACAGGAGGGGATGGCATCACTGAGCTCACCCACCCACACCACTGCCTTTTCTCAGTGTTTCAGTCATTTTTTATAACCAGGGTGGTGCCACCTCTGCTTGCCCAGCCCTCAAACACCAAGGGCAGACTGAAGCAGAGCTCAGCAGCCTGTGGGTAACAAAGAGCAGAGCAAGGGCCACCCTGATCCTGGGCTGAATCCCTGCTGCCAACAGCCCTGGCAGTGCCAGCCCCACCAGCAGCCAGATCATTGTGCCATCTTCTCCCCAAATCCTGCCCTGCCTTTGATATGTTAATCCTGCACAAGGCAAATTCTCCCATTAGAATAAAGTCCATTCTGGTCTCCCTGCAATCTGCATGATCCAGTTCAAAGTTAAATTAAAAATCCCAACCTGTGTGAATGTTGCAATCGCATGATGAAATCTGTAAATCTATTTTTAATGTCTTAATGCCGCTCTAGTTGAACAAGGCAAGGCGACTGCTGCATGGCATTTGCTTTACACTTTTTTGGATTCTCATGCACTCATTAAATATTCACTCTGCAGCCTTTGCATTTCCAGTACTGCAGGACCCTAAAGTAGAAGACAAGTTTTTCTTTCCCTCTTTTGTTTCTGAAATTCCAGCTTGGCTCCGGGATCAAATCAAACATGATGCACTAAACACTGCAAGGAGAAAATGTTTCAAATTAATACAGATGCCAGAAAATAGGATTTAAATCCTAAACACGCAGTTATTTGCACTATTTTTAGGAGGTGACAGAGCAAAATATTTGATTTAATTTCAAATTTGAGATACATGTAATGGTAATTCTCTGAGTAGCTTGTTTTTATTAAGAAAATATTTGAACATGGCTGGAACAACTCTCCCAAATCAACATCTCACAGAACATTTCTTGGGGCAGTAGTTTGTGCTTTTCATTCTGATCTGGGATGGAAACAAGCTCTAAAAGACTGAAATTTTCTGCGTAACAAACCCTTCATTTTCTGACCAACAGGCTGTGAAAAATCAGTGTGTGAGGCAGCGGAACAAACCCTGCTGCTGTCACTGGGAGTCACCCACGGGCAGCCGGCGCTGCCATCGCTTTGTCACCGCACACAAACACCTCGAGTGGAAAGAGCCGGGACAGGACACCACGGATTTCCCCTGAATTCCCGGATTTCTCCTGAATTCCCTGAATTCCCAGATTTCCAGCGCAGCAGGGCTCTGTGGCAGCGGCACAGCGCAGGACCCGCTGCGACATCATCGCCCCTTGTCACCGGGACCCGCTGGGCACGAAGGGACAGCCCAGCCCGGCTCGGGGTTTGCTGAGCTTGGGGTCGGGATTTGCTGAGCCCTCGCTGTGTCCCCCTCTGTCCTCTCCTGTCCCCTCCATTCCCTCCTGTTCTTCCTGTCCCTCTCTGTCCTCTCTGTCCCTGTCTCTTGTCCCCTTCTGTCCCCCCGTCCCTCTGTCCCCTCTGTCCCTCTCTTCCCCTGCCCCCTGCGCCCTGTCCCTCTGTCCCCTCTCCTGTCCCTCTGTCCCCTCTCCTGTCCCCTCTCCTGTCCCCCTGTCCCTGTCCCTCTGTCCCCCGTCCCTGTCCCTGTCTCCCTGTCCCTCTGTCCCTGTTCCCCTGTCTCTCTGTCCCTCTGTCCCTGTCCCTCTGTCCCTCTGTCCCCTCTCCTGTCCCTTTGTCCCCCTGTCCCCCTGTCCCTGTCCCTCTGTCCCCCTGTCCCTGTCCCCTCTGTCCCTCTGTCCCCTCTCCTGTCCCCCTCTCCTGTCCCTCTGTCCCCTCTCTGTCCTTGTCCCCCTGTCCCTCTGTCCCCTCTCCTGTCCCTTTGTCCCCCTGTCCCTCTGTCCCTGTCCCTCTGTCCCCCTGTCCCTGTCCCCTCTGTCCCTCTGTCCCCTCTCCTGTCCCCCTGTCCCTGTCCCTCTGTCCCCTCTCTGTCCCCAGCGCTCCCGGCCGTGCCGTGCCCGAGCCGCTGCCGCCCCCTCGTGGCCGCCCGCTGGAAGCGCAGCCCGGCCTCAGCCCGCGGGCGCTCCGCTCCAAATTCCTTAAAAACAAAACAAAACAAAACAAAACAAAACAAAATAAAACAAAACCAAAAACTCTTTAAGAGGCTCCGTCCAGCCCCATGCCCGGCCCGCGGCAGCTCCGGCCCAGCCTCTCCCTTCGGGCTCTCCGCATTTCTCCGCATTTTGGGGATGCTCCCGACGCTCCGCAATCCCCGGGATGCGGCCCCCGCTCCTTCCAGCTGCTCCTTCGCTGGGAAAAGGCGAGTGGGGCACTGAAACTTCGGCATTCAGTGAAATTCCAGCTTTTTTTTTGCGGATTTTGCCCTCTGGAGCGCCGGCTGGCGGTGTCCGTGGAAGGGTTTAATGATTCCCTAAGGAACGGGAACATGCAAAGCAAATGAGCTTGGAGCAGCTTAAATCTCAATGGGGGACTCGATGGCTGCAGCGTGAGATGCGAGCAGCGCTGCTGACAGCGATTTAAATACGAGCAGATCGGGCGGCGCTGAATTCAACAGCGCTGCTTCAGATATTAGGAAAGACAAGGGGAAAAAATTAAAAAAAAAAACAAAAAAACAAACAAAAAAAAAAACCGGACTGACCAGTGCGGGGTTCTGTCCCAGGTGCGAGGTGCGGACACCTCATCCCCGGGCTGGGGGTGAATGGTCAAAGGCAGCACCATAAATTTATAAAAACTGGATAAAGTGAAAGATCAGAGCTCAGCTTCACCCAACTGAGCAGACAACGCAGTTTTAATGGCCGAGTTGTCAGTTTAATTAATTTAATTTAATAATTTGTTGATGGCAGTCAGATCCCAGCAAGGAAGGGGAGCCCGGCTTCCAAGGGCAGCTCTGTGCTCACCAAAAATCCGTGTTTTGCCATCAGGAGTGGCACGGTGTCCTGCAGCAGCCAGGCTGGGAGGTGCAGGGCACTCCTGGGCTGAGAGGAGAGCAGCTATTTATTTTTTTATTTGCAGCTATTGTGGTTGGCCTGGCCAGCGCTAATAATCATTGCCATTCCTAAGCATGAAAGAGTCAAGTATTCCCACCCCCCCTCCATTTGAAAAGTATCTGACCTAATTATTACCATCCCTGTTGTGTAAATTCAGCACTTTGTCAGTCTGAATAAATGTACATTAGCCTTAACATGAGTGAAACAAGTTGAAACAATGAAGGCAGCTTTGTAAAGCTCCCTCGCTTTTTAACTTATTTGACACCACACTAAAGAGCCCATTTAGACTAAAGAGTTCAGCACATTTTGGGACCCATTAAATGCCCAGGTTGAGACTAGATATTCTCCTTTTTCTTTTTTTAATTTGTCCTCCCTAGCTGCTAAAGTCAGCAGAATTGAGCAATAAGCTGCTTTGCATTTCTTTAGCTTTGTAGGCAAGTTGCAGAAAGCTGCACCCATCCCGGCCAGCACAGCAAGGCAGGGCAAACCTCACTTATCACTGAGACCAAGGCATTCCCTGGAATTAGTTTTAATTAAGAAAAAATTGCTTTTAATTAAAAAAAAAAAAAAAAAAAAGGAAACTCATGGCACAAAAATGTGATATTCATGACTGTCAGGAAAACTTACACTGTCAAATTGTTTCTATTTTAGGCTAACAACGTAGAATTCAGAGTCAGGGCAGGTTTTCATAGAATTATGGAATTATTATGGTTGGGAAAGAGCTCCAGGGTCATCAGGTGCAAGCTGTGACTGATCCCCAGCCCAGGGATGGGGATCCAAACCTCCCTGGGCAGCTCCAAGGCCTTTCCTGGGGAAATTCCTGCTGTGGAGGAGTGACAAACTGCGAGTCTGACTCCAGCTCTTGTCACATCCAGGACATGACCTGGAAGAAGGAGAAAATTTATCCCATCCTGGCTGCAGGACAAATGCAGATCAGCTCCAAAAGAGTAAAAGGGGCTGAAAAACCATAGCATCATCATCCTCCCTGCTCCCTGTCCTTCTCCATCACTGAGGAAATTCCTGAAGACAGCAGAAAAAAAGAGGCAAACAAGAGGAAACAAGGAGAAAACCAGATGGGAAAAGCAGCAGCGCAAAGCTGAACACTTCTGCAAGGGGAAGGGGCTGCTCTCCACCACGAGCTCCTGACTTTGGAGAAAACCTCTCTCAGATACCACACAAAGGTTGGGCTCTGCTGGATGTGTCACAAAGAGCTGCCAGGGAAACATTTCCAAAAGAAAATTTCGTTTTACTCAAAGCCATAACGAAACCGGTTCTTGCCCCAATGAGATCTGTGGTCAGTCTGTAAATTGAGTTCTGTCACTGACCTGTAAGAGATCCTTGAATCCACACCAAGTTCAGTGCTTGGCAAAGCCACAGCTCTGACCCTGGCAGCAGCACCTCCCCAGGATCTGGGCACTGGGATGGAAATTGAGATTAAAATCCTGGTTTGTAGGCAGAGCTGCAGAGGGATTTGGATTCCATCCCTCTTACTCATTTTGAAGCTTGGTTAAGTTTGAAGCACAGAAAAAACCCAACTCAATTATAATTTCTAGCTGTCAGGAAGGAATTCTAGCAGCTCCATCCTCCAGAAGGAAATCCACACTGTCTAGCAGTAATCAGTTCCATTTGTGACCCTCCCAACAAAACCCTTTTTGTCTGGGATTTGTATTCAGCTTAGGGTACGCTGATTTCAGACCCTCTGTGGACTGTAATGTCTAAACAGCCTTTTTTATTTTTAAATGCAACCAAGAAACTATTTGGCAGGGTCTGAATCTGAAGCAAAATCTCCTGACTGCACTGGGCAAGGCAGGACACTCACAGACAGCCCTGCTCAGTTTAGCTAAGAATAGGACATTGGTAAGAAACATTTCAATCCAACAAGCAGCATGTTTTGAAGGGAACTTTCAGCTTTTCTGGCCAATTCCAGTGGCATGTGATGATCTCATGGGGTGGCAGCTGGAGAACAAATGCAGCTGCAGCTCTGACCAGTGGGGATGGGTGTGGGAACTCCTCAGTTTTGGGATTCAGAGGCCCCAGGAAAGGACTGAAGCAGTCCCAAGCCAGCTCCAGGATGTTGATTCAGGACACAGAACCTTCAGCTCCTTGTGCACACCTTGGCCAGGTTTCACCAGCAGGGTGTGAAGGGATTTGCTGCATTTCAGTCCTCAGGTTCCACCCCAAAAATCAGCCCCAATTATACAACTGGCATTAATTGGATCCTTTTTTGAGCTTTTCAGAAGAGAGGCTGAGGCTTGAACAGCATGAAAATTCCCCAGAACAGCCCCATGGATGCAGTGCTGCAAGAGGCTCATGTGGCATCTCAAAAAACACAGATTTCAGATTCTGCAGTTTTCAACTTTCACCAGCATTCAAATTCACCTACATTAAAAGAAAATTAAATTGCCCTCTCCAACAAAAAGCAAACCACAACAAAGCAAACATCCTGCAGCAAACTATTCCCTTGAATCCATTAAAAATTGCCAAGTCAACATTCCAGTGCCTGCTGCCCATCCTGGGCTGCCAACAGCACAAGTGGCACTTTGGGGCTCCTGTTTGCCACCAGCTGTGCAAGAAATGCATCACAGGCCAGGAATATTTCATATTTCAACCATATTTCACATGCCAACAATATTTTACATGCCAACAATATTTTACATTCCTTCCCAGCTGGAGTTGTGTGAAGGGAAGGAAAAGCCCCACTGGAAACACTTCCACAAACCATAAATGTTTTAAGTTTGACCAGGTGGGGGTGGTGGAATTCTGGACACAACCCTGGCAGAGAGGCAGAGCATGAGCTGATGAACCCAGGAAGAATCCATACAGCAACCAATTTATTAGCCAGGAATTTGTTTTAATAGATGAGCAGATCTGAAGGAAAAAGGAGTCACTACCATGGCCCAGTGGGCAGGAAAACCTGGGATCAGCAGCTTGGACTCTGCCTGATTTATCACAACAAAGAGAAGTAAAACTGAATATTGTGTTTCTCTGTGTATTTTTTAGCAAAGGTGTAACTACATCAAAAGCATTCATTAATTCTCTTTAGGATTTATAACTGCTCTAAGTAGAAGAAAAGTGCAGTCCTATAAAACACCAATAGGATTTGAATATGTAATGTCAAACAGAATTAAACTGCAAATAAAAGCCCTACTATGGGACACCTTTAGTGCAGAAATTTCATTATCTGTAAGCAACAATTAATAAAGGATCATAATGAAAAGAATACAGAACAAGGAGAACAAAGCTGATCCCATGCCATGCATACAAAATGTGCCTGAATATTTCCTGGAAGCTCCAGCAAACCTCAAACTGTTTGATGTGCTCACATCTCTGCAGAACAGAAATCCTTACCACCATAGAAATTCCACAGCAAGCCAATTTTTAATTATACCTATCAAAACAATAATAAAATCCCAGCAGTTTCATTCAAGCTGTTTGAATCACAGAGACCACCTATGCAAATATCAACACAGCATTTCAATCTCCAGGTAACTACTGCCAATTATAAAGGGGGACACTTTTAAATAAAAGGAATTATGAGGATAATGAATCATTTTCACACACAAAGGTAACATCATGCAGTGGTTTTAAAAGCCTCCTGCTTTCTGCATTTCTGTTCTGGTTAGTTTGTGCTAAGATTAGAAAAGCAGATTTCAATTTTAAAAGAGGGGGAAAGGGAAAAACTTCCAGCCTTCCCTCTGGTCATTCCATGTGGGAATTATGGGAGTCAAACATTAAAAAGGGAATTTCTGCTGTTAAAAACAGGCTACAACAATATGGACAATAATGCTGCACAAACATTTTCATGACTGTGCTCTCATCTACTCTGTCAAAAGGTAAATGATTTGAAAATACCTGCAGAACCTTTTAGAAATACATACTTCTACTGAGGAGCCAGTTAACTGGACACAAAAAAAAAGCAATATTTCTCTTTTTGCTGTCAGAAAGTTACAGACGGTTTGAATTCTGCAGTAATACACTGAAAATTGTAATTACAGTGGTGGCACAAATCAACAGAGGAGGAGAGCAGGAACTGCTCCCTCCCTCCTCCTGACATTGACTGAGGGGAGAAAAGGAGAATTTTTGTGCAAAAATCCCAACATTTCAGAGTGAAACCTGCTGCTCCAGCATGGATTGTGCAGGTCTGCTCCTCACTGAACAGAAGCTGCAGCTGCCACAGCCTCCCCAGCCATGAACAGGTTTATTCCCAACTTCCAAACCCAGGAATTGCAGCCAGGAGCAGCTCAGGAGTTTGTGTCAGAGCTGGCACAGAGAGCCCTGGGGGAGGAGAGCAGCCAGGGGTGCTCCCTGAGGCTCCTCATTGTTTCAGAAATAGTAAGCTGTGTGAGTAACCCAGTTGGAACACTCCTCCTTGGAGCGTTTGGCCGAGCTGTGAGTTGTAAAAATAGATTTGTAAGCCTCAGACTTGTCCTCGCTGTCTGCAATGGATCTCTTGGTGCTGCTGGGAGCCTTGCTGGCTTTTCCTGGGACTGATGGGTTTCCATTCTCTGAGGGGAAAAAGGAACAGAATGAAGCATGACAGCTTAGAGTGGATAAAGGTATTTAAATAAAAATTAAAATATATATTTTTGTCAGCTCTCTCATAAATATCTCCCATAACTGGACTCAACAGCTTTTAAAAATCACACTCAAAATACATTTAGAAATCTTGAGAGAGGAATTCTGTAAATGTCCTGCACTGACAACATTTATTTCTGCAAGTGAAAAATGGCTCTGAGCTCTGGTTTGAGCAACACCAAAGCCCCCAGCAGCCTGCAGCATTGTTTGGAAATCTCAAATGCCAGAAGCTGAACTTGTGCCACACCTTTCCCCAGGGAATTCTGCTCCCTTTGTTCTTTCCAAAGCCATGACCAACAACAATGCTCTGTATCATTTTATATTTCTACTGGGGAGATGCCCATCCTGTTTCTGACACCATTTTTATCAGTGTATTTTGTCTACTGCTACAGAAAAACATCTTTCTTCTTTTTTGGTGATATTTTATCTCCCAAATTGCAGGATGGTGTTTGAAAAAACCAAGTCTCTGATACAGAGAAATGAACACAGAAACTCAAAATCCTGAGTGAAACTCAGGTACTCTCAAAAATTGTGTGTGCAACCCCAAATCCTCACAGAATTGTGTGCTCTGTCCCAAATCCTCACAGAATTGTGTGTGCCCAACAGAAACAGTTTCAAAAAGCACTTTTTTTTTTCTTTCACACCCTCATAAAATAAAAAAATCATTAATATTATTAGAATTATGAGGTTGCTCAACCTCCAGGAGCAATTCTCATCATCTGGGATGAAATATTTTTCAAAGTCTCTCCTGAATAAAAGCAGACAGTAGAGGGCAGGTCAGGCATTGCTGATGGAATTTCAGCTTCTCAGTGATCTGAGATTCAGATTCTTCAAATTATTCTGATTTTTTAATGTACAGGATTTAATTCTTCCCACAGAAACCCCAGACTGACCCCCTCTGTTTGAAGAAAATCAGTATAAAGAGCAGAATAAATATTAAATAAGAGAAGGCACCATTCTTTGGATTTGAAGGCTGCCAAGTTTACTCAAAGCTTCAAGGCTGCTCTAAGTTCATCAGTGCATCCCAAAATTCTGTTCCAGTGTTCCCACACAGCAAATTAGCAGGTAAAACAGGGGATTAAAAGTGAAATAATCAGGGAAACTTTTAACAAAATAATCAGGGAATTTTAACAAAATTCATCCAAATAAAATACCATAACATAGTTTTTGATCAACTCCACATCAGGAAACTGTAAATTCTCCTCCACTACCTCACAGGCAGGAAAACAGAGACACCAAACCCCTGACTGTGCAAATAATTATTTCCAATCTCATTAAATCAGGTTCCCAACTGAAAGCAATATTAGAATGACACAAACAGCAATATTAGAATGACACAAACAAGCCAAGCTGGTCCCATTTTTCACATCAGGATGAAAGCACCAACCTGAACTTTTGGTGAAGATAATCTGCCTGTTTTCCCCAGAGCTGGAATTGGCAGAATCCTTTCCATTCTTAGCTTTTGAAGGACCTGGAGAATCTAAAGAAATAAGTAAATAAACAAACAAATAAATAAATAAATAAAAATGAAATGCTGACAGGTTCAAGGCTCAGAAGATGACCCAGAACTGGGAGCTGTGTTACCTGCAGAGGGCTCTGGCTGAGAAGCTGCTGCTGCTGTCTTGCCTTTCTTTGATTTCTGAAACAACACAAGCAGAAATGTGGTCATGGACTGAAAGGAAATAAAACTCCCAGCTTGTATTTGATAGACACACAGTTGAATTCAGTGCATTTTTATTTCTCACCCAATAGAACTCTTCCTTCCACATTTTTTTGTATTATTTCTACATGGAGAAAATAATAATCTTGAGAACCCTGCAGTTACATTAAATGAAACTGTGCAGGACAAAATTGGATTTGTCTGGATTTAATAGTTTGGTTTGCACACTTTGAAAGGTGGGTGTGTTATTATCATTAATTGATCATCTGAACCCACACAGCAGGACAGGAAATTGCACAATATTAGTAAGACACAATGAATTGTAATCAATAAAGATATTTTTCAATAAAAAATTCAGAAGAATCTTGAGTCTTGTATCCACTAAATTTTGTTTAAAAAATTAAATTAAAGATCCCTCCTGGGTACCTGTCAATAACTGGATTCTCTGCTGCAGGATTGCTTGGGAAGAAAATATGCAAAGAGTTAATCTAAATTTTTAAAAAGTATCTGTGCAGCAGGTTTTCTAAATTAATTTATGTTTGTACAGATTGCAAAAAAACCAGAAAAAATAAGAAGGATCCCATTACTGGCTTTGATTACATAAAAAGAAGATGTATTAGAACAGCCAGTAGCATTATTGTCACAGGATATATTCTGAAAATAAATATATTTAATTCTGTTCTAAGCTCAGGAGGAGCCCTGCTGTGAAGCAAAGGATGAATGAGGGAAAAATGCCCCAGCAAAAATGCTGCAAAGCTGAGCCCAGGAGGGGGTGGCAGAGGATCAGCTCTGCTGGCTCCTGCTGCACATCCAGGAATGCTCTGGGTGGGAAGGAGCTCAAAGGGCTCCAGATGTGCTCACCCCACTGCAAACCTTCCAGAGCAGCTCTTTGGTCAGGGATTTCCAAAGCAAAGTCACTTCCCAGGTGTTTGTAACTCTGTGGATGTGCAGAATACAGATTTCAGTAGGACACAGTGGCTGCTGAGCTTCAATCATTTTTCACTCTGGTCCCAGCTGCTTCTTCCTGATGTTTTGTCCCATGGGGTAAAGAAAAGGAGTTTGTGCTTCCTGCCCCAATCACAGATCCACTGAGCCTCCCCAGAAGGGAGGGAGTGAGGAGGAAATGTGGAGAGCAGTGCCAGGAAAGTGGGAGCTGTGCTGACACTGAACTCACAGGCTCAGATGCTGCAGGGCCAGCAGAGCCTGGTTCCAGCTGCAGGGACCAGCTGGGGCACCAAGGTCACACTGAGGCTGAGAGATCTGCACATCCTGCCCTGTAATTCTTCATCAACCAAACAAACCCCATTTTTATGTTCTCAGGGCACACAGAGCCCCAGGAGCAGGGCACTGTGTCCTTCTGTCACCCTAAATGCCACAGCACACTCAGGTACTCTGCTGTGCAGAAATTGTGGGCAGCATCACCTTCCAGATTATTCCAAAAGATTTAACCCAAAGCTACAGGTGCTTTCTAAAATAAACCAACCAACCACTCACTCATCTGCTGAGATCTGCAAGAGTCTAGCAACAAACCACAAATTTGTTTTTTCCCCCAAGCTTTTAACTACCAAGTACTGAGAGGAAAAAAAAAAAGAAAACTCCTCTGAACAGACACCATGAGATTATCACTCATGCCAGAAGCTATCAGACATGAGATGCAGAGACTGTGAAAAACAGGAAACAGAACAGGATTTTTATAGAAAACCATCCTTTTGATGTACTGCCCAGGCCCAGTGCTGCTGCACTGGCACAGATGAATAAAGCCCCTGTGATGAGAAGGAATCATATGCTCCCTGGCAAGGAAGCAAGCATTTGTTTTAAAACAAACCAGGGAAATATTTGCATGGTAAAACGGAGGGATGAAACCTCCATCTCAAGTCTCAGATGCTGAAAACATCAGATTTGTGTTCCTGAGACCCAGCTAAGCCTGGCCTGAGTCAGCACTAGAGGTTTGCTTGCTTTGGCATCTCCAGGGGGTCAGGGAAGAACAGCAGTGCTGACAAAATTCAGAAATGTCATCTGGCAGCCCAGCAGCACAGAACACTCCCACAGAGCACTGCAGGGATGGCATCTCCACTGCCTTCTACCTGGGCAGGGAGAAAAATGCAAAGAGCAGGGTGGGAATGAGGGGGGCAGGAATTGCTGAGGACTGTGAGAACCACAAAACATGAGAAATCAGGAATGCACAGATCCCAACAGCCTGGCTCTGACAGAGGCCATAAAACATTTTATAAGATGAAAAAACTGATGCCACCATCAGGAGCTGCCACAAGAAATACAGGGATGATGTAGCTCGTTACCAGAATGAATGAATTTCAAGCAAACCCTCAAATATTGCTGCAAGAGCCCATTTTACCCATTTTGTGTGCACGAGGCACTTCCTGCTGCTCAGGAGAAAGTTTAGGATGTACAACTTCAAGGTGCTATTCACCAAATACACACAAAAAACCCCCTGATTTTCACAGTAATCTTTAAATACAACACAGCTCACAGAGTAAATTCCTCCATTTTTATAAAGATCAGCAAATCTAAGAGCAGATTCACTGCAGACAAGAATTCTTCCAATTGTGTAATAAATAATGTACAAAAATCTTACCTTTTCTAATTTACTTTTAAGTCTTCTTTCCTCCATCCTTTTCTTCAGAATTTCCACATCTTCTTTATTACCATTAAGGACAATCACATCTTCCTCTTGAAAGGGAGCACCACACTTCATGAAAGAAAAGAAAGGACAAAATTGCACATTTATTTTTCTGTCTTCTATAAACAACACTTTGAACGAATTCTTTTTTTCATTTGTGTATTTGCTGTTCATGGTTTCCTTGTTTTACTGGCACAAATGTATTGAAAATTATCCCTAATTAGAATCTACTCAGTTTTCTGAACCCAAAAGTATTTTCTGATTTTTAATTATGAATGCATTTGATTAAGACTTTGATGCCATTCTGCTCTAGAATTTGTCTTTCAATTTAGTGAGATAAGAAACAACAACTGATAGGAGCAGTTTCCTTACACTGAGCAGGCACAACACCAAAGGTGTTATTCCTCTACATGTGGAACAGACAGCAAAATTTTATTTTCAACTGATAGACAGGAAAACATTATTATTATTTTTTTAATTTTTGGGGTTTTTAAAATTTTTTATTTTACTGTGGGAATAAAGAGGGCTCATAAAAGCAGAATAATTCATTACCCTTGCCTTGCTGCCTCACTGGATTGTATCACAGAGACCATACCCTTATCTGATTTATCAAACACTCCCAAGTTTCCAACTACTTTCAGAAATTAATCTGGATAATGGCTGTAATGTGCTCTGTGTACTTCAATATTTGTTTCATGGTTGAAGGCACAGATGTTTCCCTGTGCACATTTGCAATCATTTGATGCACCAGCACATTGACCATGATGTTTTCTTGTCTAAGATCTCAAGATCTCAATTTGCTTTTTTTTGGTTGGTTGGGTTGTTTTTTTTTGGTTGGTTGGTTTTGGTGTTTTGTTTTTTTTTGGGGGGGGTTATTTTGTTAAATGCAGCAGCTCTCTATTAATCTGTGAGATTAATTTATAATCCTGCCTCTGCCATTACTCTTCTTTTTCTAAACAAAGGTTTAGAAAGGCTACTCCTGTATTTGCAGTAGGAATTAAACAAATGAAAGGACAAATGGGCAGGACTGTGCTCAAGTGCTGAGCACAGCTTCAAAAATGAACCTGAGCCCAAGTGGAGGGAGACAGAGGAGAAGCAGGGCTTAGAGAGAGGCACAGGAGAGGAAAAGGCACACACAAGAAATCAGGAATAAACCATATTTTTCTATTTCACTCCATGAGAAATGCCAGCCTGGTCTCACTCACTCACACTTGGGAGTGAGAAGGCTCCAAAATCAGAATTTCTGAGGCTGGAGCTGGCAGCTGCCTTGATTCTAAACAAGCCCCACAATTTCTCTTCCAGGGTGTTTCCTAACACAGCGTTTTTCAAACATATTTTGTCAGTAGACTCTAATTTCATTAAATGTTGCATTTTAAAAGAGCAAGCAAATCCAGGTTCCCATCTGGAAAACACAGGTGGAATTGTTCAAAACTGAAAAGTATTTACAAGAAACAAGGAAATGAAGAGAAGTGTTCTTTCCATTCCCTGAAACAGAAAATTTTTTGCCATGACAACATTGGATTATGTCAGAGACCATACCCTTCAAAACATCTTAATGAGATAAAAAGCAGAAAGAAGTTTTTCAGTTGTGCAAATTCAGATGTTTGTTCCTTCCCATTAATTAAGGTCTATATTTAAGGTCTGTGTTTATTTTATGATATCACAGGGTCTCCTCTGCTGCACCTTGTTTATCTTGGGCCTTTCAATATAGTTGAAGGTACTTGCTGTAGCTCTTAGCACCTTGAATAAAGGACTTTCCTATTTAGGACATAGTTCTTATCTTTTTTAAAATATAAAATACAGGAATTTTAAAGCAGTAATGAACTCTTAATTTCAGATGACTTCCTGAATTCTGGAGTTTATAGCTTCAGCTGCCTAAGACAAGAGTTGTACACTATTTTTTGCTGTAAACTATGTTGATACACTGATTTTTTTTACGTTCTGTGCATGACTATTCCAGTCTTAATGTAATACAAATAAACAACAGGCAAATATCTAAATGTTTACACTAGTGGTACAGTTTAATGTCTTCAGAGAAAACTAAAGAAATTTTAGCAGTGAATTCCTCCTGAACATGACCATGAGTAGGAAATGCACAATTCCCACCAGGATATGGGACATGCATGGGCACACCCTGAGTGTCCCTCTTTAAAAAGGGACATTTAGGAAGAGGATTGAACATCCATCTCACTGTTCATCTCCCAGACACACATGCTCTGTGTTAAAGATTATTTTTGCTTGCCACAGCTAAGTAAAACCAGTTTTAAGAGAGAGAATTTTCCAGAGGTTTAGCCATTAAAAGTTCAGGAGTGTAAGATTTGCTGAACGTGTTTTTTCACATTGTCACCCAACCCAAACATGCAATGGGTCAGAGAGTAAAGGACACCTGGGAGTGGAAATTTCCCACCTTGTGATTCACAGAACCTGAACTTTCACTTCAAAACCAGTCCAAGAAAAAGCCTCAATTTACAGAGTTTTTCTTAAAATCGGTGATAACTTTGTGCCTGTCATACCTGCAGCTGTGCCTCAACTCACTTGGAGGTTTTCTCTCTGTTTATTTCTGACCAACATGGTATTTTATCAGAATGTTTCCTCCCAATCTCAGCATGTTTAAACTCAGTTTTCCACTTATGAAACCCCCAAAGGAGCTTTGAGAGGCTGTATCAGCAAACACTGGGAGTGTGCAGGATGACTCAAAGCAATGTGCTGCACAAAGCACCAGAGAACATGAAAGGGTTAAAACCTCCCTATGCATTTCTGTGGCTCATTTTATATAGATTTTTATAATTTTATAATAATAATAATTTTATCATTTTATAATTTTCTGGTGTCTGCCCTTGTTTGTTTGCTTATCTAAAAGTTACAGATTTAAGGGCTGGGGTCTTACAGGATTTTCTTTATGTCAGGGTTAGAAACATGGCACACACATACTGATCACACACACCTCACTCCCCTGCTACAGGACTGATATTCTATTTATAGCTGTGCTTTGTTATTATATCCTGCTGTTTCCTATCCATTACCAATCTGATTTTTTAGCCTTTTCTATCAGTTCTTTTTTCCTGCCCCACCAGGGCTGCACCTTCGCTTACAGAAATGTTCAGACTCTTAAATCTCTTATCTCCCTACCCCACTCTATTTTGCAGAAATTCCATCCAAACCCTTCCTTTGGACCACTCACTGCTTGATCCCTGTTTTGCAGAAGCAGTCACATTTTTAAGAGGCGCTCACATTTAATTCTTTTGCTGACTTACACCTGAATTTCTAACTCTGGCTAAGTTGCCATGTCTGTGTGCATTTATTCTCCTCTATTTGAAATACCCAGCAGCAGCAGCAGCAGCAGCAATAATTCCCTGGAATTGCCAGCTCTGAACTGGAAAGTTTTGGCAGGCGAATAGTTAAAGGCAGGGGGAGGAGGAGGAGGAGGAGGAGGAGGAGGAGGCAGAGCCAGGTTGTTCCCAGTTCTCCCAGGGCTCAGGACACGGGCTGGGGGGCACAGCCATTCTCCTCCGCAATATTCCCTTTTTTTTTTGCAGCCCTTTGGTGCAGAAGTTGCAGAATTGCTGCGGGATCCAGGGATGCGAACATTGCCCATGCTTCACCTGGCCGAGGCTGAAGGACAATGACAGCCCGCACTGATCTTTATTATGCTGCCGTCCCCCGGATAATTCTGCAGGTAAACATTACATTTTCTTTATGTAAAGCGCCGATTTGACTTCCTGATTTTACTTAGAAAGCGCTCAAATCTGCAGTAAGGTTAATATTTTTTCCCCTTCTTTATGTTCTGAGACACATAAAATGATGGAGGTCATTACTACTAAATATGTTATAAAAATCGTAGTATTTATGCACCTTATTATTTTCTACTTAAACAGCTTTCATTTGTTCATTTGTATTTGTTTTAAATTACTATGAGGTCAAATACACAAGGTAAAAAAAAGGTAGCAGGAAACTTAGCAAAGATGAACACAAACTTCATAAATTTGCTGCATATCTATCAGTAAGTTCTAACGCAGTGTTTTTAAATAAGAATGATTTAAATAGCTGTGTTTGATGGAGAAATATGTATGTGCTAATGGGGTCTCAAAGAGCTTCTTCCATCATAATTCCCCTTTTCTCCAGTTTATTTTGTTAATTGAGATGGAGTTTTCTGTTAAATAATCTCCTTAAAAGCATCCACAAAGGTGCTTGAAAATCCCCCCCCCTTTTTTTTTTCTTTTTTTTTCTTTTTTTTTTTTTCCCCAAGAATGTCACACAGTACTCGCAGGAGTTTTAAAAATTCATGCAACTTCATCCTCCAGATTTAGAAAACCTGTGCATAATGTAAGAAATGCTGAGTTCCCCAGACATTCTGCTAACAAAAAATACTTGGCACTCTTACATAATAAGACTCAAGGGCATGGTAGTCCCAGACAGGGTTTTTATGGACACTGGACATTCCCAGTGGCATCTCTTGCTCCTCAAGGGCAGGAGGAAATTTGGGAGAACAATCCCTGCCAGCACACAGAGCTGAGAGGATCCTATAAAAACACATTTCATATCCAGTGGCACTGACAGCTGCAATTCCAGCTCCAAATCTGCTCAAACACCACCAAAAATGCACTTTTTTTTTGCTTTCATTCCATAATATCCTGCCGAGGCTGAAAGATGTCAAATTGTGTTCTTGCAGGCCAGGCTCCATCATTCAGCTGTTCCCCATAAACATGTTAACACTGGAGAGGAATTGCTGCCCTTACCTGATTATGGGCTGTTTGTGTGCTTTTATGCTGCCATAAAAATACAGTTTCTAGATGTCACACAGTCCAGTAGGAAAAAATCCATTGGAAACACTTAACAGCCCGAAACAGCCCCAGGAGCTGTTACTGGAAGGGTAATAAAAATTCAGGTGTATGAAACAAGCAGCTTAAAGCTTGGCTCCCAAAAAATAAAATTTGCAACATGTCCAAAGTGTATTTAAAGAAAAAATCTGTCAAGAACCCTCATTGTGGACAGATTGAGAGAATATTCTGAGTTGGAAGGGACCCACAAGGATCACTGAGTTCAGCTCCCAAGTAAATCTGAACAGGGACTGAACCCACAATGTTTTATGTTTAATCAGGTATAAAATACCAAATATTTCTACAGCTGCCTGCTGTTTATAGTGTAATTCTTATATTCAGAATGACATTCACTAATGTTCCTCTTGCTGATTATTCCCTCAGAAAAAAATGTTTGTCCCAATCCAGCTCTATAAAAATCAGTGTTTCCCCAATTCCAGCCCCTGGGTGTGTACATTATGGTCCTCACAGAAACCTGGATTTCATTTTTAATGCAAAAATCCTGTTTTTCACCTTGCAGTGGCATCCCTGTTCTGCTTTCTGCACAGCATCCAAAGGTTGACTGGGACTTGCTTGGCTGCAGTGTTTTGTTCAGATGGGTGGAACGCTCCCAGCAAGGTTGTTTACCCAGTAAAAGCATCCCTGAGGAGCTCCAAGGCAAAAACCTTCTCCTGAGAGCTGATTTCCTCATGTTTTTCTTTGAGCTGCTGAAAGAACATCCCAGAAAATGCAGGAGCCCTCCACCTAACAGCAGTGGAAACGAGGCACCACTCCAGCATGAACTCCAGTGCATACCAGTAAGGACCAAAAGATAAATACATTCTTTCCCAACAGCCTAATAACATCTTAAAAATGTGGGAATATGGAGGATCCCTGCCCTCTTAATGCTTTTTGAATTTTATGTCTCGTTGCTGCTTTAACTACAATGGCCTCTTTATTTTCAAGCTTTGAAGGGAGATACTGACTTTTTATTAAAAAGAAGTATTTTTCACTTCTTTCTAATGAAAGTCTCGAGCCTTCTAACCACAGCAGCATTCCTCTAATGAAACTACCTTTATAAAAATCTTATTTTTCTCTATTACTGCCAAATACTTCATGATTTTGACAGCTGCAATGCATAAAATACTACAAGGTCAAATGCAAATTTTGTTTAAAAAAAATTGAATAAAAGAATTAATTACTTTTCAAATAAAATCAAAATCTTTTAAAATTTAACTATTAAGCTTAATGGCAGTTGCTGGATCTTCTCTTTTGGATTTTTCTCTAGGAATTTTGATGCCAAGTGCTTCAAGTGCTTCAAGGATAAAGAGTTTATGTAACTGCTGTGGGATTCAGGACTGCTGCACTCTCATTCTTCTGACTGTTTCACAAGGTAAAGGCAAGGAAAAAAACCACAGTGGAAAATCTCCTGTGCTAATAGTGCTGTAAATTGGTTATTTCAGAATGCCAATGCTGCCAGTTGTGTCCTTATCTCAGGGTATGCACAAATACCAAAAATAAGAAATGAGTGTTGTCTTGTTCAGTTTTCCAAAGCACAAAGATGTCAGAGGGAAAAAAAAAATTTCAGTCAGAAACATTAGCTGACTTTATAAGGATAAAACCCAGTGTATTTTGTGGATTGCCTTTTAGTCTCTTCTTTCTGTTTATTTAATAAATTTTCTGTTGATTTAATTTACTGAATTCTGATCCTCTGGCAGAACTTCAAGTTTCCCAGCCTTGAGGAAATCTCAGCAGCTGTTCCTGAGCACTCAGAGCTCACTGGGGCCCTGGGCTCAGCCATCAGCCCAGAGCACAGGAAAATCCCACCTGAGGGGCTGAGCCCCCCTTGGGCAGGCAGTGCACAATTCAAAGCACTTCTGGGGTTTTTTTACATAATTTTGAGATCATTTTGTCCTGGAAATGCAAAATTCCTGCCTGTGCATGCCCAGAGGCTGAGTGCACTCAGTATGGGCACACATAGTTCCTCCTGGTAGTAATCCTAACATTTATATGGCATCTATTTAAAAAAAAATAAACAGAAAGGTTCTCTCCCTCTATCTCACTTTTCCTTTCAGATTACCTGAATGTTTAATTGGACTATGATAAGAAGACAGGATCTGGAAGTGAAAGATGAACCCACTTCATGCAAAGAAATCAAGATTTTTAATGTGTGCTGCTGTCTGTATGTTCATCTACACCTTCATTTACCTAAAGGTTCCACTTTATGACGAGTCAAACGACCAAAAATTCCGCGTCAAAAGAGCCGAGTGTGGTTTTTACCCTGATGAACTTTGCTCAGCTCTTTTTGTGGGGAAACCTGCAGCCTTTAAAATTGGAAACTTTTGTCAGAAGTCCTACCAGCCCAAAGCACTGAGCTGCATTCAGACTTCCTGCAGCTGCCCCACAGTCCTGGAGACTCTGCATTTTATCAGCAGACCACTGTCAGAGGAAGAAGGGAATTTCTCCTTGGCGTACATCATTACAATTCACAAGGAGCTGGAAATGTTTGTGAGGCTGCTAAGAGCTATTTATATGCCTCAGAATATTTACTGCATCCACATTGATGAGAAGTCACCCAGAGATTATAAAACTGCTGTACAGAACATCGTTAACTGCTTCGAAAATATTTTTATTTCCTCCAAAAGAGAACACGTTGTTTATGCAGGGTTTTCAAGATTACAGGCTGACATTAATTGCATGAGAGACCTCGTTAACTCCAAAGTTCAGTGGAACTATGTTATTAATCTGTGTGGTCAAGATTTCCCCCTGAAAACAAATAAAGAAATCATACAATACATAAAAAGCAAGTGGAATGGTAAAAACATCACCCCTGGGATAGTGCAGCCCCTCCACGTGAAGCACAGGACAGAGGTGAGCTACAGGGAGTTCGTCCATTCTGGGGTGCCCTACGTGTACCCAGCAAAGATCAGGAAAGCTCAGCCTCCACACAACCTCACCATTTATTTTGGCAGTGCCTATTACATCCTCACCAAGGACTTTGTGGAGTTCACACTGAGTGATGCCCGGGCAAAGGCTCTGCTGGAGTGGTCCAGGGACACCTACAGCCCTGATGAGCACTACTGGGTCACCCTCAACCGTTTGCCTGGTAAGAGTTTGTGGCACAAATAAACCCAGCAGGGAGAGGCTTTGAGCTCCAGCCCCTGAATTGCAGAAATCAAGTCATTGCTTCAGCTTTGGTGCTGCCCTTCTGAAAAGTCAGAGCTGGTGGTTGAGAAACAAAGCTTGCTTGTAGGAAATTGCTACTTCAGTGCAGACCAGGAGTTAGAAAAATTGTGGGTAAAAAGAAGTTTTTTGCTGTATGAAAGCTTTTGTTCTCAAGGAATTAAAATACTGAGAATAATATCTGTTCTTATGACATAAATATCTGCAAATAAATACTTAGAGTGACTGCAGTTAGAAAGTGTCCAGCAGTGAAAATATTCCCTGTAAGTGGAAAAGAATCTCATCAGAGCCTTTTGTTTTTAAAGATGCTCCAGGGGCTACACCCAATGCAGGCTGGCAAGGAGACCTAAGAGCCATTAAATGGAAAGATCAAGAAGGACTCTCACACAAAGGCTGCAAAGGTAAAGTGAATTCTGATCATGAACTTAAATTTGATTTGCTGATGAGCATTAATTTGTTATTATATATTATTTAAACCAGCTATTAAATGTGCCTCAGTGGTCATCTATAATTTATTTTGGAAGTATTAAATAAAACAAGGCATCCTATAAATTACTGCACTATATCCAATTAAAGAGGTTTTGAGATATAGGTTATGGTTACATATTTTATATATTTTGAGCTGAACACAGTGTCCACACACTGCCAACCCTTCTTTCAGCCCTTAATTACCAATTAGATTGATTTGACTAATCAGTTCTCAGTGGAGGGGCTTTACCTACAAGGATGTTTGTCAGGTACTTCCATCAACATTGGGTTAAATCTCTTCAGTTTGAACAGCAATAAAAAAGAATGGTGCTGACCACATGGAAAGCATGGAGAAATAATTAAAATCTCTGAGTGTGCAGGCTGAGCCCAGGTGTGACTGAGCAGGGAATCCCAGTGGGAGATCACATCTGATGCCCAGCTACAAGATTTTATTAAGCAGGGAAGCAGCTGGAGGTAACAAACATCTATTTATGTAAAACACAAACCCTTGTGTTTATAATGTTGTAGGATTATCCTCCAGCTCGATTTCTATGCAGAAATCAAAAGGTGAAAAGCTCTTTTAAAAAAAATGTTTTCAGTTGATGTTCCTGCTGCTGCCACACCTCTCCAATTTATCTCTGCAGGTCATTATGTCAGAGACATCTGCATTTATGGCCTGGGGGATCTGCAGTGGATCATTGAGTCCCCTCATCTGTTTGCCAACAAATTTGAGGCTGGGAGGAACCCCCTGGTGCTGGAGTGCCTGGAGAGGAGGCTGAGGCTGAAGGTGCTGAGCCAGGCTCAGGTGCCCATCGAGCAGCACTGGCGCCTGCAGCAGCACAGCCACTTCAACATGCAGCTGCAGGGCTGAGCTCTGCCCTCTGCTCCAGGAATGTGCAGCATCCTGCTGGAAAAAAAGGGTATTTACAGCCATGGGATTCACTCTGTGCAGTGAGGGTAAAGCACAGTGCTGTGCTCCCTAAATAAATGGGGTTTATTTATTCTGGTAGCAATGGGTTCATTCCCAAAGAATGTCTGAATCTCTGCTGAAGGAAAGGGGGGAAGTTCATCATCCATTGAGTGACTTATTTAACTGGAAAAGTCAATATTCCTCATGTTCACAGCCAAAGCATGACTAACTGGCATGAAAATAATAGCATGGAAGCAGTGACTGAACAAAGATAAAACATGGAGAAACAACAAATTAAAGTCATGGCCACTGAATGTCTCATGAAATGTTTTGAATAATGAAGCTGATGCTAAAATTTCAGAGCTTGTACATAAGTGACAGGCAGTTTGTGACACAGCCCATGCCACTGGGGGGTGTGGGTTTGTTTTTATTTCCCATGGCCAGCTGCATCCCTAATTTCATTTTGTAGCATGGCAACATCACTGCTGCCCTTCCCAGGCTTTGCTCCTAATAACAGAAGGTTCCTGCAACACATGTTTATCTCCAGGTTTCTGTTCTGAGTCTCTGCAGGAGTTCAGGGCAAGGAGATGGAAAATTTGAGACCTGGGATTACAGGAAAACTGAGCAAAAAAAAAATTTTTCAAACATTTTTCCATCCCAGTGTACCTGACTGAGAGGATCAAACAGCCTGCAGCAAGTGCAGGAACACCTGGACAACCCATCTGATTAAAAACTGCAAATTATAAATAAAAATTAAATAAATAAACATTTTAAAAGGAGCAATTTCAATGTAATCTTCAATATGCACCCAAAACATCCCTGAGTTCTTACAGGAAAACTGGTGACAGATGGAGCCCATTCCCAAAAAAATCAAATGACCCAACAACAGGACATGACAGTTTTCTTCTTACAAACTTATTCCCAGGTTGCTGGAACTTTACTCTTCATTTTCCCACACAAGTTTATTGGAAACATCATTTCTTGCAAATGAACTTTAACCTAAAGAAAGACCATCTGGTCCCTATTTATTTACAAACTCAACCCAAAGGCCTGTGCTCAGTTTCATGGATAATCCAGGACTTATCCTGTGGCTAAATATTGCTGCAGATACTTTTTTTTTTATGGAGGGAAATAAAGCTAAAAAAGAAAAGGAAAATTAAAGCCAGGCACATGTTTGTGCTGAGCTTGTTGAGAGTCTCTCTCCAAACCATTAGTGAAGCTAATGGGTCTGTGGCATGTATTAATCATAGCAATATTCATAATTAATTTCTGTGCAGTCCACTGTAGGGCACTGCCAGGATTTATCCACTCCATGATGTCTTTGAAAGCAGACAGTTCCTTATTGCCATCACTGCAGCAGATCCAGTCTCCAGCTTTCACCCCTGGCACCAGCACACAGAACAACTGTTATGCATCACTTCCAAATTGAATTAAAATGAAAAATTCAATAGCCAGGCACTGTATATCATAGAATCATTTTGCAGAAATCAAACCAGGCAAAAACCTGCACAAAAAGACCTCTGAAAATACAATTTTGGGATGACTTGACCCATGTCAATCTAGGAATATCTTTGCAGCATGACCTTTGCTTAAAGGATTTTGTATTTGAAACAAAATTTTAGGAAAATCATCATTAAACCATTCTCAAGTCGTAAGAAATTGTATTCAACTCATTGCTGTGATTACCATGAGCACATCACTTCCTCCACACACAAATGAAAAACCTTCATGAATTCTGTGTTATTATGGTAAGAGTTGATCTTTCAGCTTTCAGACCTCAGCGAATATTTGTTAACTTTGGTGCCCTAGGAGCAGAAGGTGCCAAAGTGACCCTGGTTCCAGGAGCCACTCACAGCTCTGCATCTGACAGCCTCAGGCATAAATTCTGTTTCAAAAGCTTCATATCTAAATTAAACACGGGGTTAAGTGTTGGATGTGGCACAGAGCTTAATAGTTAGGGCACTATTTCAAGTCTGTGTTTAGCTGACTCTGGAAACAAGTCCTAAATAAACTTTGGAGTGACCCAAGAAAGTGCATTTTAAATGTAATCTTGTCCTTAACTTTCAAAGTGACTCTCAGAAGGATTTCCAGCACCAATTCCATAACCCCTGTCCTGTCTCCACACCACTCCAGCATATCTTACATCCACAGGCACTTCTTAGAGAGTCAGCTTCCAAATTCAAGCATCATTTCTGTCAAACAGCAGACACCAAAAACTGCCCATGCAAGAACCTGCAAGTCAGCTGGAACTAAAATTTCAAAATATTTGGGCACACCAAAATCCACAGACCTACACCAGACTTCAATCTCCAACATCCCATCAGGTCCACAAAGAGGGAGTAGGGACAGTCCTGCTTGTTATTTTAGTTTTAGGCTGTAGGAGAATTAAACCTTGCTGCAAAGTGCAAGTTTTAAACTGACAGATTCCATCACAAATGGAACAGGAAGCAGCAGGAATCCCAATCTGCAGAGCTGCTGCTACAGACTGCACATCTGGAAGCAAAGTTCTTTCTCTGCCTGCTGACTGAAATGTGATGAAGTCACATTTTAGCATGTGACAGTGTTGAGAGTTTAAATTTTCCCTTCTTACTGATCAAAAGCTCAAAAATATGGCTCAAACCAAATCCACTTCTGTGTAAAAATGTTTTACAAGATGTATTTGCACTCCTAAATTGCTCTGTTCCAGACAAAAGCTCTTTTCCAACTCTTTAAGTAGAAGCCACAAAATTTGTTCCCAGCACTTCATCTACCAAGCTCTCCAACTTAAACCAGAACTAAAAAATTCTCACTGCTCTTCCAACAGAGCTTTGAAAGCCAAGAAATTTTATATTTTGGCAAGACAGTTCAAAGCATTTACCCTGCAGGCAGTGAGACACAATCTGTCTTTCTCTCAACACTGCTCCAGTGTCTGACTGGTCCTTTGGTTTAAAATTCTCAGTAGAATGTCGTTCTTTAAGTGAACCTTTCAAAATGCTATAAAAGATGTAGAAAGACCAGCTTCTTTTCAAGATAAAGCACTTAAATAATGGCCTCACACATTAATTACAGTTCCTAATGGGCCCCCACCCATGAGTTTCCCATTTCTGTGCTTTCCCCAGTCTAGCAATTGCAGTAAAGCAGATAAATATTTGTGTTTTATACTGTCAACTCTTCATGTGAAGTTTCTTTGAGGCCAAAGAAAGAGAACTGGGGGAGAAACCTTGGTTCCTCCTCCCCAGAGCCCTCCAAATCCAGGATTATGGCAAGAGCTGTGGAGAGAAGGCAGGGACTGCTCAATCCTCCATCACCCTGCAGTTTCCCATTTTCCTGAACCAGACAAAACCTGCACATGCATCCTGGTTTTTCCTACACACTTTTTTGGTGACCTGCACACCACTGAGCAAATGGATTTCTCTGTTTCTTGTGTGAGCTGCCACAGCAAAAACTGAGCAGTGAGAGGTCTGGATATTCCCAGGGGAATGCTTTCAGTGCATCATTGCAGCATCTCTTTCCCAAGCCCTGTGGGAAATCCCTGCTGGTTACAGGGAGCAGCTCTGGGGTCACAGGCACAGGGCACAGCCAGGAAAGCTCTCTGGGAGTTCAGAAAGAGCTCTCCTGAATCCCACACTGGTGGGGATGGGAATGGCCCAGAGCTCCAGCACTGCCACCACTTTTACACCCACTGCAAAGCTCTGGGGTGAGCTGCAAACATAGATTCTGCTGCCTGAGAACTAAGTCCCAGAGCAAGACAGGATCATCCTTTCATCCTTTCTAAGCTGTCCTCATGTCACTCTCCAAAGTCACACTCAGGTGGGATGGCCACAGGCCAAACACAGAAGGTGGCAAGGCCAGGAGAAAGAAAATGTTGTGGCTCCTGTGGGAATCACAGACTGGATTTTGCTTCAAAATCATTGTAATTCCTAAAATGCAATAATTCACACCAGAAACATGTATGAGACAGCCCACAGCATTCAAACATTATGTGTTCAACACTTTCTGCATTAACATCATCAGAGGATTCTGTTCATTAATAAAAGATTCCAATCTGAGCATATACAATGCACAATACTTCATTTTTAATTCTTCATTCATTAATTGTCCTGTATGTGCCATTGCTGCAGAAATGCAGAATGTGCTTTGGATATAAACAGTGAGATACCAGAAAGCACAGAACCACTTCCCTCTGCTCTTGTTTAGAAGAGTTTTACTCCCCTTCTTGATTCTGAACAGCCAAATACACCCAAAAATCTCCCAAATCACCCTGACCTTTCATCAGTGTGTTCTCTCAGCTGGCTACCATTGCCTCTGTGCACCAAAATCCAATCATGAGAGGGTGAGAGACTAAATATTACATCCATTTAATTATTTCTAGAAGAATCTTTCTGAATATTTTGAAGAATTTCCAGCTGCATGCTAAATACTCATTACTGAAAAAAGACAGGGAAAAATATGTGGGATTCATTTAGGTTTTGTTTAAGATTATCAGACTGGCCAAACCATGAACAAAACAACTCATTCCTGCATTTTATGCTCTGGTTACACCCATCCATCAACAAAAATTTAGATGCAAATAAAGCCTCATTAAAAATAAATTAGTATCTGCCAAGAGGAAACAAAGCCATTAGGACAGAACAAAATGAGCACTGAAAGGAGCAATATGAGATTAAACCTTACAAAACCCAACAGTTTACCAAGACAAAAGTTCTGCTTTCCCAGGTCTTGTTTGATGTAAATATAATCCATATTTTATCCAATATCAGGGTGGCAACTCTCTCCTGATTTTTGCTAATTTTATCATTTAGGCTATGTGCTCATTTTATCATTGTCCTTAGCTACAAAAAAAAACTGTACAATGAGATCAGCTATGTGAAATGAAGTCAGCATTTTCTACAAGAATTTATAGAACTGCTGAGAATTCTACAAAGTTGGCTCCACCCAAAAATATAAAAAAACAACACCCAATGTCCTTTAAAAAATACAGGGGTCAAAACATAACCTGAAAATAAAACCAGTTCAACCAGAGAACAGACACTGATAAAACACAAGCCATGTGCATTCAGGAAGAAAACATTACCAATCAAACAAAACCCCCAAAACCAAACCAATCACCATTTAAAAAGCTTAAATTAGGACCAAATATTGGGGAAAAAATGGAAATTCTAAAATAGTTACTTCAAAATAAAACTCTGAGAACAAAAAACCTCATTTTTATAATTATTTAGAATAATTTTCTAATTAAGAAAGGCCATGAAGAAATACTTGAGGCCATCATACAACAGAACTTGTAAAAGTTCATTTCAATCTGCACATTCAAATTAAAAACTCCCTTTTTAGAGCAGTGAATGCAATTGATAAACACACACATGGAAAAACTCACCTTGTGACAAACTTCTGCTTTAATTTCTTTGAGAGCACGCTCAGAGAACACACAGCCACAGTTTCTCAGGAAGCAAAACCTTCAAAGAAAAGACAACACACAACAATTTTAAGAAAGCCAAGAAAGATCTGTGCAGTGCTGGCATGTCACAGCCCATCTTCTTTACAAGTTTTTGCACCTAATTAAAATATCAGCATAGTTAAGTAGGTAAATAATTTATTTTTAATTCACACAATGTAGGAATGAATGAAAAATGTTGGGTACATTAAAATAGGTATTTTGGGTTTTTATCTTGAGTATCTTCTGGCTAATCTCTCTCTGAAGAAAGAAATTCTTGGAACCATTAAACTGTGAACTCCTCATCCCTCAGGTGACAGACAAAGAATTTGCTGCTCTGCCCAAACCAGGCTGTGAGGAAACTCCCTGCCCCAGAGCAATAAAATACAGACATACTGCAGGGCTGGAACAGAGAATCCATCTCCTGTCTGATCCCAACACAGGAGGGACAGAATGTGAGGACAGGCTGGCAGAGCTGGGATTGCTCACTGCACAGGAAAAGCTTTGGGCTGAGCTCAGGGTGGCCTTGCAGGGCCTGAAGGAGCTGCAGGAAACCTGGAGAGAGAGTTTGGACAAGGGACAGGACACTGGGAATGGCTTCAAAGTGACAGAGGGCAAGGATGGATGGGATATTGGGAAGGAATTGTTCCCTGGGAGGGTGGGGAGGGCTGAAATAGAATTCCCAGAGCAGCTGTGGCTGCCCCTGGATCCCTGGCAGTGCCCAAGGCCAGGCTGGACAGGGCTGGGAGCACTTGGGACAGCGGCAGGAGGAGCTTTAAAGTCCCTTCCTACCCAACCATCCCATGACTCCAACAGCTTGACTCAAAGGAGGTCACATCCCATCTCCTGTGCTTCAGCCCCCAAACAACCTCTAGTCATTTCTTCCCTGCCAACATTGCCCTCTACTCCTTCATTGCACATCCTCATTTATTCAGGAAAAGGTTAACTCTTATCTTCCCTCTTGAACATAACATGAAAGGACACCCAGAAGTCTCTTAACTCTGAAAGTTCAAGCTTGAAAGCTGAAAGACAGACAGCAATTCCCCAGCAAGCCCTGGGTGAGCACAGGATTTGCACTTTGCACTGTTCTGCCTGCTCTGTGGGCAGCCCTGAGCACCAACCTGTGCCTGCCGTTCATCTCCAGCCCCACCACGGGGCAGATGAAGCGTGCACACTGCAGATCATCATACTTGTCCCCCTTGATGCTCTCCTTGTCCCCACACCAGGCTGGGTTATCCACCAGCTGCAGCTCTGTCACGTTCTGCAAAATGAAAAAAAACAAATGTGAAGCTTTTTCCCCCATGATAACAATCTTTAATATTTTTGTACATTGTGTTTTGTTATTTCAATGCTTTAATCCATAGTGGGAGCACAAGCAAATGGAGATTTTACACCATAACTCATTTAACATTTTATTTTATTAATGAATTCAACATTTTATTCTAACTTCTCATATTAAACACAACCTGTTTACCTTAATGCTCTTGATATGGGATGCAGATTCCATGGGGGTTTTATCAGGGGATTTGTCCAACAAATATTCAATGACGGCATCTTTGTTGTACAACCTGCAACATAAAAATTCCAGTGATTACATTGGGTTGCCATCATGTTTTGTATTTTTAATTTATCTGTATCCTGAGGTGTCCAGGGACACATTCCCACCTGCCCAGCTCACAGGCCACGATGGGCCGACGTAGCTTCTCCTGGCTCAGGGCACAGTAGAACCACCTGGCCACCAATTCAGCAACTTTGTCGACCTGGAAGG
The DNA here is from genome assembly GCF_009819885.2 of Catharus ustulatus. Classification (NCBI taxonomy): domain Eukaryota; kingdom Metazoa; phylum Chordata; class Aves; order Passeriformes; family Turdidae; genus Catharus; species Catharus ustulatus. Next base: position 2,611,934 of record NC_046237.1, on the reverse strand, counting down.
GAAAAAAAAACCACTCGTTATTTAAAAATATTTGCATATTTAAGCATAAAATCAGGTCATATGTGAAGCATTCATCAAACCCCCAGGTTTCTTACCAAATCTGCTTTGTGCACTTGAAGTTAATACAGAAAATAACTTCAGTGAAAGGTTTTGGCAAAATTAATGATCAGTTCTCCAAACCTCCCTGGGCAGTTCCAATCCCTGAGCACCCTCTCCATGGAGAAATTCCTGCTGGTTTCCACTCTGAGCCTCCCTGGCCCAGCCTCAGCTGTTCCCTCTCCTCCTGTCCCTGTTCCCTGGAGCACAGCCCGATCCTCCTGGCTGTCCCCTCCTGTCAGGGAGTTGTGCAGAGCCACAAGGTCCCCCCTGAGCCTCCTTTTCTCCATGCTGAGCCCCTTCCCAGCTCCCTCAGGAATTCTCCAGCCCCTTCCCAGCTCCGTTCCCTGCCCTGGACTCGCTCCAGTCCCTCCAGGGCTCTGTGGCCACAAGGACCCAGAACTGGACACAACATCCGGGATGGGCCGAGCCTCCCTCTCCCCGCAACCATCACAGAGCCCCTCCAACCTTCTCGACTTTGCGGGGCCCCTTGACCAGCTCGTGCCGCTTGGGGATTGTGCCGCCATCGCATCCCATGGCGCTTCCGGGTTCTCCTTCCGCGCACTTCCGGGCACGCTGCGCCACTTCCGGCGTACAGCGATGACGCAATTGCTTAGCAACGATCACTCAGCATCCATCGCTGTTGCTTAGCAACAGGCGGCTGGGGGCGTGGCCACAGCGCCCGGGCGGGGCGGGCTGGGCGATCCCATCGCTCCCGTACCGGGGGCGCGAGGAATGTACCAAGTCAGCACGGGGGGGGTTCGCAGCGCCCTTCCACCCCTTTCCCGCAGGTTTATCGCGTATTTTTGTGAGGAAATCCCCGGTGCAGGCACTACGGGAGGATCTGCGGCCCAGCGAGGCGCTCCCGGGGCGGTTCGGGCTGGCGGCGGCGCTGAGGAGGCGCGTCCCGCCCTCAGCGATGTCACGGGTGGTGCAGGAGCGAGTTTAATCCACACGGGTTCCCGGCGGGAAGCGAGCGCTGCCCTTAGGGTGCGAACAGCGATGTCGCGATTATAGTGACACATGTCGGCGATAAATCACGCCGGGAACACGGGGTGACAAGGAGAACTCCAGCGAGAGGACGCCGAGAGGGGAGCGGGTCCCCATGGCTGCGCCCGCCGTCCCTTCTGAGGGCGGACATGGCCAGCCCTTGGCAAGCCGCAAAATAAATTCATTATGAGAACTGCAGTTAGCGTGGGTTTAGCTGGCTTTGTCGCATCCAGAAATTTTCACGTCCGGGAAATTGGGGGGATAAAGTTAAAAAGCTGCAGAGCCCGAGGCTCTGAGGCCGGGATGGGGCCCTGGAGCTTCCCCAGCGCTGGGAAAACATCACCGCCCTTCAGCTGTGGGGACATTGTCCGAACATTTAGGGACTGGAAGAATATTTTTTCTTTTTCCCCAGCTGCAGAAATGCTCTGAGAGCTGTGACAGAGGATGATATGCTCGCTGTAGATTTATCAGGAGTCTTCTCCTAAAGTTTTCCTCTGTGCTCATGTACCAGCCTGGTGCGTTTCCTATTGATTGGATTTTGTACCGTGTTGCATTTGTGAAAACAAAAAATTAGCTTTGCAGCTGTTGTTTTTTTGTTGGTTTTTTTTTTTTTTTTTAAACAAACAGACAACCCTGTAATTACAAATTTTGCATAAAGTCCTCAGGAAATGATCGATATTGGGATATCATAAGTTACAGAACATTGTACCGCTACATTTAAAGAGAGACTTTACACAAATAGAAAACACAATTAAAAAGGAAAATACATTTATCAGACATACATAGAGAACAAAAAATAAGAAATCAACAACTTTTGCTCCAATACACAACAAATATTCCCACCCAGTCACTGACATTTCCAGGCAGGATGAGAACACTGGAGAAAATGCAGATTAAATTCTACATCAGCTGCTATGGGGATGTTCACCTGCTAGCAGTGCACAGCACCCAGGGAATTCCTGTGGGAATTCTGAGTGTGGGATGTTCACCTGCACTAACACACAGGGAATTCCTGTGGGAATTCTGAGTGTGGGATGTTCACCTGCACTAATATCCAGGGAATTCCTGTGGGAATTCTGAGTGTGGGGTTGTTAACCCGTTAACAGTTCACCCAGGGAATTCCTGGTGGGAATTCTGAGTGTGGGATGTTCACCTACACTAACACCCAGGGAATTCCTGTGGGAATTCTGAGTGGGTTGTTCACCTGTTAACAGTTCACCCAGGGAATTCTTGGTGGGAATTCTGAGTGTGGGATGTTCACCTACACTAACATCCAGGAAATTCCTGTGGGAATTATGAGTGTGGGGATGTTCACCTGTTAACAGTGCACCCAGGGAATTCTTGTGAGAATTCTGAGTGTGGGATGTTCATCTGTGAACAGTTCACCCAGGGAATTCCTGTGGAAATTCTGAGTGTGGGATGTTCAGCTGCACTAACACCCAGGGAATTCTTGGTGGGAATTCTGAGTGTAGGATGTTCACCTGCATCAGAACCCAGGGAATTCCTGTGGGAATTCTGAGTGTGGGATATTCATCTACACCAATATCCAGGGAATTCCTGTGGGAATTCTGAGTGTGGGATGTTCAGCTGCACTAACATCCAGGGAATTCTTGGTGGGAATTCTGAGTGTGGGGTTGTTCACCTACACTAATACCCAGGGAATTCTTGGTGGGAATGCTGAGTGTGGGGTTGTTCACCTGTTAACAGTTCACCCAGGGAATTCCTGGTGGGAATTCTGAGTGTGGGATGTTCACCTACACTAACATCCAGGGAATTCCTGTGGGAATTCTGAGTGTGGGATGTTCACCTGCATCAGAACCCAGGGAATTCTTGGTGGAAATTCTGAGTGTGGGGTTGTTCACCTGTTAACAGTTCACCCATTAACAGTTCACCCAGGGAATTCCTGTGGGAATTCTGAGTGTGGGATCTTCACTTGCTACCAGTGCACCCAGAGAATTCCTGGTTGGAATTCTGAGTGTGAATTGGTGCCCAAAGGGGCGAGGCCTTGAGGAGCCTCAGTCCATCATGGCTCTGAACTGCTGGATGTACTTGGCCAGCTCCTCCGCCTGCTCCCGCAGCTCCCTGCTGGCCTCTGCGTTGGGATATTTGAGGGCTGCGCTTTTGGTGGCCAGGGCCAGGTTCTTGAGGAGGCTGCAGAAGCGGCTGCTGCTGTGCAGGATGTCGCTCCTGGCCTCCCTCTCCTGGGTTTCCTGGCACAGAGAATCCACCAGCTTCTGGCCCACCATGATGATGAGTTTGCTGTGGGAGATGAAGATTTCGGGGGGCTGCTGGTTGCCGAGGCTGGCGGTGAACACGCCGATGGCTTTGTGCAGGGCAGCGAAGCACAGCCTGCAGTGCTCTGGGAGGGGGATTTTCCTGGCAGGCTCCTGCCTGCTGGGGTTTTCAGTCTTTTTTGCACATGGCAAAACCTGGAGAAAGGGTTAAAATAAAAATAGATTCAGCCTGGTGCCACTCACTGGTTGTTTCTTTGGTCGCTCTGCCCTGAATTTTTGTGGTCTTCAAATCGCCCCACCCTGGAGCCTTTACTGTAATTTGTCTCTCCATAAAGTGTTGGAAATTCTCCTGATTGCCTTTTCCCCCCTAAATACAGTTTTAATAATTGAGAGCACATGAAATGCTGCAGCCAAACACCAATCCTTTACACAGCCTGGCCTTGAAGCTTCCAAACAGTACAAAAAATTGGTCTTTAATGGATTTAATCAGGGTTATGAATGATTCAAATGCACAAGAGTCAATTTTGTGCCAGTGCACAACAAGGCATTTTGAAATACTGATTCTCCCAGCCTTATCCCAAATGATGCTGAAAGGCAATAAAATAAACTGTATGACTTTAAACTGGAGTTGTTTGAGGAAAGTAAGTGTTCTTCACAGGTTTTCAGCAGTAATTCTGGGAAAATGATCTCTGAGAAGCAAATAGGTCTCTATGTATAGAGATTTGTGTCAATGCAAATTGCTCTGAGTTTTAGCAAGCACAGAAATCAGGGACTGAAAGCCCTCATAAATAATGTTTTCAAAGCCAGAAATACCTTTGGGTTTGACTCTGTACTCTTCTTTGCTACTTCTTTACCTGACATGACTTTCTGTGCCTGTTACAAATTAAAATGAAAGCAAAGTTGAAACAACTATATAAAGTATTTAAATATAAATGTGGTTTTCTCTTATTTCATGGGAAACAACTACTTGTTCTGTAGCTTTCATGTTACAAATAGAAATGGGAATTTATTAGAAGGAGCTGTAGTTTTTTCTTCTCCTAAAAATGCAGTACCTGACCCTGCAAGATCTGAGACTGAAACCAACATAAAAACCCCACATTTCAACAAAAGAAATTTTAATTACAATCAGCATTTCTTTGGGAAACTAAAGGAGATATTCTTAGTAGATATTTCAGTAATTCTAAGGAGATTATAGCAATCATCCAGAATTATTCTAACAACTAAATGTGATAATACACAGAGTTTAATTTCTATGCAAACAGGATTTCCATGACACTCAAGTTAGGAAGGAACATCTCTTGTCATGCCAAACACAATGTGGTGGCAGGAAGAGAACTGAAGGAAAAGGGAAGTAAGGAATTCTAACTCCAAAGAAATCCTGCTTCCTAAATGAATTTAAACTGGCAAGAATGATAAAAAATGTTTTATTTTCTCTATTGATTAAAATTACTGCTCATTGTACTGGTGCCACTGCCACAAAATCCTGGATTGAGGTAAAGTCTGGAAAATGGGATGTACTGCAAACTGAACGTGGCACTGGTGCAAAGGTAAAATAGTAATTAATAGTAATTAATAGTACTTACTATTAGTAATTAATAGTAATATCTGCAAAGGGTGCAGAATGCAGAGAGTGAAGCCTGTGTCACTGACCTGTAACTGGACATAATCACAGTCCTCAGTGGAGTTTTCTTCCGGTTTCTCCACAGGGACCTGGCTTTGGCTGGATTTCTCAGGAGTATTTCTCTGGAGTGACTCAATTTCTACTCTTCTTGGCATTGGGATTGGTTTTGCCATTTTGCATTCTGGGTTCACTTTTGGTTGCTTCTTTTCCTGCTCCTTGTCACTCTTCCTGAAGAGCAGCTTCCCGTTGGCGATGATGATGGACACAAACCTCTTGATATCGTCTGGAATTGTCCTGGCCACCATAACGAAGCGATCCAGGTCATCAGGGTTGTTCTGGGGCTTCCTGAGCACCAAAGCCTCCAGGGACCAGCTGCAGCTGTTGAGAGCTTCCCTCGTTTCTGTCAATATTTTGTAGGAGTTCACCAGGATTTCCAGCTGCTTTTTAATTCTGGCCTGCAGGTTGTTATCCGTGAGGTTGGAGGCGTTTCCCTTCAGGCCTTGAGCAAAGGCCAGGAACTCTCCCAGTGACACCTTGATGTGGTCCACTGCCCTGTGGATCTCCTCCAGGCTTTTCTCCAGGTGCTCCTGCAATCTCCACTTGCTGCTCACAAAGATCATTAAGCTGGCGATGGAGCTGGACACGCCGTGCTGCAGCTGGGTCAGGGTCTCGATGGCTGCTTCCAGCTCCAGTTTGATTTCTTGGACAGGCTCTGGTGATGGTGACAGCATACAAGACGACTCAGCAGAAGAGCTGGAGGATGAGGAGAGAGTGCTGCTTCTGCTGTCCACACTGGAGACACACAAAGTGTCATTTTCTGACCTGGCATCCACTGAGAGCTGTGGAGAAGCACTGCGTGCTTGTTCTCCAGAGCCATCACTGTTGTTTTCCATCTCCTTCTTGGAGTGCCCAGCACTGGGCAAACCTTTGGGAATATCATAAACATTCCCCTCAGAGATCTGATTGCCAGGCTGGGCAGGCAGGAGCCTGGGGGGCACCTCAGAGCTGCTGTTCTGTGGCAGGAGGAGCACCTCCCGTGAGGAGGGAACGTCGTAAAGGAGCATTTCTGGAAGCGCCAATTTCCGCTGCGTCGGCGGGATGTCGTACAACTGTGCGTTCCCAACCCTGGCTTCAGTGCCTGTGGCTGCAGCCTTGTACCTGGCTGGGGGAATGTCATACAGCACCTGCTTCTCCACACACTGGCCTGCAGGGTTTGGTTTGAATCCGGAGTTTTCAGGGGACACTGGAATGTCGTAAATCCATTCGGACTTCCGAGGGTTTGGCAAAGTGTTGTAATGGCCCCAGCACTTCTTCTGAGATTTATTTTCTGAGTCATCGAGTTCTCTTTTGGGAGGGACATCATATAACTGCAACAGAGCACAGGGAGTTCATAAACCATCATTTTAAACAAGAATGAGAAACAGAACTGAATTCTCAGAGCACATAAACTGTGCAGCTCCACTGATGTTGATGGAATGGCACCACAGAAAGGCTGCCTGTGGTTTTTATTTTCTAACGTGCACAAGCTGCATGTAAAGTAAAATATGTGGATCACAGGTGATTAGATCCTAGAGCAGAGTTCCCAGCCAGTGAAATCTGTAGACACTTGATTTTTTTCCCACTCACATGCACACCCTGACAAGCAATAAATCACCAACAGACACCACTGACTCTGCCCAAACTTCTCAATGAATTTAAATTTTGCTTCATACAGATAAATGTTTTACAGCTGACTCTAAGGTGGAAAAGGGAAATTCAGGACCATTTGCTGTGTAAGAAACAGTGGGGAAGAGATGGGAAACCTGTCCCTGCTCCAAGCCAGGCACCCCAGCAGTGACAGATTACTCTGTGCCCATCAAGCCTTACTTACATTGTGTGCTGGTGAGTCCTGGCTGCCAGCTCCTGCCTTTTCTGGCTTGGATGGGATGTTGTAAAGCTGCTTCTGCTCTGCCTGGAAGCTCTCAGTGGATCTGCCCAGCACGCAGCCCTTCCGTGTGCTGGGGGGAGTGGCACCACTCTGCTCAAAGGGAAAATAAAAAGATTTATCTTGATCCTTTTTAGAGCCCACCGGGCCCTTGGGTGGGATCAAAGGCTTTGATACATGAGCAGGTTCGGGTCTGAGCAGGGATCAGCCTGTCACACAAAGGGGGTGATTCTGGAAATCTGTGGATAACAATGGACTGGGCAGTGGCAGGGTGTAAGAGCCTAAAATAAGGGATGCAGAACTCCACACGGGCTCTTTAAAATGCTGTTTATTGTGTCCAAACGATGCAGCAATTCACGGGTGGTGGGTGATCAGCCCAGCCCACAGCCTGACAGCCTCAGCTGTGGGTTTGCCTGAAAGCTTCTCTAGTTCTGGTTCCAATGCATGATACACTTTTCATTATAGATCATCTTAATGCATGACAACCAATCAATACCTTTACTATTACCTACAGCCTATCACAACTACTAACGTTACCATATTCATGTTACTATTTCCAATCACAAAAGGTTAGTGTCTTCCAGTTTAATTCAGTTTTCTTGCAGTGGAAAATTCTGAGATCTTTTCTCTACTTGCAACATGGAATTTTTGTCTGTGAAAATCCTTTTGCTTGGTAAAAACATCTTTTGTTTGAGGTGGATTTATCCTTTGCTCAGAGTCATAAAAGCCCCTTCCAACTCATTGCTCTTTGCCTTCTTAGTTACCCAGTGAGACTGGCTCAGCAATTCTTTTCCTCTATACCAAAACTTGCTATCATTTCTATTCCTTCTTCAGATTCTACATTCCAAGATCTTTCTGTTACACACACATATCTGTGAGACCTTGCTGTAAATCCTTGTCCTTCCCAACAGCAGGGAGCAGCAGGGTGTGGGGAGGTCCCTGCACTGCTCCAGTGCCACCCACACCTTTGTGTGGGAGGTGACAGCACAGCCTGGGGGTGGTGGCTGTCCCATCCCGGTGACCTGCACAGCCTCAGAGCTGGAGGAAATGTGACATTCACTGACCCCAGGGCAGTGGGACAGCACCAGGACAGGATTGTGTAACAGGACACGTCACAGTGACCGAATCCAGGATGTGATTTTTCCAGGAGGAGAGTGGTGGGAGTGACAATTTCTTGCTGAATATGTGAGAATTCTTTTAACATCCCCAAATCACCCTGACTAAATGACACCACCACATTTCCTCAGGGATTCTGAAGCAGAGAAGCTGACACTGGTACAGAAAATTCAGTAGTGTCAGCTTCTCAGAATCCACAGGGAAATCCTTTATTGATAAAATATGGAATAAAATACTGATACTGAAAAAATTGAAATGTTTATTAGAAACACACCAGATTTAAGACACATCACTCAAAATTTCTAAGAAACTCAGGAGAACTGAGGTTTTGAGCTAAAAATAAATTATTTTCTTCACAATTTCACAAAAAGCAAACAAGGTGGCAGTAGAAGTGACCTGCAGGTCAACTCTGAGGTGCTTCAGGGTGCCAGCTCCAGGGAGGGGGCAGGGCAGGACTCACCTGTGGGAGCAGGGACCCACGGTGCTGCATGGAGGGGACATCGTACACCTCCCCCCTGATGTTTGGGGCTGAAGCTCGGCTGGCTCTTGGGAGGGTAAATAGGTGCTTGGAGAGGAGAAAAAATAATAATAAAGATAAAATTGCAATGGCAGGAAGCTCAGGGCAGCTTTGAAAAGTCATTCAGCTGAATAATTCACTGTTGGAGTAATCACTCTAAAGTGGTAAAAACTTTCAGTTCTTCACTGGAGGGGAGACACAGGAACTGACCTTCCAAGCAGTAGGATATTTAATCCCAAATAATTCTCCTTTGCATTTCTGGTACATTTTAGATAAGATCTGAACTGGCACATACAGATCAAAGACAATCTGCCTTACTAACCACAAAAGATTTGGAGAAAATCCAGCTGCAGTTATCACTTAACCCTTTTATCTGCCCAAAAGCAGAACCACGTAAAAAAGGAAGTGTGGAAATTTCGACTTCTCCAAGCCCACAGTCATTGGGTCAAACCAATTTAATGTAAGAGCAGCAGAAAAGTGTGGGCTGAGCATTATTCTCTAGTTATGAAAGACTGACTCATTTGGAAGGAGTAAAGCTTGATGTCCTGTCCAGCTCCATGAACAGGGAAGTCCAGTATGGGAATTGTGTCTTTGCAGTCAGCCGTGACCTGAGCTGTGGGACAATTAACGTCACAAAACATGAATGCTGGCTCAGGACTTGTATTTTTTAAAATCAACCACCAAAACATGGAATTTTGTTCATCCAGCCTGCTTTTAGCCTGGTTGCCTTCAGCTAATTGATAAATGGGCCATTGCAAACCACTGACCTCCAGAAACAGTGCTGGGGTGAGATATTGCAGTCAGTGGTTTTAGACTGGAGGGAGTGATTTCCACTGTGTGAGTCTTGCAGCAACTAAACGTAGGGGAAATGTGGTAGAGGAAGAAGAGTGCAGCTCCTCTCTGCCTGGTTCAGCTCTCATGACAACAGAGAATGAGGAGTGAAGACAAATCCCCATAGTGCTCTGTGGCGGAGAATGACAGAATCACAAAATTGTTTGGTTTGGGAAGGGTCTTAAAGACCATCTGTTCCACCCCCTGCAAAGGGCAGGGACACCTTCCACTATCCCAGGCTCCTCCAAACCCCTCCAGTCTGGCCTGGAACTCTTCCAGGGATGGGGAATCCTGGATGTGAGCATCTTCCTTGCAAACAGAGGTACAGCTTCCCTGAGTGAAAGGGTTAAAGAGAAGAGGTGTCAGGAAAGCCATCCTTAGCCCAGGCCTGCTTCCAGATGGACAAATCTGAGAATCCAGCAGAAAGGAAACTCACTGGATATCACATCTTTGTTCTTGTTGAGGTCCTGTCAGTGGCAGTGGAACCAGAAGGTGCCCTGTGTGTGAGGCAGAAGCAATGAGGTTTTTCTGGGGGGTGAAAACACCCAGGCTCTGAGGGATTTCTTTTTGTTTCATTGCTTTCAGTCAGCTCTCTCCAAGAGTCACAGTGGCTTTTCCCAGCTGCTCAGAGGACAGCTGAGCATGCCAGGAGCTTTGCCAGCTGTGCCCCAGGATCTCTGGGGATGGTCTGGATCGTTCTGTGCTCCCTGAGCTCCCCTGCCTTGGGGACAGCTTGTGACCACCAGAGTGCAGCTGGTGTGGGGACAGCTGGGACGCTGTGCCACACACAGCCCCTCTCTCAACTTCTGGGTAATCATCAGAGGCTGGGACATTGATTTCTCATTCTTCATTCTTTTTCATTCTTAGACTAGAAATGAAATGAGACAGGGAGAGCCAAGGAGCTCTTCTGCCAGACCATTCATCCACATAATGAATAGATGACATTTTCCACCTGATTTGCTGGCACAACATGGGAAATTGATGCCAATCTCTGATTCAGTTTGCAAATGGCTCCTTTAGGGTCAGGAATGTGGAGAAATCAGATCAGAGCAAGTGCAGGAGTCTCTTGTAGCTGTACTCAGTTTGAGTTTGAATTATGGTTGTGCACTGCAGCTGCAGAGCTGAAAATGAGGTTTTGATCACCAGGGATGCCCTGAGTTTGTTGTTTTCCAGCACCCACCTGCCACCCAGCAGGAAGCAGCAATGAGGTTTCCATGACTGGCCTTCCACACAGCAGGAGGAAAGGTGGCTGAATGGGCCCCATAAATCAAATGATCATTAAATCAGCTAAACCATTATATAGCCGAATTTTCTTCCTTTTCCAATTAGAATTTCTAATGTGATTTCCATACACAGAATAAAGAGCCACCCAGGGCTGGAGAGCTCACAGAACTGAACAAAACCTTGTGCATGAACTCTGTCCCCACCTGCTCTATTTCCCTTTCATTATGAAACATTCCCCACTCAATTTTTTCCTGAAGAAAGCAGCAGGTTTTGATCTCAAAAACCAGCGACATGTAATCAAATTGCACATCCATGTATGTGTTTAGTTTGAATGTCAGACACGAGGAGCTGGGAGAAGGAAGAGCCAGGCAGAGAGCTGTAATGAAACCTGGAAAACCAGTTTGTTCTCCTCCATAACTGGGGGAACTGGTGGCAGCTCTCCTCCCGTACACCTTGGTCAATGTCTCAGCAGCAGCAAAAACAGGCTGGGAGAGAAACTGGGAGAGAAACAACAAAACTTTGTGTCCTTCTGCATGTCTGGCTGCTTTGTGACAGCACAAGAGAGAGGCAGCAGCACTCTGAGCTGCTGGAGACAGTGAAAACCAGACCAAACCCAGCAGTCACACACCACAGGGTGGTTTTTAAAAACTGATGGATCATGTTCCTGTGCAGATGGATGCAAAGACCCCACGTGTGCCGAGGGGACTCTGGATGGCTGCGTGCTGTGGCCCATCAGGGGAGAAAGTTATTTTAGCTTTGTAAATCATTTATAGATTCTCCCAGACTAATGGTATATTCTTTACTTCCTGTGCTATTTCACAGCTGGTTTAAACTGTCAGAAAGGTGAGGGAGCACAGAATATCAACTCTCATCTGCTGCCCAGAGCAGCATTTCTCACACAATACTATAAATTGATGGGAGTTTCCTAAACACCATCATTCTTCTGCTGCGAACTCCACTGAAAATCTCAGGCTTATTCCTGAGATTATTTCCTCACTCCCAGCAGTTGTTTTAACATTCCAGACTGATATTTTACATACCAACTACTGTTTCCATTAAACCTTCAGGGCTTTGTGCAGAACATCCACAACAAGCAGAGATTTACCAAAACCCTCTCGGTATAAAAGCTTGAACCGTGAAACCAAACACAAAACCAGTACAAAACCCATCCATCAACTCGACAATGATCTCAGATTGTTCCAACCTGTTGTTTCAGAGCTCACCTGGTGCGTGGAGCGCTTGGTCCTCTCGCTGAGCAGCTGCGCCGCCAGGGCCGGCACCTGGTACAGGGCCTGGGCAGGGGCGGCCGGCGGCGTCACCCAGCCCTCCATCTTCTCGTAGGTGGCCGACAGCACCGCGGGCTTGGGCACGGAGGGCACGGAGAGCACGGAGGGCACGGAGGGCACGGAGGGCACCTGGTAGATGCCGTGTGGCTCTGGCGGCTCCGGGGGCTGGTGGCCGCGGGCCGGCGCGGGCGGCAGCAGCTGCAGGCGGTTGGCGGGGGCCAGGCCGTGGCGGCCGTGCAGGGAGCATCGCCACCAGCCCTGGCTGCCCGGCACGTGCTGCTCCAGCACCGTCAGGATGTCGCCCCTGCGGAACGCCAGCTCGTCCGAGCACTCGGCCTTGTTGTCGTAGAGCGCCTTGGCCAGGCTGTGCTGGGGATATATCGCCATTGTCACATCAGTGTCACACCCACACAGCTCCTCACACCCTACCCTGGTGTTTGCACTCTCCAGCACCTCAGGATGTCCCCCTCTGTGCAACACCAGTTCATCTGAGCACTCGGCCTTGTTGTAGAGGGCCTTGGCCAGGCTGTGCTGGGGACACAGCGCCATTGTCACATCAGTGTCACACCCACATGGTTCCTAGCACTCCAGCTTGGTATTTGCACCCTCCAGCACTGTCGGGATGTCCCCCTGTGCAATGTCAGCTTGTCCAAGCACTCGGCCTTGTTGTCGTAGAGCGCCTTGGCCAGGCTGTGCTGGAGACACAGCGCCATTGTCACCTCAGTGTCACACCTACATGGCTCCTAGCACCCCACCTTGATGTTTCCACCCTCCAGCAGTGTCAGGATGTCCCCCTGTGCAATGCCAGTTCATCTGAGCGCTCGGCCTTGTTGTTGTAGAGCTTGGCCAGGCTGTGCTGGGGACATATCACCATTGTCACATCAATGTCACCCCACACAGCTCCTCACACCCCAGCTTGGTGTTTGCGCCCTCCAACACCCTCAGGATGTCCCCCTGTGCAACGCCAGCTCATCCTGATAGCATAGGGTTGAAAATGTTTCTAAAATCTTCGGAATTATATACAGCAGATTCAGGGATGCAAAGAAAGGTTGGGTTGGTAGGGCTGGGAAAGGGAACCAGGCCTGGGATGAATGTTGAGCTTTGTCTTTATTGGATCATGTGAAACTGCACCTGTGTGATCATCATGTGATAAATAATATGATTGGTAAATGTAATAATTGTTTGTTAAATGGAATATATTATTGTTTAATCATAATAAGAATCATGAGAAGTGATGTAATGGTAACAAGAATCACGAGAAAGGGGATTTTGGGGACCTGATGGAAATCACAAGAATCCATGCTTGGATAAGATCAATGTGTACAACAGAACAATATGGGTTTAGTAATTATTATATAATTGCATAACAAAAGGGTATAAAAACCTGTCCCTCTGGAATCCATGTGCAGTCAGATTTGGGTTTGTGCCCTGATCCCAGAGCTCTGCAATAAAAGCCCCTGCACATCCTCAGCCTGTGATTGTGTATTTTTATGCTCACAGTCCGAGCACTCAGCCTTGTTGTCTGGCCAGGCTGTGCTGGGGACACAGCGCCATTGTCACATCAGTGTCACACCCACACCATGGCTCCTCACACCCCACCTTGGTGTTTCCACCTTTCCTCCTCAATCTCGGTTTAACTCACCCACCCCCTTTCACACTGAGCTGTGGGAGACTCAGCTTGGCCAGAGAGGGTTAATGAATAATTTCTGAAAAGTATTTTATCAAGGCTGTTGGCCTGGAGGCTGAGGAGAGAAGAAGGAGATCAGCAGAAGAAAACCTGTGCTGGGAAAAGTGTTTTTAGAAAAGTCTTGGAGGAAAACAGAGGTGTAGATGGGTTTTACACCAATGAATGTTGTGTTGATCTGTTGTAGCCAATGAATAAATTGGAAACTTTGTGGAGTGTATAAAAGACAGCTGGCTGCTGTAATAAATGCAGTATTAGCCTTCTGAAGTGTAGTGTGCCTTTTTGTGTGTCACACCCACCCCTAGAGCGACATTGAACAACCTCTGGGGCACTGGTTTCAGAGTCAAGCTGGGGCATTTTGTGTCTGTTCAGTGCAATAAAGAAATAGATGATAATGAGGTTATTGTGATCTATTTCTGCATCGCCTTTTCCCGCTCGAGGCTCTTGAAGAGCGCTGCTAATCTTCATTGTTTAGATTTATTGTATTAGACTGACATACATTGGACTTGTAAGCTAAAACACAAGAAGTCCCACCTCAAAATGAGGCAGAACCTCTTTCCATGAGGGTGGCAGAGCCTGGAACAGCTGCCCAGGGAGGGTGACACCCCATTCCTGTGTCACCTGCTCCAGGTGACCCTGCCTGGGCAGCAGGGCTGATCTCCAGAGCTCCTTTTCAACCCTCATGATTCTGTGATCCCTGTATGAAAAATAGGTGCTTTTCCCATTGCCATTCTGTGAATTCTTCATCTCATATTTACTCATTACAAGATCACAGAATCCTGGAATGCTTTGGGTGGGAAGGGACCTTGAATCTCATCTCATCCCAGCCCTGCCATGATTCCACTGCTCCAAGCCCTGTCCAGCCTGGCCTTGGACACTTCCAGGGATCCAGGGGCAGCCAGAGCCAGCAGGTAGCTCTGGTCACCCCAGGCATTTGTGCAAAGGGTAGAGAAAGCTGTGGATGTTATTTTTAGTTTTTTTAGGGTTTTTTTCTCAGCTTTAAAATGGGACCGCCTGCTTCCCAGCCAGCAGGACACTGGCTGTGTGTCAGCATGAAATCCTTATCAGAAAGTGCAAGAAATGTCCAGAGAGATAGCACCCAGCTAGGAAACGTGATGCCCTGTGTGTTTGTGCAGAGCATTTGGTGTGAGGGAGCAGCTGGGCTGGAGCTGCAGCAGCAGAGCCCCGGTTTGGCAGCGCAGCTGCGGCAGGACCCGCCGTGGGCTGCAGGCGTTTGGGGTGCCCTGGACAATGAACAATGGCTCTTCTGTGGCACCAGGGCAGCTGCTGGGCTGGGCAGCACCCCCTGTGGCCTCCTGGACAGCCTGGCTTCTGCTTTGGACGTGGGAGTCCACTTTGGATTGGGACAATGCCAAATGTGGGAGTCAGACCCCAGGAATCCCCTGCTGGGGTGGGGCTGGGCTCTGCCCCCAAAGCAGAGGGAGAACAGCCAGCCTTCCCTGTTCCTCACCAGCACTGCTCCATCCTGAGATCCCTGTTCCCCATCAGCACTGCTCCATCCTGAGATCCCTGTTCCTCACCAGCACTGCTCCATCCTGAGATCCCTGTTCCTCACCAGCACTGCTCCATCCTGAGATCCCTGTTCCTCACCAGCACTGCTCCATCCTGAGATCCCTGTTCCTCACCAGCACTGCTCCATCCTGAGATCCCTGTTCCTCATCAGCACTGCTCCATCCTGAGATCCCTGTTCCTCACCAGCACTGCTCCATCCTGAGAGGCTGCACGGGATGGATGCTGCACAGACACACCTGTGAAGGACAGACCCTCTCCTCCAGCCCCGAGGAGGGTGGGCAGGGGAAAACTCTCCCCTTTTTCCAACATGAGGAGCCTTAGCCAGGCCCAGGCAGGAAAGCTGGGCTCAGGATCAGGAAAGCTGGGCTCAGGATCAGGAAAGCTGGACTCAGGATCAGGGAGGTTGGACTCAGGATCAGGAAAACTGGGCTCAGGATCTGAGCCTGGCCAGGACACACACACATCAAGGCTGCCCTTCCTATTGCACCCACACAGCTCAGAGGAAAGTTTGGCTCACACTGTGGTTTTAAAAAGCATCTAAATATTGACATTTCCCCTTTCCTGTGGAAACAGAACACTGAAGATGCTGCTGAGCCTAAGTTTATGACCAGAGACACAAACCCTTCCGTCAGAGGGGTCCCTGCTGGAGGCACACATTCCTTTGGTTTGGCCAATCAAGATGGGCAAACACCCCAGGGCCAGAGGCCAGGCTGAGGCAGGACACAGGGGCTCAGGCTTTGCATTTCTGGAGCTCACATGGGGCATGTGGGCTCACATCTGTAATCAACACAAACCCAGGAACCTCTAGAACCATCCCAAACCAAGCCAAGCAGGAGATAGATTAATTAATCAGTTAAATCATAGGGCACTCTGGGCTACCTGACCTGTTCAGGGATCATCTCATATCCCATCCAGAGAGCTGGAATGGAAAAATGAAGACTTTGACTGGAGAAGTGATGGAGACAAGCCCTGGCTAAACATGACTGAACTGAGACATTGTCAGACCTTGGACAGCAGGGTCAGTGGAGCTCTTAAAAAGAAAAGATTAAAAAAGAAAAAAAAAATAAACCAAAAAAACAAACCCCAAAGCTTTTCCAGCTAAGGCAGGGCTTAATTAAATTCAAAGTTTCAGGACAAACACTGGATACTGTGGAGTTGGAGAGCACATCATTGCTGTCCATCCTCAGTAATTTGGGATTTCAGGATTTGAGTATTTCAGGGTTTGAGTATTTCAGGGTTTGAGTATTTCAGGGTTTCAGGATTTCAGGATTTCAAGGTTTCAGGGTTTCAGGGTTTCAGCAAAGTGCACAGCACCACAGAAGCTGCAGGAGGTGAGTGCTTGCCCCCACGTCTGTGTGCAGGGCTGTGGGATGGGGTTATCTGCAGTGCAGGCTCTGCACATCCCAGCCCTGCCTGCTCTCCCAGCTCCCCAGGACATGTGTGAGGCATCACTGTGGCAGCCCCTGGATCCCTGACCTGCCCCTGACTGTAAACAAGCGCTGCATTCCCAGGATCCAGAGCCCTTTGGGATGCTCAGAGGAGGGGGGGTATGAAGCTGCATCTTCCCTGTCAGCCAGCAGAGCTCTGCCTGTCCTGTTTTGTGTGTGGTGTCCTCAAATAACCAACGTGTAAAAAGCAGCCCAGGTGAGGTCCAAGTGATTTCCCATCTCTGCTCGCTGCTTCATCCCAGCCTTGTAAAACCTCTCCTGAGACAAAGAACATCCTGAAAGCCCCACAAAAAGCACCTTGAGAGGCAGTGCTGGGGCTCTGCTCTCACTGAGTGGGTTTAAACGAGCTGGTGACAGAGCACAGAGCTGGAAAGGAGGAAGAAGTGTCCCCTGCAGCTCCTCCCCAGGGCACTGGGACCCCCAGAGCCAGGGCAAAGCAAGGGGGTCACAATGAAGGGATTTGCAGTTCAGGGTCTCTGGCACAGCTTCACTTCAAGAGTTCTGCTGTAGCTGCGAGTGCATCTCCTTTATTGGAGTGAGGCTCAGATGTGGAGAGAGCAATCCCCTCCCAGATTGGACTTTTCACATTTAGTTTGCAGATCCTTGTCCAGCACTGGTCCCTCTGTAAAGCCTCGGCAGCCCTTGGGAGTCATAGGAGTGAAAGCTGCTGCCTCATGTTTATTAATGGGGAAATTGTAATTAGGAGCAGTGAAGCTGATCAGAGCACGGTTGTATAATGTAAAATTTTATACCCTCAGACTGACATCTGTGCTCTGTGTACACAATAGATATTTATGCTAAGGAAAGAACATCCCCCTGTTACTCAAATCTCCTGATGCCTCTCCTGTCCCAAGCCTGATCTTCAGTGTCTAGGACCATGTAACAGGAAAAAAAAAATCATTATAAAATATATACAAACATTGCTAGAAAAATCCAAGCGAACACAATGATGTACAGCACGTGATAATTTGAGCATCTTGCCCACAAGCCTCACAAAATAATTATTCTGTGCCCCCATCCCACTCAGTTTGTATTTGGAAATCTCAATTTGCTACCCTGTATTGTTTCATGTGAATGGGTACTGCACTATTTCACAGCATTTCAGATAAAAAAAGCTATTTTTTCATTTATTATCTTCAGTTTGCTTCTTAACAACCCCTGACATCATGTAAATCAAGAGACAGGTTAATCCTGGGAGTTTTTGTGGATCAAGAGAAATATTTCTCATGTTGCACATCCATCCATGTGCGAGCTCTTTTACTGCAGGAAAGTGGGACTTAAAATATTTGAGGGGGAAGAGACAGAGCAGAGGGCTGTGTTTGCTAAACAGCTCTGCTCATGCATCAGTGACACCTCTGACATGTTTACAGAGCAGCTTCCAGTTAATCTCTTCACCTCCCAGCAAAGCTGCAGAAATAAACATTCCCCACCATGCATTAGCTGGGAACAGGCTTCCCTCAGAGCTCCTTCCAGCCCCACACCACTGAGTCACTTCAGTTTTGCCCAGTTAAATGTGGAGAGTTCACATCAACATCCACAGGAAAAGAGCAGAATTTACCCTAAAAGATTTACCCTCATTCTCTACCTGCATGTGCAGCATTTCCTGTCACTTGCAGAATGTCATTCTGCTTTTTTTTTGTTGTTTTGTTTGTGTATTTTGGAAAAGCTCATCCAGAAGTTTTGTGTCAGCTTCAAGGAGGAATGAACATCAGGACTTGTTTTTATTGCTTTAATTGATTTTGTGGGGGTGGAAGCAGGTTTTGAATTCTAAATGGTCAAATCAGTTTTTGATCAAATACAGAACCACCACTTAAAAAATTCAAGCTTACAAATCCTGCAGCTTCACACAAGGCAGTGCTGCAGAGGTGGGAATTACTGGAGTCCTCTTAATTTTCCCCAAACTCTCTTTTCCCCACAGATAAAGTCATTCAAGTCCTAGCTGTGTTAAAATCACCAGAATTGGGACAAGTGCAGCCAGGATTTCACCCCACTCCCTCATTTTTATTTTTACACAAGTGCTCTCATGCCCAAGTTCAAGAGAAAATAAACTTCCACTTCTTGCTGCTCCAAACATTCCCTGTGTGAGTATTCCTGGGCTTTGGGTCCTCAAACCTTTTTTTCCCTCCCATATTCATAATTTTTTGATTTTTTTAAACCCTTTTAATTACACCTGAGTGCATTTATTTCTGAAAGTGGCTTTAGAGACACAGAAAATGCTGCTGAGCACAGAGCAGGGTCCTCACCCTCCTTGCTCTCCCAGCCTGTGGATGAGACAAAACATTCCCAGGGAATCCCAGCAGCAGCAGAAGGCACATTTTTCATTGAAAAATGAAAATTTTCAGCAATTCCTGCTGCTGGATGTGCCAGGGTGCTGTCCCTGCATGCTGTGCCCTTTTTCCAGGGTGTGGGTTTCTGACTCACAAAAATCAGCAGCAGCACTCCCAAAGCTGCTCCCTGGGGCTGCATTTACCCATTTACCCTTTCACCCTCTGCACAGTCCTGCAAAGGTCGTGTTTCTGAGCTAATGAATTAAATGCATTGAATAAATTGAGAAATGGATGGATTTCTGAATAAATACCACTGAAATTGTGATATTTCTCTGGGTTTTCCACCTGGCCTGAGCACTGGTGTGGATGCCCTGTCCAGGCAGCAGCTGCCCCTTCTCCTGGGCTGTCATTAGCCCAGGACACATGGTGACAGCCCAGGACACATGGTGACAGCCCTGCCCTGCCCTGCCCAGCTGCCAGGGATCAGCTGGGGCTGCTGAGCCACTCTGGGCACAGCACAAAGCCCAGCCTGGGGCTGGGGGCAGAGCTGGTGACACAACAGCAAAATGGGTTTGGTCCATCACTTATTCCCTCCCTACACCAGGAGAAAATTCCTAAAATTTATATATAATTATATATATATTCATAAAAATTATAATAAAGGAACATTTCCTAAAAATGAGCACTGTTCTGAGCTCCAGTTCTCCTTGCAGACTGCTCTGCAGGATGTGGCCAGTCCTCACCCTCAGAGCAAAGACTGAAATTACTTGGCATTTTCCTTATCACACAGTGACCCCAATTCTTGAGACATTTCCATTACCCATTTTCTAGGAATCAGTGCAAAAACATCATCTTTTTTGAGGTAATACACAGCTCAACTTTTAACCTCGTTTTTTTTTTTTCCCAAGAGAATGTGGAAGTGATCAGTCTGGGTCATTCATTATCATTAAAATAAACTTGTTATTACTCAATGTACACGGAACAAACCCTCACCCTCCTCTGTTCTGGGGACAGGATTCATTTGGATTACATTTTAAAATCTATTAAAATTTAAAATGCATGCTCTGTTAGTGATGTGCAAATCAGCTGCAGAGAGACCCTGCCAGATGCAGATTTCCCCCTCTACCCACTCCAAATGAAATCAGGAAACTCATTAAATGAACTGCAGCCGAAAGAAAAGAAGCCAGTACTTACATTGACCTTCATTGTGCTGCCTGTTTCCCTGTCAGTCCATCACTGAGGAGGGAGCAGAGGATGTCCCAGCCCTGCCAGTGGCTCAGGCAGCACTGGAGGAAAGGCTGGAGAGGCAAAGCTCAGCCCCTGGCACCTCCTGCTCGCTGGGAGCCCCAGGAAAGCAGCTCTGGGGATGGGGGGAGCTCATTACGTGGCAGAATTCTCTGCAGGGAGCCCCTGGGCTGCAGCTGGTGATGTGCAGGACACAGAGCCTGCCCTGCAGGGACTGCCTGCCCTGCTCTGAGCAGAAAACACACGAGGAGCTGGAAGGATTTTTGCAGCAGTTTTTATTCCTGGCTTGTTGTGCTTGGGGTTTTTTGTTTTGTTTGGGGGTTTTTTTGGTTTTTTTTTTTTTATTTTTTAACTTCAAAGTGGTGTGAGGCTTGATAGACTTTTCACCAGTCTGTGAAAAACTGAACAGAACCCCTTTGTGGTTATAAAACCCCTGCAAAACAACCTCCCCCTGCAGAGGCAGAAAACCCAAGGAGGAAAGCTGAACACGAGCTGCAGCGGAAGGGTTTTGTTTCTTGGACTGTTCTAAAAAATCCTTGAATATTATTAAGGTACAATGTTAATTTAAATTATTAATGGTTTTCATTTGCTTGGTAACAGCTGAGTCCACGTCATGCTGGTGCACAGGTTTTACCACTTTGGACTCAAGATATCTTGGGGTTTGCAAATTTTCTGCTTTTGCCTTTGTACACGCTGGCTTTTCTCTGGTAAAAGCCTTTTCCTTCCTCTTTCCACAGTAACTTCAAGATTAAATTAGACACTGGCTCTCAAAGCCACAATCCTGTATCTAGAACACACTTTAATATCTTAAATGGAAAATGCTGAACTGAAAAGCTTCATCAACAAAATTTACACCCCTGGGCTGGGAGCTGCTGTCCAGAGGAGAGAGAATTCCTGGCACAAAGCCGTTCCAATGCCTTTGTGGGTTTTCTCATCTTTCTATTTTTTTTTGTTATTATTTTTTTAATATCAGAAGCAGATACTTCATGTAGGTGATTAGGAGCCATTCATTTGCTACCCTGGAGTTTTTCAGGTGCTCCAGCATTTGAAATGGTGGAGAAATATCAGTTACAAACCCACATTTGTGGCCACAGAGCTGCTTTGAAATGCAGTGAAATGCTGCCATGAGTGAAGCCCAGAGGGAATTCCGCTGTGCAGGGACACCTCCCATGGTCCAGGGGCTCCCAGCCCTGTCCTTGGGCATTTCCAGGGATCAGGGGCAGCCACAGCTACTCTGGCAATTCTATTCCAGGGCATCACCACCCTCACAGGGAAGGAAATTTTCCTCAAATCCAATCTAAACCTTTTCTCTGGCAGTTTGAAGCAATTCCCTGTTTCCCATTCTGTGGAAATCCTCTCTGTCCATGTTCCCTGCAGCTCCTTCAGGCACTGGGAGCTCACCCTGAGCTCAGCCCAAAGCTTCTCCTGTCCAGTGAACCATCCCAGCCTTTCCTCCCAGCAGAGCTGCTCCATCCCTGGGATCATCCTGAGCCTGCCCTGATCTCCCCAGCAGCTCCAGCTCCTTGCAGCCCCCAGGGCTCTGCAGGTGAGCTCTCACCTGAGCAGGGCACAGGGCAGAACCTCTCCCATTCCCCACACCCCTGTCTGTGGGCATTTATTTATTTGTGCCCCTATAACTGGGCATTTTAGGAGAGACAAACTCCAGATCCTCTTCCTGCACATCCAAACACTCTCCCCTTTTCCCTGTGGCAGCAGCTCAGCCAAAGCTGTCCCGCTGCAGGAGGGGGAGCCCACGGGGTTTGAAATTGCAGCAAGGGCTGCAACGCTTCCTGTGCTGCCCCTGGATACAGAGAACAACCAAACAACAACATTTGCAGCCTGCACCCCCACTGAAATCACTCTGAGGTGTTTGCCCTGGCCAGGTGCAATAGTTGGGGCACAGGGATAATTTCCTGGCACAGCAATGCTGCTGAGGGTTGGTGCTTCAAGGAGTCCAGAGAGCAGAAAAAAAAATTATTGTGTTTTTATATTATTAAAATATGATAATAAACAGTGCTGCCAGGGTGGTGAGGGCCTTATAAACAGCTCATAAATGATTTTGCAGAAGTAAGTTTGGTTTTTTATTCTTAGCTGAAGTGACTGGGTGGCTCTGGCCATGTCTAAAATGCTCACAGCAGAACAGGAAATCAGTTTGCTGCCATTGCATTGATTTATTGGCAATCCACTCAAGAGAACTAGAAATATATCTGGGAATAGAAAATTCCTCTGTAAAGAGATGAAAAATGGTCTGCCTCAATTACTGATGACTCAGTGTGAAAAGCAGCCCCCTAATCTTTATAGCCTTGATGGAAAATGTTGAGTGTAAAAAAATGACTCACTGAGCTCCTGTTACGCTTTTCCCCCCACCCTACATTTTCTATGAAATTTCCAGGGGGCAGTTTATTTACAGTAAACACTGAGATCATAATCCACGATTAAAATCTTAATTCCATGACACTTATTGGCCTTGCAGACAGCAGGACAGCAAGGCCCTGACTTGGAATCAGGATTTCAGAATTCTCCAGCCCTTGCAGCTGCAGCAGGGCTCTGAGCTGCATAAAACTCATCTAGATGGAATATGGATACAGAAATAAATGTAACGAACCTTACACACCGGGTCCAGGCTTTCAAAATAGGAACACAGAGTGTTTCAAAATGTTTTCTGGTTTGTATGTAACATAAAGAAATTATGTCATGCAAGAGGGCACCAGGGCTGTCACTGAGTCTGGCAAAGGATCTGTGTTTGATGTCTCTGCAGTGAGGTGGAACCCTGACACTGTATCTCTGTAATTTCACAAATGTCCTTTTTTCTGAGTATTTGTTGCTTTTCAGTCCTGCTTTTTTCAGGATCCTTGCCAAGAAGACTCTTGGGAGACAAGAATTTCTCCCAGTCAGTTTTTGTCACCATGAGAAGCACAGGGGGACATCAGCTACAAAGAGCTTTGTGTGCCCCCGAGATGAGGAACCCAAACTTCACAGAGCCACAGAACCACTGAGGCTGGGAGAGCTCTGAGACCTCCAAGCTGTGCCCATCCCCACCCTGGCCCAGCCCAGAGCACTCAGTGCCACTCCAGGAATTCCTGGGACACTCCAGGGATGGGATCCAACCTCCAGGGATGGGGATCCAACTTCCAGGGATGGGATCCAACCTCCAGGGATGGGATCCAACCTCCAGGGATGGGGATCCGACCTCCAGGGATGGGATCCAACCTCCCAGGGCAGCTCCAATCCCTGAGCATCCTTTCCATGGGGAAATTCCTGCTGTGCCCACCCTGAGCTGTTCCCTCTGCTCCTGTCCCTGTCCCTGGAGCAGATCCCAAATTCCCCCTGGCTGTCCCCTCCTGGCAGGGACTTGTGCAGAGCCAGAAATTCTCCCTGATCCTCCTTTTCTCCAGGCTGAGCCCCTTCCCATTCCCCTCAGGAATTCTCCAGCCCTTTCCCAGCTCCCTCAGCCCCTCCTGGGGCTCCATCCCCTTCCCCAGACACCCTCTGGCCACGAAGGGACAGAACTGGAGGGCTCCATCACCAAGAATCCCGCTGAATTCAAACATCAAACCCTTCCCTACCCAAATCCCAGACCTACCTTTGCAGCTGTGCTGCTCCTTGGGCTTGCCTCCATTGTTGCCATTCCCCACCTGGAGCAATTCAGAGAATTACAGCGGGTGGGGACACTGGAGCTGGGGACACTGGAGCTGGGGACACCGGAGCCGTGCCCTGCCACTGGGGAACTCCCGCTCAGCAAAGTCCATCTGACAGCTCTGCCCCTAACTTGCAGCTTGTGAACAAGGTTCTCATGTAAGATAGCATCTGAGACAACACAAGATAAAAGGAGGACAAGAATAAAAACCAAAAAAAGCCCTTCTGGTGACTCGAAGTGAGAAAAGATGTGTGCAAGTGGGATTTGCCTTGGTCTTTCTGTCACCAGCTTGTCGCAATGAAGCGCTGGAGGCTGAGCCCTGTGCTCCTGTTTCCTCTTTTGCAGCAGTGAGATCAGGGCCATGGCACAAGGAGGGGCTGCAGAGCCTCGATAAGGCAGCACAGCCCCAGTGCCAGCAGGGCAGCACTGCAGCCAGCCCGTCCTGCCTTTCCCAGCGCTCTCGGCTCTCTCAGCAGCCCAAGGCACCTCCAGGCTCGCACAGGGGAGGTGATTGCAGGGTCAGGGGCTGCTTTGGGTTGGGGGGACCTTAGGGAGCTCCTCATTCCATGGGCAGGGACACCTTCCACCAGAACAGCTTGTCCAAGCCCCATCCAACCCTGCCTTGGACATTAAATTCACCCTGGGGCTGTGTTTTCTCCCTCAGTAGGATGAGTTCTGTTTCTCCCATCCTTTCTCCAACAGAAACCCACCAACCTCGTGGCCTGAGCAGGATGTCCAGGACATGGAAAGGCAGCAGGGTGCCAATGGCAGGATGGCTTTGTGTTAAGAAAACAACTTTTTTGCTCTTGCACTGCGAGTTCAAACCCAGAGCTGCGGAAGCTTGAGGGGAGAGCTCCCTCTGTTCACAACCACAGCGGTGCCTTCACACATCAACCACAAAAAGCAGCTTTAAAAACACATTCCAAACACCAGCATCGAGTGCATGAATTATGGACAGGTGCTTCAGCAGAATTTTAAAAAATGTGGCACTCCAAAGATAAAAAGGGCACTGCTGTCACCCCTCCCCATCACCCCTCAGGGACTGTGGCAGGACTTCCCTTTCCCCAGCTCTGCTTCTCCTTGTTTCTCCACAAAAAAGCCACCAGCACCACTATCTCTTACCACCACTGCTTCTGGAGGAGCAAAAACTCACAGGCAGAGGAGGAGCAAAGAGGATCAAGCCTCAGAAATGTTTTTGCATTTTGCAGAAGAAAATGAAATTTCATTTTTTAAAAAATTACCATCCCACATTCTACATTTCCAGTCTGTAATTGTACCTGGTTCAGGTGGAACACAACAAATTCATCATTCTGAATTCCCCAAGCCCCATATTTGACCATTTCTCCTTTGTTACACAGAAAACAAATGCAATTCCTTCTTTATGTATCAAACTTTTTAAAAGGCAATCTTTATTTAAATACAGACAAAACCTGTACCCTCAGCAGCCCTTGGCAATTCCTCAGTGTAATGGGAGTTAATCCAGCAGCAAGAACCACCCCACATTTCAAACCCTTCACAAGGCAAATGCTGAGCTCTGACCAAAGGATCTCCCAGCTGTGATGCCCAAGAGTTCTGCATGAGGAGACCTCAAAAACAAGTTTAAGACTCTGCTCAGGCAGATCTCTAGAACAGTAAGTAGTGAATTTGCCATCTTAGAGAAGTTTTAAGCACAGTTTCTTAACAATGGGCACTGGGTTTGTGACTAATTAAAAAAGAATGTCACTGAAGTGCTGTTTATCAGACATGGATGAACATTTCTCAGTCAAATGGAACAGTGGCATTTCTGAGGTACACGTACAAAAATTCAGATGCACAAGTTCCTTTCTTTGAGAGGATACTAAATGTCTCTAAGGCAAAATTATTCTCATTTTCACCTGCAGCAACACTGTCACATTTTAGTTGCAATGTGGAAATTCCTTAGAACTGTTAGGAATTCATTTTGAGGTCCCACTCGTTAAGATAAATTCAAAAGAGATGAGATGAAGTCTGAGTTTTAACACCAGAACTAGAAGACCATTCTTTGAATTCATCCAAACAAATTTAAAATCCTGTGTGAATTCTTATGGCAGAACTCAGAACTGAAGGCCTACTTGGCCAATGAACAAGAAAAACCAACTCACCAAAAGCCCAGACTGAAAGAATACAAACCAGAGCTTCACAAATAATGAACTGTGGCTGAAGGCAGCTTAAGGCTTCATTAAAGTATCTACACCGAGTTGTGCTGCTCTTTGTGTGATCTGTTCTCTGGCAGAGTTCAGTGGGATTGCACACACACACCACAGAGCAGAAGTGGCTCCCTCTGCCCCTCTGAGGACACAGTCCCATTCTCTGGTGTGTGATTCACACAGGCAGGCAAACAAGCTTAGCCCTTCCTGCCAGCATCATTTTATTCTCCACCCCCTCCCTTCAGTACAATTAGAGATGACTTACAAAAATCAAACCACGCACACTAATAAAAAAAATTAGCGTGGGGTGAAGAGTCTCGAGAATTGCTCTTTTCCTGCCACGTGTGACAGAATCCAAAGCAGCCCCAGAGGCAGCACAAGAATCCAAAGCAGCCCCAGAGCAGCTCTCCTCAGTCTGTGGTGGATCTCCTGTACCAGAACCTGGCCCTGTAGTCGTCGCTGCAGGTCATGAAGCCGGGGTTGGTGGGGGAGTGCACGATGCAGCGCACGATGCTGTTGTGGCCCAGGGACAGCAGGTTCCTGCGCTCGGCAGTCCTGGAGTCCCAGCAGCACAGGCTAATGGTCCTTTCATCAGGCAGCAGCACATAATCCTCTGTGTGGTTGAACACAGCCTGAGTCCTGTGCACCTGGCGGCCGCTCAAACCAGCACCTGCAACAGGCAGCACAACAGGCACTTGAGCAAAGTTTCAACACCTAAGAAGAATTTTCTGTATCAATTTTATACAAAGGAGATGCATTTTCTCTGCTGTTCAATCACTTCCACAAGCAACAGGTGATGCAAGCATGAATATTCCTTTGTAGTTATATCACAGCACCAGACAGATTTGGGTTCCAGCTGTGCCACATCCTCACCCTGTGCCCAGCCCAGAGCTCTGAGTGCCACCTCCAGGAATTGCACTCCAAACCTCCCTGCCAAGACCTGACCACCCCTTCCATGGGGAAATTCCTCCTGCTTCCCTGAATATATTCTAAAATTCCTTAGAGGGCAGAAGGAATACCTATTCCAGCTGTGCCACATCCAATTACCTTCAAGAGTATTTCTACCTTGTATTTTTGCATGAAGTTTTCAGCTGTGACCAAAGAGAAAGAACAGAGGAGAGCCCACAGACTCTGATGATCCTTGAGGACATTTCAGTGTGTTTATCATAGAGCACATGTTGTATGACCTCTCTTGGCCACAGCTTCAGGCAAGCCATGCTTCCTTAAGGCACTGAGCACAGCCCAGCTCCTGCCCGGGATCCTGCACAGGTTTCCTGGGAAAGTGCTGCTCCCTGCTGGCTGGGAGCAGGAGAGCTGCTCTGCAAAAAGGGACCTACACACCCCAAAAACTCACACACACCAATTCCAGCACCTTTTGTGCTCCTGCACATCAGTGCTTGACCCCAAAGCCTCTCACACAGCTGCTGTCACATGCAAAGCTTCCACAGCTTTCATTATTCCCTAAATCCTGCTGAGATCCAAGCATGCTCCATGAAATACTACCTTGCACACAAGTGCATCCTTGGAAAAAACCACACAAAAAAGGGAACAAACCAGCTGTAGGTGTATCTCAGAGTATTACCATGGCTATAGAGCCACAGAGTTAATGGTTAAATTAACTGTCCTGAAGTAGCTTCAGTTTTCTTCTTACTTTTTCCAAATTCATCTTCCTTCCAGAACAATAGAGTAATAATGTCAGAAAATCCTCCAAAATCTACTCAGACTAAAATATGTTTACACTGACACAAAGAATCACAGCTTCTCTTCTGGAATGGAAATGTTTTCAAAAATCTTGGGTAATTAATCCTCAAAGCAACAGCAGGTTCTCCATTCTCCACTGCATTTTGATTATTTTCTAGCAGTTATTTCCAGCCCTGCCATGGCTCAGCACCTGCAAAAGAAGCTGTGTGGAATTTCACCTGCCACATACCTGTGTACTTCACCAGCGTCCGACCAGTGGATATCTCCCAGAGCTTAGCCACAGAGTCTTTCCCACTGGACAAAATATACTTGGAATTTTTGGAAAAAATAGCAGAGCAGACTTCAGCTCCATCGTGTGCCTTCTCAAAGGTGGTGATGCAGCGGTTGGAGACCCCATCCCAGAGTTTGATGCAGCCATCCTTGCTGCCTGTCACGTACATGTTGGCGCTGGCGTTGTAGTTGACGGAGCAGATGGCATCGGTGTGCTGGTCCTGGGGGTTGCAGGACACGAAGCACTGGAAGGTGTTGATGTCATACAGACGAAGGGTTGGGTGCTGGGTCCCCACCAGGATGAAATCTCCAGAAGGGTGGAAGGAAATGGAGCGTAACATCTCTGCTTCCTGTTGGATTGAAAGGCACAGCGAGGTGAGGAAGGGGAAAAGCTGAACTGGGAGGGTCGGTGCTGGTGGAGCACAAACTGGGAAATGTTTCCTGTGGGATTGAGATGACAGGCTGGCCATGGCTGGATTGCAGTTGTTGTCCTAGAGCAGCCTGCAGTGCCCCCTTGTTTTGGGATATCACATCCACCATCACCTAATCCCAAACATTCCTCTGAACAAACAACAGAACTGGCTTCCAAGGTAATTCAGATTAGAGTTGGTCTAATCAATGACAAGCTGACAGGCTCTAGATTTAAATACAAGTGTCCATGATGCACAGAATTAAGACACAATCTCTGTAATGTCTGCAGATGTTTTGCCTGTGTGTTCCTGCACCCCCAGCCCCTGATCACCTGAGGCACAGCTCAGCTCACATCTCAGCACTCAAACATCTGAGCTGTGGCTGCTCTGAGCACCATCTCACCTGGATGTATTTGAAGGCTCTTTTGGCAGAAGGTTTTGAATAATCAAACAATTTAAGTGTGTAGTCCCTTGAGCCAGATGCCAGGATCTGCTCTGTTGGGTGGAAAGCCAAACATGTCACTTCATCCACGTGATCATACAGAGTCCGGATCACAGGGTGGTTCTCCATGTTCTGCTGTGCTGTCTCATTCATCATGACCTACAAAAAACATTCAACACGTTGCTGTTAGAAAATAAAGCAGGTTTTTGACAGGAAAAGTAGGTTTTAGGTTTGCTGGAGTGGCTGAACAGCAGCTCCTCTCTGACACAACCAGGCAAACAATCGGTTCCCTTGGTTATCTGAAGCCCTTTACATAACAAATAAGAACCCTGTGTCTTTATGAAGGTCAAAACAACTTGGCTCAAGGACAAACTACTTCAGTAGCAGAGGACTGGTGCAAGAAAAGATCACCTTCATAAACAGCCCAAAGCAAAACACTGCTGGAAGAATTGAGAGAAGCTGCACCAAAACTGCAGCTCTTTGAGTTAACTCTCAGAGTTTGGTGTGTGCTCTGTGCAAGAAAATTCCACTTTTTATTGCCACCTGATAACTGCCTTGGAGAATAAAGCAAACCAGTGTGTGAAACAGTTCTGAAAACCCAGTGAAAACACAGGGGGGCTGCAGGGGCCACAAGTGAGGTTAACATGAACTGTGCTCAGAGAATACAGCCATGATCAGCACCCAGCAGAAGCCACTTCTGGCTCAGTTCTCTCTCTCCCTGCTGCCAGGGGTGACAGCAGTGTCCTTGCCCTGGTTCCTCTTCCTGCCAGGGGAATTTACAAGCAGCTGCTGGAGTAGGGAATATGTTGAGACAGGTATTTAGTGCGACCCTCTGAGGCCACAAGCTACAGAGAGGATGTGGAGAGAACTCCCAGAGTGGTTACAATTCCTGAATTATCCCAATGGGCATAGCATGGACAGGATTTCCAAAGTGAATACAATTCATTATCTCAATGGGCATGGTATGGCCACAATTCCCAGAGTGATTACAACCCCTTGATGGACATGGCACAAACACAATTCCCAGAGTGATTACAACCCCTTACCTCGATGGGCACAGCACAAACACAATTCCCAGAGTGATTACAACCCCTTGATGGACATGGCACAAACACAATTCCCAGAGTGATTACACCTCTGTACCTCGATGGGCATGGCACAAACACAATTCCCAGAGTGACTGCACCCCTGTACCTCGATGGGCATGGCACAAACACAATTCCCACAGTGATTACCATCCCTTGATGGGCATGGCACAAACACAATACCCAGAGTGATTACAGCCCCTTACCTCGATGGGCACAGCACAAACACAATTCTCAAAGTGATTACAATTCATTATCTCAATAGGCACAGCACAAACACAATTCCCAGTGATTACACCCCCATACCTCGATGGGCATGGCACTCTTGGCCAGCATCCTCTCGGTGTCCAGGATTTTGATGGAGGCATCGGCCGAGCCCGTGGCTATGAGCTGCCCATCCCTGCTGTAGGTGGCCACACGGCAGGGCCCCTTGTGGGAGGTGACATAGCAGGTCTCGTACTCGGATGCCTCGGGGGACATGGTCTGCACGTCGGCGTCGAACTCCAGGTCGATGCCGGTGCCCGGGGCCACGGTGTCGGAGCGGCCGATGGCGTACTGCACTGCACTGTCATCGTTCTCCATGCCTGGGGACACAGCAGCCACTGCTCAGCCTGCAGCCACTGCTCAGCCTCTCCTCACAGCCTGCAGCCACTGCTCAGCCTGCAGCCACTGCTCAGCCTGCAGCCTCTCCTCACAGCCTGCCCCCGAGGAGAGCTGGGCTGGCTGAGCAGGTTTGGTCACACAGCGCTGGGGAGCAGGGGGTGAGAGCTGGGCTGGAGCAGACACAGCTCCTAACTCTGGGAATACCCCAGTGAAGACTGGAAGGTGCTGATAAATGCACTGAGAATCACTCACTGGCCATGGACAGCTTTTCACAGGGGAGCAGCAAGCCCCAACACTATTACATGAGTTTTAAGGTAAAGAACCCAAAGCATTCATTGATTCTTTTCCTATTTTATTGCACTGAAGCCAAACTACCCAACACTGTGAGGAAAAAAAATGCTGGTCCTCTTTTATCTTTATTTCCAGGATGCAGCTAGAGACCAGAGAGTTCAGCACTGGAAGTGGCAACAGGGCAAACACAAGAGTTTTTAGCCTAGTGGTGATCTTTCTGCTGCCTTCATCTGCTCATTTCAAATCTAGATTTTGTATTTCAAACAGACACAAAGCTTCACAGATCTAGACCCTCAGAACTCAGCTAGTTCAGGCAGCAGAACCAGCTGAGTTACACATGGTGTCATGGCCAGAGCTCTTCCAGGACTTGGTCAGCTTGTTCCAACAGCAGCTCAGGGGTTTTCCCTGCTCTCCCTACACTGCAGCACCTTCAGAGGGAAGTACAGAGAATACTGAAGCTGTGTCCTGAGGACTGATAAATAAAAGCCAGCAAAGATTGCCAATGGAAGGACTTGCTCCTTTTCCAACACTGTCAGGGAACAAACAGAAATTATTTATTTCTAAAGTCAGCAGAACTGTGAGATTTTCCCTCAGATCTGTGGGCTCAGTGGTTCCATTCACTGGGATGTTTTGAGAAGGTTGCCACTCATCCAGAACCCTGAGTGTCCTTAGAGGACTTCAAAAAGATTTGGGCAACAACCAGGGATCTGGATTGTTGTTAATGAAACAGGAATGTCCTTCAAAAAACCCCACAGAGGCAAAGGTCCAAATGTACAAGTGCTGTGCTATTACCAGACACCACCTCTGCATCAAATGTGTCTTTCCAGTGACACCAACCTCTTAATTCACTGGGGAATTAGAAACTAGACTTTTATGTCAGCTTTGGAGTCCAGCTTACCTAACTTAATTAGGTGCAGCAGTTGTTCAGAGGGTGCACAGACAGACTGTGGTTTGATCTCATTTATCAAGCCATTGGCAATGTTGATGTATCCATCATAGAGCAGCTGACTAATTATCAGTTTGTAAAGTTGCTGACGGTCTTTCAAACTGACTTTTGTTCTATACATTGTGAGCAGGGACTGCCTTGGGGGGGCCTGGAATGAAGAACAAAAATTACAAAAGAGTTGCATGAAACCACCAGAACCTTGGAACACATCTCGGGGCAGGCACTAAATATTGCTGTGGTTTTGGTGAAAAGCAGAGATGGGAGGAGGAAAGCAGGGAAAGGAAAAAAGGAGGAAAAATTGAGAGAAAGAAGAGGAAAGGGGGAAGACAATCCAGGAGAAGGAAAGGGAAAGGAGAGGAAAGGGAGAGGAAAGGGAGAGGAAAGGGAGAGGAAAGGGAGAGGAAAGGGAGAGGAAAGGGAGAGGAAAGGGAGAGGAAAGGGAGAGGAAAGGGAGAGGAAAGGGAGAGGAAAGGAGGAAAAGGGAGAAGGGGGAGGAAGAAAGGGGAGGAAAAGGGGAGGAAGAGGCAGGAGAAAAGGGAGGAAAAGGGAAGGAAGAGGGAAGGAAGAGAAGGGAGAAAGGGGAGGAAAACGCGAGGAAAAGAGAAGGGAAAGGGGGAGGTAAGTGGGAGGAAAAGAGGAGGAAAAGGAAAGGAAAAGAGGCGGAAAAACCTGTTGCGCTTGTTTTCTGTGTAAATGAAAATCTCGGCCACACACCGAGCCGGGCCGTGCTCAGCAGCACCAGAGCCGGCAGCAGAGCCAAGCACGAGCGCCGGGACTGAGGCGCTGCTGCCGGCGGGCCCGGGCTCCCATGGATGGATGCACGGGGCGCGCAGGACAGCACCGCGCCGGCCCCGCCGCCCGCCCTGCGCGGGCCCCGCGCCCTCCCCGCCCTCCCGCCGGCCGCGGGCGGCCCGGAGCCCCGCGCGGGGATCGGAGCCGCGGGCGGCGCGGCCCCGGCGGTCCCGGTACGTACCGAGCCTTCCTTCTGCCGCCCGCGCTCTGCCCCTAAGATGGCGGCGGGAGCGCGGAGCGCATCGAGCGGCGGCGGCGGCAGCGGCGGGGGCGGCCGGGCCCGCAGGACGCTCCTCCGCGAAGGCTGCTGCATCGAGCGCCCGCACATCGATGGGAGGCGGCTCTTGGGGGGGGGCGACACAACGGGGCGGCGTCACGGGACCGCCACACCCCCCCCTCCCGCGTCACCCCCGCTCCCCCTCGGGTCGGGGCGGATCGCGGGGGGTCCCGATCCCCGTTCCCGCTCCGGGGGTCCCGGGGGCTCCGCTCCCCATTCCCCCCCTGCTGCGGATGCCGGGGTTCTTCTCCCCGTTCGCCCTTCCGGGGGGTCCCGCTTCCCATTCCTCGCGTCCCTTCTCGCCATTCCCCGCCTTTCCGGGGGTCCCTTCTCGCCGTTCCTCCCCTTCCGGGGGTCCCGCTCCCCATTCTCCCTTGCAGGGATCCCGGGGCTCGCTCTCCCCATTGCTGCCCTTGCGGGGGTCCCGAGGGTCCATCCCCCGTTGCCCCGTTGCGGGGATCCCTCTCCCCGCTCCCATTCCCCGCTCCGGGGGCAGCGCGGCCTTGGCGGAGGCCGCAGAGCCGCGCTCGGGGCGGGATCGCGGGCGGGGGAGCGGCGCGGGCCCGGCCCCCACCGGGCGCGGGGGGGAGCCCGGGGCTTCTTTTGTGTCGCAGCCGCAAAGCTCCGGAGCGCCGCTTCCGCCAGACCCCGGATCCCAAACACGGCGACGTGAACGGGCTGGGAATGAAGCGGCGGGCGCTGCTGCCCGGGCGGGCCCGGCCCCGAACCCAGCACAAACCGTCCCCTCCCCGAGTCCTACTCACGTCAGCCTCGAGAAAGGGCAGCCGGAGCGGGCGCGGGTCGAGCAGCGGGGCTGCCATGCTCCCCATGCCCCGGGGCAGCTGTCGTCTGTCACACGCTGCAGCGACACGGCGACCCGACATCTTCTTTTTACCTATCCTGAACCACTTGTAAACACCACCACACACAACCAGGCTCTCCTTCGCTCTTGTTTTCAGCACCGCGGAGACAGTGAAAAGTTGCCTTGGATCGCAGTTCTTCACGAGCCCCAAGTGCCGAGTGGAGTTTTCCTCGCTCCGCGGCGCCTCGCAGGGAGGGACCCGCGGGCTCCGGGGCAGCAGCGCCTTCGGCCGCGCTCCTCACGGGCCGCGCTCGCTGGGCGGCCGCGCTCCCGCTGTCCCGGCGTCTCCTCCGGGGCCGCGCGGCTCCGGGCGCTGCCGGGGGCTGCGACGCGAGAGGGTCCGCGCGTCGCTCAGGCCGGGCCGGGCGGTGCCTTCGCGACTGGCACTCGCCCTAAAGCGCTGGCGGCACGTGGCGCTGCCCGGGACCGCTCGGCCGGGACGCACCGGGAGGCTCCGGCCCTGCTCGGCCCGTCCTGGGGGGCACCCACACAATGGCCCCGCTCGCGCTCGGCCCCACGCGCGGTGGCAGCAGCGCCGCTCCCCGGCCTCGCCCGGGGGTGGATGGGGGTGTCTCGGGGGGGGGTCTGGCGGGAGCGGGACTGACCTGGCGGCGCTCCCGGGGCGCGGACCGGAGCGTAGACGGCGGCGGCCACAGGTGGGAGCGCGGCGCGTTACGCGATTTGCGTAGCGGAAGCGGCGGCTCGGCCGGCGGGAAGTGCGCGGGCGGCGCGCGCCGGGGGGCGCGGCGCTACGCAAAGTGCGTAACGCGCCGCGCGGCGACAACGCCGGCGGAGGGGCGGGCGCGGCGCGTGCGCCCCTCGCGGCGCGGCGGAGCGCAGCGGGCAGCCAATGGGCGGGCGGGCCGCTGGCGGGAGCAGCCAATCAGCGTGCGCGGGCCGCGGGAGCGCGGCCAATGGCGGGCGGCGGGGGTTTAAAGGGGTACTTAAGGCGCGGCGGTTTGAATTCAAACAGCTCCGGCAGCGCTGAGGCGGCGGCTCTGAGGTGAGGCTGAGGCCTGGTTCTGTGGCGGGGCGGGCAGGGGGATATTGGTAGTGTTCCACTGTTAATAATTGATAAGCGACCTGAAATCTCTGTGTTCCGCCCAGCGGCCCCCCCCCGGCTCCCTCTCGCCCGCTGCAGAGCCGTGCGTGCCGCTATGGACAGGAGCGGGAAGGAGAACCGCGCCGCGTACCCCGGCCGCGCTGCCAAGGTGAGGGGATAAATATAAAATACACGGTTTGTGTTCGTTTTCCTGAGCAGTCCCTTTTGCTGGGTCGTTGGTCTCGGTGCATGGGAGTTTGCTGTTAAAATTCTGGTGGGTTCAGTTGTGGTGGTTTTTAGTTTGTACTTGGTGGGTGCGTTTCTCCCCATCACATATTAATTACAGGCTTCAAATCTTTCGGTTGCTTTCTCCTGGAGAAAACAGAGCCCAGAGCTGACTTTTTAGGTTATTAATATTCGCATATCTTATTAAATAAGGAAATCCTCCTTGTATTTTAGGCTTTTAAAGAGTAAGCAAGTGTGCATAATGAAATTACTTTAGATACAGTTTTTCAAGGCAAGCAGTGTGTCACTATTGAGACTCCTGTGGCAGTGCTCAGGATCACCCTGCTTATGTATTTTTTCCATTTAGAAATACAAGTGCTTTCAGTAGGCCCGGTAAGTTTTTGGAACAGCATAAGCTAAATTTCCTTTCAATTAACCACTCAATACAAGATGTGTTCAAGTGCTTTGTGTGTTATTGCCATCCTGAACAGAGCTATAAAGCTTTTGGTGTGCTATTGCACAATTAACAGGTCTTTATTTCTCTTCCAAGGTTGCAAATCCCATCGGGGATGGCCCCAAACGTGTCCCTGTGTCCCAGCTTTCAGCCCAGAGCCGGTTACTGCCCAGTGGAGCTCCAGCACGTGTTCTGTGTCCTGCAAACTCTGCCCAGAGAGTTCCTGTGCAAGCCCAAAAACCTGTACTGTCAACCCAAAAACTGTCCAACAACCAAACAACGCAGCAGCTCCGACCCAAGCTGCCCCAGCAGGCGACTGTGAGACCTCAGGCTGCGAGTAAAAACAGTGAGAAACCTGTCCTGGCTGCAAGCAAGAGCAGTGAAAAACCTGCCCAGGCTGCAGCACCTGGTAATTCTGAGCTTTATTTGTATGTGATTTACAGCTGTGACACTCAGGATGCTGCTGATCCAGGGAAGTTCTTGGCTGTACCCCCAAACAGAAGAGCAGCATGTGGTTCACTTTGGGTGTTGTTGCAACATTCTTGTGATTTTGTCTCTAAATTAACCTGTTAAAGCAAATCTGGTGTTAAAAACTTCCAGTGCTCAGCAGCCAGCTGGGGGTTAATGTAATTGGCACTCAGACCTCACAGGTTTTCCAGGATTCATGTACAAGAATACTTTTGTTTGGGGATGGGATAAGAATTCATGGCTTTTTAGTCTCAGAAAGCTTTTAAAATTGCATTTTGCCAGCACTGTTTCTTTGCTAGCAGTTAGCTATGCTGGGTTGCTAAAAATATCATTGAATGGATTCTAAAAGCTGCTTCAGATGATGCTCAGGGGTTAGATTTGTTCCCATGTGTGTGGTTGTGGGTCTGGTTCATAAATTGATTTCTTTTTCTGTACACAGCAAAAAACCCTGAAGTAGAAAGCACCTCTAAACAGAAAACTGAGGAGAATGCCAAGAAGAAAACTGAGGAGACCAAAACAAAAAGTGAAGAGACTAAAAAGTGAGTTTAATGTCTAAATTCTAGATAACCAAGGACTGCTGGAGTGACTGTGGAGCCTGGTGATCCCCACACTCTGTAGACAGCACAAGGAAAGCTGCCTTTGACCTGATAATTTATAAATTGCTGTCATCTAACTGGCCTAGATGTGGAGTAGCTCTTCCATGGGGTAACACTGATGTCATGAGTTGTACTCATGAAAGCAAAGCCTCCTTCATCTGGGCAGGAGGCTGGAGTCTAATTTGGGATGAAATTGGGTTTGTTTATGTCAACTTTAAACTGGTTTGCCATGCCCTGATGATGTGTCTGGGTTAGGAGCAGCTAAAGGAGCCCAGCTTGGTAAACAATCTTCATTTGGTAGCAGTGTGGTTGGTATAGTGTCAGCAAAAATAAGAAAATATCTTTCATAACTTCCTTTTCAAAAATCTCAATGCCTATTATATTCTGTTGGTGTTTTCTTAAAGACTTAAAATCTAGTGTATAGCACTAAGCATCTTTTGAACAGCAATGTTATCAACTGTAAATTTGAGTCAAAGCCAACACAACTACTGAGCTTTTAACTTTCCTCTTGCAGGAGGCAGTGGTCTCTTGATGATTTTGAAATTGGCCGTCCTCTGGGGAAAGGAAAGTTTGGGAATGTGTACCTGGCACGTGAAAAACAGAGCAAGTTTATTCTTGCACTGAAAGTGCTCTTTAAAACACAGCTTGAGGAGGCTGGTGTAGAACATCAACTACGGAGAGAAGTGGAAATACAGTCTCATCTTAGGTAAACTTTAGTGACTATTTGCTCTGCTTTGTTTGCATCCAAATAACCTTGATTGTGACAAGGTTTCTTCTTTATCATGAGATTTCTTTGTGTGTTCTGAGCTGAATGAACTTGGATGAGCTGAAATTCCTGTGCTTGCCTTGAAAGTGGTGGGGGGAGCAGGATGGGGAAGTGAAATGTTTTGGACAAAACACCTGGTTCAGAAGAATATTGAAATCTCTTTGCAGGCACCCCAACATTCTCAGGTTATATGGCTACTTCCATGATGTGACAAGAGTCTACCTGATCCTGGAGCATGCCCCTCGTGGGGAAGTGTACAAGGAGCTTCAGAGGCTCACCAAGTTCGACGAGCAAAGAACTGCCACTGTAGGTTGTCCCAGCTTCCTCTGCATCCCTCTGTGTGTCTGGGGTATCTGCAGCATAGAGCCAGCCCTTCAGACCAAGCTCTGTGTTCTGCTGGGGGAAACTGAGATTTCTTAGCTGCTAGTTGGCATCTGGGCAGGGAATAGTTGGGAAGACTTAATGCTGTGCAGGAATTAATGTTCAGAATTGCTTAATACTGCAAGGCACAGCCTGTATGACCAGGCTCCAAAGGTTAAGGAGTAATTGCTTTGACTATAATTATGCATGTGACAATGTCTTAAAGATTGTGGCTGAAATGTTGTTCTCTCTGCACCCAGTACATCACAGAACTTGCAGATGCCCTCTCCTACTGTCACTCCAAGCGTGTGATCCACAGAGACATCAAGCCAGAGAACTTGCTGCTTGGATCTAATGGAGAGTTAAAAATTGCTGACTTTGGCTGGTCTGTGCATGCTCCCTCTTCTAGGTGAGAATTCAATTTCTTGTGCAGTGAAATCCTTCTGTAGTGTCAGTTTTTGTGCCATGCAGTTGTGGAAGGGAGGTATGTGGGGACTTTGAGAAAAAGCTGCTACAACAAAGGTTCTATCAGGCAGCTGGTGTGACAGGAGTGTTGTTATCCTGGTTTTTAGAGCAAACCTTGCTGACCCTGAAAGGAAGGGTGGTGTAGGGTTACTGTGGTGCCTGGGATGACAAAGCAGCCCTTGGACTCAAACATCACACTGGCAATTTGGTTATTTCTTAGAGAGTGGGTAATTGCACCTGAGAAGGGAGGAACAGATTTGTTCTAGTACATTGGGTGAAGAAAGGAGCCAAGACTGACTGATTGCACTTTCAGAAGTAGAAAATGTCCTGCTGGCTTTTCTTTCCCAGCTGCTCTGGTGGTGCTGAGTCCATTCAGGTGGACTGCACTGAGGTACAGATGATTGCCAGCATTAGTTCTTATCTGGCTATTGAAATAGATCCTCTAATTATCTTAATCATTAACTTGGACTTTTCTTCAGGAGAACAACTCTCTGTGGGACACTTGACTACCTGCCTCCTGAAATGATTGAGGGAAGAACACACGATGAGAAGGTGGATATTTGGAGCCTGGGAGTTCTGTGCTATGAATTCCTTGTAGGGAAACCACCTTTTGAAACACAAACCTATCAAGACACCTACAGAGCTATTTCCAGGGTAAGTGCCAGTGCTTATCTGGATTTCCTGGGTCATGCTTCTAGTTCTGGAAGGGTTTCAGCAAACTGAAGCTTGAAGCATAATGAAAACAAACACAATAATACACAAATACTTTCAGAAGCAGTGAGAAGCTTCTTCAGGGTTATAATGAAGTGATTTGATCTCATCTCAGTAGATAGAAGGTGCACAGCTTTCAGAGTGTAACCTGGAGGTTGAGTAGAGCCCTTTGGTTCTAATTTTTAATTTTGATTTTTTTTTTCCTTAGGTGGAATTCAAGTTTCCTCCATTTGTAACAGAAGGTGCGAGGGATTTAATTTCCAAGCTCCTGAAGCACAACCCCTTCCATCGCCTGCCCCTGAAGGATGTGCTGCTCCATCCCTGGATAACAGCCAACTCTACCAAGACTCCCAGCAGCAGGAAGAGTGATGGTGCTGCCCCATCCAGAACATAGTTTTAGGAGGGTGACTTGTGGGTCAACAAGAGGAACCTTGTACTGTGACTGCTGTAATGCTTACAATAGGAAAAGCAGGTCTTGGACTCTTGGGATGCAAATCCTTGGGTTGGCTGATGTCTTAAGTTTATGCTGCAATTTGAGTTTGACTTCTAGATGGAGCTTGTGGAATATTAATGTACTTGAAATCAGTTCCATGTGGGCCAGGTTTGCTGATGTAAGTATGAAGCTGTTGGAGGCTCTTGTGCTGAAAATGGTTGGTTGTTGTTCCACTACAAGGAAAGTGTTGTTGTGGCTTGTGGAACGGTGCAATATCCTGGAGATTCCTGCTCCTCCTTCCCTGGGCTGCTCAGGGTGTCCTACCTGTGGTGTAACCTGAACCTGAGCAGGGTGAATGCCTTAGTCAAGTGTTCTAATGATGTGGCAATTGGTTTTATTTTTAGTTCTAAATGTGAGCACACAATTTGTAAAATAAAGACTCGTTGTACTGTACCCAGCAGGGTCAGGTTCCTTGTGGCACTGCTTGGCTCCAGCACAGCTCAACTGCTCCCAGAGGTGAATTCCCAAAGTGTAATTCCCACCTCTGACAAAAAGGAAGCTCCAAGTGCTGGTACCAGAGAGTCATTCACCATCCCACAATCCAAAATTAGAGTTACAAGTACCAAAGGTGTTGTGCTTACCCTGCTTGCTTTATTGAGAGCTGAGCCTGCTCTGTCCTTTGCCCAATGGATTTATTTAAAGATCTCCCCTCTGATAACATTTTCCAGCCCTTTCTCTCAGATCATGTTATGTAACAACACCAGATATTTATAGGACATCCCTTAAACTGGAGGCCCCTTGCCACCACTATCAAGACCAACTCTTTTCCAGTAAAACACTCCATGCAAACTAAGAGAAAGCAATTTATTTATTGTCTTTTTTCAGTATAAGACCTTTTGATATTTAACAAACAATTCTAAAAAATGATCCTTCTCCAAGCAAGGATTCCAGAATTCAAAATATATTCTTGAATTAATTTAAAATATACTTTGCAAAAAAACTTCATCTAAACAAACTGCCAGTAGTTTATACAACCATAAAATCAGAATTCTGGTCATAATTTATATGAAGCTGTTTCTTTACAGCAAGAAAACTCTAGTTTCAGTGATGGTGTCAGCCACTTCTCATCCAAACTCCACATTTACTTTCTATTCACTAAATTTTAGCAAAAATTAAAAGCATCAGGCTATTTTCCTTCTATTTTACTTAAATGAGAGTTCTACATGACCAGATCTGTCAGGGCCATCCTGGGGTAAGTGCAAGCACAAAGAATTCAGAGAAGAGCAGCCAGCAGGTCCCAAACACCCCCAGCTCTGGCTTAAACTCCCAGCAGCACAGGCCTGAGCCCAAAAGCCAGGCTTACCCCAGTGTGACACTAATTTATCTGGTTTGGGATCAGTGTTCAGCTTAACTGGGAGGTGGAATGTGAATGTCCACATCTGTAAACACATTTTCTAACACCACAGAGTCCCCATAAGGAAAGGCAAAACCCCCTCATTGCTACATGCACCAGTCTCAGCCCAAAGCACAGGAATTCTTCCTGGGAAGCTGGGAAATGGAATGTTTGGATTTCAGGTGCAGATTTGAGTTTCACCCACGAGCACAAAGCTGCTGGGGTTGGTTTTAAGATTTAAAAAAAGAAAGAACAAAGCCAGCTCTCAAAACAGCTGTTTAGAGGTTACACTGATTTCAGTACTCAGGATTTCTTCTGAGTCTATTGACATTTAAAAAACAAAAAGGACTTTAGTAAGGCTGGCTCCCAGCCAGCACATTTTCAAACAATAAAATCTTGGACTATGGAAGCACTACACATAGTTTCAGAACAGTGCTTCACCTATTGTGACTAAAGCAATTGTGACTGCAATAATTAATCATGTGGGTACTCCCACTGAAGTGAGCTCAGTGCCTGTGTT
The DNA here is from genome assembly GCF_009819885.2 of Catharus ustulatus. Taxonomy (NCBI): domain Eukaryota; kingdom Metazoa; phylum Chordata; class Aves; order Passeriformes; family Turdidae; genus Catharus; species Catharus ustulatus. Next base: position 2,571,004 of record NC_046237.1, on the reverse strand, counting down.
GTGCTGCAAGAAGGGCTATGACAAAAACCTCTTCTAGCAAAGAAACACCCACCTGCCACTTCAGACTCCAATACATTCCCTTACCAAGAGACCTACCCATGTAGTGAGACACTGTTTATTCTGCTGGGAAGAGAATCTCACAGTTTCTCAGCTAATAAATGAATGCTATGATTCTGTTTTGAGAAGGGAAAAAAATGAAGGCTCAAGAAGCTGGATTATAAAAACAGAACTCTGAAAAGGCTGGATTACAAAGACCCAGAACTCTCAAAAGGCTGGATTATAAAAACCCAGAGCTCTGCTCATTGTCAAGCATTAATATTCCCACTCCAAGTGCAAACCAGATCCCATCTGAATAATTTTCCTAAGAAATTGCAAAAGGGAAAGAAGACAAGGACAGCACTTCTCACAGTGCCGTTCACCTGAAAGAACAAAGCAAGAAACACAAGATGAGATCAACCCAAACCCAAACAAGTCTTTGACAGAAGTGAGCTGGGCCTGGAGCAGTGAGAAGCACAGGCAGGAGGGCTCAGGGGTTGGAGGCTGGCGGTTTGAAGAAGCCGACCTTGCGGCAGTAGCGCACGAGGAAGGGCACGGACACCACGGTGATGCTGATGCGCACGGGGGCGAAGAGCTTGTGCACAGCATAGGCCAGCACGAAGGTGCTGGTGCCAGCTGCCATCCTGGACTGCAGAGAGGCCTCACTGAAACCCAGCTTGAACAGCACGGCGCTCATGTCCACCCCGCTGCGGAAACACAACGCGGCTTTGGGTTAGGAGGAAAAAACAAACGCGGCGCTTGGTACGTGCACAGAATTTCATGTGTGGCCATTCCTGCTCCTCCAGAGAGAAAATGTCTCTGCAGAGTGATTTGTAAAAAGGTGGATTTGTGTTGGAATTTTGTCTTCCCAAATTTGATGTTAAACTCTGTGCCTTGGGGAGATTGATCACCTAAGTACAAACCAAATGAGGTAGCTGCTCTTAGGCTTAGTGTTCTAAAATGACAAATTATCTAAAATCTAGCAAGTGAAGGAAAGGTTAAAGATCTCAGATGGGCATTATCCACCAAGTTAATTGATACAGACATAGCAGATTTCATCAGGGACTCAACCACAGCTAAAGGAAAAAAAAAGTTGTCACCCTGTGCCACAATGTAGTAAACAGGAGAAATCAGGCACTCACTATTCCCTCTGGAGCTGGGAATAAGCAGCAGGGAATGTTTGGGGTAAATTCCCCTGTCTCAGCTGGAGTACCTCGTGTAACTGATGCATTCCCACAAAGCCACAATTCCCCACCTGACTCCTGTACGGTTCTCCCACATTTTCCCTCTAATCCTGTTCTAGTGGCTGTTATTTCCCGCAGTTCAACGGCACAAACTGTGTTCAACACCCCGAAAAATGCATTTATCTCTAAGCCCCAGAGCACTTTTTGGCTCTATCTCTCCAGACCAAGCAAGAACAAAAGATATCTGCAAGACAAATACATTTTCTGCACGGTCAGTTATGTTGCTGCTGTGTCTGCTGTTTTCCCTGCTGACTCAAAATGACCATGTACAACTCTCTTGTCTCCTGTCTGATGGGAGATCAGGTTCTTTTATGGTCCTATCCATTCTCAAAATTCAGGAGATAACTATAGATCCAATAGGCAAAAATGCCTGTGTTCTGTCAGAGATAAGCACAATGGTAAATGTATTTTACTTTTACCACAACCTAGAGCTGTACAAACCTCACCTTGACACAGCCAGGTAGAAGATTCCCAGAGATACTAAAGAAATTCCAACATGGAAGGAAACCCCTACAGCACCATATTCTTTAAAAATTTGTTTCAGCTGCTGGGATTTGTTGAGTTTCTGGTTTTCAGCACTGGGATCAGTGGCTGTCTTTTTGAGGGGCTCAGCTGCATCCTAAAAAGAAAACAATTAAAAGCATTTGTTAGCATTGTGCACAAGATCATAGCTGAAATAATGAAAGAAGTGTCTTGCACACAGAGGGATTTGGGAAGACAGGAACTCACTTCTGCTCCTCCATCAGCACAGCAGATGCTGTGACAGAGCCCAGACAAGCTCCCTTCTCCCAACTACTCCTGTCAAAGGAATGCACTGAGCTCGCTGTAAACTCTTACACAATTCCAGTTTCATAATTAAAACCAGATTATTTGATCCAAACGTGTGCCAAGGCACACCCCCACAGCTGCTGGGGCCATGAGACTGAGGTGTGAGAGATATTTGCTTCCAGCCACTGCTCAGCTTTACCCAGTGACTCCTTGGAGCACAGCTTTGGTTCCAGTGACACTGGAAACCCACCTGGTACCACTTAATAACAGCTCACTGATGATAGAGATCCAACCTTTAAATTCCAATAAATACTGATCAAAGGAACAGTTGCAACTGTTCACAGCAACAACTCTGCTCCTACATTGCAGACAACAACTGCAAGGACCTGCCAGGGCTGGTGTCAGAGCCCAACTGCACTGAAAATGTTTGTCACAGCCAAAGTCACCCAGAGATTTTTGTTTGGGTACATTTCAAATGCAGAACTTCATACTGAACCACATCCCAAAGCATTCTGAAAAGAAATCAAAGGAGGGCATCAAATACTGACAGGAAGAAAACATTTCCACAAAAACCTCAGGATTTGTCTTTAATTAATCAGCAATTGTCAGGAAATATTAAAGGAATCTCTTCTTTGCAGCTGAGCTCAGCAGCAGTGGTGACAATGTCACAGCCACCACAGGACAGGTACAGCCACCAAGTGCCTGCCACCACTGTCCCACGGTGATTTCAAGGCACACAAATTGGAATAAAAATATTCCTGATTAATTCTTGGATTTACTAAGATTGTAAATCAGCATACAAGGCAGTCTTACAAGTAAGCACACCACCCACCCAAACCTTAAACCCCCATTTGTTCGCTGCTTTTCTCTTTTGTAATTATTTGTGTTATTTTGTATTTCATTTTGACAGAAAGTCATACAAATACAGAAACAGGAAATTGTGTAGCTCAGCTTATCCTGATTCTCGTAGCTTTAAAATTTTCAATCATAATGGATAATTTTGGATGTTTCTTTTATGGCTCATTGGGTCGTACGGATGGATCAGAAGGATTGAAAAATTGTTGTTGTGATCTTCCAAGTCCATTCCAATTCACCCATACCCACAGGCTCTCACACCACGATCGGTATTTAAGAAAAATGTAACAAAAGAACCACTTCAACAGGTATTATCTGGAGCACCCAGTGCAGTCCTGTCCAAAATAATGTCCAGCTCATCGAGTAAAGCTGCTGCCATGTCACTCTGCGACAACATTTTAGGTAAAAAACCGATTTTATTCGCATCATTCAGTCGATTTAAAGCACGAACACATGTGTTTAGATATAAAAACATCTCTAAAAGACCCCTGACACTTCTCAGCACAAACCACAGAGAGCTCCCACAGTGCGCACAGCAGGTGCAAACAGCTCCCCAGAAACCGGCCACACACGAATTACCGACCCCATGGGCATGGCACGGCACGGAGGTGATGATACCTCCAAAATAAACCTTAGAGACAGGCTCGAAAAGCTGAGGAGCGCTTTTAAATGGGGCATTTTGGCCGCGGAGCCCTCACGTACCTTGGCGCTGGCGCGGAGCGGGCCCGGCCCCGGCGGGAGCGCGGCCCGGGCGGGGCAGCGCAGCGGGGCGAGCAGCGGGGACAGCGACGGGGACAGCGACCGGGACAGCGATGGGGACAGCCGGCACAGGCGGTACATGGCGGCACGGCCCGCGCTCAGGGCAGCGGGGACAGGCGGGACATGGCGGCACGGCCCGCACTGACGGCCCGGCCCGGCCCGGCCCCCCGAGCGGCATCACGGGCGGGCACACGCCCCGGAGCCGCCTTAAAGCCGCAGCGTTCTGTTCGTGCTTGTGTTCGTGTTCGTGTTCTGATTCTGTTCGTGCTGTGTTCGTGTTCTGTTTGTGCTCGTGTTCTGATTCTGTTCGTGCTCGTGTTCTGTTTGTGTTCTGTTCGTGTTCTGGTTGTGTTCGTGTTCGTGTTCATGCTCGTGTTCTGATTCTGTACGTGTTCTGATTCTGTTAGTGTTCATATTGTGTTCGTGTTCTGTTCATGTTCATGTTCTGTTAGTGTTCATATTCTGGTTCTGTTCGTGTTCTGGTTCTGGTTTTGGTTCTGTTCGTGCTCGTGTTCTGGTTCTGGTTCTGTTTGTGCTCGTTTTCTGGTTCTGTTCGTGTTCTGTTTGTGTTCGTGTTCTGTTCGTGTTCGTGTTGTGTTTGTGTTTGTTCGTGTTCTGTTCGTGTTCTGGCTCTGTTCCTGTTCTGGTTCTGCTGGTGCTCGTGTTTGTGCTCATGTTCATGTTCGTGCTCGTGTTCTTTTCGTGTTTGTGCTCGTGTTCTGGTTCTGTTCTGGTTCTGTTCGTGTTCGTGTCCTGTTCGTGCGCATGTTCATGTTCTGTTTGTATTCATACTCGTGTTCTGGTTCTGTTCATGCTCGTGTTTGTGCTCATGTTCGTGCTTATGCTCGTGTTGTGGTTCTGTTCTGGTTTTGTTCTGGCTCTGTTCGTGTTCTGGTTCTGTTGGTGCTCCTGCTTGTGCTCATGTTCGTGTTCGTGCTCGCGTTCTCTTCGTGTTCGTGCTCGTGTTCTGGTTCTATTCTGGTTCTGTTCGTGTTCATGCTCGTGTTCTGGTTCTGTTAATGTTCTGTTTGTGTTCGTGTCCTGTTCGTGCCCGGGTTCATGTTCTGTTTGTGTTCGTGTTCTGTTCGTGTTCTGGTTCTATTCTGGTTCCGTCCTTGTTCTGTTCGTGCTCATGAGGAGCAGTTGGGCAGGAGCGGAGCTGCCCAGGCCAGCCCAGCGTGGTTCAGCGCTGCTGGGTGCAGGTGCTGAGCGCAGGGCACAGAACAGACGGGCTCCTCCAGGGAGGATCTCGGGGCAGCAGAGGCAGAGCTGTGCTGGTGCTGAACGGATCTGTTCTGTCCCAGCAGCACTGCCACATCAGGGCTTCACACTGCCTCCAGTTCTTCATAAATCCAGCCCCTCTCTGCATGCTTTGGAATAGATAGTTTCTCAGAACACAATTTCAGTGTTTATTACTGCTCCAAAGTCTTGACAGAGGTTAGTTTTTTTTTTCTTCTGTCTTCACTCAGAGTCAGGATTGAATGCTCAAGAGACGGATTTCTTGTTCAGACTTGGCTGTTTATTAAATCTTATCTATAGTACAGAGAATTCTGCAACACTTCCAGATATCAAGCCAAAAATGAGAAAATGGAGGGGAATCTAGCTAGTTACAAGGTCTTTTAAAGGCTAACTATTCAATAAAAAACTACTATCTATATTATTTATATTTTTGACCCCGTGACCAAACACCTGTGACTCGCACTTGTTATCCAACCAAAAACTACTGCCTGAAACCAGGAAGAAGAAGGAAGAAAGAAAGAGACAACACCCAAGAACCCCCATCTTGTCCCATACCTATTATTATTCTAAAAATCCCAAATTCCAAACCCTTCACCATGTGAAATCACACACTTCTATTCTAACTACACACCTGTACTTTAACTCCATCACTCAAATTTGGAACCTTCTCCAAATCCAAAGCAGTGTTCTCCTGGGGTCAGTGCCAGAAAGCACAGAAAGTTTAAAACTCCCAGGCTCCTTGGTTCCAACACCAAAAGAGTTTGCTGTGTGTTTTCTGTGGCTGTTGACACCCCAACACCACCAGGGCAGACAGATGGTGTTGGCATGGCAGAGCACACCACAACTTTGCCCTTTTTCTTTCTGAATAATAAAAAAATCCCAGGAGTTCATTCTGGTCTCAGTGAAGGAGCTGCACAGGGACACTGAGCACTTCCCTGTGTCTGTCTGGCAGATCCATCAGAGCTGTTGTGGGACAGAAACCACGGAGCTGCTCTCCTGTGACAGATGTGCTGCTGCTGCTGGACATCCAAAAATCCTGGGCTAGTGCAGAAAGGAGTAGGAGGTCACTTAATGAGGCATGAAAGCATTAGGGCTGGCAGTTGTATGTGCACAGCCTGGCTGGCTGCTGCCTCCAAATCTCAGTGGGAGGTTTGGCTTGGAAGCAGGAAGGAACAATATGATAAACACCCAGTGATAGATGCTCAGTGAAAAAGGAGCACACAGCCAGGCTGGAGACACCTTAATGGGAAGATGGTTTGTAAGTGCAGCCACAAAGACATTAGCTCTGTCCTGCTCATTGGAACTAAAACAAGGGAGAAGGTACAGCTTTCAGAAACAGCTCAGCAAAAGGCTTCTGCACAGACACACGTATTTACAAACACATCTCCAAGTGTTTTGGTGTCTACACTGAATATGAGATAAACTGAAAAAAGGGGTGCTGCAAAATGCTATAAAATTACACAGATCTCAACAGTGTGTTCTGCAGTTCTGAAACAAGGGTGTGGAGATGTGAACCCCAAATCCAGATGGGCCAGGGATGTGTTATTTAAAAATAACCTGAATTACTGATGCACTTCATTTACTGCATTTGTTCTCTGTCTGAACCCCTGCTCCATCTCTCTGCCTGTCTCTACATAAATATACTCTTATTTTCCATTTGCAATTTTCCATCAGCCAGAGAGTGCTGCTCTGGTTTTGTGTTATTTGTGTTATTGCAGTCACTGTTTATCATCAGTAAGAGGAAAGCTGGGGATTGAGCTGAGAGCTATTGAAGAGGCAGCAGGTATAATGTCACCAGGAGATTCATTTGAATTCCTGTGAGGCAAAGTCTTTTCCATAATGACCATTCTCTATAATTTGTCAGAAAGGTTTGCCATGTTTTTATCAGAATGTCTATAATGTAGTGACATAGGGGGTACTCTTTATCAAGGTATCTATTATAAACCTCTTAGATAACCATTTCCCTTCCATAATTTGACTTTCTGAAGTCAAAATCTCTCTTTGACAGCACTGTAGGAACAGTGACAATACTGAAGTGTGCTCCAATGTGTAATTTCTGTAAGCAGAAATCCAGGATCAGAGTTGTTCAGTCTGTGGTTTGCTGAGAGCCCAAGCTAAATAGAACCACTGCTGCCTGGGGGACTCTGCAGTGAGCTGGTTTAGGAGTTAAATCCATTTGCAGGGATAAATGTGATCAGTAATTCAGTACCAGCTTGGGTGGATGGCTTAGCCAAACTACAAGGATATTTTGATGATGAAGAAATCTTAGAAGTCTGCTAAGTTTTCTAAATTGCATAAGAGAAGATTCATTACGTGTTTTCCAAATTATTTACGTAATCTACAATAATTCAGGGATTGTGAATTTGCTGCTACCAAAATTTAATGTCTTCTAATGGACATGTAGGAATTGGTTCCTGTGTGAGAGTGGGAGGCAATTTCTCCTTCGTGCTGGGAGCTGTGTCATTTAGCATTATTACAAATGTTGTAATGTCATGCACATAAATATAATGAGAGGAGCTGTGAACTGATCATGAACCTCATTTAGAACAGAAGCAAAGGTAAATTTTTTCATATTGTAGTAAATTAAGGGCATGGCATGTGAACTAGTTTTAAGTGGCCTTGTTCTTTAGTACATTGGCTTTTTCACATCATGTTCCAAGAGAGTTTGAATCATAAAGATGACATAATGGGGCTAGTCAATAAGATGAATAAGAATAAAAGTGATAGAAGGAAAGGAATATCCATATGCAGTTGATAAATGTATTTATTAGTGAATTCTGGGTCACAGATCCTCAAGTACATGCAATCAACTTTCAGGGATCTTTCTTCTCAAGCAAAACCAGTAGAAAGTCATTAAATCTTGATAAATTCTATTCAAGTGCTAGGACTGCTAAATCCAATTAAAGCCAGTCCAGGTATTTTCATTTCTGAGACGACTTCAGGGCAAGAAAAGTTTCTAAACAGGACAGCAAAGAAGGAATGACTCGTTTAATTTACCTGGAAATCCTTAAAGAATGGGGCTGTGTGGTACTGCCCTGGAGATGTGTGGGAATCTGTGATGGTCCAAGCAAGGGAACTTCGGGTTCAGCTCAAATCCTCCTTTACCAGGGAATTCATGTGGGAGCCTCTGCACAAAGGGGAATTTCCCCTCTGTAACTCCTTAGTCTGGATGGGCAAAAAGAGGCGCAAAGTCAGAAGAGAAGAGAACAGAAATGAGAATATCCATGTTGCTGGATGGGTTTTGCTGCTGATTCCCTGTGCATGTATGTGAGGGAGCAGGTTGGTGTTCCTCCCTTTCTGTGGAGGAAGCAGAATCCTTTCAGCAGCTTTTCCCTTTGTCACCGAAGCTTCAGGAAAAGCAAAGACCTTCCAACAATATTTGTAGTGTTAAAGATTGAAGGCATTACTTTATTTCTGACCAGGATCTTGTTCTGGCCAGGATGTACCACAGAAATAATTTCATTTACACATAGCCCGGGTATGGAGAGAAAAATCATTCCGTGACACACGGATTTTACTGGATTTTTCACAAATTTTATGCAGCCGAAACCCACAGAGACTCATTGGTTCAATGCTCATGGGTTCCAAGTTACACAGTTCATAGGATTTGGTTTCCTATGGGTGACAGATCGCTTCTGATGCTAATTAGATCCTCATTCTTATCTCTTCTTTCCCAGACCAGGTGTCTGCCACCGCTGCAGGGGTGTTGTTTGGAGCTGATGGCTCATTAATAGCCCTGGATTTTATCCTTTGAGTATCTGTGCTACTCTCGGTCTGTTCAGACAATGCCCTTGGAAAGAAACTCTAATTCCCTTCCCCCGGGGCAAAAGCAAACATAGGTTGGACTTGATGATCTCAAAAGTCTCTCCCAACCTAGTTCATTTTGTGATTCTGTGAACACTGACTAAAGTTATAAAATAAAAAAATGTTAAACTTGGTCTATTTTCCAGCACCTTGGTTGACACAAACCAGCAGCATTCATTCTCCTCTCCACAAGATCCTCCCCAGTGATCCTCTGATGAGATGTTTTTCCATTTGGCTGGTGTGATGTGCAGCTTTTTGGATGTGTGTGAGTGCAAATCACATCCTGCTGGGTGTGGGATTGATAGCCTGGGTTATTTCCTCACAGAGCAGCTGAGCTGCAGGAGTGACACAGAATCCTCTTCCTCAGCACCCACTGTGTGTGGCTCAGCTCCTGGTGCCCTGCCTGGAGCTCAGGGCACACAAAACTCCCTGCACCTTGCTCTAACCATCCACCTGGCTTGTGTTGGAGGAGCAATAATTGCTGCACCCATCGCTGCTTCCTTGAGATGTGTTTGTCCCACTGGAACACAGGTTTTAACATATAACTCATCTTTTGTGGTGCCCAGCAAAACTTCCTTAAGTCACGTCTGTGAAGAATTTATCATCTTCCACCCTTAGATTGATATTTATGTTGCAGTGAAGTGCAAACAGTCATTCCTGTACCTGGGGTTTGGCATTTGGAGAAGATATTTGATGGTTATTTATTTATCACTCAGTGCTGCCCACTCAGAGGAGAGGTGTCTGCTCCAGACCTGCAGCTCTGGAAAGGAGTTTCAAACTTCCACACCAGATAAAGCCGAGTAGCCCAGCAAAAGTGCAAACTCTTGTGCTGATGGTGCTGCAAATGGTGCTGTTTGCTGAGTTCTGTTCAACATACTCTACCACCAACATGGGTATTTTGAGGAGTGAAAAAAAGCCTTTCACACCTCATCTGATTCCCGTGGACTTTCAAATTTGCACAGAGATTCTTTACATTTAAGAACTTCTTATTTAGATTTAGGTTTTGATTCCTCTCACTACTGATGATAATTTAGCTTAATGAGAAGTTAGGAAAAATTAGTGAAAAAATGTTCCAGGCAATTAGGGAAGAGATTGTCCAAGGCTGGGTTGGAAGGGGTTTGGAGAAACCTGGGATAGTGGGATCAGTCCCGGATGATCCTGGAAGTCCCCTCCAATCGAAATCACTTTATGTGGTTTGTATTTATTTTTCTAAATGTCCAGCAATTTCAGATTGCTTTCACAGTATAAAAGCCAGTTGTCCTCTTCCCCTTCAGGCTTGAAAGCTGTTGTAAATAGTTGATAACATCCTCTTGTAGCAGCCCATAACTCCATTCCCAAGGGCAGATTTTGTGCCCTTTGCTCCTCACCAATATTGCTGTAAAGCCAATTGTCAGTCCATTTAGATGGAACAAGCAACAGCCAAGGCCAGACTCCCTCTTTTCCACCTCTCACTGCATAATGCCATAATGACATTCTGGTCAACCTCAGTGCAATGCAATATTCAATCTGCGCTCAGAAAAGGCTGCTGTGAATTGCTGGGCACGGTGATTAGCCCCTGTTTGTCCGAGGTTATTGCAAATTGTCACATCTTGCAGGTGGAGGAGTGACGCACACACTGAGGGCATGGAAGGGAACAGCTCCTGGTGGGAAAAATCCACCTGTGAACTGCCCTGGAGCAGGGAAAAGGGACCAAAAATCCTCAAATCCTGCTGGCTGTGTGCTCAGCAGAACAACCAGCAGGAGAGTTTTGCACAGGGGGTGTCCCCCTGCTTGCACCTTAGCTCTGTTCTTGCACCTGGCAGAGTTTAGATGGGATATTAGAAAAATATTCTTGTCTGTGAGAGAGCTGAGGCCTCAGAGAAGCTGTGGCTGCTCCTGGATCCCTGGAAATGCCCAGGGCCAGGATGGACAGGGCTTGGAGCAGCCTGGGACAGTGGAAGGTTCCAACCCAAACCATCCCCTGTTTCTCTGATTCTGAGTATCCTGACACCAGCAGGAGAGATGCCTCCTTTTGGTGTCTTCTTCTGCTCTTCTTTTCAGCCAGAATTTGAGATAACACCAGAATTTGTACTACTAGAATGACCAGACTTTAAATATTGATAATATTGCATCTATGCAGGCATTTCATAGATGTGAGTAGCTTATAATGAGACCATAGCTAGGGAACAATGTTGATTACAGCCACAGCTACAAGCAGATTTTTGGTCTGCTGATCTTTCTACCATTTAACAATGGGAAACATTCTTTTAAAGCATCCAACCTATCATTTATAAAATGTTTATGTCAGGTTTTCAAGTGTGAATTGGTGAAGTAGAACCACTATAAATAGAGTCATTGTGTCTGAGGTGGTCAGCTTTGAGATCTTACAAAACAAGGAATCTTTTTTGGTACTTGTGGTGCCCTGCTCCCAGCTGTGCTACAGTGCCAGGAGTGCCTGGTGCTGCTCCTGCTTTGTGGTGGTGGCTTTTGTATGATCTCAGGAGGAGGGAAGAGCCTGTTCTGTGCCTCTGGGAGTGTGACTTGCTGTGTTCTCTGGCACAAGGGCCAGCCCTCACCGTGGCTGTGAGCAGAGATGTCCTGTCTGTATCTGGGGTGATGTTCTGACTGTACCTGAGATGATGCTCTGTCTGTACCTGAGATGATGCTCTGTCTGTACCTGAGATGATGCTCTGTCTGTACCTGAGATGATGTTCTGTCTGTACCTGAGATGATGTCCTGTCTGTACCTGAGATCCTCAAACATACCTGACAGCCTGAGAGAAGCACTGCAGGAACTTGTTCCAGAGCAGGCTCTGCTCAAGGAGACTTTGCCAATCCCCTGCAGCAGCAGCAGGGCAGAGGGGAGGGATGCCAGCCTGCTGTTGGCATTTCTGCCCAGCCAGGCTCATGCCTTACATCCTTCAGTCAATGGATGGCACTGCTGGCTTGGCACACTGGGCAAAGTGGGGAGCTGCCTTCTCCAGGCAGCTGTGACTCATTGCTGGTTTAAAACCAGGCTGGTGGAACGGGATTCCTGCAGAGCCAGCTCCCAGAGGCTTTGGCCTGTGCCAGCGGGTTACTGGGCTCCAGGCAGCCCCATCCTCACTCCCCAGTTGGTGCTGGGAGCAGGGCTGAGCCAGCTGTGCACTCACAGCCCAAAGCACATCCTGCTGCTGGAGCTCAGCCTGCTTGGGCTCAGCCTGTGTGAGCAGATCTGGGAATGGCATGGGGTCACACCAGAGAATCATGCAGTGGTTTGGCTTGGGAGGGAACTTAAATCATCTCATGACACCCCTGTATGGCAGGGACACCCCCCTGTGCCAGGCTGCTCCAAAACTGTCCCCATCCAGCCTGGCCTGGGATCCAGGGGCAGCCACGGCATCTCTGGGCACCTGTGCCAGCAATTTTTCCCCAATATCCCATTATTCATTATTTCTTATTAATAATGAGTAACAGATTCTTCATTATTTGTTATCCCGTGGGATAGAGCATGAAAATTCACTTCTTATTCATGGATTTAGCAACTTTATTGGTTTGTCACAGACTTCTCACTTGAGCTTGCTGAGGCAAATTCTTAATTACACTGTTGTGGTCCCAGAATTGGTAAAATGGGGAAGAAGAGCAAGGAGATAGAGTAATGCGAATTTAAAAGGAGAATCAGAAGGTAGAGTTGAAAATTTGAAAGCTATAAGGACCTTGAATGTTGTACAAAGGTTGTTAAGCACAAAGCAAAGGAAGGGGAAGGTTAGAAGAAAAGCTCTCTGTGAACAGAACTTTTTCCAGCAGCCTGGGTAAGTCCTGAAAAATAACCTGATTCCTAAAGCTGCTGAAGAAACAGCCTGAAAACTCTCTTGGTTTAGCTGGGTACAGCTCAGAGCCGTGAGTAGTGCTACAATTACGAATTGGGTGTAAATCAGAGTGTTCTGTGCTTTAATTACCAGTCTGCCACAGCAGCAGATCCAGTCCTGTGGAAACCCCAAGAGCTTTCTGTGGTGTCTCACCCCACAGACTAATTGGTCACTTGCCTTCTAGAAAGGCTCTCAAGATAATTAAGAAAAACAATGAATTGGGAGAATATTTTGCTTCTAATTGGGTGTCAGATTTATTAAACCCTTGAAAATCTGAAGGTTCTGCTAATAACCAGAAACTCTCAGCTTTCTCTGGTGCTGCCTGCTTTGTTCTGAGTTGTTTGTGGAATAATCAGGTTTTAATGGATGTGACATTCACCAAGAGGCTTTGGTTTGGGAGAAGCTCTTGTGCTGACAAAGTGAGTCTCAATTTTGCTGGCCTGAAAAGAAAGAACTCCTCTTTTGGCATTACAAAACCCAATTTTGCCTGTTATTTGAAAAGCCTTCTGACAGTACTGCAGGCAAAGCAATTGTACTGGAGAAAAAGGCCTAAAATACACATTGTCAGCTCTAAACTTCTCTGGGTTAAGCAGCTCTGTTTTCTGCTGGCTTGGGAAGTAAATAAACATCAGTGTGCATCAATTGCTGGGAGTGGACCTCAGGAATTCAGTTTATTGATGCAGCCTTTGGGATCTGGAGTTCCTGGATGATGCTTGAACCCACAAACATCAGGCATGCACTTGTAAGTGGTTTCCATGGAAATAACATTAAAAGCTATTTAAAGAATGGAAGAGCAATGCACACATCTTTTAGGGATTTTTATGCCAAAATAATTCATTCTCAAAGCTGGTGTGAAGCAGTTCACACTCTGATGCAGTGAGGCTCAGAGCTGTTTAATTCTGCTTTTGTGAGGGCTGAAGTGCTTCCAAACACTCATGACAGGAAAATACTGTGCAGACAGAAGTTTGTAATTCTGTTTTATCTTCACTTTACTTGCAGGGGAGCTGTGCTGATGAACATGACAGTCTTTTGTAAGCCAGTGTTTAATATCAGTATTTCATTCTCAGTGAGCAGAAAGGGCTCAGATTCTGTTTTGTTTTCAGAATAAACTCTGAATTTAGGAGGAAATGATGAACTCCTTGGTCCATTTTGAAGCTGAGGAGATGGCACTGAAATGACAAACCAGAGCATTCAGCACTCACAGAAACCACAGAAAAATGACCTGGCATGTAGAGACAGTGAAAAAAGGAGGAAATCTGGAAAACTCTCTGCTTTTCCTGGGCAACTGCAGGGCCAGGGAAGGGAAAGGAGAGGGTGGAAATGGGGCAGAAGTGATTTGAGAAGCAGAATCCCAGTACAGCTTCCAGGGGCTACAAAAATACCCATTATTCATGCAACAAGAGTGGAAGTGCCTGGGCAGGGTTGTGTTGGGCTGGGTCACTGCTGCTCCAGTGTTACATCACCACAGGGCTGGAGATGATGAAATTAATAGAAACTGGGAATGTTAATTAAGAGCCAGGTCATCTGTCCTCAGCTCTTAGTGCCAGTGTCATCCAGCTGTGATACCTGAGTAATTTTCTCACCCACCAGTGGCAGACAGGAATTTTTAGCAGCTCACAGACCCCAGATCAATAACTTACATAAAGCAGCTCCTGAGTCACCTACAACAAGTGCACACATGTGAAATTGGGAAGAATTGAGCTTGTGCTCCTCTGGAATCACAGAGTGGGGGAGTTTGAGGGGGCTCACAGTGGCTCCTCTGCTGCAGTTCTTTATTCCAGTCTCCCACAGCTTCTCTTGGAATAGCATTTCTCCCCAGATGTGCCCACATCTGTTTCTATTGGAATAGGATTTATCCCCAGGGGTCTCCCACAGTTTCTTTGGGAATAGGATTTCTCCCCAGATGTCTCCACAACTGTTTCTCTCAGAACCAGATGTTCTCCCCAGATGTCTCCCACAGCTTCTCTTGGAATAGGATTTATCCCCAAATGTCCCCGCATCTGTTTCTCTGGGAATAAGATTTCTCCCCAGATGTCTCCCACAGTTTCTCTGGGAATAGGATTTCTCCCCAGACGTCTCCACAGCTGTTTCTCTCAGGTGTTGTCCCCAGATGTCTGCACAGCTGTTTCTCTCAGGTGTTGTCCCCAGATGTTGTCCCCAGATGTCTGCACAGCTGTTTCTCTCAGATGTTGTCCCAGGTGTTGTCCCAGATGTTGTCCCCAGGTGTCTCCACAGCTGTTTCTCTCAGATGTTGTCCCAGATGTTGTCCCCAGCACTGTGTCCCTTGTGCCACTCTGGCAGCACCTCCTGCCCCCCTGCTCTGTGCTGCCCTGAGCAGCAGCAGCCCTGCAGTTGGAATTTCCCTCTGCTCAGAAAGTTTCCCTTCCAGGCTGGAGCAGGTAGAAAATGTGACCCTGGAAGCACATGGCAACATTTGCCTCTGCCCACGCTGCCAAACACAGCTGAGCAGGGCCTGGCCTTGGAGCAAACCATGGTGTAAGCATGAAATGCTCAAAAAACCTTGAGACTTTTCAGATTTTTTAGTGGAAGGAATGAGAGGGTAATTAGTTCACAGAAAATACTTCTGTGAACAAAGCCAATCCAATTTCAGTTTTAAGGTGTGTATTCATGCTCAGCAGTAGATTATTTTTTTTCTCAAATGATGCAAAATGCCAGCTAGAAAAGTGTTTTCCATCTGGGTTGACAATAGGGGTTCTTGCATAAGCCACTGAAGCTTTCAAAAATTGCTTAAAAATAATTTCCTGCAAACTTTAAATTGATTGGGCTGAAGATAAATTTTTGAATCATTTTTGTTATGTTTAACTGTTGATATCAACATCTGGGTTGAGTTTCTAGGGCAGCAGCTAAAGGTGCTCACAAGTTAGGGTCTATATTACATGCTTTTATTTTAGTTGTGACAAATGCTCCAAATGAATGGAGGGACCTTTATTTTTAGGAAAAAAAATTCCTAATGCTAACTTAAAATCCTCACCTTGTCCAGCTTTTAATTTCCTGCTGTAGAATACCTGAGGCCAACTTTACATTTTTATTCTGTAGCTGGAGCATTTGTGTATTAGAAAGGTCAAGGATGCCAAATATTCAACTTTCTGGACATTTTTTGAAGATCATGGAACACTTCCAGCTTCTAAATAAACAGTTTTATTCCAAACATGCAGTTGTACATTGAATAAAGGTCACAGAATTTGTGACATTCCCATTCTCATATCTTTGTTACCATGAAAGGACCTGAAGGTTGCACATGAGAGTGCTCAGAGGTTGGCAACTAGAAATCAAACCCAGGTGAATAACCTGTGATCAACACTGGTTTTACTTTGGGTTTTTTGGGGTTTCTTGGGGTGTGTGAGCACGGGAAAAAATCTGATTAATAAATTTGGCTCTGATTTCCCAAAAATTCAGAGTTCTTCACTTTCTTTCTGAAAACACAGTGTAAGACTGTGAGCTCTCAGGCTTAATTGCACCTGAGAAGAATTTGGTGACTTTTTGAACATTCCTTGAAGCACATAAGATAAAAAGAATTCTGGTGGTGAGCAAATACTTTAAAGCCATATTTGGTGCCCTGTAAAAAACCCAAATTAAGATTTTCCTCTGTGCAGAAAAGTTTGATGGTAGCTGCTTCCTCATTCAGACGAAATTTTATTTTTATGGCAAAACTCCATCCTTTTGTAATGTATTTTCTAATGAGCACTGAGGGCTGTGTGTGGTGTGGCTGCTGCCACCCTGCTGACTGCACACAGGGGTGTGGGACAGCTCCTTGCTGGCCAGCTGCTTCCCAGCATTAATCCAATATGCAGATCTGAACCTTAATGAAGGGCTAATTAATGATCTGGCAGTGGCTGAGCCCGGCTGCACCTCCAGGCTCTCACTGTCACACTGGGTTTTACCTCCTGAGCTCCTGGCTCAGCTCAGTCACACCCTTGGTTCCAGCAGACCCAGAGGTGAAGGAGGAAAACATCAAATCCTTTAAATTCAGTTCAGTTCTGATGACCTGGAGGTGATTCATCCCTTCTCAGATAATGTGGATTTAGCTGAAGTGATTGAGGGGCTGAAGGCAAAACCCTCATCTCCTTGAACAAGAACTGCCCATAGAAACCAGCAAAGAATTTGATGATAACAACACTCTCAAAATTAAAAAACTCTGGCTGCTTTGGACTGCTCAGTGGAAGCAAAGCTGAAGGAAATCTGATTTCCCATGGCTTAAGATGGGTTTTCTGGGAATCTGGGATTCTCAGTAAGGCAGAGAAGAGGCTCACACACATTCTGGAATATCTGGGAGGGAACAGGTCGAGTGCCTGATCCTGTAACTGAGGTGACAGCAAAGCTCATATGAAATGCTGGCTTTTCCATGGATTCATAGTCTGGCAGAGTGCTAATAAGTAAATCAATCATCTCTTGGTTTTACAAAGCTGAGATCACTGCATGAGCAGTTCCATGTCTCATTTTATGTACCTGGATGAGAATGGAGCCTGGAAAGTGCTCTTAAAATTTTAATTACTTTTGTATTTGTAAAAGAGCACATGGATGAGACATGGTTTTGGAAGAAGCAGAGAATATTTAGAATTTTGTTTTGTTTTCCCAGGACATCTCTCTCATATGAATCACCCTCAGTCTGAAGTTAAGTAATACTGAAGATTTCTCCCCTGCATCACTCCTAGGTCATTTGTTTCTTTGTCTGTTTGTTTGATTTTCATCTCCCATTGATGGAACCTTGCACGAGCTCTCCAGGGTGGCTGCCCCAGCTCCCAGACTAACACAAACAACATTTGTCTCCCTCCCTTGTTTTCTTTGCCATTTTTTAATTTAAGCAGCCCCATCACACACAGGGCTGGGATTGAGCTGGTGATCACTCCCTGCCTCCTCCACATCCATTCTTTGTTTTCTTCTTCCCTTTCTGTGCTCCTGTAGCTTTGAACCCTGGGGTGACAGAACTGATCTCTGCAAGTTGCCACTTCTGGAAGAGTCCTTAAAAATGCTTTGTGTGACTAAAGAGAAATTCCTGCCATGAGCCCTGGATTACTTTTTTGTCAGCACAGAGCAGCAGGCTGAGTGTGGGATGCTGAAGTTGAGTGCCCTGGCTGTGCAGGAGGGAGTGAGGAGGGGCTGAAGAGGGATCCTTCCCATGGACACAGAATATTCCATGGCAGAGGGCAGGAAGGAATTTCACTCCACTTGAAACCATGGCTGTTTCTTTGAATCAAGTTGTGAAGTCACCCTTAGAGAGGAGGAGGAAAGAAGAAAGAAATAATCTGTGGGTTTCTTCCACCCACCTTGACCCCACAAACAGGGATTATTTTTTTTTGTGCTTTTAAAAACCAAAAACGAACAAAACAACATGAAGAACTTCTCAAACAATCTCCTCTACTAAAATAGCTCCTTTTTTGCTGTTATGCTTTGCTAGGGCTGAGATTAACTATGCAGCTGCCAAGCAACTGAGCAGCAGAGGTTTCAAATGTTCCACGTTATTTTCTCTATCACACCAAGGCAAAAGAACCATTTCACACCTTGGAGCGGTCCAGCTCCATCATTTGAGGATTAAGTGAAAGGTTAAATGATACAAGAAGCCACAGATGATGCAGAACAATCTCTTCTTCTGAATTCTTATTAACTCTTTGGAAATCTTGCCTTTTTGCCACAGATTGGCTCAAACTCTGAATTCCTGGCTCAGCCCTGCTGTGAGACTTTGTGGCTGTGTCCTGTTGAAGGTCTGCATCCCCCCAGCATCCAGCAGGATTCCTCTTCTCCCAGCCTTGCCTGCAATCTCAGCAGCTGAGAACAGACATTTAGGCCCTGGTAATTCCAGGCTGTATCAAGATGAACTCTGTACTTTCAATCTAATCTAATGTTTGATCTTGCTGACCCCAAATCAAAGCTATTTTCTGAAGCATTGCCATGGTGATGAACAACACCGGGTGTTGTCATTGCCAGGGCTTTCAGAGCTTTATTGAAATGCTTTTGAGCTGCAGAAAAAGATCTATGGGAGCTAATGGTACTTTATGTCAGAGATTGATTTACAATGGGCTGCTCTATAAAATATTTAATAGAATATCTAAAATTATATCAAGACAAGTTACCAGAAAATTAAAAATGCTGAAGTATATAGAGCTGCAGACATGGGCATTAGTGTGGGAGTACAACCAGGCCTCTCCTTCCAGAGCTTGGAAGATAAATATGTTTGCTGGCAAATTGAGTAATTGTTTCTGAAAATTGGCAGCTCCCTCGATGCTGGGCAAGCCTTCAGCATTACCTATTCCTAAGACACCTCTTTGTATTCAGAGTGCTTACTATTGTCAGGCTAATAGATATGTTTTTGATGAACACATTTTTCCATTTGAACTGTGAGAGCAGTAATCTTTAGTCATCCACAGACAAGATCATTTAAATTCGAGGCTCAGTGCAGCAAAATTGCTCAATTCAGAATCTGATATGCACATTGGCTTAATTATTTTTGAGTTTGGCTTTTTTTTTTATTGTAATGAATCTTATGTGATGTTTTAGTGAAGTTTATTTTACCTGTGTGACAAATTCATTTGTGAGTTTGTTTCTCCCCTTTTCAACCCTACTCTTTAAAAATACACAGGTTTGCTTTTATTGCTTTTTTCAGAGCATCCTTTGCAAGCATCACATTCTGTACATGCAACTGCATCTCTCCCAAAACCCAGCAATGGGTGTGGGATGTGAGATCCTGACCCTGCTGAGGATTCAGCAGAATCTTTCAGCATTACCAGGCAGTTCAGCCTCAGTGGGAATGAGAAGAACCAAACCCCATCCAATTCCCAGGTCAGGCCAGGCTCCCCCAGCTGCTCCTGAGAGGTGGGAGGTGATGAATCAGTGTCTGGGATTCAGGCTGCCAAAACAGCAGCCAGTGCTCTACCTTTCACCTTGCAGAGCATTAATTTGAACATATTCTGTCATTTCCTCTCAAACTTCATTAATGGCAATAGAAATGTTAAATTTGCATACATCAGTTACTGAGCAGTTATGTTAACCAGATTGTTAAGCTCATTAATACTGCTTGAAAGTGAGGCTAATTATATCCTGCTTCCCATTTGGGGCATTGTTTCTGTCTGAATTGTAATGTGACTAAATTATTATTTTGATTATGCTGATGAGTTAGTTCATTCTCATTTATCTCCTGATTCTTTTCCTTCAGAAACCTCTGAAATCTGCACAGATGCTGCAGTCTGAGCAGCCTCCCACTAAAATTCAAGCAATACAGCTCTGCTCTTCCCAGGACAGAGCTATTGGAAACTGGGAGAGGAAGAGAATGGGACATTCTCCATCCATAAGGATCTATTAGGTCATCATACTGGATTTCCTGAGTGAGTTTGGGCAAGTTATTACAAATCAATGCAAATTAGTTCAGCTCTGCATCCAAGCAGCCCAATAAATGGATTGGAGCAGCAGATTTGAACTTGCTTGTGCTAACAGTCACCCTTTTCCCTGCAGGCCCTCCCCAGGTCTGGAAAAATCCTCTTCCAAGGATCTTTGTTCTCCATTCCATGTGAAAATCCTCTTCCAGGGATCTTTGTTTTTCATTCCATGTGAAAAAACTCTTCCAAGGATCTTTGTTTTCCATTCTATGTGAAAAAACCTCTTCCAAGGATCTTTGTTTTCCATTCCATGTGAAAAAACCTCTTCCAAGGATCTTTGTTTTCCATTCCATGTGAAAAAACCTCTTCCAAGGATCTTTGTTTTCCATTCCATGTGAAAAAACCTCTTCCAAGGATCTTTGTTTTCCATTCCATGTGAAAATCCTCTTCCAGGGATCTTTGTTTTCCATTCCATGTGAAAGTCCTCTTCCAAGGATCTTTGTTTTCCATTCCTGTGTCATTTCCTGAGCCTGACGCTCTGCCCATCTGTAAAACGCTGAAGGAGGCACCTGACACATTCAGGGGCCATTTCCTAAATAATGGCAAAGATTGCACAAGTCCTTTGATGATTAACAAGAGCTCTCAGTGGAGGCTGGCAGAGCACTCCTGCCTGTCCTTGTTCTCTCCCTGGTGTCAGTGCAGCTCCAGGGGATCAGCAGGGAGCAGAGAATGAAACTCAGTGCCAGGACAGTCTCCAATCCAGCACACAGAGTTTGCCTTACCTGAAGAAGTGACACAACTTTTCCTTTCCCCATCCATGCACAAGGCTCACTAGCACTTGGTTTACTATGGAAAAATAAAATAAAGTGAAAGCAAAGCAATTAAGGAACAAATTGGGAATTATGGAGATGTGTCAGAGCCCTGGAGCTCACTTGGTCACTCGAGGGCTGTGGCTTTCCTGTTCTGGCTGTCCTGGGCTGGTGCCACTCTGCTTTTGCCACCTCTGGACATATCCCAGAACACCTGGATGTGGCACTCTGTGGGTGACAAGGTGGGATCAGGCACAGGTTGGGCTCTGGGAGGTTTTTTCTAACCTCAGTGATTCCATGATTTTGTAACACCAACAAAATTCTTCAGATACTGCTGAGCTTTGCCAGAGCTCTCTTGTTCCTGGCTGTGACATCCAGAGTAGCCACGAGCTACAGAAAAGTGCCACCAAAAAAAAAAAAAAAAAACAGTGCCACAGCCACCACAGCTGTGCTCCCACCCTGTGTCTGACCTGTGCATTTGTGCCATTGACTTCTCCATTCTCAGTGAACCATGAGGGCAAACCACCAGCCACGATAATATATTAATTAAACCAATAAATGGATTAAGCACTGCATTGCTTTATATGGAAAAAAAAAATAACAAAAACCTTCAGATTATCACAGAGTTTTTTGTGTGTTGGCTATCTTGAGCCCAGTCCTGCTGCCAGAGTAGTTGTAGCCAGGCATTCTGTGGTTGCAGGCTGTATCCTCCCCCAGGAAGACCCATTCCTATTCCTATTCCTATTCCTATTCCTATTCCTATTCCTATTCCTATTCCTATTCCTATTCCTATTCCTATTCCCATTCCCATTCCCATTCCCATTCCCATCCCCATTCCCACTCCCACTCCCATTCCCATTCCCATTCCCATTCCATTCCCATTCCCATTCCCATTCCCATCCCATTCCCATTCCCATTCCCATTCCCATCTCCATCCCCACTCCCATCTCCATCCCCACTCCCATTCCCACTCCCACTCCCATTCCCATTCCCATTCCCATTCCCATTCCCGTTCCCATTCCCATTCCCATTCCCGTTCCCATTCCCATTCCCATTCCCATCCCCATTCCCATCCCCATCCCCATTCCATTCCCATTCCCATTCCCATTCCATTCCCATTCCCACTCCCATCCCCATTCCCATTCCCATTCCATTCCCACTCCCATTCCCATTCCCATTCCCATTCCCATTCCCATTCCCATTCCCATTCCATTCCCATTCCCACTCCCATTCCCATCCCATTCCCATCCCATTCCCACTCCTTTGTTTTGCCCCTCACAGCTCCATGCAGCTGTGCTCCATCCCTGTGTCCCTTGGCAGGCTGGATAAATGCAGAGTAACTGAATTAAGGATGCTCTGGGGGGAGAAGCAGAGTCTGCAGCAGCCAGATGAGAGCACAACAAAGCAGAGCATCCTCTGCAGCTAAATGATCAGTTAGATGGCTCAAGGAATAACAGATTTCCTGGAAAAAAAGCAGTTTGGATAAACTCAGGGATGCCATGTGATGCTCAGGATCAGGACCCAGCTCGTTATAAAAAAGCAGAACAAGTGTTGTGCCTTGGTGCATGGCTTCATCTCTCTAACTGGGCAGTGACATCTAATGGAACTCTGATTTTCCCCCTCACTAACAATGCAAAATATTGAAACAGTGTGTAGCAGTGCTTTCAGAGGCTGTGCTGATCTTTTGTGTAGCTCGAGGCAGGGCTGGTTACCCTCGGTGAGTAAGAGCTCGTTCTGCCCATGCCATGCAGGTCAGAGGCTGCAGGGCTGCTGCAGGAGCATCTCCAGCTCTGTTTTAAGGAGCTCGTTCCTCCCAGGCTGTACAAACAGCTCTGCCACCCTGCCAGCAGTGTCCCTGAGTGTGGAGCCATCCTCCAGGAAAGCTTGGTGGGACTGCCCAGAGGTGTGGGCACGTCTTCCACCTTGGCATGGATTAACTCCTTTTCTTTTTAGGACTTTTATCTCTGTGTGTGGCACAGGATGGTGGGTCAGAGATTGAACAAGGCTCCATTTTGTTACTTAACTTCTCTCATAAAACTTCCTGATTCCCTGAGGCTTTTAGAGGGAGAAATGGCCTCTAACTTGTTTTTGGACAGAAAATAAAATGCCCACATTCTCTCAACGCTGCTTGAGGCATCGTTAAGGCATCTATAATTGGACTAATTTTAGTGGAAAGGAACCTACTTCAGTTCTGTCATTGCAGCAGGAGTTTTGAGATTGTTGTGATGCTGAAAAGGTTTTAAAAGTTGAGCACTGCAGCTGTTTCAGAATCTGGCTTTAAAAAACTGTAAATCCAAACTCATTCTGATGTTTATTGCACTGAACTACGTACTGAGCTAATTGAAAGCTTTTAGCTGTTCTGGTTGTCCATGCATTCCCCACTTCCTTGTTCAGAAGTCCCAAATTACATATAATGAAAAAAAATGAAAGCATTAAATGGTTGCTGCAAGTGCTTGGAGTGCAGTGTGCCATAACATCCACGTCACCAGCACAGGAAACAGCAAATGTTGTTGTCTGGAACATTTCCATTCATAAATGATTTGCTTTGAGAAGGAGCTTAAAGAAATCTCCACCCCTGCCATGGCAGGGACACTTCCACTGTCCCAGGTTGTTCCAAGCCCATCCAGCCTGGCCTTGGGCACTTCCAAGGATCAGGGGCAGCCAGAACTGCTCTGGGCACCCTGTGCCACCCCACCCTCTGAGTAAATCAAGAATTTTTTGTTTGTAATTAATTCCAGTCTGTCAGCTTGAAGCCATTCCTCTGTCACTCCCTGTCCTGTGAAAATCCTTCTCCAGCTCTCTTGAAGCCCCTTCAGGTACTGGAAAATAAAGTTCATCTACAAGACATGGGGAAGGATTTACACTTGTCTTTTACATGAAAAATTCTTTCATCTTTAGATACCACGAAACAAACAGAAAAAAAATTTCTTAGCATGTATTTGTGATTCTGGAAGGTTTCTGAAAGCTGCAAATTTACAGTTGAGGGCTGCAGATTCAGGAAAAAAAAAGCAAAAAGAAGTCTGAGAAAAATAACAGAAATTCCTCAGTGTTGGTGGTTAATATTGAAGCACCATAGAGAAAGGGGAGGCACAGCACGTTGTCCTTTCCAGTGCATCATTGCAAACTTTTAAGTGGCAGCATGGCTGAGGTAGAAATGTTATCAGGTTGGCACAGCCAGAGTAAATCAGGATGGTCTCTTGCCATTGCTCACAAACACCACTGCGAGCCTCACAGCTGCAATTTTTGGCTTTGCAGGAGCCCCCAGAGAGAGGACAATCATCTATTGTCCAAAAATCCCGCATTTTCTAACGAGAGCAGGGGAACCAGAGGCACGGATGTGGAATTGTGGCAGCGTGTCACAAACCAGAGCAGCCAGAGCACAAATCTGCTGCCCCAGGGAAGCAGGGCAGGAACAATTGGCATCATCCAAGACAATCAAAGCAGCACAAAGAATCACTGCTGATATAAGAGGTGCATTGGAAATGTCTTTCATTCATTCTCTCTGGCCATCAGCTGCTTAATTTTGTTTGGAGAGTGTAAATGGAGAATTGGGAGTTGTAAATATTCACATTTCAGAAGGCAGACTTTGGGAAATGGGGCCCTGGTGTGGATTGTGGCTGCTCCCATTCCCCCTGCTCCAGGTTCTGCTCCCAGTGAGGCTTCCAGCAGCCCTGAGCCCTCTGGGAATCTCTGACACATTTTGGGAGCAGTTTTTGGGCACTCCCAAGCATTTTTGTTATTGAAGTGGGCCAGTGTAACAAAGCACAGCTTGCCTTGGTTTTTATTATTTTTTTTTTCAGACTAGAAATCCCCTGCCAGTGTCTCACAGCGTGCCATCAAGAAAGCTTTCATTAGCATGTGCTTGACAGTAAGAGGTAATTGATTTGTAATTTGTCTTGGGTTTGTGGTTTGGTTTGGGTCTGGCTTTTAATGAGGAATTTCTCTAATTGCCATTTAATGTGCACTGATCCATCCAATGCTTATATTTTTCCACTTGATTGACTCTTCCCATAGTGGTGTGTGTTTAAAAGGAAGTTTTTTGTCAAAGCAAGATTTGTGGTGGGTCATAATCTTCCTCTCTTGAAAAAAAGCAATTATTCAGCCAAAATCTGTACACTCTGGTGATTATGTCTCTGTATCACTTCCTGCTGGGTATTAAACTGTATTATTTCTGCAGTCTGAACTGGGAATATGATTAATAACAGCTTCTGATACAGCAGATAGCAAATGAAGGCCGAGTAATAGTAATTTCTCATTTGAATCACAGCCAAATTGGCTGTTTTGCAGTACTTGTCTGTGGCAATTATTTGTTGTTCTGCTTCCTAATGCTGATTTCCTTCCAGAATTGATCAGCATGAATCTCAGGGAAACACTGGCACATTGCTGCTGCCTGTGAACACCTGTGGCCAGGTGGAGAAGGCAGAGCTGCTGCTCAGATCTGTCTGGATCCAGGCAGGACAGGGCTTTTTGGAGAGCCTGATCCTGGTCCTGGTCCTGGTACTGCTTCTGTTTCTGCTTCTGCTTCTGGTCCTGGTCCTGGATCTGGATCTTGTTCTGGATCTGGATCTGGATCTGGTTCTGGTCCTGGTCCTGTTCTGGTCCTGGTCCTGGATGTGGATCTGGTTCTGGATCTGGTTCTGGTTCTGGTCCTGGTCCTGTTCTGGTCCTGGTCCTGGTCCTGGATCTGGATCTGGATCTGGTTCTGGATCTGGTTCTGGTTCTGGTTCTGGTTCTGGTCCTGGTCCTGTTCTGGTCCTGGTCCTGTTCTGGTCCTGGTCCTGGATCTGGATCTGGTTCTGGATCTTGTTCTGGTTCTGGTTCTGGTCCTGGTCCTGTTCTGGTCCTGGTCCTGGTCCTGGATCTGGTTCTGGATCTGGTCCTGGATCTGGTTCTGGATCTGGTCCTGGTCCTGGTCCTGGTCCTGGTCCTGTCCTGTTCCTGGTCCTGGTCCTGGTCTTGGTCCTGGTCCTGGTTCTGGTTCTGGTTCTGGTTCTGGTGCTGGTTCTCGTGCTGGTCCTGGTCTTGGTTCTGTTTCTGGTTCTGGTCCTGGTCCCGATCCTGGTCCTGTCCTGGTGCTTGTCCTGGTCCTGGATCTGGTCCTGCTGTTCTGTTTCTGCTTCTGCTTATGATTCTGATTCTTATTCTGATTCTGATTCTGATTCTGATTCTGATCCTAGCCCTGGCCCTGGTCCTGGCCCTGGCCCTGGTCCTGGTTCTGGTCCTGGTCCTGTCTTGGATCTGGATCTGGTTCTGGTCCTGGTCCTGGTCCTGCTCCTGGTCCTGTCCTGCTCCTGCTCCAGCTGCTGCCCTGGCAGAGCAGTGTCCCCGTGCCCACACTGACCTCTCTGTGGTGATTTGGGCTGCTTGGGGTCAAGATCCTGTTCTCTTCCAGAGCTCAGTGTTCCCATTCTCTGAAGAAATTCCATAAAATCACTGAATTCTTCCAGTTGGAAGGAATTTAAAGCTCCTCTCATTCCATGCCATGGACAGGGACACCTTCCATGCCCCAGGCTGCTCCAAGTCCTGTCCTTGGGCTCTTCCAGGGATCCAGAGTTTAAGTACACAGAGAAATTAAAAGGGAGAAAAATAATTTAAAAAATAAAAAGTCACCTCCATTTTCTAATTTCTCCATCCAATTTCTCTAGCTGTGTTTTGTAGCTCCAGAAAATAAGATAAAAATCGTAAGGTTGGATTAAGTTGATAGAATGTCTACAAGAGAACCATTTGTTCATCTTTCTAAGTAAATTATAAATTGCTTTGTGCCAGTTTGTCTTCAAATGACCCTTGCAAATGTGTGGATCTTGTTTGTTTTCCACATTTTAATTGAAACTAGCTGGGTGTAAGACAGCAGAACGGAGGGTGCTTAAATTCTCATTAAAACAACATAAACAAAAACAACTTTCCCATGTGCAAGGACAAACGTGACTTCAAAACCCAGATAATTCCAGATTTTCTATGAATTATCAGCCACTGATTCTGAGTGTGGACCCAAAAGGAAAATGAAGCATGGCTTGTACATCTACAGGTATAAATGTATATTTATGTGTGTAAATATCTATAAATGCATCTATAACTCACGATGACTGGCAAGTTCTGAACAAGCTGCTGGTTTTGACTGTGAGCTACCAACTGCAGGATGTGGAAATTCCCATTTTGGCTGCTCAGAGCCCATGGAGGGCCAGCCAAAGGGGCTGTGATCGCCCAGCTTCCAGCACACTGGGCAAGGCGCTGCTGGATTCACAAAGGAAACAAAATGATGTTTGAAATCTATTCATTACAGCATTAACGTGAGCCTGCTAAGCAGTTTTTTGGGAACAATTACAACTTTTCAATCAGAAGAGGCTTTTTACCAGACTTTTCTCCCTTACAGAAATGACTCCTTGCTTTTAACACACTGATTATGCAGATGGCTTAATGACCTCGCATTCATTGCTGCTTCAATGGGGAGCTGTATTCTTAGTTAATTCACTCCTTGCCTTTATTTATAATATCAGATTGCTCCCAGTTCTTTGATGTGGTGGTTTTGATCATGCAGGGCTCTTGCTCACCATTTACAGAGCAGTCTTGATGTACTTATCTCTTCAGAAAAAGTAATATTAAACCTTGTGTTGCATGTCCTGCTCATTCCAGCTCCCAATAAAGCAGGGAAGGGGCAGTCCAGCAGTGATTTAATTTGCCAAACAGCAATATTTGTGTTTATGCCTCAGAAGTTATTTGCCTTTTCTGATCAGCAGTTAGTCAACAAATTGGTAGCAATTATCACATTAAAAGGAAAGCATTACTTCAGGATAGCTGAATAATTTTTCATTAAGGAGAACTTCCAAAGGGACAGCATTTAAGAAAACAAAACACAAAACTGTCACATAGCTCCAGCTCTCCCGGGGAATTCTGTTCCCTGGGCTAAACATCCTCCCTGCCAACTTTTCTGGTTTCATTATCTGATGTGATAAAGGCGTGGGGTCCCCTGCATGTTTTGTGATCCAGGATGAGAACTCCTGAGCAGCAGGTTTTGGTGGCTAAATAAGAAATCCTGCTCCTTTAGGAGCAGCAAGAGATGTTTCTGTCCTTGGTGTCACTGCAGTCCCATCCTGGTCTCAAGGCATCCACCAGAGCACAGCAAAGCCTTTCCTCCAGTTTTCCTGAAGAAAACCAAACCTGGGGAGCCCGGTGGGAAATCCAACACCTCTCCTCATATTGCTCTGCACATAATAATTGAGCTGGGCTTGAATATTTCTGCTACATTGAGCCTGTCAGTAATTTAACAGCTCTTAGGTTCTGCTAAGGAGCTGCTCGTAGGTCAAAAGATGATATTAAAAACCCACCCTGCCTGAGAAATAATGAGTTCCATTTTGAGGGAGAGCATTGATTTTCACTGTGCTTGTGCTATCACACAGAATTCAGATACCTGTTTGAAGATATTTTTTTTTGTTATTTGAACAAAAAAAAAATTAGTTTTTATTGAAATTTGTTATTTGGTCTTGGGTCCTTTGTTTTAAAGGACTATTGGCTCATTTATCATTTAACCCTTAAAAGAACAATATGCTTTTAGCTGACACAAATGAACAATACCAAAACAGAGAGGCCAAAGCCATGGGGCAAAACTTCCTGGAACTTTTTGGAGGTTTTCCTTTGGGGAATGAGCAGTGGTTGGGACTAATTCCCATCCAACCAACTGGAGGCTGGATAAAACAATAGAAAATCTTCTTGCTAAGAGAGCAGGGTGGGGGCAAATGTTCCCTTGTCTCATTTCTGTGTTTGCCTCTGGAAACAGCTGAGCATGGGAGGTGCAGCTGCTGGAGCTTTTTCTGTCATCCAGCAAAGGAAATATTTTAATACAAGAGACAAAACCCTTTAGAAGAAGTCACAGTGTTGTGTCAGCTCCAGGTGAAGCTGCAAAATAAACAAGCACAGAAGGCAAAAATCAAATCCAAACCAAGTTAGGGGAATATGAAATGAGAAAAGAAAGCAATGAACTGAAACTCGGAGAACATCATGTTTTTTCTGCTTGGTGAATTGGTTTTTAAATAGAATATTTGGTCATTTATGTGTGCCCTGTCTGATTCCATGTATGCCTGGTTTAATTTCAATTTTCTACATGTTTATTACCCACTCATAGAAATTCTGAAAAAGAAAGAAATGCAATCTTTTATCTCTTGATAAAAACCTACTGTTCTATGATGATTTGCTCATTTCCCATGTCATTCCCATTTTTCCAGCTTATTATTTAAGACAGGATTTAGTATTTATTATCTTTGTAATCGAATTTATGACATGTCTGGTTTCTATTTTAAAGAACAAAAGAACAAAAGAATCCATGGCTTTTGGGCAATAACAATGGGATAGACTTATCAAATCAGATCTCCCACAATAAAGCTGAATTCCATGAATCACTGATGGAAACAACTCTTGCACTGTTATTACACCCACAAGTCCACTCGTTCTCACTGTGATATAATTTCAGTTTCAACTTCTCTTGCTTAGTTAAAAGCAAAATCCCAGAGTTTTTTGATCTAACTGCAGGTAGCAGAAGAGAACAATTGCTCATTAGTAAGAGCTTTTTACCACTGAAATATGCAACTGTCCCTTTGTCTACAAATACAATTCCTGATTTAACATCCTCAGTGCACATTTTTCTGCTGCTTCTCCTTTTAATCAAAGGAAGATTTGATTTGATTTCACCAAGAATCCCCTATGGGGTCATGCTGCCTGACTGCATTTACCTGAGCTGGTTTAAAATGTTTATTCTGGACTCTCCAAAGTGGATTTGCCAAGAAGAAGTTGCTCAGAGCTCCTCCTGGGCACACATCTGCATTTTTTTGGGAGTAGGAATGACAGCAACAGGAGCCACACAGCTGCAGGTTTATTTATGGAATGGCAGGTTTGTGTACACATGGATGATTGATTTTTAATTTTTAGACTCCTTCCAGCATTAAACAGTGAAGCAAATAGTGCTAAGGGAATTATTTATCTGCTGAGTTTTGTTTGAGGAGTGCAGAGGAGAAGGATGAGAGATCTAGGGAGAGGCAGAACCCAAAAACCTCAGCAGCACCTCCCAGCCCTGGGGCTGGTGGCACTGTGGTGTCTCCCTAAGCTTAAACAAACCTGAGAGGAAAATTGATTTTAGACAATTGTAGCTGATTCTGCTTTGAAAAAAACAGATCTGTTTTGGTGTTCACTGATGGGCGCTCTGTCCATTTCTGCTGTTCCCTTCCCCTGGAGCTGAATGTTCAGGTCACAGCACAATGCAGGATTGGTATTTTCCCTTGATTTGTGCTTTTAAATAGCTCCTGCTTTCACTGAGACAGGCAGTTGTCCTTCAGAAGAAATAGATGGTCTGTTACATAAACATCAGAGATCATGCAGTTCACTTGGTGATGACAACAATCAAGTGCTTGGTTTAATTTTTATACATCAAGTTGGATATGCAAGCACATTAATTACTTTCTTAGAGATAAATTTTTTTCATGCCTCATATTTGGTCCTGCCTCCTTTCTGTTTTGTTTTGCCAAAAGTTTTGGATTCCCCAAGCCTGCCTCAGTCCCTTTCATGCAGAGAAATTTGAAAATGAAAGATGACATTTATTTACTGTCCCTGTACCATTTCAAAACCTGAAATTACGAGTCCTTGGTTTTGATTTAGACCTTTCCAAGTACATGCTGTACAATTTTGAGATTACTAAAGGCAGATCTCTTCACAAGTAACACATAATTGACTGCACATAGAGGCAATAAAAGCCTGCAAGTACAAGGTCTGGTGTTTTGCCCAAGTGAAAGAAAAGCTCAGAGTCGTTTTGAGACACAAGTGTTTTGTGAAGAGGTGCTTTGGTCTTGAAGGCTGAAGACAGGAGTAAGGTGTAGGCTTTGTGAAATCAGACAGGAACAAGGACCAAGCCTGTCCTAATTAGCTGCAGACTCTTGATTTCACACTCCTTGTCTCCTGATTGGCACCAGAGATTTCCCTCTCAGCCCTGATCCTCTCCCCATCTCAGACATCACCTCAGCACCCAGGGCTGTCTGCACAGCTGGCCAGGCTCTGTCCCCCTCCCAGCCTGCTCTGCCTCTTTTTTCACTGATGTTTCCTTAGAGGTGTTCACCCTGGGGTGAGGAAAATCTGCACTGCACTGCCAGGAGCAGCTCGTGTGTGTTAACATTCCATGGGATCATGGAATGGTTGGGGCTGGGAGGGACCTTAAATCCCACCCAGTGTCACCCTGCCATGGCAGGGACACCTCCCACTGTCCCAGGCAGCTCCAAACGCTGTCCTTGGACACTCCAGGGATCCAGGGGCAGCCACAGCTGCTCTGGGAATCTGTCCCATTCCCAGGGAATAATTCCTGCCCAATATCCCATCTAACCCTCCTCTCTGTCAGCCCCAGGTCTCCCAGGGTTTGGGCAGCCTTTGATCAGATTTTCTCTGGTGTTCAGAGGTGATGGCATAGCTGGAGGGATAGAGGTGCCTCTGCCTGACCCTTTCCATCACTTCAGAAAAAAACAATTTTTTTAGTCTCCTATCAATTTTGGGAAGGTCAAGGTCTACAATTGGACAGAAATCCACTGTCTTTCACTGAGGTAAAGATGAAAAGACTCCTTAGTCCTCAAACAAGTTACTTTTTAAAAAATCATTCTCCTTCTCTGCTTTTTCCTGAATGCAGAATTTTGTGTGACCCCTCACCTTGACAAAACCAGCAGTTAGGTAAAAACCTTTTAACCTTTAGGCAACAAACCTTCCTGCCCTGCTCTGTTAAGGAACCCCTGATGGACTGGGGGATAAAAGGCTCCCAGGCAGGAAAAGTGATTCCAGTGATCCTCCAGCACCTTTCCATGAGGTTATAGTGGAATGGCCCCTCTGGGAGAGGTTATTCCTGTGGTACAGCTTTGGGGAGAGGGTGGGATTGATGGGGAGAGGGTGAGATTGATGGGGAGGGTGGGATTGATGGAAGGAGGGTGGGATTGGTGGAGAGGATGGGATTAATGGGGAGAGGATGGGATTGATGGGGAGGGTGGGATTAATGGGGAGAGGGTGGGGTTGGTGGAGGGAGGGTGGGACTGATGGAAGGAGGGTGGGATTGCATGGAGAGAGGATGGGATTGATGGAGAGGTGGGACTGATGGGGAGAGGGTGGGATTGATGGGGAGAGGATGGGACTGATGGGGAGAGGGTGGGATTGACGGGCAGGGTGGGATTGATGGAGAGGATGGGATTGATGGGGAGAGGGTGGGATTGAATGGAGAGGGTGGGACTGATGGGGAGAGGGTGGGATTAATGGGGAGAGGGTGGGATTGATGGACAGAGGATGGGATTAATGGGGAGAGGGTGGGGCTGATGGGGAGAAGATGGGATTGATGGAGAGGGTGGGATTGATGGAGGGAGGGTGGGATTGAAGGAGAGAGGGTAGGATTGATGGGGAGAGGATGGGATTGGTGGAGGGAGGATGGGATTGGTGGAGAGGATGGGATTGATGGGGAGAGGGTGGGATTGATGAACAGAGGATGGGATTGATGGAGGGAATGATAGAAGGAGGGTGGGATTGCATGGAGAGAGGATGGGATTGATGGAGGGGATGGGATTGATGGAGAGAGGGTGGTGGGATTCATGGGGAGAGGGTGGGATTGCATAGAGAGGATGGGATTGATGGAAGGAGGATGGGATTGATGGAGAGGATGGGATTTCATGGAGAGGATGGCATGTGCAGCAGCACAATTCTGCTGTTGCTCTCTCTCACCTGCACTTTCTTGTCCCTCTGTGGATATCTAAGCCTAAAGAAGTGTTCATTCCTCAGGATGTCTCTAGGTTTGTACTTAGATGTTAATTCATACCTAATTACTGAGTTTAAATAGCTGGGAGTGCTCCTGATCCTCTGTGTGTGTTTATGTCACAAACCCACAAATTTTCATGCTGTTAATTTAAATTACACTCACTTTTTGCATCGATAAATAGCTGTTTATGCCATTTCTGTGTTCATACAGAGCAGTCCCACATCCATCAGGTTTGGCCTCTGGCTTTGTGGTTCAATTGCAGCTGGATTAACCCCAATGTTCACCCTGACAATTGCAGCAATCAGATCTCTTGTGCTGGGAGTGTTGTGCTGCCCGTGTTCCCCTTGCAGTGAACAAGGGCTGCTCTCTGTGCTTTAATTTCCTTTTAAAATGCCCATTCTTGGCCTTGAACCAGCAACAGGCACAGAACAAATCCGAGCTGCAGCAGTGAGGCTTGGAGGTGGATTCTGGCTGTTTGTAGCTAATGGAGACATTTGGAGCTGTAGAATTTGGGTTTGCAGATTTTCTGAGTAAATCTCACTCCAGCAGGGATTTTGTTTGTCATCACAAGGGATGGACAATCTTAAATAAAAGCTGTGTGGTTTTTTCATACACAAATAAGTGAAAAAACATAAAACAAGCCAAAAGAAGCTTGGAAATCACTAAGTGCTTAGGGCAGGGCCTTAACTGTGGGATTGTGAAGATGTCAGATTATTTATTTTGCCAGATAATAAATTTGCCTCCATCACCATCCCAGAACAAGGGGGTTTGTCCTGTTCTCGTGCAGAGCACGTGGATCTACATTCCATGAGTGTTTTCAGAATGATGGAATATTGTACAAATTTATCTTAACTCTCTGAAATCAGTTCAAGTTTTCTGATAAAATGCCAGCTCCTGCCCCACTGGCCACACCAAATTTCCATGTTCCAGTGTGATGGTTTCTGTTTCAGAGGCATTTCTGACTTGCCTGTGATATCCAACCCTGTCACACCAGGCAGGTTTAGGGCTGCTCTCTGTAGTGGGATGGAAAATGTGCCTTTTGTTCAAATCAACACCAGGAGCAAGGCCTGTGTTGGGCCAGGCCCAATGTTTTTAGGCTGAGTCTAACAGGTTTGTATTTGTGAGTGATGAATGAACAGAGCCCTGCGCTGCAATTTGAAATCCTTTTGAAATCTCTAATGACTGTGATGAAGAACAAAAAGATGTTTCTTTCCCAAGTGGATTTAAAGCATCAAAAGCTGTGTTTTTCTCTTTGGAGTGAGTCTGGCTGAGGTTGTTTCCATCATCAGTGAGGGCTGGCTGGAGCTGTGACCCCCCTGCCAGCCTGGCAAAGGACACAGGGCAGCACCACTGCCAGGGGTCACCTGTGGCTCTGGCCTTAAAAATCTGCTTTATCTTCCTTCCTCAATGCCTCTGCCCACTTAATGTGCATTTTGAACTGAAAATCCAGCCTGTGTTTGTATCTTCTAAACCTTAACCTCCAGAACTGAGCAGAACAGCACATCTGAAAGCTCTCCACAGAGATATTTACGGACAGGAATTTGTTTGAGTCTTTGCAGTGCTCTTTGAAAGCTCTTTCCTCCCTCTGCCTTCCACCTGAGAGAGGATTGATGGAGGGCTCTGTGTCACAGCTGTGATTGAAGAGCTGGGTTTGTGCCTGTGCTGGGAGCTGATCTGCAGGGAGTTTTGTGGGGCTCAGCTCAGCCCTGGCAGGGGCTGTGGGGCTGTTCCACGAGCTGGGTGAGCCCCTGCCCTGTGTCCTGCAGCTGAGTGCTGCCCAAATCCCTTGTTTAGCAGGGATAGGATGGAATGGTTAGGTTGGAAGGAGTCTTACAGATGATCTCATCTCACTTTCCACTGTCCCAGGTGTCCAGCTGGGCACTGCCAGGATCCATGGGCAGCCACAGCTGCTCTGGGAATTCCATTCCAGGGAACAATTCCTCCCCAGTATCCCTCCTCTGTTTCAGTCTGAAGCCTTGAATCACCCCACAGGGCTGGGTTTTGCCCCTGGGTGTGGGGCAGGGAGCAGTGGAGCAGCTGCTGTGCCCTGCTGGGTCTCAGTGTCCCTCGTGCTGTCCCAGGTGGAGCTGGCAAACACCAAAGGGGCTCCCAGTGTCCCTGGTTATGCTCCATTCCTTTGTGGATTCCTCACACATCTTAACTCTTTGAAATCCTGGTTGAAGTTTCCTGATAAAATGCCAACTCCTGCCCCACTGACCACACCAATTTCCACATTCCAGTGTGATGGTTTCTTGTCCCTCTGTGGATATCTAAGCCTGAAGAAATGTTCATTCCTCAGGGTGTCTCTAGGTTTGTGCCTGAATGTTAATTCATACCTAATTACTGGGTTTAAATAGCTTGAAACACTAATTTTAAAGAAATTAGGATTTTAGTTAAAAGAAACTGGGCTTGAGATAGTTACCTGAAATAATTAAATAATTGATTGCCTGTCAATTTATGTTTGCTCAGCTGTGCTTGCAATGGGAAGGGATGAATCTAGTAGGTTTGTATTTAAAACTCTCAATTTCGTTCTTAATATCTCAGTGAAATATGAGCAGGGAGTGCTCCTGGTCCCAAACCTCAGTGGTTCAGGTGCAGCCACCAAACAGCAAACCCTGCTCCCACCTCAGCCAACAGACACAACTCATTGCAGGGGGATGGAATGAAGCTGGTTCTACTAATGGCCCAAATAATGACCTGGTTTGGCTGCAGAGTTCTGTGCCTGGGCTCAGCTATTTGCCCATTAATGAAATGCTGTCAATTATAAAATATTTAGACATTTATTGATGGGAAAATTGCCTGCACGGTGCTGAATTTAATGTGAAAGAAACAAATCTGCCTCTAATTTGCAGAATCTGCTGTGTTGAGTTGACTTAGCTGGATAACTCATGTTCCTGTGAATTCAAATATTTGTCTTAAATATATGAGGATTTCCTGACACATCTTTGAGCAAATGGTAATCCTACTGTGTCTGTGAACTTCTTGATTTTCCTGCAGAAAAACTGACTCAATAAATCCATAGTAATGATACCTTTAGATGAAAAAGATATAATTTCATCCTGCCATTTCTTACACCATCTGGGCAAACTGCACATATCCAGCACATCCTCAAGGGAGAAACAATTCTTATTAAGAGCAGGTTATTTGCTGGTTTACAAGTGACAGCTGTGGAAGTGGTGGCATGTCCCTGCAGTCCTGCCCAGGGGCAGATTCCCAGCTGGAAATGCTGCTCTGCTTCCCAGCAGGTGAGAGGGGCCCTGCCTGGGCTGCTGTGCTGGGAAATGGGGCTGGGCTGGGCTCTGCCCCCGGGTTTGTGTCCCTTGGGTGAGTCCTGGCTGCAGTTCTGTCCCTGAGAACACCCTGGGCACACTGCCAGGGCTGCCCCCTCATCAGCTTTTCCTTTTCCTTTTTTCCTTTTCTCCTTTTCCTTTTCTCCTTTTCCTTTTCTCCTTTTCCTTTTCCTCTTCTCCTTTTCCTTTTCTCCTTTTCCTTTCCCATTTTCCTTTCCTTTCCCATTTTCCTTTCCTTTCCCATTTTCCCTTTCCCATTTTCCCTTTCCCATTTTCCCTTTCCCATTTTCCCTTTCCCATTTTCCCTTTCCCATTTTCCCTTTCCCATTTTCCCTTTCCCATTTTCCCTTTCCCATTTTCCCTTTCCCATTTTCCCTTTCCCATTTTCCATTTTCCCTTTCCCATTTTCCTTTCCCATTTTCCTTTCCCATTTTCCTTTCCCATTTTCCTTTCCCATTTTCCTTTCCCATTTTCCTTTCCCATTTTCCTTTCCCATTTTCCTTTCCCATTTTCCCTTTCCCATTTTCCCTTTCCCATTTTCCCTTTCCCATTTTCCCTTTCCCATTTTCCTTTCCCATTTTCCTTTCCCATTTTCCTTTCCCATTTTCCTTTCCCATTTTCCTTTCCCATTTTCCTTTCCCATTTTCCTTTCCCATTTTCCTTTCCCATTTTCCTTTCCCATTTTCCTTTCCCATTTTCCTTTCCCATTTTCCTTTCCCATTTTCCTTTCCCCTTTTCTTTTCCCATTTTCCTTTCCCATTTTCCCTTTCCTTTCCCCCTGGCTCTGTAGTTGTGAGCATTCACTCCCTGACTCCTGCTGTGGGGTTCATTCCCATTCCCATGGCCATTCCCTCTTTCCCTGCCCATCAGGGACAGGCTTGTTGTGATCCTGCACCAAGAATTCCAAAGCAGGGCTGAGAGCTGAGACTTGAACCTGGGGCTGAACAAACCCACTCCCCAACCCCTGGAATGTGGGGAGAGCCTGGGGCCAGAAGGGGTGAGAGATCTTTGGGGGGTTTTGGGTTCTCTTTCTGTTGTGTTTGCACATGGGACTGAAAATCTGGATTTTTTTCCCTCTTTTTTTGTGGAGCTCTGTGGGCAGAGTGTGGAATTCCAGGCCAGGAGCAGCCTGAGGAGTGGGAGATGTCCCTGCCCATGGCAAAGGTGCCTTCCAACCCAAAGCATTCCATGATCCTCTGAATTAAGAGGCTTTTGCCCAGTGTTAGACTCAGTTTCTGGCTCTGTGAGCCCCCAGGTTTGATGGGGTGTGATGCTCTGACAGAAGCAAACGTGATCCTCAGTGATCTCTCCAGATTTTATTCAGCACAGTATGTTTTGCTTAAAGGCAAAGCTCTGTATGAATCAGTCCTGTTCAAATTGCTTTTAAAAGAGGAAAAAGTAGGACATCAGAGAAATAAGTAGGACATCAGGTGCAACAAGAGCTAAATACACAATAATAACCTGAGGCAGAAGATCGTGGCAAACCATGCTCCAGAGTGTAGAGATACAGAACACTGAAAAAAAGCAGATTTTTTACAACAGGCAGGCACAGTCCTTGCACAGCACAAAAGTTGTGTGGTTCCCCTTGCTGATCCCACATCAGCTGCTGCAAAGTGTGACAGGCTGGGCTAACAGGACACAGCTTGAGCTGGGCTGGGTGGCACACACAGAAAGCTGAAAGCAGTTGGCTTTGCCAGCCAGTGGGGTTTTCTTTGGTCTCTTCTTGGAACAGGGAGAATTTCCATTTGTGCCTGTCCTGCTCCACTGTGACCTTGGTTTTGCTCTTTTTTATTTTATTTTATTTTTTAATTTAGCCTTTCTAAAATGAAGGGTTATAGGGTTAGGTAAGTGTTGGAGCAGAGGGAAGTCTGGAGGATGTGATTATGAGAGGAAGTGAGAACTCAATTAGGGAATTTGGGTGTGATCAGAGGGCAGGAGAAATAAGGAAATGAGTTTGGTTTGTGGTGGGGCAGGAGCACAGGGAGAGGTTCTGGGTGCCAGGGAAATGATACAGCCCATGGGATTGGGAAATGGGGCTGCTCCCTGAGCACCAAACACAGCTCAGGATGTGCAGAGTGGGAAATGGGGTGGGTCTGGAGCTGCTGAAACACCAGCACCAGTGTGGGGCAGAACTGGGGACACAGGGGAGTCCCAGAAAAAAACAACAATAGTAATAATAGTAATAATAATTTAAAAAAAATAATAATAGCAACCCAACAACTCCACCCAAAATAAGGAGGTGGGGGGAATAAAAGAGATTTAAGTCAAATGAGAGCTCTGAGGCAGCTCAGAGGCAGCTCAGAGGGTTTGGGGAAGCCTCCCCTCCTGAAGC
Organism: Catharus ustulatus; assembly: GCF_009819885.2. NCBI lineage: Eukaryota > Metazoa > Chordata > Aves > Passeriformes > Turdidae > Catharus > Catharus ustulatus. The sequence goes on along the minus strand of NC_046237.1, from coordinate 2,532,959 downwards.
AAGGCAGCAGGAAGGTGCTGAGCAGCCTCTGGGGTGGCTCAGGGGTTCTCAGCCTGCACTACCCTGTGAGCTGCAGGGGCTGCAGCAGCTCTGGGGCTCCCCTGCTCCAGCCCCTGAGTGCAGGGTAAAGCTGCAGCAAGCACAGACTGCCCAGGACATTCATTCCTCAATGGATAAAGTCCTCTCTGCCACACACCTCTGGTTTCTTCCAGCTGCTGAACTTACAGGTGGACATTTCCAAGGAATCCCTGCAGCTTTTACAGAGCTGCATTCAATGTATTTTGCATTTTAGCTCTTTCTGATGTTCAGATCCATGGATCTGAAATCTCATCAGAGGATTTATCAAAAGGAGACTTCTGTGAGTTTTTATAAACATAGCAATTACTACATTGATCAGGACATTCCAGCTTTAAAAAAATAATTAGAAATTCAAGGATATAATACTCTTATATCACAATAAATAATGTAAAAGCTTTCACATGAGTCAATCCTATCAGGCAGCTGTTGAAGCCACACTGTCACTGATACCATAGTGAAAACTGATTTCAGTGCAAGAGAAATGTTTGCTTTCACCCTTTGAAAATTGTACTCAGGCTGCTTTGTGGCAAGCAGCAAAATTATCAATCTATTCTTTCATTAAAAGGTGGAGGCATGGGTGCAGAGCAATGGTTCTACACCTGTTGGTGTTTGGAAAAACAGCTTTCCACAGAGGTTATGAATGAAACCTTTCAGAAAACACCGACCTGTTGGCATGGCACAGAGATAAAGCAACAGGCACAGACAAATGCTAGAGGGAATATTTGCTCAGTCTCTAGAAGGTGGCATTCCCTTTCAGGATTCACTTTCCCCAGTGCATTTTTGAAGCTGTTTTGTAAGTAAGCCACTCTGGATTTCCTTCCATCACAACTATTTAAAAAACTTTGAATAATTCAGTTGAAAGCTGGTTTTCACTCTAAAAAGTAGGAAACAAGGCATCATGTAGCAGGCTTTTGTCTTTCCTGCACCCTTCCTTCAGGCACTGCGTTTAAAGTGAGCTGCTCTTTATCTCCAGATAGACATAAATATATTTCTATTTATACACCTATGGCACGGTTTTTCCCACCCAGAGCCGGGTGTTTACAGCATGCACTGTCCCACACTCATGCCATAGCAGCAACAGACGATTTCTTTGAAAGTCTTCCTCATCTCCAGGCTCCTGAAGGCGTAAATGAGCGGGTCGATGACGGAGTTGCACATGATCAGCACCAGGTAGGTGTTGAAGTGCGCGGTGTAGCAGATGCAGTAGGGGTTCATGGGGCAGGAGATGATGAGGATGAGGTGGAGGAAGAAAGGCGCCCAGCAGACGATGAAGACCCCCAGGAGGATGGTGATGGTGACAGCCCCCTTCATGCAGGTGCGCTGGGGGGGCACGCCCTCGACGGGCAGCGCCGCGATGCGCTTGACGTGCAGGCGGGCAAACAGGAACATGTGCACGTACAGCGAGGCCATGAGCAGCAGCATGGTGAAGAACATGGTGATGAGACACACAATGACAGTTTTGCTCTCCGAGTAGGCAATGAAAATGATGCCACAGATGATGCAAGCCACCCAAATGAGCACAATGAGGGTCAGGGCTTTCTTCACCGTCATGATGCTGTGGTAACGGAGGGCATAGAAAATAGTGATGTACCTGTCGATGGCTATGGCCAGGAGGTTGCAAATGGAGGCCACCAGAGAAATGCAAATCATTGAGTCAAACACATTGTCCATGTGCTGGATGAAGCGGTCGTCGATGACCAGGTAGCCGTTGCTGAGGATGGCGATCATGACGGTCTCCAGCGCGTTGGACATGCTCACCAACATATCTGCCACAGCCAGGCTGCACAGGAAGAAATACATGGGGGAGTGCAGGTTGCCGTTCTTCAGCACTGCCAGGATGACAAGGATGTTCTCCAGCAGGCTGATGATCCCCAGGGTCAGGAAGACCTCGGCTTTGATGAAGACCTGCTCGCAAAACCCGTCGCCGCTGCGGTTGTTGGGGACGGAGTCGTTGAAGTCGTCGGTGGCGTTGAGCAGCACGGGCTGAAAGGAGAATGCAAAGTGTGTGGTGTTCATTGCCAACAAAGGAGCTGAGCTCACCTGTGCTTGTGCACCTGAGAGAGCACAGGTTGAAAAGAGAAAGGAAAAAAAAGAGAAAGGAAAACGAGTCCTTCCGAGCTGCTGCTGTGCTTGGTGGAACCAAGCAGGACTTTGGTCACTTTTACAAGTGCAAACATCAAACAACCTGCATTCACAGTGAGTTTTATGCCAGGCTGGCATGCAATTCTTTCCTTTAGAAGAAAGTCAGCTCCAAAGCCTGCGGGCAGCAAGCAGTTTTCTCTGCAGGGAGGAATCGGCAGCAGGACATGGCTGGGCTCAGCTCTCCTGGTGATGAAGAGCAGGGAGCTCTCCCGTCTGCCAGGGCAGCTCGGTCACAGCACGCTGCAGCTCAGCCAAGCATCTGCTGCTATTTCAGTGGCAAGAAAGGAGACGAGAACTAAGGGATTTATAGATGCAAGAAAGAAAAAACCAACTCCTACCTCACCCTGCGAGCAGAGCATTGGCCATTGGAGAGCGAGCACCTTAGTGAGTGACAGCTGGAGCACCTGGAGCCGCATCCCGGCACATCCCAAACTTGTGGCGCCCTCTGCAGATACCGGGCACGCCGGATCCGCCGGGAAATCCAGCTGCAAAACGGGCTTTTCACCCGCTAAAACTTTCTGCCCGCTCCGGACCTGCCCTGCGAGGTTTTGGGTTGGGCAGGATGCTCGAACACGCTCCGTGCAGCTTTGAGAAGCCACCAGGACTGGTTTTAACTGGGGTTGTACCCGTGGAACATCGGCAGGACTGAGATTTTCATTTATCACACACGAGCAGGCAAGCATAAGGTAGATTTTCCTTGCACTTCTTTCCTCCTGTATTTCTGTGGTGCGATTTTCTTAGTTTGATCTTTAAAAAGCACTTGCTGGTGTCTGAACTCTCCCCACCTCATATTTTTGCAGAAAGACTTTGGAATCAAGTGCAATGCCACTTATATTAATGTTTGAGGCTCCTGTTGCAGGTTTGTGAGCTTAAAAAAGTCACAAATCTCTCCCATTTGCATTCTGAGCCTGCAGAATTATTGTCTTGCACCCATAATTCAATACCAACAGGCAACACTTCTCAGTTTTAACCTCCAGGTGACAATTTTACAAGGACAGCATTCAGTGCAGAAGTTTTAAGTGAATGAATAGCTGGGGATTTGCCCACCAAGTTGCACAGGCAATGTTTTAAAGATCTTGTTTTCTCCCCTAAATTTTCAGTGATGTCTAGGAGCAGATATTAAACCAGCAAGCTGTCAGTCCCGTGGTGGGGAGCAGATGTTCCCTCCATCTGCAGCAACCTCTGCTTTGTGCAGAAGCCCCAGCAGTTCCTGCCAGCTTTGTGGGGCCCATGAGTGCACCCAGGCTGTGATTTCTGGGCACAAAATGCCCTTGGCAATGTTGTTTGTCCAGGTGAGCAGGAGCCCATCTTGCAAGGCTCCCTGGCAGCCTGAGGCTGTGTCCAGGGTGAGGACAGGACCCAAAGGCAAAGCACCTTCTTGGGCTGGGCTCTGCATTTCCTGCTGTTTTCAGCACCCACAATTAAAGCTGTTCCCAGGAGAGCTGGGCCCTTCCCATCCCAGCAGTGTCTGTGTTTGTCCTGGCAGTGCTCACTCCAGAATGCTCCATCCCTCTGTGCCACGCTGCTCCCAAAGCCAAGCAGAATTCCTCACCTCTCAGCTGGCATGGGGAGTCATTCAGTGTGTGCATCATGGATTTCTGAGTGTGTGTGACAGCAGGACAAGCCTCCATTTGCACTGAGGTGCAATTTCAAGTGGAAATGGAAAGTTGTACACCCAAGTGGATTAATGGCACTATCAGCTTTGCCATTAAGTACTAAAAATAGTGGGCTAGAGCCTCCTGTGTGATAGAAAACTCTGTGGCCTGTGCTGAGAGGGGAAGAAGCTGTGTCTGCACAAAAGACAGCAACATGTGAGCCCTTATTTTCCAAAGGATTTCTTTGTTCAGAACTGGAAAACCTCCTCGGTCTGAAAAGACACAAAATATTTTGTATTCTCCTTATTCTCTGAAGGATTTCTCTGCTCAGCACTGGAAAACCTCCATGGTCTAAAATGTCATAGAATATTTTATATTCTGTAAGCTCCTGCTTCATGTCCAGGGGTGCAGGGATTGATTATTGCAGGGCAGAGCAGGCAGGATGCTCTCACCTCCACCCCAGAGTGCTACAGAGGATTTGTGTCCTGGCAATGCTGCTCTGCACCTGAGCAGTGGAAAATTCCCCAAAATTTCACACATTCCTGTCCTCAGTCTGCTGGGCAGTGGAGTGCACTCATCTTGGAGAGGAGGGCAGAGTAAGGGCAGAGCACTGCTCCAATCCCTGGTGTAGAAAATGAAAGAATGGCTTGGTTTGTGTCCCCTGCTGGCTGTGCTCTCATGCCACGTTTTAATCCAACAGCACCGGGGCCAGAGGCCAGGGGAGATGAGTTCTAGGGAGGAAAAACATCCCTTGCACCATTGTTCGTTCCCTCTGTGTTTCCCCCATCAAGAATATTGTATCTCCTTCCCATGTTTTATTCTTTTGGTCTCCAGGCCACAATCCCTGACCTGTTTTGTTCCCTGCAGATGGAGAGGAAATGTGAATTTCAAACCCCTGGCGTGACTCAGGCTCTCCCAGCTGTGCTGATCAGACAGGTGGTAAAGAAATCTCTGTGGGACTGGCCACGAGAATCGCCCTCTTCTGAGCATTTCTGAGGATTGGGAGGAGCTCTCAGATCCCCAGGAGTTTACAGAGACAAGGGGTGATTTTTATGCTTGTTCTGCTTGACCCCCTAGGCTGATTCTGAGTGCAGAAGAGCTTTTCATCCTCCAGAGTGATTTACTGGGGAGGTTCTGGAGAGGGGCTTCAGGGTCTCACTGAGCTGAGGAACACAAAACTTTGGGGATGGATCTCGAGTTCATAACTTGTGCTGGCTCTGTGTGCAAACCCCAGCACTGCAGTTAAACCTGTTCTCTGACTAGGACAGCTTGTCCTGGGGAAAACACCCCCTGTGCTCCTGGAATGATTATTTAAACCCCATAAAATGATGTTCAAACAGGTGCAGGTTTGACAATATTTATCAGCAGCCTCATCCTTTTAGAGCGTGTTCAAAGGAAAATCCTCTGTGCTGCTCTGTGTTCTGGGCCACTGCTCTCTGCTCTCACCAGGGATGTGCAAGATTCCTTTCTTGGCCAGGGAAAATGAGAGTTGCCGAGCACAAAGCTGGATTTGTCAGGGTTTGCACTGCCAGACCTTCCCTTCAGCAGCAGCCTCTGATCCAGCCCTGCCATCTCTGCTTATCTGCCCGTGCCAGAGCTGGCTGAGCCTTCCAAACCTGAAATTATTATCTAGCCCGAGAATCTCTCATCAAGGTTTTGTGTGCTTCAGTCACAGCAGGTGGATCCTTTAAAGAATCATGAGCAGCAATTAAAAAAATATCAGGACAACCCACCCCGAGCCCACAAAGATGCAATGGGTTAAATGTGGAAATTAGATTTATTGTGATGTTTCTTACATTACTTTCATTGGTGTTCTTTCCTAAAATAACTCACTTTCTGAGAAAAATAAGCTGCAAATAAGAGGATGTCAGCAGAGTTAATGAAATATTGGCTGTGATGAAAGCAAAGCAAAGGTTTGGCTGCTTGAGCTACCAGCAGAAATGAAGAATTTTCCCAGGTAAAAACCTCTGCCATGTTTTACAAAGCATGACTGGTTTATTTTTTTTAAATGGTGTTATTGCTCAGTTGTTTCTTCACTAGTGAAATTATCTATTCTATTCTTTATTCTATTTAATCTTCAGGAAAAGGTAAAGAGGAAATAACATTTCCTGCTAAATGTGGATCATGGAGTTTTCTAAGAGAATTCCCCTGTGATGTTGAATGAAAAATTTTAAGTTTAATGCTTGGCATGAGATTAAGCTGATAATGGCTGATAAATATGTATCACTTTCCTTTATTTTCACTCTTTTTCAGCAACAGTTTCTGCCAGACAAAAGTGGGACTTCTAAAAGAAATAAGGGGATAATAAGCAGATGGTTCCTCCCATGCAGCAGGGAATTATTGTTGTCCTGAAGTTTCAAGCAGCCAAACCAGCGAGAGAAAAACTCTTGAAGATCTCTTGTCTATTTTATTCTTTATAGAGAAGGACTTCAAAGATGAAATATTTTCTCTTAGCAAAGCAAACTGGTTTTGAATTCTGTGCACATTTCTGGCTATGATTGGGAATTTCTGTGGACAAAGGCTGGAATTCATCCCCTGGCACTTCCAGAGGTTGTTCAGTGCTCAAGAGCTGCCTCAGTAGAATTTCAGTTTTTGATAATGGAATACCTGACAAAACAAATGAAACTTCAGGTCTGACTCAGCACATGGCTTGGAGAACAGGAGCTGCTTGACTACTGACTTAATTAAAGGAAAAAAGATCTTTACTAATTTTCACTGAAACATGGAGAGATCACTTGTTAAAATAAAGAGCACAAACAGACTTTGGGGAATTTTCTATGATTACATAAAACCATTATGAAAGATAGAAAATAATATAAAATTATTTCTAATTCATGATTATAAAACTCAAAAAAAATCTGGGATTAGAAACCTCACAAGAGCTTGGCACGTGAGGAAACTGAAGTAAAGCCACAGGTGATTAAGTTCTGACTGCTGAAGTGAGGTGTTTGCAGGAGTGTGCAGGTGAGTACAGGTGAGCACAGGTGAGCCCAGGTGCGCACAGGGTCGCTGGGTGGCCGCGCACACGCGGGTGCCGCCGTGCCGCTGTCGCTGCCGTGTCGCCGCTGTCGCGGCCGTGTCGCCGCTGTCGCTGCCGTGTCGCCGCTGTCGCGGCCGTGTCGCCGCCGCTGTGCTGGCGCTGTGCGCGGCGCTGGCGCTGCTGCCGCTGCGGCCCCGCGCGGCCCCGGCCCAGCCCGAGTGCCCCGGGCACGACGCGGCCGTGGAGGAGCTGCTGCGCTTCTGCAGCGCCCCGCAGCAGCAGCTGAACGCGGTCACCCGCCCGCGGGGAGCGCTGCCCTGTCCCCGCTGTCCCCAGGCGCACGAGCGGCCGGAGGAGCGGCAGCTGGAGGCGGTGCGCGGGGACAAGCTGGCGCTGGTGCCGGAGATCCTGCGGGACATCGGGCGCCTGGCGCGGGCAGCGGCGGCGGAGCTGGCCCGGATCCTGCGGGACCGAACGGACCGGGGGGGGGGGGGGGGGGCGGCGGGACCCCGGCACGTGGCGGTCGCGTGCCGGTCGCGTGCCAGTCGCGTGCCGGTCACGTGCCAGTCGCGTGCCGGACACGTGCCAGTCGCGTGCCGGACACGTGCCAGTCGCGTGCCGGACACGTGCCAGTCGCGTGCCGGTCGCGTGTCGGTCGGTCTTGTAGGGTCACCTGGGTTTGCCTGGGGGTCCCGTGGGGTCCCGTGGGGTCGCGTGGGTTTGCGTGGGGTCGCGTGGGGTCACCTGGGGGTCGCGTGGGGTCGCGTGGGGTCACGTGGGGGTCGCGTGGGGTCGCGTGGGGGTCGCGTGGGGTCCCGTGGGGTCGCGTGGGGTCGCGTGGGCGTCGCGTGGGGTCCCGTGGGGGTCGCGTGGGGTCACGTGGGGGTCGCGTGGGTTTGCGTGGGGTCGCGTGGGGTCCGCGTGGGGTCGCGTGGGGTCGCGTGGGGTCGCGTGGGTGTCGCGTGGGGTCTCGTGGGTTTGCGTGGGTGTCGCGTGGGGTCACGTGGGGGTCGCGTGGGTTTGCGTGGGGTCACGTGGGGGTCGCGTGGGGTCGCGTGGGGTCGCGTGGGTGTCCCGTGTCCCCCTGCAGAACACCGCGGTGCCCGCCCGTGTGTCCCAGTCGCTGCTGCAGACCCACGACTCGGTGGCTGCCCAAAGCTCCGCCCCCCCCGCGAGCAGCCCCGGGCCGGAGCCGTCCCTGCGCTCCCAGCCCGTGCGCAGGGTGGGGATCCGCAAGGCAGCGGGGGAGAACCTGCTCCTGTAACCAACCCTGAACCCCGCCTGCATCCCAACCCTGAATCCTGCCTGCATCCCAACCCTGAATCCCGCCTGCATCCCAACCCTGCATCCCGCCTGCATCCCAGCCCTGCATCCCGCCTGCATCCCAGCCCTGCATCTAACCCTGCATCACACCCTGTATCCCTCCTGCATCCCGCCCCGCCAGGTACCGCCCTATAACCAACCCTGCATCCTAACTCTGCATCTGACCCTAAATCCCGCCCCGAATCCCGCCCCGCATCCCGCCCCGCATCCCGCCCCGCATCCCGCCCCATTCCCTCCTTCCGTCCCTCCCCGCATCCCGCACTCCCCGCCCTGCCCGCAGCTCCCCCTGCCCGCTGTCCCCACCCCCGTGCTGTCCCCTGAGCCCCACGAGCCGCTGTCCCCCTGTCCCTGTCCCCGTCCCCGCTCGGTGACAGCCGGGCTCCGGGCAGCCCCTCATTACCCCACTAGCGGTGATTAACGGGCTCATTAATGAGCGGCCGCCTGGCACTGCCGCGCACGGAGCCGCGGAGGGTCCCGCTGGGGATGGGGGGTCCGGGTGGGCTCTGGGGGACACCGGGAGGGGGGACACGCTGGACCCCGGCCCAGCCCGGCCCGGTTGGGGGGTCCCGAATTCTTTGGGGGGTCCCGGATGTCCCAACACCGGAGGAATTGGTGCAGGAATTACTGCCGGAATTCTTGCAGGAATTTTCCCAGGAATTTCTCCAGGAATTCCTGAAGGGATTGTTACAGGAATTTTTACAGGAATTGCTGCAGGATTGTTACAGGAATTTCTCCAGGAATTGCTGCAGGGATTGCTGCAGGGATTGTTGCAGGAATTGCTGCAGGGATTGCTGCAGAACCCCGAGCTCACAGAGGGCTGAACGAGAGGAACCCTGCAGCTCAGGATGGTTTCCATTCCCCTGGCACAAGGCAATCCACCTGATTCCAATTAAACCACGACTTTCCCTCTAAAATCTCCACTAAAAACCTAAATCCCACAAATTCTGTCTTTTCAAGTCATGAAGAAGCAGGGCTTATCCCAGGCGTGGTGTACGGGAAGTGATCCCCCAATAATGGGGTACAGGGGAGTGATCCCCCAGAAATGGGGTATGGGGTTATTCCCCAATAATGGGGTACAGGATGGATGGATGGATGGATGGATGATGGATGATGGGTGGATGATGATGGATGATGGATGGATGATGGATGATGGATGGATGGATGGATGGATGATGGATGGATGGATATTGGCCCCAATTATTCTGCTGATTCTCAAAGCTCCTCAGTTTGTTGCAGTACTTGCAGTGCTGTGTTGCTGCTTTCCAGACAAGAAGGACAGAAAGAACCCCACAACCAGACCCAACCCTTGAATTTTATCCACCTGTTAGGTCTGACTTCTGCCTTTCTAATTTTATCCAAGGGTTTCCTGCTGTATTCTTTTTGTGTGTGGAAGATGGTGTCCTATGGTTATAAAAATTCCAACTTCTGGGCTTTTGTCTGCGCTGTTTTTGCAAATAACTTCTAGAACAGAGAGAAGCTGATTATTTGTTATGATTTGGGATTAACAAAATGTTGCTCCACAAGGGAAAAATGGGATTTAAATGCTCTTTGGGGTTAGAGAGATTCCCTTTTCCAGATTCTGCAGTTTGTAAAGTGAGCCAGCTCTTTTGAGTGATGTCAAACTACAGGGTGTCAATACAGAATATTTTCTGTCAGAAACAGAACTGTCTTGATTTAGAAAGCAAAATAGATTTGGAAAACCAATATGATTCATGTAACCTTGTATGATTTAATTATGGAAAACAGAAGTGACAACTAGTTATTCTGCCATTTCTTTCATTTTTTTTCTTTGCAGTTGAAGTGTACAAGGTTATTTACACATGTTTGAGTTTAATAATAACCTGTAGTCAGGTGTTTCTGAACAGCACATTCTCCTGTTTGGCACAAAAGAAGAAGCTGAGGTTTAAGGTTTTGTTTGCTCTGAATATCGTCTCGAGAAGAAACAGGGTTGTCATGAAAAGGTTCCATCTGTCCCTGCTCCTGCACCACTTCTGCAGGCAGCAATAATGGGATTGCAGCTGATTTCACACTTTTGTGGCTGCTTGGAAAGTTCCCTGAGTGTTTTGCAGTTTTGTTCCTGCAGGCGGTGCCGAGGAGGACGCAGGTGCAATCAATGCTGAGCTGAGGAGCTCCCTGGCTCACAGGAGGGTTTTGTGTCCCTGCTCAACGATTGCAGAGGGGCAGAGTGACCTTCAGCGCCCTCCTGCTCTCCTCAATCCCCTCTTTGACCCTTCAGCCCCCTCCTGCTCTCCTCAATCCCCTCTTTGACCCTTCAGCCCCCTCTGCTCTCCTCAATCCCCTCTTTGAACCTCTTCTCTGTTATCATCCTCTCTGGATTAGTTATTAATGAGTTTTGGATATGTAGAGATATATTTTAGCATAAGAGATGTTGTGTGGAAGCAGAAAGTCTGTGCTAGCAGAGGCTGCCACTGCTGTAAATTCACCCCCTGCCTCCTGGGTCATTGTTCCTTCCCTGGCTAATTAAGAGTCAGACCATAAAATACTGATTTTAGCATTGTGCAGAGCTGAGATTTGAAGTCAGGGGACATCATTCCTTTATCTTAATTACAGGGTATGATTTTTTCCTCCTCAATTTAGTTCTGGGGATTTTTGGGAGTGCTTGGACTTTGTGTTTGCAGCACTCCTGAGTGTGGCCAGCAATAGAATTCATTCCTGTGCAGGGGCACAGATGGATGAGGAGCCCCAGTGACAGCACTGACCTGGGACACAGTGGCTGTGTGGGCAACCCTTTGCTTTATTCTCATCTTTATTCTGATATTTATTCTGATCTTTATTCTCATCTTGCTGCCCAAGACTGAAAACAGAGGCAGGAACTGGAGCAGAGCTGTCCCAGTCTGTGCTGTCAAGACCAGGCAAATAAGGAGAAGGTGAGGAGGCAGCTGCAACCTCCTGTCATATTTTTAATTTTTTGTCATATTTAAAGAAAAATATTTTAACATTTTGTTTGCCAAAACCAGCGTATCTGTTTTTAATGATGACAGGATTGAAGTTTCCAAAGGAGGTTGCAGAAGTCCTGGAGCTCGTTGCAGGAGTTAAAAACCCTCCTGGAGTGTGGATTCTGTCCTTGTTAAAGGTGCTGCTGATTCCCAGCCTTCAGAAGATGATCCAGCTCCCCTCAGGATTGCTTTTGCTCTCTCCTTGATTTTCCAATTCCTGTTTCAAACCTCTCAGCACTCGCTGCTTGCCCCTGCTGTGCCCAGCCATTCCACAGCCCGTGCTTTTCTGACTCCTCTCATTTAAACCCACAAACTCCTCCAAGTTTTTGCTTTGTGGCCCAGTTTTCACAGGCTGAAATTAAAGGCAGTTTCTGGTGCCACCTTGTGTCTCAGAGGAGCAGATCTGTGGGGCTGCAATAATCTGGGTTTAACTTCTTGCCTTCAGAATTAACAAGGTGAGACCAGCAGGGAGGTTCAGAGGGCGAGACTTCTGCATGAAACGAGTTTTAAACAGCTGAAAAATTAATTAAATTGTGAATTGGTGCTTTGGCTTTTCCTGGAATTGTTCAAGGCCAGGTTGGAGCCCTGGGATGGTGGCAGGAGTCCCATGGCAGGGGATGGAATGAGATGAGCTTCACATTTCTATTCCAACCCAGGGCATTCTGTGATTCCATGATTTCCTTGGTTGCTGTTTGCTGCTCACAGCGAGGAGCTCAAAGGAAACTGCTCAGGCAGATGAAGAATTATTATTTTTATAAAGATGGACTGTTCCTTTCCTTGGTGCTGACCATGAGCCACTGTCAGAGGCACAGAGCTGCTGGAAACATTTTTATTGTTCAGAATTCAGCAGCTGAGCAGCTCCTGCATTATCAATCAAGGGAATTGCTAATAGCTCCATTGCTAATTACTGATTTGCTTTGTGCATAAAGCCGCCACTGTCCTTTGCAGATATACAAAAAATGTGAAGAATAAGAAAAGAAGCAAAAAATGACATTTCCATCAATCAGACCTCATGAGCCAACTTCTTCACTGTAATGTACTTTCTCTGCCTCCAAGTTCCTGCTTTTATTATTATTTTTTAATGGATTCTCCCATTATGCATTCAAAATACTGAATTAATTAAAAAATTAACTCATATTACCTGAAAAAAATTAAACTCACATTTTATGGGGATGATGAGGATGAGGTGGAGGAAGAAAGGCGCCCAGCAGACGATGAAGACCCCCAGGAGGATGGTGATGGTGACAGCCCCCTTCATGCAGGTGCGCTGGGGGGGCACGCCCTCGACGGGCAGCGCCGCGATGCGCTTGACGTGCAGGCGGGCAAACAGGAACATGTGCACGTACAGCGAGGCCATGAGCAGCAGCATGGTGAAGAACATGGTGATGAGACACACAATGACAGTTTTGCTCTCCGAGTAGGCAATGAAAATGATGCCACAGATGATGCAAGCCACCCAAATGAGCACAATGAGGGTCAGGGCTTTCTTCACCGTCATGATGCTGTGGTAACGGAGGGCATAGAAAATAGTGATGTACCTGTCGATGGCTATGGCCAGGAGGTTGCAAATGGAGGCTACCAGAGAAATGCAAATCATTGAGTCAAACACATTGTCCATGTGCTGGATGAAGCGGTCGTCGATGACCAGGTAGCCGTTGCTGAGGATGGCGATCATGACGGTCTCCAGCGCGTTGGACATGCTCACCAACATATCTGCCACAGCCAGGCTGCACAGGAAGAAATACATGGGGGAGTGCAGGTTGCCGTTCTTCAGCACTGCCAGGATGACAAGGATGTTCTCCAGCAGGCTGATGATCCCCAGGGTCAAGAAGACCTCGGCTTTGATGAAGACCTGCTCGCAAAACCCGTCGCCGCTGCGGTTGTTGGGGACGGAGTCGTTGAAGTCGTCGGTGGCGTTGAGCAGCACGGGCTGAAAGGAGAATGCAAAGTGTGTGGTGTTCATTGCCAGCAAAGGAGCCGAGCTCACCTGTGCTTGTGCACCTGAGAGAGCACAGGTTGAAAAGAGAAAGAAAAAAAAGGAGAAAGGAAAACGAGTCCTTCCGAGCTGCTGCTGTGCTTGGTGGAACCAAGCAGGACTTTGGTCACTTTTACAAGTGCAAACATCAAACAACCTGCATTCACAGCGAGTTTTATGCCAGGCTGGCATGCAATTCTTTCCTTCAGAAGAAAGTCAGCTCCAAAGCCTGCGGGCAGCAAGCAGTTTTCTCTGCAGGGAGGAATCGGCAGCAGGACATGGCTGGGCTCAGCTCTCCTGGCGATGAAGAGCAGGGAGCTCTCCCGTCTGCCACGGCAGCTCGGTCACAGCACGCTGCAGCTCAGCCAAGCATCTGCTGCTATTTCAGTGGCAAGAAAGGAGACGAGAACGAAGGGATTTATAGATGCCAGAAAGAAAAAACCAACTCCTACCTCACCCTGCGAGCAGAGCATTGGCCATTGGAGAGCGAGCACCTTAGTGAGTGACAGCTGGAGCACCTGGAGCCGCATCCCGGCACATCCCAAACTTGTGGCGCCCTCTGCAGATACCGGGCACGCTGGATCCGCCGGGAAATCCATCTGCAAAACGGGCTTTTCACCCGCTAAAACTTTCTGCCCGCTCCGGACCTGCCCTGCGGGGTTTTGGGTTGGGCAGGATGCTCGAACACGCTCCGTGCAGCTTTGAGAAGCCACCAGGACTGGTTTTAACTGGGGTTGTACCCGTGGAACCTCGGCAGGACTGAGATTTTCATTTATCACACGTGAGCAGGCAAGCATAAGGTAGATTTTGCTTGCACTTCTTTCCTCCTGTATTTCTGTGGTGCGATTTTCTTAGTTTGATCTTTAAAAAGCACTTGCTGGTGTCTGAACTCTCCCCACCTCATATTTTTGCAGAAAGACTTTGGAATCAAGTGCAATATCACTTATGTTAAGGTTTGAGGCTCCTGTTGCACGTTTGTTAGCTTAAAAAAGTCACAAATCTCTCCCATTTTCATTCTGAGCCTGCAGAATTATTGTCCTGCACCCATAATTCAATACCAAGAGGCAACGCTTCTCAATTTTAACCTCCAGGTGACAATTTTACAAGGACAGCATTCAGTGCAGAAGTTTTAAGTGAATGAATAGCTGGGGATTTGCCCACCAAGTTGCACAGGCAATGTTTTAAAGATCTTGTTTTCTCCCCTAAATTTTCAGTGATGTCTAGGAGCAGAAATTAAACCAGCCAGCTGTCAGTCCCGTGGTGGGGAGCAGATGTTCCCTCCATCTGCAGCAACCTCTGCTTTGTGCAGAAGCCCCAGCAGTTCCTGCCAGCTTTGTGGGGCCCATGAGTGCAGCCAGGCTGTGATTTCTGGGCACAAAATGCCCTTGGCAATGTTGTTTGTCCAGGTGAGCAGGAGCCCATCTTGCAAGGCTCCCTGGCAGCCTGAGGCTGTGTCCAGGGTGAGGACAGGACCCAAAGGCAAAGCACCTTCCTGGGCTGGGCTCTGCATTTCCTGCTGTTTTCAGCACCCACAATTAAAGCTGTTCCCAGGAGAGCTGGGCCCTTCCCATCCCAGCAGTGTCTGTGTTTGTCCTGGCAGTGCTCACTCCAGAATGCTCCATCCCTCTGTGCCACGCTGCTCCCAAAGCCAAGCAGAATTCCTCACCTCTCAGCTGGCATGGGGAGTCATTCAGTGTGTGCATCATGGATTTCTGAGTGTGTGTGACAGCAGGACAAGCCTCCATTTGCACTGAGGTGCAATTTCAAGTGGAAATGGAATGTTGTGCACCCAAGTGGATTAATGGCACTATCAGCTTTGCCATTAAGTGCTAAAAATAGTGGGCTAGAGCCTCCTGTGTGATAGAAAACTCTGTGGCCTGTGCTGAGAGGGGAAGAAGCTGTGTCTGCACAAAAGACAGCAACATGTGAGCCCTTATTTTCCAGAGGATTTCTCTGCTCAGCACTGGAAAGCCTCCATGGTCTGAAATGTCATAGAATATTTTATATTCTGTAAGCTCCTGTTTCATGTCCAGGGGTGCAGGGATTGATTATTGCAGTGCAGAGCAGGCAGGCTGCTCTCACCTCCACCCCAGAGTGCTACAGAGGATTTGTGTCCTGGCAATGCTGCTCTGCACCTGAGCAGTGGAAAATTCCCCAAAATTTCACACATTCCTGTCCTCAGTCTGCTGGGCAGTGGAGTGCACTCATCTTGGAGAGGAGGGCAGAGTAAGGGCAGAGCACTGCTCCAATCCCTGGTGTAGAAAATGAAAGAATGGTTTGGTTTGTGTCCCCTCCTGGCTGTGCTCTCATGCCACGTTTGAGTCCAACAGCACCGGGGCCAGAGGCCAGGGGAGATGAGTTCTAGGGAGGAAAACATCCCTTGCACCATTGTTCGTTCCCTCTCTGTTTCCCCCATCAAGAATATTGTATCTCCTTCCCATGTTTTAT
Source organism: Catharus ustulatus (assembly GCF_009819885.2). Taxonomy (NCBI): domain Eukaryota; kingdom Metazoa; phylum Chordata; class Aves; order Passeriformes; family Turdidae; genus Catharus; species Catharus ustulatus. The sequence goes on along the minus strand of NC_046237.1, from coordinate 2,517,461 downwards.
TCTTTTGGTCTCCAGGCCACAATCCCTGACCTGTTTTGTTCCCTGCAGATGGAGAGGAAATGTGAATTTCAAACCCCTGGCGTGACTCAGGCTCTCCCAGCTGTGCTGATCACACAGGTGGTAAAGAAATCTCTGTGGGACTGGCCACGAGAATCGCCCTCCTCTGAGCATTTCTGAGGATTGGGAGGAGCTCTCAGATCCCCAGGAGTTTACAGAGACAAGGGGTGATTTTTATGCGTGTTCTGCTTGACCCCCTAGGCTGATTCTGAGTGCAGAAGAGCTTTTCATCCTCCAGAGTGATTTACTGGGGAGGTTCTGGAGAGGGGCTTCAGGGTCTCACTGAGCTGAGGAACACAAAACTTTGGGGATGGATCTCGAGTTCATAACTTGTGCTGGCTCTGTGTGCAAACCCCAGCACTGCAGTTAAACCTGTTCTCTGACTAGGACAGCTTGTCCTGGGGAAAACACCCCCTGTGCTCCTGGAATGATTATTTAAACCCCATAAAATGATGTTCAAACAGGTGCAGGTTTGACAATCTTTATCAGCAGCCTCATCCTTTTAGAGCGTGTTCAAAGGAAAATCCTCTGTGCTGCTCTGTGTTCTGGGCCACTGCTCTCTGCTCTCACCAGGGATGTGCAAGATTCCTTTCTTGGCCAGGGAAAATGAGAGTTGCCGAGCACAAAGCTGGATTTGTCAGGGTTTGCACTGCCAGACCTTCCCTTCAGCAGCAGCCTCTGATCCAGCCCTGCCATCTCTGCTTATCTGCCCGTGCCAGAGCTGGCTGAGCCTTCCAAACCTGAAATTATTATCTAGCCCGAGAATCTCTCATCAAGGTTTTGTGTGCTTCAGTCACAGCAGGTGGATCCTTTAAAGAATCATGAGCAGCAATTAAAAAAATATCAGGACAACCCACCCCGAGCCCACAAAGATGCAATGGGTTAAATGTGGAAATTAGATTTATTGTGATGTTTCTTACATTACTTTCATTGGTGTTCTTTCCTAAAATAACTCACTTTCTGAGAAAAATAAGCTGCAAATAAGAGGATGTCAGCAGAGTTAATGAAATATTGGCTGTGATGAAAGCAAAGCAAAGGTTTGGCTGCTTGAGCTACCAGCAGAAATGAAGAATTTTCCCAGGTAAAAACCTCTGCCATGTTTTACAAAGCATGACTGGTTTATTTTTTTTAAATGGTGTTATTGCTCAGTTGTTTCTTCACTAGTGAAATTATCTATTCTATTCTTTATTCTATTTAATCTTCAGGAAAAGGTAAAGAGGAAATAACATTTCCTGCTAAATGTGGATCATGGAGTTTTCTAAGAGAATTCCCCTGTGATGTTGAATGAAAAATTTTAAGTTTAATGCTTGGCATGAGATTAAGCTGATAATGGCTGATAAATATGTATCACTTTCCTTTATTTTCACTCTTTTTCAGCAACAGTTTCTGCCAGACAAAAGTGGGACTTCTAAAAGAAATAAGGGGATAATAAGCAGATGGTTCCTCCCATGCAGCAGGGAATTATTGTTGTCCTGAAGTTTCAAGCAGCCAAACCAGCGAGAGAAAAACTCTTGAAGATCTCTTGTCTATTTTATTCTTTATAGAGAAGGACTTCAAAGATGAAATATTTTCTCTTAGCAAAGCAAACTGGTTTTGAATTCTGTGCACATTTCTGGCTATGATTGGGAATTTCTGTGGACAAAGGCTGGAATTCATCCCCTGGCACTTCCAGAGGTTGTTCAGTGCTCAAGAGCTGCCTCAGTAGAATTTCAGTTTTTGATAATGGAATACCTGACAAAACAAATGAAACTTCAGGTCTGACTCAGCACATGGCTTGGAGAACAGGAGCTGCTTGACTACTGACTTAATTAAAGGAAAAAAGATCTTTACTAATTTTCACTGAAACATGGAGAGATCACTTGTTAAAATAAAGAGCACAAACAGACTTTGGGGAATTTTCTATGATTACATAAAACCATTATGAAAGATAGAAAATAATATAAAATTATTTCTAATTCATGATTATAAAACTCAAAAAAAATCTGGGATTAGAAACCTCACAAGAGCTTGGCACGTGAGGAAACTGAAGTAAAGCCACAGGTGATTAAGTTCTGACTGCTGAAGTGAGGTGTTTGCAGGAGTGTGCAGGTGAGCACAGGTGAGCACAGGTGAGCCCAGGTGCGCACAGGGTCGCTGGGTGGCCGCGCACACGCGGGTGCCGCCGTGCCGCTGTCGCTGCCGTGTCGCCGCTGTCGCGGCCGTGTCGCCGCTGTCGCTGCCGTGTCGCCGCTGTCGCGGCCGTGTCGCCGCCGCTGTGCTGGCGCTGTGCGCGGCGCTGGCGCTGCTGCCGCTGCGGCCCCGCGCGGCCCCGGCCCAGCCCGAGTGCCCCGGGCACGACGCGGCCGTGGAGGAGCTGCTGCGCTTCTGCAGCGCCCCGCAGCAGCAGCTGAACGCGGTCACCCGCCCGCGGGGAGCGCTGCCCTGTCCCCGCTGTCCCCAGGCGCACGAGCGGCCGGAGGAGCGGCAGCTGGAGGCGGTGCGCGGGGACAAGCTGGCGCTGGTGCCGGAGATCCTGCGGGACATCGGGCGCCTGGCGCGGGCAGCGGCGGCGGAGCTGGCCCGGATCCTGCGGGACCGAACGGACCGGGGGGGGGGGGGGGGGGCGGCGGGACCCCGGCACGTGGCGGTCGCGTGCCGGTCGCGTGCCAGTCGCGTGCCGGACACGTGCCAGTCGCGTGCCGGACACGTGGCGGTCGCGTGCCGGTCACGTGCCAGTCGCGTGGCGGTCGCGTGCCGGTCGCGTGCCGGACACGTGCCGGTCGCGTGCCGGTCACGTGCCGGTCGCGTGTCAGTCGCGTGCCGGACACGTGCCAGTCGCGTGCCGGACACGTGCCAGTCGCGTGCCGGACACGTGCCAGTCGCGTGCCGGTCGCGTGTCGGTCGGTCTTGTAGGGTCACCTGGGTTTGCCTGGGGGTCCCGTGGGGTCCCGTGGGGTCGCGTGGGTTTGCGTGGGGTCGCGTGGGGTCACGTGGGGGTCGCGTGGGGTCGCGTGGGGTCACGTGGGGGTCGCGTGGGGTCGCGTGGGGGTCGCGTGGGGTCCCGTGGGGTCGCGTGGGGTCGCGTGGGCGTCGCGTGGGGTCCCGTGGGGGTCGCGTGGGGTCACGTGGGGGTCGCGTGGGTTTGCGTGGGGTCGCGTGGGGTCCGCGTGGGGTCGCGTGGGGTCGCGTGGGGTCGCGTGGGTGTCGCGTGGGGTCTCGTGGGTTTGCGTGGGTGTCGCGTGGGGTCACGTGGGGGTCGCGTGGGTTTGCGTGGGGTCACGTGGGGGTCGCGTGGGGTCGCGTGGGGTCGCGTGGGTGTCCCGTGTCCCCCTGCAGAACACCGCGGTGCCCGCCCGTGTGTCCCAGTCGCTGCTGCAGACCCACGACTCGGTGGCTGCCCAAAGCTCCGCCCCCCCCGCGAGCAGCCCCGGGCCGGAGCCGTCCCTGCGCTCCCAGCCCGTGCGCAGGGTGGGGATCCGCAAGGCAGCGGGGGAGAACCTGCTCCTGTAACCAACCCTGAACCCCGCCTGCATCCCAACCCTGAATCCTGCCTGCATCCCAACCCTGAATCCCGCCTGCATCCCAACCCTGCATCCCGCCTGCATCCCAGCCCTGCATCCCGCCTGCATCCCAGCCCTGCATCTAACCCTGCATCACACCCTGTATCCCTCCTGCATCCCGCCCCGCCAGGTACCGCCCTATAACCAACCCTGCATCCTAACTCTGCATCTGACCCTAAATCCCGCCCCGAATCCCGCCCCGCATCCCGCCCCGCATCCCGCCCCGCATCCCGCCCCATTCCCTCCTTCCGTCCCTCCCCGCATCCCGCACTCCCCGCCCTGCCCGCAGCTCCCCCTGCCCGCTGTCCCCACCCCCGTGCTGTCCCCTGAGCCCCACGAGCCGCTGTCCCCCTGTCCCTGTCCCCGTCCCCGCTCGGTGACAGCCGGGCTCCGGGCAGCCCCTCATTACCCCACTAGCGGTGATTAACGGGCTCATTAATGAGCGGCCGCCTGGCACTGCCGCGCACGGAGCCGCGGAGGGTCCCGCTGGGGATGGGGGGTCCGGGTGGGCTCTGGGGGACACCGGGAGGGGGGACACGCTGGACCCCGGCCCAGCCCGGCCCGGTTGGGGGGTCCCGAATTCTTTGGGGGGTCCCGGATGTCCCAACACCGGAGGAATTGGTGCAGGAATTACTGCCGGAATTCTTGCAGGAATTTTCCCAGGAATTTCTCCAGGAATTCCTGAAGGGATTGTTACAGGAATTTTTACAGGAATTGCTGCAGGATTGTTACAGGAATTTCTCCAGGAATTGCTGCAGGGATTGCTGCAGGGATTGTTGCAGGAATTGCTGCAGGGATTGCTGCAGAACCCCGAGCTCACAGAGGGCTGAACGAGAGGAACCCTGCAGCTCAGGATGGTTTCCATTCCCCTGGCACAAGGCAATCCACCTGATTCCAATTAAACCACGACTTTCCCTCTAAAATCTCCACTAAAAACCTAAATCCCACAAATTCTGTCTTTTCAAGTCATGAAGAAGCAGGGCTTATCCCAGGCGTGGTGTACGGGAAGTGATCCCCAATAATGGGGTACAGGGGAGTGATCCCCCAGAAATGGGGTATGGGGTTATTCCCCAATAATGGGGTACAGGATGGATGGATGGATGGATGGATGATGGATGATGGGTGGATGATGATGGATGATGGATGGATGATGGATGATGGATGGATGGATGGATGATGGATGGATGGATATTGGCCCCAATTATTCTGCTGATTCTCAAAGCTCCTCAGTTTGTTGCAGTACTTGCAGTGCTGTGTTGCTGCTTTCCAGACAAGAAGGACAGAAAGAACCCCACAACCAGACCCAACCCTTGAATTTTATCCACCTGTTAGGTCTGACTTCTGCCTTTCTAATTTTATCCAAGGGTTTCCTGCTGTATTCTTTTTGTGTGTGGAAGATGGTGTCCTATGGTTATAAAAATTCCAACTTCTGGGCTTTTGTCTGCGCTGTTTTTGCAAATAACTTCTAGAACAGAGAGAAGCTGATTATTTGTTATGATTTGGGATTAACAAAATGTTGCTCCACAAGGGAAAAATGGGATTTAAATGCTCTTTGGGGTTAGAGAGATTCCCTTTTCCAGATTCTGCAGTTTGTAAAGTGAGCCAGCTCTTTTGAGTGATGTCAAACTACAGGGTGTCAATACAGAATATTTTCTGTCAGAAACAGAACTGTCTTGATTTAGAAAGCAAAATAGATTTGGAAAACCAATATGATTCATGTAACCTTGTATGATTTAATTATGGAAAACAGAAGTGACAACTAGTTATTCTGCCATTTCTTTCATTTTTTTTCTTTGCAGTTGAAGTGTACAAGGTTATTTACACATGTTTGAGTTTAATAATAACCTGTAGTCAGGTGTTTCTGAACAGCACATTCTCCTGTTTGGCACAAAAGAAGAAGCTGAGGTTTAAGGTTTTGTTTGCTCTGAATATTGTCTCGAGAAGAAACAGGGTTGTCATGAAAAGGTTCCATCTGTCCCTGCTCCTGCACCACTTCAGCAGGCAGCAATAATGGGATTGCAGCTGATTTCACACTTTTGTGGCTGCTTGGAAAGTTCCCCGAGTGTTTTGCAGTTTTGTTCCTGCAGGCAGTGCCGAGGAGGACGCAGGTGCAATCAATGCTGAGCTGAGGAGCTCCCTGGCTCACAGGAGGGTTTTGTGTCCCTGCTCAACGATTGCAGAGGGGCAGAGTGACCTTCAGCCCCCTCCTGCTCTCCTCAATCCCCTCTTTGACCCTTCAGCCCCCTCCTGCTCTCCTCAATCCCCTCTTTGACCCTTCAGCCCCCTCCTGCTCTCCTCAATCCCCTCTTTGACCCTTCAGCCCCCTCCTGCTCTCCTCAATCCCCTCTTTGACCCTTCAGCCCCCTCCTGCTCTCCTCAATCCCCTCTTTGACCCTTCAGCCCCCTCCTGCTCTCCTCAATCCCCTCTCTGAACCTGTTCTCTGTTATCATCCTCTGTGAATTAGTTATTAATGAGTTTTGGATATGTAGAGATATATTTTAGCATAATAGATGTTGTGTGGAAGCAGAAAGTCTGTGCTAGCAGAGGCTGTCACTGCTGTAAATTCACCCCCTGCCTCCTGGGTCATTGTCCCTTCCCTGGCTAATTAGGACTCAGGCCATAAAATACTGATTTTAGCATTGTGCAGAGCTGAGATTTGATGTCAGGGGACATCATTCCTTGATCTTAATTACAGGGTATGATTTTTCTCCAATTTAGTTCTGGGGATTTTGGGGAGTGCTTGGACTTTGTGTTTGCAGCACTCCTGAGTGTGGCCAGCAATAGAATTCATTCCTGTGCAGGGGCACAGATGGATGAGGAGCCCCAGTGACAGCACTGACCTGGGACACAGTGGCTGTGTGGGCAACCCTTTGCTTTATTCTCATCTTTATTCTGATATTTATTCTGATATTTATTCTGATCTTTATTCTCATCTTGCTGCCCAAGACTGAAAACAGAGGCAGGAACTGGAGCAGAGCTGTCCCAGTCTGTGCTGTCAAGACCAGGCAAATAAGGAGAAGGTGAGGAGGCAGCTGAAACCTCCTGTCATATTTTTAATTTTTTGTCATATTTTAAAAAAATATTTTAATATTTGGTTTGCCAAAACCAGCGTATCTGTTTTTAATGATGACAGGATTGAAGTTTCCAAAGGGGGTTGCAGAAGTCCTGGAGCTCGTTGCAGGAGTTAAAAACCCTCCTGGAGTGTGGATTCTGTCCTTGTTAAAGGTGCTGCTGATTCCCAGCCTTCAGAAGATGATCCAGCTCCCCTCAGGATTGCTTTTGCTCTCTCCTTGATTTTCCAATTCCTGTTTCAAACCTCTCATGATGCAAGCCACCCAAATGAGCACAATGAGGGTCAGGGCTTTCTTCACCGTCATGATGCTGTGGTAACGGAGGGCATAGAAAATAGTGATGTACCTGTCGATGGCTATGGCCAGGAGGTTGCAAATGGAGACTACCAGAGAAATGCAAATCATTGAGTCAAACACATTGTCCATGTGCTGGATGAAGCGGTCGTCGATGACCAGGTAGCCGTTGCTGAGGATGGCGATCATGACGGTCTCCAGCGCGTTGGACATGCTCACCAACATATCTGCCACAGCCAGGCTGCACAGGAAGAAATACATGGGGGAGTGCAGGTTGCCGTTCTTCAGCACTGCCAGGATGACAAGGATGTTCTCCAGCAGGCTGATGATCCCCAGGGTCAGGAAGACCTCGGCTTTGATGAAGACCTGCTCGCAAAACCCGTCGCCGCTGCGGTTGTTGGGGACGGAGTCGTTGAAGTCGTCGGTGGCGTTGAGCAGCACGGGCTGAAAGGAGAATGCAAAGTGTGTGGTGTTCATTGCCAGCAAAGGAGCCGAGCTCACCTGTGCTTGTGCACCTGAGAGAGCACAGGTTGAAAAGAGAAAGGAAAAAAAAAGGAGAAAGGAAAACGAGTCCTTCCGAGCTGCTGCTGTGCTTGGTGGAACCAAGCAGGACTTTGGTCACTTTTACAAGGGCAAACATCAAACAACCTGCATCCACAGCGAGTTTTATGCCAGGCTGGCATGCAATTCTTTCCTTTAGAAGAAAGTCAGCTCCAAAGCCTGCGGGCAGCAAGCAGTTTTCTCTGCAGGGAGGAATCGGCAGCAGGACATGGCTGGGCTCAGCTCTCCTGGTGATGAAGAGCAGGGAGCTCTCCCGTCTGCCAGGGCAGCTCGGTCACAGCACGCTGCAGCTCAGCCAAGCATCTGCTGCTATTTCAGTGGCAAGAAAGGAGACGAGAACGAAGGGATTTATAGATGCAAGAAAGAAAAAACCAACTCCTACCTCACCCTGCGAGCAGAGCATTGGCCATTGGAGAGCGAGCACCTTAGTGAGTGACAGCTGGAGCACCTGGAGCCGCATCCCGGCACATCCCAAACTTGTGGCGCCCTCTGCAGATACCGGGCACGCTGGATCCGCCGGGAAATCCATCTGCAAAACGGGCTTTTCACCCGCTAAAACTTTCTGCCCGCTCCGGACCTGCCCTGCGGGGTTTTGGGTTGGGCAGGATGCTCGGACACGCTCCGTGCAGCTTTGAGAAGCCACCAGGACTGGTTTTAACTGGGGTTGTACCCGTGGAGCCTCGGCAGGACTGAGAATTTCATTTATCACACGTGAGCAGGCAAGCATAAGGGAGATTTTCCTTGCACTTCTTTCCTCCTGTATTTCTGTGGTGCGATTTTCTTAGTTTGATCTTTAAAAAGCACTTGCTGGTGTCTGAACTCTTCCCACCTCATATTTTTGCAGAAAGACTTTGGAATCAAGTGCAATGCCACTTATATTAATGTTTGAGGCTCCTGTTGCAGGTTTGTGAGCTTAAAAAAGTCACAAATCTCTCCCATTTTCATTCTGAGCCTGCAGAATTATTGTCTTGCACCCATAATTCAATACCAAGAGGCAACACTTCTCAATTTTAACCTCCAGGTGACAATTTTACAAGGACAGCATTCAGTGCAGAAGTTTTAAGTGAATGAATAGCTGGGGATTTGCCCACCAAGTTGCACAGGCAATGTTTTAAAGATCTTGTTTTCTCCCCTAAATTTTCAGTGATGTCTAGGAGCAGATATTAAACCAGCCAGCTGTCAGTCCCGTGGTGGGGAGCAGATGTTCCCTCCATCTGCAGCAACCTCTGCTTTGTGCAGAAGCCCCAGCAGTTCCTGCCAGCTTTGTGGGGCCCATGAGTGCACCCAGGCTGTGATTTCTGGGCACAAAATGCCCTTGGCAATGTTGTTTGTCCAGGTGAGCAGGAGCCCATCTTGCAAGGCTCCCTGGCAGCCTGAGGCTGTGTCCAGGGTGAGGAGAGGACCCAAAGGCAATGCACCTTCCTGGGCTGGGCTCTGCATTTCCTGCTGTTTTCAGCACCCACAATTGAAGCTGTTCCCAGGAGAGCTGGGCCCTTCCCATCCCAGCAGTGTCTGTGTTTGTCCTGGCAGTGCTCACTCCAGAATGCTCCATCCCTCTGTGCCACGCTGCTCCCAAAGCCAAGCAGAATTCCTCACCTCTCAGCTGGCATGGGAAGTCATTCAGTGTGTGCATCATGGATTTCTGAGTGTGTGTGACAGCAGGACAAGCCTCCATTTGCACTGAGGTGCAATTTCAAGTGGAAATGGAATGTTGTACACCCAAGTGGATTAATGGCACTATCAGCTTTGCCATTAAGTACTAAAAATAGTGGGCTAGAGCCTCCTGTGTGATAGAAAACTCTGTGGCCTGTGCTGAGAGGGGAAGAAGCTGTGTCTGCACAAAAGACAGCAACGTGTGAGCCCTTATTTTCCAAAGGATTTCTCTGCTCAGCACTGGAAAACCTCTGTGGTCTGAAACGTCACAAAATATTTTGTATTCTCCTTATTCTCTAAAGGATTTCTCTGCTCAGCACTGGAAAACCTCCATGGTCTGAAATGACACAAAGTATTTTGTATTCTCCTTATTCTCTGAAGGATTTCTCTGCTCAGCACTGGAAAACCTCCATAGTCTGAAATGTCATAGAATATTTTGTATTCTGTAAGCTCCTGTTTCATGTCCAGGGGTGCAGGGATTGATTATTGCAGTGCAGAGCAGGCAGGATGCTCTCACCTCCACCCCAGAGTGCTGCAGAGGATTTGTGTCCTGGCAATGCTGCTCTGCACCTGAGCAGTGGAAAATTCCCCAAAATTTCACACATTCCTGTCCTCAGTCTGCTGGGCAGTGGAGTGCACTCATCTTGGAGAGGAGGGCAGAGTAAGGGCAGAGCACTGCTCCAATCCCTGGTGTAGAAAATGAAAGAATGGTTTGGTTTGTGTCCCCTCCTGGCTGTGCTCCCATGCCACGTTTGAGTCCAACAGCACCGGGGCCAGAGGCCAGGGGAGATGAGTTCTAGGGAGGAAAAACATCCCTTGCACCATTGTTCATTCCCTCTCTGCATCCCCCATCAAGAATATTGTATCTCCTTCCCATGTTTTATTCTTTTGGTCTCCAGGCCACAATCCCTGACCTGTTTTGTTCCCTGCAGATGGAGAGGAAATGTGAATTTCAAACCCTGGCGTGACTCAGGCTCTCACAGCTGTGCTGATCAGACAGGTGGTAAAGAAATCTCTGTGGGACTGGCCACGAGAATCGCCCTCCTCTGAGCATTTCTGAGGATTGGGAGGAGCTCTCAGATCCCCAGGAGTTTACAGAGACAAGGGGTGATTTTTATGCTTGTTCTGCTTGACCCCCTAGGCTGATTCTGAGTGCAGAAGAGCTTTTCATCCTCCAGAGTGATTTACTGGGGAGGTTCTGGAGATGGGCTTCAGGGTCTCACTGAGCTGAGGAACACAAAACTTTGGGGATGGATCTCGAGTTCATAACTTGTGCTGGCTCTGTGTGCAAACCCCAGCACTGCAGTTAAACCTGTTCTCTGACTAGGACAGCTTGTCCTGGGGAAAACACCCCCTGTGCTCCTGGAATGATTATTTAAACCCCATAAAATGATGTTCAAACAGGTGCAGGTTTGACAATCTTTATCAGCAGCCTCATCCTTTTAGAGCGTGTTCAGAGGAAAATCCTCTGTGCTGTTCTGTGTTCTGGGCCACTGCTCTCTGCTCTCACCAGGGATGTGCAAGATTCCTTTCTTGGCCAGGGAAAATGAGAGTTCCCGAGCACAAAGCTGGATTTGTCAGGGTTTGCACTGCCAGACCTTCCCTTCAGCAGCAGCCTCTGATCCAGCCCTGCCATCTCTGCTTATCTGCCCGTGCCAGAGCTGGCTGAGCCTTCCAAACCTGAAATTATTATCTAGCCCGAGAATCTCTCATCAAGGTTTTGTGTGCTTCAGTCACAGCAGGTGGATCCTTTAAAGAATCATGAGCAGCCATTAAAAAAATATCAGGACAACCCACCCCGAGCCCACAAAGATGCAATGGGTTAAATGTGGAAATTAGATTTATTGTGATGTTTCTTACATTAGTTTCATTCGTGTTCTTTCCTAAAATAACTCATTTTCTGAGAAAAATAACCTGCAAATAAGAGGATGTCAGCAGAGTTAGTGAAATATTGGCTGTGATGAAAGCAAAGCAAAGGTTTGGCTGCTCGAGCTACCAGCAGAAATGAAGAATTTTCCCAGGTAAAAAACCTCTGCCATGTTTTACAAAGCATGACTGGTTTATTTTTTTTTAATGCTGTAATTACTCAGTTGTTTCTTCCCTAGTGAAATTATCTATTCTATTCTATTCTTTATTCTATTCTATTCTATTCTATTCTATTCTATTCTATTCTATTCTATTCTATTCTATTCTATTCTATTCTATTCTATTCTATTCTATTCTATTCTATTCTTTATTCTATTTAATCTTCAGGAAAAGGTAAAGAGGAAACAACATTTCCTGCTAAATGTGGATCATGGAGTTTTCTAAGAGAATTCCCCTGTGATGTTGAATGAAAAATTTTAAATTTAATGTTTGACATGAGATTAAGCTGATAATGGCTGATAAATATGTATCACTTTCCTTTATTTTCACTCTTTTTCAGCAACAGTTTCTGCCAGACAAAAGTGGGACTTTTAAAAGAAATAAGGGGATAATAAGCAGATGGTTCCTCCCATGCAGCAGGGAATTATTGTTGTCCTGAAGTTTCAAGCAGCCAAACCAGCGAGAGAAAAACTCTTGAAGATCTCTTCTCTGTTTTATTCTTTATAGAGAAGGACTTCAAAGATGAAATGTTTTCTCTTAGCAAAGCAAACTGGTTTTGAATTCTGTGCACATTTCTGGCTATGATTGGGAATTTCTGTGAACAAAGGCTGGAATTCATCCCCTGGCACTTCCAGAGGTTGTTCAGTGCTCAAGAGCTGCCTCAGTAGAATTGAAGTTTTTGATAATGGAATACCTGACAAAACAAATGAAACTTCAGGTCTGACTCAGCACATGGCTTGGAGAACAGGAGCTGCTTGACTACTGACTTAATTAAAGGAAAAAAGATCTTTACTAATTTTCACTGAAACATGGAGAGATCACTTGTTAAAATAAAGAGCACAAACACACTTTGGGGAATTTTCTATGATTACATAAAAGCATTATGAAAGATAGAAAATAATATAAAATTATTTCTAATTCATGATTATAAAACTCAAAAAAAAAATCTGGGATTAGAAACCTCACATGAACTTGGCACGTGAGGAAACTGAAGTAAAGCCACAGGTGATTAAGTTCTGACTGCTGAAGTGAGGTGTGTGCAGGTGTGTGCAGGTGTGTGCAGGTGTGTGCAGGTGAGCACAGGTGAGCACAGGTGAGCCCAGGTGCGCACAGGGTCGCTGGGTGGCCGCGCACACGCGGGTGCCGCCGTGCCGCTGTCGCAGCCGTGTCGCCGCTGTCGCTGCCGTGTCGCCGCTGTCGCTGCCGTGTCGCCGCTGTCGCGGCCGTGTCGCCGCCGCTGTGCTGGCGCTGTGCGCGGCGCTGGCGCTGCTGCCGCTGCGGCCCCGCGCGGCCCCGGCCCAGCCCGAGTGCCCCGGGCACGACGCGCCCGTGGAGGAGCTGCTGCGCTTCTGCAGCGCCCCGCAGCAGCAGCTGAACGCGGTCACCCGCCCGCGGGGAGCGCTGCCCTGTCCCCGCTGTCCCCAGGCGCACGAGCGGCCGGAGGAGCGGCAGCTGGAGGCGGTGCGCGGGGACAAGCTGGCGCTGGTGCCGGAGATCCTGCGGGACATCGGGCGCCTGGCGCGGGCAGCGGCGGCGGAGCTGGCCCGGATCCTGCGGGACCGAACGGACCGGGGGGGGGGGGGGGGGGGGCGGGGGGGGCGGGACCCCGGCACGTGCCAGTCGCGTGCCAGTCGCGTGCCGGACACGTGCCGGTCGCGTGCCGGTCGCGTGCCGGTCGCGTGCCAGTCGCGTGCCAGTCGCGTGCCGGACACGTGCCAGTCGCGTGCCGGACCCGTGCCAGTCGCGTGCCGGACACGTGCCGGTCGCGTGCCGGTCACGTGCCAGTCGCGTGCCGGTCGCGTGCCAGTCGCGTGCCAGTCGCGTGCCGGACACGTGCCGGTCGCGTGCCGGTCGCGTGCCGGTCGCGTGCCGGTCACGTGCCAGTCGAGTGCCGGACACGTGCCAGTCGCGTGCCGGTCTTGTAGGGTCGCCTGGGTTTGCCTGGGGGTCCCGTGGGGTCCCGTGGGGTCGCGTGGAGGTCCCATGGGGTCGCGTGGGTTTGCGTGGGGTCACGTGGGGGTCGCGTGGGTTTGCGTGGGGTCGCGTGGGGGTCGCGTGGGTTTGCGTGGGGTCGCGTGGGGTCGCGTGGGGGTCGCGTGGGGTCCCGTGGGGGTCGCGTGGGTTTGCGTGGGGTCACGTGGGGGTCGCGTGGGGTCGCGTGGGGTCACCTGGGGGTCGCGTGGGTTTGCGTGGGGTCACGTGGGGGTCGCGTGGGGTCGCGTGGGGTCACCTGGGGGTCGCGTGGGGTCGCGTGGGGTCCCGTGGGGGTCGCGTGGGTTTGCGTGGGGTCGCGTGGGTTTGCGTGGGGTCACGTGGGGGTCGCGTGGGGTCGCGTGGGGTCGCGTGGGGTCCCGTGGGTGTCCCGTGGGGTCGCGTGGGTTTGCGTGGGGGTCCCGTGGGGTCTCGTGGGTGTCGTGTGTCCCCCTGCCGGACACCGCGGTGCCCGCCCGTGTGTCCCAGTCGCTGCTGCAGACCCACGACTCGGTGGCTGCCAAAAGCTCCGCCCCCCCCGCGAGCAGCCCCGGGCCGGAGCCGTCCCTGCGCTCCCAGCCCGTGCGCAGGGTGGGGATCCGCAAGGCAGCGGGGGAGAACCTGCTCCTGTAACCAACCCTAAATCCTGCCTGCATCCCAGCCCTGAATCCCGCCTGCATCCCAGCCCTGAATCCCGCCTGCATCCCAGCCCTGAATCCTGCCTGCATCCCAGCCCTGAATCCCGCCTGCATCCCAGCCCTGAACCCCGCCTGCATCCCAGCCCTAAATCCTGCCTGCATCCCAACCCTAAATCCTGCCTGCATCCCAACCCTAAATCCCGCCTGCATCCCAACCCTAAATCCTGCCTGCATCCCAGCCCTGAATCCCGCCTGCATCCCAGCCCTGCATCCCAGCCCTGCATCTAACCCTGCATCACACCCTGTATCCCTCCTGCATCCCGCCCCGCCAGGTACCGCCCTATAACCAACCCTGCATCCTAACTCTGCATCTGGCCCTAAATCCCGCCCCGCATCCCGCCCCGCATCCCGCCCCGCATCCCGCCCCATTCCCTCCTTCCGTCCCTCCCCGCATCCCGCACTCCCCGCCCTGCCCGCAGCTCCCCCTGCCCGCTGTCCCCACCCCCGTGCTGTCCCCTGAGCCCCACGAGCCGCTGTCCCCCTGTCCCTGTCCCCGTCCCCGCTCGGTGACAGCCGGGCTCCGGGCAGCCCCTCATTACCCCACTAGCGGTGATTAACGGGCTCATTAATGAGCGGCCGCCTGGCACTGCCGCGCACGGAGCCGCGGAGGGTCCCGCTGGGGATGGGGGGTCCGGGTGGGCTCTGGGGGACACCGGGAGGGGGGACACGCTGGACCCCGGCCCAGCCCGGTTGGGGGGTCCCGAATTCTTTGGGGGGTCTCGGATGTCCCAACACTGGAGGAATTGGTGCAGGAATTACTGCCGGAATTCTTGCAGGAATTTTCCCAGGAATTTCTCCAGGAATTCCTGAAGGGATTGTTACAGGAATTTTTACAGGAATTGCTGCAGGATTGTTACAGGAATTTCTCCAGGAATTGCTGCAGGATTGTTACAGGAATTTCTCCAGGAATTGCTGCAGGGATTGTTGCAGGAATTGCTGCAGGGATTGCTGCAGAACCCCGAGCTCACAGAGGGCCCAACGAGAGGAACCCTGCAGCTCAGGATGGTTTCCATCCCCCCTGGCACAAGGCAATCCACCTGATTCCAATTAAACCACGACTTTCCCTCTAAAATCTCCACTAAAAACCTAAATCCCACAAATTCTGTCTTTACAAGTCACGAAGAAGCAGGGGTTATATCAGGCGTGGTGTACGGGAAGTGATCCCCCAATAATGGGGTACAGGGGAGTGATCCCCCAGAAATGGGGCACAGGGGTTATTCCCCAATAATGGGGTACAGGATGGATGGATGGATGGATGGATGATGGATGATGGGTGGATGATGATGGATGATGGATGGATGATGGATGATGGATGGATGGATGGATGATGGATGGATGGATATTGGCCCCAATTATTCTGCTGATTCTCAAAGCTCCTCAGTTTGTTGCAGTACTTGCAGTGCTGTGTTGCTGCTTTCCAGACAAGAAGGACAGAAAGAACCCCACAACCAGACCCAACCCTTGAATTTTATCTACCTGTTAGGTCTGACTTCTGCCTTTCTAATTTTATCCAAGGGTTTCCTGCTGTATTCTTTCTGTGTGTGGAAGATGGTGTCCTATGGTTATAAAAATTCCAACTTCTGGGCTTTTGTCTGCGCTGTTTTTGCAAATAACTTCTAGAACAGAGAGAAGCTGGTTATTTGTTATGGTTTGGGATTAACAAAATGTTGCTCCACAAGGAAAAAATGGGATTTAAATGCTCTTTGGGGTTAGAGAGATTCCCTTTTCCAGATTCTGCAGTTTGCAAAGTGAGCCAGCTCTTTTGAGTGATGTCAAACTACAGGGTGTCAATACAGAATATTTTCTGTCAGAAACAGAACTGTCTTGATCTAGAAAGCAAAATAGATTTGGAAAACCAATATGATTCATGTAACCTTGTATGATTTAATTATGGAAAACAGAAGTGACAACTAGTTATTCTACCATTTCTTTTATTTTTTTTCTTTGCAGTTGAAGTGTACAAGGTTATTTACACATGTTTGAGTTTAATAATAACCTGTAGTCAGGTGTTTCTGAATAGCACATTCTCCTGTTTGGCACAAAAGAAGAAGCTGAGGTTTAAGGTTTTGTTTGCTCTGAATATTGTCTCGAGAAGAAACAGGGTTGTCATGAAAAGGTTCCATCTGTCCCTCCTCCTGCACCACTTCTGCAGGCAGCAATAATGGGATTGCAGCTGATTTCACACTTTTGTGGCTGCTTGGAAAGTTCCCCGAGTGTTTTGCAGTTTTGTTCCTGCAGGCGGTGCCGAGGAGGACGCAGGTGCAATCAATGCTGAGCTGAGGAGCTCCCTGGCTCCCAGGAGGGTTTTGTGTCCCTGCTCAACGATTGCAGAGGGGCAGAGTGACCTTCAGCCCCCTCCTGCTCTCCTCAATCCCCTCTTTGAGCCTTCAGCCCCCTCCTGCTCTCCTCAATCCCCTCTTTGACCCTTCAGCCCCCTCCTGCTCTCCTCAACCCCCTCTTTGACCCTTCAGCCCCCTCCTGCTCTCCTCAATCCCCTCTCTGAACCTGTTCTCTGTTATCATCCACTGTGGATTAGTTATTAATGAGTTTTGGATATGTAGAGATATATTTTAGCATAATAGATGTTGTGTGGAAGCAGAAAGTCTGTGCTAGCAGAGGCTGCCACTGCTGTAAATTCACCCCCTGCCTCCTGGGTCATTGTCCCTTCCCTGGCTAATTAGGACTCAGGCCATAAAATACTGATTTTAGCATTGTGCAGAGCTGAGATTTGAAGTCAGGGGACATCATTCCTTTATCTTAATTACAGTGTAGGATTTTTTTCCTCCTCAATTTAGTTCTGGGGATTTTGGGGAGTGCTTGGACTTTGTGTTTGCAGCACTCCTGAGTGTGGCCAGCAATAGAATTAATTCCTGTGCAGGGGCACAGATGGATGAGGAGCCCCAGTGACAGCCCTGACCTGGGACACAGTGGCTGTGTGGGCAACCCTTTGCTTTATTCTCATCTTTATTCTGATATTTATTCTGATCTTTATTCTCATCTTGCTGCCCAAGACTGAAAACAGAGGCAGGAACTGGAGCAGAGCTGTCCCAGTCTGTGCTGTCAAGACCAGGCAAATAAGGAGAAGGTGAGGAGGCAGCTGCAACCTCCTGTCATATTTTTAATCTTTTTTCATATTTTAAAAAAATATTTTAACATTTGGTTTGCCAAAACCAGCGTATCTGTTTTTAATGATGACAGGATTGAAGTTTCCAAAGGAGGTTGCAGAAGTCCTGGAGCTCGTTGCAGGAGTTAAAAACCCTCCTGGAGTGTGGATTCTGTCCTTGTTAAAGGTGCTGCTGATTCCCAGCCTTCAGAAGATGATCCAGCTCCCCTCAGGATTGCTTTTGCTCTCTCCTTGATTTTCCAATTCCTGTTTCAAACCTCTCAGCACTCGCTGCTTGCCCCTGCTGTGCCCAGCCATTCCACAGCCCGTGCTTTTCTGACTCCTCTCATTTAAACCCACAAACTCCTCCAAGTTTTTGCTTTGTGGCCCAGTTTTCACAGGCTGAAATTAAAGGCAGTTTCTGGTGCCACCTTGTGTCTCAGAGGAGCAGACCTGTGGGGCTGCAATAATCTGGGTTTAACTTCTTGCCTTCAGAATTAACAAGGTGGGACCAGCAGGGAGGTTCAGAGGGCGAGACTTCTGCATGAAACGAGTTTTAAACAGCTGAAAAATTAATTAAATTGTGAATTGGTGCTTTGGCTTTTCCTGGAATTGTTCAAGGCCAGGTTGGAGCCCTGGGATGGTGGCAGGGGTCCCATGGCAGGGGATGGAATGAGATGAGCTTCACATTTCTATTCCAACCCAGGGCATTCTGTGATTCCATGATTTCCTTGGTTGCTGTTTGCTGCTCACAGCGAGGAGCTCAAAGGAAACTGCTCAGGCAGATGAAGAATTATTATTTTTATAAACAAGGACTGTTCCTTTCCTTGGTGCTGACCATGAGCCACTGTCAGAGGCACAGAGCTGCTGGAAACATTTTTATTGTTCAGAATTCAGCAGCTGAGCAGCTCCTGCATTATCAATCAAGGGAATTGCTAATAGCTCCATTGCTAATTACTGATTTGCTTTGTGCATAAAGCTGCCACTGTGCTTTGCAGATATACAAAAAAGGTGAAGAATAAGAAAAGAAGCCAAAAAATGACATTTCCATCAATCAGACCTCGTGTACCAACTTCTTCACTGTAATGTACTTTCTCTGCCTCCAAGTTCCTGCTTTTATTATTATTTTTTAATGGATTCTCCCATTATGCATTCAAAATACTGAATTAATTAAAAAATTAACTCATATTACCTGAAAATAATTTAACTCATACTTTATGGGGAAATATTTTTTATGTTGTATCTGGTGAAAATTTAAATTTTCTTCATGAGTGAGGGTGTTGCAAAAATGGGCAGAATTTGTGCTGAGCATCACTAGATGTCACCCTCGACCTGGATTTGTTTCACAGAAGTTTTAATTTTAAATTTCAAATCTTCTGTTCTCAAACTTCCCCCTCTCTCTCCCCACCCTTGCATTTAATGCATCTTCCAGTTCAGTGTAGCACAAACTGTTATGCATCAATATTTTCCTTGCTTAAAACCAGAATCAAAATTAGGCCAAATGGAAATGGCTGGAATTTGCAATACCATCAATTTCTGTGCTAGATCAGCTCTGAGGAAACAGAAAAGCAAATCCTCCTTAATAGGTTTTTTTGGTTTTTTGGTTTTTTTTTTCTTTCTAAGGTGTCTGGTTGGATTTTGTTCAGGTCTTGTTGGAATCCCCATCATGTGAGATGAAGAGAAATGCTGAGGTCAAACCCCCATGAAGTCACGAGGAGCTGTGACTTCCTCTCTGTATCAGGGAAAAAAAAAGAAAAAGAGAAAAAAAAAAAGAAAAATAAGAAGAGAAATAAAGAGCCCTTTTATAAAACAGGTTCAGGCAGGTTTAATTTTCAGGTGAAGCGAGTTTTCAGGGAAAGGCTTTGTTTTTCAACTCTGAAATACTTTGGGAGAGCATTCCAGCCCTGCTGGGACATTCATGCTTGAATGAGAGGCAAAAATGTGTCTGTGAAGTTCAGGCTGTATTTATTTATTTATTTATTTATTTATTTATTTATTTATTTATCTATCTATTTATTTATTTATTTATTTATTTTAAGGATCATTTAATTTAGGTCTCCTTTTTTTAACCTGAACTAACTTATTTCATAATGTTCTGGCGTCTGCTGGAATCGATTCACTGAGAGCAAAGAGAAGGAAATGACAGCACAGCCTTGATTAAAGGAAGGTGTAATTAACAGCTGCAGGTTAATTGGAAATATTTGCTCCTAGAGCAGCAGTGGAGCTCCATTCTGGTGAGCTGCTGTGTCCCCTGTCCCCTCCCTGCAGAGCCTGTGACACAAACCTGGCATTTCCCATTCTGAACTGTCTGTGCTGCCACAATCGTGTCCTAAAGAGAAGTTCCTCGGGATTTTTAATTTAAAATCGTTCCTCAAGGGCTGAGGATTCTAACAGGGAACAGGCCAGCACTGGAAATGTGATTCTGAGTGAATTAGTTGCTGTTTTATTTTAATCAAATGGCTTCAGATAGCTGTCAAAGAAATGTGTTTCCCATTAATCCTTTTCTAGTTTAGTGAAAAATTTCCATGTCACTGGACATGGAGCAGTCAGGACTGAGGGCACTGAAAGACATTCTTTTATTAAATATTCCTTTAGAAGACCTGGATTTAGTCAGGCCCTTTTCCATGGTTGGCTGTGTTAAGCTAACACTCCATCCAAGACTTTTAATCAGTTCAGATGATGAAACCCTGTTTATATCAGCACATATTGAGCTTCCATTTAATTTCCAGTGCCCTGAGTGATCTGGGGGAGCTCAGTGCTGATCCTTCCTCTCCCACTCCTCACCCCAGAGCTCTGATCTGTGGGATTTGTGCCTGTGGGGCTCAGGGTGATCCAGGGACACTGCTCTGCCCCCATCTCAATTTCCTGCCTTGCTTCTGTTCAAAAGCTGCTTTTAGAGCAGCAGAGGAAGGAGACCCGTCATCAACCCCAAATGTTTTCAATTCCTGTTGCTTCTCAAACACTCTGCTGTGCAGGTGATGTTTTTGAGCTTTTGATTTTCCCCTCTGTCTCTGCTTTGGGGGAGAAAAAAATTCAAAATGTGAAGAGTTCACCTTGCAGCTGTGTCTGTTCAGAACTTTGAGTCTCCAGATCGGTTCTGACACAGGTTTGTGATGTTGAAGGAGTCACCAATAAAGGTGGGGAAGCCAAGTTGTGTTTTCCCTGCAGCTGCTGAACGATTTTTGTCAGGGCTGTTGGATTTCAGGAACGCTTTTCAGAGGGTAATTCCCTCTCCTAACCACAATTCTCTCCTGCAGTACAGGCAGCAAAGAAAAAGTTCCAAGTGCTGTTTCTCTTTAGAGGAATGTGTGCATTGAGCTGCAGGTGCCTTGGTGCTCCCATCCATTCTGCAGATATTCGTGCTGCACTTTGGAGATGTGTGAAAATTGGTGCTGAGCATAAAAACACTGCTGGGAACATTGAGCACTGTGTTTGCAGCTCCTGAGAAAACTCCCTCACATTTAGCACGGGATTTATTTGGGAGCTAACACATGTTGGGTGTTCAGACAGATGCATTGTAATAAATCATAATAAATAGTAATAAATAATAATTTCAGTACTCAGGGCTCGGTGATTTCAGGAAGTCTCTGGAAGATAAATATCAGTCCAGGGAAAGCAAACAGCTTCTACATTTTTTTGGGTCTTTCCACAGAGCTGCCATAAGGAAGCACAGCATCATTATTGCTTCTTTCAGTTCTCAGCATAAAAGGAAGTAACACTTAATAAAAGCCATTGGCTGCAAGATTTCATAAGAGAGAGAGGCAGAGAGAGAAGGAGCAGCGTGCTGTGCAGGAGCAGGTGTGAGCCATGAATCAACTGCTCCTTGCCACCCTGTAGGACACTGATGAAACAAATAGAATCTCCCCAGACATGGATAACACAAGAACAGCAGATGCTTTCTCCCAGGTAAAGGCAGAAATTGTCGTGGCTGGTGGGGAAGTGCTGCTGGTTGGAGATGGTTTCTCAGGAGCTGGGGATGCCTTGGTGCTTTATTGGTGAGCAGTTTGCAGCAGGGTTTGATGTAATGGACTATTATGTGATGTGAGCTCAGCCTGCTCTAATACATCACACAGTGTTTGCACAAGGTGTGCAGGAGACATTATTTATTATTTTCCTGTGCTTTATTCTTGGGGAAGTTGAAACGTGCGAAGTTTTCCCGATACAAGGAGAGAAAATCAGTCTCTCTCTTGCCATGCAGGCAGGATTTATTAACACTTTCTGTTATCTGTGCTAAAAATTTCCATAAGGTAATTGGAGGGGAGAAAAAGTGCTTTATATTACAGGCAGAAGCAGTCTTTTGATAATCCTGCTGGAATCTGAGGTGATTGATACGGCAGGATTGAATTTACACCAGCTTGCAGCACTGGGGTTTGTCTGAGTGCCTGCCACACACAGACTGGGAGCAGTCTGATTGTTTCAGTATTTGCACCTTTGGGAGCCTGGAACCTGGAGAATTGAGAGTGGGAAGCTCCTCTCTGGCTGGGACAGCTGATGGGATTGGCAGAGGGGAAAGAGCAATTAGGGGAAAGAGCAATTAGGGGAAAGAGCAATTAGGGGGAAAACAATCAGGAAAAAGAAGGATTGTGTCTGTGCAGGGTCTGAGCTCTCCTGGCCAGCAAAGAGTGAGGGCTGGGGGGATCCAGCCCTGCTTGCCTGGCTCCCCTTGCTCCTCAAGGTGAGAGATTTGCTAGGCCAGGCTCTGGGAAAAACCAGAGGAAAACCTATTTATTGTTGTTTGGTTTGTCACAGGGAAAAAGGGCAGGGGCTGCCTGTGGTTACCTGGCACAGCACCTGCCCTGGCTGAGAAGGGTTTGGAGCAGCACAGGAGACCCAAACACGGAATTCTTGAGCTTGACAGACACCAATTGCTCCACCTGGAGTGGAATAAAACTGTCAGGAGATGCTGAGGTGGATTCAGGAGATGCTGAGGTACATTCAGGGAATGCTGAGGGCTGTCAGGGGATGCTGAGGTGTGTGAGGAGATGCTGAGATGCTCTCAGGAGATGCTAAGGGGCTGTGAGGAGATGCTGGGGTGCTTTTAGGAGATTCTGAGGGGTCTCAGGAGATACTGAGGTGTGTGAGGAGATGCTGAGGTGCAGTCAGGATATGCTGAGGTGGATTCAGAGATGCTGAGATGTTCTCAGGAGATACTGAGGTGCATTCAGGAGATGCTGAGGCACTCTTAGGAGATGCTGAGGTGTGTGAGGAGATGCTGAGGTGCAGTCAGGAGATGCTGGGGTACTCTGAGGAGATGCTGAGGTGCTCTCAGGAGATGCAGGGGTGCTTTCAGGAGATACTGAGGGCTCTCAGGAGATGCTGAGGTGCTTTTAGGAGATGCTGAGATGCATTCAGGAGATGTTGAGATGCTCTCAGGAGATGCTGAGGTGCATTCAGGAGATGCTGAGGTGGATTCAGAGATGCTGAGGGGCTCTCAGGAGATGCTGAGGTGCATTCAGGAGATGCTGAGGTTCTTTTAGGAGATGCTGAGGTGCTCTCAGGAGATGCAGGGGTACATTCAGGAGATACTGAGGTGCTCTGAGGGGATGCTGAGCTCTCTTTGGAGCAGCTGCTGGTGCCAGAGGGGTTGGGAGGGCACATCCCAACCCTGGCAGTGTTTTCCCTTTCCCTGCTACCCCTGGCTCAGGTGTTTCTGGCCTGGCACAGACACACAGCTCGTGGATCTCTCATCCTCCCCCTTGCACTGCTGGGGAGGATGAAGCACAGATGTGGGAGCAACCAAATATTTGCTACCAGAGAGGGCTCACATGAATGAGGAGCTGTAAACAGGAAACCACGGCCAGATGGTGCCACTTTTGAGTGACTTTCACCCCCAGACCTGCAGTGAAGCACACGCACAGAGCTCAGCCTGTACCAAAATACCCACAGAGCGAAACTGTGCCTGAGAAAAACGACTTTTAAACTTCTTGTGAACTCCTTTTAAGAGCTGACTTTATGTCTTGCTGAGGCTTTTCTTCTGAGAGCTGAGCAGATCACGGTGGAAGGTCAGACCTTTTGCTTTTCCACCCTGCTTTACTTTAATCAACTGCTTCAAAGTACTTTATCCCCATGGATTTCCCCTACAATTTTCATCAGACTTTTTCTTAAAGGCCACCTCTCCTAGGTGATTGATTTTTTCCCTATTTTTTTAAATATCCCTGGTCTTTTCTAGGGTAGCTTAGAGTGGATTTTCACTGTGTGCTTACCAGGGGATCAATTCCATTCAAATGAGGCCAAATGGTTCCATATTTTCTGATATTTGTGTTCATGAATGTGCACCCAGCCTTGGCAGCAGCTCTGGCCTGAGGGACAGGGGTGAAGCACATCCTGAGATGAGTCCTCATCACCCAGACTAAGCTGAAACCCCTCAGTTTCCTGCTGAATTCCTCAGATTTCCTGCTCCTGAGCCATTTGGAGCTCCTGTTTCACTCTCAATATTCCTGAAACTCAGAGCACAATGAATAATCCCAAGCATTTATTTATTTTTTTTAACATACATTATTTTCTGACTTTAAGACCAGCTTAAATAGATGCTCCAGTAGCTGATCCTGAGGATTCTTCCTGTTTGGAAAACCTGGTGTGTTTTTAAAGGCAAAGAATTCAGAACAGAATAAAACCATTTATACAGACAAGGATCACATCTGCTAAATCTGCTGGAGTTTAGGAGATGGGTAAGGAGGAATTCACCTCAATGTTTTGCTAGGATGGTTTATTAACAACCCAGAATCCTGGGGAAAGGAAAAGTCAGGTCAGGCATGTTTTGATTAGAATATAATGAAGGGTTTGTTCATTAAATGTTCCAGCTAATTAACATGAAACTCATGGAGACCCTGAATCCTCAGTTAAATGTGCAAGAAGCCAGTACTGCTTGCTCTCTGCTGCACTCCATACCTTGTGCTTAGCAGGTGTTAATGTGATTTAATAAACCTCCAGCAGAATGAAATCTCTTGTTCAGCGTTTAATAATTGTAGCAGCCCTGTTCTGGCTCGGAATGAATTTTTGTTTTATGAGACATGAGGGCACGAGAGGAGACTGTGAGCCTGTGAGCAGAAGGATGCATGTTTTTCTCCAAAATAATTAGATGTCACTGTTAAATAGCCCAGCAATCCTCATTTCTTCACAAAATTAGTTTGACTCTCATGTTAATAAGCAAATATGATAATCGTTGATGCTTCTTATCACTGTGGATTATTTTAATTACCCTCACTAAAGGCACAGGATGTTGTTATTTGAGTAGCAAACTGAAATGCTCCTGTATGAGCCACTTTATTCTATTCCATTTCATTTCAGTCCATTTTGTGGCAGAGCATTTAAACTATACCCCAGCACACCAAGAAGCTGCTGGGCAAGTTCACACTCAAGGATTGTTTTAAATAAAATCTGATTTGAAATACTCAGGCCATGGTGTGTGGTGATGCTGAGGCTGGTTCCAGAAGGAGATTTCCAGGGATTATCTCTGCCTTGGCACTCAAAGCTCATGGCCTGGATGGGATTTTCCTAAATTTTTCAACCTCTGCCTGCCCATTTCCCCTGGACAAGCAGTGGAACTCTCAGTTCCTTGCAGGCTTGGACTGAATTCAAGTGCAAAACCAGGTTGGATAAGGCCCAAAGCATTTGTTTAATTCTGCTTTATTTAATTCACTGGTGGGAGCCTCCTTGATTTTCCCTGGATGGCTCAGTGTCACCCTCGTGTTTTCCAATCTCAGCAGAGCCTGTTTTGTGATTTCTCTCCTGTTTCTCCTGACCCTCCTGCTCCTTCCCTTTTGGCAGCAGCTTTTCCTGAACCTGAGAAATCCCCAAACCCTCTGCAACCCCAATTCTCCCTTGGAAATCCCATTTTTCCCTGCTCTCACCATCCTGAGCTGATTGCTCCCATTATCCAGCTCTTTTCTGGAATGGAAATCCTCCCCCTATTCCTTTGTCAGTGCTGAACTCTTATTTCAGAGTTTTGCTGCTGTCTGGGATCTCCCTGAGGGAAATTCCCTTTTATTGCAGCAGCTCCATGATGGGAGCTGCTGTCACTTTGCAAGCTGCTCAAACTTCTGGGCTTTTTCTGCAAAAAATACATTCTTCAGCCAGAGCTTGTGAAGCTGGCAGCTCCTGCTGTACATCCAGATTTTTTTCCCCTCTGCTTGCTGAATTATAGATTATTGCTGCTCTCATTTGTCAAGGCTGTTTGGAATTTGAATCCCCTCGTAGTTCTTTCCAGCTGCCCATCAAAATCCCCAAATTTAATGAATATAATCTTCAATCCTGATGAAACACTGGAGAGCACAACCCCCAGTCAGTCTCCTGTGCAAGCAGCACCACTCAATTTATCCTGAATTTTCACAGGGAAATTATTTTCCAAGAGTAATTTCCTGATGAGTTCTCAGAGCTGATGGAGCAGGAGGGTCTGTGCTGGTGATTGAGGGAAAATCTGAAGGGTTTGCCTCATGTGAGACTGTAAAGTGTCATTGTTTTCCAAGGGAATTTTAAGAAATGCTAAGGCTTTGAGATTCCTCGATTTGGTGATTTTTTCAATGTTGAAAATAGCTAAAACTGTTGGTATTGTGCTATGGACACATCACTGGGCACCAGTTTGTATATTCATATTTTTGAGAACTGTTCTTTGACATTTTTATGTTGTTATAATCAATCACTCCATGCCTTTATACCTGTAAGACATAAATTACAATAATATATCTCTGGGCTCCTCCAGCTCCTTCTGGAAGTGACAGAATTTCCAGAATTTTCAAGGAAATCAAGCTCCTGTTTGATGAATCCCTTCTTCTTTGAATAAATGTTGACAGATACTGTTCAGCCAGATATGGATCTGCAAAAATAATGCAAAATATTATTACAGATGGATAATTTATTTGATGAATAGCAGCTCTGTTTGACAAATGATATTAGTCTGTCTCTAGGCTTGGCTACAAAAGATGGCATTGCCACATAGAAACAGCACATCAGTCACCTGCTTTGAGATTTCATGTAAATTAGAACTGAAGGCCAGTCCTAGGAGAAAACCTGGAAATTTTTGGGGGCACTCAGCACTGAGTTCCAACCTGGTGAAAGTGAATAAAGTGGGAGAGGGAAGTTGAGAACACCAAGCTGGAGCTTTAAGGCAATCCAGATTGTGTCTGCTGTCTTTAAAATCACTTAAATGACACATTCAGCATTCAGGCAGAGAGAAAGTCAGACTGGTTTATGCCCCAAAATTAATGAATTCTCTGTAAAGCAGCAATTCCCCTTGGGCTGAGCCCTTTTTCCTTGGAGCATGGAGGCTCCAGAAGATGCTGCTGAGGAGGGCAGAGGATTTGGAACAACCCCAGCCCCACCTCCCTCTGGATGGGACACCAGGGATGTTTAATGCCGAACCAGGAGCAGTGTAAGGAATGTTTAACAGCAAAATCTTGGGTGGAACTGAAGCAAAGCTGCTCCTCTGTGGTGCAGGATTTCTGCATGGCTGGGCTTGGCTGCCTCAGGAAATGGCAGAGCTGGGGGTGGATGAGCTGTGATGTCTCACCCAGTCACACCAGAGTTTGTGACACCCGTGAGGGGCTCTGCAGCCACATTTCCTGCTCTGTGGACCTGCAAACATCCCAGGAGTGTGTTTGCATCAGCTTGCTGTTGTGTTGGAGGATTTGGGTAGGGAGGTCCTGGTTCCAGATTCTGTAGTGCATTGCTGAATAACTCTGAATTTCACATAAAGTGTTACAGGTTCTCCTCCCAGCTCAGGCACACAAAACAATCCTTGTCCAACCCCAGAACCAAAAAGTGCAACCAGGGAATTGAGGAGAGAATCTGGGAGGGTGGGACTACAGAGCCTGGAGCTGGAATTGGACAATGAACCCAAGGTGGGAATGGAACAGAACTGATCCAAGTGTGAAACTCCTGAGCCATTGCCCACCCTGCTCCATCCTGGGTGTGAGCTCAGCCAGGCTCTGGCACTGCCCAGGGGAATCCTTGGGAGGGTTTGTAATAAATCCCTGCTTTATTCCTTTAACTGTTCAGTTCTAGGGAGCCTCTTTGGGCATCAGAGGAATGAGAACAAACTGACACAAGGCACAGGGAGCTGGAATTGCTCTGCAGGAGCACATTTGTGTTTTGTCCTTGCCCCATGTCCTGTGTGCTTCCCTCTGCCCCTCCACAGTGACTTGGGTGAGCTGGCTTCAACCCCTTTTCCTTGGGAGGTCTGGGATTGTTCCAGATCTTTAATGTTTCTACATTTGATATTTCCAGATCTTTAATATTTCCAGATCTTTAATATTTTCAGATCTTTAATATACCTATCCTTCATATTTTTAGATCTTTAATATTTTCAGTTCTTTAATATTTCTATCTTTGATATTTTTAGATATTTGATATTTTTAGATATTTAATATTTCCAGATCTTTAATATTTTTAGATCTTTAATATTTTCAGATCTTTAATATATCTATCCTTAGTATTTTTAGATCTTTAATATTTTCAGATCTTTAATATATCTATCCTTAGTACTTTTAGAGCTTTAATATTTTCAGATCTTTAATATATCTATCCTTAATATTTTTAGATATTTAATATTTTTAGATATTTAATATTTTCAGATATTTAATATTTTCAGATCTTTAACATTTTTTTATATTTAATATTTTCAGATCTTTAATATTTCTATCTAATCTTTAATATTCCAGGTCTGTAGCATTTCTGCAGTGGCTGGACTCCATGCAAACCCTCCAGAGGCTCCTTTTGGGTGCATGGGGAGAGGCAGGAAGGCCTGGCAGGGGTCAGGAGCAGGGCAGCACTGGCAGCTGCCCCAGAACAAGGCAGAAATCTCCTCTGTCCCCACTGAACACATTTTATACCAGGCCAAAACTATAAAAACCTCCCCTCTCCTTCCAGAGAATTCACTTCTCACTTCTCCTTCTGGAGCCCCACGCTCTTCCTTCAATTGTGAATTCTTTCAATCACCCTACTGAATTTGGGGAGGGTGATGAAAATTTAATCAGTTTTAAACAAGCTGCTCTAACCTGGCAGGTAGGGGAGTGCATTATTAACACAATCTCGTGTATTTCCTTAATGAGCCTGCTTTATAATAGAAGAATGTTGTTTTTTTCCTAAGTTTTGTTTTTCAGTCTTGTATAAAACATTCAATTTGGTTGCTCCAGTCACATTTTATAACACAGACTGGTTGAGTGACATTTTGGAGGATAACATGATAAATTTTGGTTTTTTTTAAGAAAAATATAACCAAAACAAACACATTACAAAATCTGTGTCATGCTGAGAGAAAAGCCCCAAAGACACAAAATGTGAAAGGTCAGGATCTGATACCAAAGTCTTGTTTGCAAGTAAAAATACCATGAAACATGATTGTCAACAAGTGAGGCAGGCAGACTTCTGACAAATAATTCTGACAGTTCTCAGGAGCTGAAAAATGCCTTTTTGGCCTCTCTTGGCTTTGGAAATGTTTCCCTCCAGATTCCAGATGTACAGAGAGTTAAGGGAGGTGTAAAAGAACAAAGTGCTGATAACAGAACCTGTCCCAGGCTGTGCCTGCTGTGTGCTCCTCGGGGATGGATTCTCTGTCAGGGCTCTGACACACTGACAAACCTTCCTGGATTTCCATACACACAATGATTTGTTTCTCTTTTGTGAGCATTTCCCCCCTCATCCATTATTAATTAAATTATGAATGTTCCCTGCTGTTTTCACATCTTGGGCAGAATTTCATTTCAGTCTAGAAGAGGTTTTGGTGGAGGTAAGGAGGAGTTGAATATTGAGTTGAATGTCTCCCTTTCTGCAATTTTTTAAAAAAGGAAAACATCTTAAAATATTAAACTTGAAAAAAATGAAATTAAAATTGTCATCGTGCTGCAAAAATTCTTTGAACTTTTCTCCAAAAGGCAAAAACAGTTTCCAGCTTCATCTCAGGAGCTGCTACCCTGAATTAATGGGCTCTTGCACTTTGCAGGCAGAGCTTTGCCTTAAGGTAACTGCATTTTTCAGCTCAAACAGATCCATATTCCTGTTTACTCACACACAGTTTGTTCAGAGGGGAATTGTCTTGTTAAATCCAATCCTACCCAGAGCGTGTGAGGTGTGAATATGCGGCCATTTAAAATTCCAGCAGCGAGGGCACTGCAGGAGCTTTCTGTGAATGAATTCTCAGGCAGCTTCACCTCCTCTCACTGCTGGGAGCTGGGCCATCACTTACCTTACATTAGCATTGACAACCCCAGCTCCAAAAACAAAATATTTCTCCTTCTCCTGCTTTTATTTGGAGGCTGTGCAGCGTGTGTCCCCCAGGGGCTGGGTGAGCTGGCAGGAATCTGCTAAAATAAAGAGTGCAGGGTTAGTGGGGCTTGGGAAAAAGGGAAATGTTGTGGTTTGCTGGAGCTCTGAGCTGCACTGGTGGTTTTGTTGGTGCCTGTGGGTTTGGGCTGGAGGTGGTTGGGTCAGTCACAGGCTGGACACAATGGTCTGGAAGGGTTTTCCAGCCTCAGGGATCCTGTGTGGCCCCAGCAGGGCTTTGGGCTGCTCTGCTTGTGGGGAGTGGTGGGTGCAGGAAGAGCAGGGCAGGTGCTCAACATCTGCAGCTCCAGCTGCAGGGGAGGCTCCTTCAGATCCCTCCTGTCCTGTTCCTAACCCTCCAGTCCTTCCCAACCCCCCTGTCCCCTTCCTAACCCTCCTGTCCCCTTCTCTGCCCCTTCCCAACCTTCCTGTCCCCTTCCTAATCCTCCTGTCCCCTTTTCTGCTCCTTCAGATCCCTCCTGTCCTTCCCAATCCCCCTGTCCCCTTCCCAACCCTCCTGTCCCCTTCCCAACCCTCCCCAACCCTCCTGTCCCCCTCCCAGCCCTCCTGTCCCCTTTCTAACCCTCCTGTCCCCTTCCTAATCCTCCTGTCCCCCTCCTAACCCTCCTGCCCCCTTCCCAATCCCCCTGTCCCCTTCCCAACCCTCCTGCCCCCTTCTCTGCTCCTTCAGATCCCTCCTGTCCCTTTCCCAGCTATCCTGTCCCCTTCCTAACCCTCCTGTCCTCTTCATAACCCTCCTGTCCCCTTCCCAACCCCCCTGTCCCCTTCTCTGCTCCTTCAGATCCCTCCTGTCCCCTCCCAACCCTCCTGTCCCCTTTCCTGCTCCTGTGCTGGGCTCTGCACCTGGGTGTGCACCTGCAGAGTTTGGAAACAATGCTTGGAAATCACTGGGATCTCTCCTGGTGAACAATTCATTCTCTGGGCACAGGGAATGATTTGGATAAAAAAAATCCCAAATTCCCCAGGCTCCTTCCAAACTCCATCTGTGCTGAGGGGTGGCTGTCACTCAGGGGGTCTGTCTCAAATCCTTTATTGCTCTCCAAAGCCCAAATCTCTGTCTGGCAGCTGCAGCTCGGTGTCCCTGCTCCCCCCTGTCCTTTTCTCTTTGCTGGACTCCTGTTTGCCATCACAGCCCTGCCTGTGCACTCAGCACTGACACAAATTGCTCTGGGATTTATTGGCACCTCCAGCTCCTGTTTTGGTGAGAGAAAAAGGGGAAATTCAACGCTGGCTTCTCATGTTTTTAACTGAGCCCCTGTGGCAGCTGCACCTCCCTGCACCAACAGCAGTTTGCCCCCTCTTCACCCTGAAAATGTCAAATGCTCCTGATTGTGCTTTCATGTTGTGCTGTGTGCAGGGCTCTGCGCTCAGGATGAGACAGGCTCCCATGCAAAATTGATGTTTTCACTTCTTGCCAGCGTTTCTAACTCAAAGAGGTTTCCCCCTGGCTGTTCCATCTCCAGATATTAGCACCACGTCTTCTGAAGTTGTAAAAGCCCCTGTGTGTTTGATAACTTGTAGACATTCACTGGGTTTCAAAGGGAGATTGTATTTGCTGGGCAGATTGGCAGTAGAACATAAACTATGAGTGAAATTGTAATTTTATGGCAGCCACCGTGGCTGTGTCATGAGCACTCTGAATCCTCCACAGCCAGATGAAAATCCAGTCTCTAAAAACATTTTATTGACTTTTTTTTTTTTTCCTTCTAGTTAAGCCAGGAAAAAATCCTCAAAATTATGAACATGGTGAAAAACAAAGAAGTGAGCATCGAAGGAGCTCTGCACCTGGCACAGAAGGAGGTGTGTGCTGAAAAGGTAATGCACTTGGTCATCTATTCCTTTGATGTATTTTGGAACACATTCTGGAGAGCCCTGCAGGGATGAGGAGAGTTCTGGGCTGTTTTCAAGAACACAATCCCAGCTTGGGAATCCCAAACATCCCAGTTCCCAGCCAGGACAGGCTGCTTTGGTGTGCACTGATGGATTACCTGGATTCAGGAGCTCGGATCCATGCTGGGATTGTTATCCAAGGGTAGCAATAAATCCTGGATTAATTCATGTGGGGCAGAATCACGGAATTGCAGAATCCCAGAATGGTTTGGGTTGGGTTGGAAGGGACCTTAAAGCTCATCTTGTTCCCTCTCCTGCTGTGCCAGGCTGCTCCAAGCCTGGAACATTTCCTGTGCCTTCTGTGGCACCTCCCCACCCTCCCAGGAGGAATTCCTGCCCCATATCCCACCCAAACCTCCCCTGCTCCAGTGTGAAGCCATTCCCTGTGTCCTGACACTCCATCCTTTGCCAATCTTCCCTCTCCACCTTCCCTGCAGCTCCTTCAGGCACTGGAGGCTTCTCATTTCCACCCTCACTGTAAAGAATTCCTTCCTCATATTTAACCCAAACTCTCTGTCAGTGTGAATAATCTCTGTCCCCATCCTCATTAATTAACAGAAGTCAGGAGGATGTTTCTGTCTCCATCTGGAATTCTCCTGCTGGGCTCCAGAGCTGTTTCTGTTCACAGAGAGAGAACAGCTGGATTTGGTTATCCCAAATGCACATCCCAAATATCCCAAACGTGCTCCCAGCGTGGGATGTGTTGCTGATTCCTCTTTTATTTCCCAGGATCCACAGGATTCATTAACTGGGTCCCAGTTTAACTTCATTATCTACAAGTACAAACACTACCGGTGGCAGAAACGAATTTTGCAGGTAACTTCAAAACTTCTCCCTTTTGTATTAAAGCAAATTTCTGCAGCAACACCTGATGGTGATTTCCTGCTGTCATGAACTCAGGGACAAAGGTTTCATGGGTTTTTTTCCTGGATTTCACTAAAACTCCTTGTAGTTTGGATAAAATTTGATAATGAACGAGTCCAAACCATGCATGCTACAGGGTGGTTTTTATTTACTACATCTTAACTGTACAAAATACAATTTTTCTGGCATTATCCACCTTTTTTTTTTTTATGAAAAGATATTTTTGTTTAGACATAAAGTGGAAAAATGAAGGGAAGCATAATAGATGTGGAAGTTATCAGTGTGGGAATCTGGGTAAGTTGAATTTCAGTTCTCTAATTACCAGCAACCTTCAAAAGTCAGAGAAAATCATGAGGAAGGTTCTGGAAGGTTCTCTTTCATCAGGAAGGTTCTGGAAGTCTCCTGCTATAAACAGGACAGAGGGAAAAACTGCACGTGGGCATTTGGTGCTGTGGTCTGCACGTTCAAGTTTTTAACTTTTAACATAAAACTGCTTTTTTAACCACCTGCACTTCAGAGACTGAAGGAGTGAGGAACTGGATGAGTGGTTCTGCCTTAATTTGTGCTGAAGGGGAAGTTCCTGCACTGGGCTTTGTGAGACAAGGAGAAAGAAGTAATAATTCAGAGTGATAAATGGATGCATATTCATCAAAGGAGATGTGTGGAAACACAGCTTACAAGGAATATCTGGGATTTTTTGGTGACTAAAACGAACATTGATGGTGGAATGTAATTGAAAATTATATTTGTTAATGTAATTTAAAATTATATTTATTAATGTAATTTAAAATTCTATTTATTCTGGTCTTTTATCTAAACACCTTCACAGTGTTAGGATGCTGTCTTCACCTTTCAACCCAGCTGGCCTGAGGTGATGCAGGATTTTCTATTGCAGCTTGATTTCAACAGCAGGACCATTTTTAACATTGAGAAAGGGATCATCAAGAAGCAGTTCCCTTTCTCCCAAGTGAAAGGCTGCGAGGATGCTGAGAGGAGGCGCTTCAGCATCGTGTTCCACGGCAGGCAGGACTACGAGCTGGAGGCTGTGTCCCTGGATGACAAAAGGAAGGTGGGTTTGGAAAAGCAGTGCTGGAAATCCCAGGCATGAAACACTGATCTTAAAGAAATTGGGATTGTAGTGAAATAGTTACCTGAAAGTTAAATAATTGATTGCCTGTCGATTTATGTTTGCTCAGCTGTGCTTGCAATGGGAAAGGATGAAACTGGTAGGTAGGTCCAAAAAAACATGGACAATGCAACCACAAACTCATTCTTTGAAACACTGGACTATCCCCACAAACCATTTATATTGTTATTGATAGAAAAGATCAGGGTGAGGAAGACTCACCTTACTTCCTCCTTTTAAGACCCCTCCCCACAAAAATGACCCCAGACTTAATTCAAGAAGCCAACCATATATTTAATAGCTATTCAAGCTAATTACCATGGGAAACAGGGATGGGAGGGGCTGGTATTATGAATGTTTATTTGTTTGAACCTTTTAAATGTTTTTCTGCAACTTGTTAAGACCCTTCAAGGCTACTAAAATATAAACTATGCTAATTAAAAAAAAAAAAAAGACTGAAAAACAGCATACCAAGATTAAAAGACCCAAAATAAAGGTGGGCAGTGAAGTTCTGGACAGTGCCCAATCATCATACCTGAGGGGCTGGTGCAAGGCACATGAACAGCATAAAAATACCAATCAAAAAAATCCTATATAATTAGAGCTAAAAGGAAACAATAAATCAACTTCTACACAATCATATTAATTTGCTGTGTGTATTTCTCCTGCAGCAGCTCGAGGTGGGGTGTGGGAGTGGGGCAGCTCAGCACAGCATGGACAGAGCTGCTCTGGGGGTGTAAAACAAGCAAACAGAACTGCTGATGTGCACAGCTGAATCCTGATCGGAGCTTTGGCAGCACTTTTTGTTCCCTGTATAAGATATTTTCTAAAATGCCCGATTTTAAGCATGAATGAGGATTGTCCTCATGCTGAGAAGAGACCCAGTGGTTCATCTTTGAGCATTGTGTGAGATTTTCAGCTGAATCAATCGAGTGCTGAGCTGAGCTGAGCTGAGCAGAAACTTTGTGCTGGGCTGCTTTGTCTATGAATTTTAAAGTTCTGTTTTACAGTAACCCCTTCAGAATAAAATTATATTCTCCTTAGGCTGACAGGTTTAGAATTGTGGGCATAAACCCAAATTGCAGTTGTTTTGCATCATAGAAAGACCTGAGTTATTTCATGCTGATTTAATTTACCCTTTTGACTGTGGCTTTGTACTTGTAAAATCCAACTATTGATGTCTTATTCAAGGGAATTGAAAAAATATTTTTTTTTCTCTGCTGCCACTGATTATCCAGATAATCTACCTGCTGAGCAGAGTTATCCAGAGAAATTCTTACAAGAGAGCAGTGGAGTCCTGCCCTGGGAGGGCTGCAGAATGTGATGTGATCCACGAAGGGCTGCTGGATCTGCAGCAGAACACTTCCACCTCCACTGAATGGGTGAAGTATGAGCTCTGGATTTCGTTAAAACTTCTGACAGATGCATTTAGGTTTGGATGTACTGATAATGACTTAATTATTTAGGGTTTTTGAAGTAAAAGGCAGATGCTCAATCTGGAGGCACTGCATGAGCTGTGGGTGCAGCAGTGGGACCCAAAAAACCAAAGTTGAGATCTGGGGGCATTGGCACAAATCTGCAATGGTGATGGTGCTCAGAACAATTCTGATGCTGGGATTTGTTTCTTTCCTGGTTTTTCCCTCCATTCTCAGTAATCCAGTGGTTTTCCATGGTTTGCTCCCCATTCTGCAGATAAACCACCCTTCCCTGACAGCTCCTAAAACCTTGGGAATTTCTGAAACCATCAAAGGAGGGGAAGAAAGAGGAAAAAAATTCTGTCTAGTTAATGAAAATAAAATCACATTGTAATTATCTGCACAGGGAAATTATCTGAAAAGACTTCACAGTTCACAGAAAATGATTTTAATTGCTTTTAAAAGGCTACCACTGTGTGTCTTGTAAACACCACGCTCGAGTGTGTCCCAGATTTGTTACCTTGTTAACAAACAAAAATTGATTTCTATTTATCTTGTGAAGCAAAGCCCTTGCTGTTTTCTTCTTGATATTAATCCTCTCTCTTCCTCCTCCTTTTTATTTTATTTTTTTTTTGTGGCCAAGTAAGTGATGGTGGAAGCATCAGGAGATCCGATTAAACCATAAGTCCCTGCCTTGCAGAAAGGAGAGATCAATAGCACTGCCAGCTCCATGAAACAATTCTGATCACTCTGACTGCTTGTGTGGGAATAGAGGCAATTTCTATTTCATGTTTAATTTGTTCTGGAGCAGCTAAACTTATTTAAATTCTTCATAGAGCACCTGAATCAACCCAGCCACACCTTGAAGAGAGAGTGGAGGGGAAGAGAGTTTTGCCAGAATGATAAAGAAAGGCAAAAACCCTCCAGAAAAATGAGAAGGCAAAAGCTTAAATAAGAATAAAACCCACAGTAAAACCCAAGACTTGTTGGGACCTTTGTTCCAAAGAGCAGGGCAGGATTCCAGGGGAGAGGCTGAAGCAGAGGATTGGAAGCTCTGCATGCTCAGACAATTTCTTGCAGGATTAATTATAATTTAAAGAGCTTTTCCCCAAATTTTGGCATAAAAGCAGAATGCAATTCCTGTCAAGTGGTTCCTGGGAATGAGGGGGCCCAGGATGGGTTCCTGTGGAGCAACAGGATTCCCAAGAGAAACTGGATGATTGGGAATCAATTTGGTGATCTGTTTATAGCTTGGTGGAGATTGGGAATCAATTTGGTGATTTGTTAATGGCTTGGTGGAGTGAAACCTGGAAGACACAGGAGCTCTGAAGCTTTGTCACGTTTTGCACTGCTCAGTCACAGTGGATTCCTCTAAAAGCTCCAAGTCCCAAAGATCCAACACCCAAATAAACAGGAGGAGTAAATGGAGAGGGAGGGACAGAGCATGGCTAAAATATTAACAGTTTTGGGGTGATTTTAATTGATGGTCACATCTCATTGTAGCTCTCACTGGGCATGGCAGGCTGTTCAGATTTTATGTCTCACTTTATTTAGGTGTCAGATAAAACCAAGAAATTCTCCAACAAGAACATCTCAAAGGTTTTATTCTCTACTATTGATGTTTCTGAGTGTTCCAGAGAGGATGCTGTAAAATGTGGAGATTTATTGACATTGGAGGGTGCCTCAGCAGGGGCCAGGTTGTGCAAACAAGAAGCCAAAGAGGAATGAGCTGTGTCTGTCCCTTGTCCCCCAGGTGCCTGGCGCAGCTGCGGGAAGGAGAATTGGCTTTGTACAGCCTGGGGACAGCCCCTGCCACTGCCACCATCCCCCTGGCAGCTGGGAGCGTGGGGCTCAGCAGGGACAGTGCCTGCAGCACCTTCTCCCTGCACACCAGGGACCAGCACTACCTGTGAGTACTGCTGCTGCTTCATTGGGTAAGGCAGAGATCTCAGTGACAGCACTGCAGAAATGAGGCCACCAGGATGGCACAGACCACCCCAGCCACGGCTCTGCAGAGATCTGGGGAGGATTCTCAGCAGGAATGCAAAGTGGGGCTGAGCACCTATATTATTTATATATTATTTAAATATTATCAATATATTATTTAAATATTATTCATATATTATTTAAATATTATAAATATATTATTTAAATATTATTTAAATATTATTTTATTATATATTATAATATTATATACATTTTAATATTATATAATTCCATATTATTATATATTTTATTTTATATTATTTATATTTTTGACCCAATAACCAAATTCCTGTGACCCTCAGTGCAGCACTGACTGTCCAAACAAAAATGATTAACTGAAAGCATGAAGAAGAAGGAAGAAGACAGAAAGAGACACCACCCAAAATTCTTGTCCCATACCTATTACTATATTCTAAAACCCTTAAATTCCAAACCCTTCACCATGTGAAATCACACAATTCTATTTAACTACATCACTACAGTGATTCCAACTCCAGCACTCAAATTTGGAGATTTCTCCAAGGCCTCAGGTCCAAAGCAGTGTTCTCCTGGGGTCAGTGCCAGAAAGCACAGAAAGTTTATAATTCCCAGGTTTCAGGGATCCAGCAGCTCTGTGTTAGTCCAAGCAGGGCTCTCCTGGGGTTGTTAGTGTAGAATCACACCATCACAGGCTGAGGATGTGCAGGGGCTTTTATTGCAGAGCTCTGGGATCAGGGTACAAACCCAAATCTGACTCCACATGGATTCCAGAGGGACAGGTTTTTATACCCTTTTGTTATGTAACTATAGAATAATTACTAAACCCACATTGTTCTGCTGTACACATTGATCTTATCCAAGCATGGATTCTTGTGATTTCCATCAGGTCCCCAAAATCCCCTTTCTCATGATTCTTGTTACCATTTCATCACTTCTCATGATTCTTATTATGATCAATATAATATATTCAATAATATATTCAATAATATATTCCATTTACCAAACAATTATTACATTTAACAATCACATTATTTATCACATGATGCCAGACCCAACCTTTCTTCCCACCCCCTGAATCTGTTGTATACAATTCCCATGTTTTTAGAAACATTTTTAACCCTATGCTATCAGGGTCAGTGTCAGAACAGAAATCTCAGAGCTCCCAAGTTTTAGGGATCTGTGTTACTCAAAGCAGTGTTCTCTGGGGTCAGTGCCAGCACAGAAAGTTTATAACTCCCAGTTTCAGGGATCAGCAGCTCTGTGTTGCTCAGGGTGCTGTTGCCATTCCTGCTGCTGCATTTCTGCATTTCTGCATTTCTCGTTGCAGGTTCCGCGTGCCCCTGACGGTGCAGAGCAGCGGAGCAGAGGCTGCAGGCAGGCTGCAGGAGTGGCTCTGTGTCCTGGACAGGCTCTGCCAGCCCTGCACCTCTGTCCCCCTGCTGCCAGCCCCAGCCTGCAGCTCCCCTGAGGCTGACTATGAGCTTGTTTTGCCCCTGAGTGAGCAGGGACAGGAGAGTGCCCATCCTGCTGGGAATTGTGCCAGGAGCAGCCTGAGCCAGCCTGCATCCTCTGCAGAGCCTGCAGAGGGGCTGGCAGCCCCAGCAGCACCTTTTCCACCTGCCAGGGGCAGGGCTGAGCCTCCACCAGCCCCACCTGCCCTGCCCCAGCCCTGCAGCCTCTCCCCAGCAGCAAAGAGAACCAAAGCCTTCCACTGGGATGTTGTTCCTTACGACAAGGTGAGGATGAGACTGTTAAAGGAAAAAAATATCCTAAATGTTGCAGCCTGTGTGACATGGATAGTTATAGGAATCCAGCTGTGCCATAAAATAACCTGGATGCCCCTCTTTGTGCTGGCATGGAACAAAGGGCCTCTGTTCTGCTGGCTTTTTGTTTACCCTGTGTCCCTCCTGTATTTTTAGATTCAAAAATCAGTCTGGGGATCGTGTGACCCGAGCAAGAGGAGAATAGATGTGTGCAGGCTGTGTGAGCAGTTCCAGCTCCAGGACTCAGCAGTGCTCCTGGGCAGCGAGCCTGCAGCGAGCCAGCACATCCTGCTGGACAGAAAAGTTGCACACAACTTCAGTGAGTGATGCACAGGGGCTGTGTGCTCCTCTCTGTGAGCCTGGGCTGAGCTCTGCCTGCATTTCCATTTGTGCTTTCTGCCTCTGCACGGCACTGACCAAGGCTGTGTGTAAATCATCCTTTAATTCACTGCTTCTCTCTTTATAAAAAAAAAATTCCATGCCTCAGTTGCTCCCAAAGTGACTCTTGATGCTGCAGAGATAAACCCCCAAACTGCTTTTTGTGCTTTATTTTTTTTTCTTTTTTTGTGTGAGCCACTGAGCTGTGATGCTGCTGTCTTGGGGCAGATGTGGAAAATAATTCCCAACATCTGTGAAATCAATTTAAGCCTCTGGCTTCAAAGGCTCTTCCAGTTTTGTGGCTGCACAGTCACACAGGAGAGGCTGGGAGGCAGAGGGGCAGGAGGGTTGGTGTGAGCAGCTCCAGCTCAGCAATTCCTGGATTTTCCCTGGCCAAGGGCTCAGCTCCAGGTCAGCAATTCCTGGCTTTTCCCTGGCCAAGGGCTCAGCTCCAGGTCAGCAATTCCTGGCTTTTCCCTGGCCAAGGGCTCAGCTCCAGGTCAGCAATTCCTGGATTTTCCCTGGCCAAGGGCTCAGGATCCTGCTCTTGAACAAACCCCTTTGTTTCAGGTGGGGTTCTACCCAAAGCCTGACCTAGAACTCATTTCAGAGCTGATGAAGCAGCTCAGCACCCAGTCCTGGTCCTGTTAATAAAATATTGTAAAGGACTTTTCATCCCCTTGATGAGCAGTGGTGGATATTGGAGGAGCAGCAGTAATTGTTCTTCAAAGGGCACTCTGATTTCTGGCACAAAAATGCCTTTCCAAAATATTTCCACAACCTAGAGATGCTTGAAGATGGTAACATTTGTAAAAAATTTGGGGCAGTCAACTCTGAAGTTTTAATGATTTCATCTTGATGAATATGATGAAGAAAAAAATGTATTTTGGAGAGCGTGTAAAGTTTTAATTGGGAAATAAAAATGGAGATAACTCAGAATTATTGCATCCCTAAACTGACAATTTGAAGGGTTAAAAGGGGGAGTGATGG
Organism: Catharus ustulatus; assembly: GCF_009819885.2. Taxonomy (NCBI): domain Eukaryota; kingdom Metazoa; phylum Chordata; class Aves; order Passeriformes; family Turdidae; genus Catharus; species Catharus ustulatus. The sequence goes on along the minus strand of NC_046237.1, from coordinate 2,477,761 downwards.
GAAAGTGCTGTTACAGATAAAAGAATCTTGTAATAGCACTTTTATCCACTAAATTATTGCAGCTTCTTTGAGGAAATGTCTTTCTTTTGCTTTGCAAACAGCACCATTGCTCCTTTTGATCCTGTTCCTCTTACAGCTTTTTTTCTGGGACGTTCTACATCCCTTTCTTAATCTTATCCTCATCAGTGAGAGTTTTGGCATTTCCTGATCATAATGGACATTACTCAGATCAAAAGTTAATTTGATCCTGAGAATTCTGATTAATCTTCCTGCAAGTGCTGCAAACCACAGTCCTTATTAATGGATCAAATTAATGAATAAAAAGATGAAGCTCCAAAATGCCAGTGGGTTAAAAATGCTGGAGATTTCGAGTGGAGTTGTGAAGAGCAGAGGAAAAGGAGAATTCTGAGAGATTTCCACACTAAATTCAAGGCCAGGGTGGGAGAAAATACAAATAAAAGTTAAGTTCTCTAATGGATTCTTATTGAAAAAAGAAATTTCTGCCCCAGAGGGGGCATGTAACACTGAGAGACAAGAAAATCATCCTCAGATTTGTTTTTCCTTGATGACTGCTATGTAAATTTAACGAAAATATGAAGATTGAGTTTTTGCCTTATGACAGCAGCTGTTAAATTTTTTTTTATTCTGGTTATTTGTTCTTTTTTTTTTTTTTTTTTTAATTCTGCTAAGTACAGATGAGATACTTTGGTGTTTTTTCTTCCCTCGAGCATTTCCTTCCAAGTAACCCAAGATTTTTTTTTTTTTTTTCTCCAGACATTTTTCTTAAAAGTTTCCGTATCAAACCCAGTGAGCTGAAGGACAAACTGTTCATCATCCACGAGGAGAGTGGGGGGCTCTCAGATGAGCAGATTACAGCACTCAGAAGGTGATTTTGGGGGGAATTGTTTGGTTTTGGGACCTTTTGGAGATGCCAGAATCTTCTGCAGATGATGTGGAGTTTGGAAAGTTTTTTTGGAGAGGAGGGAGGCAGATGAGAGTTAAAGGAGGGGTTTGGGATGATGAAATATTGGGAATATTTGTGTGTCTGAGTGGCAGAGATTTGGGGGTTTAAAGCAGAGTGAGATTTCTGCTTTAACAAAATGAGAGATTTCAGGAGTGGAAGCAAACAACTATTGAAATTCACAGGAGCTGGATTTTATCTCTTTGGATAGTTTGAGATGAAAGAAAGAAAGAAAGAAAAGAGAAAAAGAAATAGAAAGAGAAAAAGAAAGAAAAAGAAAGAAAGGAAAGAAAGAAAGAAAAACAAAGAAAAAAAAGAAAGAAAGAAAAAAACGAAAAAAAGAGAGAAAGAAAGGGATCTAGAGTGGGATCTGTTCCACATCCCAGTCCCTATGTGAACCTTGGGCCATTTTAATAAACATTTTTACATCCAGAAGCTTGATGTGGATTCTTGCTGATTCTTGCTGCAAAATGAGACAAAAAAAAAAATTTAGTGTTTTGCTAAAGAAATCTGGGGAAAAGAAGACACTGACAGAGAAAGTGAGGAAGTAAATAATTAATGTTTGTGCTTCTTGTGGAATCAGTTTAATTTTGGGACAGGAATTCGGAAGTCTGCAGAATCCTGAAGAACAGACATGAAACATGGAATTAATGTCGTTGTGTGATGGTTTTTGGGGTCTGAAAGGACATGGGTGGGACACTGGATATTTAAATGTTTTTTTCAATTCTGGAAGGAATTTCCTTGCTGTCCCTGAGCCCTCCCAGTTAAACCCCACAGCAATTAGGATCTGCTGGAAGGTGCACGGCCCCACTGAGGGCACTGCTGCAAATCTGACCCCAAAGGCTCAAGGAGAACAGAAATATTTGATTGCAGGGCTGGAGCTGGGCAGGAAGGAGCTGCAGGGAAATTGGGCATTGAGGTGCTCACCTGTCTCAGGTGAGGCTGCTCCTGGAAAGGTGAAAGCCAAGGAGGTTCCTCCAGCCCCATTTCCCAGGCACTGACCCCACTCTCTGCTCAGGATTCAGCCCAGGACCTGCTGGAATTGCTGGGGCATCGCTGATTTGTGGCCTCTGGGCTCCTTGCCATCAGACCATAATAATAATGATGATGGCAATGAAGCTTGAAACATCATATTTCTTTCCCTGAAGTCTTTTATTGAGGGCAATAATGCTGAGGGAATATTCCCAGCAGGGGGATGTGTAAGGGGTATTGATTGTTGCATTGCTCTGTATTATTTTGAGGATTCAAACGATGCTATCAGGCTTCAAGGATTCTGTTCCTGGGATTTTTATTTACTGCCAAAATCGATGAATCCAAGTGCAAATCCTGCACTGAAAGCAAGCTGTATTTTCTTTTTTTTCCACCCCAAGAGTTTTGAGTGGAACTGAAACAGTTGAGATTCATCTCAAAATGAAGGCTTGGGCTCCCAAGGCACTGGGAATGGAAGGAGCAGACAGGAATTCTCAGGAGCATCAGCTCTGCAGAATTTCCCTGGTGCAGGGCTCTGTGCCTCCCACCCAGGGAGCACACTCAGCATTTCTGAAGAGATTTCACTCAATTTAGGGAAATTTCACCTCTGGGAACTGTGGCCTCCAGCTGAGAGCCCATGGGCAGGACAGGAGTCCAGGCAGGGCTGGGAAATTCCTCTCAGTGAAACACTAATCTCAGAAAAATTAGGATTCTAGTTAGAAGAAACTGGGCTTGAGATTGTTACCTGAAACTTAAATAATTGATTGCCTGTCATTTAATGTTTGTTCAGCTGTGCTTGCAGTGGGAAAAAACCAAACTAGTGAGAGAAACATGGACAATGCAAGCAGAAACTCTTTCTTTGAAACACTGGACTATCCCCAGAAACCATTTATATTGTCATTGATAGAAAAGTTTGAGAGTTCAGGGTGAGGAAGACTCACCTTACTTCCTCCTTTTGAGACCCCTCCCCACAAAAACGAGCCCAGACTTAATTCAAGAAGCCAACCATATGTTTAATTGCCATTCAAACTAATTACCATAGGGATGGGAGGGGCTGATATTATGAATATTTAATTGTTTTAACCTTTTGCCAATAAATAGACTCTGTGATCACCTGGAATTTTGCAGTGTGTATTAGAGGGTTACCCCACGCTGCTGCCCAGTGCTGAACAAACATTGACTTTGTAACTTTAAATTGTTACAGAGTCTTTTGTGTCGGTTTTAGATCAATACTCACATTTTGGTAAATTGTACCTGTCAGAGTATCTGTCTAAATCCTGCTCTTGGAGAGTGAAAAACACTGAAAGTCAAAGCCCAGATTCCATTTCCAAGGCTGTGAGCAGGGTCCTGCTCATGCAGTGGAATGTGGGGTGGGATTTAATTAGGAATTAATTTGATACACAAACCTGCACCTCTGATTCTTTATCCTCATGTCTTAACAACAAAGCTTCAATCTCCCTCTAAACTTCTTTTTTTTCTTTTTTTTTTTTTTTTCCCAGAGAAATGGAAATCTTTTTCATTGAGCAAATTCCATTAGAACTGCATTCATGTACAAAGATATTTATGGAATGCATTCACGTGTTTTTGTGCCTCCTTTCTCATGGTTCCCATTGTTTAATGCTTTAAGTTTTAAACCTTCCAGATAATCTGTTAGTTCCATTTTCTGTGCATAATGCAGCTAAAGAGTTTTATGGAGTATCAGACTTCTGATTAAACGAAGATGTTTGCTATTTTAAAATATGTTCTATGAATTTGCTTAAAAGCTCAAGCTATTTTTAATGATGAATAAACACCCCTTCATTTGTCAACAGCTAACTTATTTTTAAATGAAAATTCATTTTTTTCTTGATGCTAAAATGGACTGAAAAGATTCCATTTTAATCTGCTACAATATAGAGTTAATTCAATTTTACAATTGAAATGTCATATTAATTATTGACAACAGTAAAATAAATCTTCGTGTTTGTCCTGTGTTTAACATGCTAAAATATTTGCTTTTTTCCATCTTTGAGTAAACTCCCTGACTTTGACTGGAAATGGATAGCTCTGCCCATGAATGTTTAATCACTCCTGCTGCAAATTTAGAAGTTTGTTTTAAGAGGAAGAAAAGAGAGCAGAGCTGAATATTTATTTCAGCTCCTTTACACTCCTCACATGTGAGCTGTGACATTGATTCCATTTTTCTGAAGAAATGCTGTGAATTCCCCCCGTGGTGGCCCAGGCAGGATCTCCAAAGGAGAGAGCTCTGCTGCTGTCTTGTTTTTCCAAGGCACATTTGAAGACATCAATCTTCTAAAAAATCCGTGGCCCTGGAGGATATTCCGACCTTGTGCAGAAGGGAGGAAGTTGTGGGGCTGTGATTTGTGCTGTCGCTGTTGAAGCAAGTTAAAAACCTTGTAAAAATGGGGATAAAGAGAGAAACCCCCAAACCCTTGTAAAAATGGGGATAAAGGAGAGAAACCTCCAAAACCTTGTAAAAATGGGGATAAAGGAGAGAAACCTCCAAAACCTTGTAAAAATGAGATAAAGAGAGAAACCCCCAAACCCTTGTAAAAATGGGGATAAAGGAGAGAACCCCCCAAAACCTTGTAAAAATGGGGATAAAGGAGAGAAACCCCCAAAACTTTGTAAAAATGAGATAAAGGAGAGAAACCCCCAAAACCTTGTAAAAATGGGGATAAAGGAGAGAACCCCCCAGGCTGGGGTTGTTGGGATTGCTCCTTGTGGGTCCCTTCCAGCTCAGGATATTCTGTGATAATTGAGATAAGAAAGGACCCAACCTCTTTGGAAATCATGGCCTGGACTCCTCTGTCTCATGGTTTTACTTTTTCTAAAATATTCTGGCATTCCAAATTCTCTGCATCTGCAGGTGGAGGTTCTGGCTATTTCCAAGCCTTATGCACATAGAAACATTTCCAGATATCCAGAGGTATCTGCAGATCAATTTTGCTACCTAAAAAGAATAAACAATAAATATAAAACACATAAACCACACAAAATGTAGGGAATTCCAACCAATGAACAGAATAATTATTTTATCAGAATACAGAATGAAGAGGACAACTAATTTTAATTTTCTCTTTGCAGATATTTGCCCACACCCAAAGATGCAGAGAGGTACCTGTCCTTCAAGGGCTCCTGCTCAGAGCTGCACGTGGTTGACCAGTTTATGTTGGAGGTGAGGAGTTTCAATATTAAAAAACACCACATCTTATTTTTAGGACATTCTCTGAGCTAAAACCACTGCTAGAAGCTGTTGTGTAGGACTTAAATTGACAATCTCATCCAGAACGAGTATGAAAGGATTATTATTATTATTATTATTATTATTATTGTTATTATTATTATTATTATTACTACTATTATTATTAACTATGAAGTCATTATTATTACTACTATTATAACTATGAAATTATTATTATTATTATTGTTGTTGTTGTTATTATTATTATTACTATTATTATTATTACTATTATTATTATTATTATTACCACCCAGAGTATGAAAGGATTATTCTGGTGAAGACTTGAGACAGGTAGATAACAAAAAGAGAATTATGAATCCCTTTCTGTCTCAAAGTCACACTCCTCCTCTTTATCCTTTATTTATCCTGACCTAAAGCTAGATTCCCAAAATCTAGAAGCCATAATCTATAAAATTACAATATAAAATAAATAAAATTTATAAATGACATTTAAAAATTATAAAATTACATGTATTTAATTTAATTACATGTATTTAATTACATGTATTTAATATAAAATTACATGTATTTAATGTATTAAAATTACATGTATTTAATTAATATAAAATTATAAAATTACATGTATTTAATTACATGTATTTAATTATAAAATTACATGTATTAATGATTAAATACATGTAATTGATGCAGTTGATTTTAATGCTCTCTGCCCAGGAGCACCCAGGGAATTTGCAGGTTTGTGCCAGAGTGCATCCACAGGATTGAGATCCAGAATAAAATGGATAAATGAAATTAGGCAAACCCTGGCACAGCTGAATTGCTCAATGAATAATGAAAGGTTTTCATGAAAACATGCATGTTTTGGTGTAAGTGTGATTTTTAATTCTGTTTTTTAACTCTGTGCAGATGTGTAAAATCCCCCAGCTGGGGCAGAGGTTGGATCTGCTGCTCAGTGTCCGGGAGCTCCCCGAGAGCATCAGGGACCTGGAGCCTGTGAGTGCCAGCAGGGATCAGCACCTCCAGGGTGACAGGAGGGCCCAAATCACCTCAGAGCAGATCTCAGAGCTGTGCACTTTGGGAGGATTATTTTGGTTTTTGGTTTTTTTCCCCCCACTTGTGTGTTTGATATCGTCCTGATGCCACCAAGGTGCAAGATAAAGGGTGTGGCAGTAGAAGAGACTTCCACAAAAGAGAAAAGAACAGGAAAACACCTTCAAAATTGTATTTGGAGTTATTAAACTTCCCTTCTTTGACCAGGGATAAGCCAGAAGTGAATTTCACCATTAAAATTCAATTCCTTTACTGGGGAGGTTCTGGCCCCATGAGCTGGAAGAATCACTCTTGGACACAGGAAAGTTTATTTGACAAATCTCAAAGAGATTGATGATTTCCTGAAGACTCAAGGAGCTGTTCCCCCTATAGATCACAGCTCTGGGGTGAAATTTTTGGGAACCAGAGCTCAAATCCCTCTCTGCCTTTTTCCAGGGTGGGGAGATGCAAATAAACCAGTGCCAGCTCATGGCTGGATCTCCTGTTCCAAGCCAGGTTTTGTCCATGCTTTGATTCTAAACAAGCATTTCCACACCGTGAAAAATCTTTCAGAGGTTTTTGCCCTCGTTCTGCATGGGGATGAAAATAAAATGTGAAAGTTCTTGCCAGACCAAGCTGTCATCCTCTGTCTGGCTGTGATGAAAAGCACAGGGACAGTGAGGGGAGCTCAGCAGAGGAGCAGATGGAAAGCACAGGGGAGATGCAGAGATTCTGACCCTGCCTGGTGCAGCTGCACCTTTGCTGTCCTCCACTGAAGCCAAATATTGAATATTTGGAAGTTATTCTATGCACTGTTTGCTTTGATGGCTATTTAATGTTCACTGAAGAGCTAATTAGTGTCTGAGAATGTTCTTATGCACGCTAACACCTGTTTTTAAAGCACAGAATCTACACCTGAAAGCCTAAGGGACAATGTGAATATTGGATTTCAGTGCCCTCTGGCCCTGAGCTGTGCTATAAATGCTTTAACAGCTTTCAGAGCACCCATGTGCTTCATCCTCTCCTTGTTTTTAAATCTGTATGATGGTGACTGATGAAAAGAGGTGTGGTCCTAAAAAAAATACAGATTTTTAAACTGAGAACAAAATCACCTCCTGTACCTACAGCCCCAGGAGGGAGGTGGCTTCCCTGGGAAAACTGAATTATTCTGAGTTTGAGTACAGGAAATTATTATTCTTCCTGGTGGGGAAACTGTGCTAAGCATTTTGATAACAGCATTGAGCTGGTGTGAAAGGGAGGGAGGGAGGGGAAGGATGGAGCTCCAGACCCTGCTTCCCCTGACCCCTGAAATTTGGGCAACCAAACAGCAAAACCCTTTTTTTTGGCAGCCAGAAGGGATGTGACTCCTTCTGGGGTGGCTGTGCCAGCACAGCTCTGTTTGGGGGGCTGGGACCTGCTGGAAACCCCCGAGGGGCTGCACTGAGGGGTCCCCAGACCCCAGGGATTTGTTCCCAGACCCCAGGGATTTGTCCCCACACCCCAGGGATTTGTCCCCAGACCCCAGGGATTTGTCCCCAGACCTCAGGAATTTGTCTCCACACCCCAGGGATTTGTCCCCACACCCCAGGGATTTGTCCCCAGAGCCCAGGGATTTGTCCCCAGACCCCAGGGATTTGTCCCCATCCCAGGGATTTGTCCCCATCCCAGGCTGAGGGAAGGTCTGTGTGTTCCAGCTGATAATCCAGAATATCCAGGCAAGCAAGCAGCTGCAGTCCAGCCCAAGGTTTGTGGCAGTCCTGGAGTACATTCTGGCCATGGGGAACCACCTGAATGAAAAAGCTGGGAAGGAGGTGGCCAGAGGATTCCGGCTGTCCTCTCTGGCCAAGGTGAGGAATATTTCCTTCTGATTAAAGCCATCCTGTTGTAGGGTTTGTGAGCCATTAACAGGAGCCCTCCCTGGCTGGACAGAGGCAGTAATTCCTAATTAAAGCTCACATTTTACCAGCTGCCCCTGGCTGCACGAGAACAAAATCCTGTTAACAATGAATTCCCTCAGGTCTGTGACCACAAACTGTGCTCCCCTTTTCAGGCAGCAGCACTGCCTTTGGGTGCTGAATATTCTGAATATTCTGTGTCTCTAATGAGGCACAACATCAAAATGCTGCCTGCCCTGATATCCAAATCCCTTGGCATGAGGAATTGTCTGAGCTGAGCTGGACACCAGAAATGAGCCAGGGATGTGTGAAACAGCAACACAAAAAGGAGAAATTTAATTCTGTTGTTTTCTGTTCTTGCCAAATACACCTGGGATCTATCAGCATCTCTTCTGCTCCTTTTTTCATGCTTTATTTTCTTTTTAAGGGGTGGTGATAGTGTGTTGTTGTCTTGCAGCTGCCTCTGCTGAGGGGCAGGGACAGGACGTTCACCCTCCTGCACGCCCTGGTGGAGCAGATCCTGTCCCACGAGCCCCAGCTGGCCACCTTTCCTCAGGAGCTGACAGAGTTTGAAGCTGTTCCTGATGGTGAGAGGAGGGAAAGGGGGAAAAATAATCAACAAATAAAAAATTAACTCCTTCAACTTCCCTGCAGACTCCCATTCTCACTGTGTAAATGATATTTATTATGTTTTTTCCCCTCTCTCTTCCTCTCCAGCGTCCATGAAGGGCCTCAGTGCTGAAGTTGATGGTATGTAAATGTGGTTTCCACATTCAGAGGCAGATTTTCATGCACTGTGCAGTCATTTGGAACAGGTTTTCACTGCACCTTTGTAGTTTTGTAAAGAGAGTTAAAGGTTCAAAACATTGAGGTGAAGTGTTGCCATGGAGATGCTTAACCTGCCATGTTACTGTGAAGAATTAAAAAAAAAAATATTGAAGTGTGTCCAGGTGGTTCAGAAATGCAAAAAAAAAAAAAAAAAAAAAAAAAAAAAAAAGTACTGGTCATGGTAACTAGATTTTATCATAAAATAGAAAAGTTAAGTGGCACAAGTGCTCCATCACAGTGATGGCTGTGAGAGTGTCTGGGACATGAGATGGGAATGAAGCAGGAGAAAACCTCCTGGAGGGCAAGAACTTTCTGGAAACAAACTGGTTTCCTTCTCTGGAAAGGACTCCAGCAGCAGGGAAGCCAACAGGAGGGACAGAACAAGGTTGTTTGAATGGAAGATGGGTTTTGTAAAATGGGTTTTGTAAAATGGGTTTTGTAAAATAGGTTTTGTAAAATGGGTTTCCAGCTCCCCATGGAACATGACCTGTGAGCTCAGTGGGTTTTGCACTGAGCCCTTTGAGAGCTGATAGCAGACAGTCACTGGGTGGAAATGATGATTATTTTGTTGAAATTTATAAAAATCTGTCTTTAGAAGGTGTGATGTGGGTGCTGGCCATAACTTTGTGCACACCAATATTCCCAATTTCAGCCTGGGATAACAGACCTGAATGATGATCCCTCTTTGGTGAGCAAACCCTTCTGGGCTCTGGGCTCACCTCTGGAGGTTCCTTCAGTGTGGATTTTTCCCCTTTTAGGAGACATAAATCACTAAACATAACAATATTTACCTTCAGTCACTCCTGGGGAGCAGGGACAATCCAAAACCAGTGAATATTTTAAAGCCAGGTTTTGAAGTGCTGGGCAAAGCTGTGAAATGCTGGAGATGCCCAAAGGGAAGCTCAGGGAGCCAGGTGGGACTGAGCTCTTCCCTCTGTGGATTCCTGCTGTGCCCAGGGCACAGAGGAGGGAGATGCCCCAAAATCCAGGGGTGCTCTGCCAGTCCTGGAGCTGAGAGCTGCAGGAATTCCCAGGGAGATTCCAGGGGAGCCAGGGCTGTGCCCTCTGTGCCATTTCCCAGCGAGGCAGCCCAGCTAACAAACTCCTTTCTGCTCCACAGAGGATTTTTACTCCATCCTCTCACAACCCAGCAGTTCCCACATGAAATGTGGGTTTTTAGGATGTTGTTTCCATGGCCAGGGAAGGTCAGATTTATGGCTGCTGCTTCACCACTCTCTCCACCTCTTCATTATCCTGCTCTTGCTGGGATGTGATCACATTTATTCCCTCAGAAAATGCCTCATCCAGGAGCTCTCCCTCCCACCAGGGGTTAATACTCCCAGATAAATGTGTTGCAGACTCACATTCTTTGTGTTTTCCTCGTGCCCTAAACCAGACAATTGCAGCCCTTTGGACACCTGGTGAAATACCTCGTATTTTTTTTCCTTTTGTCAGTGTTAAAAAAAGAATTGGAGAACCTCATCCAGTGCAGGAGGCTCCTCAAACCCAGAGCAAGCAAGGCAACACCTCAGGAGCTGCAGTTCTGCAAGGAGCTGAAGGTAAATCCCTGGAGTAAGGGAGGAGTAACCTGGGAGTTCCTGCTGGGAACCAGGAGAATTTGAGGGAAAGTGATTTTATTCCCTTCTGAATTCCCTTATTCCCTTCCCTTTTGTATTGTGGGAAGGGTTTTGGTGTTTCTGCATCTCTCATTTTTGCAGGCAAGTGGATGAGGAGCAGGCAACCCTAGGGAAGCACTTTGGGATAACTGGAATTTTGGAGTGAATTTGTAATAATTTATTCTGCCCTCAGACAGAAGGGGATTTAGAGAGGATCAAAGAATCATGGAGTGGTTTGGAAGGGACCTTAAAGATCATCCAGTTGTTATGGAACACAGAAATCCTGAAATCCTGATTGTCCATAAATCATTTCCAGTCCTTTAGGGCTGGAAAAGCCCTTCAAGGGTGACTGCACAGCCAGCACAACCTGGATGTCCCCAAAAGCCCCAAATGCCCCAAATCCCCCAAATCCTTCAAATCCCCCAAATCCCTCAAATGCCTCCAAAAGCCCCAAATGCCCCAAAAGCCCCAAATCCCTCAAATCCCCCAAATGCCCCCAAATCCCTCAAAAGCTCCAAATGCCCCCAAATCCCTCAAATCCCCCAAATCCCCCAAATGCCCCCAAATCCCCCAAATGCCCCCAAATGCCCCAAAAGCCCCAAATCCCTCAAATCCCCCAAATCCCCCAAATCCCCCAAATCCCCCAAATCCCCCAAATGTCCCCAAATGCCCCAAATGCCCCAAATGCCCCAAAAGCCCCAAAAACCCCAAATGCCCCCAAATGCCCCAAATCCCCCAACTGCCCTTTCCCTGAGCCCCTGCAGGGTTGGGGGCTCCAGAACTGCCCTGGGCAGCTGTGCCAGGGCTGCACAACCTTTAATGAGGAAATTTTCCCTAAGTTCCACCCCAAACCCCCTGGGCAGCTCAGGTGTCCCCTCCCTGTGACATCTCTGCTGTCCCACACTTTCTGTGCTCCTTTCACACGATGTTGACAATGTGGCTGTTCCAAACAAGCCAAAATTGAGAATTTTTATTTGTGTAAAGAACCTGAGACTGGCAGTGTTTGAATTTGTGATGCTTCTCTGGCTCTGCCACATTTTCTTTAATTTTCTTTAGGTTTTGTCATTTTATAATACACTTAAAACTCCCTAATGTTAATATTCCTTTTTTTAAAAAAACTTTGATGTCTTAATGCTTGCAAGGGAATGTGTGTGCACTCCTCTTTTGTGAAATGTGAAATTTTTATGACACGAAAATTTGGCCTTGAATGATTTTGTTTTCACTGCTGTTTAATTCCTGCTTTAATTCTATGCTCCTGCAGCAAATTAAGTTTTATTTCATTACAGGATTTAATTCAGAAATATGAAGGGGATCTCTCCCAGCTGTCAAAAAGATGTGAGGAAATGAAGAAGCTTTACAGCAATGTACTGGTACATATCATTTTAAAATGCAATGAAAATAAATGAAAATAAACCTGCATTTCTTTTTAAAAGGGAACAAAGGAGGGGAAAGGAGTGCAAGAAATTCTCACTTATTTTGTATTTATACTGGCTGTAGGAACAGAAATTAAATCCCATATCCAAGGGACAGAAATAACCTCTGAAACTGGAAAATATCCTGGTCCTGGGGTTAGGACATTTCTGTGTCATTTTTGTTATGTAAAATGCAATTTTACATTTCTGTACACATTTTCTTTAATTAATGATTCATCTACCAAGCTGCAGAGCCAGAAAACTTCAGGGTTTGCTGATTTTTCTCCTCTTCAGCTGGACATTTGTAGTCCAGCCAGATGAACCTGAAATAATTCAATGGCCACTCCTTAGGTCACTTTTATTTGGGATATTTTGGCTCTCAGTTCCCTGGAGATTTCAGACAGCTCCAAGTTTGCTTCTTTCTCCTTTTAGCTCTTATTCCTCTTCTTCTTTCCATTAATATTAACAATAATGGAGATATGAAATTTTTTTCTGCTGTTTAAATTTCCTGAAGCTGCTGGACATGCTTTAGCTCACTCAGATATTTTAAATATTCTTTTATTTCCAATTCCAGGTGAGGTTTGGGGAGCCCCCAGACCTGGACTCTCAGGAGCTCTTTGGGTGGATATCAGCGTTCATCAGCGAGTTCAGGAAGGCGTGTGCTGAAGTCACACTGTGAAAACACAAATTTTATGGAGAGGTGGGGGAAAGAGGAGGCCAGGAAACAATTTTTAATTTTTTTTCTTCTTTATTGATAAGCAGCACTTTGCCAATCTCAGCTGTGCAGCAGAACACCTCGATTTTTGAGAGAAATTAAATTTATAATGTGTAATTTTAAATGGTATTTAATCTGTAATATCCCAGATCACTTATGAGCCTCTCAATTTTGTGCTTCCATACCTTGAGGTTCCCATTCACTGAGAAAAAAACACTTTTTGTTTTTTATAATTCCTCTTTTCAATCTTTTCCTTTGAATGCCCCAGCTCCTGACCCAGTTTTAATTATTATTTCCAATTAATAACTTTCTGTGTGGTGATCTAATGTCTAAAGAATACTTCACACATTTTCTAATGAAATGGGGAGCTGTCACCCACAGAATTTATTTAAATAAATTCCTGTTTATTTTGCTATTAAAACATTGCAAACTTTGTATGTCACAAAGAAAGTTCCTGGCTGAGTGTTTTATTTTGCCCTGTCCCCCATTTTTCATGTCTAATTTCATGTATTTGCCATAAATGCTACAGGAATTAATCAATATATAAAATTTGCATTGGCAGGAAGTGAAAAATGTCAGAGCAGCAAAATAAAAAGGTGTCATGAAGCATCCAAGGAATGGATGTGGGAGGGAATTATCCATGGCTTTCAAAAGAGAAATTATTTCTGCTGTGTTTGTTGGCTTCTACACGTTTTTAATTAGAATAATGAAATGGAGCTCAATGTATGGGTGGCCTGGAAATAAAACCAAAATGGGTGTGAGTAAAAAACAGCAGAAAACAGCTGGAAAAAGGCACTGATAAAACCTGGCATTTTCTCTCTCAGGTTTGCAAAGAGCATGGGTTGAGACAAAAGAGAATCATTTATTTTAGAAAAGTTAAATTATATATTTTAGAGAAGTTAAATGATATATTTTAGAAGAGTTATCTGATTCATTTTAGAGAAGTTATCTGATTCATTTTAGAAAAGTTATGTGATTTATTTTAGAGAAGTTATGTGATTTATTTTAGAAGAGTTATGTGATTCATTTTAGAAGAGTTATCTGATTTATTTTGGGTCTTTCTGCCCCATATTTGGGCTTTGATGGAAATTCTGAACATTTTCCCTGCCCTGAGCACTGAGAGCAGCTGGGAGTGACCCCTGTGAGAGGTTTGGATGAACTTTACACCTGAGAATTGCATCTTCAGAGCTGGAATTTAACATTTCTGCACAGCCAGGGCTGACTGGAGCACCCAGGGCAGGACAGAGCCTGGCTCCAGAATTTCACAATTTCCTTCTCAATTCATTCTCAGAAATTCAGAATTCCGGTGCTGGGCCAGCCAAGAGCAATCTCCAGCAGTGCAGGGACACTTGGGCACTGCCTGGAAATGAGGCTGGAAGATTTTTTTCATGTCTGAACCAGAAAAATGAGTAATTTGTGCTTCCCTCCAGTCCTGTTAGGACACTGCTCCCAGATTAACTTCTCAGGGGCAAAAGGAAAGAAACAGAACCAAAATTAGCACCCCTTGAGAATTATTTGACATAAAAACATTTGCAGAACAATTCAAATATTTAAATTTACACAAAATTTGCTGTATTTGCCTCGAGCCAGCATCAGAGTGGTACCCACAGGTTCCACAGCTTGCACCCCTCATTTCTGCCTGGAGGAGGAAAATTCAATTCCTTTTTCATTCCTGTTCCTGCCTGGGAACAGCCCTGGCAGCTTTGGATGTGTGTGATTACAGCTCCAAAATTCTGATTTTCCACTCCTGTCAGATAATCCTGGACAGCAGAGCCATTTCCAGGACAGCAGTGATGCTCAGGATAAATTTCTTGATATTTTTAGCTCCAAAAAAACCTGCTAAGTCTCTTTTAACTAAAGTTTTTTTTTTCCCTTTTTTTATTTTCCTCATTACTTTTTCTCCCCAAGTCTTTCTTCTCCATTATTCTATTTAACAGCTTGCACTTGTTTTATAGCTCAGCTGGCAAGGCCTCTCCCAATTAAAAATATATCCTGCCCAGTGGTCGATAGCTGTGCCTTTGTGGGAACATCCTGGAGCATTAATTAAAAAAAAATTAATTAAAATTTTAAAGAAATACCTTCTTGGCATGGAGTTCTGTCTCCTTCAGAGAGAACAAAGCTTTCCTATGGAGGGGGAGCTGTTCCCTGAGACATCCTGATTTATATGTAAAAATAACCTTGCTCCCTACCTCCTTCTTTAATTTATTTACCATAAGGCTGGGGTTTTTCTGGTCTCTTAAATTGTATTATTGAGTTTTAGGGGTGTAAAGAAAAATGTTTTTTTTACACCTCAACATTTATTTGGGATTATGTAGATGAGCTCCAAGTCTCCCTGGGGATAATGTCCTTGCAAAATTTATAAAATCATGCGGTGATGCTTCTTTTTGTGGAAAATATTACCACTAGGAGCAAGCTGACCTGCAAGAACTGCACCATTTTCACATCTGGGTTATTTTTTTCCCCACAGAGCTGATTTCTGGCATATTCAGGAATGTGAATTATTAGTGAAGGTGTTGCAGGTTCTGATCAGTGAAATCTGTGTCAATATTCAGCTGTGGCTCAGAGCTGAATTTCCTCTGCCAGCTCAGCAGGGTCAGAACCACTGGCTCCAATGCAAAAGGAGATTTTTTTTTTTTTTTTTCCATGGTTTGTTTCCTTCAAATGCACATTTCTGAGCAGGAGCAGCAGGGGCAGGGAAGATAATTTCTGTGTCTCACATTGGACAATGATGGATTTCAGCAGCAGCACGGCTCAGAACAGCCCTGGAGCTCCCAGAAGAAATCCCTGACTTTATCCAACATCCCAGAGGGTCCCACCCTGCCCAGGGGATGCTTGGGGTCAGGTCACTGAGGGGATTTCAGCTCCCACAGGGGCTTTTCAAGAATTCACAGGCTGAAATACAAATCCCTGTCCCAGGGGCAGAGCTCTCCAATTCTCCCCTGATTTCTTCAAACCAGCAGAGTAAAGAGCAGAGATTAGCAGTGGAAAAAATGGAACTTCCAGAAGTGGGCAATTATACCCCAGGGCAGAGGCTGAACTTTGCTTTCCAGTTTTCCTCTTTTTTAAAATTTCTTTTGCCTTTCCTACCTGAACTGCAGGCACCAGGCAGAGTGCTCCTGCTAATCCATATAAATGAGCAGTAAAATTAAAAGTTTGGTCACTTTCTGTGCAGAAAAGCTGTGATACCACTCAGGAATGCTGGTTTCTGGTTTGAATTAATGCCTTTCAAATCCAAAGCAGTTTTAGGAGAAGGGGGAAATGCTGTCAGATAAAGAGAATAAAAGTGGGGTTGGTGAAAGGGCCCTTGTTGGTGCTCACTGCACAAAGCCTGGAAGAGTTCTTAGAAAATCCTCCTGTGCTAAATGGCTCAGAAAAAACACAAAAGTTTTAAACTGCTCATTGTAAAGGAGAACATGTGGAAAACTCCAGAGCCAGGGGCTGCTCTGGTGAGGCTCCAGGAGCTCCTGGACAGATCCTGCCCTGCTCCCTGCCAGGATTTGGGACCTGGACATTGCCAGGGTTTGGGACCTGGACATTCCCAGGGTTTGGGACCTGGACATTCCCAGAGTTTGGGACCTGGACATTGCCAGGGTTTGGGACCTGGACATTGCCAGAGTTTGGGACCTGGGACATTGCCAGGGTTTGGGACCTGGACATTGCCAGAGTTTGGGACCTGGATATCACAGAGTTTGGGACCTGGACATTGCCAGGATTTGGGACCTGGACATTCCCAGGATTTGGGACCTGGACATTCCCAGGATTTGGGGACCTGGACATTGCCAGGATTTGGGACCTGGACATTCCCAGGGTTTGGGGACCTGGACATTCCCAGAGTTTGGGACCTGGACATTCCCAGGATTTGGGACCTGGACATTGCCAGAGTTTGGGACCTGGACATTGCCAGGATTTGGGACCTGGACATTCCCAGGATTTGGGACCTGGACATTCCCAGGATTTGAGACCTGGACATTGCCAGGATTTGGGACCTGGACATTGCCAGGATTTGGGACCTGGACATTCCCAGGTCCAAGATTCCTGCACCAGTGCCTCCATCAGGCTGCCAAATCCTCAGCTGGTAACTTCCCTCCCCAAATTCAATGCAAATATTCATTTTTTTCACTATTTACAATGCACTGAAGGCTGAACCAGCTGCTTCACTCCCAGAGTAACAAGGAGAGCCTTTGAAAGCTCCAACGAACTCAGGTATGAACATTTGGTGAAAATAAGATTTTCTTTAGCTCTGACTGGAATCCTTCACTCACAGCACGCTGTGATGTGTCTGAGCAGCACAGAGGGGTTTTGGTGCACACTGAAATGATTGCAGGCTTTGCTAAATGAGCTTTAAGCCTCCCCACTCACTGCCTACTTACCCAGGGATGGATTTTGCCCACTGGGAATATTTTATACAACGGCAGTCAGCAGTAATTAAACAAAAGAAAGGCACAAAGCAGCTAAATATTGCTTTAAGCTCATTTGACAAATGAGACTTTTGAAACAAAAGGTTTCAGATGCAGATTTGAAGTCCCTGGGTGCAGTTTAGAAGTGCTGCAATGAGTTTAGAAACATAAATCACTGACACTTTTGGGTGAGGGTAAATAATAAATAAATATCTCTGCTAGGGTGATGTCATTTGCTCATAAGCACTGACCTAAAAAACCCCAAAGGTTTTTGTCCATGAAAATCAAGAGCTGATGAGCAGATTTATACCAAAATTCTTCTTGTAGCTCCTGGAAATTTTCCTGAAGAGGCTCTGCAGGACTTGGTCTGAAACAATTCAATTACAAACAGAAATTTGCTCGACTCAATTCCAACCCAGGAATTTTTCTGTTCAGGAAATAACTCCCAGACAAGATCCCAAGTTGCTGTCATTGATTCCTTGGACTCCTGCCACCCAAAACAATCTCATTTCTCATTTTGCTGTCAGGAATTTTGCTTTTTAGGAAAACCAAACCCCATCCAAACCTTCAGAGGATGGAATTGCTGAACTTGCCCTGCAGCTCTCCAGTTCCTCTGCCCAAAATGCACAAAGCTTTGAGGTTTGGTGTGTAAATCCTTTTTCTGCATTTGTCTCTCCCTTTGTGCGGGCAGGAAAACTCCCCAAGGGCTGGAATTCATGGAGACAAAAACCCTGAAATACAATAATAAACCAAGAATTAAATTTTGCTTTATAACAAGTTTTAAATGCAAATACCTGCTTTAAAAGCAGTTAATGTGTGTGCTTGATGGTCGTTATCCACATAACCTCTGTTTTTACAGGAGGGTTAAACATGTGAGTATTTCCTGGAAATATTCTGAATAAACATAAATACAAGAACTATCCAGCCCTTTGTGGATGGTTTAGTGAAGATCAGTGATGACATTTGCTGGCCCATTGATGTTGCACACAAGTGACTCCTACAACAAGAACTTCCAGGGTCACACTTGGCTCTCACTTTTACACTGATGGAAACCCAGACTTAAAACCAGAAAAACTGGAATATTCCCAGCCATCCATCAACGAGTAAATGCTGGAAGGACTGGCAGCATCATGGGAATTTCAAACCCAAATTTCCCCCTGGTGCTCGTGCTGAGCTTTGGTGGAAGAGAAGGTCTGGCTGCTCCAGAAATGCTGAATAAAGAGCTCAAAGTCAGAGCTGTCAGCAGATCTGAGCTGTGGTACCTTCACACAGGCAGCCATCCTGCTGACTCATTTCCTTAATCACCTCTAAAATTCACAGGGAGGTTGAGAACTCTCTTTCCTGAGGAGGCCATCAAAACACAGATTTATCACAGCACAGTGTCAGGGAAGCTAAAGCAGCCCAACAAATATAACTAGGAAACTGTTTTTAATTTTTTTTTTTCTGTTCTGTTGCTGTAGGAAGTTTAAAAAATTCCTGAAGATGGGATGGATTGAGGAAAGGTACATTAAAATAAGCAAACTATGGAAAAAGTTCCTTAAAAAACAAGAGAAATTGGATTTTAGATTAAAATAAAGCAAGGAAAATCTAGGCTTGAGTCTGCATCAGCGTGAATGAAAGACCAAAACCGTCTATTCACTATAGTCATGTACAGCTGATTTTATTATACCCCTATTCCTATTATATTCCAGGATCTGTTTACATTTCAATGAAGTGAAATTGAAAACATTTACAATTTCTAAAACATTTTCAGGCTGTTTTTAAGAACCATCAGGCTCGTTAGCCAGGTGAATTTGTCTTGGCTTTGGCCAACGACGTGTTTGAGCAGCAGAGAGCTGTGGGCAGCTGTCCAGGAGGGGACACAGCCAGGAGGGGACACAGCCAGCTCAGGAATTGCAATTCCAGCTGAAGGGAAGCCAGGGAAAAGCCTGAGCACAAGCACAGGTGGGGATTGCCATCAGTGTTATCCATCCCACATCTCCTGTTTGGGGTGGGAGATCCTGGAGGGGCTGGGGGTGCTGGAACAATTCTGGAAGTCTGAGGCAGATTATTCCTCTCTTTTGTGAGGCAAATCACTAATTACACAAAGCAAGATGTTCTGTTTCCGAAGAGATTTGGGAGGAATCATGCAATATTGATACAGAAATCGTATTTAATGCAGGTTTACAAGGAGAGAGGTAAAGGGAAATGTAAATGCAAACATGGTGTTTTATCCTGATCCTCCCCCTGGCTCTTCCCTCTGTCAGAAAGCTGCCTCAGTGCTGGAAATCTCCTGTGAAACATCAAAATTCTTCCAACTGGAGGCAGTTTTAGGCTTCCACAGTGTGTGTCCAGAAAGGGAAAGAAGCTGTGAGCTTCATCTGAATTTCCATTGTTGTGTGCTGTTGCTATTTATTTTCCTCATTTTTGCTTCAAAGGAAGAAACACAAAATCCAAAACACAAAACACAAATTAGAGGGAGCTGGATCAATACTGAGAAATTCTTTGTCAGATAAAATAAGAGCAACCATTAACCTTGCTGCTTACAAATTAAACACAAACTCCACTTTTCAACCCACAGCATCCCCTGCAAACCTCCCTCATTTTGCTCAGCAATTAAAGCCCAGCTCAGCCACCCAACGAAGGATTGTCACAAATAACCTGGGAGCTCTCTTCCTTCTGTTTGGGTGGGGAAAAGGGAGGAGGTGTTTCCTGATGTGTGTCAGGGATTTTGGTGATAGGGACTCTCCAGGCTGCTTCCCAAGGTGTGGATTTGGGGATTATGGATATTATTTACAGCCCTGATGTCTCCTGGAGCAGCACGTGGAGAAAGTTGATGGCCACACCCAGCTCTGCACTGGTCCAGAATCCCCTGGCCAAATCCCAGCCCAGGGAGTTGAGGTTTCACCATGAGATTATTTCAAACAGGGCCAGGTGAAGCAGGAAAGATCTTGTCTAGAAACCAGCACCAAGCCACTCGTGTTTTTAATCATCTCAAAATTCACAGGAGAACTAAGGTAAGGACCTGCTCAGCGTCCCAATCCCTCCAAGACACACCATAAAAACAAATTAATAGACAGAGCAGGTAAATCCCACCATAAGCACATGGTATCACCATGAGGTTTGGTGTGACAGGGCAGGGCAGGTTTGGTGTGACAGGGCTGGGCAGGTTTGGTGTGACAGGGCAGGTTTGGTGTGACAGGGCTGGTTTGGTGTCACAGGTTTGGTGTGACAGAGCAGGGCAGGTTTGGTGTGACAGAATTGGGCAGGTTTGGTGTGACAGGACTGGGCAGGTTTGGTGTGACAGGGCTGGGCAGGTTTGGTGTGACAGGGCAGGTTTGGTGTGACAGGGCAGGTTTGGTGTGACAGGGCTGGGCAGGTTTGGTGTGACAGGGCAGGTTTGGTGTGACAGGGCTGGTTTGGTGTCACAGGTTTGGTGTGACAGGGCTGGGCAGGGGGGTTTGGGGGCAGAGACTCAGACAGAGCGAGCAGGGGAGGGTGCAGCTCCTGCCGCGCTGTCAGAGCAGCTCCGGCAGCGCCGGGGGAAGCTCGCAGCTCCCATCTCTCATCTCCCAGCTCCCATCTCGAGCATCCCGGATCTCCAGCTCCACCCGCGCTCATGGCAGCACCACAAGGGTTTATTGCTCCGGCACCTCTCGTTCCTCTCTCTCAGCAATAATTCACCTGCAGGATTTTTCCCCCCACCTCCCTTTCTCACGCTGTTTTTTGATGTGGAGCGCGGGGACAAAAGGGCGTTCTGGACAGCGCCGATTGCGCTGGGCGGATTTTTGCGGCGCTTTTTAAAGAACCGGCGAGAGAAAGAAAGAAAGAAAGAAAGAGGAAAAAAAAAAAAAAGAAGAAGAAGAATAAGAAGCCGGCACCAAAGCGGTGGCGGTGGGAGGAGGAGGCGAGCACAGAAGAGGAGCCGGGGGAGCGGAGCCGCGGCGAGCAGCGCGGAGCCCGGAGCGCGGTGCCCGGAGCCGGGCGCGGAGTGACCGCGGGTGCGGTGGCCGGAGCGGTGCCCAGTGGCCGGAGCGGTGCCCGGTGGCCGGAGCGGTGCCCAGCGGCCGGAGCGGTGCCCGGTGGCCGGAGCGGTGCCCGGTGGCCGGAGCGGTGCCCAGCGGCCGGAGCGGTGCCCGGTGGCCGGAGCGGTGCCCGGTGGCCGGAGCGGTGCCCGGTGGCCGGAGCAGTGCCCAGTGGCCGGAGCGGTGCCCAGTGTCCGGAGCGGTGCCCAGCGGCCGGAGCGGTGCCCAGTGGCCGGAGCGGTGCCCAGTGGCCGGAGCGGTGCCCAGTGGCCGGAGCGGGGCGCGGAGTGGCCGCGGGTGCGGACCATGGGCTGGCGGCTGTTGCTGCTGCTGGCCCTGGCGCTGGGCGGCCGCGTGGCCACCGCGCAGAACGACACCGAGCCCATCGTGCTGGAGGGCAAGTGCCTGGTGGTGTGCGACTCCAACCCGGCCCCCGACGCCAAGGGCTCGTCCTCCTCGCCGCTGGGCATCTCCGTGCGGGCGGCCAACTCCAAGGTGGCCTTCTCGGCCGTGCGGAGCACCAACCACGAGCCCTCCGAGATGAGCAACAAGACGCGCATCATCTACTTCGACCAGGTGAGGGAGCGGCATCCCGCGGTGCGCATCGCCCGCGCCCAACAGGTGCTCCGGTCCCTGCATCCCGTCCCTGCATCCCATCCCGGCATCCCATCCCTGCATCCCGTCCCTGCATCCCGTCCCTGCATCCCGTTCCTACATCCCGTTCCTGCATCCCATCCCTGCATCCCATCCCTGCATCCCGTTCCTGCATCCCATCCTGTATCTCGTCCCTGTATCCCATCCCTGCATCCCATCCCTGTATCCCATCCCTGCATCCCGTCCCTGCATCCCATCCCTGTATCTCGTCCCCGCTGGAATCTGGGAATCCCCCGGGGAGGAGGGACAGGACAGGACAGGACCGGACAGGACAGGACAGGACAGGACAGGACAGGACAGGACAGGACAGGACCGGACAGGACAGGACAGGACAGGACAGGACAGGACAGGACAGGACAGGACCGGACAGGACCGGACAGGACAGGACAGGACAGCACAGGACAGGACAGGACCGGACAGGACAGGACAGGACAGGACAGCACAGGACAGGACAGGACAGAGCCCGGGGGCTGCAGAGGGTCCCGGTTTGCCCCGGGGAGAGGCGGGGAGCGAGCCCGGGAGGTGCCGGGGTACCCGTGGGGTTGGGGACACGGGGATGGCTCTGTAGGGTTCGGGTGGTTTGTGCAGCTTCTGAGAGAGGAGGAGGAGAGAATTCCAAGGGAAAACCTTTTAACTTTCCCAGCACGGTCCAGCCCGCTCAGCTCAGCTCGGTATTAACCCGCAGATACCAACACACGTTTTAAACCCAGCTCCCGTCCTGGGGCGAGCCCGAAGTCCCCGAGACTGATGGTTCTTGTTCCTACACGCTGCTGTGCTGAGCAGTAAATTGCGGTGACAGCTGGAGCCAGATGTGCCACCCAGCTCGGTGCTGGCACTGTAAATCACCCTGAAACTCCACGGACAGCCCTTCTGAGGCACAAAGGAGCCTGGAAATACCAATTAAAAATAAAGCAGAATGAGGTGGGAAGAGAGCAAAATTCCATTTCAGAGGATATGTAGCACATGGGTGATGCACTCATCTGAGATGTTCCCCTCTGCCACTCCTCTCCCTTCAGTTAAATCCAAATTATTGTTAATGCTGATAAAAAGAGCTGAGGCTCCCAGGAAGGTTCTGCTGCTCAGTGCCCCAGCCCGGGCTGGGCTGGTTTGTGCTGTTCATGGGCTCCCTGCTCACACCTGCCTCTTTGGGAAGGCACTGTTGGCTTGGCCATTGCCACTCCCAGAATTGGTGCTTTCCTGGCATTTTGAACAAAAATGCTTTTTTTGAGGGTATGGTGTAGCAGCAAGGTAAGAAATAATTCCCATCTTGATTTACTCGCAGTAAAGTTGTCCTCTAAATACAATTAAATCCCCATTTTATGAGTTATTCCAAAGTAATTGAGAGAAAATTAATAAACCAGCTTTGATGCAGATTAAAATTTTTCCATGAGTGACTGCTTTCTAAAGTTAATAATGTGTATTTTTCCTTAGCACTCACTACCTGGACTAATCCCCATGCTTTATTTTCTCTTTGTAGATCCTTGTAAATGTGGGCAATTTTTTCACGTTGGAGTCTGTCTTCGTATCACCACGGAAAGGAATTTACAGTTTCAATTTTCATGTAATTAAAGTCTACCAGAGTCAAACAATCCAGGTATGTTGATGAGCATGGTTACAAAACCTTGATTAAAATTCTTTATTTAGGATAGAATATTGACTGAGCACAGCAGCATTTAATATGATTTTGAGAAAAAATAGCTTAGTTTACAGCAACCTGTGGTGTTGACTTCCTGGCAGTAGAGTCCATTAAAAAGGAACAGAAATAAGGCAGGATCCTCAGCAAACATAAATCACCACAACTTCACCTCCATGCCATGAATATCCAGGGGGACATAAAACATTCAAGAGAATGAATGATCCAAGAGGAAAAGAGAGCTCTGAATTTCACTTCAGTGCTGCTGAGGAGTTGTTTTTGCTACAGGTTAAGCTCACTGTGTGGAACACAGGATCTGAGCACCAGATTTGAGTATTTTTGGAATTATTTGTGCCCTGGCACCTGGTGCCAGTACCTGGTTGTGCCCTCAGTGTGCTGAGGACCAAGGTTGGTTTATCCCTGCAGCAATGTCTTCTAGGGAGCCTTTACAGCAATTTAAATTCTTACAGCAATTTAAATTACTTCTTTTTTCATCATATGATGTATAAAAGGTGAGTGATGTATTGGAGAAAAGGGCTAACTCTGCACTTCTGTAGTTTAATAGCAACAGAGCTGCCTAATTACACAGGGAAAAGCCTTGAAATTCCTGAACATCCCCTTGCAGAGCCAACAGCAAATTCCTGGAAGTAAATCCTGAATCTCCCTGCCAGGGCAGCTGCTGTGGCACCTCCTGGCTCTCCAGAGCTGCAGGAACATCTGGCTGCCCTCATCTCCACCCAGGAGTTGTTCCCTGGAGTTTCTGTGCTTTCCCTGCTCTCTCCTGCTCCTGGATGTGGTTTTGAGCCTGCCAGGCTGAGCTGGGATGGATTCCTGCAGGAGGAGTGGTCAGAGATGTCTCTGTGGCTGCTCTGGGGTGGCAGAGGGCTGGTGAAAACCACGGTCCCTTCCCTGCTGAAATTCCCCTTCAGCTCACAGTGGAAAATCCAAATTCCAATCAGGTCAATGACAAAGCCTTAAATGAAGCATTGACCTCACAAAAATCTCTATAATGAGCTTCTAATCTGTTTAATGAGCTCAGAATGTGTTCTTTTCACTCTCTTGCCTGCTGAAGGCTGAGTAGCTGTTACTTCAGTGGATTTAAAATCCCCATTGCCAAGAAAGCTCAAGTGCAGCTCAGACTCTGGCATTTCACAAACCAGGAGCTCAAGGCAGGGAATGTTCCAACCTGTGGCATGGCCTGAAATCTTTCATGGGTAAGAGATTCTGAAGTGATGGATGGGTTTGCTTGGCTCTGCTTTGGAAGAGTCAGAGTGAAACCATCCCATGCAAATCTGTGTTTTCTATTGTGGTTAAATTCCTGTCAGATGGTTCCAGGGGGAACAGAAAGAGTGAAAATCCAAGCCAAGCAATGAGTAAAGCCCTGATGCTCTTTTCCTGGCATCCTGGAAAGGAGAACCAGGAACCTTTGCAGAGATCAAGCTGGTTTGAGTCCCAGCCCCACTAAATCACCTGCAGGCTTTCCTCTGCCCCCACAACATCTGTTAGAGCCATTAAACATCATTAAAATGCTGTTAGTTCCCTGGAGACGCCTGATTCAGTGGATTTCCCAGACAGGTGAATCCCAGATAAATCCCAGCCCGTGCTGCCCTGACTTCTGCTGAGCACTGATTTATTCTGTGGTGACTCCCAATAAAATGAATGGGACCACAAGCAAGGCCAGCACAGTGGATGTGGGTGAGCATCCCATAATTCCCCCCCTGTGGCTGCTTTAGAGCTGCTTGGAAGGGGAAAAACAGCAAAGAGAAATGGGAGAAATGAAAAATGCCTGGATCTGCCCGTCCCCCCAAGCCCTGCCCATCTTTATTGAGATGCTACTCTCAGAGCAGAGGCTGAGCTTGCTTGCAGGAGTGTTTGATAGAAGAAATGGGGTCAGTTTATAAAGCTAAAAATCTGTTCCAAACTTCAGAACTGAGCTGCCATCAGAATTGAGAGGGACACACGTTTTGTTCCCAGTGCAGTGTAAGCTCCCAGCCCGCTGTGGTGCTTCTGACACCTTGTGTAACAGCTCTGGGTGCCCAAATTTCTTGAAAATATACATATTTTTTAAATTTTTTTTCCTCCTGTTGAGTAACTAACCCTTGAGATAGGCAAAGTGCTACCAGCTGAGGTGATGCCAACCGAGCTGCAGCTCCAGCTCATGAACATCCCCGTGCTTGTACCAAACAAATGTCATTAATTAGTTTAAAAAAACCCAACAAGCATTGAGGACTGGGCCCTTGCACCGTGGGTGATGCTCAGGGGTGGCTCTTGGTGCTTTGCAGTTCATTAGAGCTTCTCAGGGGCTCTCTTGCAGGTGAATTTGATGCTGAATGGGAAGCCAGTGATCTCTGCTTTCGCTGGGGACAAGGATGTCACCCGTGAAGCTGCCACCAACGGGGTGCTGCTCTACCTGGACAAGGAGGACAAGGTCTACCTGAAGCTGGAGAAGGGAAATCTGGTCGGTGGATGGCAGTACTCCACTTTCTCTGGCTTCCTGGTCTTCCCCCTGTAAAGTCAATTTTCCTGTGTGGACTCGTCCTTGCCTCTGTTTCATGAAGATCATTTTGTCATCATGGGAGTGATGGTTCTTTATTGCTTTCTCATGGGTGGTTTTGGATTCTCTCCATGGATTCTGGCCCCATCTGAACTACTGAGAAGTTCCACAGAATTTTGTCTGCTCAAATATGACACCTTTAGACTGAGACTAAAGCAGACAATAAATATCAATGCTTAAGGTTGCAGCCTAAAGCTACCTGGAAGATTTATTCCAATTTCATTTCCTGGATTTGGGGAAGAAGTGGATTTTCTTTAACTGTGCAAAGTCTGGCACCAAGTCTGTCATGCAGGAGAGTTTGAGTTCAGACTCCAAGCAAGAGTTTGTGTGTTGCTGCCAAAGAACTGTGTGTTGAAATATTGGTGGTGTTTGTGTCCTGGGACTGCACTGCCACGGTCTGTTCCCTTGTCCTAGAGAGAAATTCTCATTGCTAAGTGGAGGACTCGAGTTCTGCCCTGTGTCTTGTGTGTTGGATGGGTCACTCAGATATTTCAGCTCAGCCACAAATCAGTCTGAGGGGTTTGGTGGGTTTGGTTGGATGTGGAAGGGATTCCTCTGTGCCACGAGCTGATTCCTGAGGAAAAGCAGATTATGCATTAATTAAAGGTGTTTGTTCAGGCACAGCTTTACCAAACAGCTTTGTCCTGCAGGACACCTCACACTTCTTCAATTTTAATTCATTTGATAATTAAATTTATTCAGCTATTGAGGGATTCCTTCCTTAGACACAACCACTCTCAGCTGGAGATGAGATCCCCTTGTTTGTGTTTCTGTGTGTTTTCCACCCCTTCTGTTGTGTTAAAGGTCTTATCTGGTTTTGCCTTAACTCCACGGGTGTATAAAATTTTAGATCATTTGTTTAACAAATATGAAATCCAAATAACTGGTACCTAACTTGGTCCAAAGGCTTCCCAGCTTTTTGTACAGGTCATGTAAATGCATAAATTTATTTATTTATTTATTATATCATTGTTCCATAATAAAGATTAACATATGCTAGCTGAATTTTTGACTTTTGAAATTTGGGAGTCGCTTCATATTATTTTTTTATTGGAATGATTATTATATGCAAAATGGAAGCTTTTGGGATTCACAGAAAACATCCCAGCATGCAGAAAAACTGCCATGAGTTAATCTGGCAGAAACCTGGAGGTAATCAGAGGGATCTAGAAATGACCTATGCATTTTATTTAAAAATAAAATTTAGGCAGAAATCCTGGTCTCCCTGAAGTTGCTGTTAAGAATCACATTGATTCCACAGGATTTTGGATGAAACCTCTGCTTTAGCTTCTGCCATCAGCACCAGATTGAACATTCAATAAAGTGATTTTCACAGGACTGCTGCTGAAACCTTCACCCCTCGTGCCCGAAATACACTGAATTGATGGATTTTTGTGCCTTGAATGTCATGAAGGATGTGGTTCTAAATTCAACATTTCTGTGCACTTGAAAATGTTTGTGGGTGGAAGCACCTGCAGTGAGCTGGGAGCTTCCCCAAAATCCACTTTGGGCTGGGATTTGCTGCTTTTGGGATCTGTTTGCAATTCCTTCCCTTGCTGGCCAAGTGCAGGGTGTCCTGTTGAGAGTTCACTGATTGAAAATCCAACTCAGAAAAATACCAGGGAGCTGTGGCACAATTTGTGCCCAAATTCCTGCATTTTCCTCACCCACCACAGGATATTTTGGGCTGTTTTGGGAGGATTGCACTCCTGTAAATCAGATTACAGAGGATTTTTCACACACAATTTTATTCCTGTGCTGACCACTGCAGCTGGGGAAGAAGTGGAAGGAGCTGGCAAGAAGAAGGTGAATGATTCCCATTGCTGAAAATCTTAAAAAGTTCTGATGAGCAATCAAAATGTGTCACTGCTGTACCCCAGATGTGTGTATATAAATATATGTGTATCTAAACTGCCTGGAATTGCAGATCATAGCTTGCATGATGTTCTAAAGAGGTTCCTTGTCCGAAGAGTTTATTTCAGATGGGAGCATTGGTTATTTTGTACAAAATTGGTAAAATCTGCCATCTCCCCTTGCCCATGGATATATCTGTAATGTGAAAGAAATGTTGCTACTGAGACAGGTTAAAAATGGCATTAAAGGTGTCAGTATAATTTCAGAATGATCAGATGCATCCAACTTCTTTAATTTGTGAATTTATGATCTCCAAAGGCTCCTTGAGCACCCAGGAGCAATCCTGAGCTGTCTCAACATTGCTCTGATTGCCCCTCTGAAAACATTTCTGATTTTTTGGAGTCATTATTTAAACCTGAGCTGGAGAGGATGGGAAGTTATTCAGTGAAGGGAAACATTTTGATGGAAAAAACAGAATTACCAGTTAATTGTTTTGCTGGTTAAAGGAAAGGTTTAAGTGGAGTTGCTGTCATCACACACTCAGAGGTGGCATCTGGGGACAGGCAGGTCACACCTCAACATTTAAATAAAAACAAACTGTGGGGTTTAGTCACTCCTGGAGATCTTGCCCTCATTTTTATTGTGCTGTCCCACCTTGGCTGCTCCCAGAAGGGAGAGGATGGAAAATAAAATTCCTTTTCCTTCTGCCTTCCCATGCCCTGCCACAGCATTTTCCTGAAGCTCAGGAAACATTTCGCTGTTTAAAGGGGATTTTAGATCGGGGTTTGATTGTTCTCAAAGCAATTCCAGCCTGCACTGAGGGTCAGGGCTGGCTTTGTGATCCTCTGCAGTTCCAGCAGATTTTGGGGAGGATCTGTGCCCACACTCTGTGCCCCCTTTGCAGGAACTTTGGACCTCACAAGGGTTGGATGTGCAAGGAAACTTCTGAGCCACGTGTGGTAAGGACAAAAGAAAGAAATTTCTTTCTGAGAATAACAGATTTATGTTATTATCAGTGAATTCTTTATGAATGAGGTCAGGGTTTTTACTTTTTTATCTGGTTAATTCATATTTTATATTTATTTTTGGTGACACTAAGGGGAAAACCCCTCTCTATTTTCCTTTCTTTCAGCCCTCAGTGGTGTAAATGCTGCTGATGGAGCCAGGTCTCCCTGCCCACCCCTGTTCCTCCAGTGTAGAAATCTGCTCTGTCTTTGAATCCTCTGTGCTGTGAAGAATTTGGGCTGCACAATCCCAAAAACTGCAGAGCCCAAAAAAATCCTGTTCAAAAGAACTCGGTGGCAAAAGTCTTTTTGAAAAAGCACCGAGGCAGCTTTGAAATTTTCACAAGTTCTTTTGTCTCTACATAAAAAGGAAAAACCAACTTTGAAACACAGAGAAGGAAAATATATTCCCATTTTTAACAAGGCTGTCTATGTGGTTTATGTTACATCATTTTCTAGCAGTGTCTGAACATTTTAGGAGTGGTAATTCAATCATTTGGGTCTTTTTATGGCTGAGCAATTGTTGCAACCTGCAATTTTAATTTTTCATATTCCTTTCCTTTCCTTTCCTTTCCTTTCCTTTCCTTTCCTTTCCTTTCCTTTCCTTTCCTTTCCTTTCCTTTCCTTTCCTTTCCTTTCCTTTCCTTTCCTTTCCTTTCCTTTCCTTTCCTTTCCTTTCCTTTCCTTTCCTTTCCTTTCCTTTCCTTTCCTTTCCTTTCCTTTCCTTTCCTTTCCTTTCCTTTCCTTTCCTTTCCTTTCCTTTCCTTTCCTTTCCTTTCCTTTCCTTTCCTTCACAGATATTCAATATCAATATTGAAATATTGATTACCATCCAGCAGTTATTGGTACAAATTAACCACCCCAGCTCAGTTACCCAACACTATGAAATTTGGGCACATTTTTGACTTTTTTTTCTTTATTTTTATTAATAAATCTCCCTGGGCACTGAGGGAAGAAACTGAAGAGACTCTTCAACATCAGGAAAATGGAAAAAAATTCCATTTGCAGGACTCAGAGTCCAGGTGGGACTGCTCAGTGCAGCCAGAGCAGGAGATAACACGAGCTACAAATCTCTTTAAGGACAACTCACCCCTCATTTCTTTGGGACAAATAAACTCTGGCTCATTTCTAGAAAAGCAAACATTGGGAACATTTGAGGAATGAACACCTAAAGCCCAGCTTTGCTAAGGAACATCAGGGCTGTGCAAGAAATGGATTATCCAGCAGCACTGAGTGTTTTACTTCTGGTGGAGTGTTTAAATGGATTTCTCCACAAATAACAAAGGTTTCTGGAGGAGATAACTGCAAACCCATCCATCTCTGTTGCCTTGAATTCAATAGTGGTTAAGTGAGATGGTCTGGGTTGATCCTGCTGCAAACACTGATTCAGTGGGCAGGATTCAGCTGTCAGCTCCTTTCTGTACAGGAATTATTTCCCTGAACGAGCAGGTTCTGTTCTCCAGGTCTGTGAGAGGCAGCTGAGGGTCCCAGCTCTGATCTCATCAGTGTCAGGAGCAGCAGATTGCTGAGTTCCAAAGCCTGGCTTGCAGGCTGTGCCCAAATCCTTGTGTTTTCAAGCTGGATTGAATATTCTGCACACACACCTGGTGGAAAAGGATTTTTTGTGCTTGTAGGTGCCAGTCCTGCCTCAGACACAGGGTGGTTGAAATGAGGTTTCCAGTTATGCCAGCAGCCCACAATGACAGCTGTGAGCACCTCTAAACCCTGGTGATTTGTCAGGAGCTCACCCTGAGATGAGAAATTCTCTGATCCGAGGGTTACAGTGAAAGGCTGCTCAGCAGAGCAGCACAAAATGCACCAAACACATTTCATGGAGGAAAAAAGGTGATGGCTCACAACATTTAATGTTTTTTAGATAAAAAAAGAGCAAAGCCTGATGTGCAACAGCAACCTGCAAAACTTGGAAAAATACCATTCAAAAAAGTCACAACAGGAACACATTGTTTAAACAGTAAATAAATCAATAATTCTTTATGCACTGCAATTTGTGCAAGTCCAGGGGCAAGCCAGGGGTGCCTGCAAGCTGAGTTTTTGCCTCTGTAGTAAATCTGAGTTTAAGGTGCTCAAAAGGGCATTGTTGATTTTTTTTTTTCTGGAAAGCTCAGCTAAGGAATTTGCTTTTCATGATGCCCTGGAGGGTGCCCACAAAGTAATAAGTCAGCATCATTTTCTAGCTGCAGCTGATAACATTTATTGTTAATTCTTTAAACTCTTCTTTAAAAGAAAACAAGTCTGCAACCTGCATTGCACCCACAGGAATAATCTTTCTTTTCCTCAGTTTGGTAATTCAATTGTGACTTGTAAACTTGTGCAGCTGTAGCAAAAAAAAAAGTCTACAGTCAAGTCTAATCTATCTTGAGGAGAGTAAAAAGTGCTTACCAGCACTGGTGTAGTAAATCCTGGCTGCTTTATTAAATAAATGTAGAATTTGACTCAGAAGCCTTAAGGAAGAAGAGCTTTAAAATATCTGAACAATTTAGCACGTCCTGAAGCTGAATAAAGATTGATTGAATTTCGGAGTGAGATATAAACTGGTGACAAACCAAATCCCACTTAAATGGACTTGAAAAATTCCTGAGGTCTCCTGAATGGTGAGAGACAAACCAGGAGAAATGCCTGAGGATCACAATCCTCCTGCCACTGGAAAAAAACTCTGACCAGATCCCAAAAGCTGTTTATGGGTGCAAGGCAGATCTGGAGGGGTCTTTACAGAATGAGCACTCATGGAAATGAGGCAGGAGGGAGCAGACAGAGGAGCTTCCAGAGCCAAAATCTGCAGTTCTAGTCCAGAGCTAAAACCTGTCCAGTTCTAGTCCAGAGCTAAAATGTGTCCAGTTTTAATCCAGAGCTAAAATCTGTCCAGTTTTAATCCAGAGCCAAAATCTGTCCAGTTTCAGTCCAGAGCTATAATCTGTCCAGTGTTAGCCCAGAGCTAAAATCTGTCCAGTTTTAGTCTAGAGCTAAAATCTGCAGTTTTAGTCCAGAGCCAAAATCTGCCCAGTTTTAGTCCAGAGCCAAAATCTGCAGTTTTAGTCCACAGCTAAAATCTGTCCAGTCTTAGTCCAGAGCTCAAATCTGTCCAGTTTTAGTCCAGAGCCAAAATCTGTCCAGTTTTAGTGCAGAGCTCCAATCTGCAGCGATTCCATGGATTTGGGGTCACTCCCTTCCATGTCTGAGCTGTGCATCTGCTTCACTCTTGGTTGCAGCACCAGCAGGGATTTTGCAGGGGCAGGAAATGCTTTGAGCAGAGATTTGAGGTGCCAAGCACATCCCTCTGGCAGGGCTGGAGCAGTGCGGAGAGACAAAACCAGGGTGAATCATGTTTACATTCATCAACAAAAAATTAAAATCTGATGGCTTTTAGGCAACTGAAAATCAAATTAGCCTTAAAAACGTGGCCACAGAGAAATATCTTCTAATGGGGCCACAACCTGGAAACCCCTTGGTTAAAGGAAATTGATGTTGATTGTCCATTCTCCAACCAAAGCATGGGGACAAAAGCAGTCCTGATGTACAAAGTTATATCCAAACCAGTCCTGATGAACAAAGTTATATCAAACACCACTGAGCTTTCCTAAAGTTCCCCTCACTGCTTTCTACCAGGGCTTAGTGGATGCCAAGTGCAGGCACAGATAATTCAGCCTTAAATAAACAGCAGGTTAATGTGAGAAACATTTACTTCTACTTGGTAAAAAAAATAAATAAAAATTGGGCTATTTACTATTTACCTCCTCCAGATCCCCTCCCTGGGGATAAAGAGCAGTAAAAGAAAGAGGGTTTGAGTTCAGTGCAGGGGGCTGGAAAAGTCAGTGCTGGAATATTAGGAGCAATATTAGGAGGAATATCCCAGTGCCAGCAGAAATCCCAGTGCTGGATCATCCTCTGCCTGCAGCCTGGATCACATTTATTCCACTAAAAGCAGAAAAAGAACATTTCAGGGTAAGGCACTAAAAGCCTTTCTCAGGAACAGCCCAGGGTTGTTTCTCTAAGAGCCTCTGGTGGAATCCAGATTGCTCAGGATCTTCAGCCAGTGAAAAATAAAAAATCTCCAGTATTGAGAAATACCAGCCAGAGGGTCTGGAAATCTGGCAGTGATTTGTTCAGTTAAATCTGAATTCCCTCCCGTGCTCTCCCTGTTTTCACCCTCACCCAGATCAGATCTTTAGGGTTCTGTTCCCTGTTTGGGTTTGGGTTAAAAGAACCCAATTTGTTGTGTTGGGAGAGGCAGCAGCTCCTGGCAGAGCCCTGGCAGGGGCTGAGCTGCAGGGCCCCCAATGCTGGCACCTCCCAAGAGCCCCAGAGGAATTTGGGGTGAAACTCCTGAAACCCACCCCAGCCCTAAAACATTTAATTGCTTTATAACTCAGCAGCAAACTGAGCTGATTTAACAGTGTTCTAAAAGAACCCTGTGCTGTTATTTCCTTGCAAACCCTGCTTTGCTTTTGGAGCATTTAAAAAGTCTTTTTTAATGTCAATTAACAACTGACAAACGTGAAAGAAATGTATTTATGCCACGATGATCTCAATCCTCACTTCCCCCAGTCTTGGAATGTGTCATCACTTTTTACTCAAGTGTAGCTTTTGTTGGAGGCTTCCCTTATTTCAGCTTTAATGAGAATTTAAGAATGGAATGAAAATATAATCCTGCTGCTTAATTCTGGCATGAGCCTAATCAACTTTATGCATAACAAAAATGTCAAGGCTTGTATATTCTGCTAGAAGCCCTTACTTTTAAGCAATGCAATTAATTACACTTGAACATCCTAGAGGTTTATTGCTTCAGATAAAAGCATCCTGAGCACCTTCTTTACTATTATTTCCAGAAGAAAACCAGTGTAAAATAAAGATAATTGAAGTATCTCTGACAGACAGGTTGTTTTTTCTTCTCAGGAACTGCGTGGCTTTAACAAAGAACCTCCTTAAAAAAATTTAGGAGCAGCTGCTTTGCATAGAAAATTTTGGTTTTGTGGCAGCCTAAGTCATAATTCACTTTATTCTGTGCCTTTAAATATAGCACTGTACATTTCCATGGGTGATCTGAATGCCAGTTTAATTACCAATGTCACTTTATATAAGACTGATCAAACTATTAAACCAGAAACTCAGTGCTAGGGTGGAATGGTGCTGCTAAAACTGAAAAATCTCCCTCGAGTTCTGGCAGCAATCCTGGCCCAGCTGCATTTCCTTCCCCTGGGAAAGGTGTGGGGTGGGAGGGATGGAGCTGCCAGCAGGGCACAGAGTTAATCTGGGGCTGTGCCTTCCAGAATTGTCCTAAACTGCATTTTAGGCTGGGATTAGGATTCTGACACTCATTTGTTTGATTGCTGGGAGCACCTTGTGGAAGAGGGAACAAAAAAATTCCATTAAAATGTTGTACTTAAATAAAAGCCCCCAGCAATTTGCTTTGCTGCAGGGAGTGTTTGCATCAGAAAGAAAGGACATAAGAAGTTTGGATATTTTCCAGACTTCTGGCACATTTATTCTGATCAGATGTGTAATTCCTGCTGCTCATTTTGTCTTTTCATCGTGTCTGCCTGTGAGAAACCCACCCTGATTTTGATCACTTTGATTTAAAAAACTCTGTGGTTGTTTTTTTTTTGTTTCTATTCCCCCACAGCCAGATTTTGTAATAGTTTCATATGGAGCAGATTTATTTTGTGGAATCAATGATATTGATTTCCCTTTAAATATAAAGATTGCCCAGTTCCACACTGGATGCTACAGCATTTCAAAGATGAAGTGTCTGCCTGGTTTGTTCAGGTCTCTTCTCAATAAATCACACTTTGTTTCACCATTTTGGATAAAATGAATCCTCAAGAATGAGCAGGGTTTGATCCTTAATAGTGAAAGCTTTATTATAGTAATACCAGAGTTTTTATTGCTGCCCAGCCATACTATGAAATTCTGGATTAGTTTTGCTGGTTGCTGTTTATTTAAGTAAAATACCATTAAACAACTCAGAGCTCCTCCTGGCCTCACTTCTCTGAGTCTTTCCCTTGAAAATGTTGGAGGAAAAGGTCTAAATCAAGTTTCAAAAACTTCCAAACCTGCCTTTCTACAATCTGCTGAGAGTTTTAATTGAGAGCATTAAAAATATTAAAAAGTAAGAATACCTTCAGAGCCAGTCCAAGTTCCTCATCCCTTTTCTTTTTCTTCTTTCCACCAAGATATTTCTGCAATAAAAGAAGCCAAAAATGAAGGGAAAAAAAAAAATCTTTACACTCTCCCTTTTTTCACTTAGCTACAACTTTCTTTAAAAGAATTTCAGAACTATTGGACAATGGTAGCGATGAGGGGAATCTATTCCCCAAATAACTCCCATTTTCCTCTGTGAGAAATTGAAAGGTCTCGAGTTTCCATTCCAAATTATTCACCTGGAATCCAGCTGGAGGAAGAATGGCTGCAGCATTCGGGGGTGAAACTTTGGAGAAAGCTTTAATGGGAAATCCCTGAATGGATTCTGAGCTGCAGGGGGAAGGAGAAGAAAAGGGAGGTGAAATATTTGACCAAAGGCAGCAGGAAATGCTGGAGCCTGATCTCTCCATCCTCTCTAAAGCCAGGCTGGTGTGTCCTGAGCTCAGGGTTTTCTTCTGTCCCTCCTGCTCCTGAGCTTGTCCCAGCACAGCCCAGGAGGCTGCAAAGCTGCTGAGGCTCCTTCTCCAGAACATTCATATTTATTAAATTAATATTAAATTAATATCTATAACATTCATATTTATTAAATTAATATTAAATTCATATATATAACATTCATATTTATTAAATGCAATTAATGCCTTCACACACTGCTCACTGCAGACAGGAGAGATTTGTGGATGTGACACAAGGTGGGAGATGTAGCTTTGCAGCACACAAAATCATCCCAACTTCTCTTTCAGCTGCTCAGCATTGCACCAGAAAAAAGAAACCCCAAAGCCCCTTCCTGAACCTGAATGAAGTTCCCTCCTGCAGAGAATCTGAGACACAAAACCCTTGCAAAGGTGAAGTTTATTGTAGGAAAATGAAGGGAAGCACCTTGGATGAATAGAGAATTATGCTGCTCCAAGTCATGGACCATTTGAACTCCACGTGACACTTTTAACATAAAAAAAACCAACCAACCAACCAAACCAAAAAAACAAAAAAACAAAAAAAACCCAAAAAACCAAAAAAAACCCAAAAAACCAAAAAAACCCCAAAAAAACAAAAAACCAAAAAACCACCACCAAAAAAACCCCAACAAATTACCAGAAGATCTGTGCTCTGTGCTGTCCTTCAGAGAGCCCAGCTGAGATTCTCAACCAGAATCATTGAAAAGAGCAAGACACAGGATGGGAGCTGGCAATGTTCTCACCCCAGGAGCTGGAATCACTTCCAGGCTGACCCTGGGATCACAGCACAGCTCCACTCCCCACAATTAACCTGTCTGCTCTCATTTGCAATGTTCTGCCCACTTTTAGGAATTCAGTGAAGCCACACATATTTTTTGCCACCTGGAGAGCTGGGAACAGATGATTTTGGACCAGGAAAAGAGCAGGGAAAGCCCAGGAAAGAGGAAAATCTCATTGTCAGGAGTTTCTTTGGCTTTTGGCTTCCTTTGTCCTGAGCCCCTCAAAATCCTCTTCCCATCACACCAAACCCTGTTAGCATTTATTGCCTCCACAGCACAGTGTTTGATATCCTTTAATGCAATAAAAGTCAGCTGCTCTGCATTGGACATCTCAATTGTGTTAAGAAAGGAAAATCATTATAAAATGAATATGGAGAGACTCCACTGCTCTGGATCAGCCCCTGCCCACGAGCCAAGGAGAAGGAAAGGACACCACAAATCCCACAAAGGGCTTTTTTCCTGCCCACACTGCTGGAATGTAAGCAAACTCTTGTTTACTTTGTTCACTGCCACAATTAGTGAAGATCAGAGTGCCTGCAAGGCTGTTTTATACTGTAAATTATTAGGTAATTAACCTTAATGCACCCTGCTTAAAATCTCCAAATGGCTGAGAATATCCTTCAAAAACAACAACACGCGACTGCATCTCTGCTTAATTATAAATAAATTAATAAAATGAGCCTGCAATGGAATGTGAGGGGTTGGGGTGGTGCTGATGGAGAGTGTGCAGGAGGAAGAAGGAAAGAGAGAGAGAATTAAATCATCTTTCTTCAGAGCTCAAAGACAGAGATTCATGTCACAGAGCTGTAAATACAGCAGCACCCCACCAAAGGATGCCGTCCTGGCAAACCAAACCATTCTGGGATGTTTATTGCATTCCATCAGGGATCAGACCTCTTTCCTTTCACAGCCAAAATTGGTTTATTTTTATAATAAAGGAATAACCCAGGTGACCTATAAATAAAATAGATATTGCTGGAATCTTTATCAGGGCTGATAACTCTGGTTTTGTGGCACTGCAGGAGCAGAAGTGGTGGTTCCACTCACATTTTACAGAAATGGGATGAGTTTGTCATGCTCCACAGAGCCCCTGGGACCACTCAGACTTCCCTGGGAGACCCAAATATTTCCCACCTAAGAATTCCAGCTCTGCCCAGCAGGAGAAGAACAATGTGGGTTCTCCCCAGAGGAACATGCAGACATGGGTTGAATTAAATATTCTCCTCTGTGTCTGAGGGGAGAGAGATTTTACAATGCTCCTGCTAGAGAAACCTGCTTTAGGTTTGAGGCTCTGAAGTTGCAGCACCTGCCTATGAAAAAATCTCCTCCAACCTTTCAGAAATGAATTTGCTGCTTTCTCACTTCAGCCTTCCAGCTGGCAGCAGGAGCAAGCTAAATTATAACTTATTCCTAAATAAAATCTGAATTGCACAGAACTTTCAGCTGCATTTCTGCTCCAAGTTGTGCAGACTTGAAATAATTAACGTGGACAATATGAACCAGTTCAGACCATGCAGAAAAAAATAAAAATGTTGATCTCATGAACCATTTGAGCCATCTGGAAGCATCAATTACCACGAAGGAAATTCATTCCCAGACAAAACATTGGATCCAGCTCTGCCCCAGCCTGCCAAGCTCAGGGAGCTCCTTCCAGAATGATTCCTGTGTTCTCTGACAGGTTACCCAGCCCCAGCTCCCTGAGTGGAGCTCAGATCAGACACAGACTTTGTCAGGAATAAATGGAGTTTCAAACTCAGCTTTCCTGCACTTGTCACTGCTGCTGTCCCTGCAAGGCAAATTCTGCTCTCCCTGAGCTGGGCAGCTGGAAGGGCTTCAATAATCATCAGGACAAACCACATAATGAGGAAAAAACACAGCTTTAATAAACCCTAAGGGTTCTGTGGGGTTTTTTGTTTGTGTTTTTTGGTTTTTTTTTTTTTTAATTTTTTGTTTGTTTGTTTGCTTCTTCTTTTGTTTTAGTTTTTGGTTTTTTTGTGTGTTTGTTTTTGGGGTCTTTTTGGTTTTTTTGTTTTTTGGTTTTGGTTTTGTGGGGTTTTTTGTTTGGTTGGTTTTGGTTTTTTATTGTTTTGGGTTTTTTTGTTTTGTTTTTGTTTTTCACTCAAAAGATAAGCTCAGCCCCAGAGTTTTCAATGCAGAGACAGGAGATGGTTTCATGGCCAAGCAGAGCCCTGCTGCTGTGACTCCCTGCCTCCAGAACACGGGGTGCAGCTCCTTGGATTTGGGATGTGGTTTGGATTTGGGGTGTGTTTTGGATTTGGGAAGTGATTTGGATTTGGGAAGTGTTCTGGATTTGGGATGTGGTTTGGATTTGGGATGTGTTGTGGATTTGGGAAGTGTTTTGGATTTGGGGTTTGTTTTGGATTTGGGGTGTGTTTTGGATTTGGGGTGTGTTTTGGATTTGGGATTTGTTTTGGATTTGGGAAGTGTTGTATTTGGGATGTGTTTTGGATTTGGATTGTGGTTTGGATTTGGGAAGTGTTTTGGATTTGGGGTGTGTTTTGGATTTGGATTGTGGTTTGGATTTGGATTGTGTTTTAGATTTGGGATGTGTTTTGGATTAGGGGTGTGTTTTGGATTTGGGATGTTTTGGATTTGGGCTGTGTTTTGGATTTGTGTTTTACTGCTGGGCTGCACTGGGGATTTTCCTGCCTCTCACCCCTGGCAGCACCAGGCTGAGCACTGGATGAAGCAGCAGAACCCAAACGTGGTTCAGCTCCACTGGGCTGCCAAAGGCACAGAGAACCAAACCCTGCTGGGGAGGAGGGCACAGCTCTGCCTGACCCCACCCATTTGCTCCTGTACCATTTGCAGGAGGTGTTTGAGAAGGATAAATATTTTTAAAGCCACAGCCAGGAGTTTATTGCTGCCTCATAACTGATTTAGTGCCTCACATCAAAGGTTTCACCTTCCTCCTGTAGCAAAAGTGTGCAGAGCACAGAGACAGATCATCTGTCACCCCTGTAAAAGTGTCACCCACCATTAGCTCCTGCTATTAAAGTGCATCTTTATCACCTGCTGTAATTATGAGGAGTTTGGGCTGGTTCATATATTTGCCCAGGGAAGGGAAATGAGCAGCATCTCCTTTTTCCCGTGGGCTTTTCTCAGCCTTCAGCAGCTGAGCCCCAGCAGAGGTGTCAGACACTCACAGCATCATTGTCATGGGACTTTCTAATTGTGCTCTTAATGGCTGGAGCAGCAGATTGCAGAGGATGTGAGGCAGGGAGAGTTTTGTGCCTCAGCCTGAGCAGTCCCTGCTGAGATTGGGGATCCAGAAAAGAGAATTTCTGTTGGAATTAGGGACAATCTGACATGAGGCACTGGGATACAGGAGTGAAGATGCTGAGACTTCTGTGAGTGATGTTTGCATCACTCCTATGATTTTACAACGAGTAAAACCTCTCTGGATTGAGAGAATCTCAATCCAGAATCTCAATTTCTCTAGGAAGAAATTCTGAGCTCACAGAAGCCAGGAGCTGATCCAAATGTGCCCGCCAGCTTCTCCCAAACAGATATTTATTAATAAATATGAATAATATTTATTTATTTAAACTCTGCTTTGTTTCAAAGTCCTTCCATGTGTGTTTTCTCAACTCCAAGCCTGAGCCTGGCAGAGATTTATTTAAATGATCCAGAGCCCAGCCTGCCCAACCAGGGCAGTGTCCAGAGAGGAATCTGATCCAGCTCTGGCAATTTAATAGATCCTTAATTACTTAAAGGATTGCTCAGTGATTAATTCAGTCCCTCTGAAATCATGGTTCTATATTCTGATATTTTTTCCCCCTGGAGTCCAGCTGAGCTGTAACAAACCCTTCCACCTTGCATCTCCAACTCAAAATTTAACAGACAGAGGCAGAAATTCTGTTCAGGTGAATCAGCTCTAACCCCAATTTCCTTCCTCACTTTCCCAGCTCCAGAGAGAGAGAGAAAAGCTGCTAATCAAGAGGAAATGCAGTTTGAACTGTGTGAAAACTGCCTTTTGCAATGCAGGCAATCCCAGCGAGTCTATTGGAGCGTTTGCACTCCTGGAACATTGATATTTTTCTAATTACACACTGGATCCAAAGCCTGCTCTGAGCCCTGCGATGGGCTCTCATTCCCTTATCCCTGCTGAATTGCTGTTTTCTCCAGGAGCATTTCCACTGATTTCAGAGGGGCTGTTTGCAGCCTCCAGCTCTGAGGAGCTCCAAAATTCACCCTGGAACCCTTTGTGGCCCTGGTTTCAGTGATTTGAGCTCAGAGCAGGTGCCAGGCTCACAGCAATGCCCAGGACAGCTCAGAGCTCCCCCAGCTCTCACTGGGCTGATTCACAAAGTTCTTCAGTCAGCAAAACCTGCATTCTCTCACTTTCCCAAAGTCAGGAGCAAAGTTTGCACACTTGGTGTAACACTGGCAGTGAATAAAGACAGGTAGGACACTTCTAAATTTCAGCAGCCAGAAGCTCTAATGTCCTAGCCTATTTTAATTCACTTTTCTAAGTTCTTGTGTTTAATTCTAATTATTAATTCTAATTATTAACTTTCTTTCTACTCAGTTCATTGGTTAGAAGTTGTTTCTGTTAAGGTTTTCTCTCTATACAGGTGTTTAGATTTTTTCTGTGTGGATTTTCCAAGATTTTTATATTTTTCACAGATGCAAACTGCCTTTTTAAACAACAGGTTGTTATGCAAACTGATTTTCATTCTTGTGATTCTTTCTTATGGGAGCTTGCCAGGCTGGCTGTGAATTCAGCTGAAATAGCAAGGCCTGATTTTATAAAGCTTTTCTTTTGTGAGGTTTTACTTACATGGAACAGCCTTGGCTGGGAACAGGAGCTGGGGGGACTGGGAGATACTGGGGGATACTGGGAGATACTGGGGGATACTGGGACAGGGCACCTGTGGGCACTGAGGGATCCAAACCCCTCCTGCAGGGAGTGAGATGGACAAATATGTCCATGTAGATGAGAAGATATATATATTTACATTTACATTTATATTTATATTTACATTTACATTTATATTTATATTTATATTTATATTTATATTTATATTTATATTTATATTTATATTTATATTTATATTTATTTAATATAATATATATAATTATATATATATTATATAATTGATGCATATTCTCCAGTGCCTGATAAACTCCCACTGCAGCTTTTCTCACTCTGGGAAAGCTGGGACCAAACCATGGGAATGTGGAGAGGGCAGCCCAGAAGGACAGATGTGTTTGCACATCTCCCACCCACCCTCCAAACACGAGGCTTTCCTTAGGGAGCCAGGCTAAAAACGAGAGAAAAGATCCCTGAGGCAGCTGCCAGGGTTTGTGTGTCTGCCTGGAATACAAAGTGGGATTCTGCCTGGAAAGGCAGAGAATTCCTTGGAGATTTACAGGAATAACAGAGAAGGAATTTGCAGGAGTTCCCTGACTCAATACAACATTCAAGCAATTTTAGCAGAATGAGCTTTTCCATTTTGTGCTGGGAAAGCCATTGGAGAGCTGAACAATCCTTTGGCAAATGTCAAAGCAGCAAAAACCACACATTGCAGTTTTTATGGAATTTCCCTGAGCAGCTCTGGGTCCCATCACTGATTTACACTGTGCTGGAGCTCTGGAAGAACTGCAAACTCATCATTAGAAAGAGATATGCAAATCCCTCTCTTGTTTTCCAAGGAACCATTTAATTGTCTATTTTTCAAGCTCAGATTTTCCCCAGCAGTTCCATTAGCTGACATGACAAAATGCCAGCTCGTTTCATATTTAAATATAGGAGCAATTTGAAATAATGCATCTTGACTTTGGGAGGGTATTCATCTGTTATTACTCCATGAATTATGTCCAAAAGAAAGAACCTAAGCCCTTTCCTCTGATCTGCAAGGTTGACAGAAAACTTGTATTTTCTGTATGAAATAAGGTGCTTTTGGTTGGTTTATTTTTTAATTTATTTTCTGCTTTATTTTTTTTTCTCTTTCCCAGATCTCACTAAAATAAAGGTGTGAGTCCTTGTCCTTTCCCCTGCTGAATCCCCTTATTTCCAGATTTTCCTTCTCTTTGCTGTAAGTCTCTCCCTTTCCAGCATGCAGAAAATAGGAGAAAAGAAATGTAATTACTTATATCTGCACTGATATTTCCATTGAAGCAATGGATTTTTATTTTTTTTTGCCAACAATAAATGAACACAGGAACAATGGATCCCCTCTGAATTTGCACTTCTGTTCAACTGATAACAGCAAATCCCAATTCCTTTATTTTTATCCCATGCTGTCTGTGTCGGGTAGATAATGGTTTAACCCCACCAGAAAATTAAAATTTAGGGGTTTACAGGGGATATATTTGGGATATTTGCAGCCTGGGGTCATTGTTTAGAGGAGGCATTTCCAGGGGCAGGCCCAGGGAAACACAGGGCAGGCAGAATTACAGCAACTATGAAACACATGGGAAGGTGTTGTATAAAACACATGGAGAGATGTTGTATAAAACACATGGAAATATTTTGTATGATACACATGGAAAGGTGTTTCGTTCTGAAAAATCCCATTCTGAAAAATTCCATTCTTAAAAATCCCACTCTGAAAAATCCCATTCTGAAAAATCCCATTCTGAAAATCCCACTCTGGGCACTGCCAGGCTCCCTCCCCCAACAGCTAAAAAGGAGAATTTCCCATGGAAAGCAAAATATTCCCTTTTTCTCCTCATCAGAACACTGATTCACTGAAAGTGGAACATTTTTCAAGTTCAGAGTAAAATTTCCAACCAAAACCATGGCAGAGGAGGAACTTCCATTGCTTTGTTTGGTTGCCAAATCCAGGTGGAAACACAGAATTCCATTCTGGAACTTCCATTCTCTCTCTAGGGAAGACAGATCTGATTTCCAGAGCATTTGGTGGCAAATGCCCCTGCAGGGGGATTTAATTTGGAGTTGTTATTCACTGGCCTAAGCCAAATATTTTGATTTTTTCATGCCTTCAGTAAATTGCTGAAAGCCAGACCTTCTCCCTGAATTCAGGATTTGCTTTGTTATCAGAAATGATGTTTGGTTTTAATACAGCCTCAAACATTTTAATTGTTCTTTGTTTTTTGCTTGACCCCAAAGCTGCATTTCCCCTTTCAGGATGCCCTTGGGCACACATGACTGTCTGAAAATAAAGGGATTTCTGCAGACCTGCTTTGTCAGTACAATAAACCCACAGCTGTTTCCATAAACACCTGCACCATGGAACTCTGGCAGGGATGGCAAGGACTCCTCTCAGCCTGCACACTTTGTTTGAACCACGAGGACATTATCCCAAATGATATTTGACAAAATATCTTTATTTTGGGGTGGCTGCATTGGGATTCCCAGCTCGTGCCTGGCATTAATCCCAGCCTGGCATGAATTGATCTTGGCTGGGGTGACTGGGCCATGCAGGCACAGCATTGATTTATTGTTTATTATTTATTATTTATTATTTATTATTTATTATTTATTATTTAAGGAGAATTCACTCCTGACAACCCAAATTTTGATTCTAGCCAAGTTTCAGAAGCCTTGTTTGGGAATTTCCACAATGAGGCAGAGCTTTGATCCCTTTTCTCATGAATGCTTGGATTTATTGCCTAAAATCTCCACTTTATTAAGCTGTCAGGTTTTCCTTGGTGGCTGGAGAGTGAAAGGCTGAATTTGATTTAAAGGTCAGGGGAGAAGTGTGGCACCTGCAATCGGCCTTGGAATTGTTTTTGTAACACTAAACAGAGTTTACAAGGAGAGAAAATTGGAGGTGGTCAGGGTAAGTCATTTCCAGTGCCGTGGGAAAGAGTTTTCCTCTGGCTCCACTAAAGGGAAATGGGCACATCAGCGTAGAGCTCTGGGATTTATGGAATTGTAGCAACCAAACAAGGAAAAACAGCAGGGAAATGTTTCTGTTTCCATGTTAGTGCAGCAGCCACGATTCCAGCAAACCTTAATGTGGGGAGACATTTTAATCTGAATTTCCTAGAGGTCTAAATAAACTCTCACCAATTGTCTCTGAGCATTCTCCCAGCAGACCTTGTTATTCCTTCTGCATCTCCACAGCTTTTAATTCACCACCCAAACAAGCCCCAGAAGAGATCACTTTCCTTTAAAATAATTTTACAACTGCAGCCAAATATATTATAATTTTAATTAAATATATGAAGTATAACAAGGGCCAAGATATAAATTTCCAGGGGAATGAAGCCTAATTTAATTTCCATGTTGAATATATAAAACTTGGGACATAGAAAAACTCCTAATATCCCAATTGCCTCTCAGTACAACCTTTTATCTTGGGCATTTCATTAGTCACAGAGATAAAAGAAAACAATTACAAACTAACTGGGAATTCTATAGGAGGCATTCCTGGGGAAGGAAATTAGGTATTGCACTAAGTGGAAATTTCTGTCTCATGAAAAAAAA
The DNA here is from genome assembly GCF_009819885.2 of Catharus ustulatus. Classification (NCBI taxonomy): domain Eukaryota; kingdom Metazoa; phylum Chordata; class Aves; order Passeriformes; family Turdidae; genus Catharus; species Catharus ustulatus. The sequence continues at coordinate 2,433,219 of NC_046237.1, read as the reverse complement.
ATAAAATAAAATATTGTCAGGCAATTTCCTTGTGCCTCATTAAAGGAAATAGAAGTTCACTCATAATCACCATGCAATTCTCTGCAAGTGCCAGCCTGCTCTGATTTCCCTGCTTGGAAATTGGGAGAGGAGCAGCTCTTCCCTTAAAAACTGGGAAAAGACTGAACCTTCCAGGGGCACTCTGGGACCTGGCTCCTCTGGGTGTGCAGAGAAATAACCCAGGCAGGAGTGGAATAAATGAAAATAAATATTGATATTCAGCTGAGAAAGGAGCTGGGAATGGATTTCCCCCAAGCTGCTGATTCCACCTTGGGACAGAGAGCCAGGGAAGGAACCAGGGCTGAACAAATTCCCTGGGTGCAGCAGGGATTGTCCCAGCCCACCTGGGAAAACTCCAAATCCCCTCCCCAAACTTCCCATAAAAACACCCAGCCCTCGATTTTTTGGGTCTTTTATATTAAAGGTGGCAGTGGATTAAAAATAGAGTTTGTGTCCATGGTTTCCAGACCAGAGTTTGACTTTTTTCTCTGAGGTTTCACATTAAAAAAAAGCAAACCTGAGCCTTTGAGCCAAAAAAGATCTGAGTATTATTCCAGTTCAGGTTTGTCCAAGAAATGTGACATTTCAGAGCTAAAGTCAGGCAAAAATTATGAATTCCTTAAACCAAACAGATTTTGGAGGTGCTTTTCTGTTTTGTTTTTTTTTTTTCCCACCATTTTTTGAAGGCAGTCTGGCAGATTAAGACAAGAAGAAAAATGTCTGAAGGATTTCAGAAATTCTGCATTGTCTGGAAATTCAGCTTTTCCATGGAGCTTCCCAGGTTTGTGCCAGGGCCAGGACATGGGAAGAGCCATGAGAAGAGTGGAAAACTGAAACTGGCCTGAACTTTAAAGAGTCTGGAAAGAACCACTGAACTCTGAGGAAGATAAAAACACAAATAAATCCTTGAACTTGGACCTGGGGTTCTTTGAGGCAACAAATTCTGTGCATTTTCTACAGAGGGACCACAAGAATTAACAGGCACTGAGCACCCTCAGCTCCTGTTGAGCAGAGTTCTGCATCTTTGAGGAATATAAATGATGGATTACCTGATTCAATAGCTTTAAACAAAGGAGTCTGAATGAAAAATGTTTAGAAGGACACATTTAATAATATAACACAGAAAAGCTGGCAAGGCTTTCTCCCTACAAATATTTTCAGCTGTAATTATAGGAGCACATCCATGGATTCACAAACTGCCATTATGTTGAAATACGGCTGCACTTCTGCCTAAAACTAAAATGAGATGTGTTAAGTTTGGCCTGAGATGAAATGCTGAATTTCCAGGACTAAAATGTTTCAATTATTCCCATTGAAAAATCAGGGAAGCAGCAAGGAGACAAACATTGCTGTTCACATTCTGCCAAAGAGTGCCAAGAGTCAGAAACTCCTGCTTCCCTCTCAGAATAATCAGATTAACATCAGCAGGGTCACAGTCATTAACTCATTCTGCTGAACAGTTACCAGGCTCTGATTTCCACTTGACTTTCACACAATTGAGTGCTGCCCACGTTTCCCATCACTCAAGCCATATTTTCTCTTAAAAAAGAAAGGAAAAGGAAAGAGGGGTGCAGTGATAATCACAGGAACTCAGTGACACTTTGGTTATCTGTGATTAATCTCCTTGGAGAGCAGGAAAACAAGCACTGTGCTCACTGCAGAGCTGATGGGCAGCACTTTTACTGTGCAAAAATCAGGTCTGATAGAATGGAGAGTGTTTATCTCATCCAGAGTTATCAGAGTAACACCACGATGGCACAGACTTCCACAAGGCAAATTCAGAAGTGTGGATCTGGGAGTTGAGGCTGGTCTTAGAGAGAAGGAAAATCACACACGTGTGGCTGAGCATTCCTGTGTTGGCACAGCCTCTGCAGGGCTTCTCCCTGAAATTTGGGTGGTTTTGGGTTGTGGGAGCTCTGCAGAGGGGTCAGAGCATGGCAAGCAGCACTGCTGGGTAACCCTGGGTTAAGAGTTAACTCAAGGGTTAAGATTAAACTCAAGGGTTAAGATTAAAAATAAGAGTTAAGATTTAACATAAGGGTTGAAATTTAACACAAAGGTTGAGATTAAACTCAAGGGTTAAGATTTAACACAAGGTTTAAGATTAAACTCAAGGTTTAAGATTTAAATCAAGGGTTAAGATTAAACTTAAGGGTTAAGATTAAAAATAAGAGTTAAGATTTAACACAAGGGTTAAGATTAAAAATAAGGGTTAAGATTTAATTCAAGAGTTAAGATTTAATACAAGGGTTGAGATTTAACACAAGGGTTAAGATTAAAAATAAGGGTTAAGATTTAACTCAAGGGTTAAGATTTAATTCAAGAGTTAAGATTTAATACAAGGGTTGAGATTTAACACAAGGTTTGAGACTAAACATTAGAGTTCAGATTTAACACAAAGTTTAAGATTAAACTCAAGGATTAAGATTGAGCACAAGGGTTGAGATTAAACTCAAGGTTTAAGATTTAAATCAAGGGTTAAGATTAAACTCAAGGGTTAAGATTAAAAATAAGAGAAGATTTAACACAAGGGTTGAAATTTAACACAAGGGTTGAGATTAAACTCAAGGGTTAAGATTTAATTTGAGTTAAGATTAAACATAAGGGTTAAGACTAAACACAAGGATTAAGATATAATTCAAGAGTTAAGATTAAACTCAAGGGTTAAGATTAAACACAAGAGTTAGGATTTAAATCAAGGGTTAAGATTAAACACAAGGGTTAAGATTTGACAGACTGGGCCCTTTTTAAGGTGATTTTGGGCTCTCTCTGGGTCTCCAGGCTCCTGTTTCACTCAGTGAGGGGGATCCTTCACTGGGGCAGAGCCACAGAGCTCTCAGGAGCCAGTTCTGGTCATTGCTGATAAATTCACACTGAGGAAAAGGAAGGTCTGGCCAGGTGGGAAACACTGACAATCTCTTCCAAACTTTTGGAGGCTGATATTCTCCTGGCAGGAAGGTGTAAAATGAGATTGTGAGGCAGTTAATGACTGGTAAGCAAACTCCCAGGATCAGCAATGCAAAATTGTTGGAAAACCACTTACCTGCCTATCTCTATTTATTTATTATTGATTATCATTAACTGTAAAGACTCTGACTTGTTCAATATCTGACTGATGCTCTTTCATTTTTCATGGGAACCATTATTTTATTCATCCAGATATTGCAAACACTTTCAGGTATCATAACTCAACTGCCATGTGAATTATTTAATTATCCAGCATTCACCTGGAAAGAAAAATACCTCAGACAGGAGATCTGTGCCAATAAAAATGACTCACACTTTGGTGGGAATTTTATTTATCATTTGCAGAGATGGAGCTCAAAGCCCAACTCAGAATTCAGAAGCAAAGCCTGCACCTGCAGTTCAAGCAGCAATGCCAAAACTCCCACCCATGTTTTGGGGTGTAAAATGAGCAGAATCTGATTTTTGTGGGAGCCTGAGCTTCTGCCAGTCAGAGTGTGCACAGAGCTTTCATGGCAGAGCTCAGGAAATAAAAGACCCAGCAGAGAAATGAGAGGTTGTGTTGCTCCATTCTCTGATGGGACCTCTTGAACCCAGGCAGCAGCTTCAGGATCTGAACTAAATCCTCCTGCAGACCCAAAATCTGCCCCAGCTCAGCATTCCCTGGGTGACCCCTGAGCCAGGAATGCTCTGTCCAGCCAGGGGAGCTCAGTCCCTGTCCCCCCAGCCCTTTGGTTCAGCTGCAAACATCACTTTTCTGTCCTTGCAGCTCAGGGACTGCTCTGAGCCCAGCCAGCCTCAGAGAGCAGCAAGATCCTATCAGCCCCCTGAGGAAATGAAATAATCCCTGCAGCTTCCCCAGTGACCTGCACAGAGCCTGGCTCACCAACAGTGATATTTGTCAACAGCAAAATTATCTTTTATTAACTCCTTTCTGCCACTGTGTTTGCCAGCATTCATTTTGGAGGCCACTCAGTGCAACCAGAGCAGATAAATTGGACTAAATTCGGTTTGCTGGCCAGGATGTGAGGACACAAACATCACTGAGGCTTGCATTAAGCCATGATTTGAAGAACTTAATGTAATGCTGTGTAAAGCCTGGTGAGAGAAAGGAAGGGAAAGAATTGACAAGAATTTGCTCAGTGATGCTGGGCTGTGATTCCCTGGCTGCTCCATCCCCCAGCAGCTCCCACTGCTCTGGGGCAGGAAACACAACCCCAAAATGGAATTTAACTTCAATCACTTTTTGGGGGTTGTTGATGATTATAGACAGGACAATCCTGAATTTTACCTCTTTTCAGCCTTCCTGTGTCAGAGCCAAGGACACAGATTTAATCCAGCTCTGGTGCACACTGACCCTGGCTGTCACTGTGAGAATCTGCCAAGGTATAGCAGGGAGAAATGATTCATTTTTATCCCATCAACGTTGTCTATAGCCAGCAGGAAATTTATTTTTTAACACACTGCCTTGATTCTGGAGTTTTCCTTGACATGTTTGTGCTGTTTATGAAGAGGGGAGGTGAGGATCCTTGGCAGAAATGTAAATTACATTAATATTTCCTTAACAATTTTTCAGCTGGAATTTAAGTGAGTAACCAGAGGTGAGGATTTATGAAGGACACTCCCAAAGAGGGAAAAACAATAAACAGCATTAAAATAAAGAAATAAAAAATAAAAACTCGAAAACATCTCAGAATTCTTCTGATCCATCTCTAAGCAAGCTCCCAACAACTCCGCAATAACTTTATTATATATAATAACTGCATTAATCAAGTGATGTGGACTAAGACAATCCCAAGTGCAAAAGGAACTGAAGAGATTAAATTTATCTCACTCCTTTTGCTCCAAGGAAAGGGAAAATCCCAAAGTCTGACCTGGAGAAGAAGCTTATTCCTAAAACAGTGTGTAAATTATTCTTCTATATATCCTTATAATTATCCTTCTATATATCCTTCTATAAAATAACCTTCTATAAAATATCCTTCTATAAAATACCCTATAAAATATCTATATAATATAAATATTTTATAAAGCCCTTCATTTTATTGCTGGGTGACTTTTGCAGCCTGTGAGAGCAGGAGATTATTCTGTAAAGACTCAGTGGCCAATTAGCCCAGGATTTTATGAACTCAGAGCTGTGATCAGTTTTCTATTTCCTTCCTAACCTGAGCCCCAGAGCTGCTCCAAAATGTGGAGTTTCAGAGGCAGGGAATTGTTTGGGAGAGGGAAATGAGTGCTCTGAGCTGAGCCTGCAAAGCAGCAGCTGCACTTTTAATTAAAACTTATGTCCTGTATATCTCTGTGTGTTTGAGTGTTGCTTTGTTTTTAATGAAATTTTTAGATAAAGGCAGCTTTTCTAATTATACTTCTGCCTCCTGGTGCTCTCCTTCCTTATTCATTGTTGCTATCATGCCTTTTTTCAATTTCTGTGACCAGATTAGGCCATATCAGAGTTTTGGAGTATATTAAAGGTGATGGCAGCAGAGCACAGCTCTGTTCCTTGATCCAGCCAATAAAAGTCTCTTTGCTCATCCCTCCTCATCCCTCTCCACCCCACACAAGCTTTAATTAGTGTGACACATATGGATCTTAACCATATTTGACAAGGAGAAATGAATGAAGTCTCCACAAGCCCCAGGAAAACACCTCAGCATTTGCATAAATTCACATTGGTGTCATCCTGTGGGTGAAATCTGGGATTTCTCACCCAGGGAATGGAGCTGGGCAGTGATTCCTGAGGAGCTGCAGGGTGAAATCTGGGATTTCTCACCCAGGGAATGGGGCTGGGCAGCAATTCCTGAGGATCTGCAGGGTGAAATTTGGGATTTCTCACCCAGGGAATGGGGCTGGACAGCAATTCCTGAGGATCTGCAGGGTGAAATCAGGGATTTCTCACTCAGGGAATGGGGCTGGGCAGTGATTCCTGAGGATGTGCAGGGTGAAATCTGGGATTTCTCACCCAGGGAATGGGGCTGGGCAGCGATTCCTGAGGATGTGCAGGGTGAAATCTGGGATTTCTCACCCAGGGAATGGGGCTGGGCAGTGATTCCTGAGGATCTGCAGGGTGAAATTTGGGATTTCTCACCCAGGGAATGGGGCTGGGCAGCAATTCCTGAGGATCTGCAGGGTGAAATCTGGGATTTCTCACCCAGGGAATGGGGCTGGGCAGCAATTCCTGGGGATCTGCTGCTCCCAAGGGCTCCTCTCCCACAGCAGGTTGGGTTTGGGCAGTGCTGAGAGCCAGCAGAGCTCAGGGAAGGGTTTGTGGCTGCTGGAGATCCCTGGGTGGGGATGATACAATTCCTCCAAAGCCATCTTCCCCTGGAACTTGCTATAATAGATAAGGTATCCTAGATACCAAAGCTGAGACAATTCCTTAAGAATTTGGTCACTCTCCTAACACCCTGCAAGATAATTGGTCAGAAATTATTTTGTGTAATTGGTCAGTTCACCTTTAGAACTTCTCACTTGGATTGGATGCTGTTCTTTGTATAAACTTTTATTGGTTGTAGTTTGAATCCTCCCTGAACTTATATATAAATAAATATATAAACCCTATAAATAAAAATAAACCCTATAAATATAGCCCTTTGTTCTGAGAGAATCCTGCCTCACCACCCTTCCCATGAAATAAAGATTCTTGTGGAACTGTCAAGTAAGGCTCTGGTCTTTCTCTGCTGGCTAAATGTGAGCTTTTCTGAGAGATAGCTAAATTATATTAGCACTCTCTGGTCCTTGCAAATACCACCAGGGACCAAAAAAACCCAAAAGCCACACCTGTGGATGTGCAGTGTGCACTTTTTTAAGGCTGGCAGCTCATTCTCCTGCCATTGCATGAGCTGGGACACAGCAGATGCAGAAATTCCCTGGAATCAGAAAAAGGAGAGACACAAAGCCCTGGTGTTGATCCCAGCTCCCAGCCTGCTTGAGGAACACCAAAAACCCAGCCCAGACCTCCAGGAAAAGCACAGGGTCGATGAAACAACTCCCTCATGCTCCTTAAAGTCTGCAAAATGCCAATTTTTATCTCCTGGCTGAAGTGTTTAACCATTCCCCAATGCAGGGTGATGGTTAATCAATACCCAGCCAATCAATCTATTGAGTCCAGGAGTAACCAGCACCTCATGCACTGTGAGAGCTACTGAAGGAGAAGGATTTAAAAATAAAAAATCAAATTGAATGGGTCCAATGTTCCACTCAATTATAAGCAAATTATCAACACATTACAAAGGAAGTCTGGAGGTAAGATAATTAAAATGCAAAGTTTTTCTGATTCTATGATTCAGAGCATGAAGAAAAAGCAAGAGGTGAGAGTGTGAAGGTAAAGTAATAAAAGGAAAGCAAATGATTCATTAAATTAAAGGGCTGATTGAACTCGAAGACTTGTTAGAGCTCACATTTTTCATTTGCAAACATTTCTATTTAGGGGATTTTTTTCATTTTCTTTATTGAAGCTCTTCCAGATACAATGGGTGATTTAGGGACACTGCTTCTTTTGAAATCTTCACACTGATTAAAGAAACCAGACTTTAGACAGGCAAAACTCCTTTTTTTTTTTCTTGTCATGGATTCTCATTACAGTTTTGTCAATCCCAGATGATTTTATCATAGAAGACTTTGGTGTCACAAAATGTTAGGAATGCAATTAGATTTTTTTTTCTCTGTGATATTATTCAGATGTAAAGGATGTTAGAAGTTACAGGCTGAGGTTATAAATTCCCTTCCCCAGGATTTGTCCAGGTTCTATGGCATTGTCAACACTGGGCACAGTTTTGTTATTGAGATGTCTCTTAGAGGGCAAATTAATCATTGTTATTAGAACAATATTAAAAATTAATGAGGTTGCATTTAGTTGGTGCCAAGTAATTAAACAGAAAGTAATTAAGTGCTAAATATATCCAAAACTTTGAGATCTGGGCTTTTCATGTAGGACTTGTGACAGAGAGCAAGAGGGGGAAAGAAGGAGTCAGAGTCACATCATCTTTTCTACTTCTGCCTTTTAATTTCCAGCCATTCATCCATTGGAACAGATTTCACTGTGCAGCTGACAAGCAGGGAAATTAAATCTTTTCTAAAATGTGCTGAAACTGCCCCAAAACCTCGGAGACCTCGCTCACTCCAAGTTTTACTCAATTAAAACTGTTAAAACCACGGTTAAAACTGTGTGTGCACAACCACAGGAATTAATTGCTGGGTGAAAAATGAACTTTTCCTCAGGGGCACCTCTGCAGACAGAATTTAAAACATCAAGGTCCAGAATCTTCCCCAGGATCTCTGGGCTGTAAAATTTTTGCAGAAAATCTGCATAACACTGAAGCTATTTATCTTTAAACCTTCCTGACTGATGCAGCCCAAAGGCAAATTCTTGGTCCCCAGAGGTCAAAACTGAGAGAGAAAATCTGGTCCTTGGGATGGTTTAATTCCAGATTCCTGCCTGCTGTTTGCTGGGCAGAAACTGGAAATTTAAAATGCTTAAAATGTTCATTTCCTCCCTGTTCTTGGCCCAACAAGTAGCAGGTTTGATTTACCCCTCCCAGCCAAGCACCACTGTTTAATATATGCAGCAATCAAGTGGAAATGTGATTAATAACTAATTACAGCCACGGAGGAATTTCAGCCCCAGCAGTTCTGTGCTGATTTCAGTGAGAATTAATCCTGCCTCCAAATCCTGGGTTTTGGGAACAAAATGCCTGTAAATCACAGCTTGTTATGGATGCATCAGTAAAGATTTATCAGGGAATGAAAACTCACAGTGTAAAAATTCACCTGTAGCAGAAGATTTGTGTCATATTTTAAAAGTGATAAAAATCCCCCCATTTTACTGATAAACCCACTTAAACTCTCTCTCTGTGCTCCTCTCGGGAGCTCTAAACTCCAACAACTCTGATAAAATATGAACACTCCCATTGATTTGTTGATAATAGCAAATAAATAAACGTAGGGGGGAAAATACACTCAGAGATGTTATTGGCACTGAGGGAGCAACAATATCTTCAGTTTGCAGAGATCTGCCCAGAAATCTGTGAAAATCTCTTCTGCATGTTCCTGCCCATGGGCATTCCAGGGGAGAATATCTGCAAACAACATTTGTCCTTCCCTTGCTCTCTTTGGTTTACAGGAAAAAAAAAAAATCCTGATTTTTTAGCTAAAAGGTGAATAGTAAAGTATTTTTTCCTGGAGTGGAACAAAAAGGATATTTATAGATATTTATAGAAACATCAGTACAAGGTTTTCCTTTTCTTATTCCACTGTTAATACAGAAGGAACCAGGAGTAGTTTGGATGTTTGATTTCTTGGGAGTGTTTCTGGCAGTGTATTTGCCTTGCTGACAAAAAAACCAATACACTGCCTTGGATTTTATTTTCCTTCTTTCCTCTGCTACTTTGTTTATTGCTGGAGCATTTTAAAATATTTTTATTGCAGATCCTGTGCTCCATTTAGGGCTTAAAGTAAATATTATGCTGCACACTGCTCCTAAAGTCAAGCTTGTATTGTAGCACTGGCAGCAGACTCAGTCTTATCTTACATATTTTACAAATGTTATGAAGTCTCACTTAATTGTGGTCTCACAGCCTAAAGCTTGTTATTTAAAATCGAAATTTCTGTGTAAATCAAGCCCACTACATGGCAATAAAAATTTATCTCCATTCCTCCATAATTCCTCACACTTGCTGTGCTCTCCAAGTGCTGAATAAAAACATCTCTGCTGGAATTCCACCCAGCTCTGCCAACCAGGAGGAAAATGCCTCCAAACCCTCCTTGCTCAGGCTGCAAATACAAACCACAGGGGAGATTTATGAGGGGAAGGACAAGAGAGGAAAAGGCCCAGTCTGAGACTTTGTTCCAGCTGAAACCTTGTCTACAAAAATGTGATTTATGTCTCATCCATGGAGGGATTCCCCAGCCCTGCTGTTCTGCCATTACCCATTTGAACCAGATTTTCGTTTTCCTGGTCTAGAAATTTGTGTTGGGGTGGAATTTAATGGAATTCCAACCCTGGAATAAAAAGAATAACAGTGCCTCCCCATCCATCCCATGGGGTCACTCCCCTTCCAGCCTCACTCAAGAACGAGTCACCTTCCAAAATTACATCACCCTCAATTTGATGTAAGCTCCAGGGGTTTGATGGCTGCAACAACAGCAATCAGCATTTCAAAGGGGTGTTTACTGGGTTTATTTTTTTACTTTTTTAAAAAATGGGAGTCTGGGAAAAGCAAGCCTCTGACAAATTTTTTTTCTGCATAGGACACACGTGATTATTCCTTAGTAGGGAATAATAATAGCAGGTGAGGAGGCAAACACAGCCCAGTGTGTGCAGGGGATGGGGCTGCTTGGCACTGAGGAGAGGATTGGGGCCACCACATTGGCCACGAGCCAGGGGACCAGCTATAAACTACATAAACATTATTTACAATTACCTCCCAACACCTATCACTTCTATTGTACAGTCTGGTTCTGCTCTAAACCAATCTAAAAGTGCCAACATCACCCAAAAGATGGATGCAGGAAGAAGGAGAAAGGACAGAACACGCCCAGGTTCCTCCATCCTGACCCCAGACAATCTTAAAAACCTGCTTTTTCACCTTATAATAATCTAACTTACACTCTGCTTATTTTTTGTGCCTTGTAATTCTTCATGTAAGGGTGGTAATTTTTCCCATGGGTTGAAATCAAAGGCACAGGAGTTCTGTGACTTCTACCTGAGTCTGGAACCATCCAGGACACCCAGAGGGATGTTTTGGGTCCCACACCCAGGGACAGATTTCAGGATGGAAGTGGCTCTGAGTCCCACACCAGGGACAGATTTCAGGATGGATGTGGCTCTGAGTGCCACACCCAGGGACAGATTTCAGGATGGATGTGGCTCTGAGTCCCACACCCAGGGACAGATTTCAGGATGGATGTGGCTCTGAGTGCCACACCCAGGGACAGATTCCAGGATGGATGTGGCTCTGAGTCCCACACCCAGGGACAGATTTCAGGATGGATGTGGCTCTGAGTCCCACACCAGGGACAGATTTCAGGATGGATGTGGCTCTGAGTGCCACACCAGGGACAGATTTCAGGATGGATGTGGCTCTGAGTGCCACACCCAGGGACAGATTCCAGGATGGATGTGGCTCTGAGTCCCACACCCAGGGACAGATTTCAGGATGGATGTGGCTCTGAGTGCCACACCCAGGGACAGATTTCAGGATGGATGTGGCTCTGGGTCCCACACCAGGGACAGATTTCAGGATGGATGTGGCTCTGAGTGCCACACCCAGGGACAGATTCCAGGATGGATGTGGCTCTGAGTGCCACACCCAGGGACAGATTTCAGGATGGATGTGGCTCTGAGCTCTTTTCAAGGTGCAGAACCAGCCCAGGGATGGGAGCTGACCTTGCCAAGGCACAGTTTCTGTGACAAACCCTGGCACCAGCAGCTCCTGCACCCACCCAGGGGAGCTCTCATCATTCTGAGGAGCCTGGCACTGCCACAGGACACCCCAGGGATGTCCCCTGTGCCCCCTGTGCTCTGCCACAAGCACTCAGCACCGCTGACCCTGCAGAGCTGAGCGTGATCCATCCCTGTGCTGATTTACAGGTTCCAGTCTGAGGCACAAACCAGGCAAGGAAAACTCCAGAGGTTTTTGTTCTCAGGATTATAAGAATTTTGTCTCTCCTGCACAGAGCAATTTCAGTGTCTCAGCTCTGCAGACAGACACAAAATGCAGTTTGGAGTGATTTGGTTTGGATTTTTTATAAAGAGCCCGAATGTAGCAGAGCGTTGCTGTCACCTGAGGGCTCTTTGGTTTTCTGCATGAAAGGAGCTCAGTTCAAAGAGGAACGAGCACCTACAACCTAAAATATCTCAGCACATTTGCCAAGCTCATTGAAACCTTCAGCAGAGGGGCCTGCTCTCAGTTTTACAGGTGACAATTGAGAAAATGAAAGGTTCTGAGGACGTTTCTTCCACTGATGTTCACAACTCTGTTTGAAGAAATCTTTGCCCAACAGCTTTGCTCCCATCCCAGAGCTTTGGGAACAGGCAGAACCTTAGAGCTGGGGCTTTTCTGATTAATTCTCTGCCAGTTCCTCACAGGACTCGATGTCCTAAAAAATATTGATAATTTAGGGCTTGGATTCAAATAGCGCAGGAGTGAGAAAGGAAAATGGTTTGATGGTTCCTTATTTATTTCTGCACTTTTGGTGGCATTTTCTGTGGCTTTACTGAAGTGCTCATTAGCACAGCCCAGCCTGCCTTGTCATCTATGGAGATAAATAAAACAACATTTGCATAAGCAATGAAAATGCAAATGAAGCAGCACCCTAAACCATCCTCACAGAAAACCAGAGCAGGGCTGATGCTGTCACCTCTCTCTGGGTGTTTTAGGCAAAGATTCGGTCAGAGAGAGATCAGAAAAGCACAAAATGGAATTTGGGAGTTAATACCTGCTTCCCACTTTTTGTGGGAATATTTTTATTTATATTTATATATATTTTATTTTTTTATTTTTTATTTTTTATTTTTTATTTTTTTATTTTTAATTTTTTTATTTTTATCTTTTTATTTTTTATTTTTTATTTTTCATTTTTTAATATATTTTATATTTTTAGCTGCAGTGTAATTTTTTCCCCTCCTTCCTTGAGAAATTTTGCTTGGAAACAGACCTGGAATGTCACAGGTTTTATTCCCTTTCACTCCACTGTCCTAATCCTTCCAACACAGAATTTTCAATTCTTTGTGGCTCTTGAACTTCTCCTCTCTCCATCTTTGAACTGTCTGACTGAGGAATGGATTGAAATTCTGATATTGAACCACAGTGAGGGAGGTAGGAAAACCACCCCAAAAATCACCTAAAAAAATCTCTGCAAAAACTGGTCCAAAAACTGAGCTCTCCTTTACTTAAAACTAAAGATTTTGCTGAACCAATGCTCAGGGCTCTGCCCTCCCAGAAATTCTCCACCAGAATTTCCCATTTCTCTGACCTTTCCAGGGCTTTTCATCCCTCAGGCAGATGGATCCTGAAATTTATATTTAACAGCATTGTGTAACCATTATTCAGAGCTGTGCTCCATCCTTCCCTTCCTAATCAATACCTAAAGCAATTGGCAGGAAAAGTCAAATAGGAAATTAGGGAATTATAAAAGGTAAAATTGCCCTAGAATGCCACTTTCAGAGTCTGTCAGAGGCTGATTTCATTAGGAGTTATTTCCCCAGGTTTGAGCTTTTCTCAGTGGCTGGTGATTGATGCAGCAAATTTTATTTCCACATTTAACAGATTTTAATCTCTGCATCAAAATGAAAACCTGGAGATGTCCTTACAAGATTTACCTGGCAATAAACTTGTGGGGGCTTCTCCCAAGCTGGCCCTGAGCCCATTCCAAGGGCCCTTGCAGAATTTGCTGTAAGAATCAGGCTCTGAATTAATTCCCCTGGGAATTCATTGCACTGGGAGCCCTTCATCACTGCAAGCACCTCCAGGATTATTTCTGTTTCTCCATTGATTTTAAGGGTGACAGAATCCTGGAAATTCTGGAACAGATTTTTCCTCTGCTCTGCTTATCAGCAGCCACAAATTGTATCAGTCCTGTCTGTGCAGGGAATAAATATGATTGTGCTGGGCAGTAAATTGCAGCCAGGAGCCCATGGATTATTTCCTGGAGTGTTTGTGGGCAGGGTTCCCATCCCCTCTGCATTTCCCCTCTGCCCAGATTTACTGCCCTTGCTGGCACTTCATTATGAGCAGCCCTTCTGCTGGAATTTGCTGAGCACAATGATCAGGGCTTTCCTCCCAGGGAAACCCCAGGGCTGACAAATTGAGCAGGGTTGGAGACATCAGAAATCTGTCTGGAGACTGCCAGCATCCCTCCTGATGAACCACACTGCCCACACAATTAAATGAGCACTTAAGGAGGAAAAAAATCAGTCTTGCAGTTCACTCTGACTTCACTTCTGAGAATTCACAAAGAGTTAAAATAGAAGGAAAGAATTTTCTAGTTAAAAATCTTCCCAATGCACTGTTCTGTCAGCTATTATATCTCTGATATATCTGATTAAAAAAAGAACAGCAAACCCAAACAGCACATTAAAGCACAGTGTAAATTGGTATCATGGGATAAATGCAGAATGGACAGAGCCATGGAATGAAAATAAATCAAAGTGCTTTGTCATCCCCTTGTTCTTAGCACAAAGATGTTTTCTGTTTGCAATACACCCTCTGAATGTTGTTTCATATCTAATGATAAAATAGAAACATTGTGCAGCAGGGCAGGAGGAGGAAGACAAGGCAGAGTGTGTCAGAAAATGATGATGCAGCCATGAAACCCTGCCCCACTGAACTCATTGGGAATTCTGAAGGGTGTTTCAGCAAAACCAGCACTATCAGAGCTAATCTTATAAATGATGGAGGGAAAAAACCCTGCTAACTTCAGGTGAGCTGAATCACTGTCTAAAGGAAAATAATCCAGTTTTGAATGGGCTGGAAAAACGGTGAGAAAAGATTTTGGCAAATAATGATAGAAGTTAGGCAAGAGGTGATAAATGCAGAGCTTTGTGTCTAATTGTGTCCTGGAGTACAAAACCTTTATTTCAGGAATAAAATACCATGAGAGCTGCCCAGTGTCAAATCCATCAGTGCATCCCCAAAAACTCCCATTTGAAGTCATCCAGAGCCTCTGAAATAACTGCCAGGGGAAATGAATTATCAGCCCTAAGACAAGAAAGTTCTTTGCCTTTATTACTGCACAGAACTATTTCATCTGATTAAAGTTCTGTTTGGATCATGTGGCTGCTTTATCTCTGCCACTCTGAATTACTAATTTCAAATCTTTCCTTTTGGTCACTGGGATTTTTATTTTTTTTTTTATTTCACAGATTTTTCACTGAGAGTGATTTCCAGCTGCATCCTGAGCTCAAACAGTTTAGGTGAAATGAGAGCAAGATTAAATATTAGCTCTGCTTTAATTCCAGGCTTTACATTTGTGATGCTGACACTTTAATAGAGTTGGCTGCTTCTTGTCACAGCAATCTCTGCTCCAGGCCACTCATTCATTAGCAGGACAATGAATGAGTAATTTATTGATTTGCAGGACAAAAAAAACGACTTAAAAAATCATCAGGGTGTGATCAGGGCAGTGCCTGGTGCTGGAAAAAAATTGTGCAGGAATTTGATTATTTGGAATTTCCACCCAAGAACCAACACACAAGCAGCCTGTGCAGTGTTGGAGTCAAATGGCCAGAATTAGGAAATAGGAATCATTAAATTAATCCAGGCTAGATCAATGATAGATGATCCATGACTGATTCCATCAATGAGATGGAATTATACCCCAAGTCCTTCCAGAGGTAAAGTCAAAGATAAAGTGATGATTTCTGCTCAGTCCTGGAGGAAAACATCACATCCCAATTAAATCCTGAAGTGGGTAGGTGTTTGTTCAAACAACCTGAATTTTATCCCCAGAGCAAAGGGCATTCAGTGAGAAATTGTCATTTATTTCATATATCCCTGATTTTCCCTGGAAAAAACTGGATGGGAAACCCTGAACATTAAAAACAGATCCAGCCCTTCCCTGGCCAGCTCTTCCTTCATTGCCTGGCACTTTCCTTCTTGCTTTTTGTTTGTTTTCAAATGCAAACTCCTGCTAAGCTCCCCAGCCATTCACCATCACCATTTTCAATAATCCCCAGAATAATATCTGATGTCTCCAAACCTTTATAGCTCTCCAGGTTTGCAGGCTGGAAGGGTTTTCACAGCCTCTGAGGCCACCACAAATCAGAGAATTCATTATACAACAAAACACACTCTCAAATGGAGACTGTTCTTAAAAGCAAGTCTGGTTCTTCCTGCAATGCTGTAAAATAACTGGAGCTTTAAAGCCAAATGGACTCCTGCACCCAGGAAATAAAAAGAGCTGTGTGAAAATATTTTTTCCAGGTAGACACAGAACTCTGGTGCAGAGAGAGTGCAGAAAATTCACATTCCAGAGCAGAGTGAGTGCAGAAAATTCACATTCCAGAGCAGAGAGAATTCCACCTCTCTGTTTCACCAGAGTGACCAAAATGAATTTTTAATCTCTCAGGGAGTGGCTGGAAAGGCTCAGATCACTGCAGATCAGTTTTGCTGCTCCTCCAGTGAACCTCAGTACAGAAAAAGTTTGGGGTTTGGTTTTCTTCAGCTCAGGGTGAGGGAGATGTGCTCATGCTTTGAAATAACAAAAGCAGGGTTTAATCACAAAGAAAAATAAATGGAAATTAAAAACAACCCTTGCTGGTGTTCCCTGCTCCCTCTGGAGCTGTGCAGGATCAGGAGTGGGGTTCAAAAATAAATGGAAATTCAAAATAACCCTTGCTGGTGTTCCCTGCTCCCTCTGGAGCTGTGCAGGATCAGGAGTGGGGTTCAAAAATAAATGGAAATTTAAAATAACCCTTGCTGGTGCTCCCTGCTCCCTCTGGAGCTGTGCAGGATCAGGAGTGGGGCTCAGTCCTGTGCTCCAGCCAGGAGGGCTGCAGCGAGCAGAGCAGGGAGGGACTGGGGATGACATTTCTTGATGCAAACTGGAAACATTTCATTGTTCTCCTGTGGCTGGTTACTGAAAGGGGAATAAGTTTTGGGTGTCTGTAAAGCAATCCCAGAAAATGTCACAGAATCAGGGAGTGGTTTGGGTGGGAAGGGACCTTAAAGCCACCCCCAGGGACACCTTCACTGTCCCAAAATCTGCTCCAAAATCTGCCCAGCCTGGCCTGGGACCCAGGGGCAGCCCCAGCTGCTCTGGAATCCCATCCCCACCCTCCCAGGGTGGATTTTTCCCAATATCCCATCCCAGCCTGGGTCAGTTTGGAGCCTTTCCCCTCCTGTCCCTGCAGACCCCGGAGATGGGGCAGCTCCACCCAGGACCCTTCTCCTCCCCCTGCCCAAAACCCGATTGCTTTTGGAAAATCCCATTAGCAAACCTCACTGCATTGCTTGCTGAGCATCTCCACTAAAAAACCTCCAGTAATTTTGTTAAAATTGGGATAGGAGATGAAAACACTTCATGTTGCTCTTACAAACTTAATCTCCTTCCCTGGGAAACTTTGCTGAAGACAAATTGGGCTATCTCACTTTTCACTGAGTCCTCAACAATCAAATAAGAGAATTGTTAAGTAACACACGATGAACTAAATAATTTACTTACTGCAGGGCTTCCTAAGCAGGCTTTTTCCTGTCTGAAGATAAAGGGCT
Source organism: Catharus ustulatus (assembly GCF_009819885.2). Taxonomy (NCBI): domain Eukaryota; kingdom Metazoa; phylum Chordata; class Aves; order Passeriformes; family Turdidae; genus Catharus; species Catharus ustulatus. The sequence goes on along the minus strand of NC_046237.1, from coordinate 2,416,009 downwards.
GTCAGCATCCTTCAAAATCTGCTGCTTTTCCCTTGCCAGGAATACATCTGCTTCATCTAAGTGCCTGTAAACGTTGAGCTTTAATTGCTCGCTGGGAAATCTGCATGACAAATCTACAACCCAGCTTCCTTATTTAAAAAACTTCCTGAACATCGTTATTGAGGTGGAAAAAAAAACAACAAAACACAACCTGCAACCCAAACGTGACTTGATCTCACAGCTGTGATTATTTTTTTTCATACTGCATCAAAAGAACAGCAACAACAATAAAAAAAAAATCATTTGTCTCTGTTTTCTTCCATTGTTATTATCCTATACTTCAGCAGGTATAAAAATTAAATGTGTGGGTATGATTTTAAACAAAAAAGGTCAAATTTTAGACAGACAGGGTTAAAAATGATGGTGAATCCTTGTCCTGTTGCAAGCACAGGCAGTTTTCCTGCAGCCCTTCCCTCCCAAGCAGGCACACAGGAAAGTCACAGAAGAATTCCTTGGGATTGCCCTCACCCTGCCCAGGCAGCTGTCAGGGTTTAATTCTGGGTTTTAGCAGAAGATGGATTGCAGCAATCTGCTCTGGGCTCAGCTCTGGCTTGGGAGCAGAATGTTCTGTCAGATCCTGACAGGGACAAAGCACTGAGAGCTCAGAGGGGTCAGGATGGGGCTGGGAAGAGGGAAAGGGGCAGCAGGGATGGAACAAACCCCAAATCTGGGATCAGAGGGCACCAGGGATGGTACAAACCCTAATTCTGAAATCTCAGAGCACCAGGGATGGTACAAACCCCAAATCTGGGATCAGAGGGTACCAGGGATGGCACCAACCCCTAATCTGAGATCTCAGAGCAGCAGGGATGGTACAAACCCCAAATCTGGGATCACAGAGCACCAATCCCAAATCTGGGATCAGAGGGTACCAGGGATGGAACAAACCCCAAATCTGGGATCAGAGAGCACCAGGGATGGCACAAACCCCAAATCTGGGATCAGAGGGCACCAACCCCAAATCTGGGATCAGAGGGTACCAGGGATGGCACAAATCCCAAACCTGAGATCTCAGAGCAGCAGGGATGGCACCAACCCCAGATCTGACATCACAGGACACCAACCCCAAATTTGAGATCACAGAGCAGCAACCCCAATCTGGGATCTCAGAGCACCTGCAGCACCTGTGACTTTCCTCTGAGATTCACTCCTTGGGCAGAATTGAATTTTGCCCCTTTTTCACAGATTTCCCATCCAAGAAATCCAAATTTGCCCTCTGTGGGACCTGGATTTTCTGGCTTTAGATTCCCTTCCATTTGCTTTACTTTGAATAGACACATTCTGCAAACAATATTTTCACTCCTCTTCTTTACCTGTAAAATGAATTTAAACACTTGGCCACAGCAAAGCAAACACTGAATATTCCAGGCTCAAAATAGCCCAGCACAGAAAGGCAAAGGTCCTGAAGGACACCCCACACCTGAAGGATGTAAACTGAACACAATTTATACTAAAAATAAAAATCCCTACCCTGGAACAATAGCTGGGCAATAATAAATCAATAATAAATGCAGGCAAATATCTGAAAATTCTCGGTGGAATTCGTTTGTTTTTTGTGTTTGTTTTTTTTTTTTCCTGATGTTTTACCAACTTTTTCCTCACTAGTTAATAATTAAATCCCACTTCTGCAAGCATTTTGCACAAGTTCCCATCTCAGTGATATTTTATTGTTTTCAGCATCACCCTCTAATATACATAATTATTAAAACCCTTTCTATATGTTGAATTGAGGAATATTTTGCTGCCTTGATAGGGAAATTACTTTTTTTCAAAGCAACATCAGCTCTACTGGTTGTGCTGAAATATTAAAAAATATAAATTATTAATATAGAGGCAGACAATGCTTCCTTCAGAACATTCCATATAGAAATTACACACAGTGCTTGATTGGAGAGAAATCCACCTGAACTCACTTCATTTCATTTTCTTCTTTTTAAAATCAATGTTGGCAATAATAATATTGGAAATTGAGCTCAACACTTTGAAAATAGAGGGGAAAAAACCCAAACATTCACTCACTAGAACAAAGGCAAGTGCATTTATTGAAGATGGAGATGTGCTCTGAACTAAAGGCAGCAGCAGGTTTTTATTGCAGCAATAAAAGCCTTCATCAAATCATTTCTGAGATATTGTTTCAGTTCTGAGCAGTGTCTGCAGGACAGCTGCAGAGCAAAATGCCACCCAGAAAACTCCCAGCTCTTTATGGCTCCTAGTGAAGTTTTTATTTAATTATGTTGGAGTCAACCAAGCAAAAATGCTTCATAACAAAAAACCCTTCCAAAGCTTTCTAACAGCATGGTTTGTTTTACTAAAACACCATGGTTTGTTTTACTAAAATAATATTCTCACTTGGGTTATTTCAGGTTTATTCAGGCTTTTCTGCTGAGATTTGTTGAGACCTGGATCAAAGCTCCAGTGGAATTTTATTTTGCACTGGGCAGTTTAACTTATCCCTTATAAACCTGCAGCAGGGAAATAGATATCCCTCATTTATTGCTCTTGATCTGTCACACTTGATTAGAATACAGAGTTTTCCTCCCAGGCTGAAATCAGCTTTTCATTTCAAGTGAGAAAAGGCAGAAAAAAAATCAGCCTTTGTTTTTGTATTTGTCACATCCCTTCCAAAGGCTCCCTCAGCCAGCTGGGAGTTAATCCTGATCCACAATTCTGTATTTGCTCTTTGGGAATGTGGGGATGGGACACTCTGGGGCAGGAAAATCCTGGGAAAGACTCTGGGAGTTGGGAATGCACTGACAGAGAATTCCAGGAATGGCTTCAGACAGGAGGGCAGGGATGGGGGGGATCTGGGGGAGGAATTCTCTTTTCTCTGGAATTCCCAGAGAAGAATTGCTGGCCCTGATCCCTGGAAGTGGCCAAGGACAGGATTTGGAGCAGCCTGGGACATCCCATGGAGGGCTGGGATGGATGATCCTTAAATTCCCTTCCAAGGCATTCCCTGATCCTGGGACACACACAGTACTTAGAGGAAAAAAACCAAAAACAACAAAAAAAAAAACCAACTCAAAACCCCACAAAAAACCCCACACCAACTTAAAATCTTTACATTCAGCTGCTTTTCCTACAGGTTGCTGGGAGGATACAAAGAGGGCTTTGCATAAAGGGCTCAGAATCCTGAAATCAGAAAAGCACATTCCAGATCTCCAAACCAGCTGAGAAAAACCAGCAAACTGTGCCCAACAGCACCTGGCAGGTGCCAAACAGGGCCAGGCTGCCTCAGAGGGGAGTTTTGTGAATTATCCTCCAAAAAGAGGGTTTTTACCCCAGCTCCAGCAGGACTTTGCCCCTGCAGAATTTGGGAAGTCTCAGTGCCAAACCAGCTGGGCTCCCTCACCAGGACCTCAATCTGTGGCTGGGACTTCCAATAAAACCTGGATTGTCCTGGGTTATTGTCAGTGCTGGCATTTCCAAATAAACCTGGATTATCTAGGATTATTGTCAGTGCTGATATTTCCAAATAAACCAGAATTGTCTTGGATTATTGTCAATTCTGGTATTTCCAGTTAAACCAGGATTGTCCTGGATTATTGTCAGTGCTGGCATTTCCATCTAAACCAGAATTGTCCTGGATTATTGTCAATTCTGATATTCCCAGTAAAACCAGGATTGTCCTGGATTATTTTCAGTGCTGGCATTCCCAGTTGAACCTGGGATTGTCCTGGATTATTGTTAATTCTGATATTTCCAGTTAAACCAGGTTTGTCCTGGATTATTTTCAGTGCTGGCATTTCCTGCTCTCCATCTAAACCTGAATTTTTGTCAGTGCTGGCATTTCCCCTTCTCCAGTTAAACCAGGATTGTCCTGGGTTATTGTCAGTGTTGGCATTTCCTGCTCTCCATCTAAACCTGAATTATTGTAAATTCTGATATTTCCAGTTAAACCAGGATTGTCCTGGATTTTTGTCAATGCTGGCATTTCCTGCTCTCCATTTAAATCTGGATTTTTGTCAGTGTTGGCATTTCCCCTTTTCCATCTAAACCTGGATTCTCCTGGATTTTTGTCAGTGCTGCAGGCAGTGCTTTGTGCTGGGGAATAACAACTTCCAAACAGCTTTATCTTAACGGCTCTCTGTGAACTTCTGCAGTTCTGAAGACAATTTTGGCAGAGAAGCTGGTGACTGGAGTGGATTTTCAGAGCAATCAGTCTCCCAAATGGAAGAAAATAGAAATAATGAGAGACAGAAATGAACACAAATTCGTTTTCCTTTGCTGTCTTGCTCATCTCCTGCCTTCTGTTCTGTCCCTGTTTATTATTTTCAGAGTTGTTTTATAGAACAAAAGGATTTTCAGCCTTGTGCCCTCAGTACCAAGATCTCAACAATTTCAGCTGCTCCTCTCTTGTAATTGGTGCTCAGACTTCTTGGAGATTCTCTGAACAAAGGCAGCTCCAAACAGCTCATGGCAGTGTCTTAAAGCAGTAAAAAAGCTTTAAAAATCTGTATAAACCCCATGGCTGGACTACCCATTTCAGGAGAGCTGCATTTGTCACAAAGGGATTATCCAGAGCTGTGGTTCCACCCTGGAACACTGAAGGGATTTATGGAGATGTGCTCTGGCAAGGAGCAAATCCCAGCCTCTGGTGTGAAATATCCACCAGAGAGGCTCTTGGGTTTTTTATTGGCACTGCACCTATGAAATGATTGTGTGGCTTGTCTCTGATACACTGCTTAAATACATTTTCTCTTAATAAATTAAGAGAATACATAATTTCACTTATTTATATTTTTTCCTGTGATTTTTCTTTCAGTTTTAGGAAATTAAAAGGGAAGATAATAAGTTTGGATGCTCACTTCTTATTGGGCTTTACATTTCTAATCTTTGCAGAGTTCCAGGCTCTCTGCCAAAAACCTGGCAGAGGGAAGGAAAAACAGAAGGTGCTGAGCTCAAAAAATTGATTTTTTTTTTTTTTTTTTTTTTTTTTTTATTTTTTTTTTTTCCCTCAGGATTGCAAGGCTGGCTGAATGTGTGGTTGGAATGATGCTCTTCAGCCAAGGCAGGAGGTGCTGGGGGTGTTTCCCCTCCCTTGCTGCTCTTTTTTCTCTCTCCCAGCCAGGGATGATTTGGGCTGGCACAGGAATGTCCCATGGTGGGATCAGACATCTGCTCCCCATCGAGGTGTCAGCTTGATGGGACAGGAAAACATCTCCCAGCACTGGCACCAGCACCAGAATGATTCCTGAGCTTTGGGGATTTACTGGGAGGAACCACAGAGGGAAATCAGGATTGTGGTGAGGATTCAAGGAGTGGGGGGTTTGTTTCCTTCAGTGGGTCTGGGGATTCAGGGAGGTTTTGTTTCTGTTCTTTTGCCACAAAACTCAGCTGCTAACAGCAGGAGTGACCAGGGGGTTGCACAGTAATTTTTTCTCCATGGGGAAGGGACAAACTCCAGGAGATCATTGAGCCATCCAGTCTGGAATTGTCCCTTCCTGCATTAAACCCTGACTAATTGCTGGTAGAAATTTGCTCATGATCAGAGTATTTTGAGTCTTGCTTAGAGCCTGAGTACCTTTTTCTTGGTTTAGAGCCTGTTCAAACCCCACCATGACACAAACATCTCGTTTTCAGGAGTCTGCAAAGGTCAAACCCCTGCAGTGAGCGTGGCCAGGTCAAGCAGCACCATAAAAGTGTCCCCAAGGAGGGAACAGCTCAGGCACCTCTTCCTTCCCATCTCAGGGACACCTGCAGCTGTCTGATGTTCCTCCCCTTCAGACAAACTCAGAACAGCCCAGGGTTGATGGATCAGGTGGGAGCTGTGAAACCCCTGGAGCTTTTCCATGACAAAATCCCCATTTTTGGGCAGCCAGGCTGTGGCAGTGACAGTGACAGTGACAGTGCCAGCTCTGCCCTCTGCTCACTGCCCGGGCACATCCTGCAGTGCCTCACCCTCAGAGCTCTGCTGATTCCTCCCCACACGTTGTGATGCCCTGGAAATAATGTGAATTGATTGGAATTTGGTGACCTTTCCCAGCTGTCAGCCCAGAGCAGCCCCAGCTTTCCTGAGCATCCCTGGAAGCAGGGATGGAGCTTTGTGTGGTGCCATGGGTGTGCTGGGGCCTGGGAGGACCTGCAATGCCACAATCCACAGGAAAATGACATTTTTTTTGGTTTTGAGATGTCTCTCAGGCCCTTTCAAAGTGAGCTCTGAAATGCTTTGCCCATCAATGCATTTCAGAGTTCTCCTGGATTGTAGTTATTACTAAAATACTCACAGGAATTAGAATATGAAAGCAGATAAAAGACTCTATTTCTACAGTTTCATGCTTCCAGCTACATAGATTATGCTATTAAAATCTGACAAGTTGGCAATCAAAATAAAACACTGGCTTTGTTCAAATGTAATAAAGATTGAGACTCTGCCACTGTGTTAAGCAGCTCCAGGAGAAAAAGGAATAGTCTGAGCGTTTGGTTCTTGCTATTTATAGTTTCTCTGCTCTCTCTAGACACAAATGATAGTGAGAATACTCTCTAGACACAAGTGATAGTGAGAATTCTCTGATTTCTGCTTTTTCTGACAGATATAGTGACTCCAAATTAACCAGTTTTATTTTTTATCCACAACAGAACAGATCTTTCCAGACAGATCTGCTCAAGTTCACGAGAGCAGAATTTTCAGTGACTTGAGCTACTTAACAGAAGGTGCCTCACAAAAGTCAGGAAAACTCTTTAAAAAAGCTGGGAGGGAGCAGGAGAAGCTGCTCCAGTGCCTTGAGGCTGCAGCAGCACACGTGAGCTGCTTGGCAATGCAGTGCCCCATTTCCACCCTCAATTCCCACTGTGCATGTTCAACACAGATCTGGATTTGCAAGCCAGTCCTGCTGGTTATTTATCCTCATTTCTGCTCCTCCTCTGGCTGGTATTTACAGATACCCATGCAGCTGGCAGCTGGAAATACTGGCTACATAAATATTTCAGTGATGGAGATGCCCAGTTTGGGTTTCTCTGCAATGTTTGATTTGTCCCTGCAAACAGCTCTGACCTGGCCTGGGCTGAGCTTGCACACAAAGTGTGGAGCAAAAACCATCCTGGGCAGCTGTGCCAGAGGCAGGGAGTGTTTGGGGGGCAAGGCAACTCAAAATCATCCCCTGGCACCCCCAGGGACCCCTCCCCTGTGCCAGGCTGCTCCCAGAGCTGTCCCCATCCAGCCTGGCAGGGATCCAGCCCCAGCTGCTCTGGGAATTCCATCCCCACCCTCCAGGGAGGAATTTCTGTCCAATATCCCCAAAATCCCAATGTCTGCTCTATCCTTCCCCATCACATACAGCCTGCTCTGTCCTGGCTGATTCCTCAGCCCTGCCAAGAGCAAACAGAATTTTCTCCCCCAAATCGAGCTCCTTTTTGTTCCCCACGCTTCATTACCCTCACCAGCGCTTTGGCAATTCCACCTTTCAGTTTTAAAGGCCTTTTTATCCACGTGGGGAGACTTCAGCAGAGAATTCCTGACCCACCCTGTCAGCTGCCTGCTGAACAGGGTGATTGATGCCCTGAACATTCTGAGAACTCCCAAAAAAATCTGGCAGCCACTGCAGCTGCTCCTGACCCAGAACTTCCCTCTCCTTTATTTTCCTTTAATTCCCTTAAATCAAACAAATCCATAAGAACTGGTTTGATTTAAGAAACATTTCAGGTAGCACCGAATACAGGAAATTTATTGCAACCAGAGTAGGTTTGTTTGCTTAATGAATTTTTTAAAAAGAAAGTGTATGTGAATGATGGATTTGAATTTCGGTTCCTATCAGCAAGGGAAATGTTTTGGGACCCATTTTTTTTCTGTTGCCATCACACACAGGAGGCACCAGAGGAAAAATTCTTTAGTTCAGGAGTGAAATTCCCCAACAGGGATGCCAGCCTCTGGAATAAATTCCTGACAATTTTCCAGTGAGGAGCCAAGGAAGCCAGGCACAAAAACACCTTTGGAAGACTTGAACAAAGTTGCTGACAGGAGTTTCCAGTTTTTATAGATTAAATGAACTTCTCTGGTTAGAAGAAACATCTCCCTCCCCCCCAAACCAGTGAATTTTAGTGATACATTGATTTTTTTGTCAAGTTGCTCCCATCTTATCCATTATTAGCAGGCTGGGAATGCTGCAGCAGAGAGGAGAAAAAGGGAGATGTTGAATTCTGCACCTTTCAGCTGCTGCAATGCCAAGAGGGGTGTGCTGTAAATACCAACAGTGCAGGAATGACGGGGACTGGAATGTCTGCTCCATGAATTCTGTGCAATTCTGGGCAGGCAGTGGATCCCTGAGTGATCCCAGGGAAATCCCTGAGGCTCTGGGCTCCTTGTGGGCTCAGTGGAGGGAAAAAAAAAAAAAATCCAAGATTCTCTGATGCAGGAACAGCAATGAGATCCCATCCCAAAAATGGAATTCTGCACACTTCAGGAGAGCCAGGAGTGGATAATGGAGCTGGGAAAGATCAGCTGGGAAAAATGTGTTGTTTTCTGCTTGGGGAGGGGTCAAGGTGAGAGCAATGAGATGAGATTGCCCAGGCAGAGGAGGAAGGCAGTGGTGCTGACATTAAATGTGCTGGGTTGGGTTGGTTGGGACCTTGGGATTCACCTGCAGATCACCAGAATAACTCAGGGAATAGACAGCACTGGCTACAATTTCAAATCTGGCAAGGCAGGCAAAAAATAAAAAAAATGTATTATTTTCTGCTGCTCTTACACAGGAACCTGGGCTCATTACCATTGCTCCTTTCCTTGCCTGTAAAACATACTGAATTTTCCAAGTAATTAAAAATATTCAAAAATTCTTCTCAGGACTAGGACAGCACAAGTTTAAAGAAATAATAATAATAATAAATTAATCAAAGTGATGCTTTGAACCTCCTCACAAGGCAGCACAATGCAGAGAGGAGCTGGCTGGGCATCATTTATAAATTTGAAGGAATGCAGTAATGAATAAGCCAAGCCCAGGCTGGGCTTATATTCCATTTTTTATGATAAGATTTCCACTAGTCCTAGCTTGCAGTGGGGGCTGTGGAGCCCTGGGGCTGTGTCCATTGCCATCCCCTCCTGCTGGTGTGCCCAGAACCCAAAGGAGAGGCAGCAGCAGGGTCTGTGTGTGCTGGCACTGAGCTGGGGCTGCTCCCTGAGGAAAAGCTGAAAAGAGAAAGAGAAGCACAGCAAGGCCTGGGAATGAATAACCAGGGCTGACCTCAGCCCACTGCTCTGACCTCATTGCAATGATCAGCTTGGAAGGGGCAGGAGCAGTGAATATTTCACCCTGGTTTCCACATCCAGCAGCTTTGTGTTTCCCTCTCTGCCCAGCTGTGTCTCCTCTTTATCTGTGCACGCTCCTTTCCCACTCAGATGTTCCCAAACCAGCACTGCTGGCTCCACCAGCCAGCTCCTGAGGGACTTTTTTGGGAGTTGAGGCATTAATAACACCCATGTGGTCACTGCCATGTGTTCCTGGAAGTTAAATCCCTCCAAAAATGGTTTTGAAGGTGTCAAATCCTTTGGGTTCTCAGCAGCAGCACGTTGTGAAAAACACAAAATTCAAAAAATTTAAAAGGTTTAATAAAAAGATAATAGGAGACACACATAAAATAAAGGGTTAAAATGGTTGGGTGTTTGGTAAGCTGCTAAGAGCACACAGTGGTTTTGGTAACAGTTTTTAAAATATACTTCACAATACATTAATTTGTTGTATATTTATAGGTTTTTTTGCATAGTAAAAATTTTTTGAGAAGTATTTAGCATGGTTACTTTTTGGGTTTGCTTTTTTAGAGTATGTGTGTTTTTTGGTTTGTGGTTTTAATTTTTTTATTATTTTTTAATTTGGGTGGTGGTTTTGGCTTTTTGCAGTTGGTGAGTGTTGATAATTGTTGTGTTAGATGCAGGGTTTTTGTTACACGTTTATGGGTTGTTATTTTAATTAGGTGAGTAGTTAAAGTTTATTTTTATTCTTTCCTGGCAAGCAAAGGGGTGAATCCCCTGCTCCCCTGCTCTGCTTTGCTGGGATTGATGCCCAGGAGTGATTTCAGTGCAGCTCTGTGCCTGCCCAGCCAGACATTTTTCACTAAAGCCAATCCAGCTGCTCCTGCTCAGAGCTGAGGCTTTGAATCCATCTGAGATTTCAGATTTCTTTGTTCAGCACTTCCCTCCCCTTGCACAGAGCTCCAGCCTGGCTTTCTCCTCTGTTTTATGCCTGTTTTACCAGAATTCTCCTCAGGTTATTTGATTTTAAATGCACTGGATCAATAACAAATAATCTCTATTCTAATGCACAGCAGCAAAATTTTATCCTGAATCATTCCAAATCTCCTCAAAGTGCTTCTTTCATCAGCAGGTGGAAGAGGACAGAAAATCACTGCAAGCATCTTGGCTAAGATTGCATAGCTAATAAAAAACCCCAAACAAAAACCATTTCTTTGTCTGGTAATTGGTAGTTTTCATTTCATAAAAACACAGATAATGAATAGAAACAGAATTCTTCATAACCACAGCATCACAGGGATGCTGGATGCCAGATGGAGCCTTGTGGATTTTAATAGCAGCCTGATTTTCTGAGATTCTTCAGCAATTTGCATTTCCTAAGGAATCTTCTAGCACAGGAATTTTACTCATTTTGAGTGATGTGTTTGAAAGGAATTGTTTCCCAACAATCTCCTCTGGGTCACTGCAAGCTGTTGGCACCCCAAAGAAATATTCCCTGCAGTGAAAGGGTCATTGGAGATCTGGGGTTTTAAACTCTGGGATTCTATGGATGCTCTGTAGGGAAAATGGGAATTTCAATTTCACCTCCAGGGCCTTGACTGATTTTTAATTCAGAAATCAACCAGCAATTGCATTAAAAGCTTTCAACTCTTCCCCCTTCTCTTTCCAAATGATCTCCAGGCTGCTGCTGTCACCTTGGAAGGAATTTCCTGATGGCTTTGCTTGGCCCACCACATCCAAAGCTCTTTAAAAACCTCTGCAAATTAGTATTTTAATATCATTTCGATGGAGGAGATGAATTTTATTGTGGTGCTTTGCCAGAAATTGATGCCTAGAGGGAGAAAAACTGAAAAACGTGGTTGCAGATTGATTTTTGTTGACAGAGGTGGAAGAACATTTTTGTTTATTTTAATTTTTTTTTCCTTAGGACAACAAATGCTTAGGAAACTCCCAAAGCACTTGAAGAGCTACCAAAAAAAAAAGAAAAATTAGAAATTCAACTCAGCTCAGTTGATTTGCCCTTTGAGCACTGTCAGACCAGCAGGGTTTGGTGCTAGGAAAGGTTTATTGGAGGCTGTGCTCCCCAGCCCATGGGGCTCAACTGATCCCTGCTCCTGAAAGGATCAGAGCACAGAGGGACAACCTGGGACAGGAAAAGATCACAAAGGATCCAAATCACCAACAGAGAGAACTCTGGTTTGCAGGAGGAGGGAAAAGGTCTCCAAAGAGCAGAGAATTCTCCTTGGTGCATCCCAAAATCCTGGATTGAAGGAGTGCCTGACAGGATACAGAATTAATTCCTCCTTGTACCTGTGCCTGTTTGATGCTGGAAAATCAACCAGGGATCTCTTGCTGGGTGCAGGAATCCAAAATAACGACCAGCACCTATTCCAATGGACTAAGCTTTCCCTGTTTTTCTCTCCAGTCACTATTCCCCAAGAATTAAACCCAGACTATCTGCAGGAAAAGCTAATCCAAGCTGGATACTTGCTTGTAAATAAATCTTGGTGCTAAGCCAATATTACCTCGAGTCAGATGCAGCTTGTTACAATATTTGTTATTTAAGAGATTATTTGACTAATCAGAAAGAAAGATCAGAAGTTCTGTTGTGTTTGATATTAAAAAAACCCCACAAACAAATCCTGCTGAGCCTGTTCTGCAAACATGCTGAATTTGTGAGCATGAAAGGCAAGGCAGGAAAAGGTCATGCCTATTAATTTCAATCCTTGTGCAAACCCAGCATATTCCACACTTGCCCTGTAAGATTTGTGGCATTTGAGTAAATACATTTGTATTCCTTTCATGCTATTTACAATCTCCATGCTCAGTGGAGTGCATTGCAAGTGGGATCTTTCAAACATGATATTTGGGGTTTATAATTTACTATTTCCATCAAATTAGCTCCATTTAAGTTGGTGAAACCCTATATAATTGGGCAGGATTGGACATTTTTATGCTTCCCACTATGAATTTGTACCTTGACATCGCAATAATCTGTCAAAATCCTGTGATATTTGAATTTTTAAAATGGAATTGGGAAGATTTGAGAGGAGCAGGACACCCCCATCCCACTAACAGAGATTTTATACTGAATTTTTCAGGAAGAGCTTGCAGCTCTGTGCAGTTCAGGGCTGGAGAAGGGGTTGGGATGGGTGAGGCTCTGAGTGCTTTGGGGCTGCACCATAAATCTGAAGTGAGTACAGTAATTTCACCATTTTGACTAAAATTTTGGTCTGAACCCAAAGTGCGGCTTATAATCAGGTGTGGCTTATGTATGGACAATAAATGAAAAGTTGCTGTTTTAGTTTGGAGGACAGGTGTCTGCTGAGAAAGGCAGGAGCTTCTCTTTGAAATGGAGAATGGAAACCCCCTCCCTCCAAATTATTATCATTTTGAAATCAAGGGGCTCTCAGGCAAAGATATGGGAATTAGGAATAACAGTTCTTTACTAGGGAAATTAAAATAGAAATACAGCACTACAAAGAACAAACCCCAAACCCTGACACAGTCAGAGTACAACCTGACACCCGTCAGGCAGGGTGTTGGCAGCAGTCCCATCCCATGGTGGCTGCATCCTCCTGCAGTGACAGATGTGGCTCAGCTGGAGCAGTGCTCCTGTACAAGGTGCAGTTTCCCTCCGGAGCTCCAGTGGGGATGTGGAGAAATCCGGTTTTCCTCTGGAGTCCAGTGGAGAAAGGGGCTCCCTTAGTGTCCCAAAACCTCTGTTTTTATCTTGGTAAGAAATGTTGGGCTCTTCCCCCTGGCTGGAGCAACTCCCAATGGGATGCAGTAATTTTATCAGTGCCACAGTGGGACTCAATGGCCATGAGCAGAAAATGACTGGCTGGAGGAAGGATGGGCTGTGAAAAGATAAAGAACACTGCCCTGCCTGGGTTATAAAACATGGCCATTAACAGGAGATATCCCATGAGATAAAGAACACTGCCCCAGCTGGTTTATAAACCATGGCCATGAACAGGAGATATCCCATGAGATAAAGAACACTGCCCCAGCTGTTTTCAATGGATGGCCCATTAGCAGAATATCTCCCACAAGGATCAGGATCACTGCCCCACCCTCAGCAGATGGAGATAGAACAGATACCTTTTATCACATCCTGTATTGTAACGTGCAGCTTATAATAATGAAATTACTGTAAATTATACCTTGGTGTTTTGACAGCTTTACTGCCTGTCCTGGGAGTGAATCTCAGAGATCAATCAGTTTTCAGAGATACCTTCCCTTCCACACCCCCAAACCACAGATCAGCCCCATTAATTCATGCCACAGAACCCTACCCTGTAGTATTTACACCTCAAACTTGTTCTGGAGCAAAAGCATTTAGGGGCAGGGAGGTTCAATCCATCTGGGAAAAAACCCTTTTGCCCCATCCCAAACCAGAATATGCCAGCAAGGACTGAGGCCTTAATACAAACTGAAAATATTTAGAATTTCTCTTCAAAGGCAATATTCCCCCTGCTGAGCACATCCTGTTTTTCCCTGTTTTGGAGCTGAATTGAAGTCTGAGTCCTTCACAGAAGTTTTATCCCCCTCCCACCTAAGGAAAATGCAATTTTTGGGAGCAGAAGATCACAGCCAATTACAGCTTCATCTCAGCTGGGAGGGGAAATCTCCCCAAATATCCAGGCACTGTGTGAAAGATTTGTGAAACCATTCAATTTGCAGCAAAATAGAGGAAAAGCTGGAGAGGGTGATAGGAGAAGGAGCCAGACTTTTATTTGCATTATTTCATTCTTGTGCAAACCCAGCAAAAGAGAGGATTGACCCTGAGTGAAAGGAGCTGCAGATTCAGTGGAGAGTTTCCTTTTGGAAGATGCAGCTTTTGCCTGTGGAGAATTTGAGTGTTTAATGCCAGCTCCTTTATTACTGAATCTCTCCCAAAGATTGAGCACTCCTTTCTAAAGGAGGCAATTTTGATGGAGTTTAGACCAAATTTCAGCTTCCCTTGGCAGAGATGAGAACTTCAGTGACTTCTCACAAGGACAAACTCTGAAGATTCTTCAAGTTTAGGGTGGCTCTTTATTATTGAATTCACAAAAATAAAACAAAAATTGAGAAAATAACAGTTTTTCCTCAATTGTGATTAAACCATACCCTCCTAGAAGGAAAAATGCAGAACATGAACGTCAAAATCACTTTCAGGGACTAAATTCAGCAAGGATTTGAGCCTGTGTTAAATGTTAAATGTGTGAGTATTGAGCTTAATTAAACAAATGTGATACAGGAAGAGATCAAGGGCTCAGAGATAAAGGAAACTCTTACTAAAGATGAAGTGCACAATCCATTTGCTCCAGGAATTCCTGCAGCTTGCCTACAATGGACCACAGGGATGCTTTGGAAGGAGATGGTTCCCCCAGGCAGCTCCAGACCCACAGAGAAGCAGGAGAATACAGCAGAAAAAAAAATAAAAATAAAGATAAAGAAAATGAAAGGAGAAAAAACCCCTGAGAGCTGAAATTCTGAAAAAAAAAAAAAAAAAGGAAGATGGCTACAGAAAGCTCAAATAATGTGATTTTTTGAATCAGCAAGGAGGGGTGCCAGCAAAAAAAAAAGAAACTCAGAGGGATTTCTTTTTGTCCATTCTTTTCCCTGACAATATCTTCTTCTCCAATTCTTGGTGTGTTTAAATGGTTTTCTTTGAAGCTGGGCAAAGCAGACTTGTCATGAAATAGAAATTTGAGGGATAGTGCTTGAAAATGAAATGTAAGTGGGGTAAAGGAGGAAAAACTTGTATAAAACTAATTCTTTTTTTTAGTCTAAAAAGTTATCAATTATAAACACATCTGCCACCAGCCTTTCTACCCTTCCTTCCCCTTTTTCCTCACAATAAAAGTTACTTTTGCATTTACAATTAAATGGGTTTTATGCAGTTTCTGCTAGTTTATGCCTTGAATTTCCACATTTGAGAAATCTCAACAAATATTCCCACATCAGCTGGAAAAGCTCAAGAGAATTCACCACCACAGTTAGAAAAAAAACCCAAAAATCAACAACAAATCTGCCCTGTGCCAGAGCAGAGTTGCATGAGGCTCCAGAAAGAAAGTTTGGCCAAGTATAAAAGAGATTGAAAAATGGATTTCTCTCCAATATTAGCTGTAAATCTGATTAGACATGTCTGGGTTCTCATCTGGGTTTTTAATTTTTTTTTTAATGGCAGGAAATGAACCCAGAGATCCCTCTGATGCTCCAGCAAAGTTGGAATCTGGGGCTCCCACTTCCATTGCAAAAATCTCCTCCATAACCGAATTCTAATAATAAATTATTTTTAAAAATGCATTATTAAGAATGGTTTTATCTCCCAGCTCGTTCTTTGGAGGATCTCTGGGGTGCCTGCCCTGTGTGAGAGGTTTTTCACTGAGAAAAGACATTTTCCAGTGCTTTGGAAGGAGCTGGCACGGGCTGAAGGGATGGAGAAATCTCAGAGAAATTCAGTGGGCATCAAACTGGAGGAGAAAGCACCTAAAAATACAGCAGCTCAACAAAAGAATTCTTCTTTTTGCAGCTGGAAAAATGGCCTTAAACTGGAACAAATCTCAGCAAGGAGCAGGGGGAATCTTGGCCAAACATTCAGGGAACAAAAGAGGAACAGAGCTGATGGAGCCAGGCCATGGCAAGGGAAATAAAGAATAAAACCTGAGGAACCTGGAGAAATTATGGCAAGGGAAATAAAAAATAAAACCTGAGGAACCTGGAGAAATTATGGCAAGGGGGATAAAGAATAAAATCTGAAGAACCTGGAGAAATTATGGCAAGGGAAATAAAGAATAAAATCTGAGGAACCTGGAGAAATTATGGCAAGGGAAATAAAGATTAAAATCTGAGGAACCTGGAGAAATTATGGCAAGGGAAATGAAGAATAAAACCTGAAGAACCTGGAGAAATTATGGCAAGGGGGATAAAGAATAAAACCTGAAGAACCTAGAGAAATTATGGCAAGGGAAATGAAGAATAAAACTTGAGGAACCTGGAGAAATGATGGCTGAAAAATTCATCAAAAATTCATCAAAACAATCAAGAAAATTTCACACAAGGAAATTAAAGGAAACTCTCAACCTCAGAGCAATTTTGGTTCTATACAGAACATCTGTTAAGTACTGAAGTTTTTATTTTCCCATAAAGAAATTATTTGTCATCCCAGCTTTGTGTCTGTAAGAAACCAGGCTGGGAAAAACATCAGTGATATTTCTGATGGAACAGAACAAGGAAAAGGTTTCTGATCAGTTCAGCCCAAATGCAGCACAGATTTCTTGATGGAATAAAAAAGGGGAAAATCCAAACCAGAATTTGATTTCCCAAGATGAGTTTGGGTAATCTAAACTGAGTTATGTGGCAGGCCCTGATAAAGGACACAAAAGTGGGGATGAGGAAATGAAAAAGGAAATTTCCCAGTGTGTATTAGCAGCCTCAATGCGGGGGTAATAAACCACATTTTGTTCTAAATGCAGCATCTCAATTTGCCTCCAAATGCCACTGGATTTTGGAGAAAGCCCCGTTCTGAACTTGAGGGAAATGGCATCAAATCAAATACTGAGTTGTGCTGGAAATTGCCAGCTCCAAATGAGAATTGCTCTTTTACTTTTCAACCATTAAATGTTGCAGTTTAACCCCAAATCCACGTGAGTCTGCAGTTCTGTTCACACACAAGCAGATGGTATTTTAGCTGCAAATAAATGTGACTTCTCCTCAGGATGTTTCATTCTGAAATATAAAAAGAGGAAGAAGAAAAAGAAAAATTTTCCAGAGTTTTAACTCGAGTTTGGGCAGGGTGGGATGGAGCAGAAGGAAAATTTGTGTTTAAATTCCTGTTGGGGTCTGGTTTTGCACACTGACAGAGCCAGACAATTCCCACATTTTAAAAGTTTCACACCCACTCCTTTCTCGAGCCCTGGGGTGTCTGTCCCAACGTTTAACCCTCCTCAGGATGGAATTTCTCCTGATATCCAGCCTGACCCTCCCTGAGCTGCTTTTCCCTTGTTTCCCTGAGCTTTCCCCTCTTCCCTTTGAGCCCTGGACCAAGAGCACTCCTTCTCATCCTGGGAAGAGCTTAGGGAGGAAATTTAATCCCACATCCCCTTCCCAGCCCCTTGATTTGTTTCTCTTCCCCTTTTTCTCTTTGATTGAAACCCATTCAAAGAATTCCACCCCTAAATCCAGGTTCTGTTCAGGCTCTGGGTGAATATTAAACTGAATTAATCAGAGCCACCAACAACGAAGAGTTTCTCACTATTTCTGTACCAACGTGTTATGAATAGACACAAATAATTTCACATCAATACTGACACACCCCCACGTTAACCACGAATGGAGAAACACTTTTAAAATCCTTCTCATTTTGAAAATAAAAAAAAGAGAAAACAGCAGGTGTAATTTGACTTTTAGATGATTCTGTGCTGTCAGAGCTCTTTTCTGCCATGCTCTCACATCATTTTTGCAGGTGATAGGACAGCATTTATCACCCCCTCCCCTCCTGAAATCCAAGAGACACAGACCCATCTCTGCATTTATTTATTTTGGGAGCATCCATCCCATCCCTCAAATCCAGCTTGGGAGAGGATCCCAGCAGGGAAAAAAAGCTATGTTCAGATAGATGGGGACGGTTTTGCACTGTGCATTTGCACAAATGTCATTTTTTATCAGTTAATTGGAGGCAGCCGTGGCCCAGTGTTTGGATGGCTTCGTGTTGATGGTAAAAAACGACAGCAGAACAAAAGGAGGTGACAAAATGCATCATGTACCAATCAGCAAATCTCACCCTGCTCTGCTCGGAGGGGAGTGAAATTATTGTAAAGAAGATTTTTCCACCCTCTGAGGCAGCACTCAGCCCTGGAGATGCCTGCAGTGGGAACACTTCATCCTAAAGCTCATTTTCCTGCAGGGACTGAACTTCCCCTGCTCCTTTTCCCTTTGGGAAAAGCCAGAGAGGTGCAGGGGGATGGAGCAGAGCAGGGCTGGAATCAGGATTTATGGCAGTGCCAATCTCTGCAGCTCCCACAGGGATTGCTGAGGATGGGCAGCAATTTATAAAATCAACCAGGGAGGAAGGAAGAGATTTTCCACCCAAAGAGATATTTTCTGATATGTAGGGATTGTTTATTCAACAATGAAATATTTCTCATTGTGTGATTTCCCTTTGAAAATCAGATTAATTCCACGAGAAGCCACTGACACTTGTCTGAACATCACCAAGAATGTAAAGAATAAATGTCCTTTTTCCTCAGGGCTCACAGGGGGTATAAATGAAAGCCTTAAACACCCCAAACTGAACAAGAAGACCTAGAAAATCACTTTGTTTTAGTGCTGAACCATCAAATAACAACTTTGGGAAGGTCAGGAGGGAAGAATAGCAGCTCTTGGGTGCCTGGTGAAGTCACCCCTTGGTTCATATTTTGTTATTTAACCTCTCCTCAATGGCAGCTCAGACTCAAACATTGCAGTGAAATGCTGTTTATGGCAGCAATAAAGAAAAAAGATGTTTGCTTTGTGGGCAAAACCCACCCAGACCTCAAAGCCTGTCCTGCAAGTGGAACTCTCAGTTTAAGTGCACGAGTGGTTCCACTGTTCTCATTTCAGAGCTGAAAACCAAAAACCATGAATGTTGGAAAAATGTCACTTGGGCACAAGGAGGGCAAAATCTGCCTGAAATAAACACTCAATTCTGCACAGAGCCAGAAGAAACTGAGTATATTAAGCTTCATGTGCTTATTTATATTCCTAATTATTCAAATCTTTCTATATCATATACTTATAGGTCACATATAAATTATATACTATTTGTATGAATACTTATTCAAATCTTTAGTGAGATTTTTCACCATAGGCAAGCTCATTTAAAAAATATTCAAATTAAAAATTAGATTTAAAAATTAAATTAAAAAAAATTAAAAAGGATAATACCCACTCTGTAATCTCCTAAGAATTTTGGTGCCGTTACTACTCTGAGAATACTTTTTGTTGCATTCTTCACCAGCTAAAGAAAATAATTCTGTCAAACAAATTGTGAAATCCTCCCAGAGCGAGCTCTGCTGCTGCTCCTGCTCCTTTTAACAGGGAAATGTCCTTTTGGCAAGGGAATCACTCCTCTCCTGAAATTCTGCTTTTTTTTTAAATGATAAACACTCCCAAGACTAGAACAAGAAAAGAGCAAAGGCTTGTGTGAGTCTCATTGTCTCCCACTCAGAATTAAAAAGAGAAGTCACAGTTTTGTTATAGAAGAGGGATCTGGGCATTAAGTGCAGAAAGGGTGAAAAATTTGGATTTTCCTTGGGTGAAAAGTCCCAAACCCACCCAGGTGACTTCCAGCACCTCTGCACATTCCATGGCAGATGGTGAGGGGGGAAAAAAGAGAATTTAACAAACTGCAGTTCTTTCAAAGATATTGTTGAAATGTTCAAACAGAAAACAAAGCAACTCCTCAGGAGATCAAACAAATCATGGCCATTTCCCAGGCTGGCTAATTACAGACAGACTGCTGGAGAGAACAGCAAAATGAAGTTTTAATTAAAGATATCAGGCAGATGATGATACTCATTGATAGAAACTGATAATTAAATAATGCTGTAATTATTATTAATTGCTTCCTTGACTGTTCTTCTCTATCTGATCATTTTATTGAACTCTTCAGAACCTTTTATTTTATTTCTTTAGTCTGTTCATCTTTGCAGCCTTTCTGATGCCTCTGCTTCTCCAGCAAAACTCAGGAGCAAAACTTGTCCTTAATAAAAAACCAACGAAGCAAAATGTAATTAAATTTCACTGGTGCCAACAGCATTAAAATGGAAATGAAAATTCATATTCAAATCAGCAGTTTAACAAAACTCACATCCAAGCTGGAACTGAGACACCCAAAACCTTCAGAATATTCCTGGAAGCAGCAAGGAAATGGTGGAAAAAATCAAGGGATGGATGAGGGCAGGACAAAAGAGGAACAGAGACCTGTGGTGTTTTCCCTTTGGAAAAAATAAAAGTTTTTGTTGTTTTATCAATGGGTTTCTGCAGATTTTAGTTCTGTTGTTTGAGATTATTTCTGAATCTTATGAAGCTGAAGTTTAAGCAGCAACATCCTTCAGTGCATGGTTTTGTGTTCATAAAAAAGTGAATTAATAAATGTATGATAAAACAAATTAAAACTTAAATCAATAAATTAAACAAATGCACTGCTTCATTTCCAACTCCAATACCTGTGAGCCAAGGATATCCATGAAGAGGAAAAGGGGAATCCAGTGGATTTTTGCAATAAATTTATTCTTGAATCCAAAATCCAACCCAGAATCAGCACAGAACACACACAGGAGAATCTGGAGAACCCAGAGGAGAAGTTTGGGTTAAACTTTGAAATTATATACAGAAATAAATTTAAAAAATAATTCCTACAGGTGGATCTTTCTGTGTCCATTCTCTTTTACACAGGAATAATCCTGCACATCTGTTGATTGTGGTGTAGCCATAAAAACAGAATATTGGCTGTAGTTTGTGCTGTTTCTGTGTTACATAAAGATAAAATCTTATAAAAGATCTTGAAAAATCAGGCATTGTTACTTCAGCTAAGCTAACAGCTAGCCTAAAAAGTTCTCATCAAAAAATTGTGAGAATCAATTAGCATAACAATCTATTCTTATAGAAAAACAATTTGTTCCTGTGAAAAGAAAATTCTACCTGTATAAAACATCCACTTCCCAAGACACAAAAATATAAACACACCTAAAAAGAAAAAAAGTTTAATAAATTTATACACTGACCATTACCAACCAATAAACAGTTTCAATAAATTTCTAACAATGAACACGGTACCTGCTGATAATCACATAAATATGATGACGTGATAATAGTATAATATGATTTATGTGAATAAAAATTCAGCTGTTCTGCATTAAAAAATCTCCATTGCAACATTTCAAACCCAAGGAAGAGGCAGGAGAGGCTTCACCCACGAGCTCCCAGGGTATTTTTCACCTCATGGAATCATTTCCCTGAGTTGCAAGGCAGGAACAGCTGGAGGAAAACCACTCTGTGTTTTATGTGCAGCAGTTTCCTCCTCCACAAAATTAACAGCAGATTCCAAGGGGAACCAAAACCCATTTGGCACCATTAAACCATTGCCCAGCTGTAAAAGCACAGACCAGGCTTTAATGTGCATTTAATCAGTTTTATTGGATTTGCTGCAGGCTGAAATCAGATTTTTATTGTCATTATCCAAGGAGGGGCTCTGCTCGTGGAAGGTGTTTGCCCATCCATGACCTGATGGCAGAAATGCTGGGCAGGGGTGCCAGGAGTGCTCCTGGCAGAGCAGAGCACCATAAATCCATTTTTATATTGGATTGTGGCTCAGGACGAGCCAGCAGCAGCCACAGCCTCGCTGCAGCTCCCCATCAGGAGCACTAAATAACATAACATTAAATAACATTCAATAGCATTAAATAATATTAAATAACATTAAATAACATTAAATAACATTAAATAACATTCAATAATATTCAATAACATTAAATAGCATTGAATAACATTGAATAACATTTAATAACATTTAATAACATTGAATAATATTCAATAACATTAAATAGCATTCAATAACATTCAATAACGTTAAATAGCATTAAATAATATTAAATAACATTCAGTAACATTAAATAGCATTAAATAACATTCAATAACATTCAGTAACATTAAATAGCATTCAATAACACTCAATAACATTCAGTAGCATTAAATAACATTCAGTAACATTCAGTAACATTAAACAGCATTAAATAGCATTCAATAACATTCAATAACATTAAATAACATTCAATAGCATTCAATAACATTCAATAACATTCAGTAGCATTCAGTAACATTAAATAACATTAAATAACATTCAATAGCATTCAATAACATTCAATAACATTCGATAACATTAAATAACATTCAATAACTTCTCCCATCATGTTTTTTTCTGGAATATCCATCTGCTCTGAGTTAGGCACCCAGCAAAGGTTTGAGAGGGCTCAACCAAACCCCAAAGCTGGGAGTCTTTGGGGAAGGAAAAGGGGATTGAACGATTTTGGCACCAGGACAGGGCTGGGATGGAGCTCCTCACCTTTAATCCATTGTCATTTAATGCCATTTAATCAATGTCATTTAATGCCATTTAATCAAGCTCTCTGTTACACACTCCTGGGTTTCAGACTCAGCTTTGAACCACTGCAATGTGTAATGTGACAGCTAAAACCTTAGAAAATAAAAACTTTGTAAAATCAGGATTTGTTATTCTGGCTCAGCCCGAAATTTCCTGTGAGAAGAGAATTGTGACAGCGAGGAGCAGTCAGCATAAAAATCTGTTCATGTGGGAGACAAGTTCACACCTGTGGGGAGGAAAATTCTACCTGGGAAACATTCCCTTTGCAGGAGACAAGGATGTAAACACGTCTGGAAAGGGAAAATCTGATGGGCACGGACACAGCCATCACCCAGCTGCTGTCCTGCTCCCAAAACCCTCAGCTTTGGTTTCTGGATCTCATTTCTTGGCAGGATCTTGACCTTCTCCAACCTAGGCAAGGCAAGGTTTGACTTGCTGGATATATATTTAAAAAAAAAATCAGCACAAACCAAAAAAACAAACAAAAAAAATCCCCAGCAAAAATTGCCTGATAAATACAAGCACCAAGGAGAGAAATCAGAAGATGCAAATAATTTCTTTCAAAGAAAAATGTGCTTTTCTTAAAACGAGAGGATTCTGCCCCATAAATCAGCCGAGGATTGGCAGCTGAGGCCTGGTTTAGTGACAAGTTCACAAGACAACCACGGTTAATGGCTCGGAAGAAATGAACTGAGCTCAGCAGAACTTTCTGAGGGACTCAATCAAATCCAACATTTGCTACTTTCAGGCAGGTGAAGTTGAAAAATAAAAGCAAAAAAAAAATTCACAAGAACCTTGAGACACTTGAAGGATTTCCTGCAGCTCCAGCACATTCAGGTCCCAAGTTACAAATTTGGTGCCCCAGAGAGGAGCAATTGTCACTAAATCCCTGCTTGGGCTGCAGAGGTGGTGGAGAATTGGAATGGGATGGGATGGGATGGGATGGGATGGGATGGGATGGGATGGGATGGAATGGAATGGAATGGAATGGAATGGAATGGAATGGAATGGAATGGAGTGGAATGGAATGGAATGGAATGGGATGGGATGGGATGGGATGGGATGGGATGGGATGGGATGGGATGGGATGGGATGGGATGGAATGGGATGGAATGGAATGGAGTGGAATTTGTTGATATTCATCTCCCCTCTGCCTCTGGGCCCCTCCCTCTCCTGCCTGGTGTCCTCTCAGCTAATTCTGTCCAGCCAGCCTGGCAGAGCTGATCAATTTTTGATAGGTGGTCATTTCTCCATCCAACTCCTTTCCTTTCCCCAAGAGATAAATTTATTTTCAGCAGAATGAATTTTCCCCCTGTGAAAACGATGAGAGTTTCATTTGAAAATATTGCATTTTTTTCCATAATAAACTTTCTATATGCACAAAAAAAAACCTGCCTGGTCCAGATCTTCAAGGTTTTCAAAGATGAAAATGCACATCCCTTACATTAATATGAATTCCTTCAGTGTTAAGATCAGGCTCAATTCTCAGTGTCTGAATAAGCAAAACTACTCAGACAATCTGAGGCTGGCCCATAAACACCTGGTATTTTATATTTATATTTTCTGGTATCCACTGTCATATCCTGCAGGATTTTGGTTAACCCTTCACCATTTTCTCTATGTGGTTCTGGCATTCCTTGGGATTTTATTTCACTCTCTCTCTCCACAAAGCATTTATTTAATTGATGGGCAGTGTCTGCTCTTGCAGAAATCTTCCCTCCCAGACAGGGGTTCATGGGGGAGTTCTGTACCCAGCATTTCCCTCGGTCTGTCCAACATCTCAGCAATTAACCCCAGCTCAGGACAGCAGGGATGAGCAATTTGTTTCCACATTTCCACCCAAAGTCTTTCTCCTGGGTGTCTGACAAGCTCTGAGGATTAAATCCTGGAAGGGAGGACAGTTGTTCCCTAGACATCACATTTGTACATAGCTGATTTTATTTTTTTTTTCAGACAAATGCTACTCTACCAATCACCTTCTTCAAGGTGGAAAAACCAAACCCCTCCATTCCTCTGCTTTT
The DNA here is from genome assembly GCF_009819885.2 of Catharus ustulatus. Classification (NCBI taxonomy): domain Eukaryota; kingdom Metazoa; phylum Chordata; class Aves; order Passeriformes; family Turdidae; genus Catharus; species Catharus ustulatus. The sequence goes on along the minus strand of NC_046237.1, from coordinate 2,391,636 downwards.
GCCACTGAATTGAAACTGGAATAATTCCAAGGAGGCACCCAAGGCACCTGCAGCCACTGAAATTTTTGTGCAGAAATCAAAGGAAGATGCTGCACTCCCCTTTGAAGTTTTACAGAATATTTGGCCCTGGGGTGGTTTTTGCAGCACTGACAAAGTGATTCCCAATGAATAATTTATCCAGTGGCTTTAATTTGGTTTCTTCCTTTCCCAATATCTGTAATCAGATTGGGATTTTCTCTCATCCATTTGCTCCTTAAAACTGTTCCACAAATTAATTTAGCAATTTCTTACATGACAATCAAGGCTGTTCCTCAGTACAAAAAAGGAGACTCTGGATATTGCCAAGGGCAGAGAGTCCTTGCCCAGCCCTTCCAGGCTGAGAAATGGAAAAATCAGAATTTCTCTGGGCTGTGAATTTAATTTTGTGTCTAAAAAGACTCTTAACTGGAACTAGATGATCTTCAACATCTTCTACAATCTTATTCTAGGATTATGAAAATGAGAAAGATATTTTCATTGTTCTCATGCAGGGATTTTGAATTTGGACTGGTCTGAAACAAAGACATCACCACCCAGAAAATCCAGCCTGCACTTGGCAGACCTCTACAATTTTAGCTCTTTTCTTATTCACCTCTCCTGAAATCAAATTTTTACAAAGTGTTCACAAAGTGGAATATCCCTTACCCATGTCTTAAAATAGGTAATATTTACTTTTGCTTTGTGCTAACTCCTGTGGGAACTTTCAGCAAGTTTTGTTTAGAACCCTTAAACACAATTTCATGCTTGAGCCAGGCAGTTTGACAAGCTCCACTTGGGTTTCCTGCAGCACCATCAAGCTGCTCCAGTTTCACTTAAAAGGTTTAACACCTGAGCCAGTCAAAAAATATGAAACCAGTGAAATTACCCAATTGCCTTTTTCTCCCCTCAGCTCAGAGGAACTGACATTTCCAGCCTGGTTATGTGGGGAAGGGAAAAGTTTTTATTACAAAAACTTTATTTTTATTATTTTTTTTTTTCCAGGAGGTCACATTCACTCAGGAGAGCTTTAAGCCCCGGAGTCCTTCACACTGAGTCAGCTGTTTGAAAAATCACATCATTTCCCCCAAAATAAATCTGCTTCAAGTGCTCTTTTCCCATTGAAGGGGATGTCTCAAGGAGCATTTCAATCTCCAAGACAATTTGCACCTTCAACAACAATCCCAGCTCCCACCATCTGTGCACCAAGACATGGGGAAGCAAAACTGGCCCAATTCCAGGTTTGGAAACCAAAAAGACAGAACCTTCATTATTCCTAATGCAGGAATTCAATCAGATGCTCTCCTTTATAAATTAATAGCTAATATTTGTTATTTTCCTCTATTTTTCCCTTACCATATATAAAATACACACCAGTAATTCCTGCTGAAGTCACTTTGCTCATCCCCTGAGCAAAACAAAAAAACAAAATAAATTCCTCTTGCACACAACCCTTCCCAAGGACTCCAGGATTTACACTTCAGGATTTTATGGCTTCAGGATTTGATTTGTGTGAGGAAGAGTTTGTCCTTTTTACTAGTCTAACAAATTTGTCTAATTATGGGATGTATTTTATATTATTTATTTCAACTTGCTGACAGCTGAGGATTGAGCAGAGGTCAGGGGGGAGCTCAAGGATGAAGCAGCACTTGTTTCATATTTCATCTTTCACAGGCAAAAACAAATGGCACCTTCTCCCCAGCTGTCTGTCAGCAAAAGGAGACACCTCATAAATAATAAACAGCATTTTCTGTTCAGCCTCTCAGAGAGGAAGATCTACACAGGAATATATGGATTAAATTGATTAATTTAAAACAAACTCCATGAAAAAAGGAGAAATACCTATATGGATTCAATTGATTAATTTAAAACAAACTCCATGAGGAGAAATACCTATATGGATTAAATTGATTAATTTAAAACAAAATCCATGAAAGTAGGAGAAATACCTGTATGGATAAAATTGATTAATTTAAAACAAACTCCATGAAAAAAGGAGAAACACCTATATGGATTCAATTGATTAATTTAAAACAAACTCCATGAAAATAAAAGAAATACCTATATGGATCAAATTGATTAATTAAAACAAAATCCATGAAAAAAGGAGAAATATCTATATGGATTAAATTGATTAATTAAAACAAAATCCATGAAAATAGGAGAAATACCCATTGTCACAGTTATCTCTGTTTGTGGTAATTACATTTTTAATTAAATTGCTTCAAAACAGAGAAGAAGAAAGCACTTGGAAGACTGAAGAAAATCACAGTGATTATAAATTTATCCCAGTCAAATATCTTCCTTTTTTTACTGAATCAACAAACCAGGACAGGAGAAATCCTTTGGTTCTTTCTCACACTGGCACGGGTGCCAACATTCCTGTCCTCACCTTAAATGCTCTCTGATCCCACCCAGAATTAAGGGTTTGTTCTCTGATCCCGCTGGCCTGAAAACATCCTGAAATTCTGATTTTCCAGCACATCCTGGAGAGGTTTTTTTCTTTAAATATCTTCAATTTTCACACCTGAGCCCAGAGTTCTGGAGCGCATCCATCTGGCAGCTCTGCAGGGCTGGGATGGAACAAAAGCTGCTTGCTAAAAACTTCTGTTGTTTCTTGCAGATTGAACTGATTTCCAGCACTTTCCATGCTTTTGTGTGAAAATGAGCTGCAATTATCTCAGGGAAGGGGAAATAACTCCTCTCAACCTTCCTGCCCCACTGGTTGGGGCTTTTTATTCAGGGATAATTCTCTGTTTCTCACTGTGCACGTTGGTTGTTTGATTTCAATACAGCCCTGCTAGAATGAGAAAAAAAGAGAAAAAATTAAAGTTCTCTGCTTTGTTATTGACATTTCTCCACAATTTTCATGTGTGAGTGTTCAAGGTTGTGCCAATTCAACTCTTCATGTTATGAGCAGCCAGCGATTCTGCCTTGGAAAATCATTTTATTTGTGGATTTGATTTCATAATTATTTAAATTGCTTGGGATGTGCCTTCAGAATCACCTGTGTGTAATCTAAAGCTCTGGAAATAAAAATATTGCTTTATTGTGTTTTCCTGAATTCTGAAATGAATTTTGAATTTTTCCTGAATGAAAATCCCGTGATCCCATTTTCTCTGCCACCGTGGCAGGATAAAAAATTCCCATTGTGAAAGGTTTCCTGAGGAAGTTTGGATTCCATCAAAAATTTCTTCATCCACGTCCCCAGAGTGCAGCACAACTTCCTTTGTGTCATTTGGAGTTCCTGGAAAAAGGAATTTGCAGGGGAAAATGTTCAAGGGTCCTTTCAGAGTTAGGACTGGGGGAACATCAATAGATTGAGGACTTTGTTAAAATATTGGAGGGAGTTTGGAGAGTTATTCCAGGAACCAAAGGAAATATTGAGGTGAAAACCCTCTGCAGCTGCTCAGAAAAATTGAATTTTCTGAATGGAAACGCTCAAGGCAAGATTCCAAATCAGGCACCAAAGGGAAAAATAAAATCAGGAGGCAGCTGAGTACATGGAGATGCCCCACAGAACCAGAATTCTGCACATTTTCTCAAGGGGGACAACAAATCCTTGGCAAATTGGTCAAAATTTTAGGGGGAGCAGGGTGAGAAATGAGCAACGTGCAAAATGTTTTAATTTTCACCTCTTTAAAACATTTCTGTGCTTGGTGGGCAGGGAAAAACTGGGGTTCCTCTGAGCACAGGTTCCAACCCATCCTCAGAGGTGATTTATGCTGTCAAAGAGCACCAGAGCTCTAAAAATCCACATTTCAACTGCCTGCAGAGCTGCTGAAAACACATTAAATCCAAAATAATTCTGGGCAAGAAAAAAAAAAAAATCATGTGAGAATTTACTGGGTTTTTTTTGTTTTTTTGTTTTTTGGTTTTTTTAATTGCAGTCACTTTGACTACTGAAGAAAAGCACAGAGCAAAGGGAAGATGCTCTACAGTCAATGGAAAAAGAAAACAAAAAAAAACCTTTCTAGAGGGAGATTTTAGGATGTTATTTTATTTATTTAGGATATTATTTTAGGATGGAAGTAATTCCTTCTGGACATGCCTGTCCTACAACCTCTCAGCTCAGGATAATGCAATTATTTTAAAAGATCGTGCAGAGTTCACACTTTTTGTGCCTGAGGAGTTTGAAACATGCAGCAAAACACTGAAATAGCAGTATAAATAAATATAAATAAAATGCAAATTTTGCATGCACAGGCTGAGTGCTGTGACTGAGGGACCTGGGAGGGTTTGCACCACTGGAGCCTGTTAATCACAGTAATAAACACAGATTTTTCCTTGCTAAATTTGTACTAAAATCACTAAATTTACTTATTAGACAGACTGGAAGGATGTGAGCTGGGCCACACTAGTGAATCATGAGAATCTATAAAAAATATGTTCATAAACAGAGTTTAAACCAAAGGAAAGCTCAGTCCCCTCTCTCCCAGAGCAGATTTTTATTTTTTTTTCCTGAGGACATCAGGATCAGCCAGCTCTGTGCTCAGAGCAGTCCTGCCCTGACTGCCTAAACAGCACAAATCAAAATCCTTCAATTGGCAATGATTTTTCCCTGTGGGGTGGGAAAGATGAGGTGAATAGTCACTAATCCAGGGGCTGGAATCCAATAATACAGAAACTTTCATACAATATACTTTATTGCAAATCAAATGTTATTGCTTTCAGCACAGTACTTATAAACTGCTTTTTGTTTTTTTTTTTTTTTCACTGCCAAACTGCCATAACACCTAAAATTGAACCTCTTTGAGAAGAGGAGCAGCAGGAAAGAATAGCAACAAATTTTGGGGGTTGGTTCTGGGAGTAAATCATGAATATATCAGTGAATGCAGTCCTAGGGAATGCCAAATGATAATCAGGCTGTTAAAGGAAATTTGAAATCCTCACATGTAGCTCTGTAATCCATGCCCTGATGACATTTTACAGGATTTAGGAATGGTTCTGTCCAAACCCAGAGAGCTATAAAGGAAATTTTTGGGGTCACCCACCAGAGGATCAGCAGGGCTCAATCACCAAAATCAGGGATGCCCCAGGGGATGTTCTGGCCCTTGGGGACCCAGCCTGGCCTCTCCCCCTGCCCTAAAACCAAAATATCCCTGGAATCACCTCCCTGTGTCCCTGTGCTGGCTGCACAAACATTCCCTGCACAGTCCCAGTTTATTCCTCCCACTTCTCTCGGGATAAATGCAAATCAACAAATCCCAGTTTATTCCTCACACTTCTCTCGGGATAAATGGAAATCAACAGGAGAGAGGGGAGAACTCTTAATTAAAGCAAGGGAAGAAGTGAGACCGTGAGACATTGGATGTGTGAGCTGCAAAAGTTTGGTGCATGGATTTCATTTCATGCAGTTTTGTGCATGGATTTCACCTGGAGCAGTTTTGTGCATGGATTTTATTTCATGCAGGTTTGTGTATTTATTTTATTTTATTTTATTTTATTTTATTTCATTTCATGCAGTTTTGTGCATGGATTTCATTTCATGTGGGTTTGTGCATGGATTTCATCATTTCATGCAGTTTTGTGCATTAATTTTATTTCATGCAGGTTTGTGCATGGATTTCACCCAGAACAGGTTTGTGCATTTATTTTATTTCATGCAGTTTTGTGCATTTATTTCATTTCATGCAGGTTTGTGCAGGGATTTCACCTGCAGCAGGTTTGTTTTGTTGTTCCATGGAGTTGTCCCAGCGCTGCTGATTTCAGACACAGCAATGTTGTTAAACTTGCTCTTTTTCTCAGGGTCTTTGTGGATGTCCCAAGATCCCTTTTTTTTTTTTTTTTTTTTTCTCTTTTTTTTTTTCTCTCTTTTTTTTTCCCTTGGATTTGGTGCTGCTCTTTATCCCTCCAGAGTGCTGCCAGGAATCCTGATCCTTGCAATCCTGAATTGAACAGAGGCCCCACACAAGCGATTCCCAGAGAGGTTTTTCCTACAAATGAGAGTTCCAACTCTGAGCTAGGCTGACTCCATCCATGAAATCCCAGTTTAGGGACTCCAGCTGGTTCCTCCAATGCCTCCAGCCCTGAATTCTCCATTCCAGCCTGAATTCTCCATTCCAGCCCTGAATTCTCCATTCCAGCCCCGAATTCTCCATTCCAGCCCTGAATTCTCCATTCCAGCCCCGAATTCTCCATTCCAGCCCTGAATTCTCCATTCCAGCCTGAATTCTCCATTCCAGCCTGAATTCCCCATTCCAGCCTGAATTCCCCATTCCAGCCCTGAATTCTCCATTCCAGCCCTGAATTCTCCATTCCAGCCTGAATTCCCCATTCCAGCCTGAATTCTCCATTCCAGCCCTGAATTCCGCATTCCAGCCCTGAATTCTCCACTCCAGCTCTGAATTCCCCATTCCAGCCTGAATTCCCCATTCCAGCCCTGAATTCTCCATTCCAGCCATGAATTCTCCATTCCAGCCCTGAATTCTCCATTCCAGCCCTGAATTCCCCATTCCAGCCCTGAATTCTCCATTCCAGCCCTGAATTCCGCATTCCAGCCCTGAATTCCCCATTCCAGCCCTGAATTCTCCATTCCAGCTCTGAATTCTCCTTTCCAGCCCTGAATTCTCCATTCCAGCTCTGAATTCCCCATTCCAGCCCTGAATTCCCCATTCCAGCCCTGAATTCTCCATTCCAGCCCTGAATTCCGCATTCCAGCCCTGAATTCTCCATTCCAGCCATGAATTCTCCATTCCAGCCCTGTCCCAACCACCCAAGCAGCTCCAGGAGATGCTCCTGAGGAATCTCACTGAGTTTGGAGCAGTTTCACCCTGGGATGAGCAGCAGCAATTCCAGGCAAAGGTGGCTCCTCACACCCAAGGAAATGTTTATTCCCTTTATTCCCTTATCATTGTGCTGCCAAGTGTTGGTAAATTGGGGATTGGCTTCATTAAAATGAAATATTTCCAGTTCTGCTTCCAGCAGCACTTAAGTAAAACCCAGAATTTAAAAATCCCCATCCTTGGTAGCAGCAGTTTGATGAAGAAAAGGCTGTTTTGCTGTGCTGTGACACAGTTTTTACTCTGCTCTCTCTATTACAGCTGATTAGGGACTCCTCAGTGCAGGACACACAAAATCTCATCTATTAAATGCTCAGGAATCATAAGAACAGAACCCATAAATCACAGAAAAATCAGGCTGGTGGAATAAGTAGCAAGACAAATATTTACACAGAGAATCTCTGCTTTTCCCTGTTGGGACTGGTCATAATTTCCTCAGTAAAGTTCCTTTCAAAGTGATTTATTGTGCAGCAACATCTGCACAATTTCTGATGCTTCTTTCTGAGGGTGCAAATATTCAGATTTTTTTTTTTTCTTTCATCATACTCTGCTCCTCTGACCCTCCATCTGAACAGTCATTGGAAATGTTTTTAAGGTAAAATTCTTCCTACCTGAGGCAGAGAACAAAATACTGTCTTTTAAATTAAATTGGTGAAGTGTGTACTTTGAAAAGAGTGATTTGAGAGAACAATCATGGTCACAGACATAGAGCAGGGAAATAAAACAGCTCCAGGGCTGGCAGGAGGCTGCACTTCCAAGAGAGCTGCAAAATATTTTTGGGCTGGATTTGTCCTGCTGGAAGGGGGAGCAGATGGACAAGTAATTCAAATATTTAATTATTTTTAAATATTTAATTTAATTTTTTTTTTTAATTTGCAAAATTTATGTGAGTTTCTCATTTATTTCAGGAGGAAAAATAAAAGTTCATTGATTCAATGGGAAAAAAAAAAATATTGCAGCACTGCCAGAGACCTTTCCTGCTTTAATTGCAGCCCTGGCCAGCCTTCCCCAGATTTTTCATGGATTTGACTCCTTCAAATTGTTGCTGTCGTGGATAATTTATCTAAAGAAATAATATGGTTCACAAGAAAGGATTTTCACTCCTGAAACGTCCTTGTTCTTCCTAAATCAAACACACAGAAAATCATTTTGTTGGTGTTTGTCCCTCTAAAGGCACAGCATAATTAGATCTTCCTCTAAGTGGAATTTTTCCAGCTTAAAAAGGGTTATTTAAAGCAGAAAAGGACCAAGAAATCATCAATTTTTCATTTTTTTTTCTGAGTTCTGTCCTTTATTTTCCATTTCCATGCTGTATCAGAGGGGTACATAACTTAAATCTCCTGATTTTGCAGGAAAATATTGGTTTTTATCAATGATTTCTGTTCTCTACACCTGTTGAAACACATCAAAACACTCAAGATGAAAGCCCTGAAACACTTCAGAAAATTTCCTGTTGTGCATTTTTAAGACAAAATTGAACCAAAAAGAGCAATCAAAGCCTCACATTTCACTCAAGTGTTTTTGAGGGGAAAAAAAGATTGAAAGAAACCTGATAAATGTTCCCAAACGTGCTTAAAAATATTTAATTTGCAAAATTTGTGAGAATTTCTCATTTGTTTCAGGAGGAAAAACAAAGGTTCAGGGGAAGAAAAATCCCAGTTTTTCTGACATTAACCAGTTGCAAAATAAATAAAGCAAATGTGACAAGTTAGAGATCTGAAGAGCAGGGACTGCCCAGAGCCTGGGCTGTGGGGATTTGTAAATAAATTGATGGAATTAGCTGTGATTAGCACTCAGGAGCACATTCTGATTTACAGAATGAAATCAGAGCAGAGCTCAGCCTGCACAGAGCCCTGCAGAAAAGCTGCAGCTGCACAGGGAATTCTTGCCCAAAGGAATCCTTGGATAATGGGAAATATCCATTTTAATGTTCCTCTCTTCATCGTGGAGTGCAGCAAAATATCCAGGAGCACTGCTGGAACCTGAGAGAGCAAAGTTATGATTATCAGTAAGTCTGGGAGCAAATTATAAAAAATAAAATCTGAATTTAAAGCCAGCAGCCCTCCTCTAACAGCTTTGAGTCCAGGTCTGCATTATTGGAAAATTAATACACAGATGATACACTGGTGGGAATATGAAAATTATTATTTATGGGTGCTTGGAATTAAGTAAAAAATGATTTCAGGAGGTAAAGCCCTCAGGCTGGGTATTCATTGGGATAAAGAATGATCCATCTCAGTGCTCAGGAAAATTGTGATGCAAACTGAGGCTGTTTATTTATTTTTTTCTTTTTCCTTTTTAGAGCAGAATGTTTGTAAAAGCAGAACTGGACTGATTCCATCTCAGCTGCTGCCTGTGCTTCTCTCGGAGCTGGGAAGGTAAAGCCCAGCTTAGGGAGGTCTAGGACAGGATTAGGGAGTTCAGGTGATGGGGGGATCTGGATTTTGGGAACAGCTGCTGCCCCAGGGCAGGTCCCAGGAGTGCAGGGGGGTCTGGGGCTGTTGGGGAGTGCAGGAGCTGGGCTGTGAGCCCTGAGCAGCTCAGCACAGCCTGGGCTCCATCCAGACACAAAAATGGGGATAATCTTAGCTTTGTTCACATATTTACCACCAGCAAAATCCAACTGGTTACAAAGAGTGGCTGATTCAGAACCAGAAGGATGGAGAGGGACGGGGGAAGGTCAGGAACCCTCCAGAATTTGGGAATTATTCCAGTGGCTCCTTTGGTGCTAAAAATCCCAGGGAAACTCAAACAGCCACACTGGAGCTGGGCTGACTCAGTCCTGGCAAACTCCTCAGAAAGTTTCTCTCCTGTTCCTGCCACCAGACAAAAAAAGCCAAGTGGTTGAGAAAAAGGTAAAAAATATCAAGGTAAGGAATTTTTGTCTGCTCTCACACTTAAAGCACTGACGAGTTCAAACTGACAGAGGGGAAATTTAGGGTACTGGGATGGAATTCCTGGCTGGGATGGAATTCCCAGAGCAGATCCTGGATCCCTGGGATGCTCAAGGTTGGATCCTGGCGCTGGGTGTGGATGGATGAGCTTGGGGGTCTGTGGCCAGGGTGTCTCTGTTGAACCTGAGCCCACCTGTGTTATTTTAGAGTCTCTGTGTCCCAACCCCAGCACCAGAGAGAGTCAGGAGACTCTCCTGTTGTTTCCAGAGTTGTTTATTTTATCTGATCTAGAAGTTCTTTCCCTGCCCAGCCCAGGTCTGTTCAGCAGCTCAGCCCCAGGCACTGCCCACCCTGGGCTGGGATTATCTTTTTATACTATAAACCACATAAACATTATTTACAATTATCTTCCAACACCTCTCACTTCTATTGTACAGTCTGGTTCTGCTCCAAACCAATCTAAAAGTGCCAACATCACCCAAAAGATGGATGCAGGAAGGAGGAGAAAGAAGGACAGAACACACCCAAATTCCTTCATTTTGACCCCAGACCCTTATTATAAACAATCTTAAAAACCTGCTTTTCTACCTTATAATAATCTAACTTACACTCTACTTATTTTTTCATGACTTGTAATTCTTCATGTAAGGGAAATCCAAGGCACAGGGGTTCTGGGCTCTGTGCCCAGGCTCCTGAGTCCCCTGCCTGGGTCTGGCACCATCCAGGGCACCAGAGGGATGTCCTGGGCTCCCACAGTTTCCCTCCCATCCCAAACCACCCTGGGATCTGAGATCCCAAAGCTCAGCATCCCAGGCACAGCAGTGGAAGAGGAAATCTCAACAATTTGAGTTTGTACCAGGTGAGTTTGTGCCAGGTCAGTTTGTACCAGGTGAGTTTGTACCAGGTGAGTTTGTACCAGGTGAGTTTGTGTACCAGGTGAGTTCCTGGCAGCTCAGAGCAGGGCAAGGTTTAAATCCAGCATCCTTTAGAGAAGGAACAATTCCAGCTTGGGTCTGGGGGAGCAGGAGATGAGGAATGAATCCCAAAGATCCCAAAGGGAACCCAAAGAGCCTGGAACATGCAACAGAAAATGAAAGGCAAACACTGGGGTGAACTCCCTGACATTTGAGGCAGGTTCAGAACTCCCCACATCGAGCAAATAAAGGATTGCTCAAATGCCATGTGGGGTTTTTTTTAATTAAAAAGTGCAGCCAAAGGAGGGAAGGGCTTTGGTGAGAGAGGGCAGGGTCAGGTTTGGGTGGAACCTGCTCCAATGGCAGGAGGCAGAAATTAAATCAAACCACCCTTACTACCCCAAAAGGACTTTTAGGATCATTAATTGCAGATGGAATGAGCTAGAGATACTAAATATTTTCACAATACATTCAATAAAAGCTCAATTTCTCAATTTCTTGTGTTTTGTTTGGGTTTTTTTGCCTTGTTTGCATTTTTTACTGGAGTTCAAAAAACCCTAATGACACAGAAAAAGGAATAAAACACATGAAAGGTTTCATTTCAGGGCTTTCTAAACCCAAGTCTGTGTCTTTCTTTTCCTGGATGGATTTGGACAGCTTTGCTTTCAACCCAGTTTAATTGAAAATATGAAAATGAAATATTACACTTTTTCTCATAAATAATTCCAATTTGCTGTTCTGCAGATGATTGGAGGGCTGTAGCTTCTCTTGTTCTGGCTGTGTACAACCCAAATTCTGATATGATGTAAATGTCAAGTTTCATTTAAAACTAAATAGATCCTGAAGAGCTGCAAAGCCATTACAAATAATTTCAAAGTAGCAGACTCAGGATTTTTAGGATTTTTTTTTTAAACTTGGCACGTGGCTGAGAGGCTGAATTTGAAGATGCAAATTTCAGGTGCCTGTCACATTTGTCATGGAACCAGGGGAACTGGTTTGTGATTGTCCAACTGGAATTTCCCCTGGAAGGATTCACAAACTTTCCACATCTCTGGAAGGTGACAAATTCCTGGGCTGTGCTTTGCCTGCTGGGATTGCCAGGGAGTGAGAGGCTGATCTGAGGGAAATGCCCAAATCATTTGTGCCACAGCACTGGCAGAGGCTGAATTTTAAACGCACTGATTCCAACTGGGCTCGTTCATTTTGCTGAAAAACCAACATTTTACAAGGCTCTGTTTGAGCATCACTTGGAAAAAGCTGTGTGAAACACCTTGGGGATGCACCCAAGAATTAAAACAGAATAAAAATCAAGGGATGTGACAGCAGAGCCTGGACAGGACTTGGTGTTCTCCAAACAGGACATGAAAAAATAAAACCCCCCAAAGTTCTTATTGCAGACTGTGACAGAGCAGGAGGTGCTGGGAAGGCAGGGATATATAATATAATATAATATAATATAATATAATATAATATAATATAATATAATATAATGTAATGTAATGTAATGTAATGTAATGTAATGTAATGTAATGTAATATAATATAATATAATATAATATAATATAGTATAATATAATATAATTAATATGATATAGTATGATATAATATAATATAATATAATGTAATATAATATAACATAATATCATATAATGTAATATAATATAATATAATGTAATATATAGAATTATAATAATATAATAAATATATAGAATCTATATAATCTATGTAATAAATATCTAGACATTTGTGTTGTTTTTATTTTAAAAACTATCTCCAAAATTCAGAGTCCCCTGTTATTTTTCCAAGGCACCTCTCTGTCATCTTTATGAGGACTCCAGAGAAAATTTATTATCCTGGACAGTGACTTAAAACCTGCAAAAAAACCTCTAAAAATGCAAAGATTGAAGAGCCCATCAGATGGAGACATCTCTTCTAGAAGGTCTCACTGCACAGAGATTTACAGCAGAATTTGGCGTGGTTGGGAAACCAGGTCTGCAAATCTGCTCTGCAATGAATTATTCACTTTTTGCACTGGTGCTTTGCCTCCCCAATGGATTTCCTGGGTGATTCTGTGATTCTGGCACAGGTCTGAAAATGCAGAATTGGCTCTGAGTCAAAGAAATGTCTGCAGACAATGAATGAACCAGAGAGAATACAATCTGCTGCCAGTACATTAAACATTTTTTTGCACATCACAACATATCATCAAATCTGTCATAATAAAGGGCAGCCTGTTAGAAATGAGCTGATGAGCCCAGAAAGATCAGATCTGATTTATTTGATCATTATCAAGGAGAAGGAAGAGTTCAAAGATGCAGAAATTTGTGTTTTTTGGGTTTGCTTTCCTCTTTTTCCAGAACTGAACAAAGCCAGGAGGAAATTTTTGTATCCAGACCCAGAACATTTCAGTGGCTGTGGATCAGAAACTCAAATTTCACTGACTGCAGGAATTCTGAAGGCTAACCCAATAAATATCATGACCTAAAAAACTTTTTGCTTCTAATGAAAAGCTGGAAAAAGACTTTGAGATTAACTTTGTTCAGGACTTCATGGGAACAAGGGTGAATATGGGAAAAAACAGAGGGAAAATATGAAGTAAAAAGAAAAAAAAACCACTGATTTTTATAATCCACTTATCAAACCCCATATAATCCATCTGTAAATTCATACATCATTCATTTTCAATCCACATGCATGTGGTGTCTCTCTCTTTACTTGGCCAAAGATCTGGGAAAATTGTTGTCCCTGTTCTTGGAGGATTTAACATCCAAAAAGTGACCCTGGGAAAGCTGCACAGTCTTTAATAAAGGCATTAATTGGGTTTGCAGCTGCCAACAGCTGGGTACAGACAGAACAAACTCATCTGTGGGGCACAGGAAAAGAGATTTCAACCCTTCCAGAAATAAATAAACCACTCAGACACCTCCAATTAAGTGAATTTATTTGCTGCTACAATAATTTAGTTAATGGTTTGATGATGGAGGGAAATTACAAGCTGCAGATGTTGGATCAGGGCATTTGGACACTTTAGAGATGAATTAAATCTCCCAAACACCTGGAAGTGCAGGAGGATGGAAATGAGGCTCAGTTTTATTTGTTTTTATCATGAAGTCAGATATATTTGGACGTTTTTTATAATTAAGATGCTAAGCAGATTGTCAGGGATTTCCTTAGTGGTGCACTAAGTTATTTTTCTTCAGGATTAATTCAGCACCTGTTTCATGGCTTTGCTGTGAATGTTCCAATGTCTGGAATAAATCATATTTGGGATTTTACAAATAATCACAATGACATAAAACTCCCACATTATTGCCAGAAATGTTCCATGTTGTGTTCCAAAAGCAGCTCAAAATTCAATCCTGAAAATATGGAATACCAAAACCTCTCTGGTAAAGAATTTAACTTTTATTGCTTGTACAAATTTCAATCAGGCTCTGCTAATTAGAGGAAATCAGCCAGAGCTACTCCAGGATTGTCCAGCACAAATCACCAAAATGTATAAAGCTAATTTCATGTCTTGCTTTCCACAGCTGAAAAGGCAGAAAAAAACCCAGATTTTTGTTTTTGGAAAAACATAAACTCGTTGTGGTTTGTGTTTCAGCTGTTAATTAATGACAACACATTAATTAGAGATTCCAGCAGCGTGCTCTGAGATGGGAATCACAATCCTGGGCTAAAAAAAACATTTCCACTCTTTTTACTTCAAATTTTCATTTCTTTGCCACATTTTCCTGCTGCTAGTTTACATTTTGATTAATTAAAAGAAGAGAAGTTTTTTTTGTTGGAATTTGTGAATTTGTCAAACCTTGGTGCAGCCAAGTGTGGAGGACAGAAAACCAATTAAGGCTGGGAGGCAGGGCTGGAGGGATGGAGGGATTGGATGGATTTTTCTCTGCTCCATTGCTGCAGATTTCCAGCTGGGAATGAGCTCTGGATTTGCATCTTTTCCTCAGAGGAAATTGGGAATTGCTGGGTTCCCCACTTGGCTGGATAAATCATGTTTGGGAGGCCTTATTAAGGCAGGGAGATAATGAGGGAGGCTCCAGAAGTGTAAGAAATCGAATTTTCTAAAGGAATAGGAAAGGGGGTTTCTCCCAGCACCTCCATAAGATCCAGCAGGATTTTCCATTTATCCTGACAATGAGAGTCCTCAGGTAACCAATGCCACTGAGATATTCTCATTATATCAAATTTTATCCAGCAGTACATGAGATATTTCAACTCAATTCTCCCTTAGATTATTTAAACTCCATTTTTCCTTCCCTAAACACACCCAGCTCTGGAAGTGCATTCATGGTTCCCATCCCAACCTAAGTACAAACCAAAATTCATAAAATACAATTTAAAAAATCACTTTCTCTCTGAGTGTTTGAATCACAAGCATTACAGATTGTCTTTTTCCATCTCCCACTGTCCCAAGCCCTGTCCAGCCTGGCCTTGGATACTCCCAGAGATCCAGGGTGAAGAATTCCTTCCCAAAATCCCCAAATCCCAAAATCCCCAACCCAACCCTGCCCTGGGGCAGTCTGGAGCCATTCCCTGTATGCTGCACTCCATCCTTTGGATTTAATTCTCTCTCCATGTTTTCCAGCTCCTTCAGGTGCTAATTAAACCACGTTAAATCCTGGGAAATGTGGTTTATTCCCCACTCCTGGTGTGTTTATTCCATTCTGCTCATCCCCAGAGCCACAGGAAGAACCTGAGCTGAATTTACTCCACGGCAACACTGCAGGAGTGGCAGTAAAAAAAACAAAGAGTATGATTTACCAAAATGTGAGTATTGTTCTAACACTGATACTCAACTGTGATGGGCAAAAATTAAATTTAAAGTTAGGAAGTGAATGTTTATTCAGCACTGGGCAGCAGTGTGGGGTAACCCCCAATACACACTTCAAAATCACAGGTGGTCACAGAATTTATTGACAAAAGGTTCAAACAAATACATATTCATAATACCAGCCCCTCCCATCCCTGCTTCCTATGGTAATTAGCTTGAATAGCTATTAAATGTGTGGTTGGCTTCTTGAATTAAGTCTGGGGTCGTTTTTGTGGGGAGGGGTCATAAAAGGAGGAAGTAAGGTGAGTCTTCCTCACCCTGACCTTTTCTACTCATTTATTATATAATATAATATATTATATATATATTATAATTGTATTATAATATAATAATATATTATATTATACAATATAATTGATTTCTGGGGATAGTCTAGTTTTTCAAAGAGTGAGTTTCTGGTTGCAATTGTTTGTGTTCTACCTACCAGTTTCATCTTTTCCCATTGCAAGCAGAGCTCAGCAAACATAAATTGACAGGCAATCAATTATTTAACTTTCAGGTACCAATCTCAAGCCCAGTTTCTTCTAACTTTTAACTAAAATCTTAATTTCTTTAAGATTGGTATTTCAAGTAAAAAACCCTTATCTCTTCACTGAACACAGGGATCTGAAAGAACTGATTTTATTTTTAAAACCCTCCACATAATTCCATCTGCCTGGTGATTATTTCCCCTTCCAACAACACAAACCAAGTCTCAGAGGGTGCTCTGTGCTTGTCCCAGCACACAGCGGGGGCAGCAGCTCCTGCTCCTTTCCACACCTCTGAAAAGGATCTGGGGTTGGTTTTGTTGGGTCCTGACAGCTCAGCAGAGGAGGAGAAATCACCCAGGAGCCTGAGGCTGTTCCACAAATTGAGTCTTTAAGGGAAGCATCGCCTTAGAGATAATTTTCGGTTGCAGGAGCTCCAAAGGGTTTTTAATTTAGGAGAAACACTGAGTTTTCTAAAAAGTGCACAAATAACCCAAGGAAATGATCCCCCAGCTCCATGGCAGGAGCACAAATCGATTCTGGGGTGGGGGGACAGAGCTGAGCTGCTCAGGAGAGAGGGAGGTGTGTTCAAATAAAAGATTTATTTAATATTTAATATTTAATATTTAATATTTAATATTTAATATTTAATATTTTATATTTTATATTTTATATTTTCCACCCAACCCCACCAACTCTCTTCCTTTTTTTTTTTTTTTGTTTTCGTTTTTGTTGGTTTTTTTTGTTTTGTTTTGGTTCTTTTTTTGTAATTCTTAAGTTCAATACTGAAAATGTTTCCCTCGTCCAATTTAGTCTTGAACTTGATTTCATCACTTCTGAATTTCTCACTCCTTAAATGCCCAAGAATTCTAATAAAACACCTCTAAAAATGATCCTGGCTTTAGGGACTGTCCCTGCATCAAGCCAGGAATACAGAAATAAATAATGCAGCCATTTCCAAGGCATTAAATTTTGATTTCCACAATTTCAGAGTGAATAAAGCCCTACCCCTATCCCTGCTCACTGGAAATTGCCAGGTTTTCATATTTATTTCTCTTTCTTCTCTTTGGCATCTCTCACATAAAACACTGGAGCAGTTTTTAAAAGCCTCCAATTCCTGCTCATGGAAACAGTTCCTTATCAACTCCCAAACCCTCCTGACTGTTCACCCCCTAAAATTGATAATTTCACCATTTAGAAAGTATTTATCCATTTTATACCTCTTATCATCTTTTCCCCATGCAGAAATAAGTCAGAAAATTGACTGTCACACGTATTTAGATTCATTTTCTGCTTGCTGTGGAAGCAATTTCAGAATTTATCTGTGTTTTGTGTTAGAATTCTTTTATATCCAATTGTGGAACATCCAGGGAGGAAGAACAACCCAAAAAGTTCAGCTAAAGCACTCTCTACACACCCTGTATATTCTATATATTAATCAGTGGAATAGATATTAATAATTGAAATTTATACATTTAAATTATTATTTTTAGCCTTAATTCTAATATAAATGTTAAAAACATTGTGGTAAATTAACTAAAAGCATCTTCCACTGTGTTCTGCTGAACTCTACCTTAAGAAAAGGATTTTTAAATCAAAGATTTAAAGAAGTTCTGAATTCTAATCCAAAGAGGGATGGCCCTGAGTGCTGGGGACAAACTGAGGGACAAAGCAGCTCTGGTGCCACATCAAACCCAAACTTGCATTTTTAACAATTCCTTTGTGCTTTCCCTCAAAATTATTTAAGGAATTTGAATTTTTTTTCCTTGTAAGAAGTGATTTGTGTAATAAAGCTGAGGGGAAGTGGAACTTGTCAGGGAGTTCAATGCATTTAAAACAAACTCACATTTATCCTGCAGGAATAAAAAAACTCCACGTGTGCAGCTGATGGCACTGGAGGCTGAAATTCCCCCTGATCCAAACTCTGATTTATCATTAGTTGTTCTTTAATCCACTCAAGCTGCACCAGTTAGTTCTGCATAATAATTTCATTTGAAATGGAAATGAAACAGAGGGGCTGTGCAAACAAACATTGAACATTATTTAAATCAGTGCAGCAACAGTTCTGAGTGATTTATTGAACAGGGCACAGCTGGAAACTGCCAGAATTGGGGAAAAAATTATATAATGTGTGTGTATATATATATATAAATTCTTGACATTTAAATATTGGTGGACACAATACACTCAGCACTTCAAATCTGCATTTTAGGAGAGGTATTAATTTAAAATAACTCCACAGAGCAGTGTGAGGTTTGTTCTTTTGGGGATTTTTTTCTCTCCAGCCAGCCAGATCTTACCTTGAAACACCGCTACAGTGGGAGGAAAAATAGATTTATGGGCTGTTAAACAAGGCAGATTTTATTTTATTTTATTTTATTTTATTTTATTTTATTTTATTTTATTTTATTTTATTTTATTTTATTTTACTGGGACCTTGACTGCCAGTGAGGAAATCTCTCAGTGGTTCCAGGCACAGATCTGATTGTTTCTCAGAGTACACAAAAAGGAAAACATTGCAAGAGATTATGGATCTAGGTTGGTTTTTTTTTTCCCCAGTCAATTAAAGGTTTATATAAAATCCCTTCATCCATTTGAGACCACATCTTCATATTTACCAAGATAAGATTTTCAATTTGTTTTTTTCATCTATTTTTACATAAACCTTTGCACCCTGTTTTCCTTTATGTGTCACAGAAAATATAGAATTCTCTGTAATTCCAAATTCCAAGGGCTGAGGTTTCAAAACCAACTAAAAACCATTGAAAATTTGCAAACCCAGCTATGGAAATATGGAAAATTCCTCCTATGGAACCACTTTGGGAAAGGTGAATTTAACACAGATTTTATTCAGTCCAAAGCCAGAGAATATTTTAAGATTTTTAGAGGATTCTGATTTGTGCCAGAGACTCCAAAATCCCCCAACCCTCTTCCTTCTTGTTAAATAAAGTTCCTGAAATGAAGAATTTGGAGGAATTCCCAGGTGTTTAAAAAGCAAATTTCTGCTGGCAGACAAGCAATGGTTACTAAAATTTGAGCTAAAATCTTAAAAAAACCTATTTATTACAATCCTTAATTTAAATTCTTTATTTTCCTCCTAATGATGCCTTTAATTTAGCTGAACAATAAACACCTTTATCAGAGTGCCCCCATTCCATTATTGCTGAGATTTGATTTGAAATTCATAAATAAATAACCTGCTGTTAAAAGTGACAGCTTGACAGCCCCATAAATTCTTGTTCACCCAATTTTAAAAAAAATAATTTACAAACAAAAGATGTCTCCCCCAAAATCACATCTGTGTGCTTCAATCTCATCCTGAAGCCTGGCAATAATGAGAATTTAATTGAAATTAATCTATTTTTTTGCATTTGTGATGATGCTTTTTAATAAATTCTGTGGTTCCTGTCAAATTGGCTTTGGTGGCTCAGAGCAGGTTTGGATCTCACAGCTTCCAGCCAGGTGAAAAGATTTTCCCCCCTGTAAATCCACATTTCCTTCACTTTTTAAGATGGAAAATTGGGAATGTCACTGCTGGGGAAAAACTTTTCATCATTTCAATGAAAATTAAGAGGAAAAATGCAAAGGTTAACAGCAGCCTAATTATGAATTGAGATTAAATTTTAGGTTTTAGGTCAACAAAAAGCCACATCAGGAGGGAATCTCAAAATAAAATTCAAACTAATTTATGTAGCACTAATTAACAAATCCATGGCAACCTGTTGCAAACACAGGGCAGTGATTACAGAAAAAAAAAAAAAAAAAAAAAAAAAAAAAAAAGACCAAAAATTAATATTTAAATAAAGCCTCCTAGAAAATGCAGAATTTCTTCATTATGGGATAAATTATGGCAGGAATAGAAAAGTTTATCTCACAGCTATGAGCAGGATGAAGTCATCACACCCAAACCTGAGAAAAATTAAAATGACATTTTTTTCTGGGAGAAAAATGGGATTTGACACATCCAACCCCACAGAGCTTCATTTACAGCCACTCCAACTCCTTTTAATTCCCTTTTCCTTCCCCTCTGGCCACCTCCTCCTCTCCCCCAGCACTGTTCCTTGCTAATTTTTGTCAATTTTTATATTTTTTTATATTTGTTTTAGGTATTTCCTGCAGCTGCCAGGTCCCAAAAATTTGAAATTCCTCCCCAGCCACTCAGTGCTGGAGCTGCCAGAGCTTGGGAATTTCCCTTTGGATTTCAGCCCTGGCTGGGAACTGCAGATTTTCTTTTCCTTGCACCAGCACAGCCAGTCCTGAGCCATCCAAAAACTGGGAATTCTCTAATCCCAAAATTCCAAAATTCTGGTTTTTTTAAGTTATCCTTCCCAAAATTCTGTAATATTTAAATATCCATTCCAAAATTCTGTTCTCCTTAAAGCATCCATTCCAAAATTCAGTTTTCTTTAAGGTATATATTCCAGAATTCTGGGTTTTTTTAAGATATGCATTCCAAAATTCTGTTTTCTTTAAGGTATCCATCCCAAAATTCTGTAATCTTGAAATATCCATTCCACAATTCTTTTTTCCTTAAAGTATCCATTCCAAAATCCTTTTTTCTTTAAGATATCTGCTCCAAAATTCTGCAAACATTAAGGTATCCATTCCAAAATTGTGTAATCTTTAAGGCATTCTTTCCAAAATTCTCTTTTCTTTGAGGTGTCCATTCCAAAATTCTGTAATCTTTAAATATCCATTCCAACATTCTTTTCTCCTTAAAGTATCCATTCCAAAATTCTGGGGTTTCTTTATTATATCCGTTCCAAAATTCTGTAATCCTTAAAGTATCAATTCCAAATTCTGTAATCATTAAGGTATCCATTCCAAAATTCTGTAATCTTTAAATACCCATTCCAAAATTCTCTTTTATTTAAGGTATCCATTCCAAAATTCTGTAATCTTTAAATATCCATTCCAAAATTCTGTTTTCTAAATCTTCTGAAGTGTTTTTTAGAGAAAAAAAAAAAAAAAAAAACCACTTTTGCACTCTAAAGATGCAACGGGAGGAGGTTTAGAAAGAAAACATTCTGGAATTGAGGGTTTGTGGCTGTTCTGTTTGAATTACCCCAATGTTTGGGGAGCCCAGCAGACACATTTGTGTTTAAAAAGTCATTTTTTAACCTTTTGGGTTATTGCAGCTCTGCTGGTTAACAACCTGCCCGCAGCCATGGCACACCAGAGAGCTCATTTGGCTTCAGAAAGAATTCCAGAATTCCATTTCCCTGCCTCTCACGCAGCCCCTTGGCCCCAGCAGTGAATTCTCTCGGGCAAGTCTTGGTCTTGCTCAATTTAAAATATCCAACAAATCAAGTGGTGCCATTTGGATTGTCACTGCCTTCCTGAAATCCCTGAGCACCTGGGGAGGGAGCTCCAGTTCTTGTTAGCTGCAATTTCCCCTCATTTTTACATTATTGATTCCCTGGCTGGGGAATAACCTGGGAGCTGATCCCGAGCAGGGTGATGGATCAGCCTGGGGCATTGCAGGAATTCTGTTTTCATAGCTGCCCTTCTCCACCATGATTTGCATTTGTTTTGATGGTGATCTGCAGGTTTGCACTGGCTGGGGGCTTTAAAATCAGATTCTGAGCTGAACAACAGCGAAGAAATTGCCAGAAAAATTCATCAACAAGTGGAGTCAGAGAGGAGGTGAAAACTCAGCCCCAGCTGAGAGTCAGGGACCCACAGATCTCCAATTCTGGCTGTAAAACCCAAATAAATCAGGAATTTCTCTGCCCCAGCCTTCAGAGGAGCCCTGTGCCCTCCTCCAGGGCTGGTCTGAGATTCTCAAATTAATCAGGAATTTCTCTCCCCCAGCCCTGTGCCCTCCTCCAGGGCTGGTCTGAGATTCCCACTCCAGCTGAGGGCTCCTGAGCCACTCATTAAAAATGAAACCTAAGGAAGGGTTTGATTTCATTGCTGGTGCTGTTAAATCTCCATCAAACCCACGTTTGTACACAGGTTTGTAATTCAGGAATGTGGGGGTAGAAGGGAAACAATCTGATCAGGTGGCACCCAGATATTTGGGGATGTTTGAATTCCTCAGTGCCCTGGATCTATTCAGGGTTACACATCCTTTGTTCTGGGGAAAAAAATCTTAAAAAAATCAGGAGCTATTTGGAAATTAAATCCTTCATCCCCTTTATTTCCAAATCAAGTCTAAAAATCTCTCCTGCAAGGTTTGTGATGATTCAGAATCCCAGGATATCCAACAAATTCCGGTAATGCACCAGTGGCTTAATCCCAGAGCTGTAGAAAGTTTTTTAAATGCCAAAATAATCTATTTAGAGAGCAATCTTGTACGAAATATGAACTTGAGGGTTCACCAAGGAAGCCAACTGCAGATTCCAGAGGAGTTTGGGCAATTCCCTGGGAAGATGGGGAGCTCTTCCTCGCCAAAATTCCCAATAAACCATCCTGTGGTGGCCCTGCCTTCTGCAAATCCCTTGGCTGTACACAGATTATTTCACACCAAACCAAAGCTGAGCAGCAAAGGATGGTAAAGCTGGCAACACCTGAGCTCATTAAAGATTACCAAGATAAAAAACCAAAACTAAAATCCAGCAGATCCCAGTGCTCCATTCCCAGTTCCACTGCAGGTGCAGTCCTGATCATTGTGCTGATCACCAGTGTCAGGTCAGGAATTAATTGGAATTTATTCATTTTAGCAATAATTGTCATTTTGATGACATCTTGGAACACCTGGCTCACCAAATTCAACCTCTCCAGCCTCATTCTCGAGGGTTAAATGAACATTTGCCAGGCTCTGCCTGGGGTGGGTTTCAGGAGCAGGAATTGCCTGGACACGGAGCAGAGGGTCCTGGAAGGGTCAGGGATCATTGCTGGTGCTGCAATAAATCTGAGAATTGCTCAGTGATGGCAACCAGGACTCCACAACCAGCTCAGGGCTCGTTCCTGCTCTTTTTTTGTTTAATAAAACAGCACAGGCAGGATCAGAGGGATGCACAAACCCTTGGTGAGGAGCAGGGGGAATCAAAAAATCTGAATTCAGGCTGTTTTTTTACCAACAGGAGGCTCTGAGGACACAGCTCAAAGATTTTTCTGTCCCTGTCCTTTTGGTGAGCAAATTCCCAAGTGCTGGAGCACATTTCATCCCAATCTCGGTGACAGCCCAAGCCCAGCCCTTCCTGCAGGAAATTTGTTTCATAAATAACTTCAGAGCATAAGGACATTACAATCATTGGTGTTTACATGAAAAGTAATTGAATATCAATCAAAACACACTGGCAACCTCCTGACAGCTCCAGTTCTGCTGTAATTCATGGAATTAATCAAGGCTTGACACTGGGAGATGTTATTGCAAAGGCTGAGGAAGGAGCAGGAAATTACAAAGTTAAAAAAAAAAAACAGAAACCAGATACTTTTTTTTTTTCTTTACTTCATTGTATGTGAAACTTTCCAGTGGAGGAGAATAAAGCCATGAAAATGCTGCCGTAGTTCAGACTCAGCTAATTTACATTTCAGCTCAAAAAAATCTGCTAAAATTTTGGTGAAGGGGTTGCATCAGGCATGTCTTGCCTAAAATCACAACAAAAATGACATTATTGCACATCCTTGGAGCACACCTGCATTGCCTCCTCTGATTCTCAGGGTAAAACAGGCTGGAAATTGAAGAAAAAGAGAAAAGCAGAGGGGCAGCAGGGCTGGGGAAGGTGAGAGGCAGAGAGGGCACAGAGGGGTTTGCAGGAATTCCTTCCCATCTCCAGCAGGGCAGGGCACTGATATTTAACATTAATCACATGTTCAGCAGCAATCCCTAAAAGCAGAAATGGCTTTTTTGTGCAGCACCAATAAAGCCAGGTCTCTTGGGAAAGAGGAGATAAAATGTTTTTGTTTGCCTAAAATATGAGCTGTGAAAATAAACAGCTGAAATGCCATTCAAACCAAACCCTGCTCTTCTCTTTGGATGGGATATTGAAGATTGCCCTGAGATCCCTGCCCAGCTCCCCCCACCCCACAGACACATTTGTGTTATTAGTCCATGCAGTGAGTCTCTTCCTGCCTTGTAATTAATTCTGTTACACATTTACACAATCTCCTCAGGGGAAAAGCTCCACTTCATATTTAAGAGGTGGATTTATGTGTGCTTATGTGGATGGACCCTCTGGAATAATTTATATTTTGTTGGGATGATTGCTCAGTCAAACACATCTGAGAGGCTTTTTGTGTTTTCCAGTGCAAGAACAACATCCACAAAGTGAGGGACACAGAAATAAACACAAAATAAAGTGGCACTCACTCCCTGGGAGCTCTGCCTCCAGTAGTGAAGGTTTCAGCCCTAAAACAGGAGTCAATCTGATCCATTATTTTAATCCACTTCCCAAATCTGGAGCAGGTTGTTGGTTTGTTTGGGCAGTGATGCTGCAGAGTGGGAGAGCTCCAGGACAGGGGCCCTTCCTTGGCTCTGCCCAGAGATAATTCCTGCAGAGACAATTCCTGCAGAGGTAATTCCTGCAGAGACAATTCCTGCAGAGGTAATTCCTGCAGAGGTAATTCCTGCAGAGGCAATTCCTGCAGAGGTAATTCCTGCAGAGACAATTCCTGCAGAGACAATTCCTGCAGAGGTAATTCCTGCAGAGGCAATTCCTGCAGAGGTAATTCCTGCAGAGGTAATTCCTGCAGAGGTAATTCCTGCAGAGATAATTCCTGCAGAGGTAATTCCTGCAGACTCCAGCCCCTTTCAGGGCACTCTGCAATCAGAGCAGCCTTCTCCTCTGGCTGCTGAACTCGCCTGCCCCTGCTCAGTGCTGCCTAAGGACTGGAACTAATACAGTTCAAGGGTGCATAATTCCCATTCATGTCAGAAAGGAGAGGATTTCTATGGAGATCAACATCCCCTGATTGCCTGGCTAATCACTGCCTTCCCCTCCACAGGCCAGGGAAAGAAATATTTTTTCCTGGGAGTGAATAAATTCAAATGTGGCAGCTGAAGTGAGAGAAGTTAATGGGGATTTCAGTGGGAGGAGTGAAAAATAAATCCTGAGCTCAAACCTGGGGGACAAGGCTCTGCCCTACCCAGAGAGGAGCAGGTTACCCTAAAACCAAACACACTGAAAGGAAAAAAGGGGAAATCCTGATGGGAATCTCCAAGAGCAGAGGTCTGGCTCAGCTCCCTCCTCCTGCAGCCTGGGGGTCCCAGAACCCTGGTGCAGAATGGAAGAGTCAGCATCTCCTGAGGGATTCAGGGAATTCCAGCATCTGCCACGATCCCTGCAGCTCACAGGAAAGGGAGAATGTCTGGGCAGGCAGTTCTGCAAACTGGGAAAATAAACCTGTGGGTATTGACAGGACAGTCTGGGCCTTTTTCTTCTGGTTAAGGATGGCACTGCCCTCCAAATTTGAATTTCCAGAAGCATTTGAATGGTTCCTAAATGGAAAGCAGGTGGAGAGTGGATGGTGAGAACTGTCCAACATAATCCCTGAACTGACCAGGCAGGTGAGAGCCTGGCCAGAGCCTGTCCAGTTACCAAACTCAGAATTAATTCTCATGTTAAACCCCACTGGCACAGATTTAAACACTTGTCTCACCTTGGTTAATCAGAATCAGAATCATCTGCTTTTATTGTTCTGTCCCAGCATCTTGTGGGTTTTTAAATTAAATTTTCATTTCCTGTTTACAACCACAACTCAACACCTATTTTAACCACAGCTTCATCCCCCTGCCAAGAGGAATGGCAGGAGCAGCTGATTTTAGGCACTCAGCAGTTTGCTGGCCCCAGAGCAGCAGCTCAGCACATCTTCTGCTGCACCTCATGGCTCCACTGCAGAGCAAAGTCAGGAATATTTGATGCAGCAGGCCCAGGTGTTATTAAATTATTGTCCCTCTGCAGATTTCCATGGCTTGCTTTGCTTTCCATCCTTGGGCTGAGTGTGCACATCCCAGGGCAGAAGTTGGTTCTGGCAGCACCAGTGTGTTATCAGACAGATTTTTATTTTTCTTCTCACATGTCCAGCTAAAAATGAATTGCAGGAATTTCACATCCCTGTCATCCCTGTTATGACACAGATTTTTATTTTTCTTCTCACATGTCCAGCTAAAAATCAATTGGAGGAATTTCACATCCCTGCCATGGCTTTGCTGTTTGATTCCCACATTTCTCCTGCCCACCTGGCAGCCCTTGCCAGGACAGGGAAAGCACTCTGGGCTCCAAAATAAATGGATATGTCATTAAAGCAACAATACAAGGCCCTTCCTTGCCTTTGTTAAGATGTGTGAAGCTCACAGCAGAATATAAAAGTAAATGACACAAGGTTAGGGAAAGTCAGCCCAGAAATCTGAGAGACAAAAGTCACTGACAGATTCTAAAATTCTAAAAAAAAGCCAAAAAACAACCAACCAAAAGCATATTAATGAGCACAGCACAGGTAATTAAATCTGGTTTTTATGTGTTCTTTAACACATGATTTGTCCAGTAGGACCAGATCCTTCCCTGCTCTGTTTTGTGTGGTCCTTGTCTCATTTTTTCTGGAAATGGCAACACGATTTACTGTTTTGGTAAAATTTATAAGGTTTAATAAAAAGATAATAGGAGATACACATAAAGTAAAGGGTTAAAACAGCAAGTTGCCAAGAGCACAGGGCTGCTTTGGGAACACTCTTTTAAATACTTTTTGTAAAACATTAACTTGTTGCATATTTATAGTTTTTTATGTATAGTTTAATTAGTTTAACTTTTTTTGAGAACTATTCAGCATGGTTACTTTTGAGGTTTGTTTTTTTAGAGCATGCGTGGTTTTTGGTTTGTGGTTTTAATTTTTTTATTATTATTTTTTAATTTGGGTGGTGGTTTTGGCTTTTTGCAGTTGGTGAGTGTTGATAATTGTTGTGTAGGGTTTTTATTACACGTTTATGGGTTGTTATTTTAACTAAGTGGGTAGTTGAAGTATACTATTTTTTAAAAATTTGCTATTAGAAAAAAACTTATATTTATACAGAAAAGCTACTTTAATATTATACACATAGTATTTATTTTAATAGCTGCAAAAAGCCAACAATGTGTCATGCATTTACAACACTGAGCTCCTCCCACGGCCAGGATGCTCCGGGAATGCCCCGGGATGGGGCGGGGATGCTGGAAGGGGTCACAGGGCACAGACAAACCCCTGGGACACTTTTTGGGGTTTTCCTGCCCGAGTCCCATGGGCAGCACAAGGCTGGCATCCTGTGGCAGCCACCGGCATCGCAGCTGAGACACGAACACCCCAGCCCTTCCTGCTATTCCCTATTCCCTTATTCCCTTATTCTTTATTCCCTATTCCCTCACTTCCTTATTCCCTGTTCCCTATTCCCTGTTCCCTTATTTCCTGTTCCCTTATTCTCTGTTCTCTATTCCCTATTCCTTATTCCTTTATTCCCTTATTCTTTATTCCCTTATTCTCTTATTCCCTTATTCCCTATTCCCTTATTCCCCTATTCCCTTATTCCCCTATTCCCTTATTTCCTTATTCCCTATTCCTTACTCCCCATTCCCCATTCCCTATTTCCTTATTCCCTTATTCTTTATTCCCTTATTCTCTCATTCCCTTATTCCCTTATTCCTTATTCCCTATTCCTTATTCCCTATTCCCTTATCCCTTATTTCCTTATTCCCTATTCCTTATTTCCTATTTCTTTATCCCTTATTACCTTATTCCCTATTCCTTATTCCCCATTCCCTATTCCCTATTCCCTTATTCTTTATTCCCTTATTCCTGAATTCCCTATATCCTTATTCCTGAATTCCCTATATCCTTATTCCCTATTCCCTTATTCCCTATTCCTTATTCCCTATTCCCTTATTTCCTTATTCCCTAGATCCTGCAGCCACAAAACCTAAAATTCACCCCACCAGCAAGAAAAACATCATTTTAGTGATGGCTCAGAGCAGATGAGCCCCTCCCTCCTTTTACCTGCAAGTGTTTAAAAGTTGGGAAAACACTCGTGGGCAAACCAAGGTGTGCCAGCATCTGTGGAGCCAGCTCCAAACACAGGGAGCTCTTTCCACTGCCACAGAGCCATTCCCTCCAGGGGCACCAAATTCCCTCCTTCCCTCCAGGAGCAACAAATTCCTCCAGGAGCAGCAAACCCCCCCATCCCCTCAGCTTTCTGAGCCAGCAGTGATGCAGAGATCACTTTGCTGGTACCAAAAACCAAACCAAAGCAGCTCCTTGGTCCTGTGTCACCCACACCCAGGGATTCAAACCAAAGAGAATTCCAGGCTGCTTCCCCAGGCAGTTCCACTGGCAGGAATCATCTCAGAGCAGGTGGATTTACTGACCCTTCATTTAAAGGCCAAGGTTAGAGTGGATTTTTTTGTCTTCTTTGTAACTGGAGCGTTCAGCCACAGATAGCTGTGTTCCAGCAATCAGTGCATGAGTGAAAGGTGAATAAAAGCATTTCCTGACCTGTCATATCCACAGTAAAAACAACAGCTGCCAGCTGGGGAGGGGATGCATTAGCAGAAAA